>NC_090446.1:1275455731-1276700731 GCF_031143425.1 Pleurodeles waltl | reverse complement strand
AGATCTCAATAAGGGGAACTGGCTGTCCAGCCACACAATAGGCTTTCGGAACTGTGGGCATTGTGGATTATGTAAATGGGCAAGCCGTAAAAGGATAGAATTTAGTGATAATTTGGGAAAGACCTTTAGGATCACAACACATATTAACTGAGGTACCCCGTTTGTGATATATATGGTGCTTTGTAAATGTAACCGGTACTATGTGGGGAGTACAATTCGTCCACTAAGGGCTAGGATAGGTGAGCATGCCAGGGCACTTGCACGTGAGGATTGTAGATATCCTTTAGTAGCACATATAATATCATGTGAAGTTCAAGGACCTTACAAATCGTTTGAGTTTTTTGGTATTGAGCATGTAGGAATTAATCCTAGAGGAGGTAATAGAGAGTTGATACTAAGGAGGAAAGAGGCCATGTGGATATTACGATTGAAGGCAGTTGAGACAGGTTTAAATACGGATAGGGAACTTGAATACTTTCTTGGTGACTAGGGAAAACATATTTTACATCTTAACAGTATTCAGCAGTGGTAACTTATCTCAATATTGTCAATATGATATTTGACTTAAATTTTGTCATTAATATAAGTTCATATAAATCTTGTAAACTGACATCATTTGGGTATATTGAGATTCTGGTCTAATGTGAAATGTAATTCACCTTAACTAATGTATCTACTGTTCAATGATAGCACGTACTGGCGATGAAATTTGATTTTCTGTGAAAGTAGTGTACATCCAATTTTGTGATCCATGCTTTGAATTTGGTAGGATTATTAACAAAATGATGCAATGTAACAACCTTTGCAACCAATTACATTATGAAGTTTAGATATATAATCTCTGGGGATATATTATTCAAATATTACTAATATATTGACTGCACTTTCCTTATATATTGCTGATTTTCTTTAAAACTATTTACTAATCTTCACTGTAGATGGTTTGTTGTTTTACACTCATTGCTAATAACACATAAAATTCTAATTTCGGTTGCTATTTGAATTTTATTTACGACATCTCATTTTAATATGAGCACTCCTATTAGGGTATATATTACAATGCTCTCTCCAGGTCTTTATTTAATAGTTTACTATTGGAGATATAGGGGGTTATTCTAACTTTGGAGGAGGTGTTAATCCGTCCCAAAAGTGACGGAAAAGTGACGGATTTACCACCAGCCGTATTACGAGTCCATTATATCCTATGGAACTCGTAATACGGCTGGTGGTATATCCGTCACTTTACCGTCACTTTTGGGACGGATTAACACTCCTCCAAAGTTAGAATACCCCCATAATCATTTGAAGATAGTCGGTATATAAGGTAGTTCCTCTCTTTTATTGACCATTGTTATAGGTCTTTGTGAGACTCCCTCCAAGATGGCCGCAAGTATTGTAGTCCTTTCTTTATGGTTACTTTTTACATTCCTGTCTGGAAGATGTGATTCACTCTAAAGATGGCCGCCATAACTCTTGGTCCTTCTTTTATTTTTATTTCAGTTTTGATACTTTATCCCTCGAAGATGGCCGCCAATATTGTAGTTCTTTCTTTATGGTTACTTTTTACATTTCTGTTTGGAAGATGTGTTTCACTCTAAAGATGGCCGCCATAACTCTTGGTCCTTCTTTTATTTTTATTTGTCTGTGGTCTCATATAAGGGACCCAGACATGAACACTCGAGTTTTGATACTTCATCGATACACACGCGTACTCGCGCTTCACGTTTTGACTCATTGGAAGGTGGATTGATATAACTGATATCAGGTAAGCTACATGCTTTAGGTATAAGTTTATTCAAGATTTCAAGATTTCAGGATAGGACATAGTAGTAATGCTTTTTTTTTAAAAGGGACTTAGGAGAGAGATATGATTACGATATACTTATATACTTGGCCTATTTTATTTATATTGGAGGAATTTATTTAATAGGGCATGTTAATTTTGATAAAGACTCTGATGAGATAAAGATGGGATTTTAGGGTTCACTATGGTTCTGATTTGTTTCTTGATATTGGTTTAGTTGGACGTGTTTGATAGTTATATTTAAATTTTTTTACATAGCAGATAAGTTGCTTAACGGAATTATTCTGGGATTCGCTTGTAAGGAATACTAATGATATAGAAAGCATCTAAATATATGTTTAGGTAAGAGCATGGCTCATTTGCACGTGTTTTTTAGTAGCAAGGGACATCACTAGGGTACGGGGTCAGCTCATATTCAGTAAATAAGAGCGATTTAAGTAAGTTTCATTTTTGTTTTGATACTTATTCACTAATTCTTATAGCCTAACACCATGTTCACCTTTCACTCAAGAATGGGTGACATAGTATCTAATAATAATATATGATGTTTGATACCTAAGGGTATGATATTCTCACATTTTGGGAATTAAGGTGCACTGAGAACTAACATATGTCTGCATCCCACCATTGTGTTCACATTTTATTCCACAACTTTTCTATTAATTTTTATATTCCTTTCATATATTTTCTTCACCCCTTTTTTTTACATTTTCTCATATATTTTTTCATGTCCATACACTGGTGGGGGTCTCTCCTTTTTAATTAGGAAATATGGATACACATATAATAATAGGTACCTATATAATTTACAGCCCTGATGAAGTCATTGGGAAACTCCTGGACGAAACACGTGTTGGCTATCAATTTGGATGCGGCTGCTAAAATTTAAATAATAAGCTATATCATCCTTTGAAGAATATGATTGAACCTTGATTTGAGAAAATCTGGACTGGCTATCAATTTGGATGCGGCTGCTAAAGTTTAAATAATAAGCTATATCATCTTTTGAAGAATATGATTGAACTTTGATTAGAGAAATCTGGACTTGGACTTTGGATCATCGCAATCTTGGAACAACAGATCAATTAATTCTACTATTTGGATTTGGACAGTGATACTGTAATTGGGGATTATGTTGGAAATAATCCTATTAATTTTCAGAAATATATGACAAAACATTACCTATGTATACTGACTTATGAGTACTATTATTTTTCATGCTATAATGAGTGCCTCTTGTACTTTATATTTGCCTGAGCGGAAGTGCACCTAACTAATAATGCCCTAGAGATGAGAGAGAAAGGCACACTTTTCTCACGACCACACGCATTATTTACTGCTGCGGAGAAATGTGCTCCTAAGTTCAGTGTGACCCAGACCCTGAAGTATAGAAATATTTGATGAGCGTCTCTTATTACTGACCTTAAAGCCAATGAATTTTGGCCACAATATCTGGAACGCTGAACTATGCAACTAATAATGTGGTCTCATATAAATACAGCACATTTTGAGAATGAAATTTGATTGGAGTTAGTCCATCGCGCTCCCTTGCAAACTGGCTTGTTGCATCACAGAAACCCAAACACGTGAAAATGTACATTCCTTACTCTCACTAGAGTGAGAAAACTTCACCCTTGGCAACGGAAAGACAAAAGATTTGGACGTTATCGTTGCATGCTTCGTCTTTGACTGTCCTTTTGTGGGGAATACTGTTGCATTACAGACCTGCTATTTAAAAAAACCCAGCTGCAGCTTTTAACTCCAAAGCCAGCGCTGACTGTCATCATTAGTGGTTTTAAGAGTAAACACCCTAGGTCACTAGCTTCACGTGCACTGACTGAAACATGACATCCCGAGGATGTGCTTGATTCCTGTAGCTACACTGTCAGTATGAACTCGGAGGCACTTCCAATTCCAAGCCATGGTTGTCAAGAAACAGCCAACATTTACCCCCTCGGGTTTCCTTCTGCATTTAGAGTAAGGTTTATATTTTTTTGGTACTCACAAATGTTTCCAGGACTGTCCCTGGGAAGCTGTGACTGTCACAGTTCTCAATGAAGTTCTCCTGCAAATGTTAAATCACTTTTTCATACACTCAAATATAGACCTATGGATCTGCTCATGCGAAAAACGCAG
Organism: Pleurodeles waltl; assembly: GCF_031143425.1. Lineage (NCBI taxonomy): Eukaryota > Metazoa > Chordata > Amphibia > Caudata > Salamandridae > Pleurodeles > Pleurodeles waltl. The sequence goes on along the minus strand of NC_090446.1, from coordinate 1,276,696,791 downwards.
GATAAGTGCAGATGCACAACACTTCCTAATGTTTTTTGGTCCGGGGACAACGTTTTATGGAACCATTCCCTTCCTCTATACCCCCACCAATTTTGGGGGGTGTTTTATTCCTATTCCCTCCATCAACAGGAGTAAAGCTCGGACAATTTGCAGGCTGTTATGGCCTGAGTGAAACTCATATGCTTGTGTTTGTGCACCAGCTTTCGAGGCCGGCCACTGTCTGTCCAGGGGAGCAGACCTCTAACTAATTTTACACCTACATCATGTGATTGTACATGCGAGTAAAGGGCGTGCAAGTGTACATCTAAAGCTTTATCAAAACACAAGGTGAAGTTGCATTCTTAAAACAAGCCATTTGCGCATGTAAATTGAGCCAAAACAACCGAATAGCTTTGTCAATAAAACACCCTGCCTAGAAAAAATCTCACTTGTATGTGAAGCTCACAAATCATTTAGGTCGGGCACCGACCCAAAGGTCCTGGGATCTGCTGGGATTTGGGACGCACTCAGAAGCCTATGAGGAAAGTAGACTCTCAGGGGACTTTATTGATTGCAAGGCTGAATCCCAAAGCTTGTTAGAGAACACTTAAATAGCCTATGCCGAGCAGAGAAGGGCAGCATTTAATTTAAAGGCGGAGAAGATGTGTTGGCCTCATGCCTATCCAACGTGACGTCACCAAAACCGTTCACCAAGTTAGTAGAATTTGGAGTTCATAACTAAAACATATTTATAGGAGAAATAGCGGGAGTTCGGAAATTGTACTATAATTGAATACGTATCATCTTTAAATCGGATATTTCTGAAAATGTATCTGACACCTATGCAATCATTCTGGAAAGAACACTCTTGGTGGATGGTTGTAAGTGAAATACCACACTAATGTGTAGTTTACATTTTACCGTCGTTAGTGAAATGTGTATGAACTTTGACAAACATGACCACTTTCTAGAAAAACTATTTGAATCATTTTTCTGACTAAGAACACTTGTTTGGCACCCTGTATCCTTTTGGGTCCTGGGCCTTGATGACCTAAACTGTGTTCACAATAAGTACCTTGAGGAGGAAAATGCGCAATTTATTGGATTTGTGTATACCATATAATTAAAAAGCAGAGTTTCCATTTAGTTAGTAAGACGTTTGTGATAAAGATGTAACTACAGAGAAGGAGTACAAGCAGTGATCTTCCATATTCAATGGAATGTGGTGCCAGAATATTGTAGGCAGAGATATCATCTGACATCAATATTACATCCTGAATATTGTCTCAATCAATAGAAACTCTGCGCCTGTTTGTTAGACAAGCTATTTTGAATGTGCTCCTGCCTTTCACTGTAAGCCAGCACAGCAATGTCCTCACCTAAATGGCATGATTTCTTTTTTGAAGGCCACAGATTACTTTACTGAATTATTGTGGACCATTTACAGACTACGTTGAAGAGTACTACATAAAATCTGAGAAGATATCAAGCATTGAATCCACTGAAAATGGCCTTATAGTGGAATGAAGGTACAGGATAATGTTTTATTCAGATTGTGTAGTGGTACGTAGCATTTGCATACCACCGTGCTGACAAGATCCAGTAGGGTTATATTGGCGTTAGAAGTGAGCCACGATGCTTTATTTTGGGGGCAGCCACAAGACAACAAGCAATAAAAGACGCAATATGATTATGCTGAGGGTATGTCTATCGTTTGCAAATATAAAGTGGTACACTGTTCCGGATGAGAGAAAAGAAAAGGAGTCCTGAATTTCAGGAGCAATGGTCCTCACACACCTTAGTTGGTGTCATGCTTCATCATCAGACAGCTCCTCGTCAGACCAGCGCTGCAATGTCTGACGGGCACCCCCCAAAGGGGGGCTCTTTGCCGGAGATCTTTTTGTATATTTGATGATGCCGTGGAACCTAATATGGATCCGAGAAAGGACAAATCCACAAGAGAGAGAAAGATCAAGATAAAATTGGCTCAGATCCCTCACTCAATGATTTATTGCTTGCTATTGGGAAATGGTCAAGATTAAAAGAATGTAGGGAGTGGAATCAGAGGTAATGCTCGGACACTCACACAAAACATTTACAAAGAGAGGATGGTGGAAATAATCCACTCCTCATTAGTATGCGGTCGACATGTTTCGCGTCTATGATGGTCCCACAGGATCCAGTGACGCTTCTTCAGGACCTACTAAATCAAAAAATCACTCTCAAAATATCAATATACCTATACTCCTGCTGACTACCGTTCACAGTCAAGGCGTCATCAGTCACTTACTGAGGTCAAACCGGACTGGCTTCTCTTTCCTACTAGTCACCCCTCTTTACTAAAAGAACAGGCTCCATGGGATCACGTTGGCCTCTTGCCTGGCTCACCGAAAAAAAATTCAAGTAGCCGAGGTCCTCCGTAGCACCTACCCTGGGGTCCGCGGTCCCGGATTTTTCTTTTCTCTCATCCGGAACAGTGTACCACTTTATATTTGCATATTATTGGGAGAACGTACACTGGACCGCCCAATTCTCCCTTTTTTTCCCCCCCTTGTGTTCTGAAGTATGTCTATCGTTTGGCAGATGATAATAACTTATGTCTTATGTTTCTTTGTCTCAAAAAGGTGGTATTGTAAAGGAGCAATATCTTTCTCTGCCCTGCTAAGCCTGATGTAAAGATCATTGACATCGCCTTAGGAATGGCATCCAATGGGGTATAGCTTGATATCACTAAGTGATGGGTCTATATGTACTTTAAAAGTGCTGAAGGTAGCAGAGGTCCGTGAGGAGCTTTGGTAGTGACCAGAGGGGAGTCGGAGATCACAGTTTGGCTTGATCTGCTGAGTTAAAAAAAAACATTCAACACCTTAAAGCAGAAGAGGCAGCATTGACAGGTGTGGGAAATCGAAAAAGATAGCTGTTATTTTCCTTCGCATCCTGGGCCATAAACAGGTCCAGCAGGACAAATAATATGGCCTGACCTTCATCAGCAAATTTCAGCGAATCAAGACGGTAGATTGAAATACAGATGTGCAGAGTGTGTTTCTTCAATAAAGGTACAACCACCCCTTCCATACAAAATATGGGAACTGAACTCACGGGAATGGACAGAATTAATAAGATTAAGAATGGGAGAGCAAAGTAGAGAAATACATTTTTAAGACCCAAAAAAACTACATAGTATCTTTCCATCAAGCACAGCACCCAGAAAAGTGATCAGTGAGTCACCGTGGGACATCAGTCACATATTAATGCTCTCGCGGCTGCTAAAGGTTGAATATAGTAATCCAGGAGGGGCCGCCAAGCCAGGATAATATTGAAGGGCCTGGCCAGGTGGATGACAGGATATTAGCCAAACCAAAACGGAGGTGGGGAAATCGGAAAAAGCAGGGGATTGTATTCCCACCCTATTTCTGATGAATTTTCATGTCCAATAACTACTGTTTTTAATGGCGCTCTCATCTTTCTTTCACTCCGAGCTGCTCATCTTTCTGTTTTTCGCATTTATAAAGTGTTTGCTTGGCTCAGAGGAGGAATGTTATAAAGCGAATACACGTAAACGCCATTCATTAAAACCATATTTTAAAAAGAGCCAGACTCACTCACCCGAACAACACCTTTTAGTACTGATACTGCAGGCTCTATACGAATGTCTGCTGGAGGTTAACTCCACAGCCTAAAGGCACGGCTTGGTTTTTGGGATTATTTGAATGAATGTACATTCGAGCAGGAGGGTGAGATTACACAGAGGAGCCTTCATCAGCGTTGTCTCCTACAGACGCGCGGATTGCAGAGCACCGAGACAACATTTACTAACAGTTCATGCCATTTCTTTCCAGGTGCCCGGGGTGAGGGTCGCATGCCGCCCACCTAGTGCCCACTGGCGACTAACCGAATCCAAAGGGCACGCAGCCCCTGCTTCTCTGGTAGCTAACCCTGTTCAACCAGCTTACTCCCTTGTTGTTGGTTGATAATACAGTATTTAAATAATATTTTAAAAGGAGAGCTGACAATAATTACAAACGTCGTGGGCGCTGTATAGCCCAATCTACTACATCTCTTGTATTTGCATGCCTTTAGGTGCTGTGTGCTTTTGTCTTCTTTCTCTTTCGCATCACTCCTCTCTGGTGAAACACATGCTATTTTTCCCTAGTGCGGCAATGCACCGGGTCATCTCATCCATAGACAGCGGTCATTATTATTATAAGTTACTGTTTGCTGGAGTGAGTGAGGACTTCACAGTGGGCATCTCTGTGCTCTCTCCAGCTACTCCTCTCAGGTTTTACTGTATGGTTAGTGTCTCTACTGGCTGATGCTGCATCAGTACACTGTGATGGGGCAAAGGCTGCCTTCCATTAGGCAGTAGCTAGGTTGCTGTGGCTCTCAGCACCCCCAGTCAGTGAGTTCAAAGTCTGTCTCGTGCACCCCTTGCCCAATTAATTCAGACACATGAGAAACGTGAGGTTCTCTGCACATGCACTAGTTACCTTAACTGAGTATTTCACTTCAAAATAATATTTGTACTGAAGGACTGGAACTGGAGTCCTATGAAAAAATGATAAATTTTCGCTTAGTCTAAGCAACACCCCCACAAAAGGTTGTTCATGGCTCTTCACTAGTGCAGTTGTGAGGCATCATTACTGTCAGACACTGAATATATGTTGAATGCGTGTGGATTTATAGAGCGCAGATCTGACTTCAGAGCAGTGAAATGTGATCAGACCTACACACGGCGAAGGGGGTGGTGGTTCAGGTCATAGAGTAGGTCTCTTCAAAGGGGGTCCAGGATTCAGCGAGGGTTATGTTTGTGAGATCGAATGTTTAGAAACTACAACATCTTTCGTGAACAATGCATTGAACAGTCACCTCCCACTTAACATCCTGATCAACATGTTTATGGGGGTTTTCACTCTTTACTGGGGTAACTCGACTAAAAATACAAAACGAAAAATATTGATGCAATTGTGCTCGGATGGCAGGCTTCTGGCCTTCTTCACACTCACTCTCCTGTAGAAAGCACTAGTCTCATTACTGACCACAGATCAACCATGAAGTCTTATAAACAGCTCCTTGCTCCCAACAAACAAATGAAGGCATAACAATCAGACCATCTATTATCTCTAGCAATAAATGAAAACATCAAGAACAAACTTGAGCCTTAGAAAGACCGTGGTGATGAACTCCATTTCCTCCCTTGACACCAATCTTAGCTAAAAAAAAAAATACAAAACAGCATCTTTGAAATCAAAGTCACCTCTATAAAAAATGGTACTGACTTTGCTGACAACAGGCCAAGAATACATATTGAGGTAGTCCATCAAAACTTGATCTCATGTCCCACAGTATTGCTTGGTGACACACCCACAAACGGTGAACACTATGCCAATTTCTACAAACAAAAACATAGCGCTTGATTTAGAATTTGGCAAATGGGTACTATGTTACAAACATGACTGACGGAAATCACGTTTGCCATATTGCAAGTGAATTAAGATATAATGCACTTGTAATAAGGCACATGGGCTATCTGTCGCCTTTATGACAAAGTATCCATCAGCTAAATTCTAAATCAGGCTATTCATTCTCGTAGATCTACCCCTTCTATTATATTCAAATCTGTTCCTGCTATCCCTCCTTAGGAGCCTGTCGGAATAGGGTGAAGTATTTACCACATTTAGTAAATGCCATGGCCCCGTGATGAGGTATTTACCACGTTATTACTGCCTATTTCTAGTTTTAAAAAGGAAAATGGTGCATAACCCCCACGAATAAACCTTGACACGTCTGACCAGCAAGAATTTATCAGAGAAAACTGCAAGTGTTTTCTAGTTATCACACAACTCGTAATTCCAATGCCTGTGCAAACACATGTTTGAAAAGGGATCGACTTTAGGGCCTGATGTATCAAAATCACATTTTGCATTCCCTAGATAGTGAATTTTAAGAAACCGCTATTTAGGGAATGCAAAATGCTATGTAACAAAATAGCGATCCCTAATAGTGATTCCTACAGAATCGCAATCGCTATTAAGGAATCGCTATTAGGGATTGTGACTCCATTCGTTCCTATGGGACCGAAGGCCCATAGGTGCAAAAGGTTTTGCAATGCCTAATTTGCGATTTCCTATTAGGAAATCACACATTAGGAAATGTAAAACCAAGGGTGAAGAGGGCCTAAGGCCCCCTTAGATGCACCCCAAACAAAACATTGTGAACTTGTAAAGCGCTCACATGCCCTAAGGGCGTGTATGCGCTACATCGCACTTTAAAAAAAAATCATTTTTAATGCACTTTTTAAAATTGCACATGGTTACCATCAACCTAGAGTTGATGGTAATAGCATTTCCTAAATGCCCAATTCGCATTTAGGAAATGCTTGATACATGTGCATAGGGAATCACAAATAGGAATTTCCTGTTTGCAATTTCCTATTTAGGGAATCACAAATTATGATTCCCTATTTAAAGTCGCAATTTTAGAGAACTGCAAAAAATTGCGATTTCCTAAAATGGGACTGCAATGTCTTTCATACATTGTGAAAGGCTATTTTGCATTAACAAACGGTGAAATTTGCTGATACGCACCGTTTGAGAATGCAATTTTTTTTGATACACCTGGCCCTTAGTTCTTAACTCATAACAAGGGCCATAGATTACATGTGAATCAGGTTAACATTGGACATCGCCATAACTATCATCATCTTGAAATCTTTGAGCTCTTCCTCCACCCTGTGCCCTTTGCGCTCCCAAATCAATCAGTAAATACATGAGTGTCTGCTGGAATTGTATTGTGAAGTCTTCTCTCTCAGACTTATTGAACTACACTCAGTGGCGGCTGCCACTGGACTGGGCACAAAGAGAGAGGGTGGGGGGCATTTAAAAAAAGTAAAAATAAAAAACACTTACCTTAGAGGTGAGACGCTTTCATCTCCCTTCCGTCCTCTTCCTCTTCCTCGCTGCACAGGCTCCCAGCCAATCACAACACTGCTGGCAGCAGCACCGTGATTGATCTGAGCAGCCTGCTTCACCGCTCAGCCGGGTAGAGAACATGCAAGGTGCGCATGTCTTTTTGGCCGGCCCAACACAGCTGGCCAAACAGACATGCGCAGTTTGTGTGCACATAGCCCTCCTCTGTCCCCCTCCCTCCAGCCAAGCCCCGCCCTGCCGCACACTACAAGGAAAAATAAAATGATAATAACGTAATATACGTTATTATAATTTTCTTTTTCCTTTTTGGGAAATCCAGCAGAGGAGCCGCCCCTGACCACACTTAAGAACTTCATACCGATACAGGCAAATGTAACAGATACCAACAAATACCAGGTTTACCATTGTTGCCCAAAGTTATTGAGAACTCTGCTGCTTGCTAACCAAAAAGCAACAACCTGCTTGATGAACACCAATCAATTTTCTGGCCTGGATTTAGTACAGAAAGTGCCTTGCTTCACATAGTTGATGTTAGAAATGGGGTCTTTGGTTGGCAGTCAGGTTACCCCCTGTCCAAGAAAGGACCCTCACTCTAGTCAGGGTAAAAGAGAATCACCCTCAGCTAACCCCTGCTTACCCCCTTGGTAGCTTGGTACGAACAGTAGGCTTAACTTCAGAGTGCTAGGTGTAAAGTATGTGTACCAACACACACAGTAACTTAATGAAAACACCACAAAATGACACAACACAGGTTTAGAAAAATAGAGAATATTTATCCAAAATGACAAAAATCCACCATACACAAGTCAAGTTATCAATTAAAAAGCAAAAAGATTCTTCATGTAGTTTTAAACACACATTAACACTGTTAGCCTGAAAATTTACCTTGTGTGCGCCAAAAATAACCCAGCACGGGTGAGTGTGTGTCAAAAAGGGCTTGTGATGCGTCAATTTCACTCACGAGCAAGACCTTGCGTCATTATTTCTTTCATCGGGTCAGGGCACGTTGTTTCTTCTCTCCTCAGGAGAGCGATGCATCGATCCGGTCAGCACTCTCGGGTCCGGGAAGGCCATGCGTTGCTTTTACACGCCCAGTGGTACTTGCATCAGCAATCCAGCTGCACGATGATCCGAAAACCACACAGGGTTGCGATCTCACCAGCCTCCATCAGCGATGCTGCATGTCGTTTCTCCAGCTCCGTGCGTCAATTCTTCAGTCGCGCTGCAGACGAGCGTCGATTTTCAGCCACAAAGCCTGCAGCGTGTTGATGTTTCAGCCGCAGATCGGAGTTGCGTCGATCTTTTCCCTGCGAGACGTTCTGTGAGTGGATTTCTTCCTCTTACGCTGCCATCTTCTCCTTTCAGGGTCCCTGGAACTGGATGGGCACCACAGGGCAGAGTAGGAGTCTCTCCAGAGACTGCAGATGCTGGCAGAGAGAAGTCTTTGCTGTCCCTGAGACTTCAAACAACACGAGGCAAGCTCTAAATCAAGCCCTTGGAGAGTTCTTCACAATAAGGAAGGCAACACAAAGTCCAGTCTTTGTCCTCTAGCACAGGCAGAATCAGCAACTGCAGGACAACTCCACAAAGCACAGTCACAGGCAGGGCAGCTCTTCTTCCTTAGCTCTTCAGGTCTTCTCCAGGCAGAGGTTCCTCTTGGTTTCCAGAAGTGTTCTAAAGTCTGTGGTTTTGGGTGCCCCTCTTATACCCAATTTCTCCTTTAAAGTAGGCCTACTTCAAAGTAAAGTTTCTTTTGAATATGAAATCCCGCCTTGCCCAATCCAGGCCCCAGACACCCACCAGGGGGTTGGAGACTGCATTGTGTGAGGGCAAGCACAGCTCTTTCAGGTGTGAGTGACCATTTCTCCCCTCCTTCCTAGCACAGATGGCTCATCAGGAAATGCAGACTACACCCCAGCTCCCTTTGTGTCACTGTCTAGTGTGAGGTGCAACCAGCCCAACTGTCAAACTGACCCAGACCCAGACCACAAACAGGCAGAGTCTATCTGTAGAGGATTAATACTTTTTAAACCACTGCCCTCCTAACTACAGCCAAAGCACTTGAGCCCCACTCATTCATGAGCAATGTACTGAGATGTGAGATAATTGTTGTATGGAATCTGTGCTGTTGAGTGTGAGAGGTGTGCATTAGTTCAGGAGTCAGCTAAGGAGTGGATTAGGAGAAGGGCCGAGCTTTTCACCGACTTTGTAAATATCAGTGGTGGCTGGTTACATTTGAAAGTGGTGGGGAATAAAGGTCTGGGTATGAGTTTTATGTAGCGAGTGAAGCAAGAATGCTCAATGAACAAACGTAGGGTCCAGAGTGGGTCCTCCTCCCAAGCAAAAAATAAAAAAAGATTGACAAATAGTGCATTTGAAAGGAGATACATTTAGTGAAAAAGCAAGGATTATAAAGCGGTGGGAATGTATAGTCTTGAAATATTTTACACATTAAAAACTGCCCCATATCTTATTACATTAATATGTTCATCTTTTACTTTAATGTGCAAATTGTACACTGCAACAACTTGAGGCCTTTTAAAGTGTATGCTTACCCAGTGTCTTGCACTGCATGCAGCATTAACTTTGGAAGAAAATGCTCTAACCAGGCATCAGGAAGCACCCCCAGCTGCTGGCTGTAATCAGTCATACAGAAATATATGCAGACAAGTCTTTAAGTGGGATGGAAAAGTGGGGGCTGTCTAAAAGGGAACATGCAAAATAAATGTTTGTGATTCCCATAGTGTGAAAACTGGAAGTATTTTGGTTTCTTTCTGAGATGTTATTCCATTCAGAAATATAACACAACTGACATACACTAAAAACCTGCCAATACTGTTGGTTTTGTCAGTGATTGTTAGCTCTTTAACATAAACGAGTAACAACAATGAATTGTTATAAATATTTAACATTGGAAATGTTTAAAATCTGAAATTGTGAGACTGTGATTTAAATAATCTTGAGGCCTGTGGAAAGAGTAGGGCCTTAGTTATGTGTGCTTTATGTTTGCTCTTTTTCTCCTCACATCTCATCCATCTGCACATTTTCAACCTCCTCTCTCCGTTTCAGCACCCTGTTTTCACTCTCACCTGAATGCACTTCCTCGCATCGCCCTCATTTTACCACCCAAAACATGCAATGCACTCATTCACATTTAAGCACTTTATTTCCTTTTGCTTTTGCCTTCTCAATATTTTGACCACTGTGCACCCCCTTCACACACATTAACCCTGAATTTCATTTGTAATACGTGACCATTGTTCTGTGTGCTCTGCAGAGACGCCAATCCACTGACAGGCACTTTACCTTCGGCCTCAGTACCAGCGCTCTCAATTGAAGCACCTCATAATCACCTGGCACGAGTCAAAGTGTGCCCTATGCAAGAGTAATAAAATGCATGAAAAACATACAGAAACAGAGCATGATGAAACAGGTAACTCTCTTGGCGAATACAACATTAAGTACCACATGTGAAATAAGAGAGGAACTAAATGGCTTTTTAACCTTCATTGTTGCATATCAATACATGTTTTGGCATTATTTCTAAGGGCATGATGATCAGGACAGTTTTAAAGCCATGAAACAGATAAAGGCCTTCACTGTAAGCACATATTTCTCCATTTGTGCTTGAGTCTGATATTTTTATCAGTTTCACAAGAGAACAAGAACCCTGCTCGTCTTTTGGATCAATTTCGTGAGGGAACGAATACAGCAGTTCCACTTCTAAAGGCGCCAGCGATTTACAGCCAGGGCCTGGGGTGTCACAGCGGGGGAGGTTCGTGTGACAAGGGGTCTCAGTAAAATAAAAATAACTATAACTCAAGATTAACATTATAACACTTACCATTACCGAAGCTAAGGCACCAGGGGCCAGATGTAGGAAGCATTTTGCATGGTTCAAACTGCGAAAATCACAGTTTGAGCCATGCAAAATGCCCATCGCAATGCTCATTCACATTTTGCGAGTCAGTACAGACTCGCAAAATGTGAATGCGACTCGCAAATAGGAAGGGGTTCCCCTTCCTATTTGCGACTCGCACCGCGAAGCCTAATTGCTTTGTGACCGTGAACGCGGTCGCAAAGCAATTCGCAGTTACCATTAGTGTCACACTGGTGGTAACCCATTCGCAAAAGGGAAGGGGTCCCCATGGGACCCCTTCCCCTTTGTGAATGTTGCCAAAAAGGTTTTTTTCAGAGCAGGCAGTGGTCCATTGGAAAATGGCGGAAAGGGAACTTGTAATCCCCTTGGTGGAGTAAGAACACCTGCACTGCCAGGCTGTGGACTGGTGGCAACCTGGCGATTGGACCGTGGCTTCTCCTCCATGGTCATAATGTGGAGGCTGGAACACTGCTTTGGCGGCGGTCCGACCACCACCGCAAGTCTTACGGTTCCAGGACCAACAGACTCGTAGGAAGGGCCTTACTCCTTTTACTGAAGAGAAGGTGGTGAAATAATTGAATCCCCTAAATCAGGTGCTCCATTTAACCCCTGCCCTCTACATGTTGTCCATCCAGTAGCAAAGAAGATTTCAGTCCATCTTAAAGTACATCTGAATAAAATACTTACCTCTGGACATTTTCCAACAGCTTGGAAGAAAGCATCTATATTGCCACTTGAAAAAAAACCTGTGTTAGATCGCAATGACGTAAAAAACTACAAACCTACGCTCTTCCAATTCCTGCTAAGATTTTAGAAATAACTTTAAACCAATAAATTATGTCCCTTTTCCAAACTAGCAACTGCCTTGATCCGTTACAGCATGAGTTTAGACCCAATCACTGCACAGAATCAGCCCTTGTGGAAGCTACAGAGAATATTAGAGTCATTGTGAATGATGGTGGCCAGGCGGCCTTGATCTTGCTTGATCTATCAGCTGCTTTTGATAGGTCTGCTTTTCTCTTTTGATCAACCAGTTTGACTGTATCGTATTTAGGGATCTAGCACTAAAACTACTCTTTTCTATCCAATCGAGAGAAAGTTTTAGACTTGGAAAATTTCACCTCACTCCCTTTTACAATTCCTTGCGGGGTCTCTCAGAGATGCTCAATTAGTCCTACCCATCTTAATGAGTATATCACCCCTTTAATTGAACTTTTTCAATCACATGACTTCTAAGTACTTTCTTATGTCAATGACACCCAGATAGAGGTGTCAGTCTCTTCAATCCAGAAAAAGTGGCCAAACAATTTCACATCTGTATGAGAACATTGTTGGGAGGATGTAGAAAAACTGTTTGAAATAAATTCAGAGAAGACTGAGGTGTTGTTGTTTGGCAATAACGCTTCCTTTTGCAATACTGCTTGGTGGCCTTCCAATTTAGGATCACTTTCGTCTCCAGTGGAAAAATCAAATAACTTGGGGGATTATCTTTGATGTCATACTTGCATTTACCTGTACATTAATCAGGTAACACATTTTTGTTTCTTGACATTAAAATGTTTGAAGAAGATTCTTCAATTTCTTCCCATAGAGTTGCAGAAAACAGTAATATTTGCCTTGGTAATCTCGAAATTTGATTCCTGTAGTGCCTCATATGTAAGTATCCAGAAGTGTCTACAGAACAAACTACAGACTCTTTAAAATGCAGCAGCCTGAGTGCTGATGTAACTGTGCAAATTTTGCTTAGTGTCACTAACCATCCCTGATTTACATTGGCTACCCATCAGGGAATGGATAAAGTTCAAAGCCTTGTGTTGCACCCGCAAATCCTTACACAAGGTTATTCCTCTTTCTTTCCAAATAACTTTCAAATGTTATGTACCCACTTGTAATCTGCGGTCCACTGCAGCAAAAAAAGCTAGTTGTTCCCAGAATAAAGAAGGTTCACTGGGGAGGAAGAAGCTTCACTTATAATACATGCAAGTAGTGAAATTCACTACCTGACCATCTCAGCCATATTCTTTAATATTCAGGCTTACAACCTTAAAACTGTTTTGTTTTCTTCCTTTGCTAACTAGGTATTGCTATCCTTTTATCTAATACTCTTTGAGGACATATAGCACCAAGACGCCAACAGGTATTTGGGTGCTCAATAAACTATTAACATTAACATTAGCACTAAAATGTGGCCTGCTTGTCGGACGCATGTGCCGACACTCATCTACAATTAATAATTGCACAATTCCAATTGACGTGAAAGGCATTGCAATTATATTGATGCGGCAATCCAAATTGACTTTGTGTTGATACTGTGATCCCATCAATTCACTGTTACCCTCAGGAAGTGTCACAATCAGACTGGTAATTCCGTTGCAGTCCCTAGACATTTGTTGGACCCCTCTCTCATACAGTCCTGCAATATACATAGAGGGCTTTAGTTAATTCCAATTGATTTCAAGACCTATGATTTGTGGATCCATTCCTGAATGTACTGTTTGTCATTTGCTGCATGAATACTACTTGATGGGTGTTTCTCATTCCTTGTCCTTTTGATGACCATGTACAAACAACCTCAAGGGGTAGAAACATTGACTCAATAATAGTATACTGTATGTTTATTAAATCCAGGAGCCGGCAAATCTATGCTAGAGTTTAGATCAAACAACTGTACATCCACCACAGTCATTATTTTTCTAGCACTAGCACACTTTTTACTCACTTACCCCACTTTCACTGCACTGTTATGTAGTTTGGGAACACCTCACTAATTTTGAATGTATATGATAAAAGAGCTGAATGAGTTTGCCTTCTTGAGATTCCAAATGTTGAATAAACAAATAAAATGTATTCTTTCTAGTAAAACCAATCTACTGATGGTTATTCACTAGATTACCGTCCATGTTAAGCTTCACACTTCCCCCTTCAGGCAGCATTGTTTCCTATATTACTGTACTACCCAGGTCCCAGGGTTACAGGGTTTCAATACTAGTAAGTCACCCCTATGTAGGACTTGTATCTATGGGTGTGCGAAACTAGAGCAATTCAGGGTAGTGTGATCAATTGGAACCCCCTAAAAATTGTGCAAAATTATGCTTTAATTATGCAAGAAGAGTAATTCTGCTTTAGCACAATTTCTTAGAGCACAATTACCCCCTTGAGTCCAGTCAGATAAGTTTGGAAAAGAATCTTTTAGAAAGGCACCCTTACAAAAAAGTGGGCTCCAGGGATCAGTTGGCTGACCTCCTGTGTGAGTACAGGGACAAAGCAAGCTGCAAGATGCTTTTTTCCCCAAAATACCCACCTGACCCTTAGCAACTGTAGCTGGACCAAATGCTGCTGTTGACCCCTGCCTTACACCCTGTGAGTCTTCAAGTGCTTCTCTGAGGCCCTGGGGGATTTGAATGTGTACTACTGTGGTGGTTGTTTGGGCACCGGAAGGAAGTTTGGAAAGTTTAAAAAAAAAATTCCTCTAGACCACTTTATGAAACTTTTTTGGCTTCCAAACTTTCATTGGAACCAATCCACTTGATGTATTTTACAGAGCTCCATCGTAGTTGGCCTGAAATTGCACCTTTGCACTGGTCCACCACAGCAATTGACTAACATCTGCACTTTAATTCTTTTTGGCACTTTTTCCACTTACATTTTTTGAAAAACATGTTTCTGGTTCCCCTTGTATGATTTTGTTTGCTTTGGTGTAATACTGCATATTAAAATGTTCCTTATTTTTATCAGTTTGATTGAGGTTTTCACCTTGTTGTGTCTTTTTAACTGTTTTGGTACTTCTAAATGCCTTAAAGGTTTATGCATAGTTAAACCTGTATACTCTCTGATAGCGCTACCCGGGTACAAGGTAAGGGTTAAAGTATTGAAAATTTTGAATGGACCTAAAAAGACAGTGGGCCAGATGTATCCAAAACCCGGTTTGCATTTCTTAAGTAGAGAATTTTAAGAAGTCGCTGTTTGAGAAATGCAAAATGGGATGTAAGAAAATAGCGAATCCCTAATAGCGATTTCTTAAAATTCACAATCGCTATTAGGGAATCGATATTAGGGAATGGGACTCCATTCAACCCTATGGGCCTGAAGGCCCATAGGTGCGAATGGTTTTGCATTTCCCAATTTCTGAATTCCTGTTAGGAATTTGCAAATTAGGTAATGCAAATCCAAGGGTTTCGGGGGCCTAAGTTTGATGCAAATTGTGCACATGTAAAGTGCACACATGCCCTAGGGGCATGCGTGCGCCGCAAGGCTCTTTTAAAAATGCATTTTCAGTGCATTTTTAAACATTGCACATGGTTACCACCAAATCTGAATCTGTGGTAATTGCATTTCCTAAATGCTCAGTTCGCATTTAGGAAATGCCTGATACATGTGCACAAGTAATTGCAAATAGGTATTCCCGATTTGTGATTCCCTATTCAGAGTCGCAGTTTTAGGGAATAGCAAAAAATTGCAATTCCCTACAATTGCATTGCACTGCCTTTCATACATCCTGAAAGGCGATTTTGCATTCACAAATGGTGGAGTTTACCGATTTGCACCGTTTGCAAATGCAAAATCATTTGATACATCTGGCCCAATGACTTTGCTACTTGTGATGGACATCAATCCATCCCAATCAATAAACCACTCTCTCACAGTCCACAATCAGGTGCAGGCTCTGGGCTGCTCCCTCTCTAATTTGTTCCTATTTTGTAACTTCTGTTCCTGCTACAATTTCCGTTAGCTTTCTCTCTTGTATTACTGTTTCAGATGCAGTTGCTCTGAACTTTGCTCCTTTATCTGCACCGAGTCTCCCTGTTTTTGCTCCTTTTTTTGCTTGCCAATTGCTTGTGTTTCCTCTTTCGCACTCTCCAGTTATCTTGCAGTCCCCTTCTCTTGCATGTTGCAAATTCAAGTCTCTTTATGGTTTTCCTGAAGTATTTAGGTGCAGATTTAAGAAAAGTGGCACTGCACCCAGTGCAGCACCTCTTTTCTTGCGTCCCTTAGCTCCCCCCTACTGCCACCAGATATGCAGTGTATTTAAAATACGGTGCACAGTGGCGCAGGGTAGGGGGCAATAACGTCAAGATTTTTGATGCTATTGATGTACTGTTCAAGATTAGTGGCAACATTTTTGAGCTAACCCTGAACAGTACATAGAGGCCCATTGTAACCAATGGTGTGTCGCCTTTTAACATCTGCTCTGAACAGGTGTTAAAAATGCCCAACAAAATGGCACAAAGAAATCTTTTAGATTTCTTTGCACCATTTTTTCTGCCCCCCGTAATTGGGGAACACCGCCTTGCATACCTTGGGGCCACTTTTCTTGTAACCCTTAGCGCTCCCCACTACCACCACCATGTGCACACCATATTTAAAATACGGCGTACCATGGTGCAGGGTAGGGGGCAATAGCGTAAAAAAAAATCACGCTATTGATGTACTGCTCAGTGTTAGTGCCAACATTTTAGCCTTAACGCTGAACAGTACATAGGGGCCCATTGTAACCAATGGAGTGCCCCCTTTTAACGCCTGCTCTGAGCAGGTGTTAAAAATGCCGAAAAAAATGGCGCAAAGAAACCTTGTAGATTTCTTTGAGCTATTTTTTCAGCCCCCTAATGGGGGAATGCCCCCCTTGCATACAATATGCCTGGCACAGGCATAAGCTGGTGCAAGGGGTTAAAAAGTGGTGCAATGCATGCATTGCGCCACTTTGTAAATCTGGTGCAGCGATTTTGGCCTTATTGGGCCACATTAGCATAAAAAAATTACCCTAATGTGGTGCTAGGAGGCGCTAAGCCCTGCTAAAACAGGGCCATTATGCCTGGCACAGGCATAAAGTGGCGCCAGGGGTTAAAAAGTGGTGCAATGCATGCATTGCGCCACTTCGTAAATCTGGTGTGGCGATTTTGGTTTTGTTGGGCAACATTAGTTAAAAAAATGACACAAATGTGGCACAAGGAGGTGCTAGGCCCTCTTAAATCAGGGCCTTAGTCTTTAGCTTTCCCTGTCAAGTCTGTTACAGTTCAGTTCCTAGTATCTCTGTGCTTGCCCTGCCTTGTTCTACCCCTACGTTTCCTCCGTACCTTTCCCTATAAGAAAAACAGTGGACTGGAATGCGGACCAAGCAATTGCCTTTGGATGGAATTAATTCAAGCACTCCATCCATCACCATGTTGTTGCAGTTGCTGCCCTAAGTGTGACACATATTCCCAGATGTAGATCCCATGCTTCCTGTACCACTGGAACCAACTACACCCAACTGAAGAGCCCAATCAGGGTGAAACCGGTCTTCGGTTACTTGTGTCTCAGTTCACTAAGGACTTGGCTTTACAGTTTTGGCTAGACAGTTCTTATTGTAGCATGGTTATAACACCTGACATTATTGGTGTGGTCTTCCCCCAATTATTTTGCCTTCACCCCTTATGTTTTCTGAATTCATTTTTGTTGGCATTAGAATTGTGTGCACTTTACCACTTCTAACCAGTCCTAAAGTGCTTGTGCTCTCTAAATAAACATGATAAAGTTGGCCTGCACCTGATTGGAACATTTAATGTACTTACAAGACTCTTGTATGTGGTACTACATGGTACCAAGGGTCTGTAAAAAAATGCTACGAGGAGGCCTGGAGCACTCGTTGTGCCATCCACTGAAGTAGCACTTTAAGACTTGTCTTAGTCATTCCTTTGCAGCCTGTAGTACAGTTTTAAATGTATAATTCGACCAGGCAAAACAAACCCTTTTCCAAGGCCTAGATCTTATTTTTTAATGGATAAAAGTCACTCCTAATGTAGGCCCTAAAGGCCAATAGAATTGGGTGCATTGTATTTTTGAAGTAGGGCATGTGTGGTTAAGTTTTACATGTCCTGTTAGTGAAAAACTCCTAAATTTGTTTTTCACTACTGTAAGGACTACCTCTCCCATTGAATAACATTGGGATACCTTATTACGTTCAATATGTGCTAACATTTGTTTGAGAGCAGGTAGAAATATCTTGTTTAGATTGAAATGAATTGTAATTTAAAATCCATGCCACTTTTAGAAAGGTGCCATTTTCTAACCCTAATCATTCATGCCTCTGTAGGTTATATAACTCTGTTGAATGACTCTGTTGTTGAGCTTCGTGTATTTCTCCCAGACAGTGAGACAATAGGGGACTAGGTGTGAGCAGGATGGTCCATCCTGGCAGGATCATTGGGGGCAGACACAGACAAACCTGACACTGGTTTTCATCACCCCAGATGTCTTGGAGCCTTGGCTGGGGAAAGAAAGAACTTTCAAGAACCAGAAGTGGGTGTAGTATAAAGAAACCCCTTACGTGAATGGCTGGCACCGGGTATAAATATTGGACCCACAGAACACCTCTATAGTATACTCCTGGACCTGTGGAAGGCTTCATAAGGACTGCCTGGACACCCAGAGGACTATCCCAAGGCTACCAGAGGACTGCCCTGCTTCTTGATGTCCTGTCTTGCTGCTTGAAAGAGAACTGGACAATCTCGTTGAATTTACAACCAGAAGTGATTCCAAGGTCTAGTTGACTGACCTCCTGTGTGAGCTACAGCAACATAACAAGCTCAAGAGGCCTTTAACTCTGCACTTGGCCTCTGCTGGAGTGGGTTTTAATCCATCAAGTGGTGCTCTCCCAGGTCCTGGACACTTGGGGTTGGATGTGCTGCTCCTGCTGAACCCTAAAACTTTGGCCTTTTCACCAAAATGTGCCCTTAAGTGAGGACCTGGCCTGGCAGTTCAGGCTGGACTATTCCTATTGGAGCAAGGTCAGGACTGATTTGCAAATGGCTGGGTCCAAACTGAGATGCCATGGTGGGGGAAAAACAATGGTACATGATACAGAAGGCAAGGAAACCCTAATGCTTGCAGGGGGGGAGAGGAGCCAATCAATGACAGACACACAGAGTTAACACATGGAGTGTCCACAGGTAAGGCTCAGATTTTTTGCATAGAATTAACAAAATTCCATGTCTCTGTACAGATTATTCTTATACATAGTTATTCTTTAAACATCACAAAATGGGGAGAGCAGACATTACTCTTTGTATGGACTTACATTTATGAGCAAGCCACTATGGATCCAACTGGAAACAAAATGGAGATTCCTAAGAAAATAGAAATGTCACACCTTCACAATTAAGGCACTTAAGACTACATATTACACTAGAAAAAAGATGGAGCAGGGATTGTGTTTTGGAATTGAGGAGCCACTCCATATACAGAAGAAATACATTTATATAGTGGTAGGAACAAATAAGAATGCTAACCAAAACATTGTGGCCTTCATTTGAGCTCCCTTTTAATTCTGCAAGGACTACCTCTGCCATTGAATAACATTGAGATACCTTATTACATTCAATAAGTGCTAACATTTGATTGGGAGGGAGTATAAATATCATGTTTAGACTGAGATGAATTGTCATTTAAAATCCTCTCTAATTGTACCAGGGCTCGAATTAATGGTTCCTTTAATTTCTGTCCATGTGCTAACTGAACTAAAAATCCCTCCCAAGGAAATAGACCATTATTTGTGGCACTGGAAATACTGGGCCCATTTGCTCCTATTTTGACCCTATTCTGGGGGAAATAAGAGACCCAGCTCCACGTACATTTATCACATAGGGCTTTTTTTCTTGGAGATGGAAGTGGGGCAGATGGTGGCAGGAGGGCAAAGGCTGTTTACTTCAGTGAGTATAACTTTTTCTGTTCATCTCTGCTGTAGTTTGCAGGTAGGCGGGTTTGAACACAGCAAATACCCCGAACTCTCTGGAGTAGTCCAGGCCTAGTACATCTGGGCCCAGAACAGGACCAGTCGACATGGATATTATCCTGGTGTAGTTGTGGGAAATTTGTCTTACACTTGTTATGTGAAATTTCTGAATGTATGGCAATATGCCACATTGTGTAATTATGCCACAATTTGTGGCACGATCATGGTGCAGGAGAGCAGGAACAAAATGAACAACTAGAACATGGCCAATTCATGTTTGTTGTTTTTGTTAATTGAGTTTTTCGTATTATTTGATAGCATGAAATGTGTCCTTTTGTCAAAAATTGATGCAAGGATTATTTTTATGCTGAAAGATTGTGCTAAATGATGGATTTGCAATTCGCCAGCTATGTGTAATTTCATAGAATTTGCCTAAAAGTAAACGTAATTACACAAAAGTAAATTACGCACTCAGCCCAGAATTGTTGGGTCTGATGGTTGCAGACCTGAAAATTCAGGTGCATTAGGAGCCCAAAAGAGGTACAAAGAGAGCACAATAGAGAACATTTATCAAAGTAAACAAGCACAGATAAAATAGAAGAAACTGGAGTGCAAGCATAGTACTAAGAAGGCAAAACTAGAAATCAAATGAAGCGGGTATTCACAAGGCGTCTAAGCAGTATAGCAAAAGTGAGGGCGTAAGGTAGCCAGGAAACATTAGAGAACAAACAGAACAACTCAAATACCATAAGCCTAGTAAGTGTATACATAATATAGGGCAAAAAGAGAGCCAAAAGCCTTTGTTTATAGTTTGGCAGACAGGTTGCACTGTCACAAATATAGCAGATAGTCTGTCTGTCTCATTACAAGTGATTTATCCTTGAATGAGCATAGGGAAATGAAGACCTGTAACAAGCTTTGAAGGACACAGCTGAAGACAACTCAAGAAATCTAGAAACTATGACAAGCAAGAGAACTGGGCTACTATGTTGGCTAGAAACTAGAGAGGAAACAAAACAAATGAATATAAACAACAAGAACAAAAACAAAGGCATTAGGGAGTAGGTTCAAGAGAAAAGGACAGAAAAAAAGCATATGCATAACAGACAATTGGATAAACAACCCTGGAAAACAAAATAGGAAGAAAGTGTAAAAACAAGTAGGAAAGGAGAGAACAAACTAAGATGCAAGCTTATAATGAATTGCAATTAACTAAAGACTGCAGAAAACTAAAGACTAAATGACACTGACAGAAGACTGGCAGAAGCATACAACAGTTGGGTAACACCCAACAAAAGGCGCGATACACAGATGTTAATCAAGCAATGCATGAACAACAAGCCTTAGGCAAAGGCTGATTATGCGCAGGAGCTGGGCAGCAGCAAGCCCAAGGAGAAGTCACATAATTTGGATGCACAAGACCAGCCACTGGTGTGTGTGTGATCCCATTTTCTTAACAAGTTTCAAAAGACAAAATCCAATGTTGAGGAATAGCAAGAGGAATAGCAAGAATAGTACTTTTGTAAGCACTGAAGATTGGTTGCTCGGTTTTCATGAGCACTTGGTAGTGCATTCAGGAGTCCATGGAAACAAATGTAGCTTTTTTAATGTATCTAAGGTTGAAGTAGCATAAAGCAGAATCCAGGCTGAGTTTCTTATTTGAGCTACATGGTAATTTCCAATCTTCAGTTGGTCCATGCACAGAGCCTTCCAGATGCATTGAGATGGAACCGTAACGCGTTTAAGAAAAGTCTGCTCTGTTTGAAATGTAGATAGAAGCTCAGACTTGTGCATAATATTCACAGCTAATTAACTGTGTTACATCATTCTTCAAGCAAGTTATTAACAATCAAAAATTTGTTTTGCAGAGACAAGCAGCAACAAAAATGGAAAGCAGAAACAAGACACGGGTTACTGAGTTTATAATTGTCGGGTTCCCCGACCTGGAGAATATAGAACATTTACTTTTCATACTTTTACTTCTCACTTACCTGCTCATCATCACAGGAAATATAGTTGTGTTCTCTGTCATTAGGCTCAGTCCAGCACTGCACTCTCCCATGTATTTTTTCATCAGTGTTTTATCTTTCCTCGAGATCTGGTACACAGCTGTGACAATACCAAAAATGTTGGCCAACCTCATAGTGTTGAAGAAGAACATTTCTTTCATTGGTTGCCTCTTACAGATATATTTTTTCCAGTCCCTGGGAATTACAGAAACATTGCTCCTTACTGTCATGGCATATGACCGCTACCTGGCCATTTGCAATCCCTTACTCTATTCAGCTATCATGACGTCCACATTGTCAGTGAAGCTGACTGCCAGCTGTTGGCTGTGTGGTTTTCTTTACCCAGTGACTGAGATTATTTTAATTTCAAAGCTGCCTTTCTGTGGCCCGAATCATATTGAACACATATTTTGTGACTTGCACCCATTGATGAGCTTGGCTTGCACTGAAACCTCACTCAGTATCTCTGTTGGCTTTGCTCTCAACTCTTCTATGGTGATGGCGACTATAATCTTCATTCTTTTTTCTTACATCAAAATAATCCGAGTTATTTTACAAATCCAAAGTTCTGAGGGAAGGCAGAAGGCATTTTCTACTTGTGCGGCACACCTCATAGTGGTCTTCCTATTTTTTGGCAGTGTAAGTTTCATGTATGTTCGACTTACAAAGAGCTATGGTGTTCATTATGATAAGTCACTGGCTGTGGTCTATTCCGTCTTGACACCACTTGTGAATCCAATTATTTATAGCCTAAGGAACAAAGAAATTAGACAAGCAATACAAAAGATCCGTCATCAAAACCTACCCTCCACCCAACATGGTGCAGTGTTACAAATACCCTTATTTGTGGATTAAGGACCATGCCTTTTCCAGTCAGTTCTAACCAGACACTTAAATATAAAGTTTTAATTTTGGTGGAGGGGATGGGGTTGGTGAATAAATTATTTTATGCTATTCTGCTTTGGCTTCCTCAGCATCACTGATAAATCCATAATTTAACTTTTGAAATTCCCATAGGACTAATAACCACACTGGATATGCCTAGCCCAAATCCATATTTCCCTCTCGTTGTCAGGATAACTTTCATATCATAGACAATTTCTTCAAGTGCTTGTTAGGTTGGACTTCCTGTGCCTCTGCAAGATCACCCAAGAAATACGCAAGCATCAAAACTCTAAGAAAGGCCCTCCTAATTGGCTCAGGATGAGGACCATTCTTTCTGCTTTGAGTAAGAAATTTAAACATTTCTCTTTTTTGAAGGTTCTCATTTATTGTATGGTGGGCCCAGCCACAGCCAGTCCCTAGAATTTAGTGTTTTTTGGCCAGATATTTTTTTTCCTGAATCTGTTCCCAGGTCCAAAGTTAGAGCCGCATTCAGGGGGGATAGATTGCCAAAGCAGGGGAAAACCGTCACTAAAGACTTAGGGGGGTCGTTACGAGGGTTGCAGTCTTAAGACCGCTACGCTCGCAGTGGTGGTCAGGACCACCATGGATGCGGCAGTCTGACCGCACATTACAACCCTGGCAGTTAGACTGTCAGCTCCACAGAATCATGGATCCCGGTGGCCTGGCGGTGGAGGAGATCGTAATCTGCCAGGGCAGCGTTGCTTCCAGCACTGCCCTGCGGATTACGAGCTCATTCCCCAACAGCCTTTTCATGGAGGTAACACCGCCATGAAAAGGCTGTTGGAGAACAGGTGTAGGGGACCACAGGGAGGCCCCTGCCCTACCCATGTACTTGGTATGGGCAGTGAAGGGCCCCCCCTGCCCGCACCATCACAATGTGCAGGCAGTGGACATTGAGAGGGTGCTGGTGCACCCTGCTGGCTACTGCATTGCCGGTGGCTCAATTATGAGCCGGAGACAATGCTGTAGTCTGTTTCCTGCTAGGCCGGCAGGCAGAAACTCAGGTTTCCACCTGCCAACCTAGAGGGAAACTCATAATGACCCAGACGGGAGGTCGATGCATAGGCAGCTGCTTCCCTGTCGGGAGTTTGGCGGACGGCTTTCCCATCTGCCAAACTCATAATGAGGCCCTGCATGTCCCCCATGTGTATTAAGATTTCTCCTAGTGCTTTAACTAGGAAACCTGGTGCGAATGGTGTAGAAGACCCATCCTTAGTTGTGCAGCCCTTCAATATTCCCTTCTCCAAATACTTTTCTGAGAATGAAGTCCACAGTAAATCAGTAAATCCACTGCTCCCACAACCTCCAAATACGATGGGGTACCCAGAAAAATGGTGAATGGGACAACTGAAACTTTATGTGGGTGTGCCATTGCTGCTAGCCCTTAAATGAGGCCTTAATGGAGGGCAGAAACATGACTTCTGTAAAAAATGTACTGAATTCCCATGTGCCAACTACTTGGAACCCCTGCCACATCTGGAAAATGCTAGTTCGTGCAGTGCTAGGAGTGAAACTGCCATTGGCTCTCCCTTCAGAAAGAATTGGCAGAACGTGTACAAATGATGATGGCCTTGGAGGTGACTGCCCAACTGGTATCCCACTTGAACGAGTCCACCTTTGAAGCACATAAGGAGCAACAGTTTACCATGCTGGTATGCCTCTACTGCTTGGCAGTTGTGCTGCCATGCTGGTTCCATGCATACAGTCATCGTTTCACTGCACAAAAGCACTTTGGAGCCTAGCTGCCACCTCAAGGACTTCATTTAAAGCAGGTTGGTAACAGGATGTCTACTTTTCTCTCCAACTACCTCCTTATGTATGAGGTGGAGGTTTCTGGTGCTCCCAATTGTGAACTTTCAGCAGGCCCTGAAATCTAGAGTATCCTTTCATATGAAACAACACTGATGGAAAAAAACATTAAAAGGGCCACCCAAATATAGGCAGTCTGTCTATTGTTTGCATTGGCATCCTGTCTGTCTGGAAACATGATTGAAACCACTGTGTTACTGAATAGAAAAGGTTTTACAATGCTGGGAGAAAATGTTTGTAATGATGGTGCTGGAAATAGGTCCTCACTCTGAAGGTCTGTTGTCAGGTTTGTAAAAACCTGGCTATGTAGCTCAAACAGTTGTGATGCTAGTCGTCTCACTTCCCTGAACCCACTGACAGCCTTACAAAGGATATTATGTTGGTCAGTGGTAGACCTGAGAAAAGGGGGACCTGGAGAAAGAACAGTAGACACTGCATATTTTCACTCTGCCTGTTCTTACAGTTGGGCTCAACATGAACTGCAGAAGTGCTAATTTCTAAAACTGTATTTCACCACTGAAATGACAATCACTTGTGCCTATATGATATATGATGTACCTTATGACATCTCTGCATTTCCGTCTCTCTATAGGTGGTTGAAACTCTGAGAATTCCTGGAGGTAAAACATGAAGATAATGTCTACAATTGCTTCTTTATTGGGTTAAAAATAAAATAGAACATGTTTGGAAGCCTAAAGTCCAACTAGTGTTTACTAAAAAATAGCAAGCAAGCAGCAAAAGATCAAAGACAATCAAGTCAATTGTCATTTCAACTGACCAGGGCTCTTGCTAGAAAATGGTCAGCTGGGATATATTTGTATATAACTGAGTAGTTATAGTTAGGTTTGTGTTTCCATAGGAGAAGTATTTTTTGGTTTGCTTATAACTTTGGTACTATTTTATGAATCGTTATACAACTTTCCAAATAAAAATCTCATCCACCTCAGCTCCTTACTGGAAAGATATAGGGTGGGCCGCGGCAGAAAAAAAGGGGCTCACAAAAGGCATTTTTCAAGTTAATCTTTCCATAGGAAACTA
This sequence comes from Pleurodeles waltl, assembly GCF_031143425.1. NCBI lineage: Eukaryota > Metazoa > Chordata > Amphibia > Caudata > Salamandridae > Pleurodeles > Pleurodeles waltl. The sequence goes on along the minus strand of NC_090446.1, from coordinate 1,276,671,537 downwards.
GAATAGTGATACTACAATAACTGGCAAGCAAAATTGCACCAAATTTGGCAGAATGCCACATATTGCTCCAGAAAGCATGTTTCCATGATGTGGTGTAAATCCATTCTGTAGTTTTTGACAAATTAGGAAAACCAATAAATCCAGTAGGAATGGAACACCCACAAAAGATGCAATAAAGAGGGAAAAAGTAAATGTCAACAGCCAGAGTGCCTCATTTATTATTCACTGCTCCAAGCAAGAAGCATCCAATAATGCCCTCAGCCAATTTTGGAAGAATATATTTTCTTGCTGGTGGTGCCCCCAGTAGAGGTAGGTGCACTCCCAAACACATTTCTTAATGTTTTGGGGGCCTTCAGGGATGGTAGCAGTCCCCCAGCAAACTTTAAAACAAACAGTAAGTCTTGTGGGTCATTATATCCATTATCCCAGGAGATCTTACTGTATTTTTCAAAAGCACTCCGAGCTGGGACTATATGCTCTTCAGCTGGACAGCAGGGACCTCTAGTGGATAGTTCTATTTTTGCATTTAAAAAAAAAAAAAACTTCATACAAAGTATTGTATGACAATCCCTTTTATTAATCATTGCAATATGTGAATTTATGAAGATTACATTTGATTATAGTTATTGGTGACTTTTTGACAAAACACATATTTTTGCCTTACTTGAAATGACACCCTTTACATTGTCACACATAGTCAGTTGTGTGCACCAGCATTAGGCCTGGGCACAGGGCCAGGTCCTGTGCTCTAACCCTCACCAGGCATGGTCAAAGGCTGAATGCAGCAGGAAGTTGGGCACCAGCGGTTGGTTGGGTGCAGGGTTTGGACAAAAGCCAGGCCCTGCGTCCAACTCCATGCAGTGCACATTGATAGACAATTTACTTTATAATAAAAAAAACATAGAAATTCACAGAAAAAACAAAGGTTAAAGTGATATTGTAGTTAGGTATAGTTATAGTTGTCTCAAGTAACTCATGCCTTAAAGTAACTATAACTACTGCTATAACCCGTGCCCTGATCATGCTCTGTTTATGGCCTTACATATTACGTCACTCAAGTCTATTTCACTTTATCTTGTCTAAAGCAATAATTATTCTGCACATGGGAATTAGATCAGAGTTGATCTCAGATGTGGTTGATTTAGCCCACATGCCACCCCTTTGTTTTAGTGAATAATAATCGAAGTCCCTTATGGCTGAACAATGTACCCTGGATAAAAAGTAATGATCTAATCTAAAGACAGCCAAGTGTAGGTTTGCAACACACAAATGAAATATGCATGACCTCTTTGCATGTGGCGCTAGAGAAACAACAGTCCATTGGAAAGGCAATACCTAAAAGCAGATGACGCAAAAGGAATCTTTTCCACTGTTAAGTAACAGTTACTGTGTCCACCAGAAACACTGGAGGCATTTGCTCCTCTATAAATTCTTCCCTATTTATTGTAAGATGAGTAACATTTGGCATGTTATGGTTGAAATACTTTTTGAACTTTTCAAGGACTTTGACAGAAAAGAGGGAGATGACAGCACATTCTGGCAGCCTCTGCCCAAAGTAGAAAAGGCACATGTCATTAAGACTGATGATGACTCTGATCAAAGGAATGCTATCTGCCACATTAACAGGCATGTGTGTGCAAGGCCAACAAGAGGAAGAGTTAATGGTCTTCCTGTACTTTTCCAGCAGTAACATATAAATGTTATTCTTGTAAGCCGAGCGGCAGCTCTATACAAGGGATGGTTCAATACCGTTTGATCTTGGAATAATTCCCCATTCTGCAGCAAGGATGTATCTCACCACTAGCAAAATGCTCAATTCTACAGGGAAGATGGCAGACTAGACACAGAGAAAGAGGAGGCTGCATACCTCATGTGGAGGCAGTAGTGATGGGAGGCTGTCGGGGCAGCATCACACAGTGTTAGTTGAACATGCAGGAAAGGCGGGCACAGAAATGCTGACCCACCAACAGATGATGATGCCACATCAGATAGTCCAGGGCCTGGTTTGGGCCCTAAAGCAGCGGCAAAAGCACTGTCATCTCTAGGCAGAGCTGCACATTTGCCATGAGATGAGTTGATTCAGGTCAACAAACCACAGAATTTATTATCTGTGTCGGTGTTGCTCATACCAGTGGAGCTGAATTGCAGTCTCTCTTCGGTACCCAAACACACTTAAAGTTACAAGGCTGAAGGGACTGGCAGGCATTATTTGCACAATAAGATAAGGTAGCCCCTGAGAATTTAAACAGAAAAGACATTGTGTAAGCCTTTTACAATATTTAGAACGTCATCCTTATTTAACTGTATTTCTAGCTTGGAAGAGGAGACAGGGGATTTGATGGGAGCATCATAGGTGGCCACTACTATTTCATATAGGCTTAAGTTTGTCTTCTGGAAAGGGATTGCTTTCAATGGAAAACGGGACTAATGCAGGGCATCCAGCAATTTGAAATGTGTCTCTATACATATCTTAGCTATCTCAATCTTTACAGTCCCTTTATTCCTTTCTACTTTGACCGCAAGCTCAGAGTGCTAGGGACAATGGAAATGCTGGTTTATTCCTAGAGTATTTCATACTGCCTGCACTACTGCTTACGCAAAGTTGGCCTCTCAATCACTACTGATCCTGTTTAGCACCATGAACCTGTTGTATAAACTAGGGCTCTGGCTTAGCTCTACAAGATTTCTTTTCTCACCCACAAATGTCTGAACTTGGTTCAGAGCATCAGTGCTTGAAAGTGAAAGCACAGGTTCTTGTAGCTCCACAAAACACTACTCAACAAATAGTTGATGTGGTTTCAGTGCTTTCTTCTGTGTTACTAACAGTCCCTATAAATGATAAGCGACACACTGGTAATTCAAACCCAATTTCAATCTTTAAAATATCACACACAAGTTATGCACTAAGAGAAAAGGCACTTTCTATTTCAAAGTGTTAACCACACAGAACATTATTAAAACAGCATTAACGCATGTTACTGACAACCAGAATAATATAAATGTTTCTATCATAGTCTAAATCTCATTTGGCAACCTAACACCCTAAAGACTAGTTCTATGTGATAAACCATGAGTGCATGGAGTAGCTAAATTTACACCTAGCGTTTCTTAGGATACAGTGCACTGCATACATGTTTACAGTAAGAAGCTATACTTATCCATAGCTGGGAGTGAGTGTTCCCTCAAAAGGGAAACAAGTATCAGCTGGGCTCAGCTCCTCTCCTCTCAGACTTGGCTCAGTTTCAACTCTCAGTGTAGACTGGATGCTGCAGCATTACAGCAATCTGGCAATCTCTGTCACAATCTCTGCAGTAGTTTGTGAAATAATCTAGGAGAAGGATCTCTTTAATCCAATGACCACTTGATCAGCCTTTTATACTGTTGATGACCGATCTTATCCTAAAAAATGGAAAAAGAGTGAGGAATTTCTGACATAACCTTTGTGCATCAATATAATAGTCTTAGATGCATTAGTATAAACAAATATGATAACAATATGTCAATTCAGGCTAAGCTGTTCATGTTGTTGTTATTAGCTGACCTTGAAATATAGATAACAAGGCACTTGTCCCACACTGATGTTGCATTAGGTGTCTTATCAATGTCATTGTCTTGATGACTTGATGTCTTTACAGATTTTTTAAAAGATAAGGACAGATGGCATCAATATCAAAGGTAGTCATGCCAGAAAATGGATCACTGACCTGCCCAAAATAGAGACTGGTCTTTGGATTGTTATTTCAAACATAGGAATGCAGGGCCAGATGTAGGAAGCCTTTTGCGCCTCGCAAACGGCGAAAAACGCAGTTTGCGAGGCGCAAAAGGCCAAATGCGATGCACAACCGCAAATTGCGAGTCAGAACCGACTCGCAATTTGAGGCTGCGACTCGCAAATAGGAAGGGGTGTTCCCTTCCTATTTGCGACCGCATCGCCATGCTGAGTTGGTTTGGGACCCCGAATGCCGTTGCAAACCAACTCGCAGTTTCCAACCACTTGAAGTGGATGGTAACACATTCGCAAATATTCGAAATATTTTTTGGGGCATGCCTCAAAAAATATTTTTTCAGAGCAGGCAGTGGTCCTATGGACCACTGCCTACTTTGAAAAAACCGAAACCAAAAGGTTTCGGAATTTTTTATTTTTGCAGCTCGTTTTCCTTTAAGGAAAACAGGCTGCAAGAAGAAAAGAAAAAAAAGCTTTATTCAAAAAGCAGTCACGGACATGGTGGTCTGCTGTCTCCACCAGGCCATCATCCCTGTGAGTGCCTGGACTCGCTATGGGGTCGCAAACTGCGACCCACCTCATTAATATTCATGAGGTGGGTCTTTGCAACCCCATAGCGAGTCGCAGAAGGTGTCTGAGACACTTTTCTGCATTACATTTTGCGAGTTGCAAATTGCGAATCGCTATTACTCGCAATTTGCAACTTGCAAAAAGTTTTGTTGCTACATCTGGCCCGCAGTCTCTAAGTAACTGGTTAGCTACGGTGAGCGTATCTGAACAAACAAAGGGGTATGTTTTTCACCATATCAGAAAAAAAAAGCCACCACAAGGGCATAGGAGTAATTTGCACATTTGGGCATTGTTAGAAATGGGGTCTTTGGTTGACAGTCCGGTTACCCCCTGTTCAAGCAAGGACCCTCACTCTAGTTAGGATAAAAGAGAATCACCCTCAGCTAACCCCTGCTTACCCCCTTGGTAGCTTGGCAGAGCAGTAGGCTTAACCTCAGAGTGCTAGGTGTAAAGTATTTGTACCAACACACACAGTAACTTAATGAAAACAATACAAAATGACACAACACCAGTTTAGAAAAATAGGAAATATTTATCTAGACAAAACAAGACCAAAACGACAAAAATCCAACATACACAAGTCAAGTTATGATTTTTTAAAGGTTTAAAATAAAAAGAGTCTTTAGGTAGTTGTAACAACACACTAGCGCTGCTAGCGTGTAAATGTACCTGGTTTGCGTCAAAAATAACCCCGCACGGGCGGTGTGCGTCGAAAGTAACCCTGCACGGCTGTGTGCGTCGAAAACCACTCGGCACGGCGGTGCGTGTTGAAAAAGCCAGCCACACGACGATCCGAAAGTCCCGCGGCGCAGGGTGCGATCTCTCAGCCTCCGTCAGCGATGCTGCGCGTCGTTTCTCCTGCTCCGGGCGTCGGTTTTTCGGTCGCGTTTCCTGCGGCGTCGTTTCTCAGCTGCGGAACCGGCGTCGCGTCGTTTTCTCAGTCGCGATCGGATTCGCGTCGATCTTTTCTCCGCACGGCGCTCGGTGCGTGTATTTTTGTCCTTAGGCTGCCAGCCTCTCCTTTCAGGGTCCCAGGAACTGGAAGGGCACCACAGAGCAGAGTAGGAGTCTCTCCAGAGACTCCAGGTGCTGGCAGGAAGAAGTCTTTGCTATCCCTGAGACTTCAACAACAGGAGGCAAGCTCTACATCAAGCCCTTGGAGATTTCTTCTTCACGATGGAAGGCACACAAAGTCCAGTCTTTGCCCTCTTACTCTGGCAGAAGCAGCACTGCAGGAAAGCTCCACAAAGCACAGTCACAGGCAGGGCAGCACGTTTTCCTCAGCTATCAGCTCTTCTCCAGGCAGAGGTTCCTCTTGGTTCCAGAAGTGTTTCTAAAGTTTGTAAGTTTGGGTGCCCTTCTTATACCCATTTTAGTCTTTGAAGTCACCTTTCTTCAAAGGGGACTCACACCTTCTTGTGAAATCCTGCCTTGCCCAGGCAAGGCCTCAGACACACACCAGGGGGCTGGAGACAGCATTGTCAGAGGCAGGCACAGTCCTTTCAGATGAGAGTGACCACTCCACCCCTCCCTCCTAGCAGAGATAGCTAATCAGGAAATGCAGATCACACCCCAGCTCCCTTTGTGTCACTGTCTGGTGTGAGGTGAAAAACAACCCAACTGTCAAACTGACCCAGACAGGGAATCCACAAACAAGGCAGAGTCACAGAATGGTTTAAGCAAGAAACTGCTCACTTTCTAAAAGTGGCATTTCCACACGCACAATCTTAAAATCAACTTTACTAAAAGATGTATTTTTAAATTGTGAGTTCAGGGATCCCAAACTCCACATGTCCATCTACTCTCTAGGGGAATCTACACTTTAATCATATTTAAAGGTAGCCCCCATATTATCCTATGAGAGAGAGACAGACCTTGCACCAGTGAAAACGAAATTGGCAGTATTTTCACTGTCAGGACATATATACCACATTACTATATGTCCTACCTCATCCATACACTGCACCCTGCCCTTGGGGCTACCTAGGGCCTACCTTAGGGGTGCCTTACATGTAAGGAAAGGGAAGGTTTAGGCCTGGCAAGTGGGTACACTTGCCAAGTCGAATTTACAGTGTAAAAATACACATACAGACACTGCAGTGGCAGGTCTGAGACATGATTACAGAGCTACTTATGTGGGTGGCACAACCAGTGCTGCAGGCCCACTAGTAGCATTTGATTTACAGGCCCTGGCACCTCTAGTGCACCTTACTAGGGACTTACTAGTAAATCAAATATGCCAATCATGGATAAACCACTTACATACAATTTAAACAGGAGAGCATATGCACTTTAGCACTGGTTAGCAGTGGTAAAGTGCTCAGAGTTGAAAAGCCAACAGCAACATGTCAGAAAAAAATAGGAGGCAGGAGGCGAAAAAAGACTGGGGATGACCCTGCATAAGCAAAAGTCCAACACGACCCCCTACCAGCCTAAAGCCAGGGGAGAACAATCAATACCTTGATGTACTTCCCTGATTGGGGCGATAGAACAGGGACCCAGGCCCACAACAGCAGGGGCATGTTCCAGTTCTACGCCTTCCTGACTCCAGTTGGATCCCTCTGTCCATACTCTCAGGGCCCACTAAGCTAACCCATGGGGAACCCTTCTCCACATCTACAGACACCATCTGTGCAACACCTAACTTTACTTTGCTCACAGATGTATTGCAATGGGCAGATAGTACCACCAGGGCCAACACAGTGGTGTTGCCCACTCCACCCCCGGGGTGTGACTCTCGTCCTCCCCCCCCCAGGGGCAACTCTGTCCACCAGGACAGCAAGCCACAGTGGCCCCAGACAACTGTCAGGGATGAGAGCCCGACCTCAGGCCTCTCTAACCACTGTGACTGTGGAGAGTGGGGGGTGGTAGCCCCAGGTGCCTGGCACCCTTTGACCACTCTCTCTTCCACCAGGTCAGGGATGACAACCTGACCCTGGTCCTCCCCTCTGGGGCTCTGTAACCTCCCTGCAGAAGCGGCACCCCCAGAGTCGAAAACTGTCAGGGTGCTTGTAGAAGCAGTCCTGCACAATTCTTCCACCAGTGCAGGGATGTTAACCTGCAACTGATCCTCCAACCTGGGGTCTGTACCTTCAGGTTGGACCAGGGCCAGGGGTGAGGCTTCCCTCCCCCTGCCCTCTCTTCTGGGGTCCTGAACCACCCAACTAGGAGTGGCCCCCCCCAGAAGACAACATGGTAGGGGCACTGTTAGCAGTAGCCCCTTCCTCCAGGTCAGGGGGGACACCCTTAACCTGGCCTCCCAATCCAGGGTCTGTACCCACAGACTGGATCACTGCCTGGCAAACCAGGACTTCCTGGGGGGCATACCTACCCCCTACCAGGTCAGAGTTTACCCTCTGAACCTGGTCATCCAACCCAGGGTCACCACCCTGCGGTTGAACCATTGCCTGGCACACCAGGACTTCCAGGGGGGCACACTTACCCCCCTCAAGGGACACACTGTCCCGAAGGGCCACACAAGAGTCTGGCTGGCGCAGGTCTCCTGACCTCTGCCCATCTGACAGAGTCTGGATTCCCCCCAGCCCAGAAATGGTCTCACCAAGGTCATTCATGGGGGGCTCTGCTCTCAGAGCTGACCCCTGACCCTCCAGGTTCTCCACTGGGGTCCGCAACCCCCTCTCAACCCTCTGTCTGGACTTCTGCACCCCCTCACTAGGAGTGGTACTGCCAGACACCAGAACTGGTGGGACGCTGGCTACAGCCGCCCCCCCAAGTTCTCCTGACACTGTGGGGTCTCCCTCAACAGATGGCCCTATGGTACAGGCTAGGCTCCCCTCCTGGTGTTCCCGCAGGGAACCCTCCAGGACCTGGGACCGGATCTCGGGCACCTTGGGCCTCAACCCATCCCCATTCCCTCTCCTCTGAGACTGGACATGGGGTCCCTCACCCATCCCACTACACTGGGACCTACCTGGGACACTACAATCCTTCCCTACCTCACCTGGTTGGGAACTACCTAGACCACTCCTCTCAGGAGCACCCCCAAATGCCTCTTCAGACTCTCTGGTACTCACCCAGAAGTCTGCCTCCATTGTAAGCTCCCTGGGGTCAGAGAACTCACACTCCACCTGGTGTTGGCATAGCTCTGGAAAATAAGGACTAGACATATGCTCTCCAGCAATTACATCACTCAGCCCCTCGCATGAATTAACCAAAGTACCCTTCACCCAACCATCCAGTGACTCTGCTTTGAAAAAGCACCTCACATCACCCTCCTGAGACTGGTGAGACAGTACCTGACTGTCCCTGACACTCAACCCACACTCTTCTGGGATGTCTTCACACTCCATAACCAGGACTTCTACCTGGGGGGAACCCCTCTCCCTGTCACTCTCACCTAGAGTCAGTAGAGTGTCCCTCCCACCAGTAGGAATATGACTCCCCATGCCAGTTCCCCAATCCACCTCAGGGACCCTGTGCATCACTGGAGCTACCTCATACCCCTGAACCTCCTGGCGTGTGTTAACTCCCTCCTTCAAGTAGGGCACCACCTCTCTGGGCATGTGCACTTCTGCAGCATCACTGGATATACAATTGTTGCTGCCACCATTCCAGCTGGACTCAGCCCTCATGACTTCCAGCTCTTTCAATTTAAGCTCGTAAGCATAAATCATTTTTTTAATCTCTAAGTTCCTCCTCCTTTCTTCCAACTCCCAATTGAGCTTTTTCATCTCCCATTGGTACTCCCTCTCTGCCTGTCTGTCCTGTAACTCTTCAGGAGTCAGACCCTTGGGTGACACCCTGCCATCCCTCCTGGGGACCCTCCCCCCAGGCGTAACAGGTTCCTCCACTACACCACTGTGTATCCTCTGCACTTCCCCACCCATATTCTCCTCCTCTGTGTGCCCTCCAGCCTTCTTGATTGTCACCCAAGCCCTCTGTGCCTGTTGCAGCTCCCCCTCCCTGGTGGAGCTCTCAGTGGGACAGTCAAGATCTTTAAGGAACTGTTTCAATTGAGCAGCTGAGTACTCCTTCAGTTTCTCCATTTCAAACACAGCTCCAGCTGTTGCATCTCCAGATTGAGACATGATGGTCACAAGTGCAAAGTTCCAAAGGCAGAAAAAAAATAATTTCCCAATGAAGTAAAAAGAATCAGTCAAGGGATCAGCAAAATCATGGAAGTAGAATAAAAGAGTCCTTAAGAGAAAAATCAAAAGATCACCAAACAAGTAGTATGTGGTCACGTAGTGGTCTGAGATCAAAACAGTAGTGTACACTTAATTACTGTATGTCAAGTACAAATACAAGTCCAAATCCCGACCGCTGGTCACCAATGTTAGAAATGGGGTCTTTGGTTGACAGTCCGGTTACCCCCTGTTCAAGCAAGGACCCTCACTCTAGTTAGGATAAAAGAGAATCACCCTCAGCTAACCCCTGCTTACCCCCTTGGTAGCTTGGCAGAGCAGTAGGCTTAACCTCAGAGTGCTAGGTGTAAAGTATTTGTACCAACACACACAGTAACTTAATGAAAACACTACAAAATGACACAACACCAGTTTAGAAAAATAGGAAATATTTATCTAGACAAAACAAGACCAAAACGACAAAAATCCAACATACACAAGTCAAGTTATGATTTTTTAAAGGTTTAAAATAAAAAGAGTCTTTAGGTAGTTGTAACAACACACTAGCGCTGCTAGCGTGTAAATGTACCTGGTTTGCGTCAAAAATAACCCCGCACGGGCGGTGTGCGTCGAAAGTAACCCTGCACGGCTGTGTGCGTCGAAAACCACTCGGCACGGCGGTGCGTGTTGAAAAAGCCAGCCACACGACGATCCGAAAGTCCCGCGGCGCAGGGTGCGATCTCTCAGCCTCCGTCAGCGATGCTGCGCGTCGTTTCTCCTGCTCCGGGCGTCGGTTTTTCGGTCGCGTTTCCTGCGGCGTCGTTTCTCAGCTGCGGAACCGGCGTCGCGTCGTTTTCTCAGTCGCGATCGGATTCGCGTCGATCTTTTCTCCGCACGGCGCTCGGTGCGTGTATTTTTGTCCTTAGGCTGCCAGCCTCTCCTTTCAGGGTCCCAGGAACTGGAAGGGCACCACAGAGCAGAGTAGGAGTCTCTCCAGAGACTCCAGGTGCTGGCAGGAAGAAGTCTTTGCTATCCCTGAGACTTCAACAACAGGAGGCAAGCTCTACATCAAGCCCTTGGAGATTTCTTCTTCACGATGGAAGGCACACAAAGTCCAGTCTTTGCCCTCTTACTCTGGCAGAAGCAGCACTGCAGGAAAGCTCCACAAAGCACAGTCACAGGCAGGGCAGCACGTTTTCCTCAGCTATCAGCTCTTCTCCAGGCAGAGGTTCCTCTTGGTTCCAGAAGTGTTTCTAAAGTTTGTAAGTTTGGGTGCCCTTCTTATACCCATTTTAGTCTTTGAAGTCACCTTTCTTCAAAGGGGACTCACACCTTCTTGTGAAATCCTGCCTTGCCCAGGCAAGGCCTCAGACACACACCAGGGGGCTGGAGACAGCATTGTCAGAGGCAGGCACAGTCCTTTCAGATGAGAGTGACCACTCCACCCCTCCCTCCTAGCAGAGATAGCTAATCAGGAAATGCAGATCACACCCCAGCTCCCTTTGTGTCACTGTCTGGTGTGAGGTGAAAAACAACCCAACTGTCAAACTGACCCAGACAGGGAATCCACAAACAAGGCAGAGTCACAGAATGGTTTAAGCAAGAAACTGCTCACTTTCTAAAAGTGGCATTTCCACACGCACAATCTTAAAATCAACTTTACTAAAAGATGTATTTTTAAATTGTGAGTTCAGGGATCCCAAACTCCACATGTCCATCTACTCTCTAGGGGAATCTACACTTTAATCATATTTAAAGGTAGCCCCCATATTATCCTATGAGAGAGAGACAGACCTTGCACCAGTGAAAACTAAATTGGCAGTATTTTCACTGTCAGGACATATATACCACATTACTATATGTCCTACCTCATCCATACACTGCACCCTGCCCTTGGGGCTACCTAGGGCCTACCTTAGGGGTGCCTTACATGTAAGGAAAGGGAAGGTTTAGGCCTGGCAAGTGGGTACACTTGCCAAGTCGAATTTACAGTGTAAAAATACACATACAGACACTGCAGTGGCAGGTCTGAGACATGATTACAGAGCTACTTATGTGGGTGGCACAACCAGTGCTGCAGGCCCACTAGTAGCATTTGATTTACAGGCCCTGGCACCTCTAGTGCACCTTACTAGGGACTTACTAGTAAATCAAATATGCCAATCATGGATAAACCACTTACATACAATTTAAACAGGAGAGCATATGCACTTTAGCACTGGTTAGCAGTGGTAAAGTGCTCAGAGTTGAAAAGCCAACAGCAACATGTCAGAAAAAAATAGGAGGCAGGAGGCGAAAAAAGACTGGGGATGACCCTGCATAAGCAAAAGTCCAACAGGCATCTGAACAAAATCTATCTGAATGTGCACAAATGGCCACTATTAGGTGGGAGGGTGGCCTTAACCTTTGATCTGGTATTGTATGACAGACAGGTGGCACAAGATGGGCAATAGTTTTGGACCATAGAAAAAAGGTGCATACCAATGGGTTAAAGCAGCATGTTTTATGCCATCCCTGTCAATTCGGGCTGCTTCATGATGCAACCTGGCGAGGTTGGGAAGTAAGCATTTTGGTGTGACAACACACCCAATGCTGTCGCTCCATACCCTCTCAGGGCAACTGCTTTTCGTATTTGGAGGCTTGCGCCTGCAATTGACACAAATATTTTAAAGTGTGTAGAGTAAATAAATCAGTTCTTACAATATACATTGCAACGTCAGCAGATTTCAATAGCACAGCATTCTTAGCTGATGAATCGGCCAGTACATTGTCCCTTTAAACACTGTCATAAGGATACTAGTTGGCAATTCGCTTCACCTTTTCCGGCAACAATAAAGCATTTAAAAGATTGAGAACAGATTGCTCATTTTTGATATAGGTACCTGCCGAGGTCAAGAAACCTAATTGAGTCCAAAGATGCCCAAAATCACATGCTACTACAAATGCATTCTCTGAGTCCTTACACACAGTAACAGTTTTTTGATAGGATGCACACCAGACTGAAAGCAATGAACTGTGCAAAACTGCCTGGATAAGTGGATAAGTCGCAGCTTTCCACAATTTAGTGAACAGGTCAAACAGCATAAACAACAACTAAACTGCTTTTGTCATTTCTAAGATGTGATCCAGCAACAAAATAGGTTAATTCACATTTATTAAGGGGTTGCATCCGTCGAATCAATAAGTGGCTTAGTAAAACGGGCAGTGGTTTAAACACAACCAACCAAGCTGTTCTCCATCCTCACTAGTAGGTATTAGAGAAGCAGGGTTCAGAGCAGGAAAGTTGATCAAAGGAATATGGGAGGCAGACAACGACAGTATCTCATTTAAATACAGCTGAGCCCTAGAGAGATGCTGGGTTTTGTAATTAAGAAGAAACCAATCACAGAGGGGACACAGCAACATTTAACAGAGAATTTAACACATTCTCAGACGCCCCAACAAGATATTCACTGACGTATGCAAAAAAGTGATAGATGGCATGCTTGAATTAATTTCAAACACTGATAGTTTCATCAGACCCACATCCGAGTCCATTTTTAATTTACTCAAAATGTCACCTCATTTTGGACCTTGTACAAATCAGTCTTGACCTTACTCTAACAGGAGCAGTCCAGCCTGAACTGCCAGGCCAGGTCCTCCTCTAAGAAAAGCAAGGCTGATTTCACTCTATTAAGGGTCATTGGTCGGCGATAGAGTGTTTCCAGCGGGACAGTATGCATGCGACACAGCTCTGGACATAACCGTTCCATATATGGGTCGCATTGTGGTATACAAAAAAGTGGTAGATGGAATGCTTGAATTAACCTCAGACACTGGTAATTATTTGGGGCCGCAATCCAGTCCATTGTTATTTTGGATTCCATTCCACCTTGGTGTGGACCCAGCCATATGCAAATCAGTCTCGCTCCTGCCCCAACAGGAACAATCCCGCCCAAACTGCTGGCCAGATCCTCCCTGAACTAGAACACAAGCAACTCAAGACAGGTTGTGCTCTTATTAGGGCTCATCAGTTGGATATCATTTTGTTTCCAGTTGCACATTGTACACAGGAGCCATGTCTTGGGATGCTTGTCCCACTTAGGTGTCGCACTGAAGTATACAAAAAGTGATGCATGGAATGGTTGAATTAATCTCAGCAACTGGTTTTACTGTGTGACGCATCCCAGCCCATCCTTATTTTACTCACTGTGGCCTCAGTTGGGACACAACCTTATGCAAAGCAGTCTTGACTCTGCTTCAATATCAACAGTACAGCCTAAACTGTTCACTGATGATATCTAAGTGGGTCGAAACCGATCTGGAGTTGCATGTGGTTTCTTCTGAAGAGGGCCTTGCCTGGCAGTTCTTGATGGACTGTTTCAATGAAAAGCAGGGTTGGTACTGATTTGCATAAGGGGGGACGTTGTCCAGAGTGCTAGTGGTTGATGAAGAACAGTGGACTGATATGCAACCAGAGTGACTGCTAATTGCTTCAGACATTCCATTTATCACCCTTTTGTTGTTGCAGTTTACACCCTAGGTACCCAGACATAGGTGCTGTGTTCACTGTTCCATAGGACCTAAGCTATACCTTACTGATGTTACATAAGGAGGTCTAAACTGGTCTGGGGTTGCTTGTTGTTACTTTTGGAGGTGGCTTTCCTGACAGTTCAGGACAGACTGTCCCCATGAGGAGCAGGGTTGGTACTAATTTGCTTAAGGCGTGCCTTTGTCTAGAATACCATGGTGGGTAAAAAACAATGGACTAGAACGTGAGGGATTGCCAGTGGGTGAGATTAATTCAAGGATTCCATCCATCACCTTATGGTTGCACTCACTAGGATTTGTGGCAACCAAAACAGACTATAAACAAGGTGGGAGGCCAGCTGCAACTGGGACCAAAACTGAGACGTAATAAGCGATGGGCCTTTCTTGATCTCTGTGGCTTTTTGCCAACACCCCAAGTGCAAATCCATTTTGTTCATGACAGAGCAAAAAGTCTGGCATAATCAGGGAGCTGTAAGGTGGGGGCAGAAGTCAGCAGTTGTTTAACTTATTAAAACACATCTTTAGTTTCCCTAGACTACTGCAAGGATTCAGGGGTATCATGCTGAATAAATTCTTGTTAAGGTCTGGCCATCTAATCATATCCCAAAGCGTATTGTCTGTAGTACCCAGCCATTCCCATAAAGATATGTACCTAGGGAACTGTTACAGGGTGGGCAAATACAAATAGCTTCAACTCTTCCAGAGGACAGGAGCTGTGTACCGGAGGAAATTTAATGGTCAAAATATTGTACTTGGGGAAGGCTAAACTGTAATTTTTCTTTTGAAGCCTGGTGCTTATTTTTGTCTAATTCAGTGAGGAGATATAACTTCAGTAACTACCCATAAGGAAGATTGTCTCAGAGGCCCAGTGTGTGATGACTAGAATACATCAGAAGAGATTTTCTATCTGTGGGTTTCCTAAATAGCATAGAATATAAAACCCAACATCAATTTTGACAGTGAGGTCAAGAAAGGATATTTACGATGTGTTATGGTCTGAGTAAATTGGATATCCGGGGAACCTGTATTGATCCAATTGAAAAAAATCATAAAATTCAGGACCATCCCATATTAGAAACACATCAACATTATATGATGTTGGATGCAAAAGGGTTTGTACTGTTAAACAGGTGTGTGTTCTCAAGGTCATCCATAAAAAGGTTTGCCAGGTCATTACGACATGATAGGTACCTCTGCTTGTCTTATTTTTCCTTTTTTCTTTTTTCTTCTCAAATGTGACTATGAAAACATGGCATGACACTCTCCTCTTTCTTATTTTGCTTGTGGGTCATATACTTTGGCATAATGAAAGGCTTTTTCCACAATCAGCATGTTGGGTGATCCATAACGCCTCTCTTCCTAGGTTTATTTTGAGTGTTTTGGTCTGCCCGGCCTTTTAGGTTTAGTCACCTACTCTTTTTTTGTCAGATATGATCACAGAGTGACTCTTCACTTTTTCATTATTCTTTTCATTGTATCAATTTTGTGATTTGTTGCATGACATTAATGGTATGGGTTTCTGTTTTTCCCATAGATTAAAGGTTCATGTATAGGAATTAATCCTTGAACGTACCCAGATTATTTTGGGTTTTGGTGACAAATCAATTGTTTATATTTTCAGTAGGATATCTTACCATTTTTTGGATGGAGACTGATTCTTATGTATATTTCAATTTGTAGGTGACTACCATTTATGTTGTCCTGAGGAAGACCCCAGACTATTCATTCCAGTAGGGGTTGAAACGTCAACATAAATTGAGACAACCTACGCTCATTTAATGTTGGACACTAAAAACACTAAGGGTTGGTTCATTTGTGTTTGGAAACTTTGACACATGGGCTGCATCCCCATATTGTGTAATCTGTATATATATTTATGTTTACAATTTTGTTCCTTTTGATTTGTGTTGGCACACCATTTCTCACTTTTCACTGTGCTATCACTTTGAGCACATTCGTCGTTTATTCAATCAGTCTCCTTATACTTTCTTACATAACAAAAATATAAACTTTGAAACGCTTTAAAGTTGTATTCACTTTATTGATTTTTTTAAAAAGCACATTATTATTATTATTATATTTTGTTTGAAATCTTGAACCATATATCTCAATTTTCTCTCCCATTCACCTTTCTTCCTGGCAGGACACTTGTTTGCGGTTGTAAGTACAACCCTTATTCTGTGGAATACATTGTGCCCCATTTTTGGGCTGCATAATTTCAGTGACCCTGCTGAAAGCTTCATGTTGAAAAAAGATTTATTCTTTTTGAGAGGTAATGTAATGTTGTTATCAGTTGAGTTCTGGAATACTGGACGCACATAAAAATGTTTGTACTAGGTACAGTCTGATTACTTATTGTTAAAAACTATGGACCATATTTATACTTTTTTTGTGCCGTATTTGCGTCTTTCTTTGATGCAAAAGCGGAGCAATCCTACAAAATACGATTATATTTTGTAAGTTTGCACTGCTTTTGCGTAAAAAAATGATGCAAATGCAGCGCAAAAAAAGTATAAATATGGGCCTCTATTTTATAAGCACTTGTTTTATCTCAAATATGGCATTATTTAGCAGCAGCCTAGCTGAGGAAGAGTGTAATATTATTTTAAAATAATGACTTACTCATTCACAGGGCTTTCTGTCATAGGCTGGGACCTCGTACCACTATATGCCCTAATGCTCGAACTAGAGTTCAATTGTGTGTCTCTCACGTTTCACACAGATCGACAACTGCAATGACGGTATTTGCCAACTGCTGTTTCATGACCTAAAAGAGTACATTTACCACTGGTTAGTTTAACTTGTTTTTATTTCTTTCAATTAAGCTGCTTGCTCATTATATTATAAGCAGTTACCTGATGGTGAAAAAACAATTTTGTTCTTTTCCTTTTAGCCAATTCTTTGCTCCTGTCACTGCAGTCACTGACAACCTATATCCCCACAGCACTCTTCTTCACAGTCCAATACTTTTTCATGCACAGGGGCTATGTGTAAATGAGCAGTCTGGAAGTGCATGAAATAAACAAGGCCGTTCTTCCAGTTGATCTTCATTTACATGTAATTGCAGAGGCATTTGCACACCCCAGAAAAACCATCCCCAGACACCAAGGGTTGCACGTGCCACAGTTTCAAGTCCTCTGTCTGAGAAAGTTTGTCAGAGAAGTGGTACTAAGCAAGTGCATTTTTCACTAATGGGTCCCACAGACTTGGTCACAGGGTCATTAATGTGGTTGGACTCCTTGAGTGGAAATACTGATTGCCTTTATGGACATGCCTGAGAGAGGCAAAGGTGAGAATTCAGAAGTTGTGAGAGCTGAGCTTCTTGCCAATAAGTTGAGTACTGTGTTTACCATCAATGACACAATTCTCATAAAGGCCCTTTTGATCTACAGGTTGCAAGGTATATTTAACTCAGTTGGAACCTCTTGAGTTGCCCTAAATTTTGAGATAAGTATTCTGAGTGATTTGACTATACCCAGGTTGGATTAGGGAGACCTAGTGTAATGGAAGCTGTGCTAGGGAAATCCCACTTCCAATGCCCCAGCTTACATATGCAATCTCCTAACCCTGGGGACTGTTCTTGACCCCTTCCATTCCCCCTTCCAAATATCCCACCTCCCTAACAGCCCCTTCTCTTCTCTGCACTCCTATGATCACTCGCTGCATATTTTGCTTTTTCTGTGACATTAATTTCAATTCCACATTCTCTTTCTTTTTCACCTGTGTCACAACAAGGTGGTTCACAATGGTCACTAACTCTGCTAGCTTCTTAGTCTGTCATCAAATACATATTATAGTCATTTGGCTCTTAATAATAGGCATCAACCCCTGCATAAAACCAGCACTAACAGCTTCCTTAGCCACCTTGGGCAGATGGGCTATACCTGAATACCTTTGAAACACATCCTCTAGTGTGTCTAAAGAATCAGCTGGGGCCTCACATTTATTCTGCTTATGAATGTAGGTTTAAGTCAGGTTTCACTGAACAAATCTCCAGAAACACATCCGACAGTGCATCCTTCACCACATTCAACTCCCCATCATTCCCAGGGACCACCCTTGGCCACGGTCCTTTCTCCACCAGTCTTTCTCTTACTTCACTTGACACTATCAATAATCAAGTTCTATAATATTGTTTCTTTATGCTCTTTGAGTCAGAGTTGATCCAAGGATCATGGACCATATCTCTACCCCAGGTTGCTGGGTAGTCCCTCAGAGTGAGAATCGTGAAAGAGGATGGACCCTCATCATCAGCATCACTTGATTGGGTAGAGGGGGAGGGGACGTCTAGACAGCCGTTCTACAATTTATCTTAAGTTCTCAATGGAGTACACATACTGCCAAGATAAAGGTCCGCCTGCCCGATTACACCCTCGTGCCCTGCTCCTAGAAGGTGGGAGACGTTTCTGGAAAGGTTTGTTAAAGTTCTGGGAATTTCTTGCCTCCCTTGCCCTGGTTCCAGGCCGGACTGAAGTGGCAATACAGGGTTCTTAGGCCTATTGTGAGGAGACAGGACACAGCCTATTCAGGTGCAAGTGGGGGTGTCCTCAGTTCTGCCCGCCCCCCCATCCTGCCAGTTCATGGCCCATTCAGACACAACTAATCCTTCATGGTGTGATTGTCTGCGGGGGAATTCACAAATTCTGTCAGCTACACCCAGTCATGTAACCTAAGACAGACTGTAGACACCAAGGGCTAGGGGCAGGAAAATACCAACTTTCTAAAAGTGGCATTTTGAAAATGGTAATGAAAAATCTGACTTCACCACTAAAGAGGATTTATAATTGCAGTTCAGTTGGTATCAACCATGATATATCTACCTCTTCTTATTTAGGAATTAAAGCCTATAAAATGTAATAAGGAATCCCCAATGTTATAGTGTGGGAGGGTAGGCCTCACAGTAGAGAAAAACAAATTTGGGAGTATTCACTACTAGGACACGTAAAACTTAAAGGTACATGTCCTACATTTCAATTACACAGCACCTTGCCCTATGGGATACCTAGGGGCTACCTTAGGATTGACATACGCAATAAAAGAGGAGTTTACGGTTTGGCAAGGGGGGTTACATGCCAAGTCGACATACCAGTGTGCACTGCATTCAGGTTGCAATGGCAGACCTAGGACAAGTTTTAGAGTGCTACTTTCATGGATGGCACAATAAGTACTGCCAAACCACCTATATGTAGCATTTAATTTACAAGCCCTCTGTATATGGTATACCACTCTACAAGAGACATATAAGTACATTAAATATGCCAATTGGGTATAAACCAATTCGACCATGTTTTAGGGAGAACACAAGCATTTTAGCACTGGTTACCAGTGGTAAAGTGCATAGATTCCTAGGGTCAACAAAGATTAATTCAGCAAATAAAATAGGCAGATGAAGGCAAAAGGTTTGGGGTGGCCCTGCAGAGAGGGCCAGGTCCAACACTCATTATACATTATCTTTACAAAACCATGGGGCATATTTACAAGCCCCTAACACCACTGGAGCGTCACTTTTTGTGATGCTCCAGTGGCGCTGTGCCCTGCTCCATATTTACAAGGTGGCGTTAAGCCACTTTTTGTGGCTAAACGCTGCCTTATAAATATCCCCCAACATAGTTTTCTACGGCAGAGGGGCGTGCAGTGGGTGTTGCTGTGGGCTTACCCATGCAACACCCATTGCTTTTTGACACAGCCCCAGATTTGCAAGGAAACGTAAATCTGAGGCAGCTCCAAAACTAACGCCACCCCTGGGGTGGCATTAGCATGACGTAAGAAAGCAAAATACTTTTATTTCTCCTGCATTCTGCTTTCTGCAGCACACATAGAAAGAGCAAAGGCCATTCTGGAACATAGACAATTATCCCTTCAACCCAGGCACCCTTGCACTATAGTGTATAGTGTTTGCGCCAGGCAGCTAAATTTAGTGTCAGTGGTAGGGGAAACATAGAGGTGAGCCGTATTTTTAAATACAGCACATCCCTGCATTTCTGAAGTGACACAGCACGGCGCTGCCAATTTTGGCAGAGCGCCATACTGCACCACTTCCTTGTAAAAATGCCCCTATGTGTTTTACACCAATAAATGGTAACATTCATAATCTCCTCTCTAAGAATGTTCATTGTCCTTAGTCAAAGACGATCATTATGTTTGTATATACATTCATATTAAAGCTTGTTGTTAGGTAAAAACAATTTTTGACACGTTTACCGAAAGTGTGAAAAAGAAGAGATGCCCATGTGCCATTGGAAGTATACACTGATTGTACTCTTGGACAATGCCTGCTGCAGTGTGAATAAATGGCACCTCATTCCACAAAGAGATACACAATAACAAATCAGTTCTTTACAAACATTGCTGATATTGCTGACTTATACTTGGTCCCTATACTTCATTAGTGTTTGTCATTGTGCTAGGTTTACCCCTCAACCTGCTGACTTATACTTGGTCTCTATGCTCTATTAGTGTATGTAATGGCACTAGGCTTACCCCTCAATACCCAACCAAGGAAAGGGTAAAATTCAGACAGTGACCTAATCACATCAAACATTATTCTGTGTTAAACATTTAAAAAAATGAAAATTCAGCAGTACTCATAACTCCATTCAATGCAAACAGTTGACATGTTTCACTGCTCCAAACCCTTTTATGGTACTTTCATCAAAACCAGTAATTGGACATTACACCCTCCTGATTTGTAGCACCAAGCATATAGCGTTTTCTTTTGACCAGGTCCCACATTTTGTAATATATGCACAGTAGTAAGTTTCTGCCCGACGTGGTCTCATCTAGATAAGTTCTAGAATTATTCCTAACCACTTACAGAAATGGAAGGAAGGGCTTAGGAAAGGAGAACAACAGCCTTAACACAAGCATATGACATATTGGCCTTATTTATGTCATAGTAGTATCAACATACATGGCTTTTACCGAGGACACTTTTAAATTAAAAACTCAGGCTTATTTCCAGTTGAAGCCAGAGGTTTAAGAATTTCCAGATTTGAAGCTCCTGTTCCAAATTCCAGGAATGATATGCTTGACCCCAAGACTCCTGAGACTGAGGGACTTTTATAGCAGATTTTCAATATCAATCTAACACCCTCTCCTGAACCTGCCAGCATATCATGTTCACTACTGTTGGAATATAAACCTGTACAATCTGTTCATTCCTGTCCTTCTAGGTTTTCTGGCCTGCTCTACGTAGAGCTTTGCATGCTTACATTACTGTTCATCAGCTGTTGGTGGGGCATTCAGAAAGAACTCATAACCTGGGTAAGGGTGACTTCTGCCCCTCATCCTAATGTTTGAGATGACTGGTTTATTAGAATATTAGAATTCATGAGTGCAGATCTTTGACTTTTTACCATGGTTGAGAAGCCAACAGTCTCCCCCCTGCTAAAGTAGGCCTAGTAGTATGTGTGTCCTGTGTTGGATTGCTTCCATGAATGGATGAATTCATGTTGTCTAATTGAGATATGTCTATAGCTGCACTGGACGGGGGGTCTCCCTGCAGACCCATCTTCCTTTGTTTGTGATGGAAAAAAACTGAATGTGTATCTAGGAGTTTACATGTTATCTCTCTTAAATTATTTTTGCCTGGGTGATGGAAGGGCAGGTGGAATGCCACTCGTCTTCTTTGTTCATAAATGGTTTCTCTTGTTACTGTGAACATAACTCTTCCATTTTCCTGTGTTGCTTAGCAATAATGTCCTTCTGGCTCAGTCTTAGGCCAATAAACATCCTCACTTTGGCAGTTCAATTTGCCCTTACTCATACCAGACTACTCCAAGAGCCTACAAAAATCACGGAGAAATGAGAAAGATGAAATTCCTCCTGTTTGCTATTATGTCTTGAACTTGAAATAAAGTATAAATGTGGTTACATCAGGCTTCTGACCACCAACAATAAATACTGACACCTCAAGACAATAACTTGTGTATCAGTTGAGGATATCCTTTGACTCAGTGTAGAGTCCTTTAACTCAGTCCTTTTTTCCTTCATGCTGGAGGTAAACTGTAATTTCTGAAACAATGTGTTACTGTGACATTTGGAAGATGATGAGATGGACTGTCCTGTGATGAGCAGATCTCCTCCTTACAGCTGTAGGATTTGTACTAGGCCAAGATAATTAAAGATCTGCAAGTAGGATGCCTCTATGGCGTAGACTGCCCAGGAACTACAGTATCACTGCAGCCCAGCTATCCTGGACGCAAGACAAAGAACATAAACAAGCATCAAATGTGTCATGGGATAGCGGAGAAGCTTTTCTGCATCATCACTGGTGTGCCAGCAACGTACCTGAACTGTGTTGTAACTTTTCCATTGCAAAGGGCAACTCCAACTATCACTATATAGGACGAGACATTGCGTAGATTAAGTCTCCCTCACACCTCTGTCCTATTGACTGAACCCCTGTTTGGAAGATCATTTTGGGATGGTGACTGATCACCTCAAGGAATAACAAAATTCTTTGTCAGGGTGAACCCTCAAAGTCACTAAATTAACGTGAGCTCAACCTTATGGTAACTATGGCACGGAATAGACAGGCTTAAATCAGGGTAATATCTAAACAATGTATGCAGTAGCAATAGAACAATAAAGTCAAAAACTCCAGCCAATAAAAATACCAAACTGAATTAGAAAAATAATGTAAATTGTAACAAACAAAATAACCGCAAAACAACAAAAATCCAATAAACCCAGACATATACATTTTAAAAAGTTTTATGTAGAAATGGCACTAAAGAGCACAAATTGCCAGTGACAGTCAATCGTCACAGTAGACCAATACCTGGGTGTGATTTGATGCCAACTGTGATAGAGCCCTGGTTACATACAACAAGTGGACTGGTCCAGATGGAAAAGTGTAGCAGTCCAAGTTCAGGAACATTTCGAACTCCTAATTCAAAAAGGGACTTTTGTTATTTATTTTTTTGTTGAAAGTCCTCCCAGTGCCTCAGTGAAACTGTAGCAGCTGCAGTTTAACCCCAGGTTGGATACTGGAAGCAAATTGGTCCCGCTAATGCTCTGGAGATTTTCTGTTTTCGGTCAAAAAAATCTTCTGAGTCTTAATGCAGAAAAGGACTTTCACATTTTTTCCTAGCTGCAGAGATCTCTGTGTGGGACAGAGCTAAAATTCAATCCAATGCCAAGAAGAAGCTGGCCAGATGCTTTTTGCTGAGAAGCTGGAGCAAACATCTTTCAAAGCTTCCCAGGCACCTACAGAAGTACAAATCAAAGGCCCTCAGAACCTCAGGGGAGGGCTTTTAGAGGCTCTTAGAGTGGAAGGCAGAGACCAACAGCAAAGTCCATTCCAGGTCCAGTTGCCATTGCTCCGCTGTGCACTTCAGGAAAAAAGGCCTCTTGAAGCTTGTTCTGTCCCTTAAACAACCCATGAGGTCAGCTAACTGACCCTTGGAGTCCACTTCTTTGTTCTGTGTACAAGTGGGGGCAGAACTAACCCTTCAGGTCTCCTCATAGGTCTTAAGCAGTAGGTATATTCCTTCTACTGTTCTTTCAGAAAGTGTTGTGATAGTGTGCCTTGGGGTGCCACATTTATGCCTGATACTACCTAGTGGGCGGGATGAACCTTGACCACTCTGTAACAAATGGAATAAAAGTTTATGGGGGCAACCCTACTAATTTTTTCAGTAGCTCCTATTTGGCTTATTGCAAACAGTCCCATAATGTCATGTTCCAGGACATTTTCAAGATGGCAAGTATTCTGACACACAAGACTTGGGCTCAGAGGATTACAGCACCCAGGCAGGGGATACATAAGAATTATCCTGGTATCCTGTTTTGTTTCCTTTCACATTCACCAAAGTGTTTCATGCGGCTCAAGCAGACCTGTTAGGCTGGTCTTGACACTATGGTGTCAAGAGGATGCTCACAATCATCATCCTGAAGATTCTGCAGAGCTCAGAGGAGCCATTGCTGCCCATTGAAGTCAACCTATTATCTAGCTCATATGAGGAATTTCATACCTTGTACACATCATCCCAGAGTAGCCACAGGCTGGGATTTGGCGGGGGGCCAATGCTAATTAGCCTTTTAAAAGCTGATGCAGGTGAAAGGTAACATTCTAAAAATTATTTTTCCTCAATAATTATTATACATCTGACTACACCATTGAATTGGATTATTGATAACTATTAAAGCTTGGGGCTTAATATTATGTTCTATCTGGTCTCCTTCCTGAGCTAGCAGTATTAGTATTTGATTATGTACTCTGGTTTTCTATAAAGGAAAGCTAGGCCTGCAACAATGAAAATACCTGTTTCATCATTGGCACTGTAGCAATATGGTAATATTAATTTTCTACCTGTCCTACTTTTCACTAACATGCACCCCTTCCTGTGCTCTACAAGGCCTATATAGTGGTGACTCACTGATATTTAATGGGGAGGGCTTTACCTATCAAAAAGGGTATTTTTCAACAGGTCCCACTGCAGTAGTCAAGCTACGGTAGGCCTGTAGGCATGTTTACACTGCAAATGAAGAGGATTGCACAATAGGTGCTGCAGTCCACAAGCAGCATTTAACTTCCAAGCCCTTGGTGCACTTTCTAAACCACATCCTAGGGGTTTCCAGGCAAATTAAATGAGCTAATTAGGAATAAGCCTAGCCAACAATCTTTAAAGGGGGAGCACAGGCACTTTACTACTGGTTGACAGGGGTAAAATTCACAAGTTCTAAAGCCTGCAGAAATGGTGTCCAGGAAACCACCCAAAAATCTGGGATATGCAGAAAAGGCAGAGTTCCTACATTGTGAATCTGACATACTCTGAATTCAACCCTTTATGATAAATTATAGATTATCTTGCAGCTACTTCAAAAAACATTTGGGGGGTATTTTGCCCCTAGGAGGTGCTAGCACCTTCTTGTTTTCACTATAAATGATATTTTAAACTGTTAATTTTGATTATTTGTAAATACAAGTCCTTTATTCTTGAACTATATTACAGTTGCTGGACATTGAATTTATTGAGTGTAATTTATTGTATCATATTGTATCTGGGTTTTTAATTCCTTCTATCATGTAGAATACACTTCACTGCTCTAATACTCTAATCCTGGATGGTAAGGTACGAAAGGAACTAAGAAAGTACTCCAGTAGCAGTACAGTAGTACCAGGGCTAAGTACAGCCCCTACACAACATAGTTCTAATGCTGTGTATTTAAAAAGGTGGACATGTACTTTTAATGTCTATATGCCCTGGTAGTGGAAAACTCTTAAATTTGTGTTTCACTACTGCAAGGTTTACCTCTCCAATAGAATAACATTTGTTTACCTCATTACATTACAAGTGATAACATTTGTTTGGGAGCAGTTAAGAAAGTCATGTTTGGTGTCTGAGGATTTAAAACTTTCTTTAATGGCAAAGTCGTATTTTAAGTTACAATTCTGAAAATGCTACTTTTTGAAACAGCATTTTCTAGTCCTAACCATTTAGTGCCTGCAGCCTGTTCCTTGGTCACATCTCTAGGTGTAGTTGGCAGTTGGCCCTTGTGTATTTCTCCCAGAGAGCATCACAATAGAGGAACTGGATGCTTGCAGGATGGGCCATCTCTGGCAGAATGAGGGGCCGGAGCTGTTACCTACCACACTTGTACCTCAAATGTACTACTCCAGCACACTCACAAAAGATTTCACATTAGTCTATTGTGACCTCTGAAAATCTGGGGTGCAGACAGGGAGGAAGGAAATTCCCTCCGTAGGGTGAGGACCATAGACGTTTCTCCCACTTCAAAGTGGGCACCAGGTGTAACTAGTGGACCCTCATACCCGTATTACTTTTGGACATGTTGACTGCCAGGAAGATGGACTGCCCAGCTGTGAAGCCTGCCCTGTTGCCCAAGCCCTGCTTTGCTGACCATGGACTGCATGGCTGCCAAGGCCTGCTGTTGCTACACAAGAACTCTTCTGCTGCTGTGAGCTGCCCTGCTAAATCTAGCTTGCCTGTAGGGATCCTGGACTCTGAACCTCTCCAAGGGTCAGTTGGCTGCCCCCCTTTTCAAAGCCACAGGGATATAACAGACTTCTCTGATGTTGACGCCACTCCACACATTTTGATGCACCACAGCTCACTTCCGACACTGGCTCAGAGTGATGCACGTCGCCCCTGACACCAAAGCAGCGCAAGTCCTCACAAGCCCCCATTGACAGCTTCCTTGACAACTACCCTGGGCCTGCATTGCCATCTTCCATCAATGGCTTCCTCGACTCCCTGCTGTGTGATGCAGCTCAATGCTGAAACTCACCTCACAGCTCCTCTTCGATGACTCTTCGACACAAGGACTCCACATCTCGACACCCAGCCATAAGGTACTTTGTCTGCAGACTGAGCTCAGTCCTCTATCTGTCCCGCGCTCCATAGTGATCAGCCTGAACTTGTAACTTGGACACGGTCCACTGAGACCAGATAACTGCATTTGGAGCTGTTTGCTTCTTAGCACTTGTTTGCTTCAAAATCTTTCAAATTGCATGTCTCCTATTCTGCTGAATGGATTTTTGTTGCTTTAGTATCAAATAATTTATACAATTTTGCTTGATTTTCCTAAATTGGTGTGGGATTTTTATTGTTTTGTATTTCTGATACTACTGTTTATGTACTGCATACATACTTTACACATTTTCTTTAAGTTAAACCTGAGTGCCAATCTACCAGATGGGTAACCACTGGTTTATTTAGTGACTTTTTGTGGTTCACTCTAACAAGGATTATGAATGTTGTTTGAGTAGGGTCTGCCACCCCACCACAACATATTTTCTCACAAATCCAATATCCAAATTGTCCTAAAATTAGGGAAAGATGGGTATCGGGGTAATGTTCCTAAATGTAATGGAAGGATGGGTATCAGAGGCAGTGTTCGAACATAGTGCAGCATAGCAATGTTCAACCAGAGGATTGAGAGTGGACTGAGAGAAATATTGCCTAAAATGTAACTGCAACAAGACATAGATATTGATATCTGGTAGGAAGGTAACTCTGTGGAACGCTGCAATATTGTCCAGTCCTTCACATGAGAGTCTTAAACTGTCAAGGGAATTGAAAAACCTAGGAAATTTACAACTGATATGACAATAGGAGCAGTCACCTCAGCATGTGTGTTTCAAGTTAGAGGACTATGGAAGTTTTTGCCCTGTCGCGCCTCAGATGAATGCTTGAGACACTGTCAGATTTGGGATGATCCAGATTGAACTGTAGTAATGCCCATATCCAGGGATGCAAGAAATATGATGAAGAAATAGCAGGTAATTTAGGATATTGTGGCTAGTTTTATAACCAAAGGGTCCATTTTCGCCTTACCATGCATATTTTAAAATCTTCATTGATCTCTTATTTCCTCATGCAAATATTTCAAGGTTTCAGTGTTTTGATGCAAAGACCAATGTATTCAGACATTGTTTTTTCTATGTACGAGCTTATCTCTGTAAAATCCAGAAAGATTACTATAATCTTTAAATTACGTTTTGTTGAATGTTCAAAGGATTAGAAACTGTAAACTAGGATGGAGGTCTTTCTGCTTCACAGCTACCACTTTTGTAGAAACCTTCCTATCCAACTCTGGAGCATTCATGGCCCACTTCATTTCAGAAAGTATAAAAAAAAAATCCTATTCTCTGTCACTGTATTTTTTCAGTGTGCTGCACAACTTTTGTTTTCTTGTAATGGCAAAAAACCAAAGGGTGTCTACGCACATCATCAAAATATATTAAAACCACATATCAAAGCATTTTATGCAGCCCACTAATTTTTACAATAGAGCATATATTACACATGATACAAATAAACAATACTGCTTAAAGGCAGTCAACATTATTGATATTGTCCTGTGGGCTCTTGTTTTCCTAATGAGGCTGCTGCATTTGGGCGGCAGTATCATCTGAATTGTGGGGAACTGAGTCCAATACCACACCATGTGACAACTGTCGGGCTAATCCAATTTCCGGCTAACTAGCAGCGCCTCACCTCTGCCCAGATCAGGGATGATTTGTAGTAACCGAGCGCATGGCAAGAATGACTTCTCTGGGAAATAGTGGTGGATCAGATCTCATCCTTTTCTCTCAGTTACAAGAGACTCTCACATGCAAAGACAAACAGAGGGAGAAAATAGTTCAATAAGATTTATTGAATCAGATGCGTCTTAGATGAAATGGCATGAGGTGCAATCATAAGAATGATGAAACATGCTAAAAGCAAAATTGTGACAAGAAAAGAAAACACAGAAAAAGTCCCACCATGCTGTCACTAAGTACTATGTGTATGTGGTTCCTTCCTAAGCCATGTTAGAGCACAGCGTAATAAGCCCTAACCTGCCCATCAGGATTCCGTACATGGAATACATCATCCCCCATACCTGAGTGTGCCTGTTATTTAGAGAGACACCTTCCCCAAGTAGGACAGGGAACCGGTAATCTCAGGAAGCAGCTGTAGCGAAGTCAATCATTATGTGGTCATCTGGCTGGAACCTCCCTCTAACGTGCATGGGACAAGGGAATGTTTTATAATAAAACAGCTGGTATTTGAAGAAAATCTCCACATGTCAAAATACATGTGTTTCTGTGTATGTTAGAGATGTAGTGTACCAATTGCACCGACAATCCTATCTTTGCTCCAGCCTTGAGGCAAGCACAGGGTGAAAGAGCGTGGCACTAAAAGACGTAATGCTGTCCTAGGAGAAAGGACAACTAGTTAAAGAAAATAAAACAGCACCACAAATGTGGCCGATTCTAAAAGAATAAAATAAAGCAGAACTAGGATAAAGGGCACAAGCAGTAGGCCTAGTTGGTCAAATAACATGCCCAAAGACATAACTAAAATGGCTATGCAACAATATCTTGAGCCAGAAGAAATATGAACTACAAAGTAGTGGATAGGGTCTTTTTGAAGATGAGCACTTGGTTTCAATGCCTACTGTTCCAAATGTATGGCAAGGAGGCACTGAAAAGAACATTAAAGGCATGTTTAATAAAAAAAAAATATATATATTTGTTGGGTCTAATTTTACACTAATTCTAAGTGCAAGAGTACTTACTTACATGCGTTATTTTTGAGAGGTTGCTCTGGAGGGCTCACTTTGAAAAGTATAGGGTGATTTTATCTTCATTGGTGGGAAGGGTAGGCGATGGGAAATATGGTTTAAATCTTTACACTTTTAAAACTTACTTAAAGAGTAGGATGGTGTTGGACCTGGCTGTTTTTGCAGGGTCTCCCTCAGAGTTTTGCTTTTTTTTTTTCTTTTCACAATTTTTCTTGGCATTTGAATTCTGTGTACTTTTTCCCTGCTAACAAGTGGGCAGCAGTAGCTCATCCTTTAGAGTGGAGGGTCTCTAACATCCCACCTTTTTCCTAATGTAAAGACTGTCTGCAGGCAGAGCAAAGGTCAGTCTCATAAACACTTTTCTTGTTCAGACCAGGCACCCTAGAGCTATACATGTGCTAAATACACTGAGGCCTGGCTGCCTAAAATGAACTTTGCCAGGCTGAAGATGTCACACCCTTGTGGGTATGAACTTCTCAGTCCAGCTAAGAGCCTGGAATACCTCTCTCTCATGATGAAGAAGTGCCCAGGGCTGAGTGTCTATGATTAACGCATCATCACAGAGTGGGTTTTTGCCAGCAATTGCACTGACCCCATCCCACTCTGTGACGAGTCAGGGACTGCCGACATATCTCACTGGCTGACCAAAGTTCAGCCAGTGAGAGGAGCTGGCAGTCCCAACCCTCCTGGAAGCTCATGACTTCTCTCCTGCCATCTGTGATACTGCAGCTGGTTAGTTTTATATTTTATATTGTTGGTGGCTATTTGTGTGTGTATGTATGAATGTATATATATTTGTGAGTGCATGCTCTGAAAAGGGGTGTGTGCATGTGAATGCAGTTGTGGCCTGCCTGCCAACCCATGCTCAAATTACGTGCTGCCATTGCAAGTGGGCCTGCAGGACTCAGCGGGCCATCTACTGAAGTAGCCTTCCAAAACATGTCTCAGGCCTGGTATTGCAGCCTTTAGTGCAGTTTTACACTGCTAATTCAAACTGGCAAAACACACTTTTTTGCCAGGCCTAAGTCTTTCTTTTTAAAACATATATGTCATCCCTAGGATAAGCCCTAAAAAGCCCAAAGGGCCAGCTGCATTGTATTTGAAAAGTAGGACATATGTTGTTAAGTTTTCCATGTCCTACCAGTGAAATGCTCCTAAATTAATTTTTCACTACTGTAAGGTCTATCTCTCCCATTGGGTAATATAGGGTTACCTTATTACATTCAATGAGTGCTACCTTCTGATTGAGAACAGATAGGAAGGTCAATTTTGGACTCAAATGGCTTGGGTAAGAAATTGAGTTTTTGGTTTCTGGTTTCTGGTTTCTGGTGGCATGGCCCACAATCCTAATCAGGGAAAGTCACAAACATACCCAAATTAACCTATGCTCACTCTCAGGTAGCTTGGCACAGAGCAATCAGGCTTAACTTAAGAAGCAATGCGTTAAATATTTGTGCAACACTTCAAACAGTAAAACAGTGACAACACCCCACAAAAAGATATCACACTTGGTTAGTAAAGTAGAGCTTAATGTAATAAATAATACAAGACCTAAATGAATAAAATCCAAGAAGTACAACTTGATATATGAATGTTTTAAAAATAAACTGTGAAATAGCGCTTAGAAAGAAGAAGCTGGACCGGGACAAAGCCAAAGGTTCAGGCTGACTGCAAAGGAGTGTTGGCCTAATACAGGGATGCCATTAGGCCTGCTGAACTAAGGGCCAGATGTAGCAAAGTTTTGCGAGTGGCAAATGGCCCGAATCGCTATTTGCGACTGTGCAAAATCGGAAATGGGATGCAAAAATCCCATTTCCGACTCGCAAAAAGCAATGCGAGCCGTTAGCAACTCGCAAAAATTGCAACCCCATTTTGCGACCTGCAAATAGGAAGTCGCAATTTGTGAGTCGCAAACCATATGCAATTGCAACTCGCAAATTGCGACTAGTCGCAAAAAGCCCAGTTTGCATGTCCCATTTACCACTAACTCAGAGCAGGTGGTAATCATTACAAAAGTATAAAAGGAGACCCAGAAGGCATCTGGGTTACTCAAGATGGCGGAGATATACCTGATAGCAGTGAGGAGGAGAGTCCACGCAGCCCAGCAGAGGAGGAGGAGGAGCCAGAGACAGGAGAAGATTTACAGAACAAGGCAGACTCTTTTTCAGCAAACTGAGGAAGAGATATATGACAAATACCGCCTTAGCAGCGCAGCCATACTAGAATTAATTGAATAACTAAAACCACAGCTAGAACGCCAGACTCTGCGCGGCTGCGCCATCCCTACGCATGTGCAAGTGCTATGCTCACTGCACCTCTTGGCCTCGAGGAGCTATCAGGGGGTCATTGCTGTGGCAGGTGGGGTATCTCAAAGTGCACTGTTAAGGTTCCTCAGGGCATTCCTAGATGCCATACTCACACACATGTCTCACTTCATATACCTACCCAGGAATGAGGCAGAAATTAACAGCACCAAGCTGGACTTTTACCGGATTGCCAACTTTCCCCATGTCATAGGATGTGTAGATGGGACACATATTCAAATATGCCCCCCTGCAAACCTGGAACATATGTTCCGCAACAGAAAGTGTACCCACTCACTCAATATTCAGGTTGTTTGTGACGCCCATTATGTCATCACTGACATTGTTGCAAAATTTCCAGGCAGTACCCATGACTCCTACATTTTTAGGCACAGTGGGATACACCAACGCCTAGAACGTGGGGAGTTTGGAGACGGATACCTCCTAGGTAGAGCTGATAACACCTTGCAGACATACACACAGGTCACTGTGCACACCAACCAGGACTTTCTAACAGTGTAATGTTTGTGCCCAACAGGTGACAGTGCATATGCTCTACGGCCATGGATAATGACTCCGTTCTTAACACCCAGCAATGATTCAGAGAGGCGATACAACAGTGCACATAAGAGGACCAGGAACATCATAGAACGCACCTTCGGATTACTGAAAGCAAGGTTCAGATGCCACCATCGCAGTGGAGGTGCCCTCCAGTATACCCCCATTACAGCATTCAAAATTGTTGTCGCATGCGCCATCCTGCACAATATTGCCACCCGACGTGGGCTACCTCTCACCCCTGCAGACCCAGATTCAGAGGATGAAGAGCAAGAGCAACCACATCACCATCATGGGGATCGGAGTATAGCAAATCAAGGCAGACTGAGACGGGAACACATCGCAACCCAATACTTTGGAAGGTACGTGTCAACTTCAACCATACTCACCTATTGACCAAATAGTCCATTTGTTAAGTGGAACAAAAAAACTATTTAATATGTGCAGAAATACAACTATTTACAATTACTAACTGTTCATGTTCATCAAAATGCAAACCATGCATGGGACACATTGCTGTCATGTGCCCCAACATCAGGGACAGGGTTAAGTCTATATCCTACGGCGGCCTCTGACAGCCTGGCTGGTCCCTGGTGGTTCTGCAGTGCTCTGCCTGGTACTCCCGCTCCGGAGCACCCTAGTTTCACTGGCAGGGACACTGCTCACTGTAGAGCCCTCTTCGCTGTCCTGGGGTGTGTCCCCTGTGCCCCTGGACAGATGCCGTGCCTCCATTAAATCAATCACATGTGTGATCCGGCCCAGGCCTCTTGCCACATCCCCTGCAAAATGGCCCATTTCTACTTGGAGGCCAACTGTCCTTCTCGACAGGCCAGTGGTGTTAACAGCCAGTCTGCCAATTGATGTGGCCATCCTGTCAAGCCTCTGTAGCAGCTGACGGTCCCTGCGCCGCCCACCCTCACCCTGTGCCAGTAGTCCTGCCACAGATCCCTCATGGACAGGGCTAGGTCCCCAGTGTTT
Source organism: Pleurodeles waltl (assembly GCF_031143425.1). NCBI lineage: Eukaryota > Metazoa > Chordata > Amphibia > Caudata > Salamandridae > Pleurodeles > Pleurodeles waltl. Next base: position 1,276,638,751 of record NC_090446.1, on the reverse strand, counting down.
GTGCCAATCACGTCCAATTGGGAATGGAGCTGCTGCATGCTGGCCTCATTGCTTCTCACAAAGCGGTGCAGCCCCCCACTAATACGCCCTAATATATTGTTCTGCAGGCGCTGACCACGGAGCAGCTGTGCCTCGCTGTTGGTGGTAGATGGACGGCCGGATGCAGCCTGCAGCCCTGCTCTCCTGAACCTGCGTCGCCTGCGCAGCGGTGGATGCCCTGTGTGCTCTACTGTGGCACTCCTGCCTGTTGCTGGCGCAGCCTCCTGAAACACAGTTGCAGCAGGTGTGGACATCACAGGGATGGTGTTGGTCGTGCAGGTGGGAGTGGTGGCAGCTCCTGTGCTGTCCTCATGGGGCTGGCTGCTGTGGCTTGTGGTGGTGTCTTGTGGGAGACCTGTGGGACATGGGGAACAGACTGTCAGTGTCTACTATCTGTTGCACACTTCCTAATAAACATTTGCCTATGAACTGCCTATTTGACTACATTTCCCATAATGCATCATTCTGGTGTTTGCTACCCTGAAATGGAGCTATCTTGGTTGTGCATGCCCCTGTGTACATGGTGGGTGGGGGTATGGCATTGATGGGGTACAGGCATATCACATGGTACTCACCGGTTGATGTAGTGGGCTCAGAGGTGTCCAGATCTCTTATTCCTGTCACTGCCTCCTGCTCCAGGGTCTCCTCCACCCTTTCTTCCAGGGGTATGGGTGGTGGTACGGATGATGGTCCCCCTCCTGTGCCTCTCATCTCCCGGAGCCTTTCTGCCACCCTCTCCTTGGTCCGAAAGCGGAGGTCATACCACCGTTTTTTATCTCTTCCACACTCCTGTGGCTCACCCCCAGGGAGTTAACTTTTTCTTGGATCTCCAGCCAGAGTTGTTTTTTGGTTGCTTCTGGCACATTGAGGGCTGCCTTTCCGAAGAGTTCATCATAGTGTTGACAGCATTCTTCTGTCAGCACCTCCAGCTCCTTCTCAGAGAATTTGAGTTTTCGTTTTCTAGGTGTTTCAGCCATTGTAGCTGCTGTTCCTCCTGTTTGCAGTTCAGCAGTTTAAAATGGGTGTGGTCCTCCCTCCTCCCAGGTGTATTTGTAAACTTCCTGGCTGTGATGTCATCATCATGTGCCAGGAAGTGTTTCCAGAGTGTTAAGGAGTGGTTTCTGGAGTGTTCTGCACCACCTGCAATCAATTTACATGGTACTCGCAATTTGCGACACCCACTCGCAAATTACGAGTTCGTTTTTTGCTAGGTCGCAAAAAGCGACCTCGCAGACAGCGGACTCGCTATCTGCGTTGCGACTCCGGGTGCGAGTCGCAAATTGTACACGGACATTGTACCTGCATTCCTATTAGCGACACGCAATTTGCGAGTCGCACATACTCGCAAATTGCGAGTCGCTAATTTTTTTGTACCTACATCTGGCCCTAAGTACTTTAATCCTGGTTTCGTTGACATCAAAGGAGCATGCTGAAGTAATGCGTCGATGTTGTTCCCCACAATGGAGGCGATGCATTGATCCTTTCATTTCAGTAGTGGAAATGTGTCGATTTTCTCAACGCAACAGCGGCAATGCTTCAGGTCCAAGATGCGGCGGTTCCAAAGGAGATGCACCGAGCTTGATCCACTCTGGAGAGGTGATGTGTTGACCGCATTCTACGCAATGGGGGCCGATGAACGAGTTCCGATACACGCAACAGGGGCAAAGCATTGATTCTGGTCTGCACAGCCACAGTAATGCATTTATTTGCCTGGAGCAGTGCTTTATTTTCACTTCCAAGGGCCCAGGAATAAACCGGCATCACTTGGCAGGGTAAGACTCACCATTGACGCAGTCCAGGTCCTGTAGCAGATGCAGGTGAGTTTGAGAGTTTTGTGTCCCTGAGAATTCAGTAAACAGGAGGCAAGCCCTTGGAGTCAGGGTTGTAGAGATGCCGGTCCAGGCCTTCTCACTCAAAGGCAAGGAAAGCAGCAGGCAGTACTCCAGAACAGCAGAGCAGGAGTCCAGCAGAGTAGCAGTCCAGCAGAATGGCAGTCCTTTCAACACCACAACAGTCCTTCTTCCTGGCAGAGTCCAGAAATGTAATGAGTTGGTGGTGTCTGAGGTCCAGTATTTATACCCAGTTGTGCCTTTGAAGTGGGGGAGACTTTAAAGAGATGCCTTTGAAGTTCGTAGAGTTCCTGCCATTCCTGCCCTAGCTCCAGACTCATTACAGGGGGCATATGTAGCCCTTTGTGTGGCAACAGGCCATAGCCTATTTCAGTGTGTAAGCCCCTCCTTCGTATCCTGCCCAGGATGGTCCATCAGGATGTGGATGGACCATAAGTCACACCTATGCTCCCTTTGTGTGCCTAGCTGCCACCCATCCCAGATGTGTATACAGAGACAGACAGAAGCCATCAAATGTCTAAAGTAAGATGATGCTAACTTTTTAAACATGGCATTTTCTGAATTACAATTTAAAATCTGACTTCACTATAAGTTGTGATTTTAAATTGTGATTTCAAATATATCAAACTTGGCGGTCCCAGCTCTTCCCAAATGGAAATTACACTTATAAAATGCAATTAAGGCATTCCCAGTGTTATTCTGTGGGAAGGATAGTCTTTGCAGTAGTGGACAATGAAGAGGTTTTCACTAATAGGACAGGGTAAACTTAACAGTACATGTCCTACTTTTTAAATACACTGAACCCTGCCCCTAGGATGCCCAGGGCTTACCTTAGTGGAGCGTTACATGTAGTAAAAAAAGATGGTTTGGGGTTGGCAAGAAGGTTAACTTGTCAGGTTGACATGGCAGTTTAAAACTACACCCACAGGATCTGCAATGGCAAGCCTGAGACATGTTTGAAGTGCTACATAAGTGAGTGGTACAATCAGTGCTGCAGGCCCATTAGTAGCATTTAATTTACAGGCTTGGGTACAGGTAATGCACTTTACTATGGACTGATAAGTAAATTAAGAATGGCAATTTTGGATAAGCCAATGTTGTTGTAACATGCAAGCCAAACAGACACAATACAGTCAATGAGAAGGGGATATGGATTTATTATAAAGAGCCTGATAAAGGTTGGTAAAGAATTATGGTGATTGTAACAAGAGTTCTCCACTTAGTTTTTCTGGGTCTTCAAGGGTCCTGAGTTTACTTTGGGAGATTTTGTCACACCTTGTTCTCCTTCCTGGTCCTTTCCTCCGTGTGTTGCACCCCTCAGATTATGAGGTTCCCTCAGGAAACAAAAAGAGCCTTTTTGTAGACAGCCTTTAAACGTCTCATATTCAGTCATCAGGCACCATGAGGCTTTTGTGTTTCTATCTCAACTATCATTCTGGGTTATTTTTCTGTGCTCAGGCAGACACTCACTTCTACCAACGGGCCCTCACCTGGCTCCTTTTACCACAACCAGCCCCACCTGTCACCATTTAACATGCATGTACCAGGTTTACCTTGTGTTACCGCTCGCCCCTGGAGCCATAGCATTCTCTACCTGAGCTTCCTCTCTGTTGGGGGGGTCACAGGGTGGAAGCAGTAGTGTAGGCAGCCTTGTCTCCTCACTCCGTTCACTGTCTTGGGGTCTTCTCTCCTGGTTGTCTTTTGGGTTGTTGGGTGACAGTTGCAGTACTGGTGGCGCCCACTGTTTACTCTCCTCGCTGTCTTCCAATCTGGTCGTCTTCCCCCAATGATTCCAGTCTGTGTTTCTCTGCTTCCACCTTGGAGATGTTGTCCCTAGTCGCTCGCGACTCCTTCCTCGTGTTTACACCAGATTCTTCTCCCTTTCCTCGAACACGTGTCGGAATCCATTTCTTTTGACCGACACTGACGGTCGCAGTAGCACACGCAGGTGCAGATGGATGAATGACCACAGCCGTATTCACCACCTTGACTGGGTGTTAAGTGGCAGCCATCTTGGAATTCTCAGCATGACATTCCATAGCCCCTTCGCAGTTACTATGTTTTGAGCAGAGAGCATGTACACATTACCACTGGTTAGCAGTGGTAAAGTTCCCAGAGTCCTAAAGCCAGCAAAGATTAAGTCAGCAAAACAGGAGGTCTGAGGCAAAAAGTCAGAGGAAACCACACCAAGAATGCCAGGTCTAACAGATTGTACTTTAAAATCCTCTCTAATGATTAAGTCAGATTTTAAGTCACAATTCTAAAAATACCTCTTTTAGAAAGTTGACATTTTCTTGTCCCTAAACATTTGATGCCTGCTGCCAGTGTCCTGGGTCACATGACTGTGACATGAGCTTGGCTGTTGACATTTGTGTATTCCTCTCTGACAGTGAGACATAGGGAGACTAGGAACGGACCATCCTGCCTGCACGGGTGGGGCAGTGATGTTCCATGTCCCAATTAAAATTTCAAATGGCTGCCTCCAGCATACACACATATGAATTTGACACCAGTCATTTGTTACCCCAGGCTTCTCAGAGCTTTGACGGGGGAAATGAAGAACTTTTCAGAATCAAATGTGGGGTTGCATAGGGAATTCCCCTATTTCAAAGGCTGGCACCAGGTATAAATATTGCACCTCCAGAGCCACTCTTCAGTACTCTCCTGGAACTGTGGACAATAAAGAAGAAGGACTGCCTGCTGGAAGGCTGCCTTGTTTCCCAGAGGACTGCCCTGTTGCTACCAGAGGACTGTTCTGCTGCATGAGGCCTGCCTTGTGCCGCAGAGGACTGCCCTCCTGCTTGAACCTTACCCTGCTCTCTGAGACGAAAGACTTGGCCCACTCTCTTCCTTCATTCCAGGCTGTCAAGAGCATCTTCAAGGGTGAGCTGGTTGACCTGTTTGAGCTACTGGACACATCAAGCTCCAGAGACCTCATCAATCAATCAATCAATCAAATAAATTTCGTAAGCACACTACTCACCCCGTGGGGGGGTTACTGCTCGAAAAGCCATGTTTTGAGGTACTTTCTGAAGGTTAGGAGGTCCTGTCTTGTGTAGGTTGGTGGGGAGGGAGTTCCAGGCTTTGGCGGCGAGGTGGGAGAAGAATCTACCACCGGAGGTGGTGCGTTGGATGGGGGAATATAGCAAGGGTGAGGTCGGAGGAGCGGAGCTGTCGAGTTGGTTTGTGGAAGTTGATTTGTTCGTTGAGGTAGGCTGGTCCAGTGTCGTGGAGGGCTTTGTGAGCATGGACAAGCATTTTGAAAATTATCCTTTTGTTGATGGGCAGCCAGTGTAGGGATCTGAGGTGGGTGGAGATGTGTTCGTGGCGAGGGAGGTTGAGGGTGAGACGTGCGGCTGCGTTCTGGATTTGCTGGAATTTTTTCTGAAGCTTGGCTGTGGTCCCTGCGTAGAGGGCATTGCCGTAGTCCAGTCTGCTGCTTATGAGGGTGTGGGTGACTGTTCTTCTTGTTTCTAAAGGACTCCATTTGAAATGTTTGCGTAGCATGCGAAGGGTGTTGAAGCAGGAGGATGATATGGCGTTGATTTGCTGAGTCATGGAGAGAGATGAGTCCAGTATGATGCCAAGAGTGCGTGCGTGGGTGGTGGGTGTTGGGGGTGGTCCAAGGGTGGCGGGCCACCAAGAGTTGCTCCATGCTGTCTTGTTGGGACTGAAGATGATGATCTCAGTTTTTTCTGAGTTCAATTTGAGGTGGTTTGCTGTCATCCAATTGGCGATGTCGAGGAGTCCGGCGTGTAGGTTATTCTTGGTGGTAGCTGGGTTCATAGTGAGGGAGATGATGAGCTGGGTGTCGTCAGCGTATGAAATGATGGTGAGCCATGGGGGCGGAGGATGTTGGCGAGAGGAGCCATGTAGATGTTGAAAAGGGTGGGGCTGAGGGAGGATCCTTGGGGGATCCCACAGATGGTCTTGGTGGCTGTAGACTGGAAAGGAGGGAGGCAAACTCTTTGGGTTCTTTCAGAGAGGAAGGAGGTGAGCCAGTCCAGGGCTTTGTGGCTCATGTAAATGCCCAGCTGACCCTGATCCCCAAGAGGCCCCTCCCCGTGTTCTGTACCCTTGGCTGGCATCAGAGTGCAGGCCCTTTTAAGAAAATGCAGAATCCTTCACGAAGCTCAGGTGATTCTCACTCGTAGCAATACAGCGATTGCCAGCAATGACCAGCAACGTGAAGCTCAAGTGAATCTTACTCTTTGTGCCACAGCATCAACCAGCCTCACAGCTCATAACGCAAAGCTTCTGAAATGGCTGTATACAGTACCTGACCGAATCTTTGGGCTACAGCAACGACCATCCACAACACCAGGTCTGTTTTTTGCTCTACAGCAGTGATCAACCAAAATGCAATCACGGCATTTTGTGGCCTCCACAATGAACTGGACTCTTTGCGCCAGACTTTGAAACAGTTTTCTGTGGACTAACCTGGTCCTTTCATCTAGTCCACGCTCTACCATTGTCAGACTGAAGATGTGACTTTCCCACGGATGACCACGAGTGACGCTTTGTGCATTTAGGCATAATACTTGCTTAAAATTTTTTAATTCAGTATCGCCGGTTCTATTGGTTCGAATTTTGTCATTTGTGTATCATTTTAGTTATTAAAACATTCTACATTTTTGTAAATTGGTTTAGTATTTCTTGGGTTCTATTGTCACTTTATTACTGTTTGTGTGCTGCACAAATACTTTACACACTGCCTCTAAGTTTAGTCCGGCTGATTTGTGCCAAGCTGCTAGATGGTTAACCTCTGATTCATTTTGTGACTTTTGTGGGTCACCCTGACAAGGATTGTGGTTTTTGGCGGGTAGGGATTCCACCCTCTTCAACCAATAACCTGATTTCTTACAGATGCCACAGTACTCTTTATAAACTGGTCTGAAGACTTCTAGTGTAAGAAAATACATTGTCCATCTTGACTGGATGAACAAGTAACAGTTGTGCACACCAGACCTCAAACAGGTCATCACTGGATTTATCAGCTTGTATGACACATTTTTTAGTCTACTATAAGGAATGACATTGATGTGTCAGTCTACAATGCTCCAATTAAAAACCTAAATAATAATCTTGTTGGTGGCAGTTGGGACAGCTTTATGATAAGCCTTGCAAAATACATATTTTATTAGAAAGAACAAATTGATTCAGAATACTTATATAATGAACCTGCTGTCTGCAACAGGCGAAGACTTTGGTCCTATATAAAAAGGACTATATACAAGTGCCTCAGTCGCCTGTTCCATCATTTACATAGTGAAAGGGTGAAAGTTTTGGGGGGTAGCATCATGGGGCTCAAACAGGGATTCAACAAAGAAATGATGCCCTGGATGCAAACCCCATTGCTCCCCTTCCTCTAACTGTGGGGAAACCACTTTTTTCTGATGTCCAAGCCAGCAGTGATCTCAAGTTATGTAAGGCAGTTTGCTGTCAGACCAGCAGATGCATGGTCTATCCCACCCTTGAAGAGTTGCCTACTAAGGTCTAAATGGTGACATGAGACTTTATCATCTCTTGCAAGTTAAAACATACACAACATAGTTCAAGCATACTGTCAGAAAAACAAGACCACTTATGTTATATTTTTTTGGACTGCTTCTTAAATCTAACTAACTTCTTTAGAATGTAGTGAGTGTTCATATTGAACGTGCTCCTAGGAAATTATATGTTTGCAAAGTGGTTTGAGTTTGACATTCAGTGGGTCCCATATAAAAGGTAAATTATGTTGTAAATGTACCTTTTTTGCATCTGCCAGGAATTCTCAAAGGGATGCAAAACAGTTGTAAAATGTATGTGTGTGAAAAACTCAACCATGAGTGTGACTTTCTTCACAAATGTAAATCCCACTCTGGGGGTGAGAAATTAGTGTTCCAAAATGTAGTTAGCCATAGATTTTTGTGAACACCCACAAACAAGTCAGTTTGTGAGCCATAACAAACTTCTCTCCTTCTTTTTTCCACTGAGAAATGGAAGGATTTGTATTCCAGTGAAGGGTGGGCGTAAATTCCTTTCCAGGTTGGGAAAGGGAAATGCTCACCACGAAACTTGTTGGGGGTGTAAGGAAAGGGGTTTCTCCACATGAATAAATATTTTCTCTGTGAAAAAAAAAACTATACATCACATGGCCTTTCCATAACTAAACATGGGAACCTATGATTGGTGCAACTTTCTAGGCCTGCTACTGGAAATGTTTGTTGTTAGAAATGGGGTCTCTAGCTGGCAGTGGTTGCAGCTTGTCCAATTAGGTACCCTCATTCTAGTCAGTGTAAGGGAGCCACACAGCAAAGATAACTACTGCTCACCCCCCTTGGTAAGTTGGCACGAGCAGTTAGGCTTATCTCAGAGGCAATGTGTAAAGTATTTGCACACACACAGTAACATAGTGAAAACACTACAAAAGTACTCCACACCAGTTTAGAAAAATATCCTTGGAAACACAATAGCTCCAACGAGGTCTATCACAACATCATTGACAAAGTCGATCCCAATAGTCCAGCACCCGTCGCAAGGGAGTGCGGGCTGGTCACGGAGTTGCACGGACCCCCCAGGTACAATACCTTTGAAAACAATGAACCAAAGACATTGCACAGAGTTGGGGAGGTGAGGCATCGCTGGAGCCGGTGCGGCATCGGTTTCTTACTGCTACCGGAGAGGTGAGGTGTTGGTTCCTAACTGCTGGGCAGGGAAGGTGAGGAGTCGGTTCCTTATGTTTCCAGGGAAGGTGATGTGGCGTTAGTGGCGAGGCGTTGGTTCCTTACAATTTAGCGGGGTTAATGAATCCATCAGGTCAAGATATGAGGTGTTGGCATGGTGGTGTTGTGATCACACCACGGGCAACAGGTTCTTCGGCGGAGTCGAGGGTCCTGGACGTTGAGGACAGGGCACTCAGGACCCACGCTGTGGTGGGACTTTGGAGGTGCTGCAGTGGCATCCAGCCTGTGGCATTGGCCATGGTCGTTGCACTCAGTGGGGACCATGGCTCTTGTTGCAGACAGTGGTACGGAGTCAGACAGCAGCACCTGTTCCGAAGTCGTTCTGGAGTCGATGCACCTAGTTTCTTCTTGGTTTTACCAGAACTCACTTCCAAGGACCCAGGGACTGGATTTAACACCATTTGGCAAGTCAGGACTCTCAGCAGGAAAGTCCAGGAGCTGGCAGATGAACTCTTTGATGTCCCTGAGACGTCTAACAGGAGGCAAGTTCAGTTCAAGCCCTTGGAGAACCTTGGAAAGCAGCATGTAGAAAGCAAAGTCCAGACCTTTCACTACCAGGACAGAAGCAGCAAGCAGCAGGCCAGCACAGCAAAATAATGGGCAGAGTGGCAGTCCTTCCTATGGCATCTAGCTCTTCTTCTCGGCAGAATGTCCTCAGTCCAGAAGTGTTCTAAAGTTATGGCCTCATAGACCAATACTTATACTCATTTCTCCCTTTGAAGTAGGCAAACTTCAAAGGAAAGTCTTTGTGGTGCACAAGTCCCTGCCTTTCCTGTCCTGGCCCCAGACACACTCCAGGGGTTGCAGACTGCTTTGTGTAAGGACATGCACAGGCCTATTCAGGTGCAGGTGTCATCTCCTTCCACCACTATAGCACCAGTACATGTCCTACCTTTTAAATAAATTGCACCCTGCCCGTGGGGCTGCCTTGGGCCTACCATAGGGTTCACTTACATGTAGTAAAAGGGAAGGTTTGGGCCTGACAAGTGGGTACACGTAAAAAAAACCAATACTATCGCACACACTGTCCTCTGTAAAATGATTTAGTGTAAACAAATCTCAACAAATGAAGGTGCTGTGCAGGATGGGATCCTGCTCAGATCCCGCAGACAATTCTGAAAATTAGCTAGAGCCAAATAATTGTGCACCACGCTCAACATGCACTCTGGAGGCTGAATAGGCTCAGTCTCTACATCAAATATAATCTTGATTTAACAGTTCTTGAAGTAAAAAGTTCTCCTTCATTCAATTTATTATTTTCAATAAATTTGAAGTCCATTCAACAATAAGTCATCATCATGTGAAATCAATGGCCTTTTTTTCAAGCAAATTCATTCAATCCCAATGCATATCGGATAAACACCCTTCATCAGGGGAACTGTGAGAAAATTCAATATACATACAAATTAGGCTAATGGTATTGCTTAACAATATCAACAGAAAAGAGCCAACATGCTGTTTTTTAACCATGTGATGTAGGTGAATACACATGATTCTTCATGCGAAAACAGCGTGCATGGTATCTGAAACCATGTCTCCATGTGCAATATTGTGACACGAGAAAAATGCCACCATAGTAAGCATGATAAATTCTGCAATTGCTATCATTCTCACTATGGTAGCATGCTCTTTTGGGTAATTTTTTATGGATGTTTTCCTACATTATGTACTTTAATATATTTGCAATAGACTGTCGCTGTGATGTAAAACTATTACCATCTAGTACATTTTTCTTGTGTCACTTTATTTCCTTATGAATTAGGGATGGAACAACTGCTAGGTTTGTTACCATTCAGTAATGTATGTATGTATGCATATATGTATGTATGTATGTATGTGTGTATGTATATATGATGTAGAAGTATTTGTTGACCCAAGTGGTAGATGATATGCTTGGTGATGCTAAGGTTAGGGACTGGGTAGAACAAGTTGATGCTATAACCATTGGCAAGTTTCAAAGTTTAATAAATGTTTTATGTGCACGCTGTTTGCGTTTTACACAATTGCTTGTGTGTGGGCGTACTAAAAATCATTGACCCAAATGTTAAGGTTAGATGTGATGAAGCAATGAAAATGTGCCAGGTCCAGGAAAATGTAACAACAACAAAGTGCAGGCCCAATAACCGTAGCAACCAGATCTTATAGTGTAGCAGAAAAAGTGATTCATTCGAGAGAAGTGAAGGAAGTTCAATATAGAACTATTTTGAATTAATCGAGAAAGGCCCCAGCAATTGGACCTTTGGTACACTGATAGAAACAAAAACAGGCGTATATGAAAAGGTTGATAGAAACAAAAACAAGCGTATGTGAAAAGGTTGTAGGTAAGCTACCAGACAGAAAACATAGAAGGGTAAACAGAATGGAAATGTTGCAAAACATTTATTACAATAATTGCTGCACATTTTTAGCACAGATTTTTGAAAATGTGATGTAGCGCAACAATGTGGAGCTTTCATGAAGGTAAGGTGCAATTGGCATGGGTAAAAACAGTTAACTTGAAATGAGCAATTGGCTGTTGAGAGAATAGGATCTCATGTGTTGTATTATAAGTGTAACCTCAATAGATATTAGCCATCTATAATGTAACTATTTGACCAGTAGATGTTTCTAAGAAGTTGATGTTTCGGCCCCTGTAGTTGACTAGACCAGGGCCATGATTGGGACAGTGTCAAAAGGCAGTTAGAAAAACAACCTGAAAAAGATAATGAAAAACTAGTCACTGTAGAGAATGGGCTTTGAACACAAAAGGATACTAGTGGAAGAGTGGTCTTACCTAGTGGTGTGGTCCTATGAAAGACAAGGACCAGATGGGATCAGGGGTCCAGGGGTCCAGGAGAATGGTGGGGAAAGATTCAATGAGTGTGTTTGGAGAGTGGTTTAGGATTATGAAAGTTGTGGAAGGCAATCAACACAGAGCATATTTTTAAGGAGGTATTTGAAGGATTCATTATGTGGACACATGTTATTTGCAGGTGATGTTAATCTGCTCAGTGAGTACCACACCTCCCTCTTCACCAGCGACCTAGTTCTAAGGGCAGAAATTGTAGGCACTTAGAAAAGTAACCAACATGGTGAAGGTCAGAAAGACATTTTATTTCAGAGCAAGTAGGTTGGAGTTTGGAGTGCAAAAAGCTGCTGAAGTGGGCACTTATGTAGTTTTGTTGGCATAGCTGCCAAGGCATCTTTGGATTGATTGCAAGAAGGGCTCACATTGTATGATTAGCAATCTCTTTGAGTGAGTAGAAACACATCGAAAGTAAACTGCGAGAACATCACCCTTTTAGCATGTTCACCACCATGTTTCTGACTGATACTGATGGTAACTGACCCTGACTGTGCCCTGGGCTCTGCTTTACAGGCCGAGGGCCAGTGCTCTGATTAAAAGGTATATGGTCAAATGGCACAATGTTGTCATTCGAATTGGCAGTGACAGACCCTGTAAGTCACTAGTAGATAATAGGGCAAGGGGGAGTCAAACTACCTATAAGTCCATAGCATATAATAGGACAGGGAAGTTTAGAGGCCAAGTAGATTTCCTGCACTGAAGTGTGCACTGCTGTGTCCCTGCTGACATTTTTAAAGGCAGCCCTGCCTTGCAGTCTGTCTTTAAAATGTAAAATATATGCAAATTCTACTTTGGAATTAAAGGTGCTTCCAAAGTAACATTCTACCTTATTCTCATATATACGTCACCCCAAGGTCTCCCCTAGATGCCCCAGGAGTAGAGTGCCATGTAAGTATAAGCAGGGACATTATAAAGTATGTTTTACATGCCTGGTGAAGGGCATTTTCCCCCATTGTAGAAAGTTGGTTCCATAGAATATAATGGAAATATTTTTCATAAGCCTAAATATTGCTAGGAAAAGATAAAAATGCCATGAAAGGACTCAAATGAATGGTAAATGCTAAATGCGACAATTTACAATTGTTGAATTTATCATAACTAATACAGAAAAGAAGTTATGAGACTTTCTTTACTGTAAGCCAAATTCCAGCCTGCTAGTGATCTCCTATTGGTTATCCCTAACAGGATTAGCCAGGCTGCTTTGATGAGGTGATAAGTGGCCTGCTCTGAGCAGAGGTTATCTGATGTGGGAGGTAGGCAGATGGTGAAGCCAGGCCCGGAAGGGGGCTGGGTGAATCAAGCTGAGGCTTCAAAAGGATACCAGTCACAAAGGAAAGCAGCCAGGCCTGCCCTCTCACCCTTGTACCCTACAGATAGATGGTGGGCTTAGGAGAGAAATTTGCAGATGTCCGGGGTGGGGGGGAGGGATGGGGTTAATGGAATGAGCTACAACAGGTGGTTGGTTTAGCCAGATCTTACTCCTCTGGAGGAAAATCATCCATCTTGGAATGTTAAAGTCCAGTGGTTTATGGGACAAGAAGATGCCACACCTTGGAGGAAGTTGTCATACTTCTGGGTGGCACCTTGCAGCTCTTCGAACAAGGATGCCCACTGACTGTGTTCCAAGATAATTGCATACAAGTGGCTGATCTGCAGTGGAATTCACATCTGCTGAATCAAACCACTAGAAGAAGACGGACTGCCCTGCTGAAACCCTCGTTTGCAACCCAGAGGCCTGCACATTTAAGGACTGTGCCTGTTGCATACCGGATCCACAGCCCAAAGGACTTTGTCTTGCTTCAAAGAGGACTTAGGAGCCCATGAAGCAACAGGTTAAAAGAGCTTCCCTGCACCAACTCCCACAAACGTCCCTAGCCTGGAGTGCATCCAGTGAACCTGCAAGGATTTGGTCAGGTGCACTGTGGGAATTGTAGTCCCAATGCCCCAAGGAGAAACTCAGATATTCTGGAACCTTGGATTGAGGTTGTGGATCACTTTCCTGCATCAAGAAACACTTCTGGAAGTAAGTGTAATAGTGTTACATTGCATACGGCTGGAACTCCTGACTGTGTCCTGGTCTAGTGCAACCTTCCCTTTGAGTGCCATTTGCTCTTAAGTAATAGTTTTACTTTTAACCTTTACAAAATCATATCTCTGGCTCCCTATATTATATTGGATTTTTGTCATTTTGGTTTCATTTTAAATACAAAAATATTTACTATTTTTATAAATTGGTGTGTGATTTTTATTGTGTGTTGTGTCTTACTTGTTTACTGTATTGATGTATTTAAATGCTTTACGTTCCTTTCTCCTGAGTTCAGACTGACTGCTCGTTGCCAAGCTATCAGGGGTTGAGCCATGAGCTACTTTGTGGGACCTTGACTGGGCACAACCCTGTGTTGGGGTGTATTGCTTGTGATAGGTGTGTACTTACTCCTACCAATACCCAGCCTCTAACATAGAAATGAATAGAAACAAATCAAAAGTAAAAGGATTATACAGACCTCTTGTACTGCTTGATGGTCAGGAAACACTGGGCATCTGATAAAATCAAGAAGGTGAGCCCATGACTTCCATTAATCCCTGTTTCTGACCTAGTTAGAAAGAAGGAAAGAAGGTGGATTTCAAAGAAGCCAGCTTAGGGTATTGAAAGATTCTGGTATGAGGCCCAATTTAGATTTGCAAGCGAGATTTACAATCAGTAAGGTCTGAGTTTCAACTTTTCATCATTGAACCATTGTCTGCACTTTTGTGCAATCAGCAGGCAGGTGTATGACCATGAAGAAGGTTAAACCCACTTTCATAAAATGGTTGGCTGTACATTGGGTGTAACAAGTAAGGGCCTGACGAAATCAGTGTGTTTGCGTAGGACGAGCCCATCCTGGGATCATGAGCTGTTGGCTCATGTAAGATAGGTATTTCTTAAATTGGGGAAATACAGCAAATAGACCCATGGTGGAGAGTGCGGAAGCTGCTTACGTAGAATCAGTGTTGTTATTCTAATTAATTTATTCATATTTAGCTCATTTTGCAGTGGGGTAAATCCCTGGGTCAAAGGCTATCAAAAAGGAACTATTATTGGATTCACTCCTCCTGACAGAATGCATGATGAGTTTGTGAGGCGGTGTTTGCAATGTTTGTGAGGTTCAATTGTGTCTCTGTTGTGGTGGCATAACCTATCACAGTACTACAGTAAATGGATAGCTTATCATATGGCGGGCCTTTCTAATGCCAGATAACGGAGACAATGTCAGCATTGGTATTTTTGTTACTTTATGATCTTTTTTCAAAACATGTTCAACCCCTAGATCAGTATTACAGAAAATTAAATTTGCCTTTATTAGCACATTGACAACAACACCAGCCACAATTAGCTATTGAATGCCTATCATATTTTAGAGTATCTGAACATGATAAATCAGCTCATTTCTGGAATAAAATGTGTTAAGGAAGGACTTAGGAAACTGCAAACCTAATATCAGATTTCCAGTCCCACTCCATTATGAGCAGTGAACTGGGGTAGCTCACTTTACCCAGACAGGAGGATAGTCTCAGAGATCCTGTTTCACAAGCAACATTGGACCATGCAGTCCCCAAGAGAGCACTAAAGCACAGCTGGCTGTGACACACATTTCCTTCAGTTTACCTCCACTGGGTGCTTCCACTCCACATCACCCCAGTGGTGGCCAATAACTGAAATTATCAACTTAACTTCCCACATGCTGTGTTCTATGGGGATGAAGTCCCATGAGCTCTACAGAGGATAAAATCTGATGTTGAAACTAATTGACAGCCATGCCAGAGGGGCTGGGAGCTCGTATGGTCAGACGTACGACAGAGATCAGCACATTGTGCATTCAACAGGTTAGAAGGAGCTCATCTGCAGCTCGAAGCAATAGGTCTATCTCTTTAGTATACTCCTGGAAATAACCATCTAGAGACTCCTTCATCCAGTCTTTCACCTGTGCTGCGACACCTACAAGGTGAGTTGAGCCTTAATTTCCTCTTCCTGTTTTTACCGATCCCTGTTTTGTTGGTTATTAAAAAACAAATAGCAATGAAAAGAAAAATCCCAACTACGTTTGTGAGAAGAGAGGCAGAAAGGTTAAAAAAGAAATGTTCCCATCAGTCCCACCAACTGCTCAGTTCACTAACACATCACAACTGGCACAGTTGAACTGCGCACGCTCCACATCAAAGCTGACGACAAACTAACAACACACTGGAGAATTTCTGATTTAGCGCTCTCGCTTACACTGAATTCAAATAAAAAATAAAAACAGGCTCCCGCCCTAAATAGACATGGTAGTACAAAGCATCTCTTGAGTAATGCTTATCATCAACGCAGTATTTCTAGATTAGAAACTATTTCGGTGGGAGCCCTGAGCTGCTGCAGCGTAAGAATTTCCTGACTGTGTAACTTGCAGTTCTGAAGGTGCATTTAATTCTGATCAGCAGTGGCTGTGGCCAAATCTGCCGACTTTAGAACGAGGGAACCGCGTCTCAACCTCGGCGTCTACTCAATATTTTGTGATTCTGGGCAAGCCATTTAAACTCCCCGTGGCTGATCGATGAATGTGACCTTGTCAAACGTATCCGATGCTCATAAGAAGCACTCCAACACCTTCGGGTCCAGTTCGCGCTATGTAACACTGCATCACACAAAACAATTCCTGAGCAGTACTCCTAAAAAGCCTATGTATTGATTATCTTAATATTGTTTGAAGTTGTATATAGCACGAATTTAGCCCAAAAATATAGGCGCTTTATCCAGGAGAATCGCGTCAGATTACGCATTTTTTAGGACTCAAGATTAAGAACTGTTTTACCCAGAACCCAAGGCCGGACTGGCCCTACCGGGCATTTCTTTGTATATTCAACATTTTCAGGCAACAATAAAAGTGCCAAAATAACTCTGGCGAGTAATGGACCTGCTGGTGAGAGATCTGAGCTTTTTTCTAGTGGCAGTTTTGAGTCACCTAAAGTAGTGCAGAGGGTTAATTTGCCTGCTGCAAATAATGTATACTTTGAAGAGCCCAGAATAGTGTTTTAGATGAATAGCTCAGTGGATTATAGCTTTTTCATAGAGCTTCTTTTCTTAATGTGTTGTTTGTAAATTACAATCATAATCTAGCACAATGAGCTATAAACTGCCAATTTATGGCTGTATGCAAACTGCATGGTACCGGTTAAAAAGGTATGTTTTTCCCAATCATTTATTATTGTAATTTTGCTGAAAGGGTTTGTTTGGGTAGAAATACAATTTTATCAGTAAAGTCAGCTCTAACCACTGTATTACATTCTGTACCCTGAGTTTGTGCTACCCCAGACCAAGCACTCTTAAAAATGCCTATCAGCAGGTGTGGCATTTGAATCCTATACTTTGTATTCCCCTTTGTATTATGTAACATTTTCTATGTAATGATTTACATACATATGATTCATTGTCTCTGTATGTGGTCCAAACAGAGTTCCCCAAGGTCTCCCAATAAAACTGGTACCTCACTTGTGTGGGGAGGCCTAGTGCCTGCAAAACGACATGCCTCAAAGCACTATGTGGACACATCAAAATTCTCAAATACAA
Organism: Pleurodeles waltl; assembly: GCF_031143425.1. Lineage (NCBI taxonomy): Eukaryota > Metazoa > Chordata > Amphibia > Caudata > Salamandridae > Pleurodeles > Pleurodeles waltl. The sequence goes on along the minus strand of NC_090446.1, from coordinate 1,276,621,708 downwards.
AACTACCTGTTTTTGCGGGGCAGGGGCATCTGCGTTTTAGGTCCTGGGCTCAGCTGCCATATAGGGAAACTTACCAAACCCAAACATTTCTAAAAACTAGACACCTGAGGGAGTTCTGGGAGGTGTGACCTGTGTGGATCTCCCAGTGTTTTCTTACCCAGAATCCTCAGCAAATCTCAAATTTAGCTAAAAAAATTAAAATGTTCCCACATTTCTGTGTGGGATCACCGCACCAACACAAATTTCCTATCACCCAACGTTCCCCTCAGTCTTCCGGTAAAAATGATACCTCACTTGTGTAGGTAGGACAAGTACCTGTGACAAGGAAGAGCCAAAAACATGTTGAAAATGAGGGGGAACCAAAGCGGATCCAAAAGGGCAGTTTGGAAAAAAAGGTTTTTAGGCTGACACGTGGGGCAGAATTTTTATGGGTATAGATGCAACAATGTTGGGTGGTAGGAATTTTGTGGATTCTTGCAGATTCCATAAGGTTCCTTCATAAAAATGATGCGGGAAAATGTGTGATTTCAAGCAAATTTGGAAATTCAGCGTAAACCTAACTCCATATTAATAATTTGCCACTAGACACGGCATTGGGCGGGGGGGCATGACTCCTGTCTTTACTTAGACAGGAGTCATGTCCATGGGGTTGTGCGCCAAAATATTACGCTAATCAGGTTACAGTCATTTTCTTGACTCTAACCTGACTAGTGCCATTCTTTGACACACAACCTCCAATTTTCCCTATGCCTCCCCCACCTGGTTAGAATCAAATATTTTGACGCTGACTGAGTCTTACCACCGGCTAACGTCATCCCATAAATATGGCACCCGGCTGGCGTCTTGGGGTGGCACTAGCCAGCTGTACACTTTTTGACGCTCAACTGCCTTAGCGCAGATTAGCATCAAAAAGTTTAAATCAGGGCCCTAGTTTTCAGATATGTCTAGGTCTCATAGATTTTTCTACATGGCATCATCCTAAAGTCCAAAAAGTGCAACCCTCACCATTCCAAGTGGGATAATTTTGAGAGCTAAGCAAGCTCTCATGGCCCAAATGTAAAACCAAAACCCAGAATAATCAAATGTCCTCTTGCTTGCCATGGGATAAGATGTTTTTTTAGTGTGCGGGGGGAGAGCTGAAAGATTGTCACCCCCTCCAGTTGGGGTGGGGGCATAACTATGCCCATACTGGTTGGTAGCCACCTCCCAACTATTTTTTTTTTTCTAATTCCCTGGCATCTATTAGGCTTTCTGCCCCACAGGGAGTGGATCAGGGGTAATTGCCTCATCTGCCCATCACTGGACAGAACAACTTAGTCCCCAATTATTTGGGGTGGGGGTATGGCCATACCCCCACCCTCTTTTAAGAAGAAAAGAAATCTTCTCTGGTGGGCTTTCAAAAATCGGCTGATCTGCCCCCAAGGGGGGAAGAAATGGCCAACAGTAATGTACCCCCATGGGGAGCGACCCATGCCCAAGGGGCTGCCCCCCCCAAACAAAACACGCACACCAATCCCTGGTGCCTAAGTGGTTTCTGCCCCCTCCCTCTTTAGAGGCAGATGGGCCTAATAGAAATAGGCTGATCTGCCCCCAAGGTGGGCAGAAATGGCCTAAAAGAAATTTGCCCCCCAGGGGAGCGACTCAGCTTCCAGTGCGGTGGGAGGGGCCTCTGATGAGGTCAGCACGCAATCACGCACTGACATCTTCAGATGTCACTGGGAGGGTCGGGGTGGCGGGGGTGGAAGGAGAAGCGATTCCCCTTCCATCCTTGCCCATGAGAGGGGGTTGCTTGGCCATTCGGGGGAGCGCTAGCGCTTCGCCCAAGGGCCCATATTAGTACGTAACAGTTACGTCCTCTGCACCCGAGCGGATTGGAAAAACAATAACAATGTACATTGCAATGTCTGATTGAAAAAAACAGAGATGCCATGAAACTACAGCATCTTGAACACAAGGAGGGTATGTGACCTTACCTAGCCTTAAAGCTGAAGTCATTTTCATTTATAATTGTCTCATTTTAGGTAAACTCATAAAGATGTTGGCTAATTGAGTAAATCCACTTATGACAAGTTCAGACGTTACCTACCCATCAAGTTTTCAAGCTACTATTTTCCCACTTAGAAGCCTCCAGTGTTTAGGATGTGCCTTACAATTGCAGTTAGTCAAGTTGTTTAAAACGCAGTGATGATTATTTAGTGAACTTCTCATTGCCAAACAGCATACCTTTTGTTTGGACCATTGGAAAAGAATAACCACTTTGTACACAAAACCTAGCTCCCATATTTAAGAAAAAGTGGTGCATTAGCTATGGTGCGCCATTTTTTATGCGCCCCCTCCCTGCACCTAACAACACCATAGTTGCGTCATATTAATAATACGGCGCACCATGGCAATCGTTAGTACAATAGCGCCAACATTTTTGATACTATTGTGGTGCTTTGCTACATTAGCATAAAAAATGTTGATGCTAGTGTAGCTAAGTGCCTTTTAACGTCTGCTCTAAGTAGGCATTAAAAATTAGTCCAAAAATGTCGCAGTGAAATCTGTTAACTTTTACTGTGCCTTTTTTGCATGCCTCCTAGTGCTGGAAGCCCCCCTTGCATAGATTATGCAAGGCGCAGCCATAATGTGGTACAAGGGGTCACAAATTGGCGCAATGCATGCACTGCTCCACTTTTTGTGACTATAGTATGACAGAAAAGCCACTTTAGCATCAGCTTAGCATAACAAAAATGACGCTATGGTCGCGGTAAGATGGCGGTAGGGGCTCTTAAATATGCCCCTAAGGTCCTTATTGAGAGGAGGTCGGTAGAGGGACATCTTTCAAATGTTAGTGGATGTCCCGTACACCATGCTGTTGGTTTCCACAAATCATTTGAAGTGTGCTCTGGCCGCAGTCACATAGTCCTAACACCAACAAGAATGTTATTTTAGAATTAAATTTATTAAAATATGCTTTCTTGGTCAGGAGTCTGCCTACCAATGCAGCCTTAGTGACAGCAGGTCCCCCGTGTATGCAAACCTCCATCATGTTTTGTTTTCTTGCATAAGTGAAAAAGGACGATAACACAAAATGCAATTTCACATGAGCTACAACTTTCCACAGAAGTTGTCTGCACTTTTACATTTCACTTCCTTTTGTCTTTCCACCATGCCCTTTTCAAATAGATTCTCAGACATATTTTTCACTGAACAAACTATAAACTGGAAGGGTCACGGCGAAACAATTACACTTCACACCCTCAGGCAGTATACAACAGTAATCTTACAGTTTCATACAACAGTGCTATCATTAAGGTTAGAGAGAACTTAAAGGCGGGACAGCAGGCAATCTACATCAGTGTTACAGACTAGGGTACCAGGCAGCAATCTTGATAATCACCGAAATATCAGCATTAAATATATTTAGAAATACTGACATTTTGTCCCCAAACATACGCTTGTCAGTTTATGAAAAGGACTACATTTTACTAGTAAATACAAGCGTTTCCCTTTTGGTAAAATAAAACAATATTTAAAAAAACAAAAGCAGCCATTCTAACTATATGTTATGATTTTAAGCTTCTCATTGGTGTCCATTTTGTCCTTTTAAGTGGCTCTATTGGTCCTCGGTCCTCATGCTTTGTCTTACTTTCCACAATTCACTTTGTAATGTACACTTCAATGTGTTGCTTCCTTTTGTGAATGTTAGACAAGACTCAAACCCAAATCGAGGTACACGCTTTGTAGTGATGGCAGAATCGAGTGCTTTTTATGATGCATATTGGGCTTAAATGAATGTTTTTGATGTTAATATTGCTGCTGCTGTGAAGTAAAATATTGAATCCAGTAGGCATTCAGATAGCAGGATATGATTTCTGAATGGAGATGCCTTCGACTTTCTCAGTGCCACTCTCACAAACAATAACGTGTACATCGTCGTCATCAACAGAGCTAGTGGCATTGACCACAGGTCTTTTTAATGTTAAGTAAATTGATGCAGTGCTTTGAGGCACTGTATGCCATGTGAGCACTTTTTCAAAATATTAGTAAATAAACCCCCTATGTTTTGACATATTACCTTGGTGCTAAGGCCCAGGAGCCAAGTACTTACCAGTATCTGAAGGGGGCCTTAATGAAGTTGAGGGATATGGTATGCTTTATCCTGGAGGTGATTGGGAAGACGACAGTGGTGATCAAGAAGCTATCTTCTCAGCTGTTACCTCAAGTGTGACTTCTTTGTCTGTGGTAGCTGTCTGATTTTCAGATGTCATCGCCTTAAATTGAGCTCAGAACCAAAATCAGAGAAGGAGCTCTGCCTCGTTCTACCTTCTGGCAAGAATGAAAAATGACTGAAATATTTCATTACAGATGTGTGGTTCACCCATCGATGACTACCTTCAGAAACACTGGATGCAATGAAGGGAAATTTGCAAGAATATCAGGGGGCCTCCTAAGGTCCCTACCACATACAAACATTCAGCAGGAACACTGGAGAAAATGATGACAAATTGAGGACAATCTATATGAACATCACTAGCTTCCTACCACACCAAAGAATACAGTAGAACCACAGAACAAAATGTTAAAAAATCTGGGAAAACTGCGTGGGAACCCCAACAATGCTGCTACACTCTGGACACTAGGAGGAGCACTGAAGAAAAGGAAGACACAGCCAGAGACACCTATATTGGCACCGTAATGTTCCTACCACATCCCAGATCCGAGCAGAAATAAAGGAAATAATGCTGAAAAATCAATGAAATATCTGTGGGTTCCCCAGCAATCCCTATTGCATCCAGGGCCCCAACAGGAACACTGGAACAAAATGCAGAATGTTCAGGGACAATACAAGGCCCTACTGTTAGATCTTCCAGCCTTAGGTTGGTCTTCCCCCAAACTTTTTGCCTGTTTGCCTCACATTTGTGTTGATGTCTTTTTGTCGGCCTTAGGTGCACTTTACCACTGCTGAGAAGTTCTAAAATGCATGTGCTTCTGCCCTAAACATGGTAACATTAGTATATGCGTTTGAGCTTGGCAGGGGGATGCGCCAGGGATGTGTCCTGGCTCCCACCCTTCTATACACAAGTGGGCTGTTCGACTTTTTGGCAGAACACTGCAGGGATGCCCCTAAAATAAATGGAAAGAAAGTTCCTGTTTTGATTTATGCAGATGATGCAGTACTTATGGCCCGCACTATGAATGGCCTTCGAGAGGCGGTTAGAGCTTATGAAACTTTTATGACAGCCCTGGATTTAGAGATAAATTGCAATAAATTGCAATTGATGGTGTATGGGAAACCACTCAGTAGGGTGGGGGGGCTGAAGATCAATGAGCAAGCGATTAGCAAGGTTCAGGAATTCCCTTATTTAGGGATTCATTTCGATGATAAGGGTTCCTGAAAATCTTGTATTGCCAGGAGAGGGGCGATTTTCAATGCAACAGTAGGTGCCACTTTTGAGTCTGCTGCCAGGGTGGGTAACAAACCTGTCAAGGCTCTGCTTGAAATTGATAGGCGAAAGTGTCTCCCACTCATGCTGTATGGGGCATCTCTGTGGGGGTACACAGGAAATAGGGACCCTGCTATGGAGGAAAATCATGTCTGCAGGAGGTTGTTAGGGGTTGGTCAAAACGTTTCCAGCTTCTGCTTGCATGCTGAACTGACCATAGATTGTATAGAAGATACCATTAAGATTGCTCCCCTTATGTTATGGATCTCTATCTGAACGAATGAGTTTGCCGCTTTTATTAGAGAGATTTTGCAGGATTGTATGGCAAGTGATTGTGTGAAGGATATTCCTTGGCTGATGTATATTAGAAAAGTATCTTCCGCTTTGAGGCGGCCGGGTATATCTGAGGCTCCAGATAGTCTTATCAAATCTGATAAACATTGGATTAAGGAGAATTTCTCCAAAATGTTGGGGGCCAAGAGGGTGGCGGAGGAATTAAGGAAGAATTCAGTTAGGGATTTCATAATGTTAAAGATGGGGGTGGGTCCTGAGGCCTATCTTTTGGAGATAAGAAATTTGAGGGAAAGGACTCTTATCTCGCGGTTCCGTTTTGGGGTTATCAGAAGCAATTTGTGTTTCCCGCTTGGTCAGTTTGATGAAAAAACTATAACACCATGCCCCTGTGATGGAGTGTCTTGACAGACTGTGATCCATTTTACTCTATTTTGTGGTTTTTATGCCCCCTTTAGGTGTCGGTATCTACTTCCCATACTGAAGGAGAGAGGTTTTGTGCAATACCGCCCAGCCTTCCTGTGGCTGCGTATGGCCTCGGATGCGCTGGTGTGGCAGGGGGTGGGGTCTTTTCTAATGGGATCTATAACTTGGCGGAATAACATAGAGGCCTTTTCAACCTGAGTCTTAATCTGTCTTTTTATTGTAATATTTATATTTTTAACAAAATCTGTTATGTAATTTTTTATATGTGTAAAATGGCAAATTGGTCTTTGAATCTGGTTTAATTATCTGTTTTTAATACTTTGTTTTAAGTATTTAATGGATAGGGTATGTGTAGGAATGTGTATTTTGGATAATGACTTTTGAGAGTGTATTGTGGTTTGTTTTACTTGTATGGTTGATAATTTTCATACCGAATAAAGAGAGCATTGAGTATAAGCCCCATGTAAAGTGGTATAGCATAGACCCAGATGGTCTATGCTATACCACTTTACATAGTGGACCTTGTAAATATTACAATAAAAAGACAGATTAAGACTCAGGTTGAAAACGCCTCTATGCCTGTAAATTAAATGCTACTGGTGGGCCTGCAATATTGGTTCAGTAGCCCTTAAACATGTCTCAGGTGAGCCATTGCAGAGCCTGTGTGTGCAGTTTTACTGCCACTTTGACTTGGCATTTAACACCCCTTGCAAAGCCTTAACCTCCCCTTTTATTACATATCCATCACCCCTAAGGTAGGTCCTAGATAGCCCACAGTGCATGTATGTAAGTAAAAGGTAGGACATGCAGGTTTTTCATGTCCTGATAGTGAAAAACTCCCAAAGTCATTTTTCACTACTATGAGGCCCACTCCTCCATAGACCAGCATTGGGAATTCCTTAATACACCTTTATGCTGTAATTTTTTATCAGAAAGAGTCGCTACACTATGTTTCATATCTTTGGAATGGTAATGATAAATCCTCTTTACTGGTAAAGTTGGATTTTCCATTACTATTTTAAAAATTTCACTGCTTTTACTGCTCTGTGTGTCTCACAGCCTGTCTCCAATACACGTCATGGGGAGCTGACACTTACACTTTGTGTATTCCCTGTAGACAGCTGCAAACACAGGAACGGTGGGTGTGACAGATAACTCATCTACATTCTTATAGCTCTTCCTGGGCAGGAAGGGGGGTGGGAGCTGACACCTACACTTCAATAGACAGTGCCCTTTGTCCCACACAAAGGGCTGATTACCCCCTAATATCGAAAGGGTGACCTGTGCACTTCAGGGAACTGCTTTGAAGTGACCCCACTTCAAAGACACATTTGGGTATAAATATTGGGGTTCAGACCCTACCAAGACAGTACACTAATGGACCTGTGAAGAACTCTGCCAGGAGTAAGGACTGCTGTGCTACAAGGATTGCCACTCTGCTTGGCTGACTGTTCTGAAGAACTGCTTCTCTGCTTTGTTGAGCTGCCCCTGCTACCTGCTGACATCTGCCCTGCTGAGGACGAGGACTGGACCATCTCTCTTTAACCGAGAGTGACTCCAAGGACTTGCTGGGTTGCCTCCTGTTTCTGACGTCTGAGGCCATTCAAGACTTCCTACAACTCTGTTACTGCTGCTGAACTCTGCCATCTGTGAGTCCTACCCTTGACTGATGTACCAGTACAGTCCTGGGCCTCAGAAGTGGCTTTCTGCAGCCTTTTCCCTTTTGACATGTGTTAGAAATGGGGTCTTTGGTTGGCAGTCAGGTTACCCACTGTCCAAGCAAGGCCCCTCACTCTAGTCAGGGTAAGTCACACACAATCCAAATTATCCCACCCTCTGGTAGCTTGGCACTGAGCAGTCAGGCTTAACTTAGAAGGCAAAGTGTAAAGTATTTGTGCAATAAATCATGCAATAACACAGTAGAACACCACAAAAATACACCACACGGTATTTAGTAAAATATATAATATTTATCTGCTAAAATGCAGGTCAAAACGATTAAGATGCAATAAGTATATGTTGAGATATCACTGTAAAAATGATATGAAGTGTCTTTAGTCTCTTAAAAGCAACAAATGTCTCTTGCAAGTATAAAGTACATGGTTTGCGTACAAAATCTCGGCAAGGAACCACAGAGGAGGAGATGCATGGAAAACAGGGAGGTGTGTGTTGATTTCTCGGGCTGCACACAGCGATGCTTTGTTTATTTTTCACGCAGGGAAGGCTTTGCGTCGATTTCCGGTGCTCGGTCTTGGATCCTCTTCAGGTTGCGGGATTTTTGGTCGCCCCGGTGACGATACCTTGAAATCCGGGACTGACAGGACGAAGTCACAGGGGCTGCGTCGATCTGGTGGGTGTTGCGTGAAAATTTCTACTGCATGGCAGGCACTGCATAGACTCCTCTCAGGAAGTCAGGCTGCGTCGTTCCAGCTCGGCTGTGCGACGATCCAGTGGGGCATGAGTCAAATTTCGTGTCGCTACGCCTGCACTGTGTCTATCTTCTCCTTGCCAAGTCGAGCTGCATCATTTCTGTTCGGCGTGCAGTGAATTTCTCACTGTGAATCATTTCCGCTGCACAGGGAGTTCTTCTTGTAGGAATGAAGACTTTTTGGTCCTGAGACTTCAGGGAACAGGAGGCAAGCTCTATCCAAGCCCTTGGAGAGCACTTCTCAGCACAGCCGGAGAGCAGCAAGGCAGCAAGGCAACAGCAAGGCAGCAGTCCATCACAGAAAGCAGACAGGTGAGTCCTTTGGGCAGCCAGGCAGTTCTTATTGGCAGAATGCAAGTTCTGGTTCAGGATCTCTTATCCAGGAAGTGTCTTTCAGGTAGAGTCTCTACCTCAGAAATGTCTGAGTTGGAAGGGGGAGAGGCCCTGTTTAAATACCCAAATGTGCCTTTGAAGTGGGGGAGACTTCAAAGGGTGGCTTAGAAGTGCACAAGATCCCCTTTCACTTCAATCCTGCCTGCCAGGGTCCCTGTAGCGGGTATGGCAGTCCTTTGTGTGAGGGCAGGCTACTGTCCTTTGACAAGCGTCAGGCCCTCCACCCTCCCAGCCCAGGAAGACCCTTTCAAAATGCAGATGTATGCAAGTGAGGCTGAGTATCCTGTATTTGGGGTTTGTCAGAGTGAATGCACAAGGGAGCTGTCAACTAAACTCAGCTAGACATGGAGTGTAAGGCACAGAAGGATTTAAGGGCAGATAAATGCTCACTTTCTAAAAGTGGCATTTCTAAAATAGTAATAATAAATCCAACTTCACCAGGCAGCAGGATTTTGTATCACCATTCTGGCCATACTAAATATGACCTTCCTACTCCTTTTAGATCAGCAGCTACCACTCAAACAATATATGAGGGTAGTCCCAATGTTAGCTTATGAAGGGAGCAGGCCTCACAGCAGTGTAAAAAACAAATTTAGGAGTTTTACACTACCAGGACATGTAAACTGCACAGGAACATGTCTTAGAGGTGAGTTATATGTAGAAAAAGGGGAGTTTTAGGTTTGGCCAGTACTTTTAAATGCCAAGTCGAATTAGCAGTGAAACTGCACACCCAGGCCTTGCAATGTCAGGCCTGAGACAAGGTTAAGGAGCTACTTAAGTGGGTGACACAATCAGTGCTGCAGGCCCACTAGTAGCATTTAATCCACAGGCCCTGGTCACATATAGTGCACTTTACTAGGGACTTATAAGTAAATAAATAATCCAATTGGGTATGATCCAATGTTACCATGTTTAAAGGGAGAGAGCATATGCACTTTAGCACTGGTTAGCAGTGGTAAAGTGTGCAGAGTCTTAAAACCATCAAAAACAGTATCTAAAAAATGGAGAGAGGCAGGCAAAAAGTTAGGGGATGTCGTAGTTTGGACTCTTTCTCTAGGCAAGACTGCTGGTTAAAGGATGACAGTACTTTTGTTTGTAGGCGACTATGCCTATCCTACAACAAGTCGCAACTGTTGTCCCAACCTTTCCAGCTCACTAGCAGCACCTCACCAGAAACACAATAGTAAAAGGTGATTTGTGGCAGCCTTTACGCATGGACTCAAGAATAAAACATCTCATACAAACACAGGAAATGACAAACTATAAACAAGGCAGCCATCTTAGAAGAGTTAAATAATTAAATAGGCTAAGACAGAGCAAGCTAAGTAGGTTAAAAGTCACTAGGTGACGGGGGCACGAGTCTGCAAGACAACTCATGTTATCCCATTAAAACAAACTAGGATTCACTACAGTGTGATCACCCTAAGGCTGTCAGGTCTAACACGCACATATCAGAAACCTTAATGCACACGCCCAGGAAGTGATGTGATATGTCTTTCTTGCTGCACACATGGTAAAGTGAACTTACTTTCACTTTTATTTTACAGTCTTGTTGTCTGTGCTTGGGTGCGGTTGTGTGGTGCTTGTGCTGGTGTGAAGAGTGTTGGATTTCGAGTATTTTGTGCTGTGTTCTGTCTGTATCTTGTCCATCTTGTTTAATTTGTCATTTTATTGTAATTTTTTGTGTAAGTATTGCCGGTGTCTGTCTTGAGGTAGTTAAGATTGTTGAGGTAGTTTGGGGTAGTTGGGGAACAGTTTTTTAATATTATTTTTGGAGTATTTAGGTTGCAGTGGAGGGAAACCACATCATGTCAGGGGAGGAAGGGGCGCAGAGGATGGCTGGGGATGAACTGGGGGGGGTTCATCTGGTTGGTGTGCCACTACCTCCCCAAAATCATGCCTTTGGGTGACTGGGTGATCATGGGCTACCCAACAGAAGCCCAGAAGCTTCGCTGTGGCAAGGTGCTGTTCCTGCTTCAACACATCTTCTCAGTGGAGTGCACTGACCACCATTTGAAGCATCAGTGGGCATTCCTCATCAGCTGTGAAAGGGACCTCCTAGATTACCTGGTCATTCGGGTTGGCGGAACTGTTGGTAAGTATCGCTTATGCACTGCAAGATCCTTATTTGCATGTGCATGACAGGAGGACATAACGATCAGTTCAGCAAGTCATGACGAAGGTCTCTATAGCAAGTTTTGTGTCTCAGCCTTCATGAGAGGTCAGCAATGCAAAGGTTGCAGACAATTAGCACATTCCTTTCTTTGTACCTTGTGTATTGCATATACATCTTGAAGTGCCGAAGAAACAACACACATGTGCAATGGTGCAAGGGTTCATGTTTCCCAGGCACAAATGTTGAAGTCCATCATGGCCTTGACAAATGTGGAAATTAGCAAAGTAATGTTTAAGTGACAAACATAACTCTGGAGTATTGGTAGTCATGGATGTGTGTGTTCCTTGAGTCATGTATGTGCAGAGTGACACAACAAGGACACAAATGTAAGAAGGACTTAGTGGCTCTGACTGTAACATTAGTGTCATAGTCTTGGAAGGTGATGTGGCCGATGGAGGCAAGTATTTCCACACCATGTGTAAAAAGTTGCACAATGCAATCATTGTGGCACTTTGAAACCTTGGTGCCACATGCTGCCTGCGCCAGGCACGATGAATGCAAGGTGAGTTTTCCTGCGGTAGGAGGCACACAAAACCTGAACAGTTAAATCTACTAGTTTCCACTGCACTATTTTTGGAGTTAACTTGAATACGTGCCTAAGGAAGGTTGGTTAAATGACACTCTCATTGTTTTCAATGTGCCTAATTTCACTTAGCAGGTTTGCCACCTTCATGTATGGCGCAAAGCATGCTAAGTGCCACCATTATGTCATAGTTTGCAACGCTAGTTTCCTAACATGCGCCATGGTGTGCCATATGTCAAATTTGGCACGCACATGGTGGAGTTATGTGGTGGTAGTAGGTGACTGAAAAAGTCGAGCATGACAGTATCCTGTCCCCAAGAAAGAAAGAAGAAAGATTGCAACATATGTTTCTGAGACATGGATGTATGGGTGAATCCATATCTGTACATGTTTTTCAGGGCTAACTATGTCTGTCTGAATGACATGTTATAGATGCCCCTTGGTAATTCCTAAAACAAAGGCCAAATGGCTAGGTCACTTGGCTAAACAAGTAGAATGTGTAATAGTTGTCCATGCTTTTCTTTGTTCAACAATCACAAAGCTATATTTTCCTGTCATGTCTTGCAGGTGGCCCTCCACTCTACACCATTGGCGAGGTTTCCTGTTTTGAAGACCCCAATGCAACCAGTAAGTGTTACCTTGTATGTCAAATGTGTTGATCAAGGGTTGCGTGTGAGAGATTATGATGTCTGCAATGCCATGTTCAAATGGCATGTGTGCCAATTAGGACACCATCATCTATCCTTGAGTATCAACATCATGTCTTATGTAATGTTGAGGATGTGGAATGAGTGAAATGATGCACAGGTGCCAACGTGTGCTGAAAAAATGGATTTGAGAGCCTTTGGAAAAGGTAAATATGCACACAAACACAGTGATGGCAGTAAAGATATGTGCTGGCTTTCAAGAATGTATGGATGTTGCCAACATATTTGTCACAGCACGTTACTGCCCTGTGTGCCACACATTGCACAAATTTACTCTGGACATGGTACAATTCATATATATGTATTGAGGTCTCCAAGGGGCTTATCAGTGAAACACTTGCAACACCAGTGCTTCACTACTCTTCAGAAATGAAGATAGGCACGAGCCGTGCAAGGAGCATTTTGAGAAAGCTGACAGTCAGTTGAGTACACACAGAGATTTCAGCTCTTCCCCAGATGGATGTGGGACATGTCTATGGATTATATCAAACAAAATGTATGTAGATGAATCTGCATAATCTACCCATCATGATGAGTGTGAACAAGCATGGTCACATCATGTGTGTATGAGATGTTTACCTGGTACTTAGGAGGTGTTTCAAGCTTGTGCACAGACAGTGTGCAACATTGGATAGCTGTTATCCCTGCGACATGAACAATATATCGTAGATGCTTGGGAGGAAGATTGATATAGACTTGGGGCTTGACTTTGTTTTAGAATGCCTGGTGGACAACGTGTCATCTGGAGATGCTGATTCCATTGCATGCTTGTTCTTCTTCTACCCAATGCAATTTTGAATGACATGGTTTTAGCAGCATCAACGACTTCGAAAGAGGCAGAGAGTTTCAGACGTCCAGAGAAGGTACCTCACGATGGCCAAATGATACAGACGGGAGAAAACATTGGGGTTGTGGCAAGCATTTCTGCTTGGAGGACATGCCAAATATCCTGCAAAAAGCACCAAAAAGAGTGTAACCTTGATGCAGAGGATAAGAGGTGGGCCTGCAGGTTCTGCCCCTCAACATCCATGGCACATGCCACAACAGCATCCCAGCAACAACCACCACCAGCTGCTACTGGTTCAAAATTTGAGGATGAGATGTGCATGGACATGACTGAGTTGAAATCAAGGTTGGCCACACTTGAGGATGTGAAAGAGTGCAACTACAAACTGTTGAAATTCATAAAGAAGTAGCTGAAGAAGCTCTATCTTTGGACAGTTTACACTTCCAACTACCGTCGCTTCCCCTAGTTTTTGTTGTAAGTAGTTTTGGTTGGTTTTAGGTGGGTAGGCATAGGTTAGGTAGCATAGAGTAGGTTAGTTTAGTTTTAGGACATAGCATAGTTGGGGGTGGGATATAGGATTTTCTTTTGTTTTAAAGGTTTTGGGGGGTTATGTACAGGGGTATATGCTAAAAGTTAAAACAAATATATATTTAAAAGATATAGAACAAATATATATTTGTTTAGGCAGTAGGTTTAGTTAGTCTGTGTTTAGCTTTAGTTCACATTGTCCTTCTCATCTATTGTCTCTTAAGGGGGTGGGGTGGCAATTTTTATTGTGTGGCATTACATGTATAAGATACGTTTATATTACGATAGCTAGGTGTAGGGATTAGTTAAGATAACTTAGTATAGGTTAGGTTAGTGGAGGTTAGTATGTAGTTTAGGTTTTGATAGGTAGTGTCTTTTTAGTATACATAAATCTTGTTAGCTTTCTACAATATGGTGTCCAAAATGATTGATTGTCTGGGTGTTATCATGCCTCCACTGGCCACGTTAGACAAATGTCTTTAGATGTAAATTCAGTATTAATTTGCATGTCTGACTAGGTGTATCCCCTATGACCAAGGACCTGTCTGGTTGGCAGCGGTATAACATCAGCTACTCCATATGCTTTTTAGCGCAGTTCCTGACACTCTGATTGTGTATGGATACAAATTCTAAGACAGGTAATCATCCAAGATATATTGTTTGTGCTAGGTTCTGTGACATTCATTCTTGAAAAGTTTAGCACATTGCACTCCACCTAATTTGGGGAATGGATTCCGGCACACAAATGACTGTCCCTCACAGTTGTACATTTGCCTATTTTGGAGGTCACATCAATGTTGTACTAGTACAATAATCAGGGATACTTCCAGGCACTTGTGTTCTGAACCACACATGCCATTTGTAAACTTGCATGGTACCTGTTTATCACATGCTTGGAAGACTCAGAAATTATATTGTAGTCCACAATGCTATCAGTCACTCTAATCATGTTTGGATCTATGTGTGCGGCTTTGTATCTGACAGAAAGCCACATGTGACCTTTTGTTCTGTAGACATTGTCCTAGCTTCACACATTGCATATATTTGAAACAGCTGATAGATCACAGAAAAACCCCCACTACATATATGATTATGGAAATGTATTTACATGTGCAAGTTTGGTATCAGATGACGTACAAGGTACAGTTCACTGACCCCATGAGAGATCCCAAGCCACTGAATGTCCAGTCAGAGACCAAGGTTGAGGGACATGGCATGAGACATGTATAGGAGAGGTGAGCATCAGTGAAGAGGTGTCCAAATTGACAATAGGTAGGAATTGAGACTATGGCAGTCCAGGCATGATGGGTCCACTATGGTATAGTAAATAGGGCACGTTGGCAGCTGTCACTACACTGGTGTGATCTTAAGCACAGAACTAAAGTGATACTGTCCATGAGGCACAGACTTTAGCTACTAGGTGGTTCTTCTAGTGAATGTTGTTCCTTCCACATCTTCATCCTCTGATGTGTGTGCTGCCTCCTGTGTCATGGGTGGTGTTTTTTTTTAGGGGGATAGAGATGTGGAAGCAACACAGCAGCTACATCACGGTGGTAGACAGCCATGTTTTTAATGAAGGAGGCCAGATCCCACTGCATGGACTCCAGGACATTTTGGATGGTCCCTAACCTGCTATCAATCATGCTGTTGCCAGTTTGGGATGGCAATTGTTCCAGCTTCTGCCTCAGGACAGCAGCTATGTCACCCAGGGATTGCCAGAGTCCATGCACTGGAGAGTGGGTGCCTGCACAACACCCACCATTCCCAACACATAGGCAAACTTGCTACTTGGTGACATAGAAGCTACTTCTAAAGCAGCACAGATGATCACAGATATGCCCCATTTGTTGTGCCTGATCACTTTTGTGGCCATTCCTAACTGTGCATGGAGGCATCTCACAGTTTTTGTTGGGCCACCCTATGCAACAAGCATTGTACATGTTGCATAATGAGTGTTACACATGGGCAGGTGGTAGTTGCAACAGTGTGGTGATTGAGGTGAGGGGTTGGTAATGGTCTGTGCATTTAACTGTGAAGATGTGAGTGCATTAGAAGTATATGGCCATTAATTTGTCCCAATGCAAGCCTTTTCCATGCATTCAGTGTGTCCTATGTGCCTCCCCTTCTGCCATTTCTTAGTTTCAAGTTTGCCCCCCACTGCAACTTCCCCTGCATTTGTGGTAGGTCTTGGAAGTCTGCACTGTCCTGACCTGAGATCCAGGATGACTGCTGCTACCATCTCCTCCAGGTCACCCAGGTCCTCCTGGGCTGTGGGAATACCACCTCCAGTCTGCAGAGCTACCTTTCGGTTCTTGGCCAATTTCTCTTTAGTTCTGCGCTCACAATCGTGCCAGTGCTTCTTACAATCAATGACAGCCCTCTTCACCTCTGCCACACTGTTGACTTTATTGACAATTGACTGCCATATGGCGGCCTTCCTACCTGTTGGAAATTTGGAGGCAACAGAGAGCTGTTGGTGGTGCTCCATCACCTCTCTGACCAAGATGTTATTCTCCTCCTCACTGAAGTGACACTTCTACTTCCTTTTCTCCTTCTCCTGTGATTTTGCTTGTCCATCCTGGCTTGTACTGGGCTGATTGGGGTCTCTCAGGGATCTCTTCTGACCTGCATTGTCCATTTTGGGTCCTTGTGGCTTGTTTGGCAATGTTGGTGGCTTTTTTTTACACTAATGCCATAAAATATGACGCTATCACGATTAGTGTCAAAAAAAGCTAATGCCACTTTTGCAGCATTAAGGTCTTTTGTCCTTACAACATGATACAAAGGTTAGAGTATTTTTTTTATGTTAACCTTTCCTTAGTGCCATGTTGTGTTGTTTTCTAAATACGGCGCACGGATGGCGCAAGGAAATGTCATTAGGCAGTATAAATTTTTTTGTGCTGCATTTTTCTTAAATCTGGGCCACAATGTTTTTCTGCAGTTTTTATGCTAATCCAGATCATGCACCATCAAAGCCTCCCTGAACAAATTTTCTTTAAGACACATGAGAACTTTGCATTCTTTAACGCTTAGCATCTAATGAGTAGCTACAGTCTATACCTATCTCAGATTTGTCATAAAGATGAGGAAGACTCAAGTGCTTATTTAAAGACAACTCTCCTGGGTCTCTTCATGAATCATGGTGGTACGGTGCGGCAACCCTGTGTATGTGCACTTCTTGCTACTGGTCTTGATCTTTACCCTTCGAACTTGCTAGTAAGTGCTCTATTTTGATTTTAAATTTGCACTCTTGAACTTTTGTAATGACCTTTTAAATTTGAAGATTTTTGAAACCTGGAGCTGCTAAAACCTTACCCTATTCTTTTTTTTGTCCTAAGGTTGATTAATTGTTCCCAACTTTTTTGGGCTATTTAACGTGTAGCACTATTAGCTTTTTATCTATTCAGTGCCTCTAATTTAATGTATTTTACAGGATAATTGCCCTTTCCCATTGAGGTTTTTTGGAGCATCATTTGGTTTTGTGACCTTGGGACCGGGCCCCCATGCTAAGGTGCTTATTTATTAAGGTTTTTAATACCCCTGCACATTCTGCAGCACACATGGAAAGAGGAAAAAGCCTCAGAGGGTTGCCCTTGTGCAGGAAGGTGACCCTCCCCTGCACAAAATCAATCCTGTCTGCAACGCAGGCACCCTTGCACCATGATGAAAAGTTGCCTCCATTGGTGCTAGGTAGCACTTTATGCTCCAGCGCAGGGAAAAGACAGGAGTCCATTGTATAATGTAAAATAGGGTGCATTCCTGCCCTTTCCCTATCACACAGCACAGCAAGGTAACTAGCTGCAGTGTGTTTTTTCTTGATAAATGTGCCCCTGAATACCTTACCTAGGTAGATCTTCAGCTATTGTTTGGCTGAAACTCAGACTACAGCCTTCCTGAATAAACTCTCTATATTACTTTGCACATAGGCGTTTTCCCTTAACATATAGCACCAGAAGAAACATTTGTGACAACTCATATTTCCTCTTGCTTGCCACCATGTCTAGATAGATATATGACAATGATTTATGCCAGCATGTTAGAGCTTGTCTTCAATTCGTGGTGCTATGCTGAGGAGCCTCTCTCGCCTGTCCCACCTGCAGGAACACATAGCTGCCCTTTATTTGAGGTTTTTGTTCTCAGGTTTGGTTGTTTGATTAATGTGTATTTCCATGAAGGAGGGCCCTGAACCTGAACTTAAATTGGTGTTTTCGACTGTCATCAAAATATTTATACATTTTGATTTTTGTCGAAATTTGCTGTTGTTAAACTGTTTACATTTGAATTCATCTTAACTATGTGCATTGTTTTATACTTTCTTTGATATTAATGTATTGCTATGTATTGTATTGTACTTTTATGGTCTATTTTCAATTAGAATGTATAAAGTTTTGAACTGAATTAAATTCAAGGACTCATTTTAATAGTAATTTAAATTCCAAAGTAATGGTGAAGTCAAATTTTATTTCACCAATTTGCAAATTACACTTTTAGAAAGTTATAATTTTTCTGCCTCAGCACAATTTGCCTTTCTGTCAGTGTTCGTTGTCACCCAGGAGCTGAATGGCTCCTTGTGTGAAGTGTCCTTAAGAGCTGAGACAAAGGAAGAGGGGTAGATCTTCCCCTGAGCAGTATGGACATCTGGTCTCTGCCCCCAAACAATTAACTTCAATGGATGCCTATCATGCCACAGGCAGATGTAGCTGATACCTTGGTCTGACCCTCTCTATTTTTCTGCTAGCCCTTCAGGCACCAATCCCAGTGTTGGAGGAGCTTCCCAGAACTGGCTTGGATTGACCACAAGTGAGAGTTTTCCCATTATCATACCCACCCTTCTGCATGAGCACAAGGAGCTCTGCACAGGGAAAGAGATGTTATGCCATCTTGGTTTTAGGTAGAATAGAGTACTGTGGAATAGTTTACAATAAAGCACACAAAAAGTTCAGCAAAAGTGGGTAGGATCAGCCCGAGGCACTTTTACCCCATTGGTAAAGGAGTGACCAGAAGTGTCCTCCACCTATAGGCTGCTACTAGGCAAGAATATGGCACCCAACTGCCCTCTACAGAACACTTATGGTTCTGTGAAAGACTTAACAAAGACTGCACCTGCTGTTGTTAACTGTGAGGAGAACTCTAAGAGATGGACATTAAAATGCTTATGTGTACCTAGGACTGAAACGTGGACTCCAAGGGCCAGTTGGCTGGCCTTCTGTTAAGCTAGAGGGACACAAAAGCTACTGCCCATGGGTACAGGATTTCACCTGCTCAGACTTTTTCTACCTTCCTCAACGTCTGCATTGGGACTCCACTCATCAGCAAGTCACCATCATCAAACTCCAGCTCAGATCCAGCTTGCTCTGCTGAAGACTTGTAGATAACCACCTCTTCTCCAGAAACATTTCTACCTCCAAAGGTAACTACCTGAGCCTCATATGCAATCCCCGCAGTATTTCGGTCAGATTCAAACCTTACCCTTGTTCTGGTCCAGCAAGACCAATTGCCTGTGGGTAGCTCTTTGTGCTTTTTTTCACTAACATTTAATTAAAACTTTAAAGGTTCCTATATATCGTTACCATATTAGATTTTCTAATTTTGTTCATTGAAATATTCTCTATATTTATACATTGGACTGTGATTTTCATTGTGGTGTGTTTTATTGTGACTTTTTAACTGTTTTGGTACTTCTGAATCCTTTACATATTTTCTTATGGTACACGTGTATGCTGTGTGCCATAGCTGCTCAGGGTTGAGCTTAGATATAAATAAGTGAAAAATGTACTGAACTTAACAAACATTTAACAGTGACGCTATTACTTGTGGTGGTCTACCATCCACAGCAACTAGTGGTTCACATTCTCAGATTGGTGGCATTGGTGGAATCCAGGCCTGGTATTTAGCAGTTCTACTCTGCTTTTAAGTTGGAAAGTAAAAATCTCTAAATTAAAATTAAACCAAAGTTGATTTTTGATGTTTAATTGCCATCAAGTGCCTGATTGGGTCAGTTTTATTCTATGAAATTATTTTTGATTCCATTTTTTGAACCTTTTTAAATTCAGAGAAACTTGGGGCCAGATGTATCAAGAATCCACTTTGCGATTTTCTAATAGTGATTTTTAAGAAATTGCTATTTCAGAGTCACAAAACGGTATGTATCATATTTGCGATTCGGTAATAGCGATTTCTTAAAAATGCAAATGCTATTACCGAATCGCAAATAGCGATACAGAGCCCATTCGCACCTATGGGCCTGTGGGCCCACATTTGCAAATTTTTAGCATTTCCCAAATTGCAAATTCCTAATTGGAATTCGCAATTTAGGAAATGCAAAACCCCAGGGTGCTGGGGGCTAAGGCCCCCTATGCTGCACCCCCAAAAACAAGGACATGTAAGGTGCACACATACCAAAGGGGCATGGGTGCGTTACATGTCAATTTTAAAAATGCATTTTTTATGTATTTTTAAAATCTGCACATGGTTACCACCAAGTTGTATTTGGTGGTAAATTGCGATTCCTTATTGCCCAATTCGCATTAAGGAAAAGCTTGATACATGTGCTTAAGAAATAGCAAATAAGGGTTCCTTATTTGCGATTTCTTATTTAGAGAATCGCACTTTGCGATTCTCTAAACAGGGTCGCAATTTTAAGTATTTGCTATTTTAGTGATTCCTTAAAAATGCATAGCGAATGCCTTTCATACATATTGAAAGGCATTTTTGCATTCTCAAACGGCCATTCGCACTGTCTGCGAATACAAAAACGCTTGATACATCTGGCCCTTGGTGTTGTATCTGGCTAGCTTGACAACTCTCAAAGTGGTGGAGATGAAGGCCCTGTGGAAAGAAACAAATCTGAAACTGTACCACTATGCCATGAAGTCAGATTTTCTCACATGCTCTAGCTGTTTTAGGCCTGCCTTATGAAGCAAATCAAATCCTCAAATTTGAAAAAAAAGGTCTTGTTCCTTCTATTACTCTGATTAGCCCAGCAGATATGCGTAAAAATATCAGTAGAATCTGGGAAAATATTTTTACACATACAAGACCCCTAAAATACCCAGAAATACCCAGAATTTCAGGAGAGTACTGGTACAATATACAGTATATACAACATCAAAAATATCCGTGTATATCCTAGCATATCCAACAATGCACAAATTCAGAAGAAGCAATGGGAAAAAATGCAGAAAATCAAGGAAATTATCTTTGGGCAACAAATGAACCCGAGGACTGCAGTACGCGTGCCCGCGCACACACACACACACACACACAATGCACTGAGATTGATGCACAAGAAAACACACACAAAAGAGCTTTGAGCTTGATTCACAAAGCATGGTTTGAGTCACACAAGTATTTTTATCTTAAACATACATTTCAGGCTGAAAATTCCTTGATTTGTACCTGCTTTGACTTTACAAAGGGAGCATTAATCTATTTGTTACAGAATTTTTCTCCAGCACATTTGTTGAGAAATGTACAATAGAAAATCCCATGCAAGGGACAGGAAGTGGGTGTTACAAGGTATACTTCTGATTCTGGGTATGTTTGGAAACTAGCATGAAACAAAAAATAGCAAGGCCAGTAGATTTCATGGTTGAAACAGATTGGTTTTCACAGAGCTCCTTTATTAAGCAATATCATCAAGCCTTTGTTTCAACTTTTACACACATTTTGTAGGAGTTGTGCAAATGTGGCCAAAATAATTATGCACTAGGGTCCAACTCTTGCTTGACACTTTGTAGCAGTTACTTTTAATATGAGTCATTGTTGCTATTTCTTCTGATCCGGTGTTTCGTTTTCATCTTGTGTTAAACTTTGTTACAGTTACTTTTTACCTTATACCAACATCCCACTTGTTTCCACTTGTACAGATTAGTACATGGTGTCTAAAACGTTTTCAGCACAATTTCATCACTGCAAGAATAAAGAAAGGCCTAGAAATGAAAAGAGAGCTTTGACAGAGGACCTGCTAATGAACCCCACAATAAAGAAGCAGCAGAGCAAATGTAAGAGCAGGGAAAGGAGACTAGAGAATAGACAAAGTGTATATTGTTCTTTGCTCTTCACTTTCATTTAAAATGAGGTATCTACACAGCTTGATTTGTTCCTTTTAGAAACACTGAACTACCAGTCTTGTTGCAGTTACCACGTCCGGCCGTTAGCTGATGAGTTGGAGGTTTGAGACCACCCAGGGACAGAGTATTTGCTTTGGAAATATGATCTATGCCGATTTGTGTTAGATAACTATCATACCATGAAAAATACATCTTTCTACTTCATTTTAACTGATCCCAATCAGAACAATTTTCAATACTTGAATTCTCTCTCAAGATTCAGTTTTATTTTTGACTTTACCCTTGTCACCAGCAGAAATGATCAACCTTAGTTCAGTCCGCAAAGTTAAGTCAAATATAAAAAAAAGACTTATGGCCTCATTAAGAATTTGGCGGACAGGGTATTCCACCACAAAGGTGATGGAGTGCCTTGTCTGCTAAACTGAATGTGGCCTCACTCTATTTAGTGTTAGTCAGACTAATATCATATTTCCTCTGGCTGTGCACCTACTGTTCCTGTCTGGGAAAACCTTACATCAACATTCCAGCAGACTTAGGCCCTCATTACGACTTTGGCAGCCTTTTTACAAGACTGCCAAAGCCATGGGCGCTGAAAGAGCGCCAGTGCTGGAGGTCTTAAGCCCGCCACATTAAGATTGCTGTCAGATATCTGCCCGAAATCGGGCAGAAATCCGACATCAGTCATTCTGGCGGTCGGTGGGGAAGAGGCGGTTCCACCGCTGGTACTGACACACCAAAACGAAGCAGCATGCCCATTATGACCTGTAACACGGTGTGGTGGTGTCATGATGGGGGGCGCCGCCGGTGGTGGAAGCATTGAGACCCGTCCCCTCCCGGACGACCTCCTCGACGGACGAGGAAAGTGATCGTCTGCCAGGGGCAGGGGTGGGTTGTGTTTGTGCATGCGTGAGTATGTGAGAGCATGTGTGAGTGTCATGAATGCGGGAGAGGTGAGTGCGTGTATGCTTGTGAATGTGGATGGGTGGGGTGAGTGCGTGCCATGCTGGAAGTGCTCACCTCCAGTCTGGTGGACCGCAGAAAAGCAGTGGGACGGGCAGAGTATCAGTGGTTTGGCTTCAGCCAAACTTGTAATTTGGCGGTGAGACTTCCACTGCGGCCCTGGCGGTCTTCGGACTGCCGGGGTTGTAATGAGGGCCTTAGAGCAAGTGGTGTAAGCACAATAGACCATCCACCCTATTTAGAGTGGCTGTTCTGATGTACTGTCTTTTTTAGTTTGGAACCACCAGGAAAAGCCTAGCGGTCTGTCTCAGAAAAATAAA
Source organism: Pleurodeles waltl (assembly GCF_031143425.1). Lineage (NCBI taxonomy): Eukaryota > Metazoa > Chordata > Amphibia > Caudata > Salamandridae > Pleurodeles > Pleurodeles waltl. The sequence continues at coordinate 1,276,598,668 of NC_090446.1, read as the reverse complement.
ATGACCTACTACACCAGAGAGAGACCTTTCACTGTTTCAGAGTCATTTATTGTTTGCTTTTCAAAAAGAAACTCCTGCTTTAAGAGTTTGGTTTTGGAAAAATAAAAAGTTTGCTGACCACCTGCATGAAATATGGTGGCCACTCAGCAACTTACAAAGTCTTTGGAGGATTACATATTCCACAGAGAAGTCAGGGAAGTACACAGAGAAAAACAGCCAACAGGTGAAAGACACAGGCAGTGACAACACAACTCAAAAGTAGTAGAACACATTCGAGAGTACACACACTTGAGAACCTGTTAAGGGGGCCACAACAAGTGGTCTTGGTTTTCCTACGCTCTTTCCCGCAGACTCTCAGGAGATCTTAACTCACTCATTTGTTTTTGAAATTCCGAGTCAAACCATCTTTTTTTATTAACTTGCAATTTCGATTGCTTTGTAGTGGCCTCAAAGATCGTACTACGTTCTGTTCTTAGAATTCATAACTTCTGTGATTAGCTCATTGCACCATTTCACTACATCAGGCTTCTTTAATTTTTGTTCTTCTACTTTCCATTGTACCTGAAGATTTGCTAGCAATTCCAGTTCTCTCCTCGCTGTTGCAGTAGTTACCCTTCTTCGACAACATCCGTCAATTATCAGAATCTTATCCCTCTATCACAAGCTCCTCAGCTAAAAACATGCTTGTAAGGGCCAATGATTACTTCCATCTATCATAACCACTCGAAATACTGCAACGAAATATAAAACACAAATTGATACAAAGATGTAATCAATGAAACATTTTTGTGTTTCGATCCAGATATTTTGGGCTGGTGATACTTCCACAGATATGTGCCCTTTCAAACAGATGAAACCTAAGGTGTCCATCACCTCTAGTCATTTCCTATCTGATTTTGAGCAACTAGTGCCTGGGAAAAGTGCTTTTGTGATATATAAGGATCATGTAATTTATTATAATGGGTATTCTTTGGGCTGATTTTTGCATTAAATTAACCACATAACAACATTAACCGTTTACAATTCTCATGCATACAATTGTACTCAGTTACATCTTGAGGGGAGATTTTTTTTCCACCACATGATCCTCACCGAGCCTAAGGTTACAATCCTTCCAATAGATGTTTCAAAGGGTTTTCTCTTGGCTTTGATTCTATTTTTAAGAATCCCTTGAACTTCATTGACTCTGCACACAGCCATGATTTCTGGATGTACATAACTCAATTATCTTCTAATACTGCATCCAGATTCCCTGAATTCCTTAGTCATCCCCATCCATGGGTATTCTATCTTACTGCACCACCACGGCTGTGCAGAGGAGTAATATTTCCCTAGTCAATATCACTTAAACCCACCGAATTCTGATCAGCTTGCTCATAACAATCCTTTATCCTTCTTTTTTGTGCCTTGCCTTCCTGCATGCTTTTATATATCTTTACTTACAATCTTTATTATCCTCATCTCCCTGTAGACCGACTCTACACCCTTGTTTTTCTTCCCACACATTTTCAATTTGTTCATGTGTTAGGGGGCATCGTAGTTGCATAAGCAGACCCCAGATTAACCTCACAAGAAAAACGCCCACACCAATTTAATAACACTAGAGTGAACTTTAATAGATAATTAAAGAGCAAAATAGCAAAATTCCAATCAGTAGAACTAGAGATATGACATTTTTAAAAATGTAAGTGTAAATAGTGCCAAAAAGCACAACGCCAACTGTGGTTAGCTGATTGCTCTATACTGGGACAAAGTCAAAAGTTAAGGTCGACCACGATGAGCTCCGGGTCAGCTACCGGGACCTACTTAAGCCACTGAATCCTTGTTGCATAGCAATACAGAGCCTTATGTCAGGATGTGTCATCCAGCGTCAGTGAAGAAGAGGTTGCAGCCTGCAATGTGGGTCCTGTGCCAAGGATGCATCGAGCAGAGGTTCTGATGTGGAGATATTTTGAGGTGATGTGTCATGCTGCATCTGTTTTGCTGGGACCACAGCTGGACAGCAGAGCACTTTCAGGTCCACTTTCAAGGGTCCAGGACTTTGTGAGCAGGACTCACAGCCGGTAGAGTACTTGTACTTTTTACAAGGTTTGTTGGAGACTGTTCTGTCTCTGAGTCTCTGATCAGGAGACCAGCTGTTGGACCTGGCTTTTTGACAGGGACATCCCAAAACTTTTTGCCTCCTTCCTCCTATTTTTTCTGACCTGTGGTTGTTGGCTTTTGACCTCTGGGCACTTTACCACTGCTAACCAGTGCTAAAGTGCATATGCTCTCTGTGTAAATTGTAATATTGATTGGTTTATCCATGATTGGCTATTTAATTTACTTGTAAGTCCCTAGTAGAGTGCACTACATGTGCCTAGGGCCTGTAGATTAAATGCTACTAGTGGGCCTGCAGCACTGGTTGTGCCACCCACTTCAGTAGCCCCTTAACCTTGTCTCAGGCCTGCCATTGCAAGGCCTGTGTGTGCAGTTTCACCTCCACTTCGACTTGGCATTTAAAAGTACTTGCCAAGCCTAGAACTCCCCTTTTTCTACATATAAGTCGCCCCTAATGTGTGTCCTGGGTAACCCGTAGAGCAGGGTGCTGTGTGGGTAAAAGGCAGGACATGTACCTGTGTAGTTATATGTCCTGGTAGTGTAAAACTCCTAAATTCGTTTTTACACTACTGTGAGGCCTGCTCCCTTCATAGGCTAACATTGGGGCTGCCCTCATACATTGTTGAAGTGGCAGCTGCTGATCTGAAAGGAGCAGGAAGGTCATATTTAGTATGGCCAGAATGGTAATACAAAATCCTGCTGACTGGTGAAGTCGGATTTAATATTACTATTCTAGGAATGCCACTTTTAGAAAGTGAGCATTTCTTTGCACTTAAATCTTTCAGTGCCCTTCAATCCACGTCTGGCTAGGTTTAGTTGACAGCTACTTGTGCATTCACTCAGACACACCCCAAACACAGGGTACTCAGCCTCACTTGCATACATCTGCATTTTGAATGGGTCTTCCTGGGCTGGGAGGGTGGAGGGCCTGCCGTGACACAAAGGACTGCCACAACCCCTACTGGGACACTGGCAGACAGGATTGAACTGAAAGGGGACCTGGTGCATTTCTTAGACACTCTTTGAAGTCACCCCCACTTCAAAGGCACAATTTAGTATAAAACAGGGCCTCTGCCCTACCTCATCAGATACTTGCTGGAGAAGAAACCTGAACCAGAAACTACATCCTGCCAAGAAGAACTGCCTGGCTGCTCAAAGGACTCACCTGTCTGCTCTCTCCAAAGGACTGCTGCCTTTCTGTTTGCCTGCTGCCTTGCTGAACTCTTGTCTGGCTGTAAAAGTGCTCTCCAAGGGCTTGGATAGAGCTTGCCTCCTGTTCCCTGAAGTCTCAGGACCAAAAAGACTTTTTCACTTGGACGCTTTGTGCGCCGAAAGTTTCGACACACAGCTTGTTCCGTGGTGAGAAAAACGCCGCACACCGACGCTGATCGACGCGACGCCTTCGGGACGATCGGAACTTCGACGCACGGCCTCGCAAGGACAACGCCGCCCGACTTCCAGAGGAGAAATCGATGGGACGCCTGCTGTGAGAGCGAAACTTTGCCGCACAGCCCCACGGAACGACGCGCAGCCGGAAAACAAGCAGGAGAATCCACGCTCAGACCCGGGACATCTGGTAATCCCCGCGATCCACAGAAAGAGACTGTACGCGCACCAGAAAACGACGCACGACTTCCCCGTGTGAAAAATAACGACGCAAGTCAGTGTGTGCTGGGGAGAAATCGACGCACACACCATCTTTCCACGTATCTCTTCTTCTGCGGCCCTTTCCAGAGATTTTCCACTCCAAACCAGGTACTTTGTGCTTGAAATAGACATTGTTTGCTTTTTAAAGACTTAAGACACTTTGGGGGTCATTCCGACCCTGGCGGTCCATGACCGCCAGGGCCGGGGACCGCGGAAGCACCGCCAACAGGCTGGCGGTGCTTTCAGGGCCATTCTGACCGCGGCAGTAAAGCCGCGGTCAGAAAAGGGCAACCGGCGGTTTCCCGCCGGTTTACCCCTGGCCCAGGGAATCCGGCATGCCATGGGGATTCTGACCCCCTTCCCGCCAGCCTGTTCCTGGCGGTAATTACCGCCAGGAACAGGATGGCGGGAACGGGTGTCGTGGGGCCCCTGGGGGCCCCTGCACTGCCCATGCCACTGGCATGGGCAGCCAGGGGCCCCCTAACAGGGCCCCATAAAGATTTTCAGTGTCTGCAAAGCAGACACTGAAAATCGCGACGGGTGCCACTGCACCCGTCGCACCCCTTCAACTCCGCCGGCTCCATTCGGAGCCGGCTTCATTGTTGAAGGGGCTCTCCGCTGGGCCGGCGGGCGGTCTTCTGGCAGTTGCCCGCCGGCCCAGCGGGAAAGCCGGAATGGCCGCTGCGGTCTTTTGACCGCGGAGCAGCCATTCGGCGGGAACCTCTTGGCGGGCGGCGACCGCCGCCCGCCGCGGTCAGAATGACCGCCTTTATATCACTTTTCGGTGATATCTTTACAAATTCATATTGCATCTTTGATCGTTTTAACCTGCAAATACCCAGATAAATATTATATATTTTTCTAAACACTGTGTGGTGTATTTTTGTGGTGTTATATTATGGTATTGTATGATTTATTGCACAAATACTTTACACATTGCCTTCTAAGTTAAGCCTGACTGCTCGTGCCAAGCTACCAGAGGGTGGGCACAGGCTGATTTTGGATTGTGTGTGACTTACCCTGACTAGAGTGAGGGTTCTTGCTTGGACAGATGGCAGCCTGGCTGGCAACCAAAAACCCCATTTCTAACACCAGCCAACAAAACTTTGGAGTTACTCTGGTGGTCCTGGGTTTAAGATGCAAGTCCAGCCCTTCTCACTCAGACAGGTGGGCAGCAGGGCAGCACAGCAGGGCAACAGAGTTGCAGCCCTTCTTTCAGCAAATCAGCAGAACAGTCTGAATCTTCCACAGGTCCAGATGTGTACTGAAGAGCTGGATCTGAGGGTCCATTATTTATACTTGGTGCCTACTTTGAAGCAGGAGAATGTTCTGGAGGGTTACACCTTCCTGAGGATGTGTCAGACAACCCTTTCTCTCTGCCCTTGCCCCTTCTTGTCTATGAACACCATAGACTAGTGACAAACCTTTTGGATGTGAGTTTATGCAGCAACTTTGTGAAGTGTAAGTGTAGCAGTTGGCAGCTTCTCCCGCTGATCAAGTCGAAGTTAGCTCATCCTGCTCACACCTATGGCCTTTCTTTCATTGGCTTTAAGCAATACACAAAGATCAACTACCAGAGACACCTAGTCATGTCACTCAGTAAACAGGCTGCAGGCATCAAATGGTTGGGACAAAAATATGGCAACTTTCTGAAGTGACATTTTTCAGAATTGCGACTTAAGTTTAACTTTACCACTAAATAGGGCTTTAAATTACAACTCTTTAGACACCAAGCTCGACTCATCTACCTGCTCACAATTGAAAGTTATTACTTATGAAATGTACAAGGAAACCCAATGTTATCCAATGGGAGACGTAGGTCTTGCAGTAGTGAAAAACACATTTAAGAGTGTTTTCACTACCAAGACATGTGAAACTTTAAAATACATGTGCAACTATTTAAATACACTACACTCTGCCATCTGGGCTGCCCAGGGTCTACCCTAAGGTGATTTTTCTATTTAAAGGGAGGGTTTGGTCCTGGAAGAATGCTTATATTGCTAGGTCAAAGTGACAGTTACAAACTGCACACACATGCTCCAATGGCAGACCTTAGACATGTTTCATAGGTCTACTTAAGTGGGTGCACAATCAGCGCTGTGGGCCTACTAGTAGCATTTAATTTACAGGTCCTTGGCACATGGGCCTGAACCCAGAAGTGAGCCCCAAACAGGTATGGTCTCAGCTTCTTTAGTGCCCAGACCACAGCAAAGGTTTCTTTCTCAGTAGGACGCATGCCTGTTCCCAGGGAAGTAACTTCCTACTAAAGAAGGCTACAGGTTAGTCTAGGCTCTCCTCATTTAACTGTGATAACACTGCCCATATGCCATACTCTGAGGTATCTGTTTGCATGATGAACTTATGGGAAAAGTCAGGGGCCTTAAGTACAGGAGCCATACATAAGGCCTGTTTGAGAAGGTGGAATGCTTTCTGATAGTCCTCTGTCCAGATTACCTTCTTCAACTGCTTCCTTGAAGTCAGCTCCTTCATGGCGGTAAAAATGGTGCCATATACCTTGACAAACCATGTGTAATAAGGAAGGCCTTCACTTCTGTCTGGATTTTGGAGGGCTCCTAGGCTAAGATGCTTTCTATCTTGGACTGAAGGGACCTTACCCCTACCCAACAGCTATCACAAGTACACCACTGACATCTGCCCTATCAGCCAGTTGACAGCCATGATAGTTGGCCTTCCTTTTGCAGGGTCTGAAGTACCTCCTGGAGGTGCAACAGGTGGTCGATCAAGCTGCTACTGAAGACAGCAATGTCATCCAGGTAAGCAGCACTGAATGCCTTCATCCCAGCCCAGACCTGATTCACCAAATTCTGAAAGGCTGCAAGAGAATTCTTGATTCTAAACGGCATAATTTTAAACAGGAAGTGGCCCTCTGGAGTGGAAAGGCAGACCTTTCTTTTGCCCCCTCAGTTGGGGTGTTCTGCCAATACACAGAGGTTAGGTCAAACATACTGAGGAACCTGGCAGCTCCCAACCAATCTATTAGCTCATTAGCTTGGGGGATGAGATCTACTGAGATATGGCTTTGTGACTGAGTTGAGACCCCCTGTATCCCAAATAGAATATGAGTTCTGGGGTGGCACTCAATGGGGTAGCCTTGGGAATCAGCACCACAGGGCTGAGCCAAGGACCAAGGGATACGGGAGTGCTCCATCCCTCCCAACTCCAATATCCTGGAGACCTCCTCTTAGATACTTGCCTTCACTTTGACAATCTATAGATTTTGCTCTTGACAAGGGGACTATCACTAGTGTCCATGTCATGGGTATACAAGTGTGTAAGCCCAGGGGTGCAGGAGAACAGAGAAGCAAACTGCAGGACTCACTCTGCTGTTCAAAGGTCAGGGTAGAAGTAAGGTTGACACCTTACGCTGACCCATCTTTGTCCTTGGATGAGGTGGGGGGGGAGTCAGGGAGGTGCTCATTCTCCTCCTCTATTTTATCATATGTCGCCAACAGTGAGGTGAACTCAGACCTCTCATAGTGGGGCTTGAGGCGATTGATGTGGACGACACTTAATGAGTTTCTGGGTGTCTTGAGGTCCATTGGGTAGGTGGCCTCCCCTTCTCCTGAATCACCTTATAGGGCACTGTACAATGATCTTGATAGGCCCTGTGTTCAAATTGTGCCCCCACCCACACCTCCTGGCCAGGCTGAAACTCAACCAGGGTGGCCTTTGAGTCATACCATTGTTTCATTATTTCCTTGCTAACTTTTAAGTGCTCAAAATCCTTCTTCCAGAACTTCTGCATTTGGGTGCCAAGGGCTAGCATGTAGCTAACCACATCCTAAAAGAGTTTCTTGCCCTCACCCCTCTTTCACCAAACTGAGAAGGATCCTCAGGGGGATCATAGAGGAGTTCAAATGGGGTAAACCCTACTCCCTTTTGTGGTAAATCATTGTATGCAAAGAGCAGGCATGGCAAGAGGACGTCTCACTTCTGCCTCAGGGGTTCAGGAAGGCCAATAATCATGCCCTTGAGGGTCTTGTTGAACCTCTCAATAAATTCATTAGTCAGGATATGGTAAGATGTGAAGAACTTGTAGGTTATACCACTCTCTTTCCATATAGACTTCATGTATGCAAACATGAAGCCGGTGCCTCAGTTAGAAGCTGGGGAAAGCCACTCGGATTAATAACACCATTGTGGTCCTAGCCACTGCAGCTACAGTTACAGTCTGCAGAGGGATGGCCTCTCAAAGTCTGTTACCCAGGGCAGTTTTGAGGTATTGGTGCACCCTCTGAAAGTGGGTGCCAATGACAGCCATGGCATTCAGGATAGCCTTAAGCTTCTTGCCTATCTTTCTACTGGCCTGGCAAAGTGAGACAAGTCCTACAAAAGGCATCTGAGGCTATCTTCATTAGGGACCAATAGAAGGAGTGACAAGCCTGGCAAAGGTATTGTCCTGCCCCAGATATCCTGCCAGTAGCATCTCATGAGCCAGACCTGGTAGGAAGGCCCGGTAGTCTTGGGGGACTGCCAGCATGTGTGCTGCTTCATGCTCATTCGCCTTAGGCTCAATGCAAAGAAGGTTGCTCTCCCAGTATATATACGGTAGTCACCAGCTGCCTGAGCTTCAGCCTGCTGCCTCAGACCCTCTAGGGTTGGGCACACTCTTGATGCCTTGCAGAACTCCTCCCTTGAGGGTCCAACCTCAACGTGCCATCCAGCAAGCGCAGGCAGGTCTCCTAGGGAGTCAATGTCCTTCCCGGTCAGCTCCAGGGTGGCCTCCTCTGGTGCCCCATCCACCGTTACCACAAGAGTTTCTGGGGTGGGTTTCCCATGCCCCCTGTCCTTCCCCTTCTTCTCAACTGCCTGGGCCATTGTTCCAGGCTCTCTTGACTCCCCTCTTGGGTGGCCATGGATCAAGTGGTCAAGCAAACCCACTCAGATAACCCAGTCATTTCTAGATGTGACCTGAGCTCCACTTCCTTCCAGGCAGTGTGAAGTCATTCCCTAGAAAACAATCCACAGGCATGGCATAGCTCACAGCTAACACAAAAGAACCTGGAACCCCCTGCCTAATTCAAAGGGAACCAGAGCCACTGGTCAGTGGTTCTTGTGGTTGTTTGCTACCACAACCTGTTGGTATTGGACATTATCTGCTCTGAGGACACTAGATGACACCTGCAAGTATTCATGCTGGCTTCTGTGTCTCCTCAGAGTCTCCACCCATTGATGGTGACCCACTGCCTATACTTGGAAGTATTGGAAGGCAGGTGGGCTTTAGGCACCATCTCTCTGTCACCCACGGACAGTAAGGAAATCTCAGTTGGCCCCCATTCTGACAGGGACCAACTCCTCCCAAAGAGCTACATGTGGCAATGCCAGGGACTGAGGAACTGTGCCCTCTTAGGGCACTTGGCATCTTCCTTGATGTGTCCATACAAGTAGCATTAATAGCACTTAGAGACAAACTTACAAGTGTTTTATCTACAAAGCCTTTCCCCTTGATGGCTATGTTGGGAATGGGGCCATTTCCCCTGTAAACTATTTTGGAGACCTTGTGAGAAATCTTTCTTGTTTCTATCTCTCCCTCCCTTTTCTGGTGGGAACCCTGACCATCTTTTTTGGAGTCCCTACCAGATAGCTTCTTGGACACACTGGTACAGCCCTAGGGGTCCGCCTCCTCAGCAAGCTTGCTAGAATGTCAGTTTGCTATCCACTAGGTGCTGGCACAACACTGTAATACCAGTATTGAGCATTGCTCCCTCAAAATAAACTTGTGCAGCCCAACATAATCATTAACGTTGCTGTCCCATAACCAGTCATCAGTGCCTTGGTGAAATATTCCAAGAAATCTACCCAAGACTAGTCTGGAAGTGTTTGAAACTCTGTCTGTACTTCTCAGGGGTCAGAAACAAGGATGGCTTTCATTGGGGGTAAACAATAGGAGAGGCAGCAGGGAGATTACTGGTCCAGTGTACACTCTCCCAAATATAACATATAATAATTATAAAGTACACTGTTCCAAAGAGAAATAGTTCACAAGGCAACTGATAGCCAGGAGCTATAGAGCCCTCACACACCCAATAGGATGTAAAGCTTCATCACTGGGCAAGCTCCTCGTCAGACCGGCACTGCAATGTCTGACGAGCCACCCCTTAAAAAGGTGGTGGTTCTCAGCCGGAGATCTTTTACCAATAGTAGTCAGACCTATGATGAAAATCAACAATAGGTGTATGCAGGAGAGAAAGAAAGGTGTAAAATAAAATTTGGGTCTAAACCATAACCATTATATTTAATAATTCAGAAGTTGAGTTAGGCCATGATTAAAAAATGAAAATGGAGAGTGCTTACGGAGATAATGCTCGGCTGGACTTTTAATACAAATCGATAAAGGAAAATGGGTATTGTCCAAACTCCTACGGTGCTAGGTGAACATGTTTTGCATTGAAGTGGTCACATAGGATCCAGTGACGCTTTTTCAGGACCAAAAATATCACTTCTCCTGATAATACCCTACCCGGGGGCCACTTCCTGCAGGAGTGGGGCCCCCGGGTAGGTTCCCGGCAAGATCCGAGAAGCTGATTTATACCGCATTCTTGGTTCTGGGGCCCGTACATTCCTATGAAACCCGTACCTTAAGATGGGATGGGTGACTTGCTGACTAGACTGACCATGACGTGCAGCCTATATGAGTAAGTGACCGACCAGTTCTTACTTTATCATATCCTAATTGGGTCTTGGTAATATTATCAGGAGAATTATTAAACATGATGGTTATGGTTTGGAGCCAATTTTATTTTACACCTTTCTTTCTCTTCTGCATACTTCTATAGTTCGTGTTCATCATAGGTCAGACTACCCTTGGTGAAACATCTCTGGCTAAGAACCACCACCTTTTAAGGGGTGGCCCGTCACATATTGCAGTGCAAGTCTTACGAGTAGCTTGGCCAGTGATGAAGCTTGACATCCTATTGGGTGTGTGAGGGCTCTATAGCTCCTGCCTATCAGTTGTCTTGTGAACTATTTCTCTTTGGAACAGTGTACTTTATAATTGTTATATTTCATGGGGGGTATACTTTGTCTGGTCACCCACCTCAAGTGTAAGGAGTGTGTCTCTCCCTTTGGTAGCCATTTGCTCCAATAGGCTATCCCCTATCACTACTTTGGAGCCTTGTGTACCCTCAGAGCTATCTCCTAGGTAGAACACCATTTCTCTACGTCATCTCCCACCACATAATTGGGCATCAGCTTTTTAGAGATGTAGGCTTTCTTGTGGCCCTCAGACCCCGCAGATATGCTGCCACCATAGCTGCTGGACTCTAAGGCTTGTCTAGCTTTGTGGTCCATCTTGTTCAGACTTATCTCATGCTCCAGCAGCACTTCCTTTTCAGCCAAGGCCATCTCAGCCTCAATCCTAGCCTTTGTTATTTTTCCCCCAGGTTAATTTTGGTTAATTTCAACTTAAGCTCCCCTTCTGCCTTCTTTGCCTCCAGCTCTTCTGGGGGCAAATTCTTTGAAGACATACTACATGCTGCACTCACACTGGATTCTTTGTCAGTGGACAGATGGTCTCCCTACTCTTGGAGTCCCTGTTACGGCTCACAATCAAGGTTTCCTTGAGTCCTAAACGAAATTGGTCCTCATCAAGAGCCTCCTGATTAAGATCCTCCTCCTATCTTCGGAAGAGTGTAGAAGAAAGGCATCCTGGGGTTTTGAGTGATGAAACACTCTGCCTCTTTTCCATTGATCCAGTCGTTGTCTTTGGCCTCATTCACCAGTCTCTTAATCTCATTCTGAAGTCTCTTTTTAGGGTTTGTTTCAATGACTTGATGTCGTCAAACATTCATGGAATTGTGTTTTCAGATGTGATGGTTAGAGCCACTGATGGAGGATTGCCCACTACTCTGTATACCAAACTTACGGACAAGAACATACTTTTCCATTTTAGTAGTGCTCACCCATGTGCCCTGAGGGAGAATCTCCCAGTAGGCCATTTCCTATGTATCTGGTGGAATTGTTCTGACTTGGAGAACTTCAACCATGAGTCTAATTCCCTTATGAAGAAATTAGGAGAGAATGGGTATCCAGAACGATTTATCGCTAGAGCCAGAAAGCGTGCTTGAAGCACATCTTGCGAGTCTTTGCTGGAACCGAGTACACCAAAGAGAAAGACGTTTCTTATCGATGTAACCACCTACAATAACTTCTCTAATGCCCTAATGAAAATTATTAATAAACACTGGAGGATCCTCAATTCTAGTCAACTATCATTTGAGAAACACATGTTCTCCTTCAGAAAGAAAAGGAGCATTAGAGACAATCTGGTTCACATGAGACCTGGTCCACAGCCAACTTTTCAACAGCATACTGTAGGAGGCTGGCTTGGTTTGTAGTGGGTACCTAAGGTACCTACACCTTATACCAGGTCCAGTTATCACTTATTAGTGAAATGTAGGCAGAGTCTAGAAGCCAGGCTCTCTAGAAGTAGCTGTAGCTGAGCAGCCAAGGCTTATCTAGGAGACATGCAAAGCTCATGCAATACCTCTGTAGTCACACACATGAAAGAAAATACACACTTTATTTTGGTGATACAAATGCCAAAAATACCATAGAGACTATAATCCCTCAGGAGGTAAGTAATACACAAATTATGTACACTCGTATGCAGAAATGTGCATAAAAGCAGTTAGAAAACAGTGCAATTAGTGAAAATCACAATAGTTGGAAATGAGCCTGGGGAACACAAACCATACACTAAGAAAGTGGAATGCAAATGCCGGTTTCCCACCTAGGCAAGTGTAGTGTGTAGAGGGGCACTGGGAGTGCTAGAAAACACCAAAGGTAAGTACTAGAACCCACCTCAGAGCCCAGAAAAGCAGGAGTAAAATACAGTAACTTTCCCAGAACACACCAAAACACGAGAAAGAACCAGAAGAACCAGAAGAGACTGATTTCTGGACCTGAAGAACTGTGAAAAAAAGGAACCAAGTCCAAGAAGCACAGAAGAGTCCAGGGAGAACAGGAGCCCCTGCTAATCAGGATGAAGGTGCAAAAGAAGAACCACCGGTGAAGAAGAACAGTCAGTACTGCACCCAAGAAGACGGATTCGGGCTCCTAGTTAGTGCAAGTGATGTCCCACGCCAAATGGAGGATTGCAGTCTGGTTTGCGTTGCTGGAGTCCGCCAAAAAGCCGTGGCACATGCAAAGCTCGTGGTTAACAGCGGTGCACGGGGGTACTGTCTTGCGTGGGGAGGCCTCCACCAAAGTTGGACAGTAGGACGTCAGAACCATTGGGACCACTTCAGACTGCCACTTGTGATGCAGGATCCACGCAGCTCAGCAGGAGATGGGATCCACACAGCCAGTCATCAATACAGAAGGTGCCTGCTGTCGCAGGGGAATGACTCCTTCACCTCAAGGGAGATTCCTTCAATTTTTTGGTGCAGGCTAAAGACAGGCTGTCCTTTGAGGATGCACGACTGGTAAACAGTTGCAGTTGCTGGCAGGAGCTGAAGTTGCAGAAATCATCTTTGCTTCTTCGTTGCAGTTTGTAGAGTCCCTGGAGGGTCCAGATGGAGTTTCTTCAGTGAGAAGGTGAAGCAGAGGATGCAGATGATTCGTCTGGTGTCTTGCAATCCAAATATGAAGAACCATCCAAAGGAGTGACCCTCAATAGCCCTGAAAGAGGGATTGGTCACCTAACCAGGTAAGCACCTATCAGGGGAGGGCTCTGACGTCACCTGCTGGCACTGGCCACTCAGATGCTCTCAGAGTTCCCTGCCAACCTTGAATCCAAGATGGCAAAACCCAGGGAAACTCTGGAGAAGCTCTGAGTACCACCCCTGGGGTGGTAATGGGCAGGGGAGTGGTCCCTTCATTTTCCTTTGTCCAGCTTCACGCCAGAACAGGGACTGAGGTTCCCTGAACTGGTGTAGACTGCTTTATGCAAGGAGGGCACCAAATGTCAAAGCATTTCCAGTGGCTTGGAGAGGCTACCCCTCCCAAGCCTGTAACACCTATTTCCAAATGGAGAGGGTGTAACACCCCTCTCCTAAAGGAAATCCTTTGTTCTGCCTTCCTGGGCTTGAGCTTCTAAGGCAACAGGAGGGCAGAAACCTGTCTGTGAGGTGGCAACAGCTGGGGCTGCCTGGAAAACCTCAGAAGGCTGTCATACAGTACTGGGGGTCCTCTAAGGAGCCCCCAGAGTGCATGGGACCATACACCAATGCTTGCCAAAGCATGGGGGTATGATTCCTACATGTTTGATACCAAACATGCCTATGTTCGGAGTTACCATTGTGTAGCTGAACATAGGTAGTGACCTATGTCCAGTACATGCATGAAATGGCGACCCCGCACTCACGATGTCCAGGGAAATGGTCCTGGAGTTCGTGGGCGCACCTCTGCTATTGCAAGGGTGCCCTCACACACAGGTACTTTCCCCCCTGCCCTCAGGGCTGGAGGGCCTGCTATAGGGGTGACCTATAAGTTACCTGGTGCAGTGTAAATGGCAGTGAAAGAGTGCTTGCACCTTTTCAGGCAGGCTGCAATAGCAGTCCTGCAGAAGCCTTTGCATGGGCTCCCTATGGGTGGCAAAATATATGCTGCAGCCCATAGGGATCCCCTGGAACCCCAATGCCCTGGGTGTCCTGGGTACCTAGGTACCATATACCAGGGACTTATAAGGGGGCACCAGTTTGCCAATTGTGAATGAAATACTGCGTTAACAATATCCAACAACTGTTTTGAAGAGAGAGAGCATAACTACTGGGATCCTGATTAGCAGGTTCCCAGTAGACACAGTAATGCACACTGACAAACAGGCCAAACGTCGGGGTAACCAAGCTAGAAAGAGGCTACTTTCCTACACATACACTGTGGAATCTCCCACCCGTAATAGGTCATTACTCCTGTGGACAGTGCTCTGTTTGTCCTTTCATCAGGCAGTCAAAGGTCTTAGACCTGGGCTTACAACAACAGTGGCAACTCTGACAATGTACTCTATCTGATTGAATGTCCCTGGCAGCTAAAATGTATCGGCATGACCACTCACAAAATCAAACTAAGAATAAGCGAACACAGGAGCACCATTCACTGTAGAAAGGCTTCAACTAGAATGACAGCCCATTTTCTAGAGAAAGGCCAGAATGAGAATAACATGATATGGGCCATCATTGAGAATGTGTCCCCAAACGAACTAGCCCTGGAGAGAGAACACTGTTGGGTATGTAGACTTAAGACAAACATAAGAGGTTTAAAGGATGAGATCCAGTGGCACTCTCTGAATTAGTCATTATAAATAGAGTGACTTGACCAGCTTTCTTTTACTGGCACTATTCATTGATTGAGGTTTGACAGAGTGTGACTACAGGGGCACGCTCCCCGTCCCGAGAAGCAGAGTGGTAACCCAAAATGGCTAGGTGACACTACTCCCCCTTCATTTGTCTTCAGGAGCTTCCAATTGTTTGGGCATGTCTTCTCCCCCTATGTTTGCCATGATATTATATGCTGTTCACTACTTGTGTTTGGAATCTTTTGTTATGCATCCCAAGTGTTGTGTTGTGGTGCTGACACTATGGGGGTCATTCTAACCCTGGCGGTCGGTGATAAAGCGGCGGCCAACCCGCCAACAGGCTGGCGGTCCAAAAAATTGAATTCTGACCCTGGCGGGAACCGCCAACACAGCCCGCCACTTTAACACTCCGACCGCCACGGCGGTACAAACAAACAGCGCGGCGGTCACCGCCAACAGGCAGGCGGCAGACAATGTACCGCCCACCCTATCACAACCTTCCAATCCGCCACCTTTTCCGGGGCAGGAGCCCCGCCGATAAAAACACGGCGGAAACAGACTACGAACGAGAAAACGCTCACCAAAACACACTCTACGAGGAAGGAGGACAGCATGGAACCCGAATTGAACATCATACCTGCTCTCGTCTACCTTCTCATCTACCACGAGTACGAACTCCGGCGCAGACGACAACGGTGAGTACTGCACCTACGACACACGGGAGGGGGAGGACGAAAGGTTACGGCCACACACATATGCGACCCCCCCCCCCAACTATGTACACACCAATGCAGAGCAACAAGTCACAGTGACACCACCCAAACACCCCTTGAAAAATGCTATGACATAATCAAATTTGGAATAAATATTTATGTACCAAAAAGCTCCTGCAAATTATCGTACAACCATGAAAAATATTTACATAAAAAACAAATATATACACATCAGTGTATAACTGAAGTAACAAGTCCTGCACCTCCTACGAATTTATTATGTCCGTGGGCCAAAGTTTTGCGAAACAAGGGCAAAGCCCACACTGGAGACCTGAGTCCTTTGGAGAGAACACTGCAGGGGCATCTGATGTAAAAACTACAGGCACCTCAGGGGGAAGGGAAGGGGGGGGGCACCACAGCCACATGGAGCCACCATGCCCACTGTACCATCCTGGGGAGTGCAAAGCCACAGTCTCTCAATGTCTCTACAGTGGGTGGGCTGCCCACTGCACCATCCTGGGGAGTGCAAAGCCACAGTCCATCAGGTGGATGACAGTCTCCACTGGTCAAGGAGGAGGCATGGTGGGCACAGTGAACCATAAACAGTGCTTGACAGGATGGGCCCAGCGGAGCGGTGCTTGAGATGAAGGGGCCCAGCGGAGCGGTGCTTGAGACGGCGGGGCCCAGCGGAGCGGTGCTTGAGATGAAGGGCCCAGCGGAGCGGTGCTTGAGACGGCGGGGCCCAGCGGAGCGGTGCTTGAGATGAAGGGGCCCAGCGGAGCGGTGCTTGAGACGGCGGGGCCCAGCGGAGCGGTGCTTGACAGGAAGGGGCCCAGCGGAGCGGTGCTTGAGATGAAGGGGCCCAGCGGAGCGGTGCTTGAGACGGCGGGGCCCAGCGGAGCGGTGCTTGAGATGAAGGGGCCCAGCGGAGCGGTGCTTGAGACGGCGGGGCCCAGCGGAGCGGTGCTTGAGATGAAGGGGCCCAGCGGAGCGGTGCTTGAGACGGCGGGGCCCAGCGGAGCGGTGCTTGAGATGAAGGGGCCCAGCGGAGCAGTGCTTGAGACGGCGGGGCCCAGCGGAGCGGTGCTTGAGATGAAGGGGCCCAGCGGAGCGGTGCTTGACAGGAAGGGGCCCAGCGGAGCGGTGCTTGAGATGAAGGGGCCCAGCGGAGCGGTGCTTGAGACGGCGTGGCCCAGCGGAGCAGTGCTTGAGATGAAGGGGCCCAGCGGAGCGGTGCTTGAGACGGCGGGGCCCAGCGGAGCGGTGCTTGAGATGAAGGGCCCAGCGGAGCGGTGCTTGACAGGAAGGGGCCCATCGGAGCGGTGCTTGAGACGGCGGGGCCCAGCGGAGCGGTGCTTGACAGGAAGGGGCCCAGCGGAGTGGTGCTTGAGATGAAGGGGCCCAGCGGAGCGGTGCTTGAGACGGCGGGGCCCAGCGGAGCGGTGCTTGAGATGAAGGGGCCCAGCGGAGCGGTGCTTGAGACGGCGGGGCCCAGCGGAGCGGTGCTTGAGATGAAGGGCCCAGCGGAGCGATGCTTGAGACGGCGGGGCCCAGCAGAGCGGTGCTTGAGATGAAGGGCCCAGCGGAGCGGTGCTTGACAGGAAGGGGCCCAGCGGAGCGGTGCTTGAGACGGCGGGGCCCAGCGGAGCGGTGCTTGAGATGAAGGGCCCAGCGGAGCGGTGCTTGAGACGGCGGGGCCCAGCGGAGCGGTGCTTGAGATGAAGGGGCCCAGCGGAGCGGTGCTTGAGACGGCGGGGCCCATCGGAGCGGTGCTCTTCTGCACGGCGGGGCCCTGTTCAGCGGTGCTTGTCTGCACGGCGGGGCCCTGTTCAGCGGTGCTCTTCCAGTCAGTGTAGGGAGTCAGACCTGGCCTGGACAACCTACTCACTCGCCCTCCGAACGTGTAGTGTCAGGCCCCTTCGGAGACGGAGTCCTGGGCCCTTTGGTGTCGTCCCTTGCAGCCGGGATGGGGCGTGTGGGGCCCTCCTGCTCCGCGCTCCTGCTGGCTGGCCTCTCCGCCCTGCTGCCCTTCCGCTCCTTAGATGGGGCTCTCGGGCCCTTGCCTCCCCTGGCTGTTGTGGCAGGTGAAGTGGCCGTAGTCACCTCCTTGGGGGCAGCCGTCTCAGTCCGCTGACGGCGGCCCTTCACCTTCCGGGTCCTCTTGCCTGGGGGGGGGGCTGCCAGTCCCCTTGCTGTTCAGTGACGTGTCACTGCCGCCAAAGGGTGGACTCCATATTCCATGCACCACTTGTACCTTGGAAGCTGGGCTGGTGGTGGCTGAGGTGCCTTTGGGACTTTTCCCAGATGGAGGGGGTGGGTCAGGGGAGGGAAAGAGGTCAACAGTTGTGAGGTAATATTTCTTGGGACCAGGGTAAAGGGTAGGAGTATTGGAGATAGAAGTGGAGGAAGAGGATGTGGTTGTTGGAGAGTCAGGTGTGCTGTCTTTGGGTGCAGGTGACTGAGACGTAGGCTGTCGTGAGGTGGTTGGCTGTTGTATGGGTGTCTGCCTGCGTTTATGTGTCTTGGAAGAGGGGGTGACAGACACAGTGGGAGAGGACACAGGGGACGTGTACATGGCAGTGGGGGTGGTGACTGCACGTGTGAGGACTGTGGTGGAGGGTGTGGTGGTGATGGAAGAACTGGCTGATGTTGGTGTGCATGCAGGTGTGAGTGGAGACGTCACAGGGAGGGAGGAGGGAGACGAGGAGGTGGGGGACACAGAGGTGGTAGTGACTGTTGGTATGTCTGCAACTGGGTGTTGCTTCGGTGAATGCTTGTGTGTTCTGTGGTGCTTATGTTTGGATGAGCTGGCCTTGGGTGTTGAGGTGTGTGCAGGCTGGTCAGATGGTGTGGATGGGATAGGCTGAGGAACAGGAGACAGAGAAAGGCTGGAGGCAGTTAGAAGAGGGAGACTGGAGACAGGGACAATGGCTGCCGTCAGTGCTGAGGCCAGAGAGGTGAACGCTCGTTGATGGGCAGCCTGACCCGAATGAATGCCCTCCAGGTAGGCATTGCTCCGATGCACCTCCCTTTCTACCCCCTGGATGGCATTCAAAAGGGTAGTCTGCCCAACAATGAGCATCCTCACCAGGTCAATGAGCTCCGCACTGAGGGCAGCAGGGGTGACAGAGGCAGGGGCTGAGGTGCCTGGGGCGAAGGAGACGCGCGCCTTCCTGGCCGAACGGGCACGGAGCGAAGACTGAGGGGCTGCTGGGAGGGCGGTGCTGGTGCGCTGGGTGGCGGCTGTACCTGTTGTTGCGGGGGGCACAGATGTTGCCGCCCCCGCTAGGGAGCTCCCAAACGAGGACGTGTCCGTGTCGCTGGTGTCTCCACCGGCCCCCGTTGTGGTGCCCCCCTCGCCCTCCGGATCACTGGTGCCCTCGGTGTCTGTGTCAGTGCCCACCGGGGCCTGGTGACCTGCAGCTCCCTCGTGCTCCGATGCCAATTCTCCTCCGCCTGATGATGCTAATGCACAGGAAAGAAAGAATAAGGGTGGGGGGAGAAAGAAAACAAAGTTGAGTGCATGCCTTGTCAATAGCCTTGGCGGAGAGGACAGACACAGGTGCCTCATGCACTAAGACGTGAACTTGGGGTACACTACTCTGTACTTCTGACTAGGCCAACAGGTCTAGGGACAACAGACGCGCTCATGGGTGATGTTGGACCCTGGATAGCTGCACTTGGCACCCTACAGAGGTGGTGGGCGGGGCCAGAGGGCCATGTCTAAGGGAGGGGACTACACTACAGAAAGCGCCCTGGCCTACTGTCACCCACAGCCCTCCTCCCCCACCCAGACGCCTCCACTGCGCGTATAGATAGGAGAATGTGCTGATACTCACCCCCTTGTGTCTGCTGTGATGTCCTCAAGCGCCCATCCATATCAGGGTAGGCCACCGCCAGGATCCGGGACATCAGGGGGGTCAGGGTACGACTGGCACCCCTCCTAGGTCGGGAGGCCATCCCCAGCAGTGACTCGGCGGTCTTTCGGGTTCCGCGGCGGATGTCCTCCCACCTCTTCCGACAGTGGGTGCCCCGTCTGGTGTAGACCCCCAGGGCCCGGACTTCCTTGGCGATGGCACGCCAAAGATCGATTTTCTGATGGGCGCTCACCTGTTTTACAAGTACAGGGTGGGAAAGAGAAAACGTCACATATCTACATGTTTGGGGTACATGCCCCCCCTCCCCACCCTTGCCATGTGGCCCATACTCTCATCAGTCGTGCGTTGCATTCCTCATTTTCTCCCCACCCCACCAACTGACAGCCACCCCACTCCACACAGGCATTACCCATTCAATGTGCACTCAGTGTACTCACCTGTTGGTCTGGAGGACCGTAGAGTAGCGCATACTGGGGGAGGACCCCGTCCACAAGTTTCTCCAACTCTTCAGACGTGAAGGCAGGGGCCCTTTCCCAAGTCGCAGCAGCCATTGTCACTTCCAGACCGAGTTCACAGAAGCACTTGCAGTATAGGTCCTCTCCTGTGGATGATCAGGTCTCGAGTGATTAAGCAGATAGAAAATGGCGGTCACGGCCGCGGCGGTGCGTACCGCGGCGGTGCGTACCGTGCCCGCCGGCGCACATCGTCATTGGCTCCTGAAACCCATAGGCTTCAATGTTGTCCAATGCGGCTCCGTATAGCGGTCTTCGACCGCCTACCCCCACGGTCTGCTCCGCCAGCGCAGTGACCTCACATCCCATTGTCCCACTTCACAGGTCAGGCAGCCGCCATTTCAAGGGCCCACATGGCATAATTTCTACTGCGACACACAGGCCTAGGCCTGGCATTGCCACACATACACGCCTTTCAATACCTAGATAACCGTGTGCTATGCAAGCTGTGGTGAACGTACCAGTGATTGGCTTGACTCTGTGCTCCATGTTGTCCTTCCTAGGCACCGTCCGCTGGGACTTGCGAGGAGAAGGATGAATCCGCGCGTGTACCGACCGCTGGTGGACCTGTCGACAATGGAAGAACGCCACATCATACTACGATACCGACTTGACCGTGCCACTATCCATGAACTGTGTGCCCAGCTGGAGCCAGCCCTGATGTCCCCCATCCGCCAACCCACAGGAATTCCCCCTCTGGTGCAGGTGCTGTCAGTCCTCCATTTTCTTGCAAGTGGCTCATTCCAGACAACAGTGGCCATGTCATCTGGAATGTCTCAGCCAATGTTTTCTAAGGTTTTGTCTAGAGTGTTGTCTGCCCTGACGAAACACATGCGGAGATACATCATATTCCCAGAGGAGGTTGATTTGCCCACTGTGAAGGGTGATTTTTATGCCCTTGGACATATTCCCAACATAATTGGTGCCATTGATGGGAGCCATGTAGCCTTAGTGCCCCCAAAAGGCGATGAGCAGGTGTACAGAAACAGGAAGAGTTACCATTCTATGAACGTCCAGGTGGTCTGTTTGGCTGACCAGTACATCTCCCATGTGAATGCCATGTTCCCTGGGTCAGTGCATGACGCGTATGTGATGCGTAATAGCAGCATCCCTTATGTGATGGAACAGCTACAGAGACAACGTGTGTGGCTAATAGGTGACTCTGGTTACCCCAACCTGCCTTGGCTATTGACCCCAGTGAGGAATCCCCGGACCAGGGCTGAGGAACGGTACAATGAGGCCCATGGGCGAACTAGGAGGATCATAGAAAGGACCTTTGGGGTTCTGAAGGCCAGGTTTAGGTGCCTGCATATGACAGGGGGATCCCTGATGTACTCACCAAAGAAGGTGTGCCAGATCATCGTGGCCTGCTGTATGCTTCACAATCTGGCATTGGGACATCAGGTGCCTTTCCTGCAGGAGGATGGTCCAGATGGTGGTGTTGAAGCAGCTGTGGAGCCTGCGGAGAGTGAAGAGGAGGAAGACTCAGAGGACGACACAGACAACAGGGACAGAGTTATCCAACAGTATTTTCAGTAGCACACAGGTAAGAATCAAGCACGCCATTTTACTTTTCCTGCAAGCCTCCTGCTTCTCAGCTTTGTCTATGACCCCCCAGTTCTTTAAAACTGATGTTTGATTTTCCTTTCCCTTTTCAGTGCTGTATGACCCACTCCGTGACTACTGCTTGGTTAGCCCATGGACTGATGCTTATTGATCTCGGTATGTGTTAAGCACAAAGTTAACAGAACATAATTGATCGGTTATGTGTTATACATTTGTAAATAATACAGCCTGACTCCTGTTTGATTTAAGTGCATTGAGTGATTTATTTTTTGTGCTAGATAATGTTACATGATATAAACACGGTGATGGGTGGGGGTGGAGTAATGGCCATGGCAGAGTCCAGTTCTCAGTCTCACAGGTGCATTGTCCATATGTCTGTGGAAGGATGGAGCAGGGGCAGTTCAAGGTTGGACAGGGTGGCAATGTGGGACAGTGGGAGGACTTCAGGGGGTGTCTCATGTTGGCGGGGGTCTTGACATCCTACTCAGTCGATTTCTTTGATCTCAGGCTCCTCTTGCGGGGTGGCTGTTCTTCAGCAGGAGGTGGGGTTCTGGTGGCCTGTCGTTGTGGTGGGGCCTCCTGTCCACTAGCGCCGGCGGAGGTGGTAGGCTGTTCCTGGCTAGGGACAGGGGCCCTGTGTGGTGCCACACGGTCCCGCAACGTGTCTTCAATCCGGTTGAGGGCCTGGACTATGCTCCCCATAGCGGTAGAGATGTTGGTGAGTTGATTGGTGAACCCCAGGTAGCGTTCCTCCTGCTGTGCCTGGTTCTCCTGGAACCTGGCCAGTACCGTCGCCATCGTCTCTTGGGAGTGGTGGTAGGCTGCCATGATGGTGGTGAGGGCCTCTTGGAGAGTGGGTTCCCTGGGCCTCTCCTCCCCCCCGTCGCACAGCAGCCCTCCGAGTTGCCCTGTTTCCCTGGGCCTCTGTCCCCTGGACGGTGTGCCCACTACCACTGCCCCCAGGTCCCTGTTGTTGTTGGGGTGGTGGGTTAGCCTGGGTGCCCTGTAGTGGCAGACACACCGCTGATTAACCTGTCCTAGAGACAGAGGCATGGGCCCGCTGGGTGGGAGCTGTGCTGTTGGTCCCAGAGGGGGTTGGGTCTGCTGTGGCCTGTGTGTGGGGAACCCACTGTCCAGAGGTCCCCGATGGTCCGGGCTGGTCATCAGGTTCCAGGTCGACAGAGCTGCTGTCATCACTGGGGGCCTCTTCCGGGGGGGGATGGACATTTCTGGACCCTCCTGGCCGGTGTGTTGGCGTTCGGGTCCTGCATGGGGTAAGAGAGTATGGTTATTGTTTCTGTGTGTGCTATTG
Organism: Pleurodeles waltl; assembly: GCF_031143425.1. NCBI lineage: Eukaryota > Metazoa > Chordata > Amphibia > Caudata > Salamandridae > Pleurodeles > Pleurodeles waltl. The sequence goes on along the minus strand of NC_090446.1, from coordinate 1,276,575,683 downwards.
CGTGCCATTGATTGGTGCCCTTGTCCCCCAGTGCTGCCATTCCCTTGGGGGAGGTGTTGTGGGGGTGTTTTTGGGGGGGGGGTATGTGCAGTGGTCATGCTTGGGTGATGGGTGTCCATAGTTTGTGGGGGCATGCAGGGGTTGGTGTTGGGTGGGTTGTGCTGGTGAAACATTCTCAGGGAGGATGTGTGATGGGGGGTTGGGGGTGAGGGTGGTGGTGGGGGTTGGCATGCGGGGGGGTGAAGTAGTTGAGATTGTACTTACCAGAGTCCATTCCTCCGCCTACTCCAGCGAGGCCATCAGGATGCAGGATGTTTAATACCTCTTGCTCCCATGCTGTGAATTCGGGAGGAGGGGGTGGGGGTCCCCCGCCAGTCTTCTGCACTGCGATGTTGTGTCGCGAGACCATCGAGCGCACCTTTCCCCTTAAGTCGTTCCAGCGTTTGCGGATGTCGTCTCGATTTCTGGGATGCTGTCCCACCGCGTTGACCCTGTCCACGATCCGCTGCCATAGCTCCGCCTTCCTGGCTATGGTGGTGTGCTGCACCTGTGAGCCGAAGAGCTGCGGTTCAACTCTTATGATTTCCTCCACCATGACCCGGAGTTCTTGGTCCGTAAAGCGTGGGTGCCTTTGGGGTGCCATGGGGTGGTGTGGATGAGGTGTGGGGTGGTATATATGGTGATGAGTGTGTTGGTGTGTGGTGCTTTGTGCTTCTATGTGGTGTGTGTGATGGTGTAGTGTGCCTCTGTGTGATGTAGCTCTCGATTCTGTGATGTGTCTCTCTCTCCTTCGTTACTGATCTTCGGTCGTAGGGGTTTGTGGGTGATGTGGGTGTGTGTTTTATACTTGTATGGATGTGGGGGAGTGTTGTTGGTATGTGTGTCAGGTGTGTGTATTTCAAATTGCCCAATGTGGAAGTGTTTTGGAGCTGTGTGTGTATTTTGAGCGCAGCAGTGTGTACCGCCAATGGAATACCGCGGTTGAAAGACCGCCGCGTGGATTGGTGGGTCAGAATGGCATGCGCGTGTTTGTGTTGGCGTGACGGTGGAGGTTTGGTCATCTCCAGTTTTCCGCGGCCCGCTGATGAGGCGGCCTTCCTTGGATGTCGGGTTTTTGGCAGATTCACAGTTGGTGGTCAGAATGACCGTGGCGGTTTACCGCGGCCGCGGCGGTAGTATGGCGGAGTTCTGACCGGCGGTATGGCCCTTTTACCGCCAAGGTCAGAATGACCCCCTATGTGGGCTCAAAATTGCGCAAACACAGCAATCACATTATAGCATGCAACTATACAATTATTTGAGTGGTACATGTTGCCTTTGGTTCATAGAACATCTACCACCACGGTCCGCAGATTCAGGCCCAGAGCTACACCTTCCATACTCTCTAAGCATCTTGCAGAAGATGAGGTAATTGTGAAAAACAGCACACTGCTGGTATGTTCTGTTTGTCCTTAGTGCATTTTTTAGGTAACTTTACATGCTCTAACTAGAAAAGGGCAACTTAAAAAGCTCCATGCATGCATTAGGTTAGCACTGCGTGTACAGTGTGATCATGGTGTGTGAATTAATGTTGACATTAGGACCATTACATGATATTCATGCTGATGAAAGCTAGTTTTAGTGCTGGAACATGTTGACAGCTGTTAGAAATGGGGTCTCTAGTTGGCAGAGTTATTGATCTTTATCCACATAGGGACCACAATCCTAGTCATGGTAAGTCACTCACAATCCAAATTATCCTGTGCCCATCCTCTGGTAGTTTGGCACTGAGCAGTCTGGCTTAACTTAGAAGGCAATGTGTAAAGTATTTGTGCAATAAATCATATAGTAACACAGGGAAAACACCACAAAAATACACCACACAGGTTTAGAAAAATATATGATATTTATCGGGTTAAATTAAGGTCAAAAAGTTAAAGATTCAATAAGCACAAGTTGAGATACCACTTTTGCAAGTTTAAAAAGAGTCTTAAATCTTAGAAATCAACAGTTGTCACTTGTTTGCACAAAGTACCTGGTTTACATCAAAATTATCACGAACGGAGAACACAGAGGAGGAGATGCATGGAAAAATAAGGTGTGCGGCACAGACGATGCGTTGTTTCTTTCCACACTTCAAGGGGCTTTGCATCGATTCCTGACACGCAGTCTTGGTTCCTCACAGCAATGCAGGGATCTTTTGACACCCAGGTACGATGCAAGAAAAATCCTAGACATGCAAGAAGAACTCACAGGCATTGCGTTGATCCGGTAGGCGATGCGTCGAAGTTTCAGTCACACGGCAGGCTCTGCATGGATTCTTCACTCAGGAAGTCGGGCTGAGTCATTCTGGCTCAGCTGTGCATGGATCCGGTATGGCTGTGCATCAAATTTACGGTCGCAATGCGGGTGCTGCGTCGATCTTCGCTCAGGACGTTGGGCTGCTTTGTTATTGTGTGGCTGTGCGGTGATTTTCTGGTCGCAGGGCAGGCTGTGCATCATTTCCAGCTGGCTGTGTGGCGATTTTTTGGCCCGAGACTTCAGAAAACAGGAGGCAAGCTCAATCCAAGCCCTTGGAGAGCACTTTTCAGCAAAGTCAGAGGGCAGCAGGGCAACAGCAGGGCAGCAGTCCAACTCTGCAAAGCAGTCCAGATGAGTTATTTGGGCAGCCAGGCATTTCCTCTTCACAGGTTGCAGATTTAAGTCCAGAAGTGTTTGATTTGGTGGGGTCAGAAACTAAGTTTATATACCCCAAAATGCCTTTGAAGTGGGGGAGACTTCATAGAGTTTTTGAAGTGCACAAGGTCCCCTTTCAGTACAGGTCTGTCTGTCAGGGTCCTAGTAAGAGGTCTGGCAGTCCATTGTGTGAGAGCAGGCCACTACCCTTTGAAATGTAAATGTCAGGCCCTCCACCCTCCCAGCCCAGGAAGACCCAGTCAGTATGCAGATGAGTGCAGATGTGACTGAGTATCCTGTGTTTGTGGTTGTCTGGGTGAAATACACAAGGGAGCTGTCCACCAGTGCAGTTCATATGTGGATTGGAGACAGGCTGTAAGGCACAGATGGAATTAAGTGCAGAGAAATTTTAACTTTCTAAAAATGCATTTCTAAAATAGTAATAAAAAATCCAACCTCACCAATCAGCAGTATTTTGTACCACCATTTTGGCCATAATAAATATGACCTGGTTACCTCTTTCTGATCAGAATCTACCACTCAAACAGTATATGAGGATAGTCCTAATGTTATCCTATGAAAGGAGCAGGCCTCAGAGTAGTGGAAAACCAATTTAACAGCATTTAAGAGAGATGATGTTACAGAGCAGAATCCTAGATGCAAAATGTGAAACCACCACTCAGAGCTTCGGAGCCAGTGTTGATGCCTACCCATCTATGGCTCCTCTAACTGGAGATGGAATGGGTGTCCTCGGCCAGGCCACAAAACTCAAATGGACTGTTTCCAGGATCATGCATTTACTTGTCTTTACCATGCCTATCTGTCATTCTGATGGATATCTTACAAAGGTATCCTTTTGTACAAGACTTTTCGCACAACCTGCCTTTAACTATGAGGGTGTATACCAATTCTGGACCTGCTTGAAATACATGCAAGTTTGACTGGTGCTTTTGATCAAATGAAACTGAACTACCCATCTTTTGTCACAACCTTATAGTGAAAACCATAGTGGGATCTTCCTAACTTCGACTGTAAAAGGACATCTAAATTCTATTTCGTTTTCACCATTGTTGTAGCCCTAAAATGTTTAGAAATACACTGTTCATCACTAATTTCCCCAAATGTTCTTGATGAATATGCTCTAAGCTCTCTGTAAAATAATTTGTAAATTAGTGGCTGGCTAAATTAAAACTTCACTCACAAATTCGGGCAGAATTGGGAAGCCTCATACGTTGTGGAGCAAGTTTACTAACTTTACATGAGGTAAGGGGTTAGAAATTGGGTCTCTAGTTAGCAGAGGTATGCACCCTGTCCAAGTAATGGCCATAATTCTATGCACCCTGTCCATGTAGGGGTCATAATCCTAGTCAGGGTCAGTCAGTTACACTCCCTAAAGTCACCCTCTAGTAGCTTGGCACAGAGCAGTGGGGCTTAACTTAAGAGGCAATCTGTAAAGTATCTGCTTACTTAATTACAGTAACACAGTGAAAGACACCACAAAAAGACTCAACACCAGTTAGAACAATAGAGAATGTTTATCTGAGTAAGACAAAACCAAAATGACAAAAATTGAATCCGTAGAACTTGAGATATTAATTTTTTAAGATTACAACCCTGGCGGTCAGTGTTAGAGCGGCAGTAATACCGGCAACAGGCCGGTGGTAAAAAAAAGGGGATTTGGACCCTGGCGGTTACCGCCATCCAACACCGCCACTTTAACACACTGACAGCCAGGGTGGTAACAGCTGTTGGGCTGGAGACTTAGGTCTCCAGCCCGGCGGCCGTCACATTCCCACCCTCTGGATACGAGCTGGCCTACCACCATGGTTTTCGTGGTTTTTGTACCGCCACAAAAAACAATGGCGGTAGGCACTATCAGTGCCAGGGAACCCCTTCCCAGGCACTGATAGGGATCTCCCCTGACCCCCACCCCCTCCCCAGAGTCCTCCTCCACCCTCCCCCACCCGCTCCTGCCCCTGCACATATACACACCCACACGCGCACCCATATACAAACATGCACACATGCATACCCACCTCCACCCACGCATGCACACATACATACCAACACACCACAACACACACCAACATACCTTGTCACACACATGCATCCACAACACACAACACTCACAATCACTCATTCACGCATGCATCCAACCCGACTCACACCCGCATGCACGCATTCCAAAACATACCCCCCCACATACAGTACACACAATTCCCCACCCCCTCTCCGGTCAGAGAACCCGAATTACCTGCTTGCAGGGGGTCCTCTGGCTGGAGACGGTCCGCGGCGTTGCTCTCAGCAGCCGCATCTGCCAGCAAAACACTGCCAGGCCGTATCATTGCTCATGATACGGTTGGCGGTGTTTTGCTGGCATGGCAGTGCTGCTGTCAGCAGTGCCGCCTTACTGCCGTCTGCCGCCATGACCGTCGGCGGTGTTCTGCCAGATTTCTGGCGGAATACCGTTGGCGGTCATACTACAGGTTGCCGGCTGGTAGCCACGGCGGCGGTATGTTGGCAGCCGTCACTGTGGTGGTAGGCGGTCAATACAGCCAACGTTGTAATGAGGGCCTTAATGTGAAAATTGTGCTTAGAAGTCAATACAGGTCAAAAAGTTACTTGAGGTTGCGAGGGACCAGTGCAAATCCAAAATCTAGGCCAACTACGATGGAGGGTAGGCTGGCTACAGATCCCAACTGCTGAAACAGTACCTTTGATGGAGCAATGCGTTGACGGCGGGGGCACAATGCATCAATATTTTTGTCACACTCAGGCCACTACATCATCATCGGGCTCAATGATAGTGAATGTGATGTGTCATCATTGGGTGGGCAGAGCAACGTTGTCGGGGTGCGCAGTCCTGTGAATCTGCTGTCACTGGAAAGCTGTTGCGTCGCTGTTAATTGGTGATGCACTACTTTTTCTCCCGTACTCGGGCGATGTGCTGCTTTTTACATGTGTTAGCTGCAGAGCCCTCTTCTGAGGCCCAGGACTGGAGGGGGGCATGTCAGGGAAGGGTAGGACTCACAGATGGCAGAATTGAGCAGCACCAGGAGAGCTGCAAGCAGTCTTTGATGTCCCTGAGACTGCGGAAGAGCAGGAAGCAAGCCAGCAAGCCCTTGGAGATTCTTGGATTCAATGATGTAGAGAGCAAGTCCAGTCCTTCTCACTGAAGGCAAGAAGCAGCAACCAGCAGGCTCATTCATCAAAGCCAAGTAGCTAAGTGGAAGTCCTGCCTATTGCACAGCAAGCAATAGGCCAACACAGCAATGCAATTGCAGAGTGGCAGTCCCTCCTGGCAGCACAGCAGTCCTTCTTCCTTGCAGAGTGTCCTTGGTTCCAGTAGAGATCTGATCTGGCGGGGATTGGGGTCAAGTTTGTCTACTTTGGTGGCCAGGTTCTGGAAGGTGGAGGAAACTTTCCATTGAGATCCACAAGGTCCCTGCCCTTCCTTCGCTGGCACCAGACACTCTAGAGGGGTTAATGCAGCCCTTTTTGTGGGGAGAGGCACAGCCATGTTCAGGTGTAAGCGTCAGCCCCTCCCTACCATTTAGCCCAGAAAGACCCATTAGCCTGGTGATGGGCCAAGCTCCCTTTGTGTGTAAGTCTCTAGAGGGAATGCACAAAGCCCAGCTGTCATCTACCTCTGATATCTATTCAGAGACAGGCAGAAGCACAGAATGGTAAGAAAATGCCAACTTTCTACAAGTGGTATTTTCAGACTTACAATTTAAAATCCGACTTCACCAGAAGTTGTGGTTTTATATGTTGAGTCCAGAGACACAAAACTCCATATTTCGATCTTTTCCTCATTGTACATTACACTTAAAAGGTGTTTTAAGGTAATCCCAATGATCTACTATGGGAGAGATATGTCTTGCACTAGAATTTGAGTTTTTCACTACATGGACATGTTAAATGTAAAAGTATATGTTCAACATTTCAAATACACTGCACCTTGACCTTAGGGCTAACTAGGGCCTAATGTAGGGGTGACATATGTAATAATAAAAAGGAAGGTTTGGGTCTCTGCAGTGGCAGGCCCGAGCCATGGTTAAGGGGCTACTTATGTGAGTGGCACAATCGGTTCTGCAAGCCCACTAGTAGCATTTAATTTAAAGGCCCTGGGCATATACAGTGCACTTTACTAGGAATTTGCAAATAAATTGCCAATTGTGGAAAAACAAGGTTACCATGATTAGTGTACTGAGCGCCTGCACTTTAGCACTGGTCAGCAGTGGTAAAGTGCCCAGAATCCTTAAACCAACAAAAAAAGGTCAGAAAACGAGGAGGAGGAAGACAGAAAGTCAGGTGAGGACCCTGCAGAAAGGGCCATTTCCAAAATAAGGTTTTTCCATTTGGGCCTTCCAGTTTTTATGCTATCCTAATGCAGAATGTCCAAGGTAGGACATCCTCCAACAAAAGAAATGTTGAGTGTGGAGGCTGAACATCCACCACCTGAGGTAACAGGTGTGAGTTGGAGGGATCTCAGCTGAGGCCAGCTTATTTATTTGTAAAAAAAATAAGGAACTTCATAAGCTTTGCAATTCACAAATCTTGAACAGATCAGAAAATACACAAAAATTTAAGTCTAATTAACAACTTTATTACCCAGTACTTTAAAATCCCATCTAATTGATAGGATTTAAAGTTTGATGGTGAAAAGTTGATTGAGTGTGCTTTAATATGTACCTTACAAATCCCCATGTATTCCTTCACTTAAAATCACACAGTGTCCACTCTGAATATTGAAACCAGAATATTGATTGTAAAGAATATCAAATCCAAAATATTGACAGGTAAATATAAATGTTGTATAACTTATCCCACATATATGCACCTGTGTGCTGCATACATTTAGGAATAGAAAATCTTTAGCTCTATGCATTTACCTTTCAATAGTCTGTCCTCAGTATTCTTGTACTACAATATTCGGGGGTGGTGTCGGTATCTAGCACAAGTAGTTGGAAAGAAAGCACATACTGAGCACAGCTTTATAGTTTGGTCATAAATAATGCCTATATCCCCCAAAAAATATGATTCTGAATACAGGTCTGGTATCAAGTCTCCTAAGAGCCCCACCTGCCCTGTTTCTAAATGCCCACCATTCACCTTGTTCACACAAACCTCCTTCTCCAGTGTACCAGCTTTCCACTGCTCCATTCAAATTATAAAACTGCATCTCTTGTGCCAAACTGGGGGAATACACGAGCCATGGACCTGGCAGAATTGGCAAAGCAAGTGCAGGGGAAACTGAGACACTATCTGTTGTGGGGTACCTATTCTTGGGTGGAATGCTCATTGGTTTCGGACAGTTCTACCTAATGTGTTACTCTGAAGTACTGCCCTACACATTTGTTTATAGATATAGCCAGGGACGACAATGGCGGGGTACAACCATTGGGTCCTTTTCAGGATGATAATTCACCTTCCTAATTGATTAATCAAATGGGAATCCGATTGGCCTGTGGTGCTTTTTATTATACATCTTGAATATTTTAAAACCTTATTGTCCTCTCTTCTTTTTGGATTTACCTTTTTTGGGAGCTGCTTTAGTGCATTTCACTTGCCTTTTTCTTGGATACAGGCATTCTACAAAATCCTGCTATAGTTCTTCTATATTACACCTACCACTCGCACAGCTTAGTGCTATGGTCTTTGTATATCAATCTTAGAGCCTCTAATTTGAAGGGATACCATACAGAGAATACCAATTAGTCATATGCTGCATAAGCTGACAGCCGGATTTGGGCTGTGTACTAGGGGCGCTGGGGTCTGGGTGCTCACTGCTGTATTTAGCTGCCGTGTCTTGGCTCACACTCATGTTGGAGGGTGTAGGTTTGCCTTATGTTGTGGCATTTGAGGCACAAAAAGGCCTGCAGCTCGAATTCATGCAAGTTCTGCTGCCATAGTAATTCAATAAACCAACGTGCTTGAAGCGCTAGACACGGTGGGGAACACCTTAATGTAAGCAAATTATTGATTGCACTGTTAAAATACTACTTAAGGCAGAACTGTTCCTAAATGTTGGCATGTATGTATTAAAGATGGTAATCTTGCAAGGTTGCTTGAAGTTTAACGTTTTTATTTAAGACAAGTTTTATTTGGCTAAAACGGTACCCCCTTTCTGGATCACCCCAAACCATGTAAATTCTACAGAAAACACTGGATAAATGCAAGAAACCTATTTTTTGTCCAACCCAATTGCATTCCTTGGAAAGATCCCAGAAGTACAAAAGACAGGCCCAATAGACTGATATTCAACTGTACAACAACTTTATAACAGTCCACACACCTCTGCGGCTGGTGCATTAGCCCACCGAATTGTCTTCCTCGCTAGTAACACCATACTTCTTTATATAGAAGGACAGAATTAGGTGATCTCTAAAGAAGTGATCACTGAACACATGTTTTTGATTTTTTCCTAGAAAGCATTTTTGTGATCTGTCTGAGCTGGTGAGGTTTCACTATTAAAAGTACTGTAAAGCAATGCAGCTCGGTGGGTTGAGCACCCATCGTAGGTATCATTGAGTTACCCTCAGGACAGAAGGACAGATTTTAGGTGGGGGCGCTCAATCGTTAGTTCTTCTTCACTTGATAAAATGAGGACCATTCACTTATCTCATAATAACGTCTTTTATTCTATTTACTTTCAAAAGTATGTGATAGATAAATATCCTGCTGTGTTTCTATTACCAAGGTGTAGGCACCCCTGAGCTGCTCCGTAGCTGATTTTTTCAGCTGCACTTGTAATCCCTCACCTCTGGAAGACTGTAATTGTCCTCTTAGAACTATAGCCTGCACTGTTCACCTGCAAGGATCTCCTTTAATCGGATAACTGTACAAGGAAGGTGCGGGAGGGTATGTGTGTGTGTATGTGTGTTTGCGTATGTGTGTGTGTGCATGTGTGTCATGCAACACAGTTCTGAGCAATGAGGAAGTGCCCCCTGCCATCTCTGAAGAGGAGAATATTCACACTATATACAATAAAATGACTCGCTACCATAAAAGAATAACATTTGCAACTGCAATTTGTGAATTGTTGTGCAAAATAGTTTTTACAGAGCTGCTGTTGCCAATCTGGCGCCAGGGAGGCATTCTATTGACAACAAAATCTATTTTAGCAGCTTCAAGATGGGATGATGAGCAAGCCTTCTGACTTGCACACAAATCTTAACTGAATTTACTCACTCAACATATTAAGAAAGATAGTACAGTGAGTTAATGCATCCCCTTATAGATATGTGCAAGTGTGCGCATATTTTGGAGTTGTGGGGGAGGAGAAAAGAAAGATGGATGACTCATTTAATAAGTATCAAATAGATGGATAATAGGAGTGTCTTTTATTACAGCATCACAAAGTGGCAAGATTTCTCATCAAGCACTACTTAATGACCCTTATGACCACATATGACTTTACATATTTCTGCATTTCTTATGTCAAGTTTTATCACTTTTATTTTTCACATTTTCTGAAAGTGCTGATGTGGGTGAGAGGGGGAGACGAGAGAGGCAACAAGGACAACAGAAACGCAAGGGGCTCGGAAGGACCCGAGAGGATTGGGGTGGGAGGGAAGAAGTAACACAGACAATGATGGGGACGGAAATAAAGGGTAAGATGCAACACGGACAACGGGGAAGAGGAAAGAAAAAATAGTGCCACAAACAGTGAAAGGTCACTAATCAAGATGAAGCAATCAGAACATGGTCCATGCTCCAGTATGCACTGATCAATTAGGAAGAAGCAAATAACAGTGACAGTGAGGCCAATGAATGGTAGACAATGAGCAGGCTCCAAGCCCTTTGAGTAAACAAGATATCTTGCAAGCAACGTGTGTGCACCAGCACATGCGCTGTCAAAGGTAGTACCTAGAAAAGGATGTGCAAAAAAATGTTGTCACAACTTTACCTGAAGAAAAAATACCAGACAATTTGCAATCCCAGCGGATGATACTCTTAGAAGACTTTTTCAGATAGTGAAGGAACGTCTTGAATATCATTGTATCCCATGAAGAAAGAGTATTTTGCGCTTACATGGAAGATAGGAGTACTGAGCATTTGGCCCAAGGAGAGGTTGTTGGTGGTGGCCTTTCTCCATGTGGAGGATAACTACAGTCTGGTTAGTCACCAGCAGAATCTATCTGATGTTCTGCACAAGGGATATTTGCCTCCCAGCCTGTTGCCCTGGAGCTCTCATGCTGGACACAAACATGCCAAAAAGAAGTAGACAGGAGATCCAGCGTGACCCACACTCGGTCACCAGCAGAAGGTACACTGGGTTAGTTAATCCCCACCAGCACACTTGGCCCCCTCCTGCCTATGTGGGATCGATCACAGGTGCCATCCTGCATAGGACAAAGAAAAATAATTTAATGCAGTGGTTCCCAACCTTTTGACTTCTGTGGACCCCTACTTTACCATTACTGGAACCCTGGGACCCCCACTGAATCATTATTGGAATCCGGGGACCCCCCACTAAGTCATTACTGAAATTTGGGGACCTAATCTGTTAAAATTATTACATTTTCTAAGCAGTCACGGATCCCCGGACCACAGGTTGGGAACCACTGATTTAATGTATTGATATTTTCATAAACATTAATGTTACATTAATGTTTACATTAAAAAGGTTGTTAAAATATGTTATTATTCAATAATAAATATGTACTATTTTTCGATTTTTAACATGACATTAAATGTATTTATAGTTTTAACTATTTACAATATTTTATTATAATGCAATATTATTTTGTATAGGGTTTTATTTAAAGTCCATATCCCCTTATTTTCTGTGAGAGGGTGTTGCTGGGGTGTTGCTGTGCCAGTGGTTAGCCATTCGTGGTGCTGGACTACTGTTTCTTTTAAAGTAGTACTTTAGAAGTACAGTTTGTGAATAGCAATTTGGAGTATGTTTTGCAGTGCTATTGTTGCACAAAAGGTACCACAAAATGCAGTTTGTGAATCAGGCCCCTAGAGTTCCTGAGGGTAGTTAATTCAAGTCAAGTCAAAAATATTTTATTGTTTGATTTGTCAATAATCTTCCAAAAAAAACAATGAACTCATCAACACCCCTGCTTATAAGTTGAAATTCTTACAATAGGCAATAAGATCATCAGACTCCTGTATTTAAATAATTAAACACTGTTATCGATGTGGACGTCAGCATAGGAATTGCAATGGAAAAAAAAAACATTTGAAAATTGTTAGAATAAGTACAAACCCAAGTTTGGCTGACTCTTCTATAGAATTAAACTGACTTTTATGACTTCCACCAATAAATTCCCAAAGTGCATGTGCAAAGGTATTCAAGTAATGTCAAGTGATTTCAGACATGCAAGCAGTGGAGGAGCAGCAAACAACTAAGAGGAATTTACTGCATCTAAAAAGTTAAACAATTAAGAACAGAATACATTTGGCCACACAGTATAGCTAGCTCTAGTGATCTTAAAATGACTGTGGGAGATTATGGCCAAAGAACTGAATCTGGAGTACCCACAAAACGTGAGTCAAGCACTGCACATTTATTAAAAGGTTAACTGCTTTCTAATAGATTTTTGCTCCTTTCAACATTCATAAAAAAAATTACAGATCGTTGAATATTTTCACGCTCCATACTTTTTTTTATCAGGACCTGCCTGCAAGATCTTATGTGGAGAGAGTTGAAAAAGGGTTTTAACAGATGAATTGTCTCTTCCTTGAATTCCGGACATGTGCATAGGATAAGCACAGCTCACCCTTGATGGCAGAAACAGAAACAACACGACTTCGCCATAGTGCACGTTTCCATGGTGAAGCGCATTCTTTTGAGGGCAAATCTGTAAAGCAAGAGCCTTCTTTTTAAAGTCAAATAGAATAATTTGCAGTGGTTCTGCTCCGGACGTAGTAATGTAAATGAATTTATCACAAACCAAGCATGAGAGCGGAGTTGAAACAATGTTATCCTCCAGGTAAAAGGCGGCTTCTGGCAGAGAGTTAGCCTCTTTTTAGGGTCGAGCGCACACGCTCCTTCCCTGTTGTAATCTTTCTGTGGGCTTCTAACCATGCCGATGTAACAGCTGTCACTTTCATTGGTTTGTAGGGTTGCCTTTTAAAATCCGCTTTATTTTAATTAGTGAAAGGCATGCATACGTCATGCCTTTTCCGGTGTTTAGCCCTCCTCGAGTGTACCGGGCAACTATTGAAAACATACGAGGCTCCATATTTTCAGCCCGATTTCTGCACTACTTTATCTTTTTATTTTCCACGCAGTGCGATCTCACGAATTTTTTTGGTTTTCAGTTGAAGCGTGATCGCTCTGGGATTTACATAGCGCGATCGCGCTCGATTTTTTTCTTTCAATTTATGTGGCAAGAAAAGTCCGATTAGGAGTTTACAACGCTAATATCTCTAACTTGAGCCTTTCCCCTTCGCACGAGGACCAGGTATGTTGGAAACACTTAAAATGTAATTAACTCAGCATCACCGCTGGCAGCCTGTCGATCACTCACTCAGCAGTCGCGCTTCTCTATTAAGAATGTTTCAATGAAAAGCAATTTGCATGTTTTGGTGGAAAACATTTCTTGTTCTTGTTTCTCATAGTTTCTCTGATTCCTCAGCTGTTTCTGGTGGTTGTTGAATGTCCACAAGACAGAAGCCAATGCCTGCCACTGTGGAAAATTCTAATTTTTTTCACATTAGAAAACACATGGAAACATTTACCCTTCTGGTCACCTCGCCATTGTAATAGTGTCCCCGGGGTGCTTCTTGTGTTTGTTTTAGGAATGCAACCTGCCACAGCCACCCCACCTCCTGCTTCCGCCACGGTCTCACAGACTCCCACTTTAATCCGCAGGCTGTACATTCAGATAGTGTCTGAGACACCTCACTAGCGAAGCCCATCAGAGGCCTCGCCCAAGAGCATCCTTACCTGCATCAGGTTACCCTCCCATCTCCCTTATGCATTCCAAGCTGGTGAGGTCAGACAAGTAAACACAGCTCACAGAGGTTCTACACAGCACTTGCAGTAAAAAACAAAAAGCTCTTGCTGCAATGCAGGAGACCCACATGTTATGTTTTTTAAAATCTGTGCTGATGTGTGTGTTTCTTATAACACAGCCCCCCTTTTTGTCCGCTCAGTCAATGGGTTCCCGCTTTGTGACATACAATCTCCACATTGAACTTCACTCTGCCCCCTCCCACCTTGTGTTTTCTCCAGTTATTCGGAGCTGTGCCAAATGTCTTGCTTTACAATAGATTATTTTTTTGCGAAGAACCCAGCATTCTTATCGGCAGATGTCTTATTTATTTTTAGAATGATCACCACTTTTACAGGACGATAGACATTGAAGCATGACAGTGCATTAGAGTTCTACCATTGGTTACTTCTTATCGATATGTTGTTTAATTACAACTTTCAGTTTGCATTTGAATCAATGTGACCCTTGCATAAAGCGTTTGGTACTAGATACACTGACTTTTACAATTCATGTTAAAAGTTTTTGTGTGGCGTAACATCCACTATTTGCAGTCTCCTTTGGTGCTGTTAGTGTAATGATGCTGGAAGACCCAGGGAAATCATATTCCCATGGGAATAAGATTAGGTGACCCAAGCATCAACCTATTGTTGGGGCACAGCCACTCACTTGAAAACCAGGCTGTCTGCAGGGGCGATGGCTGTTCTCCTGACCTCCTAAGGCACCTCTTGGTGCTACTGATTGCACCAGGAGCCCCGGCAGACGCCCCAAAAGGGAAGGGGATTTAGAAAAAGAGAGAAAGAAACACTGCACTCCTTTTCACCAGGTCCAGCCAGGTGCGGTTCTTCAGGTTATGGAGGACTGTCAGTGGAGCCCCTGGAAGTTGCCTTTCTGTGATGAAATACGGAATTGGTGAAGCTATGTGCTATTGAGAAACTGTTTCACCACATTCAATAAAGCATACACTGGTCTTATTAAGCAGCACTCAAAAAGGCATGCACTGATCTCATTAAATTTGTCTAATTTGGTTTTCACTGCACATTCACCTGGTAATATCAGCAACTTGGCCCTCTCTCTCTTCTCACGGATACATTTATACAAAAGGTGATGGAATCATAATGTCTCTAAATAAATTAGGAAGTTCTGCAAGTCTCTTTCATAGATCTGCACTTTCACATTAGGTTTTCTATGGTAGAACTACAACATAAAATGAGTTGCAATAACAAAAGCAAGAAAACTCACATATAGAGTATTCCTAGCACGGCGTGGCTTCAAGCTCATGGAGTGAGCTGCTTCGGGGAAGAGCTCCGGCTGGGGCCCCCGTTACTTATGAATCCTGGTACCATCGGCCAACACTTTTCTCTCCCTCTCCTTCCCTAAGGGTCGGGAGGAAGGGGGTGACAAGAACGAGGCCGAACGAGCAACGCCGGGGGCTCTGAACAGCCCAACGCCCGGACTCTCGCCGGGATGCCTGACTCTAAAATGGCAGGCGATCTGGGGATGCTGAGGCTCGGCCCGGACGCGGCCTGAAGGACTTACCTGATGCGGCGGCCGCCCCGAGTGCCATCTGGCTCTCGCCGCTGGAGAACGGACCAAGAAGAAGACACCGCCGACAACGGAAAAAAATGTTGAGGAACTTAAGCCCGAGTTGGAGGCGACCGGAGACCGGGTAATTGTCCTTGAAAAGCAAGTGGGCACATGCTGAGGGTGCCGAAAATAGGTCTAGAGAAACAACATACGGATAATTGGCCTACCTGAAAAAAACTGAGCAACAAGACTTAACTGACAACCTGGAGAAGTGGATAGTGGAGGTGGGGGCCCCAGAGGGCCTCTCACGTTTCTTCGCATTCGAAAGGGCACATATGGTGCCAGCGAAGGCCCCCCCGGGGGTGCCTCTGAGACCAGTGGTAGCCAGACTATTGTACTATAAAGACCGTGATCATATACTAGCACAGGCTAGGAAGGCCGGAGAACTAAGGGTGGAGAACACATTAGTCTGCATCTTTCCTGACTTCTTCTGTGAGGTCCAGCGGCAAAGAGCTTCCTATTTGGAGATCAAGAAGCAACTGCAAACTATAAACATTCAGTACGCTATATTCTTCCTCTCTACGCCCAGGGGCCAGATAGCAGAGGAGCCAGATTTTTCCAGACACTCCAAGAGGTCAGAGACTGGCTCGATGAATGAGAAGGCACCACGTGGGCCCGAACTCCTAGGGGACCTAGATCCAGAAGCAGACGGCCTCGCACGGACGGGTCTCGACGGGGGAAAGCTGCGCCCACCTCGAGGGAGAGCAGGGCAGAGCAACGGCGGGCCACGTAGCTGTTGCGAATCTGAGCAACGGAGAAACTAGCCCACGATCCACAGAGACACGCAAAGGAGATCAAGACACAGACTCAGATGTTGAGTCAGAGAGCTCGGCGGCTCCGAGGGTTGAGTTGCCTGTAGTGACACCAGGAACCTCTGAGACTATCATTTGAAATAACGCCCAGGCCTCGAAGATAAAATAATGCTGGGGGTCCCGGTGGAGCAACGCCTTTGTGCTCAGGCTGAACACTGTGTATTAAGGTCAGTAAGATATTGACGGGGGCCACCCTGGAGCCGGTGGCACCACCCGAATGGAGCTTGTTTTTTCAACTACCCCGTTAGCACTGACTGTTGCTTTTGAGCAAGTTTGGATGGGGGACTGTTCCGACACCTGTCCTGGGGAAGGGGAGTTGGGGAAGCTTTTGTTTAGAGTTTTGGGACCCACCGCACGCCCCAACTGGGGAGGAATAATAACCCTGGCAGCTGCTGCCCTTAAGCTACCTCATGCGTGGACGGAGCGCATAGTTAGAACAATATTGAGTTATTCGCATGGGTGATCCCCGAGAGTATAAGGTGGTCTCCTGGAACATAAGGGGCATGCATAATATGGCTAAGCGCTACAAAGTACATTCATACCTACGCAGAAGGGGGGTTCACATAGCAATGCTACAAGAGACTCACCTGACAGCGACGGAGGGCGCTGCACTGCAGAAGAGATGGAGGGGCCAGGTCTTCTACACAGCTTACTCCGCATACGCAAGGGGCACCTTCATCTGGATAAGAGCAGGCATACCGTTCCAGATGACTAATACACTAATAGATCATGACGGGCGATATGTGATGGTCACCTGTAGATTAGGGGGACGAGATATCACTCTGATAAATATTTATGCACCTAACATAGACCAGGGCGCGTTCCTGGATCAGTTATTGAATGCCCTGGCTCCTCACTTGCTCTGCTCAGTGCTGATCAGGGGGGATTTCAATTGTGTGGCTGCCCCATGTTTGGACAGGTCCCACCCTCCATTGAGGGACACTTTAGTGAATACCATGGCTATGAAATTCCTCGACTGGCAGACGGGCTGGCAGCTCTTAGACTCCTGGAGGACCTTCTATCCACAGGCCAGGGATTATTAGTACTACTCTGCAGTGCATGACCTGCATGTGCAACTTGACACTTTCCTATGCACACCAGACATACACACCCAGATACGGGAAATATAATACTTGGGGAGGACCATCTCAGATCACAATCCCATCCTAATGCACATACCATGGGTAAGGGCTAACTCCAGCATCCGCACATGGCATCTTAAGCCTGACTCTCTCGAAGATCCTGCATATCGCGACCAAATAAGGGGGCATATTATACAATACTTTGAGGACAACAAGGCTATGGCCCCTTCCCCTCAGACGCTGTGGGAAGCATTTAAGGTGGTGATGCGTTGGCGCAGCATCGCTGCGTCCATGGGGGTCAGGAAAACATTGTTACGAGAAGTCGAAGTGGCTGAGGTGGAACTCTTCTCACTGGAGAGCTCTGCTGCTTCGACTATAAACACTACATAGCTAGGGCGCATGTGGAAAGGGACAAGGTGGGTGCACTATTGGCGTGGTTGGCCAACCCCAGCCAGCGAGGTTCCCCTATCACAGAAATTAACACTCAGTCGGGAACCAGGCTTTTTCAGCAGGTTGACATTAATCATCACTTCCTTGAATATTACACCACCCTGTATGCCAGTACTCTGCTGGGGGAGGGAGAGGAACTGTGGGCATTCCTAGATGCACTCCCACACCCGTACCTTGGTGATGCGGAGAGGGTTTCCCTGAAAGACGATTTAAAGACGTTAGAAATTAGGGACGCCATTGGAGGATTGATAGCAGGGATTACAGGCCCCTCTCCATGTTAAATTCAGACTACAAGATATTAAGAAGAATATTGGCAACTAGATTACTCCCGCACATAACTCGATTGGTACATCCTGATCAGGCGGGCTTTATTCCCTCCAGAAATTCAGCCCAGAATATTCAGGGAGTAATGGATATCAAGGATACCATTACCCCTCTGATGGCAGAGGCTGCCATAATGGCTGAAGATATATAAAAGGCATTCAATAGTCTCGAATGGGATTATCTATGTGCAGTGCTCATATGGTTCTGGGCGAGGGCTCCGTCAATTGGACGAGGCTCTTATACACGAACCCGAAGGCAAGAGTCAGAACGGGCACCATAGTGTCAAAGCAGTATTCAGTGGAGAGGGGCACTAGGCAGGGCTGCCCCCTATCACCGTTATTATTTGCACTAACAATGGAGCCCTTCGCTGCCCAGACTTGAACTGCCAACTGGTATCGGGGATTACTGCAGGGCACCAGGCGTTATACAATAGCATTATATGCAGATGATTTGCTGCTGTTCTTACTGAATACTGATCGGGGCTGGAGGGGGGCCAATCTCTGCTGGCCTTATTTGGACGACTAACAGGCTTGAAAGTCAATTTGTAGAAATCTTTTCTTTTCCGCTTGTCTGCGCACAGTGACCCACCCAAGGAATTGGGGAATGTGACATGGGAACCCAGGTGCATGTCATAGCGGTCATTAAGATGGTGGCACTCCCACGCCTGTTGTATTTCTTAGTGGCTCTGCCGGTCTGGATTCCTGAGGCGTGTTCAGAGAGCCAGATTCCATACTCACGGCGTTCATCTGGGGAAAGGGGAGACGCAGAGTGGCACTCACCAAGCTGAAGAAGCCTTGGGCTGGGGGAGGGCTAGCGGTTCCTGATTTTGAGTCCTATTATTTGGCTGCTCAACTACAGTGGCTGACTAGGTGGGTGGCGGAACGAGGGGCCGGCGAGAGAGATGATGACTCCTTGGCTCCTCTGGTGTGGTTGCTGGCAGGAATGTTTTTTGGACGCCCTACCCTGGGCCCCAGGCTCTCTTTCGAGGTTGGGGTTCTCGGCCAGTGTTGGAGGCACTGTCTTCGGCGCTCAAGCTTGTCTGCGCGTACGCACAGGAGATTCCACTGGCCTAGCTTCAATGGTTACCCCAATGGAGAGGACTCTTGGCCTGGGAGGAGGCTGGGACCATACAGATGGGGGACCTTTACCAGGAGGGCAGTCTTCTGCCATTCAAGGACTTTCGGCAGGCTCATGATTGTTCGCAAGGCCAATTTCTCTTGCACCGAGCCGTCACACGCGTAATTCGAGCGCACTGGAGGACAGGGAATGGGGAGCCTGTTCCTCATTGCCCAAATATCTATATATTGACGTCGGATGGGACTCACAAATTTGTACAGGGCAATCAACGCATGGACTCAAGGGCCTCTTGAGGAGCTGAAACGTTAATGGGAGGTAGACCTAGAGACTCAGATTTCAGAAGGCGATTGGGACCAAATACTAGATTGGGTACCGAAGATCTCCAGAAAAGCTAGATTTCAGATCATACAATTTTATATCTTACACAGAGCTTACCTTACCCAGCAGAGACTGCAGGACCATTTCTGGATCCCTGATGCAAAGTGCCCCCAGTGCGGGACAGACACATGCTTAATACACTTTTTCCCACACACACCCCAGGAATGGAGCAACTAGCAGATTTCAGGATCTTACATTCATACTCGCCAAAAGAGAGCTGACGAAGAACTGGAAAAGCATTACTGGCCCTTCTCTTCCCAACCGGAGGAGAGAGCTAAATGGTGAGAGAGTGAAAGACTGGTCCTGCATGTAGAGCTTCAAAGGGGTAGAGGGTCTCCTGAGGTGAAGGAGGCCTGGGACCAGCTTGGTGATAAGCTGCGTGACGAGCTGTTCTTCACAGAAGGAGCAGAATCAGCTTCCGTGGCTACTATTCGACAGGATGCAACACACAATAGTTCACTAGATGGCTAATGCTGGGAATAGGAAACATACCCGAACACTTCACCCTGAGGACACAGCGAGGTACACGGGCAGTGCGGAGGGAAGGACAATGATTACATTAAAACTGGGTGGCAAGGGGGGCGATGGCGGGAACACAGGGGAGAATTAAGGGTTAATACGTTTTTGTGTTATATTATAGTTACACTCAACAGAGATTCCATATCATAAACTTAGTCTCCTTAGACATTTGCACCTGACAGCCAGATTGGAGGATAGAGGTGCAGCACAGGAAAAGGCTGAGACGTTCTACATCAGTATGTTAAGATTATGATGCACATGTTATACGATAATAGCCTAATGTCGATATTCATACCAATGTGTGTTGCCAAGACTATGGACACCTCTACATTCCTTGTAATTGCTTGTTTTGTAACGAGAAACTAATAAAATCTGTTTAAAAAAAATAGAGTATTCCTAGCACTGAATTGCATAATCACTATTAACATAAATGAATTGCAATACCAAAAGCAAGTAAACTCACACATAAAGTAATCCTAGCACTGAATTGCATAATCACTATTAGTATAAAAATAAACAAGTGGAGGATAATAAAGTTCTGTCACAGTTCTCTATTACAAAACAAAACTTGTTAAGGTCCCCAGCTAAATGTTATTCAACCCTCATTAAGGCCCCACTCATAGATCATGTCTGTGTCCTTAGAAGAGGCCTTTCAAAGTCCCAAGAAGGCTAGAGTGCAATCAGTCTCAGTTTTCAGTTTTCACCAAGAAACAAAGAAACCATAATGAAATCCTGCACAGATCCAGACAGCATTCTCCACTTAGCTGACAGAAGTGTGTTCTTTCCAGAAGATCTCTGCTGAGGCTCTTTGCTGCCAGCCGAGTCATGAGGGCAGTGGGTGGGGCCTGGAGGGAATTCCAGAGTGCAGAGGGCTTTCCTTACCAGAGAGGAAGAAAGCCAAGCAGAGACATGTGCACAGCAAGAGTATTTATAGCCAGCATGACTGTCTTTGAAAACAGGAGGCAGCTGCTCCCTGGTGACCTTGGGGGCGTGGTGGTTGCCTGGCAACCAATAAACAAGTGAACCTGACACATTTAGAAGCACAGGGCTTGACACAGTCATGTGTTCAAGAAGGACTGGTGAAACAGTGATATAGTGGAACAAGCATTGGTAACATCAAGTACATATTAAACATTGGCAATATCTATCCTGAAATGTAGACAGTACAATGACATTACAAGCAACCCAGTGGTGCTACACGCGTATGATTAAAACAACGCTCCTGAGGATGCTGAACATTAGGCAGAGTTGTTGGGTCCTGAAACCTGTATCTCTTTATTGGCTTTGTAATTAAATTGTGCTTCTAAATTGAGCAAGAAACAAATTTCACGTCTAAGCTGGCATGTGCTACTGATCTTATTTGAACATGGTTTATTAGCAGATAATAACAGAGCAAAATGCTCGGACTCTCATTTAATTCTAGTGCACATCCAGAATCTGTCTCTCACAGAAGATTGCATCCTTTTCGACATTACATGTTTTGTGTTGTGTACCGCAACTTCCTATTTGAGTAAACACGAATCACATTAAGTCAAACAGATTTGTATTCCATTGAGCATGAGAATACATTCTTGTAGCGCATTACTGACCCATTCTCAGGTCAGAAAATTAAATGGTGCACTAACACTGCAATTAGTTTTTTTAATACAGGTGGTAGAACCAGCAAATAAACGGAGAGAGTTGATCCAAGGGTTGAGTCTGGCACCAGGACCCGGATCATGAGCCAAACCTTGAAAAAGTTTGGCATGTAAATCATGCAACAGACATCATGTTAGCATATGATACAGTGTCTTCAAAATTAAAAACAGTGCATTTTTTTAACACATGCAAGTGTTTTTACCTTAGTACATCAGATCACATCCCTACATCAAAGGAATATTTATTGTCAGAGTTTTTAAACATGCACTGAGAAATATTCCTGCCTGTGCCCCAATGACAAAGCTGTTATTGAACTATGAGGCAAGTCAATTGTCATAGGTACCTTATATATGGACTTGATTCTTATTAGCGACGGAGCAACATTATAGGCAAACACAGGAGAAGTTTTTGTACAGTTAACACCATAAACTTCAGTATTTGAAGGTGCTCTCAAATGTGATAATGAATTAAAAGGAGGTTCATTGAAATAATATATTTGCATAGGATCACACACTTTTGTTCAAGCAGGGAAGCCGGGATTGAACGCCAGGTTTTCCACTTTCACACTGTGTAATCCAGCCACTATATGGGTATCTCTTTCTCATGCGAAAATGTGTTTCATCCTTAATTCTTTTAGGTTGAGTGTTGGAATCCATGTTTTATGTTTGGCAGTTCTACATAGCGCAAACCTTGTCCAGGAACATAGAAGTACCTCGCATAAAGCACAGACTATATTATACAGTTGTTGTTTTTTTCATCACAGGGCAATATAAAAATAATTCACAAGATGCTGAGGTGGGGCCAGGATTCAAACCTGGTTTACCATGTTGCATATTGTGTACATTATGTGTTCCAGTGCCCTTTTAACTGCACCCTACTGAAACCATTTTAAAAAGACAAAAGGGGGGGCATTGCCTGCTCGGGCTCAGACTGTGTGGAATGGGTGCAATCAGGCATCAGAAATCTGAGTAGACGGCCACAACCGGTACGTTGCCCTCTATTCCCCCCACCTTATGTGCTGATGCCCTGAGCAGCCCTTGGAGACAGCCCCCAACCATTAGACCTTCAGAGGGTCAGGCTCCAATCCCAGCTACATCATATCCTGGTGTGTAATTTAATTTGCCTGTCCCGCCTGTCATCGAAGCAGCTCTGACGCTTCGTCTTCCGCCTTCACCCAGCAGCGAATGTCACCATGCCACACCGCCAGCGATGGTGCCGAGTCCACCTTCCAGTGTATTACTATCGCTCATCGCGCCAGTGCCAATCCATGAGCGTAGTGCCTTCCTGGGGGATAATGTACTGCATAGCTAAACACTTATAAGGTCTCAAAGGCGAGACCTATTGGCTATGCCAATGCTTGTTTAAATAGATTGTGACTGGTCGGCGCTTGCAAATAATCCTAGAGCTCTAGCTGATTTATGGAATCCGTAAGGAACTGGATCCAACAATTGACTTTGGCCTGGGAGCTAGATGAAATTTTCTTTCAGATGTAATAACTTAATGAATTTTGATTTGAAGATTTTATTTTGTGCATAAGTTTGACGAAGGCAATTGTTCTTACCATAATTAAGTTACGGAGACCACGTCCTAGTCTGATTTGATTTTCCTATAGGCGTTTGCTATTTGTGAATTCAAACGAATTGCTAATGCATTTTGAAGAAATGCGAGGCCATAGGTTAGTACGAGTTCCATATTACCTTGGATGACATTCAGCAGCGGTTCGAATAAAGGGCCCTGCTGGTGGGCATAGGATTCTTTAAGAGCAGTGGTCAGGTGCAATAGCTTTTGATTGTAAGGAGGCTTTATGATCATTACGTGATCCCCGGCTGTCAAAATCGATGCCCAGGTATGTATAGAAGATGACGAAATCGGCTTTCTAGGAGTTTAAAAACCAGGCACCTTTTTTTCCTTGGTCTTTGTGATCCCAATATCATGATTTTTGTTTTGCTTTGCAAAAAGTCTCCAGGGTATCCAATAAGCGTTGCAGGCCTTTTGGGGGTGTTCCTCGTCAGCATTGGGTCGTCCGTCCGCACAGTGCTGAATGGGCAAATGTAATTGCTCTATTTTAGTAGCAACAACATTTGTAGAATCAAATACGGTTGCCAAGTCCGACAAAAAAAGATTGAAGAGGATGGGGGTTTAAACAAAGCCCTGTTTGAGCCCGTTAAGAGTTGGAATTTTCTTAAAAATTGCCCTGCGATTGCAGATCTTGATCCTAACCCGTGTGTCTAAATATAGAAGCTGATTACATTTAAGCATGTGCGAAGGGAACCTGAGGCTATCCACTTTAACTAAGAGGCTTGCAGCAAGACCTACGTCTCACTGATATGAGATGAGTGGGCACCTAGCGTATCTGGGTGGTGGGTGTTGTGCTTGGGTCTGAGGAAGAACTCAAGCCACAAGAGCTGGGGAGATGTAAGCCCTTGACTCCACTACAGCCTCCTCAAGATGTGCTACTGATGCTTGCACTTACCTCGTGCAGACGCCTTAGACACTGATCATGCTCCAGATGGCAGGGCTCTGCCAGTCCTCTGCTCCTCGTGCACCAAAAGCTGTGGACTGCACACCAGGTAAAGCTGCTCCAACAGGGAGGGACCATTACTGCGCTGTGGCCCACGACCCGGTCAGATACCAAACCTTTGCAAGGGAGACTCCCATGGACTGATTACGGGACTGTTGCACAAAGATTGCCTCAGGAGACTGTGTCACCCAAACATTAATGGCTACTCCTTCGTACTCAATGAAGGGTGTTGATAGTACCCAGTATAGTTTGCTGCTCCTAAAATACTTTGTTCACTAGTATGTTTTGTGTTTTGAATAAACAACTTTTTTTTTAAAGGACAAGCATTTGCTGGACATTGAATTATTCATTTGCACTGGTTTTCTTATTGAGGTTGGTCATTTAGCCCTAGGAGGGTTGTACTCCATTCTGTCATGGCATATTTAGAGATCACCTGGAGCTTGTCACTGTATAATATTTTTATGTCATGGTAGTGAAAATAAGTATTGAACAATAACACATCGTACCAACTATTCTAATAGCTGTACATTTACACAGTTACATTTTACCATCACTAAAGTAATCTAAATAATTTACTTTTAGTTTATAATGCACACACCACTTATGCACTCACCACAATTTCTTATTTACGTATTCAACGAGCTCCTGACAATGCAGTTAGCTTTTCACAAAAATGTAACTGCTTTAATTTAGAGGAGGAGATGTCCATGTCCTCCGCATTACCTAGGCAGTGTGCAGAGGGGTGGGGGATGCCTCACACTCAACAAAGTTGGATGAAACCATTCAGATGCGTGCACTTCACTCCCTAATTTGCAAGATGTATTGCTTACTTAAGATATTACTTTCTCTTGCAAATATCCACTACATCCTATGGACATCCTTTATAGTGAAAAGGCAGAATGATGGGGTACTCTGGCTCTTTTGTCTCCCTCTTTCCCAATTTCCCTCTCCCTGATTCTATCTGTCTCTCATCTTCCTGTGCATATGGTCCATGAAAGGGTGGTGAGGGATGGAAAAGTGCATCACCCCTATTGGATTCTGAGGATAATGGTAATCCATCCTGGCACAATATTAGAGACACTGTTTCTCAAACATTTTGTCATACTTTCAGATCAGACATTCCTTTCTGTCAATAGCCATCCTTAGGCCTAATTTCGAAATTCTGAACAAGACTTCTTTCTCAATGCTTCTATCGAATTATAAGTCAGACACCATCTGATAAGATCCCTGCCTTTTTTTCTCTCTTGTCTCAGCAGTCCAATAACCTCGCTGCTATTGGAGATTCCTAAAGCCCCACTTCTATTAGTCAGAACTCCTGAGTCATTTAGGGAGAGTACGGTATCTCCTCTATTAACAAAACTGGTTTTAAGCCCCAAGGCAACTGCAAACTATTGTCCCATCACCTTGCTACTGGCCATAGCTAAACGTCTTAGAAATTAATGTGGCTCTGTCGCTATTCTTCCTTCTTAAAAGTAGAAATCCCTGAATGGGGCTTCACCCCATTCATAGCACAGAAATGTTATCCATCACAGTTCTAGATGATTTTTGAGTGGCAGCCCCTGTGACTATGGAACTTCCCCCAGTCGCCGTGACTTGATTACGAGTTTTGTGGTTAAAAGTAATGCCTCTAAATATTTATATATAGAAATATAGCATGCCACATACTCTTGTACCTTTTACCTAAGGAAAAAATGTTCAACACTTCACTTTTTCAACTAACAGCTCCCAAAAGGTACCTTGGCACTCACTGGCTCTAGGCTGGTTTCTTCCAATGGTCTTTATTTAAGCATTACATCGTTATTAATTGACAGCCTCCAGTCTTTTTATAAATAAGATTCATGTTTGGTGGTGGCTGCTCCATGGTTGTGCTTTGTGTTGTCTATTGCTCCATGTGTAGTAAAGTTCCCAAATGTATTGCTAAGCACGTACCTCGATATTATCCAATCAGATCTCGCTGATTCTCTACGTGGATCCTTCTACACATTCCCAAATTTTGCATGGACCATATGGGCATTCAGGCCTTCTCATATCTAATGTCTCATATAAGTTAAGCTCAGGAGGACCTCATCCTATTTGCGTTTTCACAGTCAACTGAAAATGTCCGTTTCTCCTTTATTTCTATTAAATCCTTTTATTTCTATTGTAGCAGACTGAGACGTTAGCACCAAGACCCCTTCAAGTGATAGTGTGCCCCATAACCATAATTTCACAACATAACATTTATTACTACAGTGCAAAGGGAAAATTCCTGTCTATTTCAACATTAGAGCGAAATTCATACGAGAAAAACTCTGTTTCCAGCCATACAGATAGCATGTCATATGGAAATAAACAGGAGATTTCTTTAGTATGATTTAATCTTACTGTACATGTAATCAAGGCTCTGTGTAGATGAAAAGCTTCATGGGGAAAGCAACTCTCACCCAAAGCACATTTTGACCTGAGTGTTTTTGGTTTATTTGACTAGTGGTTCTGGCTATAGACTTTCATACTGGGCACAGCTCCCTTGTGACACATGACACTGTGGTTGTTCACTTAAAAAAACGAAGGTTACAGGGACGCTATAGTTACTGTCACATTTAAAACGTACCCCACCATAGAAAGTCATCTGTTAGAGTTATTTCAAGTAACTATAACCCGTGCTCTGAGGTAAATATAACTCATGCCCCCACCATGCACATTTAAAACAGTTTTTTTTTACTGCAAGTATTACATTGATATTATCAGTGATTTTACCAAAGATGTCATGAGTGCCATACTTTGTGGGGTAATTAGTAGTGTGTATGGTGAAGTGAATTTCTATGTTTTTTAGTTCTATTTCCTAACTATAGGTTTTTTCAATAATATTTCCTAACTATATCGTCCATTTAACGTTTTCAGTGAATTTCTATTTTTTTTTAACATATAGGGGGTCATTCCGACCCTGGCGGTCATGGACCGGCAGGGCCGGGGACGGAGGAAGCACCGCCAACAGGCTGGCGGTGCTTCAGGGGCAATTCTGACCGCGGCGGTAAAGCTGCGGTCAGAAAAGGGAAACCGGCGGTTTCCCGACGGTTTTCCCCTGCCCCAGGGAATCCTCCACGGCGGCGCTGCCCATGGGGATTCCGACCCCCTTCCCGCCAGCCTGTTCCTGGCGGTTTACACCGCCAGGAAGAGGCTGGCGAGAACGGGTGTCGTGGGGCCCCTGGGGGCCCCTGCAGTGCCCATGCCACTGGCATTGGCACTGCAGGGGCCCCCTAACAGGGCCCCATTAAGATTTTCAGTGTCTGCAAAGCAGACACTGAAAATCGCGACGGGTGCCACTGTACCCGTCGCACACCAGCAACTCCGCCGGCTCCATTCGGAGCCGGCTTCATCGTTGCTGGGGCTTTCCCGCTGGGCGGCGGGCGGCCTTTTGGCGGTCGCCCGCCTGCCCAGCGGGAAAGTCAAAATGACGGCCACGGTCATTTGACCGCGGTACGGTCTTTTGGCGGTCTCCGCCCGGCGGGCGGCGCCCCACCGCCCGCCGGGGTTGGAATGATCCCCATAGTAAGTTTCATTATTATACATTAATCCAACCACGGATGTGCATGGTTGCAGTGCCTGGCCTGTTGCCAGTCCCTGCAGCCAACCCCCCTTTACAACCCAACCCTAAGAAAGAGAGAGAAAGTGAGAGATCGAGAGAGTGATTGATTTAGACTTTGTTGAATGATATACTGAGAATGAGCTATTCTGGACAAATAGAAAATAATTTTTTTTTCAAATTAAAAAGAGTGAGATCACCTTTCAGTATGAATCTTAAACTTTTGAAGTTTAAAATAATTTAATGAAGGAAAATGACCACTGACATGCCAGGAGTAGAACCCTCAGCTTTCTTAACTTTTTTACTATAGGTGACTCATTACTGTGATGCTTCCAGACATAGCTATGACAGTCAAACTACACATGTGATTGGAATGAAATGTGAATGTTCCATCACTAGGAGGGTTTAACAGTCGAAACACTAGTAAATAAACAAACACACCACAAAGCAATATTAGGATTTGAACATTCAGCCTACTGAGTGACAGCACAAGTCCTTGACCATAAGCCCAGAAGTGACTCTGTTCCACTCTGCATCCAAATGCAACTATAACATTCATAACAAACATATTGTTAGTCTCTCTATGATGTTATTGCATGGAGAGACCATTGGGATGACAGTCTCTCTCTCTCGCATGGCCCCCGTGGTCCTAAAAGGCTCCTCGCATCCTGTGGGAGCCAGCACTGCTCCCACAAGCAGGGAGCTGCTGTAAATAGCAGCTCCCTGCTTGTGGGAGCAATATTTTTACCTGTGTCTCTTCAGGCATATTTGCATGCAGGGAAACAGATGAAAACTACACTTTCTGGCAGAGGGAGATATTTGACAGCTCCTGCTGTCAGAATGTGGACTTTGTGTGCTTTTGCTTGGTGGGAGCTGCTAGCTCCCACCAAGCAAAAGCTAACAGCTATGTCTTGGGGGTGGGTGCCCCGGGACATAGCAGAAGCGGGGAGTGGCGGTCCCCAAAGCCATTATTGGCTCCACTGGGTAGTGGTCCCTGAGGCTCCAGGGTCCACAACAGACCCCCCTTCATTTTTTTATTGTAGCCCCGGGAAGGTGGTGGCCTCTGGAATTTAGGGGGAGGCATGTGGTCCTCCTGCACTGTATTAATTGAAACCCTCGGGAAGGTGGTGGTCCCTGGGGCTGCAAGGGGTGGCAGCACAACTCCACCTTATATTTGTTTAGATCCCCAGGGAGGTGGCGGTCCCCTGGGCTATGGTGGGGCTGAGCACCTCCCCCATTCGATTAGTAATTGTACCCCCTGGGAGGTGGCGGTCTCCAAGGTTGCGGACGCCCCCACATTCAAAATTAAATTGCCCCCAGGACCTGGCCCGACCGGGGGCTGTTTGCAAAATAAGCGTGGGAGCCCGCACTTGTTTTTAAAAAAAAATTCCGGTCAATCGGTGCTGAAACTTTAAAAAAAATGCTTTATAAGCCTTTGGGGGACCCCGGCACCAGGGCGGAGTGCTCAGGGTAACTCTACCCTGGCCCCTTTTCTTACTTTTTTTCCAGGACTTGGCTGAAGCCGAGTCTCATGATGGCTGCGTACACTTCCTTGTTGAGGTGTTGTCAGTCAATCAGAAATCAGCACAAGATCGGTAGGGTTCACAGAGGCTTCGCATCCCTATATATACAAATTTGGATTTCCTTTCATTTCTCAAACATACTAAACAGATTTGCACCAAATAACAAAAAGGACGCTTTCTGGACCAAGAGCTACCTTTCTGCCACATTTGGTGTAATTCCATCTAGTGGTTCGGGCGCTATTGCTGTTCAAAATCCCTAAGGAAAAAGCATTTTGGGACCCCCATGTTTCTCAGCCCCCCCTTGAAAGATCACCCCAAAACTTTCCAGACAGCAGCAGACATGAGCATTGTATTTTCTCTGAACACTTCGTGAAGATTTATCAAACAGCACCAAAATGATTAACAAAAAAACACTCTTACTATAGAAACTAGGGCCGAACTATAACTACCTACTGGCGACTGCGAAAAACAAAGGTTCCAAGAACATTATAATTAGGTCACATTTCAGACATAGAAAACCAGTGAAACTCAGCAGTTATAGTAAACTCAGCAGTTATAGTAACCTCAGCTAACTATACCTTATGCCCCTGCAATGCAGTGCTTATGACCTCCGGTTTAAAAAAAAAAAAAATGAAAATATCATAACACACACTTCTAAAGTTTAATTTGACTAAAAGAGGTTTACTGATAAAAAATACTACTGGTAAGAAAATCATTTATTTGGAAAGTTGTTTTAATATACTTTACAGAGCCACGTCCTGCACACGACAGCACCCCATGTGACATAGGAAAATTGCTTGTGATTGGTGGAACAACTTTCTATCAATAATACAGAAAGGTCCCACCTCTTTTTCCCATAATTTTGGGTGTTGCAGCACATGTGCACCCTTGCACTAGAGAGTCACCAACTGGATTTGGCCTTCTTTCTCTTGGATTTTTCACAACACCAACAAAATGACATCTCCTTCACAAAATGTGCCGGAGGAAGAACAGAGCATCTTGGTGGAAGAAGAAGAAAAACAAGAGCCTCCAAAGATGATAAGAGAGAGCATAGTTTGGGAGGTCTTTAGTTTCCCAGAGGGCCAAACAAAAGTAAATGCTCCTAAAGTTACATGCAAAATATGCCAGAAGGTACTTTTAAAGGCCAGTGAGAGGAAATACAACTGTGGTACATCTAGTATGTACAAACACCGTAGCAGTATGAATTGAACTCCATTGGCAAGAGTGGAAATGAAAAAGCCGGAGACAGAAAAAGGACCAACATCTTCAAGCAACCAGCCGGGAACATCATCCAGCACTGCTCATGTTTCCTCTGTGCCACCTACAATTCCAGAGTTTGCAAAAGCTGAAGTATTTTGGCCCAAATGCAGTGCTACTCTAACTGTAGAAGAGCAAGCAGTCCCTACACTTGTGCAAATAATAAATGCACATAAATGTGATTTTTTTTCATAATGTAGGTACTTCACCTTTTGTGATTTTTTCCTACTCGCTGTTGCAAGATATGTTCTTTTTCTCCATACAAAAGTAAAACGAAACAACAACAAAAATTCCAAAATTGATAAAAAAATATATAAAAAACGTAAAAAACAATTTGAAAAACATTGTTAGAACCATCTCTTTTACTTTAAAAAATAAGTGAGTAACTTGATGTGTGAGTGGCTGTATGGGTGAGTGAATGAGTGCTTAAGTGGCTATATGGGTGAGTGACTGGATGCACGAGTGAATGTATGGATGAGTGAATGGGTGCATGAGTGGCTGTATAGGTGAGTGACTGGGTGCATGAGTGTCTCTATGAGTGAGTGAGTCGATGAATGATTGGCTGTATGAATGACTTTAGGGTGCACAACTGGATGTATGGGTGAGTGAATGGGTGCATGACGATGTGTGGGTGAGTGAATGGGTGCATGACTGGATCTGTGGGTGAATGAATGGGTGCATGAATAGCTGTATGGGTGAGTGAATGGGTGCATGAGTGACTGTATGGGTGAGTGTCTGGGTGCGTGAGTGGCTGTATGGGTGAATGACTGGATGCATGAGTGGCTGTATTGGTCAGTGAATGAGTGCGTGTATGGTGTATGGGTGAATGACTGCGTAAATTGCTGAATGGGTGAGTGAATGGGTGAGTCAGTGACTGCATGGGTGAATGTCTGGTTCTGTGAGTGGGTGTATGGATGAGTGACTCAGTGCATGAGTGGCAATATCGGTCAGTGAATGGGTGCATAAGTGACTGTATGGGTGAGTGACTAGATGTGTGATTGACTATATGAGTGAGTGATTGTATATGTGAGTAGCTGTATGGGTGTCTCACTGGGTCCGTGAGTGCCTGTATAGATAAGTGAATGGATGCATGACTGACTGTATGGATGAGTAAGTGGGTGCATGATTGTTGTGTGGGTGAATAATAGGGTGCATGCGTGGCTGGATGGGTGAGTGAATGGGTGCATGAGGGGCTAAATGGGTGAGTGAGTGGGTGCATGAGTGCCTGTAAGGGTGAGTGACTGGGTCCATATTATATGTATGGATTATCTATATATGAAGCAACATCTAATTACTTACCTGCATTACTGCTAAAAATTCTCCTTTAATCTGTATGTAAAGAGAAAGAAGAAACATAACAGTTAAAGTTTGATATAATTCTTACATCTATTCAAACTTGTTGACCTGTAATTTAAAATATATTATTATTAACAAATCACAAGCAGCTTTTGTTTTTTTTAATATGGCAATTACACATATTATGTAGACATTGTGGGCCATATTTATACTTTTTGACGCACAACTGCGCCAACGCAGTTGTGCGTCAAAAAAGTTAACGCCGGCTAACGCCATTCCAAAGCGCCATGCGGGCGCCTTATTTATGGAATGACGTTAGCCGGCGCAGCTGACTGGTGTGCGTAAAAAAAAATGACCCACACCAGGCAGCGCCGGCGTAGGGGAAAATGAAGCTTGGGCGTCAAAAAATGGGGCAAGTCAGGGCTGAGGCAAAATATTGGCCTCAACCCGATTTGCGCCATTTTTCTGGACTCCCAACCCCCATTGAAATGACTCCTGTCTTAGCACAGACAGGAGTCATGCTCTCTTGCCCAATGGCCATGCCCAGGGGACTTATGTCCCCTGGGCATGGTCATTGGGCATAGTGGCATGTAGGGGGCACAAATCAGGCCCCCCTATGCCACAAAAAAAAATATATATATATACTTACCTGAACTTACCTTAAGTTCCCTGGGATGGGTCCCTCCATCCTTGGGTGTCCTCCTGGGGTGGGCAAGGGTGGCAGGGGGTGTCCCTGGGGGCATGGGAGGGCACCTCTGGGCTCCTTCCGAGTCCACAGGTCCCTTAACGTCTGCCCTGACCAGGCGCTAAAAAATGATGCAAAAGCGGCTGCACGTCATTTTTTTTTACCCGCCCACTCCTGTGCGCCATTTTTGCACGGGAGTTTAAATAAGGCGCACATGCCTTGGAGTCATTTTTTAGACGGGAACGCCTACCTTGCATATCATTAACGCAAGGTAGGTGTCCACGCAAAAAAATTACGCTAACGCCAAGATCTTTGGCGCTAGACGGGTCTAACGCCAAAGTATAAATATGGAGTTAGTTTTGCGTCGGATTTGCGTAAAAAAAAACAACGCAATTCCGGCGCAAACAGAGTATAAATATGCCCCTGTAGGTTCCCTTGTCTACTGTTCTCAGCTTCAATACGTTTTTCCACTGTAAAAGAAGTGTGCATAAGTGCTCATAATTGAAAAGTGGGGAGAAAAACAGTCATATGGACTTGAAAAAAACCTGTAAGCACATAACACGTTATTTAAAATGAACACTACTATGCATCACAGTTGTAGCTTCACAGTATTTTACACCAAAGAAGTGTTACTGTGATTTGCACTCACTACAATTTCTAAATAAATGTACTCAAGCTACAATTACTAGACGGATTCTAACAACGTGTTGTTTATTACCATACCTGGTGCAAAAGTATAAACAGATGTAATCCAGTAATAACATTTTTAATTTCCTTTTGTACACATCAGTCCCTATAGGGTGAATATTGTCTTAAAGAGTTATTATTGATATACAGAGAAGAAAGTATACATATTTTTCCATATATATATTTTGAAAATATTCATCCACATTTAATTTTTCTGTAGCTTTTCTTGACATCACTCTTGATAGGCCAAATGATATTTTAACCTGTGATAATCAACGTATAGAGAAGAATGTATACTCGTCTATTTCCTGAAAACTATTTGAATACATTACATGCACAAAACACTTTTGCACATCGTTTTGAGGACATCACCCTTGTTAGGCTGAATGATGTGTTAAGTAGTAATAATCCAAGAACATTGTATTGAATATTATACTCCACTGACTTCCTGGTCAGCGTCTGTTGCCTTTCCTGGCTCCTCCTACTGCTGCTGCCTCTGTCTTGGGAACGAACGGTCTGACTCTAAGTTCAAGGCCCTCCTCCACCCGCAGGCTCCTGCCTGCACCTCATCCTTGGTGCTCTAGTGGCCATCTTCAAGTAAGTATCTTCTGTCTCTCTCTGTCTCTCCTTATTCCTACTTTTATACTTTTACCTCTGTTTTTACTTTGTTTTTCCTTTTTCTGTCTCTTCTCCTATATTTCTGTCTTTCTGTTCCTCTCTCCCTCCCACGCTTCTGTGGCCCCTGCGGCCCGCCCCCCTGTGATGTGCTTTTCCTGACCTCTTGCCACCCAGCTGACCGGACCACCAGCCTTTATCCCTTTCTTAATGGTGCCTCAGCGCACGGCCACGCAGAAAATGTACGCAGCAGGCATTCCTCTGGCATGCGTAGAGCGCACCAAGGGCAAGCCCGTTTGTGCCCACCCTCGCCTGGACCGCACCCAGTGCCAGTAACCCTGAATCTCTGATAAGCCATTCCCTAGCCATCCTCCATTACAATGCCAAGACCCTCCACCGCCTTGACACTGGACGTCGCAGCACCTGCTGCAGTGTATCACCTAAGGACACCCACTGACCTTTTTCTTGCCGGAACTGCAACCTCAGCTTCAGCCACAATAAACAACTGGAACAATCCAAACCTGAAACCACTGATGCCCGCCACAACCTCATCAACTGCCTCCTTCTGAATGTACGCTCCCTCCATAAGCACACCACCAAACTTTGGGATCTGATCGACTCCGCCTGTCCAGACATTGCATTCCTAACTGAGACCTGGACCAATCCCACCTCCCGACCAGACAGCGCCATTGCAATCCTGGACAACTGCAACATCCTAAGGCAGGACTGGCTCTCCCGTCCGAGTGGAGGACTGGCCATCGTACACAAGTCCTCACTCTGCATCACGGTCAACATGGAGGAACACTGCACCTACACTTCCTGATCCACACAACTCACAACTCCTCCCTCTGCAGCACCCTGGTCTACAAACTGCCCAGCCACCACCTAGCCTTCATTGAGACCATTGTAGATATTGCCACCCCCCCAAACCCTGGCATCTACCTACTACCTCCTCCTGGGTGACTTGAATTTCCACCTCGAAGACCACGACTACCAAAACTCTGCTTCCTTACTCACCAATCTCGTCGCCCTCGGCCTCAGACAACTGATCACCGCACCCACGCACGCCACAGGACACACACTAGACCCTATTTTCACCTCAAGCAACCGGATTACGAAGAATAACTACAACCTGGACTGGACCGACTATCACTGCCTACACTTCGCCATCACCACACCCTGCAGCCACCTCAGCGTTCCCAGGGTCCCTCACAGAAAATGAAACAAAATCACTGATGAGCAACTCACCAAGACCCACGACCAAATCATCCCCGACCCCCACTGATGACACCAACATGGAAACTCAACTCCTGGATCATTGAATGTGCCAACTCCTTAGCCCCCCTCGGATCAACTTCTGTCAAGCGCAGCTCAAAAAAAGCCAGCTGGTTCACCACCAAACTCCAAGAGTCCAAACACACCTGCAGGCACCTACAGAAGATATGGAGAAACAGCAAAACCAGCAAAGACCTCGCCTCCTTCAGAGCCGCCACTGCCACCCATAACCAACGCATCAAGAACGCAAAAAAAGCCGTACTCTGTGAACCCATCAACACCTCCCCGCACAACACAAGAGAACTCTTCACAGTGAACAGCAAATTCACCCATCCTCCTTCCAAAGCCACCAACATGCCCCCATCGCAAGACCTTTGACACAAATGGCCACTTCCTTCCACCACAAGATTAAGGACATCTATGACAGCTTTCTTCCACAGAACCCACCCAGCATCAGAACCTACACTGACCCAACCCCCCCGAACCCACCCAAACTATCCAGAGCTGGTCCACTTTCACTACAGAAGAAACTGAAATCAATAACAGCATTCACTCCAGATCTCCCACAGACCCCTGTCCTCACCACATCTAAAACAAAGCCAGTGCATCCATTGCCCCCAAACTCCATAAGACGTTAAACTGCTCTGTCAAAACAGCCACCTTCCCTGAAGATTGGAAACAAGCCGAAGTACACCCCCTCCTGAAGAAACCCACAGCCGACCCTTCAGAGATAAGGAATTTCCAGCCCATCTTGCTGCCAAGCCAAAGTCCTGGGAAAAGCCATAAACTCACAGCTCTGACAATTCCTCGAGGACAACTACTCTCTGGATACCTCTCATCCTGGCTTCGGCAGCACAACAGCATGGAGACAGCTCTTCTTGCAGCCACCGATGACATCCGCACACTCCTCGACCACAGCCACACTGCAGCACTCATTCTCCTCGACCTCTCTGCAGCCTTCAACATGGTCTCCCACATCACCTAATGCACCAGACCACAAGAACACAGAGAGTCAGACTCCCACCCTTCATATCCAAACCAACAAAAGTCAACTGCTGAGTCCCTTATAGATCCTTCCTGAGCCCAACGCTCTTCAACATCTAGATAGCCCTGCTTGCAGCCATCGTTGGACACCACGGAATAAACATTGTGTCATATGCCAATGACACACAACTCATCATATCCCTCACTGAAGACCCGGACAAACCTAAGAGGAACTTTCACACCGGAATGAAAGCTGTCACCGCCTAGATGAGGGAGAGCTGCCTCAAGCTCAACTCAGACAAGATCAAGTTAATCATCTTTGGAAACTCCACTTCAGCCTGGGACGACTCCTGGTGACCCACATTATTCAGTGCACCACCTCCGACTGACCACGCCCGCAACCTAGGAATCATCCTCAACTCTTCCCTATCAATGACCTGACAGGTAAACGCAGTCACCTCTTCCTGCTGGCACACTCTCTGCCAATTCCGCAAAATCTTCAAATGGATCATGGTCAACTGCTGCAACAAAATCACCCACGTTCCAGTCACAAGCAAGTTCGACTTCAGCAATGCACTCTACACCGGCACCACAACATAGAACATAGGGAAAACTACAACTCATCCTAAACCCCACTGCCAGACTCGTCCTGAACCTCCCCCACCAGGAACACATCTCCCAAAACCTGAAGATCCTCCATTGGCTCCCAGTGGAGAAGCAAATCAATTTCAAACTACTCACCCACACCTACAAGGCCCTTCACAACATCGGACTGTCCTACCTGAACCATTGCATCTCATTCCATAACCCTGCCAGACCCCTACGCCCCCAACCAGCAGGCTCTAGCCACCATCCCAGGCATCCTGAAAACCACAGTCGGAGGAAGATCTTTCACCTACCTCACAGTTACGTGCTGGAACAACCTGCCCACACACCTCAGAGAAGGCCCATCACTCACCATCATCACGAAGAACCTCAAGGCATGATTCTTCGAATGAGGCCCAGACCCACTACCAGTGCCTTGAGACCCTCACGGGTGAGTAGTTGTGCTTTACAAAAACTGATTGATTGATTAATTGATACCATCTTAGAGCTTTGGTTGAAGAAACAATAAATAAGAATTAGAAAGTTTGAAAGGTAGTTTTTGCTTGAAAATGCAGACTGCTATAATTGCATTCTGTCCATCCTGTTTGTGTCTTTAAATATACAGTATAATGTACAGATGTAATATTGAAGCCTCCATGGAAGATGATAGCCAAAGTACAATACGTTCTCCCAGATATTGATATTTGACCCGCTTTAAAGTTTGTAATCTTGAAATCCAATTTTTAACCATCTGCTCTACATAGTTGAAACATTGTTATAATGTATTTACCACTTCTTTGTATAAGCAATGTAGACAACACACTTGATTTACAAGTTGGATAGGTCATGTTTTAATCACTCTTTTTTATTAGTTTATCAAAAGACACACTTTTGCAATCTGGTAGACTTAAGTAGGGAAATCACTCAGATTGAGTTTCAGTGGTAGAAGAAAAAGAGTAATCTTCACATTCATGATTCCATGTCAAACTGAGTCAAATATTTCAACAATATTTACATCTTCTTCTTCTAACACTCGAAGGATCACATAATAAATTTTTGCGCAACTTGTTCACAGATGCACTATATGTGTCTACTAATTGTCAGATGCCTGAAGCAGAATGTATCACAGTTCTGTCATGAGATAAGTGTTAAAGACAATTAGATAGTGCTGTGCACAATATTGTCCTTGGTTTGTCTTGGGTTACATTTACGACATGCAGTCAATGGAAGTGAACATTGAGGACAGTATTAGCATAGTAGTTAACATCCCTAGTGTTATCCAGATGGTAACCTACAATATCTCCACATTTTTTCAGTTTTCTTCACACCTTCTTCTTTATCTTTGCTTTTGTCTATTCCATAATCTTTTTTGATTCTTTTGTCAGTTTTTGATTAGGACATAATACTCTTTTTTCCTAAACATGATACTGTCCTAAATGAGTAGCATATTTACTTCTTAATCTCTTGTTCTCTCTCACGCACTTTTCATCTGCACTAAGCCTCTTCTCGTCAAAATCAATCAGAAACAAACTAGCTAACGTTTGAACAATGTGACAATGCCACATATGACATTCAGACCCTCATTACAACCCTGGCGGTCGGTGTTAAAGCAGCAGTAATACCGCCAACAGGCCGGCGGTAAAAAAAAATGGGATCACGACCACGGCGGAAACCGCCAACAGAGACAGCCACTTTAACAGTCCGACCGCCACGGTGGTAGCAACAAACACCGAGGCGGTCACCGCCAACAGACATGCGGAAGACAATGTACCGCCCACCCCATTAGAACCCGCCAATCCGCCAACTTTTTGAGGGTGGTACCAACGCCATCAAAAGCACGGCGGAAACAGTGTTTGGAAGGGAAACCACTCACCTCTTGACACTCAACGAAGAACCAGGACGCCATGGAGCCCGAGTAACAGGTCCTGCCCATGCTGGTCTACCTCCTCGTTTACCAGGAATATCAAAGGTGGCGGCGACGACCACAGTGAGTACTGCACCTAGTACACAGGGTAGGGGGAGAGGAAAAAGAAAGTGACACACACACGCAACATGCAACACCCCCAGCCTCACCCACAACACCATACATACAAACACATGCAACAACATTACATGTACACGCCGTAACCCCCTGGAAGAATGCAAGGACAAAAGGAATTGAGTCCAATCAGTGATATATATGGAATAGTCAGATATACGTAATGATTATAAAAACTTTATGTACCAAAGGCTGTACATTGTCCTTTCCAAATGTCCGTGGGCCACTGGGCCAAAATTCATGGGCCAAGCCCAAACTTGACTCCTGCCTCAATACGGAGAGAGCACTACAGGGGCATCAGGTGGTAAAAACACAGGCACCTCAGGGGGATTGGGAAGGGGGGGGGCACCTCAGCCGGAAGATGGATTAACGCCACTGCTCCTGGATGGGGCTACATGCCCACAGCGATGTCCTGGGGAGTGCAAAGCCACAGTCTCTCAAGTGGGTGGTCTGCCCACTGCCTGGTCCTGGGGAGTGCAAAGCCACAGTGTCTCAAGTCTCTCAAGTGGGTGGTTTGCCCACTGCTTGGTCCTGGGGATTGCAAAGCCACAATCTCTCAAGTCTCTCAAGAGGGTGGTTTGCACACTGCTTGGTCCTGGGGAGTGCAAAGCCACAGTCTCTCAAATTGATGGCTTCGCCACTGGTTCTGGAGGGGGCTTTGGGCCCAGCATGCTTCATCCTGCCAAGGAAAGGGTGAGTGAATGCATATCTCCACTGGTTCTGAAGGGGGCTTTGTGCCCAGTGTGCATCATCCTGCCAAGGAAAGGATGAGTGGATGCGTATCTCCACTGGTTCTGGAGTGGGCTTTGTGCCCAGTCTGCTTCATCCTGCCACGGAAAGGGTGAGTGGATGCGTATCTCCACTGGTTCTGGAGGGGGCTTTGTGCCCAGTCTGCTTCATCCTGCCAAGGAAAGGGTGAGTGGATGCGTATCTCCACTGGTTCTGGAGGGGTCTTTGTGCCCAGTGTGCATCATCCTGCCAAAGAAAGGATGAGTGGATGCATATCTCCACTGGTTCTGGAGGGGGCTTTGTGCCCAGTCTGCTTCATCCTGCCAAGGAAAGGGTGAGTGGATGCATATCTTCACTGGTTCTGGAGGGGGCCTTGTGTCCAGTAATGCAGCACTTGGGGTGTGGCAGTTCACATTCCCTCACCTGGGTGTCTGAGGCACAAGATTTGCAGGGACCAGGTAGCATGATAGTCCATGGAGGCAGGGCTAGACTCCATCCTGCGGCGCCTAAGGCTACAAACTGGTGATAGTGCCGGTGATGGTGGGGGTGCTTCCAGTGGTGGTGGGAAGCTCCAGCCCATCTCCTGCAGCCTCGGACGGATGCACACTGGGGCTGCTGCTGCTGGTAGTGGTCCTACTGTCAGCGGTGCAGGTGGCGGTGCTTGCGGTGGTGCTTGCGGCGGGGATGCTGGTGGTGCTTTCCGCAGTGCAGGTGCCGGTGCTACCAGTGGTGGAGGGAGGCACCAGCCCTTCTCCTGCAGCCTCGAACGGCTGGCCACTGGGGATGCTGCTGCTGACAGTAGTGGTGCAGCGGCGGTGCAGGTGATGGTGCAGATGGTGGTGCTTGTGGCGGGGATGCTGGCGGTGATACCCGCGGTGCAGGTGGCGGGGCTGGTGGTTCTGCTAGTAGGCACCAGGCCCTCACCTGCAGCCTCCGACACCTGAAGTGCCTTGCCTTGGGTTTTCTGCCCCTTCTTCACCTTGGCAGATGCTGTTGTGACCTTGGCTCTGCAGCCGGAGTTTTGGAGGATGCCTTGCTGGGTGGGTCGTGCTCCTTGTCTTTGCTGCATGCTGTCCCCTTCTTCACCTTGGCAGGTGGCAGAATGGTTTGGTCCTTTGCAGGGGTCGGTGGCACACTAGCTGGCCTGACGGGTGCCCCCTTTGAGCCTCTAGGAGTTGCAGGTACAACAGCAGACGCCGACTTGGTGGCTGAGGTGCTGGCCTGGGTTCTGGACACCCTGGCCCGAGGGAAAGGATGGGGGGGGAGGGGTAGGGAACAGGTCAATGTTTTGCCAGGAAAAGTTTTTTAGACACACTGGGGCGGAAAGATGGAGAGGGTTTGGGAGTGGAGGAAGAGGGAGTGGTTGTAGGAGCTGTCTGTCTGCTGAGTTTGGGTGAAGGTGCATGGGCTGGATGCTGTTGTGAGGTGGATGGCTGTTGAGTGGGTGGGTACTTCCATTTGTGTACTTTGGGAGGAGGGGTCACAGACACACTGGCAGAGGACACAGGGGACTTGTGCATGGTTGTGGGGGTGGTGACTGCTCGTGAGGGGTGTTTTGTGATGGGCGTGCTGGTGATGGAGGTAGTGGATGAAGATGTAGTGTATGCAGGTGTGAGTGGAGATGCTACTGGGAGGGAGGTGGACGAAGAGGAGGAGGGGGACACAGTGGAGGCAGTGGATGTTGGTGTGTCTGCATGGGTATCGTGCTTGTGTGAGTGCCCGTGAGATGAAGTGTGGTGTTTATGTTTGTGAGCCACTTTTGTGTGGTGATTTGGGTGAATGCTGGTCTGAAGGTATGCTTTGGATAGGCTGGGGTTGAGGGGATTGGGTCTGGGTAGAGAAAGTTGGAGGGGGAGGCTAGAGGCAGGGACAAGGGCTGCCATCAGTGGGGAGGCCAGAGCCTGAAATGCTCTCTGTTGAGTCGCCACGCCAGAGTGAATGCCCTCCAGGTATTCATTTGGTTGTTGCAAATGCCTCTCCACACCCTGGGTGGCATTCAGTATGGTTGACTGCCCAACAGTGAGGGATCTCAGGAGGTCAATAGCCTCCTCACGGAGGGCAGCAGGGCTGACTGGGGCAGGGCCTGAGGTGCCTGGGGCGAAGGAGATTCCCACCCTCCTGGGTGAGCGGGCTAGGGAAACACGCTGAGGGGCTGCTGGGAGGGCGGTGCTGGTGGGGGGTGGCGACTGTACCTGTTGTTGGTGTGGGCACAGAGGTGTCCACCACCACCAGGGAGCCTCCATTGGAGGAGGAGTCGCTGTCTGTGGTGTCCTCTCCTGTCCCCGTCGTGGTGCTCCCCTCGCCCTCCGTCCCACTGGTGCCCTCACTGTCGGTGGATTCGGCCTCCAGGCCCATGTGGGAAGCAGCTCCCTCCGTCAGCGGAGCCTCTGCTCCTTCGCCAGATGATGCTAATGCACATAAGGACAAGGTGACAAAACAAAAAGGGGGGGGAGACAGAGGACACACTTGGTCAATGCCAGTAACACCACTACCGTTGGAGTACATAACACACAGGTATCAGCCCTAAGCACTAGGCCATGCCCAACCATTTACTAAGACAGTCACCAGCCCATGGTGTACAATGCCTAATGCCATCAGCTGCACACCAGAAACCCACAGGACCCTGCCCAGTAGTGGATGCCCAATAACACTATTGGGGTAAGAGTGCTCCAGAGCCTGCCCAACAAGGGACCTACCCTGCCATGTTCGCCCTGGCCTAGGGGCACCCACAGCCACATCCCCCACCCAGGTACCTCCTAACACGCGCAGTCAGGTTTCAGATTCAGTACTCACCCCCTGGTGGCTGCTGTGATGCCTTCAAGCGCCCATCCAACTCCGGATAGGCCACCGCCAGGATGCGGAACATCAGGGGGTCATGGTGTAACGGGCACCCCTTCCTCATTGGGAGGCCAGCCCCAGCTGGGCCTCCGCTGTCTTTGCCCAGTGGCGCAGGTCCTCCCACCTCTTGCTGCAGTGGGTGCTCCGCCTGTCAAAGACCCCCAGGGTCCGCACCTCCTTGGCGATGGCATGCCAAATACCCTTTTTCTGGTGGGCGCTGACCTGCAGGGAAAAGACAGCAGAAAAGGGAATTAGTCACCCGTCCGGACTGTCAGACTCATTGCCCACCAGATCCCACCCATCCCCTGATGCACATACATTGACCACCATACATGCTGAACTCTGGCCAGGACGCCTCTGCCCCCCCTACATGTGGCTTACACACACAGCAATCCCTACATTCATGGCCAACGTATCAAGCTCACAGTGTACTCACCTGTTTGTCTGTTGGACCGTAGAGTAACGTGTACTGGGGTAGGACCCCATCCACCAGTTTCTCCAGCTCCTCCACAGTGAAGGCAGGGGCCCTTTACCCAGACACATGAGCCATTGTCGTTTCCAGACACAGGTCACAGCAGCACTTGCAGTGTAGGTCCTCTCCTGTTGAAGGTCAGGTAGCAAGTGAGTGAACAGATAGAAAATGGCAGCCACGTCTCCTGGGAATGTTGGTATGCTCCCAGGATCACGGTGAGTGCCTCCTGGATAGTCGGTTCCCTGGGCCTATCCTCCCCATGTCGCCCAGCAGCCCTCCCAGCTTCTCTGTTGCCCTGTGCCTCTGTCCCCTGAACCGTGTGCCACTGACCCCAGGACCCTGATCGTCCTGAGTTTGTGGGGTTGCCTGGGGTCCCTGTGGTGGTGGACACACTGCTGATTGACGTGTCCTGGGGACAGTGGCATGAGCCTGCTGGGTGGGTGCTGTGCTGGTGTTTCCTGAGGGGGGGGAGGCTCTGTGGAGGTATGGGACTGTGGCAGGGGAACCGACTGTCCAGAGGTCCCTGATGGGCCAGGTTGGTCATCCTGACCCAGGCGTGCAGAGCTGCTGTCGTCACTGTGGGTCTCTTCGGGGGGGACTGGATGTAGCTGGCACCTCCTCTCCGGTTACCTGGCGCATGGCTCCTGTGGGGATGCAAATGCATTGTTAATGTATCTGCGTGCACCATCTTGAGCATGGGTGTGATTTCCCTGTCAGCTTGGCCTTGTGTGAGTGGGGATTTTGTG
Organism: Pleurodeles waltl; assembly: GCF_031143425.1. Lineage (NCBI taxonomy): Eukaryota > Metazoa > Chordata > Amphibia > Caudata > Salamandridae > Pleurodeles > Pleurodeles waltl. Next base: position 1,276,532,393 of record NC_090446.1, on the reverse strand, counting down.
GGCTGGGTGAGTCTCTCTGCTGGGCATGCTGTGGTGACGGGTGTTCATGCAGGTCTGTGATGGGTGTCCATGCATTGGTGTAGCATGCAGGGCTTAGCATTGGGATGGGTGGGTTGTGATGGTGGGGTATATGTGGGGTGGTGGATTGACGGGGTGAGGGAGGGGTAGGAGGTTGTGATGGCATGCAGGTAGGGTGGGGGGGATAAAGTTGTTAAGATTTGACTTACCAGAGTCCAGTCCTCCTGCTACTCCTGCGAGGCCCTCAGGATGCATGATCGCCAAGACTTGCTCCTCCCATGTTGTTAGTTGTGGGGGAGAAGGTGAGGTCCATCGCCAGTCCTCTGTACTGCTACCTGGTGTCTTTCTTGCTTGTCGTTCCACCGCTTCCTTATGTCATCCCTGGTTCTTGGGTGCTGTCGCACAGCATTGACCCTGTCCACGATTCTCCGCCATAGCTCCATCCTCCTTTGAATGGACGTCTGCTGCACCTGTGATCCGAAAAGCTGTGGCTCTACCTGGATTATTTCCTCCACCATGACCCTTAGCTCCTCCTCAGAAAACCTCGGGTGTCTTTGGGGTGCCATGGATGTGGTGCGAATGATATATGTGAGGATGTGTGGGATGATGTGTGGGGTGATGTGTTGGGGTGTATGCTGTGATGTGCGTGGATGGTGTATGGGTGATGGTGTTCTGTGCCTCTGATTGAGTGGGTACTCCTGGCTTGTCTCTCTCTGCTTGCTATCTTTTTTTTTGCTGTAAGGGGTTCTGGGTAATGTGGGTGTGTGTTTTATAGTGGTGCGAGTGTGTGGGTGTGGTGCGTGTATGTGTGTCAGGTGTGTGTAGTTTTAATTGTCCAATGTGGTGTAGTTTTGTAAGTGTGTGTGTATTTTGAGCGCGGTGGTGTGTACCGACAATGGTTTACCGCGGTTGAAAGACCGCTGCGGTGATTCGTGGGTCATGATACTGTGGGCGTATTCCTGTTGGCGTAACGGTGTGGGTTTTGCTATCGCCAGTTTATCACTGACCTTCGGTGTGGCGGACTTGTGTGGGTGTCTGTATTGTGGCGGAATTCTCAGTGTGGGTCATAATACCTGTGGTGGAATACCGCCACGGGCACGGTATGTTGGCGGCTGTCAGCACGGCGGTAGGTGGCATTTACCACCAGGGTTGTAATGAGGGCCTCATTCTTTAAAAACAGTAGTTCTGTTATTAATAAATGCAGCATCTAAACTTAAGCCTTGAAACTTGTTGATCGTTATGGCATATGTAAGACAAACTGGAAACAGTTTCTGTCTGACGTACAAATCTTTCATAAGCAAAAATCATACAACACATCATCCAATTTGCTTCACACCATCAACCTGATCAAACATTACAGCTAAAAATTCAACCTGATCACAGTTAGGAAAATTAATTAAATCAACAACTGAATCTATGGCACCATTTACCAATCCTTCTTCTACATTTAAATTACGTATTAAAATTACTCTGCAAACACATAAACACTTCTCTAGTCCAGCAGTCCTGAATACAGATTTCTCCAAAAAGTTCATTTTATCTTGTAATATTTCACTCAGCAGTACAGTTACTACTTGGTGTTCCATTTTGTTGATAGCATTAAGTCCCAAATGTCTTCCTTCTCAAGTTTTAGTAATTCATCCTTAACTGCAGCACAATCTTGAAGTGTAGGCATCAAAGAAACTACGTGTTTTCCCTCTTTACAAACCATATACATTTGCTCCGCTGCGGTTGTCTTAAAGGAAAAGAGTTTCTTAATAAATCGACTTTCCAACATGAGTTTTTCCTCCTCTGTCAGAACTCCTACTCTAATGTCCTTTAGAATGTTGTCATACTCCATGTCAGAAGTTTGACACATATTTTTCACAAGTTCCTTGTATTGAAAATATTGCCAAATGTTGACATTGCCAATACTTCTTAAAGACTATTGAGTCTCTTCATGTGGAAGAGTTTTAAAAACAGGCTATCCTTTTATGGGAGTAAGTTGTAGTAGGTCTCCAAAAACAATCAAGTGTTTTCCTCCAAACAAGATGTATTCAGTTGGTAAAATCTCTTGCATTCGCAGGTAGACAAAAGCAAGCATTAGATTTAAAACCATGCTTACCTCATCAATAACCAAAAGCTTAATTTTCTCCAAAACCCTTGCTACCTCATGGCAAGCTTCACCAGATAACCTCTGGTATTCCAGTTTATTCTCATGTATAACTGGTAGAAGTAGTAGTCTATATAAAATCATTCCTTTGATATTTGTGTGCAGCTAATCTACTAGATGCTGTTACTACACACAATACGTTTGAATCTGTGGTTTTCTGGAAGCTTTCTGGGAAAACACGTAGTTTCTTTGATGCCTACACTTCAAGATTGTGCTGCAGTTAAGGATGAATTACTAAAACTTGAGAAGGAAGACATTTGGGACTTAATGCTATCAACAAAATGGAACACCAAGTAGTAACTGTACTGCTGAGTGAAATATTACAAGATAAAGTGGGTAGCGCGCTTAATACATTTTTTATTGATTGATTGATTGAAGCAAGTAGACACAACTTTGATTAAAAAGCTTTTTCCAGTACCAGCTTGATCACTAATATATTATAGTATTGGCTCAATGTGAGAAAGTAGCCTCTTTCTAGCATGGTTACCCCCACTTTTGGCCTATTTGTGAGTGTGTGTCAGTGTGTTTTTACTGTCTCACTGGGATCCTGCTAGCCATGACCCCAGTGCTCATAGTGAAAACCCTATTTGCCAGTGTGTTTTGCCTGTCTCACTGGGATCCTGATAGCCAGGACCGCAGTGCTCATAGTTTGTGGCCTATGTGTGTGTGTCTGTGTCACTGAAGTTCTGCCAACCAGAACTCCAGTACTTATGCTCACTCCACTTCCAAATTAGTCACTATAGCTTAGTGTCTTCATATTCCAATTCCAGTTGGCACACTGGACCCCTCTTATAAGTCCCTAGTATATGGTACCTAGGTACCCAGGGCATTAGGGTTCCAGAAGATCCTCATGGTCTGCAGCATTTCTTTTGTCACCCATAAGGAGCTCAGACAAACTCTTTCACACTGCCACTGCTTCATTTACTGAAGGCTAGGTGCAAAGTTACTAAGTGTGAGGGCACCCTTGCACTAGCAAAGGTGCCCCCACCCTGTCCCGGGCCAATCCCCCGGACTTCGTGAGTGCGGAGATACCATTACATGTGTGCACTACATATAGGTCAATACCTTTATGTAGCTTCACAATGGTAACTCCGAATATGGCCATGTAAGATGTCTAAGATCATGGAATTGTCCCCCCATTCCAAATCTGGTATTGGGGTGCCAATCCCATGCATCCGGAAGGCTCCACCATGGACCCCCAGTACTGCCAAACCAGCTCTCTGAGGCTTGCACTGTTGGTACAGTTGCTGCCACTTCACAGACAGGGTTCTGCCCTCTTGGGGTCTGAGCAGCTCAGTCCCAGGAAGGCAGAACAAAGCATTTCCTTTGGGAGGAGGGTGTTACACCCTGTCCCTTTGGAAATAGGTGTTACAGGCTGGGGAGGGGTAACCTCCCAGAGCCTCTGGAACTGCTTCGAAGGGCACAGATGGTGAATAATCCAGTCTACACCGGTTCAGGGACCCCTAGTTCCTGCTCTGGTGTGAAAATGGAAAAAAAGGAAAGGGGAGTGACTACTCCCCTGTCCATCACCACCCTAGGGGTGGTGCCCAGAGCTCCTCCAGTGTGCCCCTGGTGTTAGCCATCTTGTTTTCAAGGTGTGGGGACACTCTGGAGATTTCTGAGTGGCCAATGCCAGCAGGCGACATCAGAGACCTCTTCTGATAGGCGCATACCTGGTTAGGTAGCCAATCCCCCTCTTAGTGCTATTTAGGGTCTCTCCTGTGTGTTTCTCTTCAGATTCAGCTTGCACGTTTCCACCAGGAATCCTCTGCAACTTCTGCTTCATCCTATGACCGTCGGATCAACCGCAGACTGCTCCCGAAAACTGCTGTAACTGCAACAAAGTATCCTAGAAGGCTACTGTGACTCTGCAACTTCAGCTCCAGCCAGCTACTGCAACAGTTTCCAAGGTGTGCACACTCTGAGGACTCCCTGTCTTTACCCTGCACCAGAATGACCGAAGAAATCTCCTGTGGAGTGACGGAGTCACTTCCCTGCTCCAGCAGGCACCTTCTAAGATGACGGCTGATTCTCTGGGACTCCTCTCCTGAAGACAGATGGTGGAACCCTTCGACCCAGACTGTCCTAAGGTCCAGCTGTCCAAATTTGGCAGAGGGATGAGCTTGCCTTCCCAGTTTGCGACAGTACCCATGTGCACTACATCATCTCTAGCTTCTGAGGCCTCTGTGCACTATTTGCAAGAATCCTTCATGTACAGCCTGGCCCATGTCCCCAGCACTCTATCTTGCGATGCTCAACTCACTGAGTTGTTCTCTGGTGGCATGGGACCTTCTTTTGTAGTGCTGCAGCAAACGCAATTTGCACCTTCTTTGTCCCCGTGTCCTGGGACTCCTGTGGGTGCTGCCTGGTCATCTGTGGGTTCCCTCCAGTGTTGGGAGCCCCCTCTGCCTCCTCAGTCTGAGTTGAGGTCCCCAGGTCCACCCTGGGTCCAGACAGCACCATTTTGATGCAACCCATGACATTACTTGAACCAAGGCTTGTTGGACTAATCCAGGACTGCAACTCACCTGCATCCAACATCTTGACGTGGGACATTCTTTGCATCATGCAGGAACCCACAGCCATCTTCTTTGGTGCTCTTCTGCAGACTTATTCCAACTGGAGAATCCTCTTTTGCACCGTCTTCTAGATTGGCAGGGGCTCCTGTCCTTCCTGGAATCTTCTGCGACTTCTGGACTTGGTCTCCTCTCTTTACAGGTCTTCAGGTCCAGGAATCAACCATTTGTTGCTTGCAGTCTTGCTTGGTTCTTCCAATAACTCTTATCACGACTTGTAGTGTGTCCTGAGGAAACTTGCAGTACTTTACTCCTACTTTCCTGGGCTCTGGGGTGGGGTATTTTACTCCCCTTTGTGGTTTTCTTACACTCCCAGCGATCCTCTACACAATACACTTGCCTGGGGGGGAACTCGTGATTGCATTCCACTTTCTTAGTATATGGTTTGTGTTGCCCCTAGCCCTATTTCTTCCTATTGCATTCTTTGGTATTTTCTACTTTTCGCACTATCCTGTGACTATTTACTTACCTCATGTTGGTCTCTAGTGTATATATTGTGCATAATACTTACCTCCAGAAGGAGTATTGCCTCTAAGGTACTTTTTGGCCTTGTGTCACTAAAATAAAGCATCTTTATTTTTGTTAACACTGAGTATTGTCTTTTATTGTGCATAAGTACTGTGTAAATATAGTGGTATAGCATGAGCTTTGCATGTCTCCTAGTTCACCCTAAGCAGCTCTGTTACAGCTACCTCTAACAGCCTAAGCTGCTAGAACACTGACTACATTTCACTAATAAGGGATAACTGGCCCTGGTATGAGATGTAAGTACCTAGGGTACCCACTACAAACTAGGCCAGCCTCCTACACTCAAAAGATGAGCAATTGCATTTCTTTTGCTCGTGTCATAATCCATGTTCTATTTTATCTTTTACTTACAATGGAAATCTTTTTCTGCTTGTTGTTTAGTTGTCCAACTAACTATTCCAGATTGACTGATTCCTGTCTAGGTTGTCCATGGCAGTTTTTTACTTCATTCATAGCTATTGCAGCTTCATTTTAATAATACGTTTTCCAAGAGGATCCTGACTTGAAGGTGCTGAACTTTGGCTTCTTTGAGATCTATCCTTAGCTACCTGAGCAGCAATCATTTATTCCTGTTGTATCTCATCATTCAACACTTGCAAATAGTTATTGAACATGAGCCACGGAATACTATATTTGACAGCATTAAAAGAATCTTCATAGCAGTTATAATCTTCAAGTAATTTGAATTCAGTATGCCAAGGTTTGAACAGTTGAAAAAGTACAAAATAGAAAAACTCTCTTTTCTCAGGAGTTTGACAGCTATGTTTTCAATGGTTAATTCAATTTTGTTTTTCATGTTTCACTAAGCATCCATCACATCCACAAACTGCATATTTTCCTTCTTCTATGTTTTCACTTATATTATTCCTGTATGTGTAGTTTTGAAGAATTTCATAAAGGCGCTTGTCTTCTAGATGTTGACTTCTTTTTTGATGGTATGTATCCAAATATTTGATTTTACAGTATCTGTACTTTCTGGGTCAACGTCTGCCAGGTGCTGAATTTCAGGGAAATACTTCAATACTCTGTTTCTTGTAGTAGACAGACCAAGACTTACCAAGACAATGCCCTTTGATTTTGAGAACAAACTTGCTGAAATCACATGCTTCATAAACCACATTTCTCTATGGGGAAGCTTTTTCAAGCTGAAAGAATACAATTTCTTGTTAAGTTTATTCTCCTTAGAAATCTCCTTCCACATCACCTTCATTTCAGTTTTTTGCAGATTGTAGTCTAACATACTGAGCCACAGCAATGGAGTTGTTTGCAACAAAATGAATGTCCATGTTAGCATTCCACATTTTTAAAATCACAGGATTGTAGTTATTAATATATTTTGAATCTTCACTTCTTTTTAAGATGTATGTGTTCTTTGGTGATTTTCATCTTAGTGTAATGTCTCACTGAAGACAAGAAGATGATCACTCTTCCTTTTGAAATGACAGGTCTTGGAAATCAAAATTGACATATTGTATAAAATATTTCTTTAGACCTGTATGTACGATGACAGTACATCACACATCTATGTGTTTGAAAATGTAAAGCCTGTGCTCTGGGACCTTTCTCATCACTCTGTTTTGGTATAGCACATGTGACATACTGTTGTATATAGTACATCACTTTTTGCTCCCAATTTGGGTGCGTCTTTTATCCATAGTAGCTTGTGAATGTGAGGAGCACCTCTTGCCTGGCACTCTTTCCACCAAAAGAAACCACTTACTTCTCCAAGAGGAGGATTGCTTTTGTTGCAGATAGAAGCAAGCAAAGATTCGAACCGGTGGCTGAAATATCTACAAACATTAGCAGGATCTAATGAGCACAGTTCTCTAGCTGTCTTCAAATCAATATATGTTTTAGATTAGAGTTTCCTTCTCATAGAATTGAATAAAATCATCCCATGCATACTCTGCGCAACACAATGTCAAAAACCAGGTTGGTGGTCTTAGGTTTCTCAGCATGCACTTCAGTTCTCTGTGATGTCGGTACCAGTATTTGGTGGTGCCACGTTGCAAGCCATTAAATTAATCCAGTTTCATTCTATGTTCTTGCACTTTGTTAACAAAAGTTTGTGCAGATATTTTTTTAAGATTAAATCCTGTTTTTAAAATGTGATCCACTGCCTACGAAAGTCCAGAGCAGTCAATCCCAAATAGAAGGTGAAATATGTATGGGATACATTTTCTGAATCTTGGGGCCAGATGTAGGTAGGTAAAATTTTGCGAATTGGAAATAGTGACTCCATGCGAATCGCTATTTCCGACTCGCAAAACCAAATGCAAGAAAGACTTGCGATACCAAATTGCGAGTCGCAGAGGTATCGCACTGCATTTTGCGACCTCTGTTTTTAGCGATGTTGCAATTTGCGACCTCGCTAAAAGCGAGCTCGCAATTTGCGCAAAGGGTGTGGTCCGATGTCGCAAATTGAGACTGCCTTGCAAATTGCCTGCAGGTGCAACATAACAGTTGGGAAACCCACTTCCTGGCTCTTGGTGATGACATCAGAACCAAGAGGTCACCACATAGAACTCAGAGGAGAGAGGACCACACCCATCCCAAACTGCTGAGCCACAACCAGGGGAGAGGAGCTGCAGCAACTATGAAGGAGACAGGCAGTGCTGGCAGGACGAGAAAACTGAAATTCTCAGACAAGGAGTTGGAGGTCCTTACAGAAGAGTGCTGCCTGCACGATGACCAACTCTTCGGCAAGGCATTAATGAGTGTCCCTGACACTCAGAAGAAAAGAATTTGGCAACAAATACAAGAAAAAATCAATGCCATTGGTGTAAGCCACCGCACCCTAGAGGAAATCCGGAAAAGGTGGTATGACCTGTGCTCCAGGACCAAGGAGAGGGTTGCAGAGCGCATGAGGGAGATGAGGGGCACCGGAGGAGGCCCATCCACCATCCCACCACCCACAGCCCTGGAAACCATGGTGAACACGACACGGGAGCCAGAGGCTGTACTGGGCATGGGAGAAGTGGACAATTCAGCGCCTGGGACATCAAAAAGTGAGTGCCATGAGATATGCTTTGACACCCACAAATGCAGTATACACACTATCCCAGTACATGGCAGCAGGCACCACCAGACTAGCTCCATTCCAGTCTATCAAACTCTAGAATAGTGCATTATGGGCAATGTAGTACAGTGGTTCAAATATAGGCAAATGTTTATTATGAGGCATAAAACAGATGTGCGAGACTGACAGTGTATCCCCTATGTCCCACAGGGCACCCCCAGCAGCGAACACATGCAGAGAGAGGAACATGGGCCAGACCCACAGCAGGAGGCTGCCAGTGACACAGCAGGGCCCAGCAGAACACCACCAGAGTCCATGGAAGATCCTACGCAGGACATGGAGGCAGCGGGGTAGCACCAGGGCCCAGCCCCACAGAGAGGCACACAAAGCCAGCAGCTGGAGCAGTGCGCAGACGCCAGCGCAGAGTGCAGTCTGTGCCCCGGGATGAAGTTGCAGACATCGAGTTTGCGGGACTGGAGGCATCATTGGTTCAGGGTGCGCCTGCAAAACAGACAGTTGCGGTCAATAAATAGGACTCTCAATAGACTGCAGACCACTATGACCCATGGGATGGCAAATGTGGACAGTCAGTTCCAACACATGAACCAACATCTGGGGAACTTGACACAGGCCATTGAACATTTGGTCACTAAACTTGTGGCAGACAGGGCACAGGCAAGGCGCAGGGAGCGCCACACTGCCGCCCGGTTTGACAGACTGGGTGCCTTGCTACTAACACCACCTGCCTGTCAAGGCGTACTGTCAGCCTGCAAGTTGAACTAGATCATTTCGCAGGGGATGTGGCACGGGGACTTGGCCGCATCAGCCATGCGGTAGATCTAATGGAGACCAGGCAGCCTGCAAGCAGCACCGGGGATACCCCCGGGACAGCGAGGAGGGCTCGACCATCAGCAGTGTGTCTGCCACCGATTACCGTGTGCTGCAGAGTAGCAGTGCACGGCAGGGGTCAGGGGACCCACTAGAAATGAGCCATGGTGGCCGCAGTAGGAGGAGGGTGTGAGCCACCAAAATGTACTCTTAATAAGGCACATGCAATTAATGTGTCTTATATGACTTTTGACAATTCAAGACTGTGGCATACAGCACAATTCTAATTTTTTCATAGTTTAGAAATAAAAAGGTCTTGTTTGTGTGACTACACAACTGGGCTATGTGTGTCTGACATTAGTGAGTGTGGTCACAGTTGCCACGTACCTGCTATAGTATTGGGTTGCAATGTGGTTCCGTCTCTGTCTGCCCTAATTTGCGATGCTTCTATCCCCAGGCTGTTGGTGTGGTAGCTCTTGCTCCTCATCCTCTGTGTCTGTGTCTTCAGGGGTGAGATGTAGCTCACGTCTGGTGGCAATGTTGTGTAGGATGGCACAGGCGGCAACTATCTTGCATGCTGTTTCTGGGGCATACTGGAGTGCACCTCCACTTTTGTGGAGGCATCTGAATCTTGCCTTTAAAAAGCCAAAGGTCCTCTCCACTACAGTTCTGGTCCGCCGATGTGCACTGTTATATCGCCTCTCGTTCTGATTGCTAGGTGTTAGGTACGGGGTGAGTATCCAATGTCTCAGGGCATATGCACTGTCACCTGTTTGACAAAAAATGGCAAATTTAGCAGGGCATCAATGGGTTACACAGTGACCTGTATGTATGGTTCAGGGTGTAGTCAGCAATACCTAATAGATATCCATCCCCAAACTCCCCACATTCTAGGCATTGGTGTATCCCACTGTGCCTGAATATGTATGAGTCATGTGTACTCCCAGGATATTTAGCTACAATGTCAGTAATGACATTATGGGCATCACATACCACCTGGATGTTTAGTGAGTGGATACATTTCCTATTGCGGAACACATATTCCAGATTTGCAGGAGGGCAAATTTGTATATGTGTCCCGTCCACACACCCTATTACATGGGGGGAGTTGGCAATTCTGTAGAAGTCCAACTTGGTGCTGTTAATTTCTGCCTCATTCCTGGGTAGGTATATATATCTGGACATGTGTGTGAGTATGGCATCTAGGAAACATCTGAAGAATCGTGAGAGTGCACTTTGGGATACCCCACCTGCCAGAGCAATCACCCCCGATAGTTACCCAAGGCCAAGAGGTGCAGTGAGCATAGCACTTGCACATGTGTAGGGATGGCGCTGCCGCGCATTGTCTGTCGTTCAAGCCGAGGATTCAGTAGTTCAATTAATTCTAAGATTACAGCACTGCTAAGTCTATATTTGTCATATATCTCCTCCTCAGTTTGTTGAAATAGTGTCTGCCTGGTTCGGTATGCCCTCTCCTGTCTCTGCCTCCTCCTCCTCTGCAGGGTGGCCTGGACTCTCGTCCTCCATGCTATCACGTACAGTTCAGCCATTTTGAGTCACCCAGATGCCTTCTGGGTCTCCTTTTATACTTTGGTTCTGGTTACCACCTGCTCTGAATCAGTGGTAATCTGGATGTGCAAAATTGGCTTTTTGCGGCTAGTCGCAATTTGCGACTGGCTTTTGCATATGGTTTGCGACTCGCAATTTGCGACTTCCTATTTGCGGGTCACAAAATCAGGTCGAAATTTTTGCGAGTCGGTGCTGTGTGGCATCGCTATTTGCATTTCGGAAATGGGATTTTTGCATCCCATTTCGGATTTTGCGAGGTCGCAAATAGCGATTCGGGCCATTTGCGACTCGCAAAACTTTGCTACTTCTGGCCCCTGGATCCTCAGAATATGATTGTGTTGATCAGTATTCAGCTGCTAGTATTTGTATGGGCCGGTCATCATACCAACCTCCTACTCCAGTTTGAAACAAGTGAGGGAAACATCGAGCCTCTAAACTCTTTTACCACATACTCATAGGAGCTCCTTAAGCTTGCTTCATTCGAAAGAGGTCTATAGCATCACTAGTGAGTTCTTTGGAATGTGATGGATGTAGTGCTCATACATTTTTCCTGATTGGGCTGGATCTAGTTTTTCTATTTGTCCACTTGGTAGTTAGCTCACATCATCATCAATCTTGGAACATCAGGCTCAAAAGCAATATTTTTGTAATAAACATTATTTTGTACCAGGTATTATGTTGCTTGTTTAACTTTATTAACATCAACCAACTCTTGTCAAGTTGTTTTATTCTTAGTAGGTGTACAATTTACCAGGATAATAGGTGGCTCCTCATTGTCTTTGTCCATTCCTACAGTTTCAACATTTCTGAAAAGTCTAATGGCAAATACAATATTCTTCCTTTAAGGCCTTTCAATAATTCTTTTGGATGCATTTTACCTTTTTTTGGTTCCAATCATATAATCACTTGAAATTGATGTAGGGATTGTATAAGGATAGATTCGTATACATTTAAGTCTCCCAGTTATCCCAGAACACTCACAAGTTCTCACCTATTACACACTGCACTAGCTGGTGTTTTCACGTCCTCTAACTTATCATAGCAGTACTTACATATAATTTGCAGAGTGGACAAGTCAAAACGCTCCTTTGCAAATAAATAAGCAAAAAATTCTTGCCACTTTTCTCTGTCTTCCCCTTTGGTTTTGGAAGATACATCTACATTTCATATCTGACTTTTACAGTGAGTGTGTCTACAGCAAATGCTGACATAGTTTGGCTTTTCAGAAGAAGTTGTATTACAATTCATAATCTCTTCTGCAAAATTCTCAGTAGCAATACCTGTGCTCTCTTTTTCAATACCTGTACCTACCAATTCCTCATTCTCCATAGAATCTTCTTCAGGACCAAAGAATTAAAAGTCACATCCTCACAAACGTTTTCTACCTGTTGCGGGGTCCCATGCAAAAGTGTTATATTCATCTCTCCTAAACATAACGCTGGAGTCTTCACACAGTTAAGTCTCCTAACTAAAAAAGTCACATGAAAAGTCACGTACAAAAAGTTGTAAGAGATCAATAGATTGCTGTTGAATGCTACAAATACTAATACAATTCCATTTGTAAACAGGGCCCTGTCTAGACGTCCCTGAGTCTCTTCAGCTTCAGCTGTCACCTCTTCCATATTTCTAGGAACAATCTCCTCTTTTTCAATAGGACTTCCATCCTTAAGCTCATAACATCGACCATTCGAATCAACTGCATGTACTAATGTGTTCTCTTAGAAATAGCCTTCTTCATTAAAGAAAGACTCTGTACTTGACGTATGTTTCCTTTCTCCACTAAATAGTTTACCAAAATTAGTTTTATTGTCAATTCTCTTTCTTCAGCTGTATCTCTTCATACCCAATACCATTTTAGCCAATGTTCTCATTTTATTAATAATCAAAATGAAAGCTTCCCCTTCAAGGCAAACACCTTATCAACTACAGCATCAACACCTATTTTGTTTCACTACTTCTCTTCTCCTCTTGTATCTTTTCATATGTTTAATGATATTCTGAATTACCTTGGCACATAACATTCTCACTCTAATTTCTTTTAACTGTTCCTGCCTTCCAGTTGAGCTTTTGGCATCCTTCTCTGACTTCTTGGTTGTAGTCTGACACATTTTGTTACTTTCCGTCACTGATTTAAAAGTGTCCCTTTTGGATTCTACAAACATTTCAGGTCCCACCAACTGTTTTAAAAACGTTGCGCACATGTTGTACTTGTTTTTACTGTCATGCAAGTAGATAATATAATTTCTTCACTTTCTTTTTTCCTTATGTTTTCTTTGTCATTTTCAGTATGTCTTGTAATACAGGAATAGGTCTAAAAAAACAATAAATACCAAAATGTATACCTTCTCACATATACTACTCAATGTTATATTATAACCATATCAATGTAATAAACAAAATTGCACCACTATAGTGTCACACTTTACATGTCTTAGTTTTCTGTTTAAATAATAGTACACCTCTCTTTGTTATCATATGTCTGACTGTCTGACTTATTGTTTGAGTTTTTGAGTGAATGTGTGCTTCACTGCAGCATAGTGTATCAAAGTATTCTTCACCATCTTCTCACCTACATTAGTGTTTCTCTAGGTGTATTAGTCTATATATAACTGTAACCCTGGGTATGTGTGCATATTTATCAATCTATGACTGGGAGTTAACTTGCATATATAAATATATGCATCCTTGTTTTACTGTTTGGATCAGAATGTGAGTGGGTGTATCAGTGTATTTATAAGTGTGTTATTATATGTGCTAGTGTGTACTCTTATTATGTTGAAGCCACATGAATATCATAAATTCCCAGATTTAGAAATCTACAAAATAATTAGATTCCTACATCAACACTTTTTTAAGCTACTTTGGTATTTATCTTTAATTTACCCCATCTTTTCTTCTTTCCATCTCAGCTGCATTCTGCAGTACACAAAGAAATAGGAGAATGCCTCTCATGATTGCTTTTGTCTAGGATGGTATCATTTCCTCCACAAAAAAATGAATCTGCCCAATCTAGGCAGCCATGCACCATGCTGAAAGCCTGTCTGCATTATCACTAGCCAGGAATTTCACCATTGTTGCAAATATAAAGTACAGAAACTCACTCTATCTTGTATACACTACATTTCTGTCATGTTGACGTGGGGAAGGGAAACACTACATAGCACTTGCTAAACTGCTTTGCAGCTTAAGCCTAGTAAATAATGCACACACACATACAAAACTACACCACATTGGACAATTCAAACAACACACACCTGACACCCATTCACACACCACACCCACGCAAATATAAAACACACACCCACAGTACCCACAACCCTTTACGACTACAAACCATTGCCACAAGAGAGAGATACAGCAAGAGCACCCACACAACCAGAGACACAAAACACCATCACCTATACACCATCCACGCACCTTACATCACACATCCCAACACATCACCCCACACACCCACACCCACACCAATAACACCACAACAACACTCCAGGTTCTCAGAGGAGGAGCTAAGGGTCATGGTGGAGGAAATCATCTGGGTAGTGCCACAGCTATTTGGATCACAGGTGCAGCAGATATCCATTGCTAGGAAGATGGAGCTATGGCAGAAAATCGGGGACAGGGTCAATGCGGTGGGACAGTACCCCAGAAAAAGGGATGAAATCAGGAAGAGGTGGAAAGACCTACAGGGGAAGGTGCTTTCCGTAGCAGCAAGACACCAGCTCGCAGTACAGAGGACTGGCGGTGGACCCCCACCTCCTCCCCCACAACAAACAACATGGGAGGAGCAAGTCTTGGCAATCTTGCATCCCGAGGGCCTGGTAGGAGTAGGAGGAGGACTGGGCTCTGGTAAGTCAAATCTTTATTACTATCACCCCCCTACCTGCATGCCATCACAACCCCCCACTCTTACCCTCACTCCCATCACTTCACCACCTCCCACATACCCCACGATCACAACCCACTCATCCCAATAAAAAGCCCTGCACGCAACACCAATGCATGGACACCCCTCACAGACCTGTATGGACACCTATCACCACTGCATGCACACTGGAGAGAATCACCTAGCCCAACCTGGCCCATCAGTGATCTCCGGACAGTCGGTTACCCAGGCACAGTCACACACCACCACAGAGCCTCCTCCCTCAGGAAACACCACCACAGCACCCACCCAGCGGGCCCACACCTCTGTTCCCAGGACGCATCAAACAACAGTGTGTTCACCACTACAGGGACCTGAGGCCACCCCACAAACACAGGACGATCAGGAACCTGGGGTCAGTGGCAGTGGACACACGGTTCAGGGGACAGAGGCACAGGACAACAGAGAAGCTGGGAGGACTGCTGTGTGACAGGGGGAGGACAGGCCCAGGGAACCGACTATCCAGGAGGCACTCACCGCGATCCTGGGAGCATACCAACATTCCCAGGAGACGCTGGGCCAGATCCTGGACAAGTTGCAGGAGAACATGCGGCTGCAGGAGGGACAGTACCTGGGGATCAGGGAGGACTTGAAGGACATCAACACCACCCTGGTCTCCATTGCAGGGGTGCTGGCAGACATGGCCAACACTATGAGGGAGGCAGTGGCACAGCACCGGGCCCCTGACACTAGCCAAACCGACGAACAGCCCTCACCTTTGCTGCCGCTAGTGGACAGGAGGCCCCACCACAGGACCAACAGGCCACCAGCACCCCTCTCACTGCAGAAGGAGAACCACCCAGCAAACGTTCCCTGTGATCCAGGCAGAAGCCAGAGACTATTGCCAAGATCCCCGCTAGGAAATAAGACTCTCCTGATTGTCACCCTTGTGTCCCACTCTGTCACCCTGTCTACCTTGAACTGCCATTGGTCCAATTCCTATGCACCCTTGGACAATGCACCTGTGATACAAATAGACTGGACTCTATCCTGGACTTTCCTCCATCATCACCCCATCCCATTCCACTCCCCCCTCTACTTCATAGCACTTAACTAAACACCCTTTGAAAAAATACAAGTATGGGGTATGTCAAATGATTTAAGTATGTATTCGTTTATCAAGGTTTAAACATTGCAATTCAACTGTACAGTAATGTATACACAGGAAAGACCTGTAGTTGGCTGCATCCATACGATAGCGATAGTCAGTGATAGTGGGGCACAAATATCTGCAAATAGAGATGCCAAAGGGTACAGTGAGTGGCCATAGAAGTGGGAAAACCAGCCAGCCAGTGACAATGTCAAACACAAAACTGTCAATTAAATGTGAATTTACGCTGTCTTACCTGTGTGTCATTGGAAGTATTGACAAATAATTGCACTTCTGTTGTCCTCATCATCATCCTCTGCCTCCTCATCTCCACTGTCCACAGGGTCCACTGCTGCCACACGGCAATCTCCAGCCTCCTCCTCCTGCAGAAAAGGCCCCTGGCGACAGAGGGCAAGGTTGTGCAACATACAGCATGTCATGATGATCTGGCAGAACTTCTTGGGTGAGTAGCACAGGGATCCACCTGTTAGATGGAGGCAACAAAACCTGGCCTTCACGAGGCCAAAGGTCCTCTCTATAATTCTTTTTGTTCGCCCATGTGCTTCATTGTAACGGTCCTCTGCCTTTGTCCTGGCATTCCTCACAGTGTCAGTAGCCATGAGAGGTTGGGGTAACCAAAGTCACCTGTAAATATCGAGGGAGAACTGTTAGCCACACACTAACCCTTAGTCCCCACACCATACCCATACTGGGTGGGAACCAGGGCTCACCTATTAGCCACACCCTGTGCCTCTGGGGTTGAGCTATCACATTTGGGATTCTGCTATTCCTCAGGACAAAGGCATCATGCACAGACCCAGGATACTTTGCATTGACGTGGAAGATGTACTGGTCCTCAAGGCACACCATGTGCATATTCATGGAGTGAAAGCTCTTTTGATTTCTGAACACCTGTTCATTTCGCGGGGGGACAATGCAATCTGTATTCCATCAATAGCCCCAATAATGTTGGAGATATGTCCCATTGCATAGAAATCATCTTTCACTGAGGCCAAATCCTCCACCTGGGGGAAAACGATGTAGCTGCACATGTGTTTATTCAGGGCAGGCAACACTCTGGTATTGAGAACATTGACTGAGACATTCCTGCTGCCAATCCCACTGTCACTTGGAAGGAGCCAGTTGCCAGGAAATGGAGCACTGATAGCACTTGCACAAGAGGCGGGATCCCGGTGGGGTGACGATAGCAGAGATTAGGTCAGGCTCCAATTGGGCACACAGCTCCTTGATTGTGGCCCTGTCAAGTCTATAGGTGAGGATAATGTGCCTGTCCTCCATTGTTGCAAAATCCACCAGGGGTCTGTACACGGGGAATGTCTCCATCTCTTATTCATCCGCAGTGGTTGCAAACCATGGGGAAAAATAGTGAGCAGCGGGTCATTATCTCTTAATTCCAACCACTACAGTTGAAAGCATGTTGTGATTGTAACAGTATATTGTTGGAGATGTCCAAATGGTGCATTTGTGTACTGTGATGCAGTTAGGATCCATGGATGCCCCTCCCCCCCCTGAAACGGCGTCCGCCTGTCCTGTTTGGAGGGACAGGTGGAAATGAGGTAATTCCACTGACGTTGTGCGCTGTTGCGGGAGGCGGTCGAAAACCGTTGTGTGACTCCTCATTGGTTAACATTGGGCCCTATGGGGCACAGTGGCCAATGGTGATGTACGCCAGCGGTGACGGTATGCACCGCCGCAGACGTCACCGCCATTTTCTATCTAATTCCTTACTTGCTACCTGAACTTCAACCTGAGAGGTATTACACTACATGTGCTGCTGTGACCTGTGTCTTCAACTGACCATGGCATGTGTGACGGGGCAAAGGGCCCCTGCCTTCACCTCGGCAGAGTTGGTGCGACTGGAGGATGGGGTCCTACCCAGTACTGAATGCTGTATGTGCCTCCAGACCAACAGGTGAGTACACAGTGAATACAATGCATGGTACGTGAATGCATGGAGTGCTGCGTGTGAAGGCCTCATGTAGGGGGTGGGTGGTGAATGGGTCCTGGGGAGCGTGCAGCATGTATGATGGGCCATGTCTGTGCTAATGGGGATAGGAAGGGGCATGGTGGGCCATGAGTGTAACAGACAGGACGGTCGGACTAATACCTTTCCCTGTGTCTATTTCCCTACAGGTCAGCGCCCATCTAAAGAAGGGAATATGGCGTGCCATCTCCAAGGACGTGCGGACCCTGGGGGTCTATGGCAGGCGGAGCACCCACTGTCGGAAACGGTGGGAGGACCTGAGACGCTGGGCACGGAAGACCGCAGAGGCCCAGCGGGGGATGGCCTCCCAACGAGGAAGGGGTGCCCATCGAACCCTGACTCCCTGATGGCCTGCATACTGGCGTGGACTATCCGGAGCTGGATGGGCACTTGGGGGCATCACAGCAGCCACAAGGGGGTGAGTACAGTTCCCCAGTATACAACTTGCGCCTGTTGGGGTGGGAGTCCTGTTGGTGCCCAGAGTCCAGTCCCGGCATTACAGGGTTGGTCCCATGTTGGACAGGGTTCTGATGTGAAAGTACTCTAAGCAAGCTAGTAGGCATCCACTACTGGGCAGGCGTCTGTGGGTCTTAGGTATGCTGCAATTGGCGTTAGGCGTCCCTATCCATGGCCTGGTGACCAGCATTGTGACTGGTAGTGCATTGCCTGGTGCGTAGGGCTGTTCCCTGTGTGTGAGTGTGTCGCGTAGGCCAGCGGTGGTGTTGTAGGCGCCATTGACCAAGTGTTTCCTTTGTGTCTTCCCCCCTTTTTGTTTTGTCACCCTGTTCCTATGTGCATTAGCATCATCTGGGAGAGGAGCAGAGGCAATGGCGACGGAGGGAACTACATCCCACAGGACCCATGAGGCCGAATCCACAGACGGTGAGGGCACCAGTGGGATGGAGAGTGAGGAGAGCACCACGGTGGAGACAGGAGGAGACAGTTCCGACATGGATACCTCCTCTGATGGGAGCTCCCTAGAGGTGGGGGACACTTCTGTAGCCACCCCAGCTACAGGTACAGCCGCCAACCTGTACCAGCACCACCCTCCAAGCAGCCCCTCAGCAAGTTTCCCGTGCCTGCTCACCCAGGAGGGTGGGCATCTCCTTCACCTCAGGCACCTCAGGCCCTGCCCCAGTTAGCCCTGCTGCCCTGAGTGAGGAGGCTATTGACTTCCTGAGATCCATCTCTGTTGGGCAGTCAACCATTGTGAATGCCATCCAGTGGCTGGAAGCCCAAATGCAACAGACAAATGTATTCCTGGAGGGCATTGACACTGGCTTGACGGCCCAACATAGATCAATCCAGGCTCTGGCCCCCTCTCTGATGGTAGCCTTTGTCCCTGTTTCCAGCCTCCCCCATCCAACTTCCTCTACCCAATCCCATTCCCCTCAACCCCAACCTATCCCAAGCACACTGCCAGACCAGCATGCACCCAGCTCAACACACAAGAGTGGACATGGCAAACACAAGCACCACACTTCATCCCACAGGCACTCACACAAACACCATCCAGAATCAGACATACCAACATCAACTGCATCCAATTTGCCCCCTTCCTCCTCATCGTCCACCTCCCTCTCAGTTTCGTCTCCACTCACACCTGTATGCACTACATCCTCATCGACTACCCCCATCACCAGCACACCTAACAGCACATGCCCCTCACTGGCAGTCACCAACGCCACTTCCATGCACACGTCCCCTGTGTCCTTTTCAACTGTGTCTGTGCCCCCTCCTCCCAAAGTACTCAAACGCAGGCACTCAGACACCCAACAGCCATCCACCTCACAACAGCATCCAGCCCATGCACCTGCACCCAAACACAGCAGACAGACACCTCCTACCACCACTCCCTCTTCCTCCACTCCCAAACCATCTCCCTCTTCATGCCCCAATGTCCCTAAGAAGCTTTTCTTTTCCACCGTTGACCTCTTCCCTACCCATCTCCCCCGTCCCTCACGTCAGGCCCGGGCGGTCAAAACCCAGGCAAGCACCTCAGCCACCCAGTCCAAGGGCACAGTAGTGTCCCCAAGTACTGCAGGTGGGAAAGGATCCCGGCCACCAGCCAGGCAGACGGACAGGGTGCCATCCCCAAGTGCGTTGAGGAAGGGTGACGAGACAGCCCCAGCTGCAGGACGAAAGGGCAAGGAGGCAGCTCCAGCTGCAGGATGGAAGGGCAAGGAAGCAGCCCCTGCTGCAGGATGGAAGGGCAAGGAGGCAGCCCCAGCCCAAGGGGCCTGCAACAGCAGGCAGTAGAGACAAGGGGCCTGGTGCAGGTACTCACTCGGAGCCCCCACCACCAACCATGATGGTGCAGCCGTCCAAGGCTGCAGGGGAAGGGCTGGAGCCTCCCCCCACCACTGCCAGCACCTCCACCTGCACCGCCACCAGCACCACTGCCAGCAGCAGCAGCCCCAGTGGGCAGCCGTCCGAGTCTGCAGGGGAAGGGCTGAAGCCTCCCCCTCCACTGCCAGCACCGCCACCAGTACCACTGCCAGCAGCTGCAGCCCCAGTGGGCAGCCATCCGAGGATGCAGGGGAAGGGCTGGAGCCTCCCCCTACCACTGCCAGCTCCAACAGCAGCACCACCACTACCACCTCTGGGCAGCTGTCCCTGCCGGCGGACAGTGTGTAGTCCTGCATTCATGGACTGTTGTGCAGTCTGGCCCCAGCAAATCCTGTGGGTCTGAAACCAAGCTGAGAGACTGACTTTGCACTCCCCAAGATCTGCATCACAGGGCACAATGCCCCCTCCAGAGCCAGTGGAAGAAGCCATCCACTCACCCCATCCTCCACAGGATAAAGCTCACTGGACACAATGCCCCCTCCTGAACCAGTGGAAGAAGCCATCCACTCACCCCATCCTCCGCAGGATGAAGCTCACTGGGCACAATGCCCCCTCCAGAGCCAGTTGGATAGTCACCATCTTCCGGCTGAGGTGTCCCCCCAATCCCCGTCCCCCTGAGGTGCCTGGCTATTTTTGAGCTGATGCCCCTGGAGTGTTCTCTCCGTGTTGTTGCAGGAGTGAGGTGGGGCCTTCGACTATGTGATGTGGCCCTGTGGCCCACGGACATTGAGGACTGGGCAGTGTCCCTTGATTTGTAAATATGTATATACTTGTTGATTTGGATGCACGCATTGCTACTATATTTATCTTATTACACTCACTTTATTCTACTGGTGTTGTCCTTGCATTATTCCTGAGGGGTACGGGGTGAATATGTAATGTTACTGCATCTTCTTGTGTGTATTGTGTTGGGGTGGGAGTGTTGCGTGTTGCGTGTGTGTGTCACTATCTTTTTCCTTCCCCTCTCCCTGTGTGCTAGGCGGCAGTGCTCACCGTGGTCGTCTTTGCCGGCGTTGGTGTTCGTAGTGGAGCAGAAGGTGGAAGAACATGGGGAAGACATGCAACTCGGGCTTCATGACGGCATGGTTCTTCCTTGAGTGTCTAGAGGTGAGCCGTTTCCCTTCTGTGTAGTGTTTCTGACAGGCTTTTGATGTCGTTGGTACCGCCCCGGAAAAGTTGGCGGATTGGTGTCTTATAATACACTGGGCGGAACATTGTCTTCCTCTTGGCTGTGGGCGGTTACCGCTGTGGTGCCTGTTGATTTCGCCCTGGCAGTCAGTGTGTGAAAGTGGCTGTCTGTCTGAGCGGTTTCCGCTGTGGTCACAATTTCATATTTATTACCGCCAGCTGGTTGGCGGTATTACCACCGCTTTATCATCAACCGCCCGGGTTGTAATGAGGGCCTATATTTCTTTCATTATAAGCACATTCCACCCTTTGTATAACTAATGTACATACTAGTGCAGATTTATCTTTTATGTATCTAAAAAGGGAGTATGCATGTTTCTATGGGCCAGATGTAGCAAGATATGCTTTTGTAATTCTGAAATTGCGAGTCGGTGCGACTCGCAATTTCAGAATCGCAAAAGCATATGCAGAATGGTGTCTCAGACACCTTCTGCGACTCGCTATGGGGTTGCAAAGACCCACCTCATCAATATTCATGAGATGGGTCGCATTTTGCCACCCCATAGCGAGTCCCTGCACTCACAGGGATGGTGGCCTCGTGAAGTCAGCAGACCTCCATGTCTGTGACTGCTTTTTAAATAAAGCAGTATTTTTTTTCATTTTGCAGCCCGTTTTCCTTAAAGGAAAATGAGTTGCAAAATGAAAAAAATACCGAAACCATTTGGTTTCGTTTTTTACAGAGTAGGCAGTGGTCCATAGGACCACTGCCTGCTCTGAAAAAATATTTTTGTCAACATTCACGAATGAGTTACCACCAATGTGACACTGGTGGTAACTGCGAGTTGCTTTGCGACCGCATTCGTGGTCACAAAGCAAGTCTGAATTGCGATGCGAGTCGCAAATAGGAAGGGAACACCTCTTCCTATTTGCGAGTTGCATTCACAAATTGCGAGTCGGTACCGACTCGCAATTTGTGAATGTGCATCGATGGAGGCCGTTTGCATGGCACAAACTGCGATTTTTGCAGTTTGCGACATGCAAACGGCTTGCTACATCTGGCCCTAAGTGCTTTTAAATAGCAACTCAACTTGCAAGTTCAAGCACACACAAAAAATATTTTGTACTATATTAAAAGTATGGTTGTAAATCATGTACTTTCATTCATTCTAGAAAACAATTCATACATTAAAACATATATTAATAAAATTATCAAAACTTCTCTGTCTATACCAACTTTTTTTTATAACTCTATTTTATTGAGTTTATAATAGGAACAACTTAAAAAAAACAGAAACAAAGCAGTGCATATCAATGTGAGATACCACAATGTCTTTTGCTCTCCTGAATGGAGGATGATGACACATACAGACAGAAATATGGAACATAGCCAATCATAACAATAATAGCTATCCCCAACCCCCCTTCCCGAGGAGCTCACATGTAACCAATTTGTTTTTATACAGTGTTTACCAGCGTTACCATATCACCACAGTTGGTTGTCACCTGTATGCACAGCATAACATTCCACAGTCAACAATCATCATCAGTGCTCCAATCAGAGCTGGACTCCTCAACTCCTGTGAAGCGTTCTAATAATGTACTTTAAGCCATTATGTCCATCAGAGCCCCTTCCTCCCTACGTGTCAGTTTCATGTTTTGTTCTTCGGCAACACCCCATTCCAAAACATCACGGGTCTAGCTAGGAAAGGATGGGCTTCGTATACTCATCTAGCCTGTAGCCACCATGCGCTTAGCCCGCAGCAGCGCGAGCTGTGCAAATCGGTATGGGATGCGCCTATCCCGCGGTCTCCGTAGTATACCCAGGAGGCAAGTCGAAGGCGCCAGACCAGTGACCCCGTCTATCTTCCGAACCACCACCCACCAAAAATGCTGCACCTCCCTGCAGGCCCAGACTAAGTGGAGAAAGGAGGCACCTATCTCCCCACATCGAGGACACCCAGTCTCTCTTGTCGGGTCCAACGCGTTCAACACCTTTGATGTCGGGGGCCACCGGGAATCCAGACCAGACTTCTTGAACCACATTCTCAATCTTGGCATACTGCAAGAACTGACCAGCGCTCAATCCAAACGTATCTCGCGCCTCTCTAAAGGACATACACTCCCCGTTAGGGTATATATCACCCACCACCAAGCAGCTACCCCCTCTCCAAGCTTCCATTGACATTAAAGTATCCATATCCCGAAAGGGGGCTAGACTCCAAACCTTTAGTGCCCTGTCAAAGTGGGCACGTCAGAATGCTTTCTTAACAGCCTGCTCCCAGACCCCTGCTGTAGTCTTAACCAAATAGGGGACAGAATTCTCTGACCAACGCCAGTCATTAATGCGTGCACTAATGCCTCACCTTCCAACATGCCCGCGAATAGTCGCTTCTCCCAATTGTCCGACAGCGTCATCCACTTAGCAGCATGTTGTAAATGAGCTGCATAATAAAAGAGTCTAATATTAGGGAGTGCCAAGCTTCCATCTTCCATATCCCTTTGTAACGTGGACAACACTACCCTACTAAGACGACCAGCCCAGACCAAGGAAATCAACAAACTGTCCAGACGATTTAAAAGCCGTGCTGCCAACGGAAACAGAGAATTCTACACAAGGTAAAGACACACCGGCAAGAACACCATCTTGGCCACAGCCACCATTCCCATCACGGAGAGAGGCAGCTTATTCCAGAACGAGACAGAGGGCTCCAGACCATACACCACCCGCTCAACATTATGCGTCACAATTGCTGTCGTCGTATGTGTGACCCATATCCCCACATATCTAAAACTTTCAAGCTCCACCTGAGCCCCACCACGGCAAGTCCTCTAGCAGGGCACCACATAATGACCCTAAAGGAAACAGGAGCGACTTTTTTCTTTTCACCCTGAGACCAGATACGGCCCCAAATTCTTCCAACAACTGTAACAACAAAGGGACCGAAATGCGTGGCTCTCGGAGGTATATCAATGCATCATCAGGCATATACGGAGACAATATGAGTAACCCGTCCCACCTGAACACCCCAAGGCCCCAATTCCTCATGCAGCCAGATCGCCAGCAGTTCCACCGCTAAAGCAAAAAGTAGCAGTGACATCGAGCATCCTTTTCTGGTCCCCCTACCAATCGCCCAAGAGACCGAAAGCTCTCCGCTCACCCGAACACGTGCAGTGGGAGCAGTGTATAACAAACAAACCCAAGCATAAAAATGGGAGCCAAATCCCCTATTCCCTGCAGGACTGCCAGTAGGTAGTCCCACTCCACAGTATCGAAGGCCTTCTCTAGATTCAGCAATACTAAAACCAATTTGTCTACTGCCCTCAAAGTTTCAAGTAGAACGTGTGCCAAACGGCATACGTTGTAAGTCGTACTACGACCAGGAATAAATCCACATTGATACTTGTGTACCAAACCCCGGATCACGCCACGCAATCGAGTAGCCAAAAGTTTACACAAAATCTTAAAACCCGTATTGAGCATAGTGAGCGGACGATATGAGGAAGGGTCATCAGAATCCCCCCCAGGCTTAAGCATTAAACAGACAACGCCCTGATGCATGGTCTCAAGGAGAACGCCCCATTCCCGGGCTTCCTCAAACACTGCCAACAACCTCTCTCCCAAAAGGAGAGAAAACGTTTGGTACAACTCAATCAGGAAACCATCCCCACCAGGCGATTTGGATTTCGACAAATCCTCCACAGCCGCACCCACTTCCTCAACTGTTATCTCAGCCTCTAGACTTTCCATACTGTCCGGCACCAGCTGCAGAAGTCTCATCTGCCTCAGAAACTCTCCTAAGCTAACATCAAGGGTGGGAGGACCATTTCTGGACACAACCTGCAAATGCTCCACTAATACCAGAAGGATATCTCTGCAATTGGTAACCTGTACGCCCTCCGCGTTCTTAATGTGCAGGATGGAAGGAGACTCAACCTCCCGCTTGAGGAGCCATGCCAACAATTTACCAGACTTGTCTCCCTCCCTATGGAGTCACTGTATATACGATCTATGGGTAACCTTATCCAGCGCATCCCAGCAGCTACTGACCTTCTTAAGTAGCTGAAGCTGCTCTTCTCAACCTCTCAAGTTATCAGCATCTGGTTCTGTAACACCTCCAGTGCACTCTCCCAGTCTGTAAGTTCCGTTATTTTCCACACCCCACATGTAGTGCTGATGCACACTCCCCTTAATACTGCCTTCATGGCTTCCCATTCCATGCCCCTTGAGCTAGTCGTACCCCAATTCAAATCCAAATAGTCCTTAAGGAGGGCCACCGCCATTTTCTCATGACAACCAAAATCCATCAAAAAAGATGTAGGCATACACCAACTGCGGGACACTTTGGCATCAGATCCCCACAGCACGTGCATCAGCACTGGTGCATGATCAGACAAAAACCTCCCCAAATACTTGACATCCATTACCTGTGAACAAGTCAGTCCACCCAAGAGGAAACGGTCCAACCGACTATGGGGGTCATTCTGACCCTGGCGGCCGGTGGCCGCCAGGGCCACCGACCACGGGAGCGCCGCCAACAGGCTGGCGGTGTTCCCACGAGCATTCTGACCGCGGCGGTTCAGCCGTGGTCAGAAGCGGAAAGTCGGCGGTCTCCCGCCGACTTTCCGCTGCTCGGGGGAATCCTCCATGGCGGCGGAGCGCGCTCCGCCGCCATGGGGATTCTGACACCCCCTACCGCCATCCTGTTCCTGGCGGGTCTCCCGCCAGGAACAGGATGGCGGTAGGGGGTGCCGCGGGGCCCCTGGGGGCCCCTGCAGTGCCCATGCCAATGGCATGGGCACTGCAGGGGCCCCCGTAAGAGGGCCCCACTGTGTATTTCAGTGTCTGCAATGCAGACACTGAAATACGCGACGGGTGCAAACTGCACCCGTCGCACATACCCACTCCGCCGGCTCCATTCGGAGCCGGCTTCCTCGTGGGTTGGGGTTTCCCGCTGGGCTGGCGGGCGGCCTCCTGGCGGTCGCCCGCCAGCCCAGCGGGAAAGCCTGAATGGCCTCCGCGGTCTTATGACCGCGGAGCGGCCATATGGCGGTTCCCGCGAGGCGGGCGGCTACCGCCGCCCGCCTCAATGAGAATCACCCCCTATATGTATTGGTCATCTTAGAATGACAGGTGTATTCTCTGGTCTCCAGATGTAGTTCTCTGCATCCAACCCAGAGCCCTAGAGTATGCATAACCTCTGTGAGGGAGCGCATCATTATTGGTTTGGTGCCCAGTTTAGACGGAGAACGATCCATCTCATCCTCCAATATACAATTGTAGTCTTCAGTCCATATTAGAGGGGCAGCTACCCTCTCCCCCAGCACTTCAGGTATCTTGTCATAAAAGGAGTGATCGTCTATGTTAGGTGCATAAGTGCTGAGAATGGTAAGGGGCTGTCCATCCAAAGTACCCTGTAGATGTATATATCTCCCTTCCACATCTGCTTCACTATAGATATGTATAAAAGGGACCCCGGGCATGATCGATAGCAACAGGCCCCTTGCATAGGAGAAGAAGGACGAGGGGAACACCTGACCCTGCCACTTCTTAGCCAACTTATGTGATTCCTCCTCTGTCATATGTGTTTCCTGGAGACACGCTATATGAACCTTATGTCACCTCAGGAAGGAGTGTAATCTATATCGGGCAGAATAGCTCTTCAGCCCCCTAACATTCCATGTCAGTATATTCATCTGTCGACCCATGTTAAGAGTGCATATCCACCCCTCCCACTGGGGCCACTCTGCCCACCCCATGCCCAAAAGGAAAACGCAAGACAAGTCCCTACCGCCAATCCCACATTTGACAATGTACTGCTGTTGAAAACATCAAACATATGCAACCTTGCTTGAACTATAAACCCCTGAGCCCCTATACCCTCCCCGGATAAACAGTAAAACAGTCATATCAGAACATAATGTAGATCCATATATATGCATGCTGCCAGGACAACAGCCCAAACCCCAACACCGATAAGCCCTACCACAACAGTGGAAGTGACCACCCCCGCCCCAACAACAGTAAACAGAGTGCCCACCTCCCCAACCAATCATAGTCTAAGACAAGCATTTTTCCCCCCAATCATAAAATACAAATGCATATGAAGCCCCTTTAAACCAACATCTGTAACATTTCCATCGCTCCCAACTATGCGAGGTGTGTTCCTCAAGACGAAACACAGGACCCCTGGCGGGACCGCAAGAGTAGTATCCACCAAAAGCCAACAGATTCAAGAATCAACAGAGAACATCTCAGCTCCCCCATCTGATGAGTCAGCAAGTTCGACGGCCTGCTCAGGATCCACCACTGCCATAGTACCAACCTGTTGGATTTCAATTCTGCTGACAGAGTTATCACAACGCTGCGCAGCGACCTGCAATGGGCCCTCTCCATGCCTCCTCCAGTCTGTACCGCCCACTCCAGAAGTACGAGCCGAGCCAACTTTAGACCGCCCAGAAGGGCCCGGACCAACCTTGTCCCACATCTCCAGCCATATCAAGACCTCCTCCGGATGATCAAAAAACTGTGGCTTGCCTCCGGAAATCACCTTCAAACGTGCCTGATACAATAACATGTACCTGATGTTCATGGCACGAAGCTTGGCCTTCACTTCCAAAAAACCCTTTCGGGAGGACTGCCCCTTATTTGTATAGTCCCGGTAAATGGATATTTTGCAATTTTCTGTCTCATGGGCGGACCGCAGGATACAGTCCCAATCTTTATAGTTCAGGAGGCGTGCAATGATCGCCCTTGGCGGCACCCCAGGCAGAGGAGGAGCAACCAGAGCCCTGTGAGTGTGCTCCACCACAAACACCTTGGACAAGCCCACCGGCTGCAATATGCCTCTGATCCATTGCTCAATGAAACCTTCCACCATGGAGCCTTCCGCGCGTTCTAGAAATCCAAAGAGGCGCATGTTCTTCCGTCGGTATCTGCCCTGTGAGTCCTCCAGCCTTGCCTCCAACGTCCCAACAGTGGAAGTGACCCGAGCCATCTGTTTGCACAAGGTGCCAACCTCTGTCTGCAAGTCCACAATAGACCCCTCCACCACCTTGATTTTATCAGAGACCTTGCGGAGATCAGCTCGAAGAAGGTTCATCTCCACAGCCACCATTTCTATTTTCCCCTCCCGGGCCACTCTAGCGCCCTGTATGGCGGCTAACAGTTCAGCACGTGAGGGCTCCTCCATAGTATCCAGCACCGCCAATGCCTATCCAGACCCCCCAAACTAGTCTGTCGCTGCGGAGCAGAGTAGGTGTAGTATACTGCTCCATTGTGCTCCCCTGCAATGGCATGATCTGCTGATGCCACCCCAACTCACCTCCACTAAGAGATAATAGGATGTTACACCACCGTACCTTACTCCAAGAAGCAGAAATGAAGCTCTGTTAAGCAGCGACAGCTGCAGAACACGGCAGATCAGCTCTCCAGTCCAAATATGCACAATAGGGGGCTGCTGATTGCCCACGCAGCCGCGCCGTCAACTCAGACCCAGCATGGGTCAGGTGTGCTCACTGAGCGTGGGGTCACAGGTCCCAGACCTCCACAACTCTGCGCAAACTCTAAAATCGCAAAAGTCACCTCACTGTCTCAGTGCAGCCCCCTGTCGAGTCCCAGATCAGCGACCCTCGTTGTCTCCCACAAGAAAGTTCTGCAGTGCGGTGTGCCACCCCAGGCTATTCCTCAGCAACCCAGACTGGGCCATGCGCTGCCTCCACTCTGGCCCCCGCACCTCACCATCACAGCGCAGGGCCGATCCTCAGCATATGGGGGAAATATATCTTGGCACGGTATGTTGCAATGCGATCCGAAGAGGGGGCAGAAGTGCCCCCGCCTACTCCTCCTCGGAATTGCATCATGGGGTAAGCCGAGACCACATGCCTGCCCCGACTCCTTTCATCCGCCTTGCTCACATCATGGGAGGGGGAATGGTCCCAGAACACTCCCTCACCCCCAACCGGCCAAGCAGCCGCAACCGCCAGGGAAGGCTGCCACAGGCCCACAGCGCAAAGCGCAAGGCTGCACCTGCCCGGTATAGGCCCAGCTCTGCACTCCGGCTGACCAGGGCTCCAAAGGTCACCAAAACCAGGCACAGACCCGCCACAGCCATCAGGGCACTGCCACTCGCATTTTGGGGGATGCCGCGACAGCCAGGCATCCCAGAATCCCTGAAGGATTATGTTGGAACGATGGAACACACTAGAGACACGTCCTGCAGGCCATCTTGGTTGGCCATGTCCCTCCATCTATACCAAGTTAAAATAATTTTATGGATATCATATACACTTATAATACTTTTATTTACAAACACAGCTTCGCTTAAAACTAATGCTGTAATTCACATATCTGTTTATAGGTTTCAATGATAGATTAACTAGTGTCACAATATCACTTCAAGTCTTTTTTGTTATAACAATGAAAACTCAAAAATGGTAGCCCATTCTTAGACCAAGCAACCAGTAATGGCAAACTGTTGACCTTTATTCTTACTGAAACTGTCCAAATTAACTAATCACAACTGTGTTTCATCTTTTCAGTATGTAATGCCACATCTGAATTGTTAGTGGCTGTTAATCCTATCTTGTCTGTTTTGGTAAGAAGCCCAATCTGCTAATGTGTGCTCCTGTAGTCACAATTCCGTTGCGGCCCATAGCGCAGCCCCCCGTGTAAATTCACAATGGAGTCACAACTCCAGTCAGAGGTGTAAAAATATATTTCCCATTATTTTTTTCCATAATTTCTTCAACATTTTACATCCTGTGATAACAGTCAAATGGAACAATGATTCCTTACATTTCTTTGTTTTAGAAAACATCTCTTATTTGAAAAGGTAAGTGTCCTTTAACAGTTCACTGTGAGAAGGTAGCCTCTTTCTAGCCTTGTTACCCCCACTTTTGGCCTGTTTGTGAGTGTATGTCAGGGTGTTTGTCACTGTTTTCACTGTCTCACTGGGATCCTGATAGCCAGGCCTCAGTGCTCATAGTGAAAACACTATGTTTTCAGTATGTTTGTTATGTGTCACTGGGATCCTGCTGGTCAGGACCCCAGTGCTCATAGGTTTGTGGCCTATTTGTATGTGTCACTGGGACCCTGTCACACAGGGCCCCAGTGCTCATAGGTGTGCATGTATATGTTCCCTGTGTGGTGCCTAACTGTCTCACTGAGGCTCTGCTAACCAGAACCTCAGTGGTTATGCTCTCTCATTTCTTTCCAAATTGTCACTGACAGGCTAGTGACCATTTTTACCAATTTACATTGGCTTACTGGAACACCCTTATAATTCCCTAGTATATGGTACTGAGGTACCCAGGGTATTGGGGTTCCAGGAGATCCCTATGGGCTGCAGCATTTCTTTTGCCACCCATAGGGAGCTCTGACAATTCTTACACAGGCCTGCCACTGCAGCCTGAGTGAAATAACGTCCACGTTATTTCACAGCCATTTTACACTGCACTTAAGTAACTTATAAGTCACCTATATGTCTAACCTTTACCTGGTAAAGGTTAGGTGCAAAGTTACTTAGTGTGAGGGCACCCTGGCACTAGCCAAGGTGCCCCCACATTGTTCAGAGCCAATTCCCTGAACTTTGTGAGTGCGGGGACACCATTACACGCGTGCACTACATATAGGTCACTACCTATATGTAGCTTCACCATGGTAACTCCGAATATGGCCATGTAACATGTCTATGATCATGGAATTGCCCCCTCTATGCCATCCTGGCATAGTTGGCACAATCCCATGATCCCAGTGGTCTGTAGCACAGACCCTGGTACTGCCAAACTGCCCTTCCTGGGATTTCACTGCAGCTGCTGCTGCTGCCAACCCCTCAGACAGGCAGCTGCCCTCCTGGGGTCCAGCCAGGCCTGGCCCAGGATGGCAGAACAAAGAACTTCCTCTGAGAGAGGGTGTGACACCCTCTCCCTTTGGAAAATGGTGTGAAGGCAGGGGAGGAGTAGCCTCCCCCAGCCTCTGGAAATGCTTTGTTGGGCACAGATGTGCCCAATTCTGCATAAGCCAGTCTACACTGGTTCAGGGACCCCTTAGCCCCTGCTCTGGCGCGAAACTGGACAAAGGAAAGGGGAGTGACCACTCCCCTGACCTGCACCTCCCCTGGGAGGTGTCCAGAGCTCCTCCAGTGTGCTCCAGACCTCTGCCATCTTGGAAACAGAGGTGCTGCTGGCACACTGGACTGCTCTGAGTGGCCAGTGCCACCAGGTGACGTCAGAGACTCCTGCTGATAGGCTCCTTCAGATGTTAGTAGCCTTTCCTCTCTCCTAGGTAGCCAAACCCTCTTTTCTGGCTATTTAGGGTCTCTGTCTCTGGGGAAACTTTAGATAACGAATGCATGAGCTCAGCCGAGTTCCTCTGCATCTCCCTCTTCACCTTCTGATAAGGAAACGACCGCTGACCGCGCTGGAAGCCTGCAAACCTGCAACATAGTAGCAGAGACGACTACTGCAACTCTGTAACGCTGATCCTGCCGCCTTCTCGACTGTTTTCCTGCTTGTGCATGCTGTGGGGGTAGCCTGCCTCCTCTCTGCACCAGAAGCTCCGAAGAAATCTCCCGTGGGTCGACGGAATCTTCCCCCTGCAACCGCAGGCACCAAAAAGCTGCATTACTGGTCCCTTGGGTCTCCTCTCAGCACGACGAGCGAGGTCCCTCGAATCCAGCGACGCTGTCCAAGTGACCCCCGCAGTCCAGTGACTCTTCAGCCCAAGTTTGGTGGAGGTAAGTCCTTGCCTCACCTCGCTGGGCTGCATTGCTGGGAACCGCGACTTTGCAGCTACTCCGGCCCCTGTGCACTTCCGGCGGAAATCCTTTGTGCACAGCCAAGCCTGGATCCACGGCACTCTAACCTGCATTGCACGACTTTCTAAGTTGGTCTCCGGCGACGTGGGACTCCTTTGTGCAACTTCGGCAAGCACCGTTTCATGCATCCTCGTAGTGCCAGTTTCTGGCACTTCTCCGGTGCTATCTGCTTCAGTGAGGGCTCTTTGTCTTGATCGACGTCCCCTCTCTCTTCAGGTCCAATTTGCGACCTCCTGGTCCCTCCTGGGCCCCAGCAGCGTCCAAAAACGCCAAACGCACGATTTGCGTGTAGCAAGGCTTGTTGGCATCCTTCCGGCGGGAAAACACTTCTGCACGACTCTCCAAGGCGAGAGGGATCCGTCCACCAAAGGGGAAGTCTCTAGTCCTTTTCGTTCTTGCCGAAACCTCAGCTTCTTCTGTCCAGTCGAAGCTTCTTTGCACCCGCAGCTGGCATTTCCTGGGCATCTGCCCATCTCCGACTTGCTTGTGACTTTTGGACTTGGTCCCCTTGTTCCACAGGTACCCTAGATTGGAAATCCACAGTTGTTGCATTGCTGGTTTGTGTCTTTCCTGCATTATTCCTCTAACACGACTATTTTGTCCTTAGGGGAACTTTAGTGCACTTTGCACTCACTTTTCAGGGTCTTGGGGAGGGTTATTTTTCTAACTCTCACTATTTTCTAATAGTCCCAGCGACCCTCTACAAGGTCACATAGGTTTGGGGTCCATTCGTGGTTCGCATTCCACTTTTGGAGTATATGGTTTGTGTTGCCCCTATCCCTATGTTTCCCCATTGCATCCTATTGTAACTATACATTGTTTGCACTGTTTTCTAAGACTATACTGCATATTTTTGCTATTGTGTATATATATCTTGTGTATATTTCCTATCCTCTCACTGAGGGTACACTCTAAGATACTTTGGCATATTGTCATAAAAATAAAGTACCTTTATTTTTAGTATAACTGTGTATTGTGTTTTCTTATGATATTGTGCATATGACACTAAGTGGTACTGTAGTAGCTTCACACGTCTCCTAGTTCAGCCTAAGCTGCTCTGCTAAGCTACCATTATCTATCAGCCTAAGCTGCTAGACACCCTATACACTAATAAGGGATAACTGGGCCTGGTGCAAGGTGCAAGTACCCCTTGGTACTCACTACAAGCCAGTCCAGCCTCCTACATTCACCTTCCCTCATCACTCTTTCACCATCTGCTCCCATAGCAACCTCCTTTAGAACACTGTACTGCACTGTGGTAGTAGTTCAAAAGTTCACAGTTTTTTTCTTAGCAGCAGACTAGCTTCAATGTATGCTGTAGTGGGTGTGTCTGACTATTACAGAACGTAACTATATACAAATCAGTGATTGTCTGACTGAATTTTTGACACCCCATTCCATTTTTCTGCACCAATCTATATAAATATTCAATCAAAATTAAGTTTTTTTAAAATCCACTGCACCCTCCATTTTAACCACCTCACATTTTCCAAGTTGCCTTATTCAGCTGCAGCCTTCTCCTGTGTGCTGCTGCTCCTTCCTTTTAAAATGTTCAGAGTGTGGATTGTAGGTCACAGCTATGTTTTTGGGGCATGTGAGTATGCTAGAAAGAGTAGCATTAACAGGGACCTGGGTTTGCCTAATGTGGATATTACTTGGGCTGGCCAAAGAGGGTTAAAGTAGCAGCAATTGCTTCCTTTGGTTGAAAACATTAGAGACTGCCAACCCCCTCATCTCATAATTGCGCACTGTGATGAAAATGACATCAGCACACATACTGGGGTAGGACTGGAAATCAAATGAAGGACACCTTTGTTTAATTAATGCATCTTTTCCCTCACACTGCTTTTGCATTTTCTAACGTATGCCAGAGGCAGAAATGGAAGTGTTCTACAGGATTCTGTCAACAAATTGAAAAAGCCAGGAAACATGTTAATAAAACAGTTTCAGCATTCCTGGGCTCAATCTTCAATAATAACCTCCACTTTGATATGGGTGAGATATATAGAAAACATGGTGTTCACATGATGTTCACATCACACATAAGGGCAACAGAGTATTTTTGAGTAACTTAAAACTCTTCATCCACTCGTACATGTACTAATAATATACACAGGACAAACACAAGGGCTCTTATTAGAGCCATCCTATATCCTCAACACTAATTACATTTAAAAGCAAATCTGATTGTTTTTGTAACTAAAATGAGTTGCAACTCTGTTGCCGATTCACACAGCTAAAGCACAAATGAAATGCACAACACCCAATATATATTTCATATGTGTTTGTTTTCACTCTTCATGTACCACTACATTTCTGAATACCTCAGTGGAAGTATAATTGGGTATATTAATGGATAAACGAGTGGTGTAAAGAAATGGCTCCCTGTTGCAGTTACCCCCCACTTTTTGCCTGATACTGATGCTGACTTGACTGAGAAGTGTGCTGGGACCCTGCTAACCAGGCCCCAGAACCAGTGTTCTTTCACCTAAAATGTACCATTGTCTCCACAATTGGCACAACCCTGGCACCCAGGTAAGTCCCTTGTAACTGGTACCCCTGGTACCAAGGGCCCTGATGCCAGGGAAGGTCTCTAAGGGCTGCAGCATGTCTTATGCCACCCTAGGGACCCCTCACTCAGCACAGACACACTGCTTGCCAGCTTGTGTGTGCTGGTGGGGAGAAAATGACTAAATCGACATGGCACTCCCCTCAGGGTGCCATGCCAACCTCCCACTGCCAGTGGCATAGGTAAGTCACCCCTCTAGTAGGCCTTACAGCCCTAAGGCAGGGTGCACTATACCACAGGTGAGGGCATAGGTGCATGAGCACTATGCCCCTACAGTGTCTAAGCAAAACCTTAAACATTGTAAGTACAGGGTAGCCATAAGAGTATATGGGCTGGGAGTCTGTCAAAAACTAACTCCACAGCTCCATAATGGCTACACTGAATACTGGGAAGTTTGGTATCAAACTTCTCAGAATAATAAACCCACACTGATGCCAGTGTTGGATTTATAAAAAAATGCACACAGAGTGCATCTTAGAGATGCACCCTGTATTTTACCCAATTGTTCAGTGCAGGACTGACTGGTCTGTGCCAGCCTGCTGCTGAGAGACGAGTTTCTGACCCCATGCGGTGAGAGCCTTTGTGCTCTCTGAGGACAGAAACAAAGCCTGCTCTGGGTGGAGGTGCTTCACACCTCCCCCCTGCAGGAACTGTAACACCTAGCAGTGAGCTTCAAAGGCTCAAGCTTCGTGTTACAATGCCCCAGGGCACTCCAGCTAGTGGAGATGCCCGCCCCCTGGACACAGCCCCCACTTTTGGCGGCAAGTCAAGGAGAGATAATGAGAAAAACAAGGAGGAGTCACTGGTCAGTCAGGACAGCCCCTAAGGTGTCCTGAGCTGAAGTGACTCTAACTTTTAGAAATCCTCCATCTTGCAGATGGAGGATTCCCCCAATAGGAATAGGGATGTGCCCCCCTCCCCTTAGGGAGG
Source organism: Pleurodeles waltl (assembly GCF_031143425.1). Taxonomy (NCBI): domain Eukaryota; kingdom Metazoa; phylum Chordata; class Amphibia; order Caudata; family Salamandridae; genus Pleurodeles; species Pleurodeles waltl. The sequence goes on along the minus strand of NC_090446.1, from coordinate 1,276,496,896 downwards.
AGGCACAAAGAGGGTGTACCCACCCTCAGGGCTTGTAGCCATTGGCTATTAACCCCCCAGACCTAAACACGCCCTTAAATTTAGTATTTAAGGGCTCCCCTGAACCTAAGAATTTAGATTCCTGCAACTTACAAGAAGAAGAGGACTGCCGAGCTGAAAACCCCTGCAGGAGAAGAAAGAAGACACCAACTGCTTTGGCCCCAGTCCTACCGGCCTGTCTCCTGCCTTCCAAAGAAACCTGCTCCAGCGACGCTTTACCCCAGGACCAGCGACCTCTGAATCCTCAGAGGACTGCCCTGCTTCAAGAAAGACTAGAAACTCCCGAGGACAGCGGCCCTGTTCCAAAAAGACTGCAACTTTGTTACAGAGGAGCAGATTTAAAGACCCCTGCAATCCCCGCAAGAAGCGTGAGACTTGCAACACTGCACCCGGCGACCCCGACTCGACTGGTGGAGAACCAACACCCCAGGGAGGACCCTCCGGCGACTCTGAGACTGTGAGTAACCAAAGTGGTCCCCCCCCGAGCCCCCACAGCGACGCCTGCAGAGGGAATCCCCAGGCTCCCCCTGACCGCGACTGCCTGACTCTAAAATCCCGACGGCTGGAAAAGACCCTGCACCCGCAGCCCCCAGCACCTGAAGGATCGTAACTTCAGTACAGGAGTGACCCCCAGGAGGCCCTCTCCCTTGCTCAGGTGGTGGCTACCCCGAGGAGCCCCCCCCTTGCCTGCCTGCATCGCTGAAGAGACCACTTGGTCTCCCATTGATTTACATTGGAATCCCGACGCTTGTTTCTACACTGCACCCGGCCGCCCCAGTGCCGCTGAGGGTGTACTTTTTGTGTGAACTTGTGTCCCCCCCGGTGCCCTACAAAACCCCCCTGGTCTGCCCTCCGAAGACGCGGGTACTTACCTGCTGGCAGACTGGAACCGGGGCACCCCCTTCTCTCCATTGAAGCCTAAGCGTTTTGGGCACCACTTTGAACTCTGCACCTGACCGGCCCTGAGCTGCTGGTGTGGTAACTTTGGGGTAGCTCTGAACCCCCAACGGTGGGCTACCTTGGACCCCACTCTTAACCCCGTAGGTGGTTTACTTACCTGCAAAACCTAACAATACTTTACCTCCCCCAGGAACTGTGAAAATTGCACTGTGTCCACTTTTAAAACAGCTAAATGTGTTTTATGTAAAAAGTATATATGCTACTGTAATTATTCAAAGTTCATAAAGTACTTACCTGCAATACCTTTCAAATGAGATATTACAAGTAGAATTTGTACCTGTGGTTCTTAAAATAAACTAAGAAAATATATTTTTCTACAACAAAACCTATTGGCCTGGATTTGTCTCTGAGTGTGTGTTCCTCATTTATTGCCTGTGTGTATGTACAACAAATGCTTAACACTACTCCTTTGATAAGCCTACTGCTCGACCACACTACCACAAAATAGAGCATTAGTATTATCTCTTTTTGCCACTATCTTACCTCTAAGGGGAACCCTTGGACTCTGTGCATACTATTCCTTACTTTGAAATAGTGCATACAGAGCCAACTTCCTACAAGTGGGAAAGTGGATCTTTGACTTGGTGTGTAAATAGCAGCATGACTGCGTGTCAGTGACTGCTAGTGCACATCAAACTGTCTGAATAACTCTCTTAGTTCATGCATAATTATGTCTCTGACTGAATGTGTGTAAGTGTCTGATTGGGTTTTTCAGTTGGGATATGAGTGTTACTAGGTCTGTGACTGGTGCATGAGTGTATCACTGAGGTTTTGTGTGGGTACATGTGTGAGTGTATAGGTCTCTCAGTGGGTGCACAAGCATATGCCTCGGTCTGTAAATGGGTCTGTGAGTGTCTGAGAGGTCTGTGAGTGGGTATGAAAGAGTGTGTGTGGGTCTGTGAGTGGGTGCCTCAGTATCTGAATTGGTCTGTGAATTGGAGTATGACTGTCTTAGTGGTTCTCTGAGTGGCTGTACAAGTGTCTTTCTGGGTCTGTGACTGGGTGTGTGAGTGTCTGAGTGGGTTTGTGACTGGGTACGTGAGAGTGTGAGTGAGTCAGTGAGGGGCTGTGTGAGTATCTGAGTGGGTCTGTGAGTGGGTGTCTGAGTGGGTCTGTGAATGGGTATATCAGTGTCACTGGGTCTGTGATTGGGTGCTTGAGGGTCTGAGTGGTCCTGTAAGTGGGTGTTTGAGGGTCTGAGTAGGTCTGTGAGTGGGTGCATGAGGGTCTCAGTGGGTCTCTGAGTGGGTATATACGTGTAAATGAGTCTGTAAGTGAGTACATGAGCGTGTGACTGGTTCTGTGAGTTTATGTGTGAGTGCCTGAGTGGGTCCATGAGTGTTACTGGGTCTGTGACTGGATATCTGAGTGTCTCAGTGGGTCTGTGAGAGTCTGAGTGGGCCTGTGAGTGGGTGTATAGCTGTCAGTGGGTCTGTGAGTCGGTGCATGAGTATATGACTGGGCCTGTGAGTAGGTATCTAAGTGTCTGAGTGCATCTGTGAGTAGATGTGTGAGTGTCTGAATGTGTCTGTGAGTGAGTGTCTCAGTGGGTCTGTGAAGGAGTGTATGAGTGTCACTGGGTCTGCGAGTGGGTGCTTGAGAGTCTGAGTGGGGCTGTGAGTGGATGTATAACTCTCAGGGGCTTGGTGAGTGGGTGCATGAGTGTCTGACTGGGTCTGTCAGTGGGTGTCTGAGTGTGTGCCTGGGTCTATGAGTGGGCATCTGAGTGTCTGAGTGGGTCTGTTAGTGTGTGTGTGAGTGTCTGGGTCTGTGAGTGTGAGTGTCTGGGCCTGTGAGTGGGTGTGTGAGTATCTGAGTGGGTCTGTGAATGGGTGTATAAGTGTCACTGGGTCTGCAACTGGGTGCTTGAGAATCCTAGTGGGTCAGTGAGTGGGTGCATAAGGGTCTACGTGGGTCTGTGAGTAGGGGTCTAAGTGTCAGTGGGTCTGTGAGTGAGTGCACGAGTGTGTGACTGGGTCTATGGGTGAATAGCTGAGTGCCTGAGTGGGTCAGTGAGTGTGTAGGTGTAAGTGTCTTACTGTGCCTGTGAGTGGGGGTATAAATAGCTGAGTGGGACTGTGAGTGGCTGAATGAGTGTCAATAAATCTGCAAGTGGGTGCTTGAATGACTGTGTAGGTCTGTGAGTGGGTGCATAAGAGTCTGAGTGGGTCTGTGAGTGGGCATATGTGTCATTGGGCCTGTGAGTGGGTGCATGAGTGTGTGACTGGATCTCTGAGTTGGTATCTGAGTGGGTATGTGAGTGTCTGAGTGGGTCTGTGAGTGGGTGAGTGAGTGTCTAAGTGGGTCTGTGAGTGGGTGTGTGAGTATCTGAGAGGGTCTGTGAGTGGGTGTATGAGTGTCACTGGTCTGCAACTGGGTGCTTGAGGGTCTGAGTGGGTTTGTAAGTGGATGCATAAGAATCTAAGTGGGTCTGTGAGTGGGAGTATAAGCGTCGATGAGTCTGTCAGTGAGTGCATAACTGTGTGACTGGGTCTATGAGAGGGTATCTGAGTGGGTCTGTGTATGTGTGTGTGTGTCTGATTGGATCTGTAAGTGAGTGTTTGAGTGTGTGACTGGGTCTGTGAGTGGCTATCTGAGTGTCTGCATGGGTCTGTGAGTGTGTGTGAGTGTCTGAGTGGGTCTGTGAGTGGGTATGTAAGTATATGGGTAGGTCTGTGAGCGGCTGTATAAGTGTCAATGGATCTGTGAGTGGGTGCTTGAGTGTCAGAGTGGGTCTGTGAGTAGGTATCTCAGTGGGTCTGTGAGTGTGTACATGAGTGTCTGAGTGGATCTATGAGTGGATGTGTGAGTATTTGAATGGGTCTGCGAGTGGGTGAATGAGTGTCACTGGTTCTGCAACTGTGTGCTTGAGGATCTGAGTGGGTCTGTGAGTGGGTGCATAAAAGTATGAGTGGGTCTGTGAGTGGGTGTCTAAGTGGCAGTCTGTGAGTGGGTGCATGAGTGTGTGACAGGGCCTGTGAGTGGGTGTCTAAGTCGGTCTGTGAGTATGTGTGTGTGTGTGTGTGTGTGGGTATGTGAGTGTCTGAGGGGGTGTGACGTATATGTAACAGTGAGTATTTGAATATATATATTTTTTTCTTTAGCAGCAGGATTTGTGACTGTGTTGTGACATTACACTGAGGGACCACGCTGAGCCTTGCGACGGAATTGCAACTCCATGATCGCAAAAAAAGGCTTTGTAACCTTTTTAAACTCATAATGGGTACCTCACAAACCCATTCATTACCCCCTTGGGATCAGGGTACCTCTACCCTGACCTCTTCTATTCATTTCTCAATACAAATCCATCCCCTAGGACCGTTGGCAGTCAATAAAATGGATGGCCACAATTTTCAGAACAGCTTATGGCCACCCAAACACAGTACTGCTTCGGGCGCATGGAGTTGGGCCGCTCCATGTAGGAGTCACAACGGAACCGCCTCCTTATGTATACAAATTTGTTTTCCATTTAATTACAAGAAAACCACTGAATGGATTCACACCCAATCACAAAAAGGTTGCTTTCTGCACCAGATCTCCCTTTATGCCAAATTTGGTGTAATTCCATCCAGTGGTTTCTGTGCTATCGCTGTTTAAAATCCCTAAGGAAAAAAGAAAGGGAAAAACGTGGTTTGGGACCCCCCTTTTTCTTAGCCCCTACTTGACTGATCACTCCAAAACTTTAGATACAGCAACTGACATGATTAGGAAATTTGTTTGGAAAATTTCGTGAAGATTCATCAACCAGCGCTAAAGATATAGGCAAGTCAAAAAACACTTTTTCTGTAGAAACTAGGTCCTAACTATAAGTAGCAGTCGCAATGGAAAATTTTGGGATGATCCGTCAAGTGGGGGCAGAGAAAAAGGGGGCTAAAAAAACAGTGCATTTCCCATGTTTATTCCCATTGGATCTGCCAACACGTCTACAGCCCGAACCACAGGACAGAATTACCCCAAATTTGGCAGAAAGATAGCTGTGGGTACACAGATTGTACTTTTTGTGATTTGGTGTAAATCCGTTCAGTAGCTTTTGAGAAATTTACGGAAATTCAAATTCGTATATCTCTGGCTGAGAAGTACTTGCGAACAAAGACAAGCTCATGCAGGGAAATGCACAGATCTGATTAGCTGCCAACACTTCAAACCAGGAAGTGTTGGCAGTCATCTTGGGACTCTGCTTGAGCCAAGTCCCAGAAAAACAGAAAAACAGTAAAAAAAAGTCTTGCCAGGTGAGGCACCTTGACCCCTTAACACCCAGAGCAAAAAAAGCCGTTTTTCATTATTTTTTTGGCACAAATTTGCGATTTTCGTGAATTCGCTGCAAACATTTTTTTTTAAATTGCAGGTTCCTGTGCTTCTTCTTTTACAGGCCCCTAGGTGGGTCAGGTCCCGGGGGCATTAGGAAGTTTGTGAGGGGGGTCTCCCGCCGCCATGAGCCCTGGGGACCACTACTTCCTCGGGCTTATAATTTAATATAAGCGGGGAGCCCGAGACCTCTCCACACCCCACCACCTCCCTGGTGCTTTCATTTTCATATATGCAGTAGGGCCGTTCCCGGGGACAACCACCTCACCGGGGCTTCTATTTAAAAATATGCGGGGTCCCGCAGCCCCACGTGCCCAGAGACCCCCCGGGCAAAGAGTAAACAATAGAAAGGGGACCCCCATTAGCCCTGGGTACAACCACTCCCTGGGGCTATCTTCACTTTGGAGAGGCACCCCCCTCATGGAGCCACAGATGGACTGGGAACCGCCACCCCTTAGGGGCAGCTCCAGCTATGTCCCGGGGTGCCCTTCACATTGAGCATTAAAGTTTCAAGTACAGTTGGACTCATTTCTATAAAAAAAAAATTATTACAGTTTTTTAAAAATTCAAATACATTTTTTAATTTAAATTGTAGACAAATATTCAATTCTAAGTATCTATCCCTTTCCCTCTCACTTTCTTTTTTCTCTCTGTCTCTCTTTTAATCAATTCTCCCACTCCCACACCCACTCAGACACTTACACACCCACTGACAGACCCACTCAGACACTCACGCACCCACTCACAGGCCCACTCAGACCCTCATGCACTCACTCACAGCCCCAGTCAGACTCTCATGCACCCACTCAGACCCACTCAGGCAGTTATGCACCCACTCACACACCGACTCAGACTGTCACATACCCACTCACAGACTGCCGCACATACTGACGCACCCACTAAAACACGGATGTGTGCACTCTCACACCCAGACAGACACTTTGACAGACACTCTTACCCCCAGATATAGCCTCTCACACCTATTCTCACACCCAGAGAGGCCACAGCCAACTTTCACTGTGCATGCGCAAAGGGCTGTGCACAGTATTTGGTTGGGTGGTTAGGAGGTTGGCTGCAGGGACTGGCTGCAGGCAAGCCCTTGTGGGCAACACCTACTGCACATGGGAGAAGGGCATACACTGTGCAGGGCTGGCTGCTTATAGGGGGTCGGCCCTGTGGCCAACTGCTGTGGTTGGATTCACGTATAGCAACTAAAATGACTATGGCCCTCATTATGACATTGGCGGTGAGTGATAAAGTGGCGGTAGTACCGCCAACAGGCTGGTGGTAATTACTGTCAAGTTATGACCATGGCGGTGATAACTCCCATAGACAGCTAATGTACCACACCAACCGCCAGGGCATTAACACCACTGACCACGGGCGTAGCCGTCAACAGCCAGGCAGAAGACAAAGTATCGCCCACCATCTTATGACCTTGCAATCCGCCAGTATTTCCAGGGTGGTACCAACGCCATCAAAAGCCTGCCGGAAACAGAATACAGAAGACCAAAGACTCACCATCGGAGACACAGGGAAAAACAACGCTGCCATGGAACCGGAACTGCAGGTCTTCCCTATGCTCATCTACATCATGCTCCACCTGAAACACCAACGCCGACGAAGATGACAATGGTGATTGCAGCCACCTAGCACACAAGGGAGGGACGGAGGGAGGAAAATGAGAGAGACACACACACACACGACACACACCCGACACACACACACACTATACACACAATCAGCTGCAGATGAAAAACAATGGCACACGACACAGAGCAGAATAATGCAAGCACAACAAGAATGCAGTAATGGGAATGTATTGATTGTAAACAGCTACCAAAAGAACCAATTGTAGGAAAAACAGATATGTACAAATGTACACAAAGGGCCAATGCCCAGTCCAAAGTACTAAGGACCCACATGACCACAGGGCACAGTCCAAGGCTCAACTCGAATCCTGCCTTCATCTGGATAGAACACTGCAGGGGCATCAGTTTGCAAGTGGGCAGGCACCTCAGGGGGATGGGGGTGAGACAGCTTGAACCCTTAACACCCAGAGCAAAAAAAGCCTTTTTTCGTTATTTTTTTGGCACAAATTTGCGATTTTCGTGAATTCGCTGCAAACATTTTTTTTTAAAGTGCAGGTTCCTGTGCTTCTTCTTTTACAGGCCCCTAGGTGGGTCAGGTCCCGGGGGCATTAGGAAGTTTGTGAGGGGGGTCTCCCGCCGCCATGAGCCTTGGGGACCACTACTTCCTCTGGCTTATAATCTAATATAAGCGGGGAGCCCGAGACCTCTCCACACCCCACCACCTCCCTGGTGCTTTCATTTTCATATATGCAGTAGAGCCGTTCCTGGGGACCACCACCTCACCAGGGCTTCTATTTAAAAATATGCAGGGTCCCGCAGCCCCACGTGCCCAGAGACCACCTGGGGCAAAGAGTAAACAATAGAAAGGGGACCCCCAATAGCCCTGGGTACAACCACTCCCTGGGGCTATCTTCACTTTGGAGAGGCACCCCACTCATGGAGCCACAGATGGCCTGGGAACCGCCACCCCTCAGGGGCAGCTCCCGCTATGTCCCGGGGTGCCCTTCACATTGAGCATTAAAGTTTCAAGTACAGTTGGACTCATTTCTATAAAAAAAAAATTATTACAGTTTTTTAAAAATTCAAATACATTTTTTAATTTAAATTGTAGACAAATATTCAATTCTAAGTATCTATCTCTTTCCCTCTCACTTTCTTTTTTCTCTCTGTCTCTCTTTTAATCAATTCTCCCACTCCCACACCCACTCAGACACTTACACACCCACTGACAGACCCACTCAGACACTCACGCTCCCACTCACAGGCCCACTCAGACCCTCATGCACTCACTCAAAGCCCCAGTCAGACTCTCATGTATCCACTCAGACCCACTCTGGCAGTTACGCACCCACTCACACACCCACTCAGACTGTCACATACCCACTCACAGACCCACTGACACCCTGATGCACCACTCACAGACTGCCGCACATACTGACGCACCCACTAAAACACGGATGTGTGCACTCTCACACCCAGACAGACACTTTGACAGACACTCTTACCCCCAGATATAGCTTCTCACACCTATTCTCACACCCAGAGAGGCCACATCCAATTTTCACTGTGCATGCGCAAAGGGCTGTGCACAGTATTGGGTTGGGTGGTTAGGAGGTTGGCTGCAGGGACTGGCTGCAGGCAAGCCCTTGTGGGGAACACCTACTGCACATGGGAGAAGGGCATGCACCGTGCAGGGCTGGCTGCTTATAGGGGGTCGGCCCTGTGGCCAACTGCTGTGGTGGGATTCACGTATAGCAACTAAAATGACTATGGCCCTCATTATGACATTGGCGGTGAGTGATAAAGTGGCGGTAGTACCGCCAACAGGCTGGTGGTAATTACTGTCAAGTTATGACCATGGCGGTGATAACTCCCATAGACAGCTAATGTACCACACCAACCGCCAGGACATTAACTCCACTGACCACGGGCGTAGCCGTCAACAGCCAGGCAGAAGACAAAGTATCGCCCACCATCTTATGACCTTGCAATCCGCCAGGATTTCCAGGGTGGTACCAACGCCATCAAAAGCCTGCCGGAAACAGAATACAGCAGACCAAAGACTCACCATCGGAGACATAGGGAAAAACAACGCTGCCATGGAACCGGAACTGCAAGTCTTCCCGATGCTCATCTACATCATGCTCCACCTGAAACACCAACGCCGACGAGATGACAATGGTGATTACAGCCACCTAGCACACAAGGGAGGGACGGAGGGAGGAAAACGAGAGAGACACACACACGCACGACACACACCCGACACACACACACACACACTATACACACAACCAGCTGCAGACGAAAAACAATGGCACACGACACACAGCAGAATAATGCAAGCACAACAAGAATGCAGTAATGGGAATGTATTGATTGTAAACAGCTTCCAAAAGAACCAATTGTAGGAAAAACAGATATGTACAAATGTACACAAAGGGCCAATGCCCAGTCCAAAGTACTAAGGACCCACATGACCACAGGGCACAGTCCAAGGCCCGACTCGAATCCTGCCTTCATCTGGATAGAAAACTGCAGGGGCATCAGTTTGCGAATGGGCAGTCACCTCAGGGGGATGGGGGTGAGGGGCACCTCAGCCGAATACGGGAACAAGCCCACTGGTTCTGGTGGGGGCTCCATGCCCATATCTCTCTGCTGGGGAGTGCAAGGCCACAGTCTCTCAGGTGGGTGACTTTTCCACTTGTTCTGGTGGGGGCTCCATGCCCATATCTCTCTGCTGGGGAGTGCAAGGCCACAGTCTCTCACGTGCGTGACTTTCCCACTGGTTCTGGAGGGGCCTCCATTCCCATATCTCTCTGCTGGGGAGTGCAAGGCCACAGCCTCTGGAGTGGGTGACTTTCCCACTGGTTCTGGAGGGGGCTCCATGCCCATATCTCTGTGCTGGGGAGTGGAAGGCCACAGTCTCTGGAGTGGGTGACTTTCCCACTGGCTCTGGAGGGGGCTCCATGCCCATTTACTTATGCTGGGGAGTGCAAGGTCACAGTCTGTCAGGTGGGAAACATGCCAACTGCTTCTGAAGGGGGTCCCTTGTACAGCAGTCCCTGGAGGGTGCCCTACATGGCTTCCGTCGGTGGTGATGGCTGCACTGTGTCATCTGGAGGTGAGGGCTGCACTGTGTCAGCAGGTGAAGGTGCCTCCTGGGCAGCCTCTGCTGGAGGTGATGGCTGCACTGTGTCAGCAGATGAAGATGCCGCCTGGGCAGCCTCTGCAGGAGAAGTCGGCTACACTTCCTCAGCTGGCGGTGAGGGCCCCATGACCACTGTGTGGTGTCAACCTGACAGCCTCTGCTGGAGTCGAGGGCTTCTTCCCCTTCATGGCAGGAAGTGTTGGATCCTTACCCTTCCTGGCAGGGGTAGAAGGCTTCTTCCCCTTCATGGCAGGATGTGCGGGCTCCTTAGGCTTCCTGGCAGGAGTCGAGGGCTTCTTCCCCTTCATCAAAGGAGGTCCGGGCTCCTTCCCCTTCATGGCAGGAGGTGTGGGAACCCTAACCTTCCTGGCTGGTGGAGTGGGATCCTTCACTGACTTGCTACCACGATTAGGTGGTGCCACTACTGTCTGCGTGGACTGTTTGGCTGAGGTGCTGGGCTGGGTCGTTGGGACCCTGCTCTTACGGGCAGGACAGCAGGGGGAGGGGGTGGAAAGAGTTCAAGTTGGGCAAGGAAAGCGTCTTAGGGATGGTGGGGTGGGATGAGGGAGGAGGGATGGGAGTGGAGGTTGAAGGAGTGTTTGTTGGAGGTGTATGTCTGCTGGACTTGGGTGCAGGTGCATGGACAGTGTGCTGATGTGAGGTGAATGGCTTTTGGGTGTGTGAGTGCTTGCGTTTGTGTCCTTTGGGGGGGACAGACAGGGTGGGAGAGGACACAGGGGACGCGTTCATGGATGTTGTGGACGTGTCTGCTAGTGAGGTGTGTGCTGCTTGGTGTGGTGATGCTGGTGTTGGATGTTGATGCAGTGCATGTAGGTGTGAGTGTGCAGCTCGTCTGTATCTGTGCATGGGATGGGTTGGGTTTGAGGAGACTGGGGCTGGGAAGTGGTCATTGGAGGGGGGACGGTAGGAACAGAGACAATGGCTGCCATCAGTGAGGAGACCAGAGCCTGATTCGATCTCTGTTGGGCCGCCAATCCACATGGATGCCCTCCAGAAATGTATTGCATTACTGCATCTGAGATGCCAGCCCCTGGATGGCATTCACAATTGTTGACTGACCTACACAGATGGATCTCAGGAGGTCAATAGCCTTCTCACTCAGGGCAGCAGGACTCACTGGGTCAGGGCCTGAGGTGCCTGGGGCGAGGGAGATGGCCACCCTCCTGGGTGAGCGGGCACAGGCAACTCGCTGAGGGCTACTGGGAGGACGGTGCTGGTACGGGAGTGGCGGCTGTACCTGCAGCTGGGGTGGTCACAGAGGTGTCCGCCACCAAGGAGCTTCCATTGGAGGTATCTGAATCTGTGTTGTTGCCTCCTGTCTCCACCGTGGTGCTCCCCTCCCCCTCCATCCCACTGGTTCCCTCAGCGTCGTTGGACTGTGCCTCCAGCGTCCTGTGGGATGCAGCTCTCTCTGTCGCCGGTGCCCCTGCTCTACTGCCAGATGATGCTAATGCACATAAGGACAGGATGACAGAAATAAAAAGGGGGGAGAGAGAGAAAGGAAACACTGGGTCAATTACTGCACTAACAACACAGTTGGCATACACAGCACCGTCACACACAGGGATCAGGATTTGGCACTATGTTAGTTAGTTTCACTATGCTGTGTATGCTTTAGTGATTGGTGTACATGCAGGGCAGTGAGGGCTGCCCTTGCATTGGTATGGCATGCAGGATTTGGCATTGGGATTAGTCATATGTGTAGGTGCAGTGTGTGGGATGTAGTGGAGTGATGGGAGTGAGGGTGAGGGGGTGTGCTGGCATGCAGGTTTGGGGGATGATAAGTAGTGAATATTGACTCACCCGTGTCCAGTCCTCCGGCTATTCCAACAAGTCCCTCAGGTTGCAGTAATGCCAAGACTTGCTCCTCCCATGCTGTGAGCTGTGGGGGAGGAGGTGGGGGTCCACTGCCAGTCCTCTGGATGGCGAGCTGGTGCCTTGCTGCCACGGAACGTACCTTCACCCATAGGTCGTTCCACCTTTTCCTGATGTTGTCGCTTGTTCTTGGGTGCTGTCCCACAGCATTCAACCTGTCCACAATTCTCAGCCATAGCTCCATCTTCCTGGCAATGGATATATGTTGTACCTGTGCTCCAAACAGCTGTGGCTCTACCATGACAATTTTCTCCACCATGACCCTTAACTCCTCATCAGTGAAACGGGGGTGCATTTGTGGGGACATGGGTGTTGTGTGGTGTGTGTTGGTGAGAGTGTGTTGAGTAATGTGGTGGGGTGTGTGATGTGGGGTGCGTGAGAGATGCATGTGTGTATGTGGTGTGTGTATCTAGTTGTCTCTGTGCTGCTCGTGTCAATCTCCTTGCAGTAATTGTTGTTCGGAAAGGGTTGTGGGTAATGTGGGTGTGTGTTTTAATGATGCTGTGGGTGGATGGGTGTGGTATGTGTGTCAGGTGTGTGTTTTTAGTATTGGCCAATGTAGTGTTGTTTTGTATGTGGGTGTCTATTCTGAGCGTGGCGGTATGTACCGCCAATGGTTTACCGCCATTCAATGTCCGCCGTGGTGACTAGTGGGTCATAATGTGGTGGGCGTTGTTTTGTTGGTGTAACGGTATGGGTGTTGGTAATGCCAGTTTATCATTGACCTTTGGGCTGGCGGATTTGTGAATGTGGCTGTATTCTGTCTGATTGGTATGTGTGTGTCATAATATGGGGAACGGATATTCGCCACCGCTGCAGTATGTTGGTGGCCATCACCATGGCGGTATGCAGGATTTACTGCCAATGTCATAATGAGGGCATATATGTTAAAAAAAATTAGAAACTCATTGAAAAAACAAAGATTACAAGGACATTAAAGTTAGGTTCTGAATTTACTCGTACAAAACCATAGAAATTCAGCAGTTATAGTTTGAGTTCTTTCAAGTAACTACAACTCGCCCGTTAAGGTAACTATAACTTGCGCCTTCACTATGCACAGCTAATTACTCCACATTTTATGTCATTGATGACATATTCTACGCCATCTTTCATATTATCACTGCAACATTTTCAATAAAATTATTGATGAAACATCTGCATCATGAGGGCGCGAGTTATATTTACATTAGTGCACAAGTTTTCGTTATTTGAAAGAACTGTAACTATAACCTTTGTTTTTTTCAGTGAATATATATATATATATATATATATAAATATATATATATATATATATTTATTCAATGAAATGAACACTGTTTAAAGCTTACTTATAGTTAGGAAAACTTTATTATTTCTATGCAAAATCATCTTAATCTACACAAACATTACAAATTCGAATGTTACAGGTATAATTTAACGTTATAATTTATGTACTGCCTTAAATGACTATAAATTGTTTGCGTCTGTACACAGTGCTGTCAACTTGCTAGCCACACTACATTAATATAACTTGTGCCTTCCTCATGCACTGCTTATACTCTTTCATATTGCATCACTTATTGCATGTGAAATTATAGCATTCATAACAGCACTTATGATACCTCAAATGACGTAATTGATGGGCATTTTTGTGCATAGTAGTTAAACATTGGGTTTCTGGTTGGCAAAGGTATGCACCCTGTCCAAGTAGGCACCCCAATCCTGGTCAAGGTAAGTCAGTTACGCACCATAAATTAACCTGTGATCACCCTCTGGTAGCTTGGCACAGAGAAGGCAGGCTTAACTTAGATGGCAATGTGGAAAGTATTTGTGCAACACTTAAAAGAGTAAAACAGTGACAACCCCACACAAAAAGATACCACACTGATAGGGAAATAGAGCGTCATTTAATGAACAAAACAAGACCTAAATGGCGAAAATCTAATAAATAGAAGTTGAGATATTAATTTTTAAAGAATATATAAAACTGTAGTGCTTAGAAACATAAAGCACCAACCGGGGCTACCGGCTCGCCCTAGACCGGGTCGAATCTTAAAAGTGAAGCTGATCATGATGGAGCATGGTTTAGATATGAGGAACAAAAATGGCAGACTGAAATCAGTACCTTGGTCTGGGATTGCATCAACGGCTGGGAGCGATGCAAAACTGATGCGTCATCATAGATTCTGGTGGTGTAGGCAATGCGTCATTTCTGAACTGCGCAATCAGGGATGCATCTCTGTCGAACCCTTTGTGATGAAGGCGATATGTCATCATCTACCCGCACAGCCAGAGATGCAAAGTCCTCAAGCAGCGATGCCCTGGAGGAGTTGCGTCAGTTCCGATCAGCGCAACGACGATGGTGCATGTATTTTAGCAGTTGCAGCACTGTATACCCACTTCCAAGGGCCCACGACTGGGTTGGCACCAATCGGCAGCGCAAGAATTGCACCAAGCAAAGTCCAGGTGCTGCTGCAGGTTGTGTTGAAAGTCGTTTGTGTCCCTAGGTCCTCAGCAGAACAGGAGGCAAGCCAGCAAGCCTTTGGAGTCATTATGGGTTCAAGTGAGATAGGAACAGTCCTTTCTCAGCAGGGCAGAGAACAGCAGTCAGCAGGGCAGCACAGCAGAAAATTAGTTCTTCCAGAGCTGCAGTCAAGAGTGGTAGTCCTTGTAGCAGCACAGCAGTCATTCTTCCTTGCATAATTCTTCACAGGTCCAGAAGTGTACTGAATTGGTAGGGTCAGAGATCCAGTACTTATACCCAGCTGTGCCTTCGAAGTGGGGGTGACTTCAAAGAAGGGTCTTTGAAGTGTACAGAGGTCCTTTCTACCTGCCCTGGCCCCAGACACACAACAGGGGGTAAGCAGTCCTTTATGTGGGGTCAGGACATTGCCTATTAAGGTGGAAGTGTCCTGCCCCGGATAACCCATCAACATGCAGATGGCCACTCAGTCATACCTACCCTTCCTTTGTGTGAGGCTGTTGAAAGGGAATGCAGGAAACCATATGTCACCCTACCCCAGATATGTATTGGAGACAGGCTGCAGCCACACAGGGCTAATAGAAGGAAATTGTCAACTTTTCAAAATTGTAATAACCACAATAATAAATTGACTTTACTATTAACGAGAATTTGTCATTACAATTCCATAGGTACTAAACATGGCCTGCCTTTTACTTCTCAATTAGAAATTACAACTCATTAAATGTAATAAAAAGTAAAAAGAAATCCCCAATGTTAACCTGAGAGAGGGTTAGGCCTCACAGTAGTGAAAAACAACTGTGGGAGCTTTTCACTACCAGGGCATGTAAAACCTTTTAGTTACATAGTACCCCTCTCCATGGGCTACCTAGGGCCTACCTTAAGGGTGACCTATATGTAATAAAAGGGGAGTATAAGGCTTGGCAAGGGGTTTTAAATGGCAAGTGGACATGGCAGCGTAAACTACCCACACAAGCTCTGCAATGGCAAGCCGGAGACATGTTTAAGGGCTACCTGAATAGGTGGCATAAGCAGCGCTGCAGTTTCACTAGTAGCATTTAATTTACAGGCCTTGTGCACAGATAGTGCTCTTTACCAGGGACTCATAAGTAAATTAAATATGCAGATTGTGGATACATCAATCAAATCATGTTTTAAGGGAGAAGCACATGCACTTTAGCACTGGTTGGCAGTGGTAAAGGGTTCAGAGTCCTAAGACCAACAAAATGAATCAGCAAAAATATGAGCCAAGCAGGCAAAAAGTTTGAGGGAAAATCACCCTAATGCTGACAGGTTCTAAAATAGTAAAATGCCAAGTTATAGTTAATGTACTGTGGCTTGAGAGTTGACAGCACTGTGTACGTAGGTGCACAAGCTATAGCAATTTTAGAATTCTAATGTTTGTGCAGTTTAAGTTGGTTTTGTATAAAAACATTATTTTATTTAAAAAAAAAATTCTAACACACCACAACCAAATATATCACTGTTTTTCTTTTTATGTGCTTTTTCACAAAACTACCTTTTCTGTTATACAATTAAGTCATAATTTATAACATTAACAGTTCAAAATGATCATATGGTAGTAGTCATCATGAAAAACTGGGGAAAAGCAAATTCATTGGTTTGTGAAAACACCCCATAGATGCTGTGTATGTCTATGGGCAGACAGTTCATTCCAGCACACTGGTGCGTGTGTTAAAAAGGTGTTACAAGCAGATAGAACATCTTTGAATCATAAACATGACATAATATGTTACCATTGTTAAAGTAAGACTAGAAGCATGTTCTTATTTACATTTTGGACATTGGTTATTTACCACAGCTTTAGATATTAGATTGTTCAATGGAATAGATTTGTAATTGGTAGATATACAAATCTTTCCAATTTTGTAACAGTGGGGATTGAATGTAGACTATTAAGCATTAATGTTCTCAAAAGTAGCTTATACAGAATAGGTCACAACTGGAGTGAGTTTTAGTGCCTATTCTTCCTAGAAGAGCCATACAGATGCACATAGAAATATACCTGTTTTATGTAGAAACATATATAAGCGAAGCTGAGAAAAGAAATTGAGTTACTGACTTACTGGCTAAGGGAGGTGAAACCCTGCTCAAACAAAATTAGATTCACCTGTTCTCAACCCTCCGGTAGCTCGGCACAGAGCAGGCAGGCCTAACTCAGAGGCAATGAGTAAAGTGTTTGTGCAACACTTCAAACAGTAACACAGTGAAAACACACCACAAAAGAGAACTTAGAAAAATAAAGTACTTTTTAATGAATAATGACAAAAATCCAATTAAAAAACAGAGATATTCAATTTTAAAGATTTCAGTTAAAATATTGCCAAGAAGCATAAAGCAACAACTATAGATACGTGGTCAGGCGGGAGCCTAACAAAGTCATAAGTACAGGTCAGCCAGGATGAAGCGGGGGCCACCTAAAGGGACCCAGCTAAAAAACCTGTAATCCTGGTTTGCGGAGCATTACGAGGAACTGCGTGAAAGATACATCGCACTGGTGAAGCGATGCATCGGTTTCAAGATGCAGCGAGGCTACATTGTGAAGTTCTGTGTCATCGTTGAAGGTCTCATTGACCATGATTTGCATGCAAAGTCTGGAGTTAAGGATGTGTCACGCAGTTGGAGCAATGCGTCGGGTCTGTGGCGCTCCAAAGCTGTGATGAATCCGGAGTCATATCGAGGCTGCCATCAAAAAGGAATACAAGGGCCTGCGACGAGGATGAGTCATGCATCAGCAGTTCTGATGCAGTGATGGGCTGGTTTGAGATGCAGGTCTTTGCGTTGATTCTGATCCATGCAGTAGCAGCAGTGCTTCAGTTCTACTCAGGCTGTGCCATGCAGCAGAGGAGATGCGTTGGTTTGGCTGGCTCCACAGAGGTTGGCAGAGCACCTTATGCCCACATCCAATGGCCCAGGAATGGGGTGACATCACTCGGCACAATGGACTCACAGGTGGCAGAGTCCAGGTGCAAAGTTGTTGGAATCCTGTCATGTTCCAGAAGCTTCAGAACAAGAAGCCAGCCAGCTAGCCCTTGGAGTCACTCTGGGTTCTGGGTTCAAGAGATGCAGGTCCAGTCCTTCTCACCTAGGTAAGAGGGCAGCAAACAGCATGTGAGCACAGCAAAGCAGCAGCACAGCAAGATGATTGTCCAGCAGGGCAGCAGTCTGGTAGAGTGGCAGTCCATTAGTAGCTCAGGGGTCCTGCTTCCTGGCAGAGTATCCACAGGTCCAGAAGTGTACTGAAGTGGTGGTATCTGAGGTCCAATATTTATACCCAGTCATGTCTTGGAAGTGGGGAGAAGCTTTTAGAGGTTTCCCTAGTTTTCCTTAGACGTCCCCAGACCTCATGCCCTCACAAATTCAAGTGTTAGTCGGACTGTGTCTAACTCCTCTATCCAATCCTACAAGTAATGGCCAATCCAGGCACACCTAAGCTCCATATTGTGTGTGGTTATCTAGGAGGAATACACAAAGTGTAACTGTCAACTACACCTATTCATATGACCAAGGTACAGGTTGCGTTTTCAAAATTGTAATTAAAAATCAGACTTCACCATGAGTCAGGATTTTTCTTTACAAGTCCATCCCATTTGGGAACTACAGCTTAAAGAGGTTTTGTCATTACAATTCCACAGGTATCAAACATGAAATATCTACGTCCTTTCAATTAGGAATTACAGCTTATTAAATGTAAGAAGGAATCCCCAATGTTATCCTATGATAGCCTTGTTGTAGTGAAAAACAAATTTGGGAGTTTTTCACTACCAGGACATATACACTTGCCCCACATTTAAATACATTGCACTCTGCCCTCTGGGCCACTCAGGGGTGCCATAGGTATTAAAAAGGAAGGTTTGAACTTTTTCCAGGTTTAATTGGCATTTTAAAACTACACACGGAGGCTGCAATGGCAGTAGCACTAGTATAATTTAATCTACAGGCCCTGGGCACAGGTAGTGGCACTTTACTATAGACTTACAAATAAGTGAAATATGCCAATTTAGGATATGTCAATATTACCATGTTTTAAGGAGTGGGCATGTGCACTTTGGCACTGTCTAGCAGTGGTAAAGTGTGCAATCAATCAATCAGCTTTTGTAGAGCACGGCTACTCACCCATGAGGGTCTCAAGTCACGGGGGGGGAGGGGAAGGGCCTCATCCAAAGAGCCTGGTCTTGAGGTTCTTCCTGAAGATGGTGAGCAATGGGCTTTATCTGAGGTGCAGAGGGAGGTTGTTCCAGCTCTTTGCTGCAATGTAGGTGAAGGATTGTCCTCGGACAGTGAATTTACGAATGCAAGGGATGGTGGCCAGAGCCATCTGGGTGAAGCGGAGGGATCTGGCAGGGGTGTGGAAGGAGACACTGTCATTCAGGTAGGCTGGTCCTGCGTTGTGTATGGCCTTGTACGTGTGGGTGAGTAGCTTGAAGGTTATTCATTTCTCGACTGGGAAACATTGGAGGGTCCTTAGGTGTTGGGAGATGTGTTCGCGGCGTGGGAGGTCCAGGATGAGTCTTGCGGTGCCCTGGATAAGTTGTAGTTTTTTGAAGTTTCTAGTCGAGGTGCCAGCATAGAGGGAGTTCCTGTAGTCTAGCATGCTTGTGATTAAGGCGTGAGTGACTGTCCTGAGACAGTCTGCTGAGATCGAACTGAAGATCTTTCGAAGTTTGTGGAGTGTGTGCCAGCAGGAGGAGGTGACTGCATTTACCTGGTGGGTCATGGATAGGGAGGAGTCGAGGATGATGCCTAGTTTGCGGGCGTGCTCAGTTGGGGCAGAAGGGCACTGAGGGATGTGGGCCACCAGGAGTTGTCCCAAGCTGAGGTGGTGTTTCTGAAGATGATGAGCTCAGTCTTGTCAGAGTTGAGCTTGAGGCAGCTTTGACTCATCTAGGTGGCAACGGCTTCCATTCTTGAGTGGAAGTTCCTTTTGGTCGTGTCCGGGTCTTCGGTGAGGGAAAGATGAGTTGTGTGTCATCAGCATATGACACAATGTTCATAACAGTTGACTCTTGTGGGTCTAGATGTGTAGGGCAGGAGTCTGACCCTCTGTGTCCTCCCAGAGAGGAAGTAGTAGATCAGTTCGAGGGCTCTTCCACGGATTCCTATGTCGTGGAGTCTAGTGCGTAGAGTGCTGTGGGAGACCGTGTCAAAGGCTGCTGAGAGGTTGAGGAGTATGAGCGCTGCGGTGCGGCTGCAGGCTAGGAGTGATCAGATGTCGTCACTGGTTGCCAGGAGGGCTGTCTCCATGCTGTGGTTGCTGCAGAAGCCGGACTGGGGGCTGTCCAGGGAGCTGTTGGTCTCGTTGAAATTCTCCAAGTTGTGCATTGATTGCTTTCTCCAGTACTTTGGCAGGGTAGGCTAGCAGCAGTTACGCTATCCCACAGCGTTTGTGTTTTGCTTAGCAGCAAGATAGGCCAGAAATTCTTTTGTTCTGATGGGTTGGCTGAAGGTTTCTTCAGGAGAAGGTGTATTTCAGTGTGTTTCCAGTCCTCAGTAAAGGTGTCAGTGTTGATGGAGCAGTTCATTGTGTTTCAGAGCTCGGGGCAATGGATGCGCTGGCTCTGATGTATATGTGGTGTAGGCAGGGGTCTGGGGGGCTCCGGAGTGGTTGCTGTTCATGATGCTGACTATTTCCTCTGTGGTAGGTGTGGACCAGCTGTGGATGATCTGGGTGGGTTCTGGGGGAGTGGGTCAGTCACAGGTTCTGGTGCCAGGACTTTCCGGGAGGAAGCTGTCGTAGATGTCCTGGATCTTGAGGTGGAAAAAAGTGGCGAGTTTGTTGCAGAGGTCCTGTGATGGGGGATGCTGGTGGCTTCGGAGGTGGGATCTGTGAACTCGTTGATGACTGAGAAGAGTTCCTTAGAGTTGTGTGTGGAGGAGTTGCCTTGCTCGCAGAGTGCGTCCTTCCTTGCGTTCTTGATTTTTCATCAGAGGGCGGCAGTTGCGGCTCTGAAGGAGGTTAGGTCTTCGCTGGTTTGGCTGTTCCACCATTTTTTCTCTAAACGTCTGTGAGTACGCTTTGATTTTTGGAGTTCGGTGGTGAACCAGCTGGCTTTCTTAGGTACGCATTTGGCTGATGACAGCCGAAGGGGGCCTAGAGTGTCGGCGCATTCGGTGATCCATGCGTTGAGATTGCATGCTGCTGTGTTGATGTCATCGGAGGGAGGAGGGAGGGATTTGGCAAGAGATTAGGTGAGTTGCTCATTGGTGATTTTGTTCCATTTCCTGTCAGGGGTCCTGGGGGTGCCGATGCGGCTGCTGGGTGTGGTGATTGTGAAGTAAATACAGCAGTGATTGGTCCATTCTGGGGTGGAGATGATCTTGATGGTGATCCGGTTGCTGGAGGTGAAGATGGGGTCCAGTGTGTGTCCTGCGATGTGTGTGGGTACAGAAACCAGCAGTCTGAGGCCATGGGTGGCAAGGTTGTCGAGTGGAGCAGTGGTGTTTGGATCGGCGCGGTCCTCGAGGTGGAAATTCAGGTCACCGAGGAGGAGGTAGTCGTCTGATGCCAGGACCTGGGTGGTAGCTGTGTCTACAACGTCATCTATGAAAGCTGGAAGGGGCCGGAATGGCCCGTACACTAGGGTGCCGCAAATGGAAAAGTTGTGTTTGGAGTGGACCAGGAAGGGAAGTTGTTCCATGGTGGTGCATTGTTCTTCTGGGATGGCCTAGTGAAGACTTGGTCCAGGTCTTGGTAGGGAAGGTGATGTCCGTCGGGCAGTTTCAATCAAATCCCAGAGTTTGGTGACATGTGTGTGGAGGGAGCAGATGTTCAGGAGCAGGCAGTTGATGGGGTTGTGGAGGTTGTTGGTATCTCTGTGTGTGGAGAGTACCTTCAGCTTGTAGAGGCTGGCGCTGAAGTTGTAGTTCCTGAAGGTGAAAGGTCTGTGGGTGTCCTTGGGGGAGATGATGCAGCAGTTGCTGAGACGTCCGGTGTTGAGGTGGAGGAGGGTCTCGGCGTCGTAAAGGAGGCAGGCCAGGAAGCGGTTTAACAGAGATCCAGGGTTCCTGGTGCTGGCTGCGGTCCGGGCACGGACAGGCGCAGATGGGCTTGCCAGTGCACCTGCTGGGTGCGGCCACCATTAAGAACGGGAGGGAGTGGGGGAGTGGTCAGCTGGAAGGTGGGAGGGCAGGAAAGGTGCTTTGTGTGGTAAGGGGGTGGGGCCGCAGGGGCCAGAGCAGCGCGGGATGGGGAACACCTTTACTGAGGACTGGAAACACACTGAAATGGGGAAGAGGAAAGGGGGCGATGGAAAAGAAAAGGAAAAACAAGTGAAAAAAAGCTGAAAAAGCAAGAGTGAAAGAGGGCAGAAGAAAGGAGGAGTGATAAAAAAGAAAAGGAAAATGATGGAAAAGAAAAGGAAAAAAGCAAGAGTGAAAGCTGGCAGAGGAAAGGAGGAGAGATGGGAAAGAAAAGAAAAAAACGAGTGAGAAAAGGCAGAAAAAGCAAGAGTGAAAGAGTGACAGAGAGAAAATACTTTTTGTGATGGTCACTAGACCACCATAGATGAGGCTCAAGGGACAAGCCTGCGGGTGGAGGAGGGCCTTGAACTGAGAGTCTGGAGGCTCTCAGGTAGTCCAAGGCAAAAGGCAGAGGCAGCAGCCAGAGGAGCTGGGGAGGGCAGCAGACGCTGACCAGGAGGTCAGTGCAGTTGCCCACTCACAGTGCTGCGGCCACCATTAGGAAGGGGTGGGGGTGAGGGAGAGATCATATGGTAACGGTGCTTCATGGGAGGAGAGGGTATGGGCCGCAGGGTCCGGAGTGGCGCGGAAGGAGGGCACAGGAAAGGAGGGGAGATGGAAAAGAAAAGGAAAAACAAGTGAAAGAGAGCTGAGGAATGGAGGAGAGATGGAAAAGAAAAGGAAAAAAAGTGAAAACAGGCAAAAAAAACAAGAGTGAAAGAGAACAGAGGAATGGAGGAGAGACGAAAAAGAAAAGGAAAAACAAGTGAGAAAAGGCTTGTAATGGCCACTAGACCACCAGGGATGAGGCGCAGGGATGAGCCTGCGGATGGAGGAGGGCCTCAAACTGACAGTCAGGAGGCTCTCAGTTCCTCCCAGGCAAAAGGTAGAAGCAGCAGCAGGCAGAGGAGATCGGGAGGGCAGCAGACGCTGACCAGGAGGTCAGTCAATATTACCATGTTTTAGGGAGTGGGTATGTGGACTAGCAGTCCCAAGGCCAGCAAAGACAAGATCAGCAAAAATTGTGGAGGCAAAAAGTTTTGGGGGAAGACCACCCTGAGGCTGACAGGTCTTACAGTATAATTTTCAATTTCTCTGTTATTTATTTCAAGAACATAAGAACAAAATAGAACTCTATTGCTTTCAACAGTTAGTAGAGTCTCTAGGGTTGTTACTGGATTTTTAGTAGTTTTGGACTTTGTTTATAGCCCAGTCGGTGTTACTTTCCACCAGTCAACCAGAGTCTCTATAGTTGTTGCTGGTATTTAGTAGTATTTGGCTGTGTTTATAGCCCATTTGTTGTTATTACCCAACCACATAATGCTTTAGTTCTTATTTTTACTTCCTGTTAAATGTTTACCTAAAAACGGCTGTTTTAACCACGTATGATATCAATGCTGATTTTGTCATACATAAAGTTTTTTTTTTTTTCATTTCATAAGTACCGCTGTACTTCCTAGATACATTTGCAATAGCACTGCAGTACTTTTGCTTTTGTTAAACGGAATTCATTGGCTTACTACTCTGTGTTTTGTAGAAAACAAGAAGTTTACGCCCCTTTTCCCCATTTCCAGTGAGATCTTCAAAGGGGAAGGTTGTACTGTTTCCAAAGGAAAAATCTCACACTTGCAAACTATTTTCAGATTTTGCTGAATTGCAATAGGTGTCCAGTAGGATTCTGTTCTGCTTGTGGAGGTGGAGCCCAGGATGCAAGAGGAGGAACAGGAGGTGGAGTGCAGCAAGAAGCTCAAGGAGTTTTTCCCCTTGCCATCTGGAGGGAAAAAGGTCAATATAAAACTTGCAACCTTTTAAAAAAAATTGATCCCCCATGGGAACATTAAACAGTACTAATTTGGTACAGCAAGAATGTGGAAACACATGCAGACAATACCTTCAACCAGGTTGGAGCGTGCAGAAAGAAAGTGTCAGAAGGAGGTGGAAGAGGCCAAACAGGAACATTGGCAGCTTTCACTTCTTTGGCTACTGCAAGACCTTTAACTTTTTCCGCTTCTGCATGACTACCAGCACCAGCCGCTGTATCTGCCCCTCCAGCGCCACCTTCAACTTCTTCAGCTCTATCACCACCTCCACCACCACCTGCTGCATCTGACCCCGCATCTGAACCAGCATTAGTATCTTCTCCTGGTACCATGTTGCCAGTCAATCTGTTGAGGCAGAATAGACAAATTGTAGAGCAGTATAGCAGTGATGCAACATACTGTCTCCTGTGCACTACTGTGATTGCATCAGAAGAGAGAGCTCTCACCATACAATGGGAGCTTGCCATGGCCCCCTCCCCAACATCCTAAGTGGTTTTCCTTTGGGCCTTTGTTCTCCTGTTTTCTGCTAAGACTTTTTTGTTAGTTGGTTAAGTGGATCTTTGAAAAATAATAATGTTCCAGAAAAGTGTTAAAGAAAGACAAAAACAAGTTCTTTTAAGAACTAACCAAGTATCTACAAAAATAAAGACCTTGTATCAATATGAAACATATTTTTTCAGTTATCAGAATTATAACATTGTAAGTGATATGGAGATAACACAAAAGTGCAAGGTAAATTAAACATGTGCCTTATGGAGGATTCATAATACATAGAAAGTTTAGAATACACTACTACAGTGATATGTGATTGTATTTAGAGGGGAGTACACAGTTGTAGAGTGGAGTGGCATTGACTGGAGAGACATAGCGTGGATTGGAGTAGATTGGAGTCGCATACCGTACAGTGGAGAAGAGTGTGGTAGAGTGAAGTATGGTACAGTGGAGTGTCATATATTTGACTGAAGTGGAGTTTTATAGACTGTGGTAGTGTGAGGAGAGTGTCATATAGTGGAATACAGTGTCATAGAGTGGAGTAGAGGGTCATAGAGTGGCATAGAGTCGACTAGATGTTGTAGATTGGCAGAGGGTGGAGTAGAGTGACGTAGAGTGGAGGAGCAGGTAGTGTCATACTGTGATTTACTGTATTGTACAGTGACATAGAGTGGAGTAGAGTGTCACATAGTGGTATAGAGTTGAGTAGAGTGTCGTAGAAAGGCCTAAAATGAAGTAGAGTGTTGTAAAGCAGTGGTTTCCAACCTGTGGTCCTTGGACCCTGGGGGTGCGCGAAGCCTCCCTAAGGGGCCCACGACTACTTAGAAAATTAACTAATATTAACAGATTGATACATTGTGTAAAGTATATAAATAAAGTGGCTAAAGGTACAGTTGAACATTTTAAAATGTACTGTAAATGTCAAGGAATTTGAAATTGGTATCCTCAGATTAATTTGTGGGAGTAGTGCAGGTGCATCAAACAAAACATAGGCCCTCATTATGACATTAGCGGTCAGCTGACCACCACACCAGCATTGGTGGTAGTACAGGCACTGGGCTGGCCGCCAAATTATGACCATGGCGGTCACCACTCCCATAGACAGCCAATGTACCACCCCAACTTCCAGTGCGGTCCGTCTACTGACCACAGTGGTAGCCCTCTTCAGGCAGGTGGAAGACAACGACCTGTGCACCATATTATGACATAGCAGGCCGCCTGGATTTCCAGGGCGGGACCACCACCTCCAAAAGCCTGGCGGAAACACATCATATAAAAGGAGACACTCACCTCCAAGGACACAGATGATTTGGGTGCATGCTTGTCAGATTGTGTGTGTGGGATGGGTTGTGGGAGAGGGCTTTGGGACTGGGAGCAGGTAGTTGGAGGGGGACGGAAGAACCAAGGACACTGGCTGCCATCAGAGAGAAGGCCAGAGCCTGAAACGATCTCTGTAGAGCAGCCAAGCCACCATGAATGCCCTCCAGGTAGGCATTGCATTGCTGCACCTGGGAGGCCAGTCCCTGGATGGCATTCGCTATGGTTGACTGCCCTACAGAGATGGATCTGAGGAGGTCAATAGCTTCCTCACTGTAAGCAGCAGGGCTGATGGGGGCAGGGCCTGACGTGCCGGTGCGAAGGAGATGCCCACCCTCCAGGGTGAGCGGGCACAGGCAACTGGGTAGGAGGCTACTGGGAGGGCGGTGCTGATACGGGGGTGGCAGAAGATGACTTAGCTCGGCGATCCCAGAGGGTTCCGCCACTACCAGGAAGCTTCCATCGGAGGAGGAATCTGAGTCTGTAGTCATGGCTCCTGTGTCCCGCCCATGGTGTTCCCTTCGCCCTCCAACCGACTGGTCCCTTAGAGTCTGTGCTCTCTGCCTCCTGAGTCCCGTAGGCTGCAGCTCTCCCACTCGCCAGTGCCCCTGCTCCTTCACCAAATGATGCTAATGCACACAAGGACAGGATGAGAAAAGGAGAGAGGTTGGGGGAGAAAGAAAGGGAGCACAGGGTCAATCACAGCAACAACAGCATAAATGGCATACACATCACAGTCACTCACTGGTACTAACATAGTGCAGTATGCACTAGAATGACAAACCATGACCTGGTTACAACAGCAGTAAAGAACCCAAACACTACCATCTGCACACCTACTGGGGCTCACTAAGCTCTGTCTGCCATGGTATGCTAGCTACATACCAAATTTACATACCACTCTACATAGCTAAGCAGGACCACACTGGGAAAGCTAAAGCGGCATGTTGAGGTATCCACTGACCCCAACCCCCATGCCAGGTAACAAAAAATGAATACCACACATTCTGTACTCACACACTTGTTGATGCTGTGCTGCCCTCAAGCGCCCATCCAACTCAGGATTGGCCCCCACCAGTATGCCGGACATTAGGGGGGGGTCAGGCTGCAATGGGCACCCCTCCCCCGTTGGAAGGCTGTCCCCAGCTGGGCCTCCCCGGTCTTCCGTGCCCAGCCTCTCAGGTCCTCCCACTGTTTTCTGCAGTGGGTGCTCTGCCGGCTATGGACCCTCAGGGTCCGTACGTCCTTGGCAATGGCATGCCACAACCCTTTCTTCTGATGGGCGCTGACCTGCAGAGGAGACACAGCCAAAAGGACACCATGAACTCAATAATCCATTCTGCAACACAGATGGCATACATTCTGCATATGACCCACATGAAGCACACACATGACCCCTACCTCTGCATACACATTGAAAGCTACCAAACACCCACAAATGACACATGGCAGCACACACATACATCTACATGCAGCCATGTTGCATCCAATGTACACATGATGTACTCACCTGTTGGTCTGGAGGCCCATACAACTGCCTATACAGGGGTAGGACCCCATCCGCAAGCTTCTCCAGCTCCTCCGAAGTGAAGGCTGGGGCCATCGCAGGTTCCAGACACAGGTCACAGTAGCACATGCAGTGGAGATGTTGATTCAGAGAGAGTCAGGAATCAAGTGAAGTGGTACAGAGAAGATGGTGGTTTCGTCCGAAGTTGACCATCATTGGTTCCTGTACTCCATACAGCCCCATGTTAGCCAACGAGGAGTTGCACCACAGTGCAGACCGCCTTCCGCTATGATGACAAACGCTGGCAGGGTGAAGTCACTTCCACCTGTCCCTTCATACAAGACAGGCGGTTGCCATTTCCTAATGCTAGTACTCATGTTGGACTACTTTATGTGTGTCAACGGTATAGATTGTACACACTTATACAATTCCAGTCTTCTACAAACATGCATGCTCTGTGTACTGTGATATTGTGTGTCCATACTTCCTGTAGACACACATTTTAATTTTGGCTCACTTAGATACCAACCACTGCAGAGGATGAGGAGAAGGAGGCAAGGACCCGTTACAGAACCCTTGTGGACTTGGCTACACTGGAGGACCAGCACATCATACTCACCTATCGTCTGGACAGGATCACAATCACTGAGCTGTGTGCACAATTGGAGCCTGATCTAATTCCTGCTATCCATAGCACTACAGCAATTCCCCCTGTTGTACAGGTACTGTCCGTGCTCCACTTTCTGGCATGTGGTTCTTTCCAGGTGACAGTGGGTTTGGCTGCAGGATTGTCACAACTAATGTCTTCAATTATCCTTGGAAGGGTTTTGGCTGGCTTGCTCAAATGCATGAGCAGCTACATCTCATTCCCCTAGGTTGAAGATTTGCCCACTGTGAAGTCTGGATTCTATGCCATGGGACACATACCACAAGTGATTGGGGCCATTAACGATACACATATTGTCTTGGTCCCCCCAGGGCAAATCAGCAGGTCTACAGTAATAGGAATAGTTACCACTAAATGTCCAGATGGTGTGCCTTCCTGATCCATACATCTCCCACATCACTGCCAAGTGTCCTGGATCTGTGCATGATGCCTATGTATTGAGGAATAGCAGTGTCCCACAGGTAATGGCACAACTACAGAGGCACAAAGTGTGGCTCATAGGTGAGCTTGAGTCTCCACACAATGTATGTCAGTTTATGCCTACTGGAGTTGTACTCCATGCCATTGTACATGGCTAATGTGTGTCCCTCACTTCTTCCAGGTGACCCTAGCTACCCAAACCTGTCCTGGCTGTTGAACCCTGTTAGGAATCCGAGAACTGGGGCTGAAAATCAGTACCATGAAGGACATGGCCGTACCAGGAGGGTGTAGAACACACCTTTGGTCTACTGAAAGCCAGTTTCAGGTGCCTCCATTTAACAGGTGGGTCCCTATACTACGCCCCTAAGAAGGTCTGCCAGATTGTGGTGGTCTGCTGCATGCTGCACAATTTGGCCTGCAGACGCCATGTGCCCTACCTGCAGGAGGAGTACACCTGTGGCAGCAGTGGACACGGAAGACAGTGAGGAGGAGGAAGAGAAGAAGGATGTGGACAACAGGACACATATCATACAGATCATTCAGCAGTACTTCCAATGACACTAATGTAAGACTGTTGATCTGTTCATCTCTCCATTTTAGTTATGTGCTGTGTGCCAGCTGTGTTGTGCCAATCACTACCTTTACATTAAAATTGACTGTCACTTATGCCTCCTCTTTTCTCAGATGTTGGTGTGCTAACAACTGTGTACTGACGTGATGACTACAGACTGTTGAAACACATTTGTTGGATAGATTCACACATTACAGGACATTTGCACAGGATAATACAGTTCAATACATTGCACATTTCTGTCTGATAAAGCACTATTACTCCAGTTGTTTTCAAGGGCGTTTATTGAAGTGACAATAATGAAGGGATAGTGCAATAGAGTGGGGTGATGGTTGAGGAAAACTTCAGTGTATTGGGACAGTTTGTTTGTTGCACAGGTCCAGTGTCCATGAGGCCATAGGAACAGGAGCAATGGCAGTCCAAAGTGAACAGTGGCACACAAGAGGGACGTTCTGGAGAGCTCATTTCCTGGCGGTGGCCTTGGTCTTGGCAGCAGTCTCTAGTGTCTGTCAGGTTCGCAGGGAACGTTTGCGGGGTGGTTCACCTTCTGCATGGGGAGGGGTACTGGTGGCCTGTGGGTCTTGTGACAGGTCCTTCTATCCACTAGCTGCAGCGGATATTGATGGCTGGTGAGTGGGCTGGCTAGTAGAAGTGTGCCCCTGGTGTGCTCTGTTCTCTCGCATGTTGTTGGCCATGTCACCCAGTACCCCTACAATGGAGGCCATATTGGCATTTAGGCCCTACAACTGCTGCATGACCTCCTGGTGGTGTACCCCCTGCAGCCGCTGGTTCTCCTGCATGATGTTGATCACCTGGCCCATCCTGTCCTGGGATTTTTGGTATGCCCCCAGGACAGGTGTGAGTGCCTCCTGGCCAGTCAGTTCCCTGGGCCTGGACTCCCCCCTGGCGCACAGCTGACCTCCCACTGGCCCTGCCCCCCTCTGCCTGTGTCCCCTGAATGGTGTGCCTACTCACACGTACACCAGGACCTTCATCGTCTTGCCTGTGTGTTGTTGACTCGGGTCCCTGTACAGGTGGACATATTATTAATTGATGTGTCCTGGGGACAGGGGTCTGTGGACGTTGAGTGGCTGCTGTGGTGTTGGAGTCGGAGGGGGGTGGGCCGGTGGTGGACTGGCTGTGGGATATGGAGGCTAACTGACCAGTGATCCCAGATGGGCCAGGGAGTTCATCCAGCTCAGGAGATCCAGAGTTACACTCATCACTGAGGACATCTTCTAGTGGAGGACTGGGTTGCCATGACACCTGCTCACCGCAGACATTGGCTGGGGCACCTGTGGGGTTTGTAAGTGTTTTGTCAGGCTCATTGCCTGTCACATATTCTGCATTTCTACCTCCACTATGGGTTTGGTGTTGTCCTTCCACCTTTGGTAGTGTATGGTGATGGATTGTGGGATTGGTAGTTCTACATGCTGTCCATGCATTGCAGTGGGTAGGGCATGCAGGGGTACACATTTAGGTGTGGTCATTGGGGTGGTGCACTGTATGAGATGGAGTGGGGTGTAGGGAGTCAGCCTGAGGGGGTGACATGCCATTTCGGTATCGGTGGAGTTCGGTTAGCAGTGGTGACTTACCAGTGTCCAGCCCTACAGTGACTCCAGTTAGGCCCTTAGGATGCAGGATTGCCAAGACGTGTTCTTCCATGCAGTCCTCATGATGGCGACCTGGTGCCTTGATGCAATGGAACGCACCTTCCCCTTAGGTCGTTCCACCTCTTTCAGATGTCATCCCTTGTTCGTGGATATTGTTCCACGGAGTTCACCCTATCCACGATCTTCCTCCATAGCTCCATCTTCCTGGCAATGGAGATCTGCTGGACCTGTGCACCAAACAGCTGTGGCTCTACCCTGATGATTTCCTCCACTATCACCCGCAACTCCTCATCAGTGAAATGGGGGTGCTTTTGTGGGGACATGCCTATTGCGTGTTGTGTGTTGTGCAGAGGGTGTACAGTCTTGTGGAACGTTGTGTAGTGTGTGATGCGTGACTGATGTATAAGGAGATGTGGTCTGTGTGTGCAGTTCTCTCTGGGATTGGCCTGGCAAAGTGTAGCAGTTTTTTCGTGTTTGCAAAGGATTGTGGGTTATGTGGGAGTGTGTTTCATAGTGCTGTTGGTGGGTGTGTAGGGTGTGTGCATAAGTCTCAGGTGTGTTTTTTTGTTCTGGCCAATTTTGGTTTGAAGTGGTGTTGGGTGCCCTATTCCACTGCAGTGGTGTGCACCGCAAATGGTTGACCTCCGTTGAATGTCTGCTGTGGTGTTTCGTGGGTCATAATTTGAGGGCAGTGTTTTGCTGGCGTAGTGGTGTGGGTGGTGGGTCTGACATTTTTTCGTCTTTGTTGGGTCTGGTGGACTTGTGGTTGTGGCTGGTTTTTGTCGGTTTTGTGTTTGTATGTCATAATCTGGTGGGCGGATTACCGCCTCCGCGGCGGAATGTTGGCGGCCGTCACTACGGGAGTCTTCGGAATAGAACGCCAATGTCATAATGACCACTATAGTGTGGATGATGTGCGGCTTCAATTGAATTTAGAAAAACTGTAACCTTGCTCTTAAATTACATTTTTGGATTTTTTTAATTGTGTTCCCAAATTAAAAAAAAAAGTGTATATGTTTGATAGAATGCTTGTTTCTGTATTTTTGTGTATTGTTTTGTGGTTCAAATCATTGACAATGTTTAGGACTGGGTCCCCGGCTTCTAGTAATGACTCAGTTGGGTCCCCAGATTCCAAAAATGATTTGTGGAGGTCCCCAGATTTCAATAATGTTAAAGTGGGGGTTCACAGAAGTCAAAAGGTTGGGAACCACTGTTGTAGATTGTAGGAGTGTAGAATGTCATACAGTAGCGCAGAGTATCATAGAGTGGTGTTGATTGGAGTGGCATAGGGAGGAGTGTACTGGAGTGCCAGAGAGTAGAGTGGCATGTCGTACAATAGAGGGGAGTGGTGTATCACAGACTGTCTTGTTGTGAAGTGTCTTAGAGTAGAGAGGTGTAAACTGGAGTGGCATAGAGTGGAGTGGCTTCTCGTAGAATGGAGTGTTGTGTTGTAGAATGGAGTGGTGTATCGTGGAGTGGAGGGGGATGGTGTGTTGTAGAGTGTAGTAGGGTGTCTTACAATGGAGTGCCATGTCAAGTGGACTAGAGTGGTGTGGAGTAAAGTGGTATGTTCTACAGTGGAGTGGCATGTCATTGATGGGAGTATCATACAGGGGAGTTGAGTGGTGTGTGGTAGAGTGTAGCAGAGTGTTGTTGAGAGAAGGAGTATTGAATGGAGTACCATGTTATAGAGTAGTGTGTTGTAGAATGGAGGGGTGTGTCATAGAATGGAGTGGGGTGGAGTGTCATAGAGTGGAGTGTCATAGAGTTAAATGGTACTTCACAGAGTAGAGTGGTGTGTAGAGAGTGGGATGGCATAGACTGTTGTAGAGTGTTATGGAGTATATTACAGTGGAGTGGTGTGTTGTAGAGTGTATTGGAGTGCCGTAGAGTGTATAGAGTGGAATAGAGAATTGTAGAGTTGAGTGTCATAGAGTGGAGTGCTGTATCTTGGAGTGGAGTGGTGTCTCATACAGTGGAGTGGCGTATTGTAGAGTACCGTGGCATAGAGTGGATTAGTATTTATAGAGTGCAGGAGCATGTCACAGAGTGGAGTGTCATGTTGTAGAGTGGAGTGTCATATTGTAGAGTGGAGTGGCAAGTGTCATGGAGCACCTCCACTTTCAGGTACACACCACCCCTAAGACCACTACCAGCGTCACCCTCATCTACAGACCACCAACACCTCGGGCAGCAACTACATTCTCCTCGGTGACCTCAACTTCCATTTCAACGATCTCAGTGACCACACCTTAACACTACTCGAGAACCTGCAGACAATCGGGCTCAAGCAACTGATCACCTCACCAACGCACGCCTCTGGACACACTCTTGACCCCATTTCTCGTCCAGCAGCAACGTCACCATTATCGACACGACCCCCGCTATGCTGGACTGACCACCACTGCATCCTCTTTTCCAGCTCCAGCTCCACGCCCACAGCACACATTCACTCAACACGCCCCGCCTACAGGAAATGGAACCAGACCTCAGACGATTAACTGATCAACACCATCAGCAACTCACCACACCCCGACACAATAGATGCCAACACCTCAGCTCGCAACCTCCACTAATGGATCACCAACTGCGCCAACACCCTAGCTCCTCTCTGGATGACCACAGCATATGGTAAGATGCTCCTGTAAGAAAGCCAGTTGCTTCAAACCCATACTCCAGGAACAAAAGCACTCATGCAGGAAGCTGGAGAAGAAGTGGAGTTACAGCAAATCACAGGAAAACCTTGCAACCTTCAAATCTGCCACAAGATACCACCACAGCCTCATCAGGTCCACCATGAAATTGGCACTGCAGAACCACACACAACACTAAAGGACGCTTTAAAGTCATCAAAGAATTCACCAAATGACAAGCTGAGACCACTAGCATCCCTCCATCTCAGAATCTCTGTGACAGACTGGCCACCTTTTTCCATCAGAAGATCAAAGATATCTACGTTAGTTTTGGACCCCAAGACTCTGAAGCTCACCAACAACTCCCCTACTAAGATCCTCCAAACCCCCATGACTCCTGCACGCCTGGACTTCCCTCACGACGGACGAGACCCACCCATATAATAAGCAGCATCCACTCTGGAGCCTCGACCCCTGCCCACACTACATCTTCAACAAGGCCAGCGCCTCAATCAAGCCTGAATTCTGCAAGACCATCAACTGCTCCCTAGAGTCAGCAACCTACCCTGAAGACTGGATGCATGCCAAGATACGCCTACTTCCAAAGAAACCCACAGCAGACCCAACAGACTTCAAGAACTACCGGCCCATCGCACTGCTGCCCTCCCAGCTAAGGTCACCGAGAAAGCAATCAACACTCAGCTACACCAACACACTGGGGATAACACCATCCTGGACATCTCCCAATCAGGATTCAGAACTAATCACAGTACCAAAACTGCCCTGCTTGCCACCATAGATGACATCCGCTCCCTCCTCAACCTCGGACAAACAGCAGCCCTCATCCGACTTGATCTTTCAGCTGCCTTCGATACAGTGTCTCATTGCACACTATGTGCCAGACTCCACGCAGCAGGCATACACAGCAAGGCCATTCGCTGGATACACTTCTTCCTAACAGGCAGAACTCAGAAAGTCAGGCTTCCACCACACCTGTCAGAACCCACTGACATCAGCTGTGGAGTACCCCAAGGATTATCACTGAGCATCATGCTGTTCAACATCTACAGGATGCCACACGCCCCCATCGTCAAGAACTATAGTATGAATATCATCTCCTACACTGATGACACCCAGCTAATCATCTGCCTGAGTGAGAACCCCTCAACAGCCAAGAAGAACTTCAGGGACAGGATGGAAGCAGTCGCAACCTGGATGAGGGAGAGCTGCTTAAGCTGAACTCCGACAAAACTGAGATCCTCATCCTGGAACTCTCTTCATCAGCCTGGGATGACTCCTGGTGGCCCTCAACACTCGGCAGGCTCCCCCACCCTTACAGACCATGCACAAAACCTTGGCGTCATCCTCGACTCAATGCTCACCATGACCAGACAGGTCAACTCCGTCACCTCCCCTTCTTCCACACCCTCTAACTCCTACAGAAGATCTTCAGATGGATACCAACCAACTGCTGGAAATCCGTGACACACGCCCTAATCACGAGCAGATTTGACTATGGCAACGCCCTCTATGCCAGAACCTCCAAGAAGAACTTGAACAAGCAGCAACAAATTCAGAACTCCACCGCCAGACTCGTCCTAAACATCCCCTCCTATGAACACATCACAGAACACCTGAAAAACCTCCACTGGCTCACCGTCAAGAAGAGGATCAACTTCAAACTCCTCGTACATGCTACAGAGACCTCCACGACAGCAGACCCAGCTACCTCAACCACTGAATCACCTGGTACTCAACTTCCAGACCTCTCCACTCGTCCCAGCAGTTGTTTGCCAATGTTCCCCGCATAAAGAAGTCCTCAGCAGGAGGAAGATCTTTCTCATACCTTGCAGCAAAAGGTTGGAACACCTTACCTTTCACCTCAGACATTTGCCATTGCTGCCTCAGTTCAGGATGGACCTCAAAACCTGGCTCTTCAACTGATCTCTGAGGACACACCCATGAGTGCCTTGAGACCCTATAGGTGAGTAGTGCACTCTAAAAATATATGATTGATGTTGTAGAGTGTCGTAGAGTGGAGTAGAGTGCCATAGAGTGGACTGACACAGAGTAGAGTAGAGCGTTATAGAGAAGAGTGTTGTAGAGTAGAGTGGTGTGTATTGTATTGGAGTGGCGTGTTGTAGAGGGCAATGGCATATTGTGCAGTGTAGTGGGATGGCATATCTTACAGTGTTGTAGAGTGGAGAAGAGTGCCATAGAATGGGGTAGACTGTTGTAGAGTAGTTTGTTATATAGTGGAGTAGCCTGTGGTAGAGTGGAGTGGTATGTCATCAGTGCAGTGGCATGTGATAGAGTGGAGTGGCATGGACTGTAGTAGAGTGGAGAAGAGAGGAGTAGAGTACCATAGATTGGAGGGTCATAGAGTAGAGTAGAGTGTTATAGAGTGGACTGTCAAAGAGTGGAAAGGCATCTTACCTCATTTTCTTTTTTGAAAGTATTGTGCTGCATTAGCAGCCCAGTTTGATTTTAAAACAATAATCGTCCTCCTTTCAAAATTAATTTGTTGATATTATACACTTTCCTAATGGCAAATCATTTAACTCTATATACCTGTTGTGCCTCCCTTATTCTTATATGTCAGTATACATACAAGATGGTTTGGGTTTGGCTTGTTGGACGCAGTTTTATTTTTTGGGCCAGAGACAATGCCAAAAAAGTAGATGTTGATAATATCTGTGTTTCCACTGATCTTTTGGCCATTATAATTAGACTCCACAGCTGCAACTATGCCCAAGTGCGCTGTGGACCAAGAAGTGAGATGCCGAATCCCTTCCTTATGGACCATGGGTTTAGGCAGGGCTGTGTTCTTGCCCTAACACTTTTTTTACTATATGTAAATGATTTGGGCTATCATTACAACTTTGGCGGGAGGCAAGCCCCACCAAGTTGTATCCGCCGCGCGGCCGCCAATGCGGCCGCACTTCCGCGGTGGCCATTTGTAGATCCCCGCTGGGCTGGAGGTGTTGTGGCGGTGCGATGGGTGCAGTTGCACCCGTCGTGCTTTTCACTGCCTGCTATGTAGACAGTGAAAAGCTCCATGGGGCCGTGGCAGGGGGCCCCTGCACTGCCCATGCCAGAGGTCCCAGGGGCCCGCGACTCCCCTTTCCACCAGCCTTTTCATGGCGGTTCATACTGCCTGGCGGGAGGGGGACTCACTGCCCTGGGGGATTACAACCACGGGGACCAAAGTGGCGCTTCCGCCGCTGTCGTAATTCCATGGGAAGCACCGCCAGCCTGTTGGCGGTGCTTCTGACGGAACAGCCCTGGCGGTCTTTGACCGCCAAGGTTGTAATGAGGACCTTGGTCTCTTATTTAAATCTCTGTGATGGGGATGTGCCCCGGCTGGCTACCCTCAAGGTCCCTGCGTTAATGTTTTGTGGATGACATCCTTTTAATATCAAAATTGCCCATTGGATTGCAAAATATTCTATACCCTTTAAGAATTTTTGCTCTCCCTGGGGATTAGAAATAAATGTAGATAAAATGAAATACATGCTTATAAATCCAGGCCACTCCAAAAGGCCAAATCCAAAGCTCACAGGTGTCACCTTAGACTGTGTGAATGTCTTTGACGAACTTGGGCTGACCCTTGCTGAAAATTTAGACCGGAGGTGTCCTATTGAAAAACGTTGAAACTAGTACAATACTTGGGTAGCTTTTAAGAGTGCAACAAACCTCCCTTTTTTGCCCAATTACTCCTGCTATCGAAATTTATAACTTGCAGGCTTTGGGTACTGCCATTTATGGGGCTGAGCTCTGGGAACACAACAATTTGTCAAAATTGCTAGGTACAGAGAATCGCTTTCAACACCAGTTATTGGGGCTCCCTCCTAGCATCACTTTACTTCCACTCAGGCTTGACCTGGGACTCACGCCAGTCACAGAGGGTGTGGGGATTAGGCCCATTCTTTATTGGAGACAAATTTGGGCTTCAACCAAGTTACACTCCTATCAAGAGGGTCTGAAAGAAGTGCTAGGCATCTTTGGTGCAGGAAATATCCCTTGGATTAGATGTGTCAAAGACTCCCTAATAAAAGTGAGGTATGGATCTGTGGTCTGAACCAGAGGCTGCTCCTGTAAGTGGCAGAACTTGGCTAAAAAGGAAGTACTGTCAGTATAAAATGTGTTACACTTCCCTCATATGGGCCACTGACTAACTCCTTTCTCCAGTTCAAGGACGTTTACAGCTTGGAGCAATTTTCTAGATGAAATTTACCCCCCTCTAGCCAGAAAACTGTATTTGCAGTTTAGATATGGTATAGTATCAATTTCATATCACAAAATAAAATGATGGACGGAGTGTTGAAACTTTTCAAACACTCACCCCCAGTCACAGATCTGGGTTTAATCCATGGTTATTTTTCCTGCCACGTCACACCAGTTCGGACCCAGCTATATGCAAATCAGTCTTGGTCCTGGTTCCAGTGGGAGCAGTCCAGCCCGAACTGCCAAGCCAGGTCCTCCCTGGACAGGATTCAAGCATCCTGGGACCAGTTTCAGGGTACCACCCTTCATCAGCCAGATTAGCATGAATCCAGTGGCGCTGCAAGCATATTACCAATTTCATCATTTACTGGCAAATGGGTTGATAAGCAGAACCCTGCCAAATGTACCTGTGTTACTTGTGATGGGGACAGGGAGACAGAAGAGACAGAAGAGCATGTTTTATTTTTGTGCCCAGCATATCCAAAGAGCTGATGCTTCTAGGGGTGACGAAACACCAAGCTGCCCTTTGCATTTTAAAGACTGATGCCAGACAATGCCTGGTCTTTGCTGTATCCTGCTTTTTGATGGCTATGAAAAGGGTTAGGCAAAAAGTGTGTCAATAACTGTCTCAAATGGATGTTTTCATATTTTCACCAGAGTAGGTACTTGCAATGTGTGCCCTAGAATTGTTTTGAGAGGGAGGGGGTCTTGGTGCAGTTAGCTGCTATTGGTAAAAATGTAATAGCTATTGGTAATCTATTTTTAGCAAATGCGATCTTAACTGTTTTTAACACTGGGGAATTTAATTGCTATTATATTGATATTTTATTGTATTTTGATCATTTCTTTATGTGAATTAATTGTGTATTCAAAGTGATTTTCTTTTACATTTTTATGCATTCACTTTTATGGCATATTGCAGAAATAAAGTATTGAATCAAAATGAAAATGATTTAGGTTTGTGTGGAGCTGAAATAACATGGTTAGTGAAAGAGGTTTGAAATTGAACCAGTTACTTCTTCTACTTTCATTTGTTTGTGACTGTGACCATCCTCACTTTATGGTTATCCACTGTGATGGCAATTATATAGAATGTAGGGCCCTTAACTGGAGGGAGACTAGAAATTGAGATGGAGGAGACATTTTCCATCTTAATGTCTATGTTTGTAATATTTGTCAAAGTCAAAAAATGGGAGTGATCTGTATGTGTCTGTAGGAACTTGGCTCTGTATATACTATTTCAAAGTAAGAACTAGTGTGCACAGTGTCCAAGGGTTCCCCTTAGAGGTAAGATAGTGGCAAAATTAGATAAATCTAATGCTCCATTTGTGGTAGTGTGGTCGAGCAGTAGGCTTATCAGAGGGTAGTGTTAAGCATTTGTTGTGCACACACAGGCAATAAATGAGGAACTCACACCCAAAGACTTACTCCAGGTCAATAGGTTTTTATATTGAAAAATATTTTTTCTTAGTTTATTTTAAGAACCACAGGTTCAAGATTTACAGTAAATACTTTAAATGCAAGGTACTTCACTTACATACTTTAGGAACTTTGAATAAAAGCAATATCATATACAGTCTTGGCAAAAATGGCAATAAGCTATTTTAAAAGTGGACACAGTGCAAAAATCAACAGTTCCTGGGGGAGTTAAGAAAAGGTTAGTTTGGGAGGTAAGTAATACACTTACAAGTCTCAGTTCTGGGGCATAGGCAGCCCGCCATGGGGGGGTTCAAGGCCACCCCAAAGTTACCACACCAGCAGCTCAGGGCGGGTCAGGTACAGAGGTCAAAGAGGTACCCAAAACACATAGGTGCCTATGAAGAACAGGGGTGCTCCGGTTCCAGTCTGCCAGCAGGTAAGTACCCGCGTCCATGGAGGGCAGACCAGGGGGGTTTTGTAGGGCACTGGGGGGGACACAAGTAGGCACACAAAGTACACCCTCAGCGGCACAGGAGCGGCCGGGTGCAGTGTGCAAAGCAGGCGTCGGGTTTCAGATAGGAAACAATGGAGGGAGCCGGGGGTCACTCTTGCGTTGCAGGAAGGCACGGGGGCTTCTCGGGACAGCCACCACCTGGGCTAGGCAGAGGGTCGCCTGGGGGTCGCTCTTGCACTGAGGTTCGGTTCCTTCAGGTCCTGGGGGCTGCGGGTGCAGTGTTGGTTCCAGTCGTCAGGTCCCTTGATACAGGCAGTCGCGGTCAGGGGGAGCCTCTGGATTCTCTCCGCAGGCGTTGCTGTGGGGGCTCAGGGGAGTGGTCTCTGGTTACTCATGGGTTCGCAGTCGCCGGGGAGTCCTCCCTGTGGTGTTGGTTCTCTGGATCTCTAGTCAGGGGCGTCGGGTGCAGAGTGTGGAGTCTCACGCTTCCGGCGGGAAACATGCAGTCTTTGAAAGTTGCTTCTTTGTTGCAAAGAAGTAGCTGGTTGTGAGCAGGGCCACTGCTCAGAGGAGTTTATTGGTCCTTTAGTCCAGGGCAGCCCTCTGAGGCTTCAGAGGTCACTGGTCCCTGTTGGATGCGTCGCTGGTTGCAGGTTTTCGAAGTTGGAGACAGGCCGGTACCCTCTCTGTGCCTCCTCCCTGTGGGGAGGGGTGCACATCCCTAATCCTATTGGGGGAATCCTCCAAAACTAAGATGGAGGATTTCTAAAAGCAATGGTCACCTCAGCTCAGGACACCTTAGGGGCTGTCCTGACTGGTGGATGACTCCTCCTTGTTTTCCTAATTATCTCCTCCAACCTTGCCGCCAAAAGTGGGGGCAGTGGCGGAGGGGCGGGCATCTCCACTAGCTGGGATACCCTGTGGTTCTGTAACAAAGGGGGTGAGCCTTTGAGGCTCACTGCCAGGTGTTACAGTTCCTGCAGGTAGAGGTGTGAAGCACCTCCAACCAGTACAGGCTTTGTTCCTGGCCACAGAGGGACAAAGGCACTCTCCCCATGTGGCCATCAACTTGTCTGGTTTGTAGCAGGCTGGCAGGAACTGGTCAGCCTACACAGGTAGTCAAATTGGTATTCAGGGGGCATCTCTAAGATGCCCTCTGGGTGTATGTTACAATAAATTGCACACTGGCATCAGTGTGCATTTATTGTGCTGAGAAGTTTGATACCAAAGTTCCCAGATTTCAGTGTAGCCGTCATGGAACTGTGGAGTTTGTGTTTGATAAACTCCCAGACCATATACTCTTATGACTACCCTGCACTTACAATGTCTAAGGTTTTGCTTAGACACTGTAGGGGCATAGTGCTCATGCACCTATGCCCTCACCTGTGGTATAGTGCACCCTGCCTTAGGTCTTTAAGGCCTGCTAGAGAGGTGACGTACCTTTGTCACAGGCAGTGTGAGGTTGGCATGGCACTCTGAGGGGAGTGCCATGTCGACTTAGTCATTTTCTCCCCACCAGCACACACAAGCTGTGAAGCAGTGTGCATGTGCTGAGTGAGGGGTCCCCAGGGTGGCATAAGACATGCTGCAGCCCTTCGAGACCTTCCCTGGCATCAGGGCCATTGGTACCAGGGGTACCAGTTACAAGGGACTTATCTGAGTGCCAGGGCTGTGCCAATTGTGGAAGCAAAGGTACAGTTTACGGAAAGAACACTGGTACTGGGGCCTGGTTAGCAGGGTCCCAGCACACTTTCAATCACAACTTAGCATCAGCAAAGGCAAAAAGTCAGGGGGTAACCATGCCAAGGACGCATTTCCTTACACAACCCCCCCCCCAAACGAAAGAGGATGAGACTAACCTTTCCCAAGAGAGTCTTCATTTTCTAAGTGGAAGAACCTGGAAAGGCCATCAGCATTGGCAGGGGCAGTCCCAGGTCTGTGTTCCACTATAAAGCCCATTCCCTGTAGGGATATGGACCACCTCAACAGTTTAGGGTTTTCTCCTTTCACTTGCATCAGCCATCTGAGAGGTCTGTGGTCAGTCTGAACTAGGAAGTGAGTACCAAAGAGGTATGGCCTCAACTTCTTCAGGGACCAGACCATAGCAAAGGCCTCCATCTCAATGGCACTCCAACGCTGCTCCCTGGGGAGTAACCTCCTGCTAATAAAGGCAACAGGCTGGTCAAGGCCATCATAATTTGTGTGGGACAGGACTACTCCTATCCCATGCTCAGAGGCATCTGCCTGCACAATGAGCTGCTTAGAATAATCTGGGGCTTTCAAAACTGGTGCTGTACACATAGCTTGCTTCAGGGTGTCAAAGGCCTTTTGACAGTCCACGGTCCAGTTCACTTTCTTGGGCATTTTCTTGGAGGTAGGTTCTGTGAGAGGTGTCACTATTGATCCATATCCCTTCACAAACCTCCTATAGTACCCAGTCAAGCCAAGGAATGGCCTGACTTGAGTCTGAGTTTTTGGAGCTACCCAGTCCAGAATATTCTGGATCTTGGCTTGGAGTGGCTGAACTTGGCCTCCACCAACAAGGTGACCCAAGTAAACCACAGTACCCTGCCCTATCTGACACTTAGATGCCTTGATAGAGAGGCCTGCTGCTTGCAGGGCCTGCAAAACCTTCCTCAGGTGGACCAGGTGATCCTGCCAGCTGGAACTAAAGATAGCAATATCATCAAGATATGCTGCACTAAAGGACTCCAAGCCAGCAAGGACTTGATTCACTAACCTTCGAAAGGTGGCAGAGGCATTCTTTAAGCAAAATGGCATCACAGTAAACTGGTAGTGCCCATTAGGTTTAGTGAATGCTGTTTTCTCTTTTGCTCCTGGTGCCATTCTTATGTGCCAGTACCCTGATGTTAAGTCAAAGGTACTCAAGTATTTGGCAGCACCCAATTTGTCAATTAATTTATCTGCTTTTGGAATGGGGTGAGCATCAGTCTTAGTGACAGAACTAAGTGCTGTGTAGTCCACACAGAACCTCATCTCTCTCTTGCCATCTTTGGTGTGAGGTTTGGGGACTAAGACCACTGGGCTAGCCCAGGGACTGTCAGAGTGCTCAATCACTCCCAACTCCAGCATCTTGTGAACTTCCACTTTGTTGCTTTCCTTAACTTATTCAGATTGTCTAAAGATTTTGTTTTTGATAGGCATGCTGTCTTCTGTGTCCACATCATGGGTACACAGGTGTGTCTGACCAGGGGTTAGGGAAAAGAGCTCAGTCAACTGCTGGAGGACTTGCCTGCAGTCAGCCTGCTGTTGGCCAGAGACAGTGTCTGAGTAGATCACTCCATCTACTGTGCCATCTTTAGGGTCAGTGGAGAGGAGATCAGGTAGAGGTTCACTCTCAGCATCCTGGTCCTCATCTGTAACCATTATCATGTTTACATCTGCTCTGTCATGAAAGAGTTTGAGGAGGTTCACATGGATCACCCTTTTGGGTGTCCTGCTAGTGCCTAGGTCCACCAGGTAGGTGACCTGACTCTTTCTTTCTAGCACTGGGTAAGGGCCACTCCATTTGTCCTGAAGTGCCCTGGGAGCCACAGACTCCAGATCCCAGACTTTCTGCCCTGGCTGAAACTCAACCATAGCAGCCTTTTGGTCATACCACATCTTCTGGAGTTGTTGGCTGGCCCCAAGGTTTTTGCTTGCCTTTTTCATGTACTCTGCCATCCTTGAACGTAGGCCTAGTACATAGTCCACAACATCTTGCTTAGGCTCATGGAGAGGTCTCTCCCAGCCTTCTTTTACAAGAGCTAGTGGTCCCCTAACTGGATGGCCAAACAGAAGTTGAAAGGGGGAAAACCCTACTCCCTTCTGAGGCACCTCTCTGTACGCGAAGAGCAGGCATGGCAAGATGACATCCCATCTCCTTTTGAGTTTTTCAGGGAGCCCCATGATCATGCCCTTCAATGGCTTGTTAAATTTCTCCACAAGACCATTGGTTTTTGGATGGTATGGTGTGGTGAATTTGTAAGTCAGCCCACACTCATTCCACATATGTTTCAGGTAAGCTGACATGAAGTTGGTACCTCTGTCAGAAACCACCTCCTTAGGAAATCCCACTCTGGTAAAGATACCAATGAGTGCTTTGGCTACTGAAGGGCAGTAGTGGACCTAAGGGGAATTGCTTCAGGGTACCTAGTAGCATGATCCACTACTACTAGGATATACTGGTTCCCAGAGGCTGTGGGAGGTTCAAGTGGACCCAGTATATCCACTCCCACTCTCTCAAAGGGGACCCCCACCACTGGAAGTGGAATGAGGAGGGGGGGCTTTGGATGGTCACCTGTCTTACCACTGGCTTGACAGGTGACACAGGAGGTGCAAAACTCCTTTACCTTCTGGGACATATTGGGCCAATAGAAATGGTTGACTAACCTCTCCCATGTCTTGGTTTGTCCCAGATGCCCAGCAAGGGGAATGTCATGGGCCAAGGTCAGAATGAACTCCCTAAACTCCTGAGGCACTACCACTCTCCTAGTGGCACCAGGTTTTGGATATCTTGCCTCAGTGTAAAAGAGTCCATCTTCCCAATAGACCCTGTGAGTTCCACTGACATTTCCTTTGGTTTGTTCAGCAGCTTGCTGCCTTAGGCCTTCAAGATAGTGACACGTTTCTAGTCCCTTGCACAGTTGTTCCCTTGTGGGTCCCCCTGGGCCCAAGAACTCAACCTGGTAATGCTCCAGCTCCATGGACTCAGTTCCCTCAGCGGATAGAACTTCTTCCTGGGAAAAGAGGTTCTGTTTAATTTTCTGTGCTGAAGCTGGTTCCCCAGTCTTCTTTCCTTTTCTCTTGGAAGGTTGGGCCAGTATTCCAGGCTCCAACACTTCTTTTTCACCCTGAGCCTTGCACTGTGCCCTTGTCTTGACACCCACCAGTTCAGGGATACCCAGCATGGCTGCATGGGTTTTGAGTTCTACCTCAGCCCATGCTGAGGACTCCAGGTCATTTCCTAGCAGACAGTCTACTGGGATTGCAGAAGAGACTTCCACCTGTTTCAGGCCAGTGACCCCTCTCCATTCTAAAGTTACCATTGCCATGGGATGCCCTTTAGTCTGATTGTCAGCATGGGTGACTGGATATGTTTGTCCAGCCAGGTACTGTCCTGGGGAAACCAGTTTGTCGGTTACCATCGTGACACTGGCACCTGTATCCCTCAGGGCTTCTACTCTAGTCCCATTAATTAAGAGCTGCTGCCTGTGTTTTTGCATGTTAGACGGCCAGGCAGCTAGTGTGGCTAGGTCCACCCCAACCTCTGAGACTAATGTAGCTTCAGTGTGAACCCTGGTTTGCTCTGGGCACACTGTTGATCCCACCTGGAGACTGGCTATTCCAGTGCTAACTGGAGTAGTAGTTGAAGTGGAACCTTTCTTGGGACAGGCCTTGTCTCCAGTTTGGTGTCCATGCTGGCTACAGCTGCGACACCAGGCCTTTTTGGGATCAAAGTTTTTACCCTTGTACCCAAATGAGGATTGTGAAGAGGCTTTGGACCCACCCTCCTGTGCAGGTTTTTGGGGCTCTGTAGAAGACTCTTTACTTTTTCCCTTGGATGTCTCAACACTCTTCCCCTGGGGAGGCTTTGTTACCCCTTTCTTTTAGTCACCCCCTGTGGAAGTCTTGGTCACCCTTGTCTTGACCCAGTGGTCTGCCTTCTTTCCCAATTCTTGGGGAGAAATTGGACCTAGGTCTACCAGATGCTGATGCAGTTTATCATTGAAACAATTACTTAAAAGGTATTCCTTCATAAACAAGTTATACAGCCCATCATAGTCATTCACACCACTGCCAGTAATCCAACCATCTAGTGTTTTGACTGGGAAGTCAACAAAATCAACCCAGGTCTCGAGGATTTTTGAGCCCCATGAACCTAATCCTGTACTCCTCAGTTGAGAACCCAAAGCCCTAAATCAGGGTAGCCTTCATAAGGTCATAGGATTCTGCATCCTTACCAGAGAGTGTGAGGAGTCTATCCCTACACTTACCAGTGAACATTTCCCAAAGGAGAGCAACCCAGTGAGATCTGTTTACTTTTCTGGTTTCACAAGCCCTCTCAAAAGCTGTGAACCATTTGGTGATGTCATCACCATCTTCATATTTTGTTACAATCCCTTTGGGGATTTTTAGCATGTCAGTATTTTCTCTGACCCTATGTATGTTGCTGCCACCATTGATGGGTGCTAAACCCATCTCTTGTCTTTCC
The DNA here is from genome assembly GCF_031143425.1 of Pleurodeles waltl. Classification (NCBI taxonomy): domain Eukaryota; kingdom Metazoa; phylum Chordata; class Amphibia; order Caudata; family Salamandridae; genus Pleurodeles; species Pleurodeles waltl. The sequence continues at coordinate 1,276,451,941 of NC_090446.1, read as the reverse complement.
CTCTCTATGGCTAGGATCTGTCTCTCCAAAGTCAATCTTTTGGCCATCCTGGCTAACAGGAGGTCCTCTTCATTGAGGCTGCCCTCAATGCTTCTAGGGTTACTGGTCTCTCCTGTGGAAGAACCAGTATCTCTGACTATCACTTGTGGATTCAGGGTTTGAGGGACCCTGACCTGCCTAACTAGGACAGGAGAGAGGGAATTATCCTCCTGGTCACTAGTTTCCTCCTCTGTAGGGTTATCCTCAGAGGGGTGGTCTTTTGCAAACTCTGCCAGAAGTTCCTGGAGCTTCACTTTGGTAGGGTTTGACCCAGTCTTTATATTTTTTAGTTTACAGAGAGTCCTTAACTCTGACATCCCTAGATGCAGGTAAGGGGCGAGGATGAGTTCCACCCCCATCTCTTCTGTGCTAGACATTATTTTCTAAAAAGTTGGATACTTTTTAAGAATCTAAAACTATTTCTAGAAATTAATCCAAACTTTTACAAACGTTTACACTCTAAAACAAAATGCTAACAGGGACTTTACACAAGGCCCTAGCAGGACTTTTAAAAATTTAGAAAAATAGCTCAAATTGCAAAAATCGGTTTCTAATGACAATTTTTGTAATTTAGTCATGTGATCAGGTATTGACTGAGTAGTCCAGTAAATGCAAAGTCTTAGACCCCACCTCTGATCCACCAATGTAGGAAGTTGGCTCTGTGTATACTATTTCAAAGTAAGAAATCGTGTGCACAGAGTCCAAGGGTTCCCCTAAGAGGTAAGATGGTGGCAAAATTAGATAATTCTAATGCTCCATTTGTGGTAGTGTGGTCGAGCAGTAGGCTTATCAGAGGGTAGTGTTAAGCATTTGTTGTACACACACAAGCAATAAATGAGGAAAACACACTCAAAGATTTACTCCAGGCCAATAGGTTTTTATATTGAAAAATATTTTTTCTTAGTTTATTTTAAGAACCACAGGTTCAAGATTTACAGTAAATACTTTAAATGCAAAATACTTCACTTAGATACTTTAGGAACTTTGAATAAAAGCAATATCATATACAGTCTTTGTAAAAATGGCAATAAGCTATTTTAAAAGTGGATACAATGCAAAAATCAACAGTTCCTGGGGGAGGTAAGTAAAGGTTAGTTTGGGAGGTAAGTAAAACACTTACAAGTCTCAGTTCTGGGGCATAGGCAGCCCACTGTTGGGGGTTCAAGGCCACCCCAAACTTACCACACCAGCAGCTCAGGGCAGGGCAGGTGCAGAGGTCAGAGAGGTGCCCAAAACACATAGGCACCTTTGGAGAACAAGGGTGCCCCGGTTCCAGTCTGCCAGCAGGTAAGTACCCGCCTCTTCGGAGGGCAGACCAGGGGGGTTTTGTAGAGCACTGGGGGGGGACACAAGCAGGCACACAAAGTACACCCTCAGCGGCATGGGGGGCCAGGTGCAGTGTGCAAAGCAGGCGTCGGGTTTCAGATAGGAAACAATGGAGGGACCCGGGGGTCACTCTCGCATTGCAGGCAGGCACGGGGGGGGCTTCTCGGGACAGCCACCATCTGGGCTAGGCAGAGGGTCGCCTGGTGGTCGCTCTTGCACTGAGGTTCGTTCCTTCAGGTCCTGGGGGCTGCGGGTGCAGTGTTAGTTCCAGGCGTCGGGTCCCTTGTTACAGGCAGTCACGGTCAGGGGGAGCCTCTGGATTCTCTCTGCAGGCGTCGCTGTGGGGGCTCGGGCGGTCGTCTCTGGTTACTCACGGGTTCGCAGTCGCCGGGAAGTCCTCCCTGTGGTGTTGGTTCTCTTGATCTCTAGCCGGGGGCGTCGGGTGCAGAGTGTGGAGTCTCACGCTTCCGGTGGGAAACGTGCAGTCTTTGAAAGTTGCTTCTTTGTTGCAAAGAAGTAGCTGGTTTTGAGCAGGGTCGCTGCTCACAGGAGTTTCTTGGTCCTTTAGTCCAGGGCAGTCCTCTGAGGCTTCAGAGGTCACTGGTCCCTGTTGGATGCGTCGCTGGTTGCAGGTTTTCGAAGTTGGAGACAGGCCGGTAGGGCTGGGGCCAAAGCAGTTGTCGTCGTCCGTCTTCTCTGCAGGCTTGTAGGTCAGCAGTCTTTCTTGTTTCTTTAGGTTGCAGGAATCTAGTTTCCTAGGTTCTGGGGTGCCCCAAATACTGAATTTAGGGGTGTGTTTAGGTCTGGGAGGGCAGTAGCCAATGGCTACTGTCCTTGAGGGTGGCTACACCCTCTTCGTGCCTCCTCCCTGTGGGGAGGGGGGCACATCCTATTGGGGGAATCCTCCAAAACTAAGATGGAGGATTTCTAAAAGCAGGGGTCACTTCAGCTCAGGACACCTTAGGGGCTGTCCTGACTGGTGGGTGATTCCCCCTCGTTTTCCTAATTATCTCCTCCAGCCTTGCCGCCAAAAGTGGGGGCAGTGGCCAGAGGGGCAGGCATCCCCACTAGCTGGGAAGCCCTGTGGTGCTGTAACAAAGGGGGTGAGCCTTTGAGGCTCACGGCCAGGGGTTACAGTTCCTGCAGGGGGAGGTGTGAAGCACCTCCAACCAGTACAGGCTTTGTTCCTGACCACAGAGTGACAAAGGCACTCTCCCCATGTGGCCAGCAACTTGTCTGGTTTGTGGCAGGATGGTAGGAACTGGTCAGCCTACACTGGTAGCCGAATTGGTATTCAGGGGGCACTTCTAAGATGCCCTCTGGGTGTATTTTACAATAAATTGCACACTGGCATCAGTGTGCATTTATTGTGCTGAGAAGTTTGTTACCAAACTTCCCAGATTTCAGTGTAGCCATTATGGAACTGTGGAGTTTTTGGTTGACAAACTCCCAGACCATATACTCTTATGACTACCCTGCACTTACAATGTCTAAGGTTTTGCTTAGACACTGTAGGGGCATAGTGCTCATGCACTTATGCCCTCACCTGTGGTATAGTGCACCCTGCCTTAGGGCTGTAAGGCCTGCTAGAGGGGTGACGTACCTATGCCACAGGCAGTGTGAGGTTGGCATGGCACTCTGAGGGGAGTGCCATGTCGACTTAGTCATTTTCTCCCCACCAGCACACACAAGCTGTGAAGCAGTGTGCATGTGCTGAGTGAGGGGTCCCCAGGGTGTCATAAGACATGCTGCAGCCCTTAGAGATCTTCCCTGGCATCAAGGCCCTTGGTAGCAGGGGTACCAGTTACAAGGGACTTATCTGAGTGCCAGGGCTGTGCCAATTGTGGAAGCAAAGGTACAGTTTATGGAAAGAACACTGGTGCTGGGGCCTGGTTAGCAGGGTCCCAGCACACTTTCAATCAAAACTTAGCACCCGCAAAGGCAAGAAGTTGGGGGTAACCATGCCAAGGAGGCATTTCCTTACAGTGTCTAAATCATCAGATGTATTACATTTTTCTTTTGAATATCAAATATTTCAATGTAGCACTGTATTGTCCCGATGGTGTACAGTTTACGGCGTATGGAAACCATCTTTTCCTTTCAAACCTAAAAACTAGGTTTGACTAAACATATTTAAATATGTTTAGTTAAAAAAGGCTCTTTTAAAAGCCACCATATATTATGTCTATTTTTTTTTTCTCATGTGTGTTTTTTTGTGTATTTCAGTAGGCACTGTAATGCTTCCTAGATTCTTTCATGAAAGTACAGTGGTACTCCGTATACTTTAAAAAAAATATATAAATCACTAAAACTACTTTTCCCTACCTCCACACAGTTTGCTAAACTGCCTCATTCTGTCCTCTAGATTTAATCAATATATCAACAGTAGTAACTTAAATTTTACATTAAAATGCAACACAGAGGGAAATAGTGGTCTAAACAGAATGCCTACCTTTTCACTTTGCTAGGGCTTTCTTTAACCAACCATACTGTGTTTCATCATTGCCAGGTATTGCGGTGTGCTGCAGCACAAAATATCACTAACATTTTGTCACTTGTTACTTAAAAACCAATGAACCAATTTAGATCTATGAAGACCAAGGTCCATTTTCACACCATAATCTATATTCCTGTCAAATCTTATCAAAATCCGTTCAGCCACTTTGCTACTATGCCGCCAGTAATCATCACCACAGCAGACCAAGCTAGTTCTCTCCCAACCTCCAGGGAATCCAAGAGCGCTTGCAGACGACTCGAGAGAAAGTGGAGAAACAGTAAGAGCGCAACAGACCACAAGACCTTCAAAGACGGCGTCACATCCCACCACCAGCTCATCAGATTGACTAGGAAATCAGCCATTCAGAAGAGGCTCAACATAAACGCGCACAACAGTAAGGAACTTTTCACCATAGTCAAGGAGTTCACAAAACCCAACAAAGACACCACAGACATCCCACCCTCCCAAGACCTCTGTGACAGCTTCTCAACCTTTTTCCACTGGCAAATTCAGGACATCTACTAAAGATTTGCAAGCAAAGGAAGGCCCCCCCACACACCAGCACCACACCAGCACCATCATCAGCCGATCTTGGAGCACTGGATCCTCCACACTCCAGAAGATGCCCTCAAGCTCATGAATACCACCAACTTTGGGGCACCCTTGGACCCATGGCCCCACCACATCTTTAATCAAGCCATCGTCATCATCGCTCCTGAGTTATGCCGCACCAGCAACTGCTCCATCGAAACTGCCACCTTCCCGGATCCCTGGAAACACACAGAGATAAAGCCCCTCCTAAAGAAACCTTCTGCAGACCCAACGGAGCTGAAAAACTACAGACCCATATCACTGCTTCCTTTTCCAGCTAAGGTCATAGAAAAAGCAATCAACTCCCAGCTCACCAATTTCATTGAAGCCAACCACATCCTTAACCCCTCCCAATCCAGATTCAGGAGCAACCATGCACCGCAACCACACTCCTAGCAGCCACAGATGGCATCTGAACCCTACTGGACTGCGGCGAGACACCTGCCCTCATCCTCCTCGACCTCTCTACCTTTGACACTGTCTCCCACTCCAACCTGTGCACCAGATTACATGAGGCCGGCATCCACTGCAAAGTCCTGGAGTGGATCTGCTCCTTTCTCACCTGCCGATCCCAGAGAGACAGACTCTCACTTTTCACTTCAAAGCTAACGTAAACCAGATGCAGAGATCTCCAGGGCTCCTCCCTGAGCCCCACCCTCTTCAACATCTACATGACCCCGCTCGCCAAGATCATCAGACATCACAGGCTCAACATCGTCTCATATGCCAACAACACACAGCTCTTTCTCTCCCTCACCAATGAACCATTTTTAAACTTTCACAACAGAATGAAGGCAATCGCTGACTGGATGAGGGGCAGCTACCTCAAGCTCAACTTGTACAAGATGGGGATCCTCATCCTGGGACCTGCCACTTCCGCCTGTGATGACTCCTGATGGCCCAGTTGCCTCAGAACTGCCCCAGCTCCGACCAACCATGCCTGCAACATTGGAATCATTCTCAACTTATCATTGTCCATGTCCCGCCAAGTCAACTCTGTCTCCTCATCATGCTTTCACACCCTTAAGCTGCTCCGAAAGATCATCACATGGATTCCCTTTGACACTAGGAAAATAGTCATCCAGGCACTCGTCAGCAGTAAACTCAATGATGGCAACACACTCTATGCCGAAATCAACAAAATATTCCTGAGACTTCAGAACTCAGCAGCCAGACTGATCCTGAACATCACCCATCACAGCTATACCTCAGCACACCTGAAAGACCTACACTGGCTCCCCGTCAACAAACCCATCTCCTTCAAACTCCTGAACCACGCATACAAGGCCCTCCACAAAATAAGACCCACCTACCTCAAACACCCCTCTCCTTATACACGGCTCTTCTGCCTCCTCCGTCCTCTTCTCCTCGCGCCTGCCCTCCTGCTCCTGCCTCATCCCCCTCCCCCACTTGCATCCCCCTCTCTATCTCTCCTATCTAACCCGTTCACCATCTACCTCCCTCACTCCTCCTATCTACCTATCTCTCTATCTCTCTATCCCACTATCTAACTCCCTCACTCTCCACCTCCTCCTATCTCTCTATCTATGTCCCTATCTATCGATTTCCCTATCTATTTTCTCTATCTATTTCTCTATCTCTCCCCCCCTCCGTCACCCCCTCTATTACCTATCTTCCTATCCTCTCACTCTACCTCTCACCCTCACCCACCTCTACAACCCCCCTCCCCTATCTTCTCAACCCTACTCCTATCTTTCTCCCTTATCTCCTAAACCTCTTAACACTCACCCCCCTCCACCCTTAAACCCCCCTCCCCCAGCTCTTCTCACTCTACCTGTCCCCCCCTCCCTCGTGCTTTCCCGCCGTTACCTCCTGCACGCCCCCGCCCCCCAGCTCCCATTCGCCCCCACCTGACCCTGACCCCCCTCCTACCTCATATGGCGGCCGCTGCGCGACAGTGGTAGCGACCCTTGACCCAAGGGTAGGTCGCTCCCCCTGCCGCTGCAGCTCCTCCAGGTTCCTGAGTTCCTGAGTTCCTGAGACCCACCTCACAGTAAGTACCCCCCCCCCCAGCCCCTCGCTCTGCCCCGCGCTACTCACCCTCTCTCCTGCTCCTGCTTCTTTTCTTCTTTTCTTCTTCTCTGTTCTTCTGTTCTTCCTCTTCGCTCCTCGTCTGTAATCCTCTTCTGTACTCTTCTTTCCCCCGTCTTCACTCTTCTTCTCTTCTTCCTCATCTTCTTCTGTGGTCTTCTGCCCTCTGTTCTTCGTTTTTCTGTATCTTCTTCTGTGTTCTTCTGTGTTCTTCTGTGTTCTTCCGGTCTTCCTTTCTTCTCTCCTTCCGGTCTTCTGATCTTCCTTTCTTCTCTCCTTCCGGTCTTCTGTTCTTCTGTTCTTCTGTTCTTCTATTCTTCTGTTCTTCTGTTCTTCTGTTCTTCTTTTCTTCGGCTCTTCTGCCTCCTCCGTCCTCTTCTCCCCACGCCTGCCCTCCTGCACCTGCCTCATCCCCCTCCCCCACTCGCATCCCCCTCTCTATCTCTCCTATCTAACCCGTTCACTATCTACCTCCCTCACTCCTCCTATCTACCTATCTCTCTATCTCTCTATCCCACTATCTAACTCCCTCACTCTCCACCTCCTCCTATCTTCCTATCTCTCTATCTATTTCCCTATCTATCGATTTCCCTATCTATTTTCTCTATCTATTTCTCTATCTCTCCCCCCCTCTCTCACCCCCTCTATTACCTATCTTCCTATCCTCTCACTCTACCTCTCACCCTCACCCACCTCTACAACCCCCCCTCCCCTATCTTCTCAACCCTACTCCTATCTTTCTCCCTTATCTCCTAAACCTCCTAACACTCACCCCCCTCCACCCTTAAACCCCCCTCCCCCAGCTCTTCTCACTCTACCTGTCCCCCCATCCCTCGCGCTTTCCCGCCGCGACCCCCTGCACGCCCCAGCCCCCCAGCTCCCATTCGCCCCCACCTGACCCCTCCCCCCCCTCCTACCTCATATGGCGGCTGCTGCGCGACCGCGCCACTAGCGCGCCGGAGGCGTGCCAGAGGCAAGCCCGTCTGCGCCCATCCGCGTCTGGCCCGCGCCCAGCGCCACGACCCCTGGTCCCCAGCTCTCCCAAGCCCTGCTGAACCGCTACGACCCCACCACCCTCCACGCCCTCAACCCAGGACGCTCCAACACCTGCTTCCAAGCTCACCCCAAACGCACCCATGGACCCTTCGCCTGCAACTCCTGCAAACGCACCTTCCACCACGCAACAACCACGACCACAAGCCCACGCACCATCAACCACCTCAAGTGCATCCTAGTCAACGCTCGCTCCGTCCACAAACACGCCATTGAACTCTGGGACCTCCTGGACTCCATAGCACCGGACGTCGCCTTCATCACAGAGACCTGGATGAACGCCTCCTCGGCCCCTGACATCGCCACTGCCATCCCCGAAGGCTACAAGATCTCCAGAAAAGACCGCACCAACCAGGTAGGAGGAGGTATCGCCATCGTCTTCAAAGACTCCATCAGCGTCACCACCTCCACCGAAGACACCCCTCTCGCCGCTGAACACCTGCATTTTCAGATTCGCACCGATCCGAGGACCACCCTCAGAGGATCCCTCGTCTACCGTCCTCCCGGGCCACGCGCCCCTTTCAGCGACGCCATCGCTGACTTCATCTCCCCGCACGCCCTCGCCTCGCCGGACTACATCCTCCTAGGCGACCTCAACTTCCATCTGGAACAAAACAACGACCCCAACACCACCACCCTGCTCGACAACCTCGCCAACCTCGGCCTCAAACAACTGGTGAACACCGCCACCCACATCGCCGGACACACGCTTGACCCCATCTTCTCCGCCAGCAAACACGTCTTCTTCAGCCACGCCTCCGCCCTACACTGGACCGACCACAGCTGCGTCCACTTCACATTCCGACGCGAGACCCGCCACCTCCGCACCCAACCCATCCCTCGTCGACAGTGGAACAAGATCCCCGAAGAGCAACTCTTCTCCGCACTCGCCGCCAACCAACCCACCATCACCACCGACCCCAACGACGCAGCCCTCAACGTCACAAACTGGATCTCCAACTGCGCAGACATCCTTGCTCCCCTCAAACGCACGCATCGACAGACCAACACCAAAAAACCTCTCTGGTTCTCTGACACCCTCAAAGAATCAAAGAAAACTTGTCGCGCCCTTGAGAAAGCCTGGCGCAAGGACCGCACCACTGACAACATGACCGCCCTCAAGAACGCTACCCGCGAACACCACCACCTGATCCGCGCTGCCAAAAGGAACTTTTTCACCGACAGACTGGACAAAAACAGACACAACAGCAGAGAACTCTTCAGCATCGTCAAGGAGTTCTCCAACCCCAGCGCCGTCACGCCCTCACAGGATCTGTGCGAATCCCTCGCCACTTTCTTCCATCGCAAGATTAGCGACCTCCACGACAGCTTCGGACACCAGACCCAACCATACACCACCGAACCGGCATCCACGGCCATCCCCCTCAACAACTGGTCCCACATCAACACGGAAGAAACCAAATCCATCATGAACTCTATCCACTCCGGCGCCCCTTCGGACCCCTGCCGAACATCTTTAACAAAGCCGACGACATCATCGCCCCGCACCTCCAGACCGTCATCAACTCTTCTTTTTCTTCTGCTACCTTCCCCGAAACACGCCGAAGTCAACGCCCTACTAAAGAAACCTACGGCTGACCCGAGCGACCTAAAAAACTTCCGCCCCATCTCTCTTCTGCCTTTCCCAGCCAAAGTAATAGAGAAGACCGTCAACAAACAGCTGACCACCTTCCTGGAAGACAACAACCTGCTCGACCCCTCACAAACCGGATTCCGAACCAACCACAGCACTGAAACCGCCCTCATCTCAGTCACTAACGACATCAGAACCCTGATGGACAACGGTGAAACAGTCGCCCTCATTCTGCTCGACCTCTCGGCTGCCTTTGACACCGTCTGTCACCACACCCTAATCACCCGTCTCCGCTCCACCGGGATCCAAGGCCAGGCCCTGGACTGGATCGCCTCCTTCCTCTCAAACCGTTCCCAAAGAGTTTACCTCCCTCCGTTTCGCTCAGAACCCACCGAGATCATCTGCGGCGTACCCCAAGGCTCATCACTCAGCCCGACACTCTTCAATGTCTACATGAGCACCCTCGCCAACATCGTACGCAAGCACAACATCATCATCACCTCCTACGCAGACGACACCCAAATTATACTCTCCCTCACCAAGGACCCCGCCAGCGCCAAGACCAACCTACAAGAGGGTATGAAGGACGTCGCAGATTGGATGAGGCTCAGCCGCCTAAAGCTGAACTCTGAAAAAACGGAAGTCCTCATCCTCGGCAACACCCCGTCCGCCTGGGACGACTCCTGGTGGCCCACGGCCCTCGGCACCGCACCGACCCCCACAGACCACGCCCGCAACCTCGGCTTCATCTTGGACCCTCTTCTCACCATGACCAAGCAAGTCAACGCCGTGTCCTCCGCCTGCTTCCTCACCCTCCGCATGCTCCGCAAGATCTTCCGCTGGATCCCCGCCGACACCAGAAAAACCGTGACCCACGCCCTCGTCACGAGCCGCCTGGACTACGGCAACACCCTCTACGCCGGGACCACAGCCAAACTCCAAAATCGCCTGCAACGCATTCAAAACGCCTCGGCCCGCCTCATCCTCGACATACCCCGCAGCAGCCACATCTCCGCACACCTGAGACACCTGCATTGGCTCCCTGTCAGCAAAAGGATCACCTTCCGACTTCTCACCCACGCACACAAAGCCCTCTATGACAAGGGACCGGAATACCTCAACTGACGCCTCAGCTTCTTCGTCCCCACCCGCCTCCTCCGCTCCTCTGGCCTCGCACTCGCTGCTGTCCCTCGCATCCGCCGCTCCACGGCGGGTGGGAGATCTTTCTCCTTCCTGGCGGCCAAGACCTGGAACTCCCTCCCCACCAGCCTCAGGACCACCCAGGACCACTCCGCTTTCCGGAGACTCCTAAAGACCTGGCTGTTCGAACAGCGATAACCCCCCCTTTTTCCCCTAGCGCCTTGAGACCCGCACGGGTGAGTAGCGCGCTTTATAAATGTTAATGATTTGATTTGATTTGATATACACCCTCTCTAGGCAACTCTGCTTAGTGCAACTGCCCCTCGCTACCACCCCCAGGATGTGGAAGAATATGACTGGAGGAAAATCCTTCTCCTACCTCGCCGTGCAGACCTGACCACGATGCTCCTACACCTCAGACAGTCCCCATCACTGGCTCAGTTCAGGAAGGAGCTCAAGACCTGGCTCAACGACTGACCCCCATGCTCCAGCTAGCGCCTTGAGACTGAAAGGGTGATAAGTCACGCGTTATAATTGCTGATTGATTGATTGATTAATTGAAAATGTCTTTGGAAAATCCATTAGTGGAAAAATGTGAGTTGGGACTCCTCTTTCAGTGGAAAAAAGACAGATGCCCATCCACGGGAATCTGGGGAGCTAGCATCCCCTCAATGAATGTTCTGGCTCCCCCTGGTGCCCATTCACTAGCGACATAAACAGACACTGCCCTCTCAGCCTGAGAACTGCAATGTTGTTCCTGTACACATTTTACTTACTCTTGCATTCTTAAAAACATTTGATTTTCCCAGGGTCAAGTGTTTCTATAGTTTTGTCATGCAACATATCACTCAAATGTAGTGGTAAGTATGAAAAGAGTCGCTGTATGTACCTGTGTGAGTTCGGGTTGTGAGTGTACCATGATTAAGAGCTGTGGTGTTTAGGCTGAACACATTGTGAATTTCTCACAGTGCCTGACAGCTGGTAAAAAGTTTCAGAATACATTCCCATCCAATCCTTGGCCACTCTACAGAATAAACATAGAAATGGTCAGATGTGCCGATTGTAGATATGATTGTATGTAAAAAGCTATGAAGGAGGTACACAGCTATTAAAAAATATCGACAGTTTGAAAGTTTAAGAAAATGTGGTGCTTATAGGTAAGTGGGGTGCATTGTGAGTGTGGGGGGATTGGAGAAGAGAATGCATCCAAGGTAGTATGTACAGGAGAGAGTGAAAAGGGTGCTGAAGAGGGAAGAGATCATGGGGGTCGTTACAACATTGGCAGTAAAAGCTACTTACCGCCGTGCAGAAGAACGCCAACACACCGCCGCGGCCGTGGAATTCCGCCACAGCTATTATGACCCACATCTCGGAATCTGACAAAATTCCGACACCCACACAAGTCCGCCACACTAAAGGTCAGTGATAAACTGGCGAAAACAAAACCTCCACCGTCACGCTAACAGAAATACGCCCACACTATCACGACACACGAATCCACGCGGTATTCCATTGGCGGTACACACCACTGCGCTCAAAATACAAACACTCTTATAAAACATTCCCACATTGGACAATTTGAAATACACACACCTGATACACATACACACACCACTCCCACATCACCCACAAACCCCTACGACCACAATTCACGACCGAAGGCCAGAGAGAGACACCACCATCAACAAACTAGCATCCACAGGCACACAACATCCATCACCCACACAACTTCCACACACCTCACACCACTACATATCACCACACTTATCACCACACACACCACCCCACACATCACCTACACCACCCCATGGCACGACAAAGACACCCCAGGTTCTCGGAGGAGGACCTCAGGGTCATGGTGGAGGAAATCGTCCGTGTAGAGCCACAGCTATTTGGAGCACAGGTGCAGCGCACCTCAATTGCAAGGAAGATGGAGCTATGGCGAAGAATAGTCGACAGGGTCAACGCAGTGGGACAACACCCAAGAAATCGGGAGGACATCAGGAAAAGGTGGAACGACCTACGGGGGAAGGTGCGTTCCGTGGTCTCCAGACACCACCAGGCGGTTCAGCGGACTGGCGGCGTACCCACACCTCCTCACCCACAACTAGCAACATGGGAGGACCAGGTCTTGGCGATTCTGCATCCTGAGGGCCTCGCAGGAGTCGATGGAGGAATGGACTCTGGTAAGTCAAATCTTAACTATTACATCCCCCACCCTACCTGCATGCCATCACATACCCCCACCCTCGCCCTCACCCCTATCACTCCAACTCCTCACAAATGTACCAACATCACAAACCACACATCCCAACACCAAGCCCTGCATGCAACAACAAAGCATGGACACCCATCACTAAAGCATGCCCACTGCACATACCCATACAACCCCCTAAACCATCATCACACAAGCTCTCACACAGGAATGCCAGCACTGGGGTACACGGTCAGCCACCCATTGCACACCATGACACACACAGATGCAATAATCATGCCTTTCCACCCCTGCAGGACCACTACCCAACGTCACCAGACAGGAGGGTCCAGACATGTCCACTCCACCCACAGAAGAGGCCCACAGTGATGACTGCACCTCTGTCCAACTGGATCTAGATGACCAGCGCGGACCATTGTGGGCCTCGGGACAGTCGGTTTCCCTCACACAGGCACAGGCCACCACAGACCTTCCCCCCTCTGGAAACACCAGCACAGCACACACCCAGCAGGCCCATACCTCCGTCCCCAGAACACGTCAATCAGATGTGTGTCCACCACTACAGGGAACCCAGGATAACCCACCACCCCAACAACAACAGGGACCTGGGGGCAGTGGCAGTGGGCACACGGACCAGGGGACGGAGGCCCAGGAACACAGGGGAACTGGGAGGGCTGCTGTGCGACAGGGGGCGGACAGGCCAAGGGAACCCACTCTCCACGAGGCCCTCTCCTCCATCATTGGAGCATACTACCACTCCCAGGAGACGATGGCAACGGTACTGGCCAAGTTTCAGGAGAACCAGCGCCTGCAGGAGGAACAGTATTTGGGGTTCAGGGAGGAACTCAGAACCATCAGCTCCACCCTGGGCACCATCGTAGGGGTGCTGAAGGAAGTACTCAACACCAGGAGGGACACTGTGGCACTACACGGGGCGCCTGACACTAGCATGGACGATGAACTGCCCACCACCTCCGCCGGCGCTAGTGGACAGGACGCCCTGCCACAGGACCACCACACCAGCACCCCACCCCCTGCAGAGGGAGAACCACCCCGCAAATGGTCCCTGAGATCCAGGAACAAGACAGAGAACGATGCCAAGACCCCCGCCAAGAAATGAGACCACCCTGATTGTCATCCCACTGTCCCACGTTGTCACCCTGTCCATATTGAAACTGCCCCAGCTCCACTTCTTATGCCATATGGGCAATGCACCTGTGACACTAATAGGCTGGACTCTGCCATGGACATTCCTCCGCCATCACCCTCACCATTTACCTTCCCCCTCCAATATTTTATATTTAAATAAACACACCTAAAGCACCAAAAGATCTGGAGTCTGTCTGTGATTTTGAAATAGTGTATTAGCAATTACAGTGACAAAATGTTCTTGAAATAGTAATGTCAACATACCTATGTCACACAGCTCTAGTCCATGAGGAATCTAAGCAGATGAGACACGTTGGGACCCACACCTGTGAAACCGTAAGGGAAAGTGGCAACTCAGTGACCATACACTGGGTGAAAACGACAGACAGGATAGAGGTAGAAGGGTAAAAGTACATGTAGTTGGCAGGAATGTATTCTCACCTGTGTTTCACTGGAAATATTGCTGGATGACTGAGTCCCTGTTCTGCATGTCTTCTTCCTCTGCTTCCTCCTCATCACTGTCCACAGGCTCCACAGCTGCCACAACAACGCCATCTGGACCATTCTCCTGCAGAAAAGGCACCTGTTGTCGCAAAGCCAAATTGTGAAGCATGCAGCAGGCCACGATGATCTGGCACACCTTCTTTGGTGAGTAGAATAGGGATCCACCTGTCATATGCAGACACCTGAACCTGGCCTTCAGGAGGCCGAGGTCCGCTCGATCACCCTCCTAGTTAGCCCATGGGCCTCATTGTAGCGTTCCTCTGCCCTTGTCCTGGGATTCCTCACTGGGGTCAGTAGCCATGACAGGTTGGGGTAACCAGAGTCACCTAAGAGCCACACACGGTGCCTCTGGAGTTGACCCATCACATAAGGGATGCTGCTATTCCGCAGGATGTAGGCGTCATGCACTGAGCCAGGGAACATATCATTCACATGGGAGATGTACTGGTCTGCCAAACATACCATCTGTACGTTCATGGAATGATAACTCTTCCGGTTTCTGTACACCTCTTCACTCCTGTGGGGGGGGACCAAAGCCACATGGGTCCCATCAATGGCACCTATGATGTTGTGGATATGTCCAAGGGCATAGAAGTCACCTTTCACTGCAGGCAAATCCTCCACCTGAGGGAAAACGATGTAGCTCCGCATGTGTTTCAGAAGGGCAGACAACACTCTGGACAATACGTTGGAAAACATAGGCTGGGACATCCCTGATGCCATGGCCACAGTTGTTTGAAAAGACCCACTTGCAAGGAAATGGAGAACTGATAGCACCTGCACTTGAGGCGTGATTCCTGTGGGATGGCGGATTGCTGACATCAGGTCTGGCTCCAACTGGGTACACAGTTCCTGGATTGTGGCACGGTCAAACCTGTAGGTGATGATCAAATTTCTTTCCTCCATTGTCGACAGGTCCACCAGCGGTCGGTACACCGGAGGATTCCGCCATCTCCTCACATGTCCCAGCGGACGGTGCCTATGAAGGACAACAGCGAGCACAGAGTCAAACAACTCAGAGGTATGTACCCACAGTCTACACAGAACACCAATCATACACAAAATGTGGCCTGTATGTGTGTTGAGACTAGGCCTAGGTATGTGTGACACATGTGGAAATTAGGCCATGTGGGCCCCTGAAACGGCGGCTGCCTGACCTCTAAAGTGGGACAATGGAATGTGAGGTAACTGCGCTGGCGTTGTACACCGTCGCGGTAGGCGGTCGAAGACCGCGGCGCAATGCTGCATTGGTTAACATTGGACCCTATGGGTCCCAGGAGCCAATGACGATGTACGCCGGCGGTGATGGTACGCACCGCCGGGGATGTGACCACCGCGGACATGACCGCCATTTTCTATCTGTATAATCACTCAATACCTGATCTTCGACAGGAGAGGACCTACACTGCAAGTGCTGCTGTGACCTCGGTCTGGAAGAGACAATGGCTTGTGCGTCTGGGGAAAGGGCCCCTGCCTTCACATCGGAGGAGTTGGAGAAGCTCGTCGATGGGGTCCTCCCCCAGTACACGCTACTCTACGGTCCTCCAGACCAACAGGTAAGTACACAGGGAGCATGTTGTATGGGCTATGCCTGTGTGGAGAGGGCTGGTTGTAAGAAGGAAGGGGGCAGAGTTCTGCGTGCATGAAAGACGGTGGGTGCATGTGCCACATGGCAAGGGTAGGGATGGGGGCCACTCACTTTGACGGTGCAGTTGGTAATGACTTCTCTTCTTCTCCTGCACATTTCATTTAGGTCAGCGCCCACCAGAAGAAGGATATTTGGCGTGCCATCGCCAAGGACGTCCGGACCCTGGGGTTTTACCACAGACGGAGCACCCACTGCCGGAAAAGATGGGAGGACATCCGCTGCTGGAGCAAGAAGACGGTGGAGACTCAGCAGGGGATGGCCTCCCAACGTGGGAGGGGTGCCCGTCGAACCATGACCCCCCCTGATGTTCCGGATCCTGGCGGTGGCCTACCCAGAGTTGGATGGGCGCTTGAGGGCATCACAGCAGACACAAGGGGGTGAGTACACTCTCATTCAGCTGTCTTTGCGCGCAGTGGAGGTGTCTGGGAGGGGGAGGAGGGCTGTGGGTTTCCCTAGGCCAGGGCAAGTTCCGTAGGCTAGGCCCCTCCATGAGGCATGGCCCTGTGGCCCACCACCCCACCTCTGTAGAGTGCCAAGTACAGCTATTCATGCACCTGTGTCATCTATGTGTGCAGATGTCGGCCATAGCCTTGTAGGCCATTTCCCATGAATTGCACTGTAGAGGCCAAGAGCGCGACGTAGTGCAGGGGGCTTCTGTGTCTGTCTTGTCCGCCAACGGTAGCGGTAATCCATGCACTCAACATGTCTTTCTTCTGTTTCCCCCCCCCTTTTTTGTGGTCTCCCTGTTCTTGTGTGCATTAGCATCATCAGGCGGAGGAGCAGTGGCACCAGAGCACGAGGGAGCTGCATCCCACATGGCCATGGAGGGCCACACTACAGACTCTGAATTCACCAGTGGGATGGAGGGCGAGGGGAGCACTACGGAGGGGACAGGAGCTGAAACCAGCGACACGGACTCGTCCTCTGATGGGAGCTCCCTTGTGGTGGTGGCAACAACTGTGCCCCCCGCATCTACAGGTACAGCCGCCACCCCCCTACCAGCACTGCCCTCCCAGCAGCACCTCAGCCTTCGCCCCGTGCCCGCTCACCCAGGAGGGTGGGCATCACCTTCGCCCCAGCACCTCAGGCCCTGCCCCAGTCACCCCTGCTACCCTCAGTGAGGAGGCCATTGACCTCCTCAGGTCACTCACTGTTGGGCAGTCTACCATTTTGAATGCCATCCAGGGTGTAGAAAGGCAGTTGCAACAAACCAATGCATTCCTGGAGGGCATTCATTCTGTTCAGGCGGCCCTTCACCGAGCCTTTCAAACTCTGGCCTCAGCACTGATGGCAGCCATTGTCCCTGTGTCTAGCCTCCCCCCTCCAACTTCCTCCACCCAGACCCAATCCCCTGTACCTCTGCCTATCCCAAGCACACCATCAGACCAGCCTGCACACACCTCACCACACAAGGGAAGCTCATGCAAACGTAAGCACCACACATCCCACAGGCACTCACGCAAGCATCACACACCTGCAGACACACCAACATCCACTGCCTCCACTGTGTCCCCCTCCTCGTCGTCTCCCTCCTCCCTCCAGTCTCTTCTACACTCACACCTGCATGCACTTCCTCTACAGCCACTACGTCCCTCACCAGCACACCCTGCTCACGTGCAGTCACCACCCCCACTACCATACACTCGTCCCCTGTGTCCTCTCCCAGGGTGTCTGTGACGCCTCCTCCCAAGATACACAAACGCAGGCACACACCCACCCAACAGCCATCCACCTCACGACAGCCTCCAGCGCATGCACCTGCACCCAAAGCCACAAAACGAACACCTCCTACAACCACCACCTCTTCCTCCACTCCCAAACCCCCTCCAGCTACCCATCCCAGTGTGTCCAAACAACTTTTCCTGTCCAGCCTTAACCTATTTCCCACCCCCCGTCCAACTCATAGGTCCCGAACTAGCACCTCAGCCACAACATCTCCGGGACCAGTGGTGCCTGTTGTCACAGGTATGTGGAGTGCACCGGCCACCAGGACAGCCAGTGTGTCACGGAGCCACAGCACAGCCAGTCCCGCCCGTGAAGCACCAGAAGTTGGCCAGTGCCCAGTGGGAGAGGGGGAAGACTCCAGCCACCCAAGCCGCTCCCAGGGGTCCCGGTGGGAGTGTGGACTCAGCTGTGACTCCTCCCAAGGTGGGGAAGGGCCATAAGAAACCCGGCAAGTTTGGGAGGAGTAGCACGGCGGAGAAGACCGCCATCATCCCCGCTGCCCAGGAGGCCACCGCCAGCCCCATCGTCGCTGCCCAGGAGGCCACCGCCAGCCCCATCGTCGCTGCCCAGGAGGGCCCCGCCAGCCACAGCCCAGCTGCCCAGGAGGGCCCCGCCAGCCACAGCCCAGCTGCCCAGGAGGGCCCCGCCAGCCACAGCCCAGCTGACCAATGAAGGACCGCCAGTCCCAGCCCAGCTGGGCAATGAAGGACCGCCAACTAAAGCACCGCTGAACAGGGCAAGCACCGCCAACTCAAGCACCGCTGAACAGGGCAAGCACCGCCAACTCAAGCACCGCTGAACAGGGCCAGCACCGCTGAACATGGCAAGCCCCGCCAACTCAAGCACCCCTGAACAGGGCAAGCACCGCTGAACAGGGCAAGGACCGCCAACTCAAGCACCGCTGAACAGGGCAAGCACCGCCAACTCAAGCACCGCTGAACAGGGCAAGCACCGCTGAACAGGGCAAGCACCGCCAACTCAAGCACCGCTGAACAGCGCAAGCACCGCCAACTCAAGCACCGCTAGCCCATGAGCGGCAGGGGCACTAATGCAACAGGGACCGTCAAGGGGTGAGTGATGCACTCTGGGCACCAGTCCCCCTCCAGAACCAGTGGAGACATGCATCCACTCCGTCTGTCCTTCCCAGGATGAAGCACTCTGGGCACCAGTCCCCCTCCAGAACCAGTGGAGACATGCATCCACTCCGTCTGTCCTTCCCAGGATGAAGCACTCTGGGCCCCAGTCCCTCTCCAGAACCAGAGGAGACTGTTATCCACTTAAGAGACTGTGGCTTTGCTCTCCCCAGGATAAAGCAGTGGGCAAGCCACCCACTGAAAAGACTTGAGAGACTGTTGCTTTGCACTCCACAGGATGCAGCAGTGGGCAAACCACCCACTGTAGAGACTTGAGAGACTGTGGCTTTGCACTCCCCAGGATGCAGCAGTGGGCAAACCACCCACTGTAAAGACTTGAGAGACTGTGGCTTTGCACTCCCCAGGATGCAGCAGTGGGCAAACCACCCACTGTAGAGAATTGAGAGACTGTGGCTTTGCACTCCCCAGGATGCAGCAGTGGGAAAACCACCCACTGTAGAGACTTGAGAGACTGTGGCTTTGCACTCCCCAGGATACATCAATGGGCATGGAGGCCCCTCGTGGATCTGGCGTTGTGCACTCATCCGGCTGAGGTGCCCCCTCTTCCCTTCCCCCTGAGGTGCCTGTTGTATTTCTATCTGATGCCCCTGCAGTGTTCTCTCTGTTTTGATCTGGTATCTTGTATGGGCCTCGCCCATGCATTTTGGGCCCAGTGATCCACGGACTATGAATGGTGCAATACCTGGACTACTATTCTTGGTGTATATTTTGTTAATAGTGTATATATTTATGCTTACTGAATTTTGATAGATTACAATGGTTACACTCATTTCCTTTTGTCTTTGCATTCTTCCGGGGGGGTTGGGGGGTGTAACTATAATGTACAGATATGTATTAGTGTGTGTGTTGTAGTGGGTGAGGGTGGGGGTGGGGGTGTTGCATGCTGCGTGTGTGTGTCCCTGTTTTTTGCCTCCTCCCTTCCCTGTGTCGTAGGTGCAGTACTCACCGTGGTCTTCGCCGCCGGCGTTGGTGCTCCTGGTACAGGAGCAGGAAGACTATCGCAGGGAGAATTTGGAGTTCCGGGTCCATGGTGTCCTCCTTCCTCGTGGGGTGTGTAGAGGTGAGCGCTTTCCCTTCGAAATTCCTGTTTCCGCCGTGTTTTTATCCGCGGTGAATCCGCCCAGGAAAAGGTGCGGATTGACCTGTCATGATAGTGTGGGCGGTACATTGTCCTCCGCCTGTCTGTTGGCGGTGACCGCCGAGCTGTTTGTTTGTACCGCCGTGGCGGTTGGAGTGTTAAAGTGGCTGTCTTTGTTGCCGGTTTCCGCCACGGTCGTAATTCCAAAAAATTTTACACCGGCCTATTGGCGGTCTTACCGCTGCTTTAACACCGTCCGCCAGGGTTGTAATGACCCCCCATGTGTGCGATAAGCAGATTGAGGGCCTCATTATGAGTTTGGTGGGTGGTGGAGGCCCCCCGCCAAACTCTTTGGGCCAGAAAACAGCCACTCCGGTTTTCCGCCTGCTGGACCTATTACGAGTTTCCCGCTGGGACAATTGATGCCAGCTCAAAATCGAGCCGGCGGCAATGTTGCGGTGCTTTGGATGCAACAGCATCAGTCATGCTTTTCACTGCCTGTAATTTAGGCAGTGAAAAGCGCAACGGGACAGTCCATGGGGGCCCCTGCACTGCCCATGCCAAGTGCATGGGCATCCGTTTGCATGGTGGCAATGGAACCACCATGCAAAAGCTGGCGGACACAGGGGTTGTAATCCCCAGGGCAGCGCTACTAGCAGCGCTTCCCTGGCAGATTAAGACCGCCAGCACTGCCAGGCCATCGGCTAGCCTAAAAGTGGGGGTGCTGGCGGGCCGACCGTGACGCTTTTGCCATGGTCGGAATGTGGAGGTCGGACTGTCACACTCATAATGAGGGCCTGAGTGTTTTAGAAAGATATGATGAGAAAAAGAGTGTAAATGTTTAACAAAGAGACTGTAGAAGATGGGACAGAGAAAAAGAGAGGGTCCAAAAACATATATTCCCCATTCCATGTTTTTCTAAACTGCTAACATCCTCTCTGAAACAGACCACAAGCAACACAAGACTGATTTCCTCCTAACTGGGGGCAATGTACACCCAAAGGAAGATCCCCAGTCAGGGGAAACTGGTCTTGGGTTGCTTGTGTTCCTATTCAAAGAGGTCCTGGCTTGGCAGTTCAGGCTGGACGGTTCCTATGCAGAGTCAAGAATGATTTGCGTATGGTTGAGTCTAATCTGGGATGGCATGGTGGACAGAAGGACAATGGGTTGGAATGCTACCCTGAAGGGCACTAAAATCCTCTGCATGGTAATGGATGTGCACTCCTGCCCTGAGTGCCCAGCTGTACTGATGTCTGGATCTTTAATGTTGATTAATGTTGACATAGGCAAACACAGATCATGCTTGTGTGCCATGACAGAGGCCTGTCTCACAGATTGTGGTCTACAGGTTGTGTTATTTTGGACCAGGAGGGACTTCCAAAGTGCTACCCTCATTGCAGTGTATGTCCTCTGTTTTTACCAGGAGTTAAGCAGCACGAGTACCGTGATGGCAGCATATTGTTTAGGGATCAGTAGGTGTGAACAAGTCCTTTTTAACCTGTGTCACTAGAGTTTGGCTTACAGACCCACTCAGTTAAGGTTTCCCTGCTGCGTGATTAACTTATCCTTGCCCTTCATCAGTTTGGTGTGTACTGTTGAGCAGCGCATGAGTGGTGCATCTGCCCTGGGTGTATGTGTACCTGGGAATGAAAGTACAGGGATAATGCAGAACTGTGAGATGCGTGCATGTTGAATGCATGTGCTGGGTGTATATGTATCACTGATTGGCCCAATACACGATGGATGTAGTGCTTTGCAGGTCGTGCATGTTAAATGTATTTGCTCATGAGTAGTACAGTGCAGGAAGGATACAGTGGTGTTCAGTGTGTGTATGCACTATGCAGGCAGTGTGTGTATGTGGGCCTGTGAATGATGTAATACATGGAGGGCCTTGGGTTCCATTTGCAGAGACCCAACTCTGCATGATGAATAATGGAGAGGAGGAAGAGGAATCCCCTGAATTTACGTTTTGCTGCATTCCTATAAGCTGGATGGGACACAATGGAGAGAGGAGAGCCAGGCTTCCCCTGCACACCTCAAATTGTGCTCTTTGATTCAGTGAGAGGTCATAAGGGAGGGATCTGGGCACATCTCAGGAAGGAGATGAGGTTGATAAGAGAATCATGAAGAGTAGGGCTTGGGCTTTAGGTTAACCTTTTGATACACATAATAGTGTGGCTGACATTTAGATGTGAACCCTAATCACTCCTATGGCCTGTGTTGTAGGGCAATCACTGCTGTGACAGACGGCTTTCAAGAGGAAGAAATTGCAAAGGAGTTAAATGTATATGCCGGATGTTGGCACATCTCCTTTGTGTCAATAGTTTGATAGCACACCATCGCACTTAGGGATCTCATGAGCGGCCACATACAAGGTAATCTTGTTTTTACTGTGGTATGCTCGTACTTGTAGTTTTATGCCTTAAAATACAGGAAATAACATACTCCAATGGAAACTAGCAACAGCAAATTTCTACAACAGAATATGAAATAGGAAGAGCAATGTGATCTACAGCACACATTTTGTTTATGGAAGTATTCCTGAAGACATATATTTATCTCACTCTGTACTCCTGTGCTGGGTGGTTGCATATAGGGCAATACTGACTTTTGGCAAAGTTCACTCTTTAGAAATACCACATACATACACACATACAGTGCTACCTGTGGGTCACAGTTGGTTGTCCCCACAGGAAACTTGGCACAGACAAAGTCCATTTTCAGCATCGGGAGAGTTTGGTTTGTCAGGGATGTGGAACCTGGGGTAGAGGTGTACAGCACTCTACCTCTACATATTTCTCTTAATACATCATACCTTCCTGGCAGGTTATTCACAACCTCCGGGAATGCCACACATTGCATAATGTGATGTTACAAAGCAAATCATTTTGCATCACGCATTGCAGTCACCATTTTGGAGGTACAGAAAATGCCAGCATTAGCAAAGCCAATGGTACCTACCACCACTGCGCAAGAGATGAACAGTGGGGAGAAAATATCCAGAAGAGGATGGAGCGAGTGGGGATCTGGAGAAACAGGAAGAAAGACAAGAAAACAAAGGCAGGGGAGAAAAATATTCAGAAGACGTTGGAGCAATGGGAAGAAAAAGGAATGAGTGGCTAAGTGGGGATCTTGAGCCACCAAAAGGATTAATTAATAAGAAAAAATAGTACAGGAATTGAAGGATGTGAGAAATTGGGTTGTTGCTTGACTGTGTTATGAAGCCCTGGTCAACCAACAGCCACAATCCCTTACAGGATGAACCACAAAAAGTCACTCATTTACCCTGTGCTTAACCCTGGGTAGCTTAGCACAAAAATCAGTCAGGTTAAACTTAGAGGCAATGTGTTAAGTATTTATGCAGCACACAAACAGAAATATAGTGAAAACACAACACAATAAAAATTTAAAACAAACTTAGATAAATAGGGAAAATTGTAGTAAATTATTTGACACCAAAACTACAAAAATCCAAACATGTGAACCAGAGTTACGAATTGTTCAAATTTGTGGTTCAAAATAGCACCTAAAACATAAAAGCGCCAACCACAGTTATGCCGTCACCTTTATCACCACAACCAAGTGTACATACAGGAATGTATGGAAACATCTTGGGGGCTGAGGACTCACTCAGCTTGGATCCAGGTGTGGGTTCAAGATGGTGGAAGACTGTTATGTCTCTGAACAGGAGGCCAGCACAACTAGCCATTGGAGTTACTTCTGGAAGTGGTTGGGACAAGTGAGCATAAGGGGCAGAGGATAGTCATCATTTTGAAAGTATAGAAAACTCCAGCATTAGCAAAGACAATAGTAGCTACCACCGCTACGCAAGAATTGGGGTGTTTTTGCCCCATCACTTTGCATTACATTTTCGTACTTTTTCTTCTTAATTTTTTCCCTTTTTTTATGATTGCTGTCCTGGGAGTTGGATAAGGGGCAGCTGGGAGGTTGGTCTCACGAGCCATTGCTCAGGCCTTGAGAGGTCTGACTGCTTCAAGATGTTCAGGGCATGGGGGGAGTAGGGAGGTACGGAGGAGGAAGAGGAGGCAGCAAAGGGGGTAGTTGGATAGAGATGGCCAGGGAGAGGGTAGGGCACATGTGCGTTTAAACACAAGGGGAGGAGAAGGCAGTAAACATTCAGTTCATGGTTTATACGTCAGTGATCTATTTTTCTATAAGTCCTTTCAAATCCTGGGGCAAACAGTTTGGCGTTTCTGGCCTATGTACTGGTGACAAGATTGAATTAGTAGTATGCACCGACTTCGACTAGCCACCGTGCATATATACGGGCTCAATGATAGTGCCAAAAGACAGAGGGTAGCTCTTGATCTCAAAATCTTACATGCTGACATTTTATGTCTGCAGGAAACTCATTTTGAGAGAGCCAGACAAAAAATACTGGAAAAACTAGAATTTTCAATACTGGTCTGCACGCCTCTCTGCACTAGGACACGGGGAGTGGTGGTACTAACATATAAAAGCAGATACTGCATTAAACACGTTTTAGCCGATAAATAGGGCAATGGGCGATAGTGACTTATCAAGAGGGAGGAATTTCCTTTACCCTGTTCAATATATGGCTCAACATCAGACAACCTGGCTATTTTTGATTTACTGAGTTTGGAGCTGGCCTTATTGCCATCTCCAATTATGATGTGTGGGGACCTTAAAATCAACCTGGCCAGGGTTCTTCTAGAAGGGGGTGGCCTAAACCTACAGTGATAGGAAACCTAAAGTATTTAAATCTTTGTCCTATCTTGGACAGGATCATGGCCTGACTGATGCATGGTATACGTTTAGGTCTTCAGACCTGGGCTATACCTATTATTCCTCACCTCACAAAAAGGACCTGCGGATCAATTACTTTTTGTTCTCCCGCCATCTGATTCCAGGCTGTAAGATTGAAAAATATTGCTGAGTTATGTCCGATCACAACCTGCTGGTACTAGAGATTCAAGTGCATGGTCAGAAAGAGAGGCGGGATAGGGACTATCATAACTGGTCCTTTGAGAGAGCCTTACTTAAAGATGATGAGTATATTCAGTATACAAGTAATTAAATACAGTATTATTTTCGGTTTAATAGGGGGATTATCTCACCAGAGACAGTATGGGACGCCTTCAATGCTGGAGTTAGGGGGACACATTAAGCTTTAGCTCTAATTGGCAAAGGAAACAATCCCAATTGTTGATCGTACTATATAAGAAGCTGGCTGAAATAGAAGCCCATCTAATATCTACAGTAGCTGGGTGGGGGGTAGCATTGGATAGTGTACAGCAGAAGGTGGCCCTAGCTAGGGCAGCAATCAACAATATATCTGCTAGGAAAGAGGATGAAAAGTTCCTTACCTGGAAGAAAGAATGTCATGAATGTAGATAGTGGGTGGGTCATCTCTTAGAGGTGTGAACCAGACAGAAGCAATGCCAAGGCGAGATTACAGAAATCAGGAGTGACCAGGGAAATTTGGTGACATCTTTGGATGAAATCAGGGAGGTGTTTTGTTCTTACTACAAGGGGCTTTATCACAATACTAATCAAAAGTTGGCTGATAGTGGCACCCAATATTTAGGATCCTTATTAGAAAACAAGTTAGGGGAAGGAGATCAAGCGAGTTCAGATGCCCCAATGACAGAGGAAGACATTTTAGCAGCTCTTAGTAATTTGGCATCTGCAAAAGTGGCCAGTACCAACCAAATTCCGCTAGAATTTTATAAAGACTTCTTCTCTAACATATTAGGCCCTGATTTGGTGGATCTACTTTTGGAGATACAAAAAAATCAATTTGTTATGACATTGTGGGCATCTACAGTTTTGTAGGCTTCCATAAAAAGGGGAATCCCCACCAAGAACTTGGGTTTTACAGACTCAATACTTTGATAGACAGTGATTGCAAAATTTACTACAAGGTGTTGGCCTCTAGACTTAGCCAAAATATTGGCAAGGTTGTTTCGCCATGACAACATGGTTTTATCCCTGGAAGAGGGACCACTGACCACACCGGCAGATTAACTATACTTTTAGATGCTGCAGCCTCTGGGGACCCTATGGCCGAATCTTGCTGAAGAAGGCATTTGATAGGGTCTCCTGGGGTTATCTATGGCAGGTGATGGCCTGGGTCAGAATTTAATTGAATTTCATTCAGGCAGTGAGGGCTGTTTTTTTCTGAGCCCACGGCTAGGTTGCAGATGATGGGTGGCCAATCAGGCCAGATTCAGATTCAGTGTGGCACTAGTCAAGAGTTTCCATGTTCCACCTTTTATTTGCCTTCTGTATCGACTCCTTGGTCAGGAAGCTGAAGATTATTAATTGAATTGTATCTGTTCGCCCGTCAAGCTGAGGATACAAAGGTGTTAGCCTATGCAGAAGACGTGGCCATAGTTACGTGGGGTCCGGGAGGGGCCAAAAAGAAGATAGAGCATGAAGAACTCCTGTTAGGAGAATTCTCTGGCTATTTACTAAATTGCCGGAAAATACAGATTGTGATTAACAGCAATACATAGTTTGAAGATACAAGGATTGCCGAGAGGGCAGTATATTTGGGAGTTACTATCATGGCTAATATTGATGCTATCATGGCGGAAAATTTAACCCCAGCTATCAGAAGATAAAATGTGAATTCTGGTGACTGGATAATTTACATCTCCCAATTCTCAGCCGATACAATATTGTCAAGATACCCTTTCTCCCTAAAGTCCTATATTTTGTTGGGGCCATTGCTTTTGAATTTGTGGCCCGCTGGTTTCAGTTATTAGACAATTTGGCTTCCAGATTTTTTTGGGCCTACACCAAGCCTAAGAGAGCCCTAAAATGTTTGACACTCCCCAGGGAGAGGGGGACTGGGCTGCCTGAATTTTAAGTTATACTACTGGACTGCTACTCTGCAATATATCTGTGTCTTGTTAGGGGGTTCGAAAAAAGACAGATGGACAGGAGGTGTTGTACCCTTTGCTTATTCTCTTTTGATCAAAGAGGAAGCCCAGGGCTGCTTTTTGAGACAACTCAAACCCAGCTACTTCAAGAAAGTCTGGTCCAAGACCCTCCAAGCTGCGAGTAAGATTTGGACAGCGCTACGTAACAAATTCGGGCTGGGGCAGTTGAATCGTTAAACTTCCCTCCAGAGAAACCCAATGCCCTCTGATATATTTAATGATCCTTGCGTATGAAGACGATTTTCTTTGGATGGGGACTCTATAGTCTCCTTCAAGGAATTACTTGAGAAGTTTAGTCTTAGGCATAAGGATTTTTTAAATACCTCCAACTCTGAGACTTTCTCAGCAAAAAAGGGGGGTGACCCAGTGGCTTCACCAAAGCAGATTTGACGGAGGAGCTGCTAGTTGATAGGATAGAATGCTCAATTAATCAAATCTTTAATACTCTGAGCGCTCTATCACGGGATGATCTGGGGAAACAGACTGGGAAATAGCAGGTGAAACTTGGGCTAAGTGATCATTCCTTTCTTGAGTCTCTTGAACTAGGCCGAACTATCTTATGTTCAGCCTCTCTCCAAACCTAACACTAAAAGAGGATTTTTTACTTATATCATACACCTGGGAAAATTGCTAAATGGGGAGGGGGTTGCGAGCACTTGTTGCCCATGGTGCCAGTCTAATCAGGCGGATCTCATTCATATGTTCTCCTCTTCTCCAGAACTATGACTTCTCAAGAATTAAGTTAATATATTTCTAGGAAAAATCCTGGGTTGTGACATTGTACTAATCCTACAAATAATCCTTTTGGGAGTTCCCGTTGTGGTGGTTCCCGCACATCCTGTTTATTTGTTTTAGCTACCATGGCAATGTTTTGCTTATGTGTTACCTCGGCTTGGCGGGATTCATTCCCTCCGATTTTCTCTCAATGGCTACCACGCCTGCTGGCTCTGTTTAGCCTGGAAACTTCATTATATTTATCAAGGGGTAGGAAGGCAAGGAGAAGGGGAGAACAGATATGGGCACCCTTGGTGGGTTGGGTAAACATTGAAAGCAATATTCTTACCCGAAAGGCCCGGCTTGAGATGGGATTTTGCTGGCATATTATTTCACCTAATGGCAACAATGTTCCTCCTGGGACACTTTACCTTCGGAGAGTTCGATTTGGGCCGCTCAGCTACACACAGGGGTCACCTTGATTGGCCTACCTTCCGAGGCAGTGCTCCTGGCCCTGGTAGTAATGAGGAGGATAAGAACTTCACGATAGGCACTTCAAATACTGTTTCATCAGTCTTGTATTAGGGGTGGGCCCTCTTAAATGACTGAGAAATTTAATTTTTGTATTGTATTGGTGCCACTTTACTGATTTCTACATTGCACAGAACTGAATGGCTGTTGGGCTATATGGAATTTACACAATTTACACTTTGATACTTCTAATTACTTCACCTGTAGGATTTTAGTATTCTATTTTTCACTGAATTGTATGTGTAAATGTGTTAATGTATTCTCTTCTTGTGTTGTTGTCTTATATTAAAAAAAACACATTCGTAGATACTAAACATGATATACCGGCCATTACAGGTTATTAAATATAAGAAGGAATTCTCAATGTTATTCTATAGCAGGTATAGGTGAAAAATGAAAAAAAATTTGGCAGTTTTTCACTATTACCACGTGTAAAACTTAAATGTACATGTCCTAGCTCTTAATTACACAGCATCCTGCCCTATGGCCTACCTAGACCCTACCTTAGGGGTGACCTATATATAATAAAGGGAGAGTTTAAGGCTTGCCAATGGGTTTTAACTACTAAATCGACATGGCAGTACGATACTGCCTTCAGGCTGCAATGGCAGGTATAGATGTGTTTTAAAGTTCTACGTACGTGGGTGGCACAATAAGGCCCATATTTATACTTTTTTAGCACTGCATTTGTGCCGCTTTTTGACGCAAAAGAGGTGCAAACTTACAAAATACCATTGTATTTTGTAAGTTTGCGCCGCTTTTGCGTCAAAAATGACGCAAATGTGGCGCTAAAAAAGTATAAATATGAGCATAAGTGTTTTAGGCCCACTGATAGCATTTAATTTATAGGCCCTGGGTATATGGTTTACCACTCTACACAAGACTTACATGTAAATTAAATATGCCAATCAGGTATATGCCAATCAACCATGTTTAGGGGAGTGAGAGCAATCACGTTAGCACTGGTTAGAAGTGGTAAAGTGCACATAGTCCTAAAGCCAACAAGCAAAAATCCAGCAAAATGTAGGAGAAGGAAGTAAAAGGGTTTTAGGGGTGACCTTGTAGAGAGGGCCATTTTCAACAAAGGACAACAGCCGTGCGCTCTCATGGAATCCTCAGAAGACAAATAATATGTAAAGCTACACTGAGAAAAAAAGTGTCCTCTGGTGTCAGTTATGTCAGACTTCAACACGTCCAATCAAAAAGCATTGTGAGAGAACTATGCTCCAGGCGAGGGACAAACACAAATAGGAAGGAAAGCAGCAAATCTAGATGAGAAGTTTAAAAAGACAAAAAAGACATTCGAGGAAAGAGCTTAGAGTGCAGAGGAAATTACGGGATACAATATTGCCTGCAATAGACAGGAAAATGCCTCGCACATCAAAAGAGATTGCAAAGAGCAGGTCTGTGAATGGCAACAACTTCCGCAGTGGAAGAATAAAAGTCAGACTGAGCAAAGTGAGAGCGAAATATTTTTGGGGCAGAAAAAATAAATGAATAGAGAAGAAAGGCATTTTAACAGGAGAAGGCAAATGAGACAGACAACATAAGCCACCCAGTCGTCAACAAGGGGCTGACCCAAATCCCAATGTCTGCATAATGCAAAAAATAGATCGGGTCTACAGACAGTTAAATCTGTCTGCATCTGAGACCTAATAAAGTTTTGAGTTACTTAATAGGAGATTTAAAATTGATAAAGGGATCTAGTCTTCTCGTAATTTTTAGTCTTAGTTCGAATTTGTGTGTGCTCCAGTCAGCGCTGATGTATTTGAAGAGTTAACTCCGAAGTTATTGAGCTGCCAGAAAACAAAAGACCAGTGAAGCCTAGCTTTAAATGAACCCTGCCTCGAAGAAAACCTTGCCTGACGATAAAGTATTGTGAATCAACTGGACGTACAGAGTATCCAGCGTTGCACTGCGTTTACCCTTAAATAGTATTGCCCCGTTAAGGAGCACAGAATATTTTTCACTTTTAAATGCAGATAAAACTTTACCAATAACTTCAGCACCATAGAAAGGGTGAATCAGCGAAAGCACATAGTAACTTGTGAGCATCTAGCCTTTCAATTTAAAAAGGCGCTCACCAGTTTAAAACTCTGGCAATTAAAACCCCAAAGAAGTAATACTGATTTACTGTTTATAAGTTAAAGTTGTTGGTCATCCACCTATAATTTATTTTGGCAGTAAAAATGTCACAATGCTACTATTTGATTATCTTACTGTCAGTTTATTAACACATTTATACAAATCAAGTCTGGCCAAAAGTCTCTGTAGGCCAAGAGCTGTAAGGGGTAGTAAAATCAAGTCATTTGCATGAGTCAAACATCTAATGTCTTCACCCAATGTAGGTGGATGTCTTTTGTCTTCAGACACAGCTTGCAGTGAGTCAGACATATAAAGGGAAAATGACAGTGGTGCCTGAATAAACCACTGTTTTTAGACATTATGAGTAAATATTTTTTGGCCAAAGACTGAGATTGTGGAGATTGATCCTAATCCAGATTTCCGAGATATCCTATCCATCTCAATCCAGTGCCCACGCACAGACACACACAGACACACACACACGAACACACACACATACACCTATATTAAGAAATACATTAATATAATTATTAATTAGTATAACTGAGCATTATTTTATAAATTATAAATGGTGATTGATTTAGGGAAACTCATATGTTCTTAAATGTGATTATCAAGGTTTGTTAACTTTATTTGGTCTTTTGAGAATTTGTGCATATTACTTACGTGTGGTTTGCTGATCGATTTTAATATAGATTACTTTTCCATAATGGAACTATTTTTAAATGTTTAATTAAACTGTAATTTATGTTTGCTTTTTATAAAGGCTTTTTCCCCCCGAGGATTTGTGAACTCAATGGAAAGAAGGAACAAATCGATGGTCAGTGAATTTATTCTTCTTGGCCTTTCTGACCGACCTGAGTTGCAAATATTGCTCTTTGTGATGTTCCTGAAAATGTATCTGGTGACCGTTCTTGGGAACAGTGTCATCATTCGAGCAATCAGCACGACCCCTCAGCTTCACACACCGATGTACTTCTTTCTTGGCAACTTGTCCTTCGTGGACATGTGCTTCACTTCGGTCACAGTCCCGAAACTTCTCGTCAACATCCTCTCTGAGAAGAAGTCTATTTCTGTGGCGGGCTGCATCACCCAGCTGTCCTTCTTTATTTCATTGGCAGGGATGGAGTGTGCCCTGCTGACTGTCATGGCCTACGATCGCTATGTGGCGATTTGCTCTCCCTTGCACTACAGCATGGTGATGAACAGGAGAATGTGCCTTGTGCTGGTTGCCATCTCATGGGTCACTATATCTGTACATTCAGTGCTCCACAGTGTGCTAACCTCCAGGTTGACCTTCTGTGGCCTCAACTTGATACACCACTTCTTCTGTGACATGACCGCACTGCTGAAGCTCTCTTGCTCTGACACCACCACCAATGAGCTGGTAATCTTCATTGAGGGGCCCTTTTCAGTAGCAGTTCCACTGGGAATTGTCCTTGTCTCCTATGTTCGCATAATCGCCACCATCTTAAAAATGCACTCGGCAGAAGGCAGAAATAAGGCCTTTTCAACTTGCTCCTCCCACCTCATCGTGGTGGCTTTGTACTTCGGAACAATCATATTTATGTACTTTCGTCCAACCTCAAGTTATTCCCTCGACTACGACCGGGTGGTCAGCGTGATGTACACCGTTGTAGCTCCTATGTTAAATCCCTTTATCTACAGTTTAAGGAACAGTGAGGTGAAAGGGGCCTTATGGAGAGCGTTTGGTGGCAAAGGATCATCCTCGAAACTGTAAAAATAAGTTTGGCCAATACGTTTTTTAGTGAGTAAGAACTTAGATGATGTCTTTTTCAATGGTTGCCTGGAACTGCAAGTTTATTCCCCCACCCCTATGGTTCCTGACTAAATTCGAATGCAGAGTACATTTAACCATTAACCATTAACTGTAGTTATTTCTAGACGCATCTCCAAGCTATCATGGAAATCACATGGCGTTTATAAAATTATTGACATAACAAAGTCCTTGTTTATGTTTAAAATGTTTGTTATGGAATAGGTGTTTTTTTTTCATTTGTAAAAAGCAGAGTTTCTCACTGTGCAACCTTTATCCTTTCAACATCTGCTCCAACAATCCTTTCCCTTATTTCTTTTGTAATTCTTTGGAACCCAGGGGCATAGTTATCATTAAGTTGCGTCGCTCTTGTGCCATGAAAAGGGGAGCAAGGGTGACAAAAATACTAAGTCAGATTTATCAAGCCATGCAAGCCCACCTTGCGTGGCCCTGCATCGCTTGATAAAGTTAGAGTAACTCAACACAGCACACATCAATGGATTGCGTTACTCTCCCCAGGGAGGCGTTCCATAGGTGGAGTGTGGGTATTCCCAGGCACTCTCCTATAGATTTGGTGCATTCCAGTGCTTAATTTGTGCTTGTTGTTTCTGGGGGTTAGCACCAGCACTTATTTTGGAGGACCAATGCTTATTCTTCTGGCCCAAGCATTTGCTGCGAGCAAAAAAAACATATGGGAAAGACAGAGGAATGGAAAAACGAAAAAACGTCACAATGGGAGAAACCAGAAAGTTGCAAGAGTGAGATGAAGGGGCAGGGGTGGCTTTAAACGGATTGAAGATGCCCGATATGGTTTCAGGATTACGCTGCCTCAGTATTCCATGTTCCCACATTTAATTGCAGCAGCCACATGTTTCAGAGGAGGGCTTTGAGCATGGCACATTTTTATTTACAAATTAAGCACTGGTGCCTTCCCTTATTTACCAATACCGGTAAACCTTGGAATGCATCAAAATGCTACGTCTTCACAGGGAGGTGCAACAAGGAGAAATATCTTTATTTCTCCTCATTGTTTCCTCTTGCAGAGTATGATGCAAAATGCAGCACACTTAGAAAGCGGAAAACGTCTCTGAGGATTGTTTTTGTGTATGAAGGTCCCCTTTGTGCCAAAAAACCAATCCTGCCTACAACACAGGCACCCTTGCATGATGGCTCAAGGGACCTGCAGTGGTGCTAGTGATAACGCGTCAGAACCTTGATAAGTAAACTTACAAGGAGACATGTCTAGGCCAATGAACCCTTTGACCACGTTTGGAGACTTCCCAGAACTAGATATCCGTTTAGCATCGCAATCAATATGTCAATAACTCTTTCAATATTCACAATAACTAACCATTAAGCCAATCAAGAACATTCACTATAGCTCAATACAGCGAAAGCACCATGACCTTTCAGCCATGAATAACCACACAAACCTAGTTATGTGTTAGGATATTTATTCCCTATTAGTTACAATCTAATATCATATTTATTAGTTTCAACATCAACAAGCACCTCAAAACCACTATAACTTAGCAATCAGAGCAAAGCTTTATCAAAGCATAGATCATGAACATTTAGAATAAAGCACAATGTTAATATGAATCAACTTTAGCAGAGTAACATTAGTACATTATTCAACAAAGCAAGATGTTAGTCATTTGTCTATTTGAATCCGATATTAGTGAATTATTTAACTAACTTCGAATTAGCATCAGCATGTTGGGCTTCATGCAAAACAATTTGGCAAACAGAAATTTAGAAAAACATCTAACTATGGCCTCTATCAAAAGAGCAGTTGGTACCTAGGAAGGAAAGGCAAACAGACAATTACAATTATCATCAGATAGTTACCCCTCCAACGTGTCAGCAATCAGCGTCAGTCTTCCTCCTCAGGACATCAGTCAATTCACCATCAGCAAAGATAGGATGGGACAAGTCTCAGTATGGCATAGTTAAGAATAGGCTCTTCCCTCATAAGGAGGAGAAGTCAGTATCAGGTAAGGATTCAATAGAGGGTGGTTAAGATATCAGAACAGCAAAGTCTCAGAGAATAATGGCAAAGTATAGCTTAAGGCAGAAGGTCAGAATAACAGCAGAAGTGTCCCAATAATGGACGATTTCTTCTTGGGTCATGCTGTTATATCAAAACTGTCAAACTAGTCCTTAATTTCTCATTGGATCAATTTTAGTGCTTTTTTAGAAATGGGGTCTTTGGTTGACAGTCAGGTTACCCTCTGTTCAAGCAAGGACCCTCTCTCTAGTCAGGGTAAAAGAGAATCACCCTCAGCTAACCCCTGCTTACCCCCTTGGTAGCTTGGCAGAGCAGTAGGCTTAACTTTAGAGCGCTAGGTGTAAAGTATTTGTACCAACACACACAGTAACTCAATGAAAACACTACAAAATGACACAACACCGGTTTAGAAAAATAGGAAATATTTATCTAAACAAAACAAGACCAAAACGACAAAAATCCAACATACACAAGTGAAGTTATGAATTTTTAAAGATTAAACTAAAAAAAATAGCGCTTAAAAAAAAAATGCTTCGATGAGATGTTAACACGGCGTCGTGACGGAGTCGTTACCAACAAGCCGACACCAGCGGCGCCAGACACGGAGTCGTGTAGATCCTCAAGTACAATACCTTTGGTGAAGAGTGAAAACAAGCCGATGCGCGAAGTCGGGGATCGCTGCATCTGTGCGAAACGTTGAATCCGTGCACTTCGAGCGGCGTCAGTCACGACGTGGTGCGGTGACTTCCACGGAGTTGCTGACTTCAGCGGGGCTGCTGCGGCGTCAGGCCTGCGAAGAGCGTCGCGTTCCAGCGAAGGTCACGGCGTCGGGTGCAGGCGGCGTTACCGGATTCAGTAGCGGCGTTGGTCCGGAGTCGTCCGAGGTCGATTTCCTTGGATTTCCACCAGCCTTCCTTTCAAGAGCCCAGGAACTGGATAGGGCACCACTTGTCAGAGCAGGAGTCTCTCCAGAGACTCCAGGTGCTGGCAGAGAGAAGTCTTTGCTGTCCCTGAGACTTCAAACAACAGGAGGCAAGCTCTAACTCAAGCCCCTGGAGATTTCTTCACAAGATGGAAGGCACACAAAGTCCAGTCTTTGCCCTCTTACTCTGGCAGAAGCAGCATTGCAGGAAAGCTCCACAAAACACAGTCACAGGCAGGGCAGCACTTCTTCCTCAGCTATCAGCTCTTCTCCAGGCAGAGGTTACTCTTGGTTCCAGAAGGGTTTCTAAAGTCTGTAGATTTGGGTGCCCTTCTTATACCCATTTTAGTCTTTGAAGTCATCTTTCTTCAAAGGGGACTCACACCTACTTGTGAAATCCTGCCTTGCCCAGGCAAGGCCTCAGACACACACCAGGGGGTTGGAGCCTGCATTGTCAGAGGCAGGCACAGTCCTTTCAGATGAGAGTGACCACTCCACCCCTCCCTCCTAGCAGAGATGGCTAATCAGGAAATGCAGGTTACATCCCAGCTCCCTTTGTGTCACTGTCTAGTGCGAGGTGAAAAACAACCCAACTGTCAAACTGACCCAGACAGGGAATCCACAAACAAGGCAGAGTCACGGAATGGTTTAAGCAAGAAAATGCTCATTTTCTAAAAGTGGCATTTTCAAACGCACAATCTTAAAATCAACTTTACTAAAAGATGTATTTTTAAATTGTGAGTTCAGGGACCTCAAACTCCATCTGTCCATCTACTCTCTAGGGGAATCTATACTTTAATCATTTTTAAAGGTAGCCCCCATATTATCCTATGAGAGAGACAGGCCTTGCAACAGTGAAAAACGAAGTTGGCAGTATTTCACTGTTAGGACATATAAACCACATTACTATATGTCCTACCTTATCCATACACTGCACCCTGCCCTTGGGGCTACCTAGGGCCTACCTTAGGGGTGCCTTACATGTAAGAAAAGGGAAGGTTTAGGCCTGGCAAGTGGGGTACACTTGCCAAGTCGAATTTACAGTGTAAAAGTACACACACACAGACACTGCAGTGGCAGGTCTGAGACATGATTACAGGGTTACTTATGTGCGTGGCACAACCAATGCTGCAGGCCCACTAGTAACATTTGATTTACAGGCCCTGGGCACCTCTAGTGCACTTTACTAGGGACTTAACAGTAAAACAAATATGCCAATCATAGAGAACCAATTATGTACACATTTTAAACAGGAGCACTTGCACTTTAGCACTGGTTAGCAGTGGTAAAGGGCCCAGAGTAATAAAAACAGTAAAATCAGAGTCCAGCACACATCAACAACCTGGGAACAGAGGCAAAAAGTTAAGGGAGACCAACCAAGGATGAAAAATCTAACATGCATCATTATCTCTGTCCAATAATTCTACAGGCAAGTTACTAGAATTTTCCACAAAACACAGTTCTCATGCGATTGATTGGCTATTGTGGTTGACGTCTTCAGCGGGTGGAATGTCAAGTAAGAAAAGTTACACTATACGCTCCAGTCAGTAGTTCCATTGTCTTCTCCTAGTCCAGGCGGCCTTGCACCTGTTGTGAATTACACTGTTGCATTCGACAAGAATGTCTCCTTGAGCAAGTCGGGTCCCATGAGAAAGAATTTACTATGGCTACACACACATATCTCTAGCTTCTGGAAAAGTACAGCTTTGTGTCCTTCAGGAAAGCAGCACATTGCATGTTAGAAAAACACAATTAATATGAGACCAGGCAGCAAGGCCAAGACCCTCGCTAACTAAGGCCTAATGTTTAATTTAGCGAAACCCCTAATACATAACCATTAATGCTAATACAAAGTCATACATTAGTACATTGTTAATTCATCATTAATCAGTTTCATTAATCATCATATACATTGGTGGCCAGCCCCCGTGGGCACATTTCAAACGCGTACATGGAGAATGCGTACGGTGAGAAGTGTGGCTCAATGGTTAGAGCAGCAGACCCTGATGCAGAAATCTGGCCCGGGACCAGGGTTCAATTCCTTCCTCTGTGGGTCTTGGGCTCAATTTCCTTGGACCTGATAATTCTCGCATCAGTGCCTAATCTAATTCATGGGTCCCACTCTGTAACTCTGGGCAATAGCTTGCTTAATCTCCACAACGGCCCCAACAGTGCTGGGATGCCTGGCTTCACCTTGGAGGTTGCCCAGGAGTGGGCACCTCACAGGGAAAAGCCAGGAGGGGTTCCACAGTGGTATGCCTACAGTCCCTTGAGACCCTAACGGGTGAGTAGTGCGCTATACAAGTACGAAGTTTACAGTTTTAGTTTTACATTATTTTCTATGTTAACATATTTTCTGCAGCTTCATTACACATTATATTGCAAGCTTTTCATGTTAATATTAATTTCAAAGGTCACACTCCAACACTAGGCAGCCCAAAAATGTGAAAGCACAAGTAAAGGACAGGAATAAGTCTTATAAAGTTAGATACAGAGCATTGTTGCCCTTTCACGCAGCGCAGCAAGGTGGCTTGCTACTCTGTGAGCGTTTGAGAAATCGTCCACTATTCTGTTTCTCTGTTTTCTTTTCAGCACATTGTGGGGATTTATCCTGTGCATCCCTTTTGCTTCTGTATCGTGCAGCAAACAAATATTATTTTGTGTTTTACCTGCCCCACTTCATTTGTTGGTTCAAAAAAGCAAATTAATGGGTTTTTTTCAGAATGATTTTATTAAATGTTCATAAAACAATACAACATAAATAACTGTTTGGCATAGTGTGTAAAGATAACAAAGTCAAGGTGTACGTATATGTAGAACGTAGTATACACAAAAGCATTGAAAGTGATTAAATGAACAAAGTTGTAAATAGATTCCATATATATGAGTAGTGTCTAAAAGGAGAGACACAAGCACAATCCAAGGAACAGAGAAGAGAGAAGAGGGAAGTGAGAGAAGGCAACAAGTGAGGGGGTCAGGGAGGAAGAGGGGTGGTGGGAAGGAGTGGAGGGGGAGGTGATTAATTTGGAGAAAGGGGTAAGGAATAGGGGGTATGGGTTAGAGTAGTTATTTGCAGGAGGTGTCCGTGAAGGATGTGTTATGGACATGTTACAGAGGGAAGTGTGTAAGTTGCATGTATGTATGCATTTGGCAGATACTGGAGATAGAGAGATTTCATCATGACATGAGATCAGAGTGATATGACTCTGATCTTTCCCATATTTGCTTTCCTCTCTGAGGTTAGTTGCATGAAGTTGTTCAGGGAGTTGTCTGCATCTCTGGTACATTGAGTCCACACCCACCATGTCTGAATTGATGGTTTGGATAGATCTTTCCATTCAGACAAGAGTTGACTTGAGACCTATCATTACTAGAGGAGGAGTTCTTCTTTAGTTAATTTAGCTAGTAAAAGAGCCTAGAGCAGTGGAGGTTTTGTCCTTGATGTCAGCCTCTCTAGAATCTTAATGGTCATTAAATTCTGTTGTCAGGGAGCTCTTGGTTATGTTCTAAATAGTGGCAGTTGCCGAGGGCTGGAAGTGGGATCACCATGCATGGAGAGTCGGTCGTGGAATAAAAGGTGTACGTTTATCCAGGAGAGTGTGAAGTGTCGTATTACAACATAAGTTGGCTATGAATGAGTCAGCCCTGTGGCCCATATCTCTCCACATGTGGGGTACTAAACTGACACGTACACAGCTGAGCTGATGCCAAGTAAAATCGAGAAGCGCTCGTGGGAACTCTTCGTAGAGTTACATGACAACTGCTGCGTGTATAAACTATTGCGCTACGTCTACAGTACCATACCAGCATAACACACGTACCCTCTAAGCACTTTTCAATGAGAGTGCATGTGAGCGGCAATGGTGAATAAAGCATTTCCTGCTGGAGCGCAAGTAAAGGGCACTAAAGATATGTTACCTGCCTGAAGTTCAGTATTTATTGTACGCGCTTCACAGGAGGAGCAAGAGATTAGCCTCACATATTCAGAGCCTGTGTACTCACATAGTGCAAGGTAATAGTCGTAGGCTCCCTGTGAACCCATCTTGTTCTCTCCATCATCTGGGACGACGTCTGCTGAAGAGTGCATCCATCATGTAGAAATACAATTTCAGTGTTTTAAAGAAAAACAACAGTGTTTGCAGGATGGATTTGACATCTATTACCTCTCCTCCACCATTTTTAGCACTCTCAGGAGTTTCGTCCATAGAATGGTAGGAATGGGTGGACATTTTTGACAATTATCTGGAAGTGCTAGATGCTGAAGATTTCAGAGCGATTCATAAAAAGGCAATTCTGTTAAGCACTCTAGGGAAGAAAGGGCAGCACGTATTTATGTGCTTACCTCTAGCAATGACAAGCAATGGGCAACCAATAGAGAACGTATGCTGTGAAGCCTGTAAAAGGTTGGCGCAAAGGTTTGCAAAAGGAGCCAATTTTGTGATGAGGAGATATACATCTTATACTCAGTTACAGAGAGAAGGTGAATCAGTGGATGACTTTGTAACAAGGTTACGAGAACTTTCGGTCAAGTGCAAATTTGGAGCAATGACTGATGAACTGATTACAAATCAATGTATTGTGCAGTGCTGGAGCAGGAAGATGCAGGAGCAACTATTGGCTGCTAAAATCCTTCTCTAAAAGAGCCTGTAGAGATATCTAAGATTGTGGAAGAGTCTGAATATTGTATGAAGGATATGGAGCACAGAGACAACAAAGGAAGTTCTGAAATATCAGCAGTGGACAGAGTGGAGGAGAAAGTAGCAACTACATCCAAAGTGAGTGCCAAGGGTGAAAAGAATTTGTATGGAGGCAGAATTCTTTTGATACAGTGTAATGGATGCAGTAGTAATTATCATACTTCAGACTACAAAGGTTGCTTTGCTGTTGGGAAAGAGTGTAGGCGATGTAGGCGTAAAGGTCACTTTGCACAGATATGCAAGGAGAATAAGAGAAGCAAAGGGGCAGAATTGGGGGATTACGTACCCTCCCACACAAATAGCACTAAATCAGATAGGATTTTGTGCATAGGAGAAAACAAGGGTGAAGAACAGAGAGAAACTACACCCAAAGACAGAATTCACCATTAGGGATAGGAAAGTAGAACTTATGGTAGATACAGGCTCATTGTATACTATTGTTCTACAAGGAGTGGCCTGGGGGGAGATTATCACCAAAGGATATTAATCCGGGAGGTTATCATGATGAGCAAATTGACATCATTGGATATATGTATACTGACATTGAGTTTAAGAATAGGCATATTAAAGGCAAGGTATATGTAGCCAAATCAGGACTACCCATTTTAGGATGGTATCATCAGTTTGACCTACATATCAGAATAGACCCACGTGCGCCTATTCAAGTATTAATGGTGGAGGATTCAACAGTAGATGAAATATACTTGAGGGTGCTAAGGAGGTTTTCATAGAAGCATTGGGACACTTAAGGGGATATGTGCATGAGACAAAACTTAAATAAGGAGCTACACCAGTACAACATAAAGTTAGAAAGAGTCCTATCATGGTACAAGAGGAAATGAGGAAGATGTTGGACGAAATGTTGAAAAATTGTATCACTGAACCAGTGGAGACGTCTCCGTGGATCTCTCCTGTAGTGATCACAGAGAAGGCAGATGGCAAGTTGTGTTTTTGTGTAGACCTTAGAGGTCTAAATCAAAACATTATTCCAGACAACTTTACTCTTCTGAATATAAATGAGCTTATCTTATTGCTTCAAGGGGCGAAATACTTTTCCAAATTAGATCCGAAACATGTATGCCATCAGATTTGCCTCCAT
This sequence comes from Pleurodeles waltl, assembly GCF_031143425.1. Classification (NCBI taxonomy): domain Eukaryota; kingdom Metazoa; phylum Chordata; class Amphibia; order Caudata; family Salamandridae; genus Pleurodeles; species Pleurodeles waltl. The sequence continues at coordinate 1,276,411,411 of NC_090446.1, read as the reverse complement.
GTGTCATCTAAACCCTTGACTGCCTTCATTTACCAGGATGCCATTTGGGCTGTCTTCAGCTGCTAGGGTTTTTCAGAGAATGGTAAATGAATTGTTCAAGGGTTTAGAAAATGTCATTTTTTTCAGGATGACATATTGTACTGGTAGCGTGTAGAAAAACACAACAAGGCATTGTAGGAAGTACTTAGCAGGGTTTTGGATTCTGGACTGATGGTGGATAGCATGAGGTCAAGGGATAATGTGAGTGCGGCTGAGCCAGGATTTGATGAGACAAAAGGAAATAATCAGCGACCCATTTCTCAGACACCAATAAGAGCAAAGAGACCCCCAATGAACTTGCGAGATTACACATGTGAAAGTTCCTATATCATTTTGTGTATTTTCTTTCATGTTAGGCAGGTAGTACTTTCACCAAGTTATTATTATTATTTTTATAGAGTTTATACACGGCACAATTCTGGTTATCGTTAAATTGTTTTCATATATGTTACTTACAGTGATGATCATTAGAGTTTATGTACAGCATAATTGTTCTACCATTTTCTTGTTTTCAGGTTTCAGTTCCTTCACAGTCCTTGTATATGTATGTTAATTGTACTAAATGTGTAAAGGAAGGCAAATCTGTTGTGATCTTTATACTCCTTCTGCGGGATGAGTATTCTGTTTAGTGTTCAGTATTCTGTTTAGGTTTGATCGGTCATTCTGGTGTGAGGGGAAGTTCATGTTTGGATCTCTTTTGTTCATATTTCAAGCCTTTATGACCCCCTCTAGTATCTTTAGAGTCCTGTGACTTAGTGCAAGGCATCTTGTTGGGTAGAAATGAGGTCAATGTGGCTCCTCTTGATGGTTGGTGGTGGTTGCATGGAGTATGGACCTGCTAGAGTGCAGCTGGGATGAAATAATCTATGTGGGAACCCACTCCCCATTCTGTGGTAAGTAAGTAGGGTGGTGAAAGACGAAAGTGCCTGTGGTACCTGGAATGGGATCAGGAGGTGCAAGCCTGATTTACCAAAGGACTCTGCAGTACCAATCTCCATCTTGAGGTCAGGAAGAGAGTGTGAGAAGGAGTAGAGCAACCGGTTAATTGGAAAGGGTAAATGATATCATTACATGATGCAAGTGACGGACTTCTCAAGGTGTCGGGTTTGTGGGCAGATTGAATCTGTTGGGGAGGCTCCGTTGTGCAGAGTTGTGGGTTGTGCTATTTGTTGTGACTCTCTGTGTATGAGGAGGTTCTATCTCAGCGGTGGCCATTTTGGGGTCAGGTATCTTCCAGGCGGCCTCAGTAGTTTAAGAAACTCCATGGGGATTTGGAGAATTAAAGATAAAAGTAGCTTGCAGGCAGCGCTGCATATTCCATCCTCAGAATCCTGTGCCTGTGCTTAGGATCACCTCAGGTAAGCATCAGGAAAAAGTACTGCTGGCATAGCGAAGCTAAGAGCTTAGGTGGGCAACTTCTCGGGTGGTAGCCATACCCCTCAAGCGAATCCATTTCATAATGTTTTATGAAGATTTCCAGTTGATAAACATCATAGAAACTTAATTAGCCATAAAAATGTTTTACAGTTTGTTATGCGTTTTTCAGACTTGCCAACTCACATGGTACCACCATGTGTCACATGATATCGGCTCTCTTTACATGGTCACCCACTGAAGAGCAGATATCACTTGGTGGAAGATAAGGCACGCTGGGAATCCCTGCACTGAGTGGGTTAGTAAGGGGTGCAAAAACACACCAGGACACTAGCGAAGTCTCAACAAGCTAATTTTTGGGGAGTGTGAGAGTGTGGGAGTTGGTGGAGGTAAAAGGGCCTTTCAAGCAGTTCTCAGCATGAACCCCCGTCCCTCCTCACATGGTGATTTTTTTTTAAAGTTAGCAAGTCTGTGTTTTCAGCAATATTCTTCTGGTCTAAATTTATTTTGCAACTCCTCACATGTGGTTGTTAAAATTATGATGGTATTTTGAATTATATAGAATGCTTCACACAAATAGTGACTTAGCCATGCTTATGAATGCTATGGTACTCATGGTGCTTATTCATCAGTTGCCATTGCATTTGTGAACAATTTGGATTAGAAGTGGGAAATAGGTTCATTTTTTAGAAACATCTTCTCATAGCCAATTAGTCTGTTAAATATGTCTGTTCGGAGAGCTGAACATATGAAAGTAAGAAAGTTCTCATTCAGGCAAATATTCAATTTCAAGTTAATACTTTGTGTGAAAGGATAGGACATTGTGTGGGTTAGGCATTCAATTTTCATGCAGAGTGTAAACGTATGCAATAATAATTCACAATTTATTCAGTTGTTGCCAAATAATTTATCAGGGTTAGATGATAGTATACACGTACTCTGTAATGATACCCTTAATTGTTGCCATTTATTCTTTCTTATTATTGGGTGCAGCACCATTACAACAAGGGCTGTACCACACATGCCATTATTACACATGCACTACAGTGAGAACTACTACAAGACAGGTATGTCTTTAATATTTATACAGCACAAGTTAATGCAGCACAGTGGGGACATTAGACCATTGGTAAGTGTGTGTTGGTTTCATTTATATAGGAACATAGTTATGATTGTAGTTAACTACAAAATTATTTAAATGTTAACAATAAATATATTAAATAATTTAAAGCAAAGAATTGACTCAGATAAAGTTAACAGTTATCAAATTAAATAATTAACATAAAATTTCAGTAAATCAGGCAATTCATATATTTTATTAAGTAGAATTGATTTCATTTAGTATTATTAAATATCATTGATTAAGTTATAAGATATAATTATACTAATTGAACTGAATGTAATGTGAATTAAGAAATATTATACATTGCATTGATTGGGTTCAGTATTATTAATTTGAGATAGAGCCAAGGGAATATTACATTTAAATATGCATATATTTTATGGAGACTAGATTTATACATTTTGAACTATACATTTATTTAAATATAACTATTTAAAACATAGAGCTATTTACATAGATAAACCAATTCAAAATGTGGGTTTGAGTGGCTGACCCTAACATTAAGAAAATGGGGGAACACTTTCCTCTTAAGCAAGAAAAATACAAATATTTAAAAACGGGACTTACATACACCCTTACATTTTTAGGGGGTTACCACCACCATTAAAAGGGAGAGGTGTTGCTGTATCCCCCATTACAACATTCAAGTTAGGAAAAATATACAGTCACATATATATAGGTGTATATACATACAGAGAGAGAGGGAGAGAGAGAAAGAGAGAGAGAGATTTTAAGAAGGTTATAGAATAAAGAACAGTACATACACACTTTACAGAAAAACAATCACCTACTCACCTGCTTTGATGCATGTGATGGTCCATCAGTAGAAGTGGTTCCCAATACAATGTATGCATGGTGATGCTTGTGTTGTAGTGTCCTGTGTGATAATGATCTACAATCTATCACTGCAAGTACATGTTCTTCCATTCTACCACTGTGGCTGATCTTGCTGTTGAGATATAAACTCTTGTAGGCTCCTGTCCTGGGCTCTGGATAATGATGAGTTGACAATTGGCCTGTCATATGTACTGGAACATTTTGATTGTGCTATCTATGGGGCAATGGTTTGCATCCTGCCAGAGAGGTAATGCAGTGAGACTGATCTGTCCAGTTCTAGTGGATTCGGGTCTTCACTATCCTCCTGAAACTAAGATTCAGGTAGAAAAGAGACATATCTTCACCACCCTTTTGCATGCAGAGTGGTTGTTGGTAGCTCATACCCTTGTTGACAGTGAGTTCCTATAATTTATCTGCTGAGAAGGAGATACCATCAATATCTTTTTTTGTACTGTGGTATGATTAGCTAGGGTGTTGATCTGGAATGCTGCATCTTTGATATGATAGTATCCTTCACGTTTATTAGTGGGAAATATTGGTTCCTTATCATTTATTGCCTTGTGTGTAATGCACAGTATCTTGAAATTAGGTCTTCTAGTGACAGGGAGCCAGTGAAAATCCTTTAAAATAGGGGAGATGTGGTCTTCTATCTTAACACATGGAAGCTGTCTGGTCGCTGTCTGGTTGCTCTGCTCTGGGTTCTTTGAAGGTGTCTAATAGTAGAAACCGCTCTCTATGATAAGACAATTTGCTTAATCGATTGTGGATATGACAAGGGAAGTAGTTGATTGGATCTTATGTGGGAATCTCAGGGGAGGAAGATGTACCATAGTATGCACATGGTATGAAAAATAGAAATTTGTATCTTGGTTGTCTTGAAGGTTTCATAGGAACCGTTGAGTCCTCCCTGAGCCCCTGATGATTACTAAATTAGTTAGAGTGAAGCTGTTGTTGCGGCTGATTCCAGGCCTTTGGGTCATGTTGTGAAAGGATCATCATCTTTCCACTTTCAGCATGACTCAATTTTTGATATGCTGAATTTATGTTGGTTTGTTATCATTTATCATTCAGTAGGTTGGAGGCAATCCCCTAGCTTTGAAGCTTCAAGGTCTGAGGGGTTTGGGAATATTTGACGATTCTCTGTATAGATATAACATGTGAGGCAAAAGGATTTGACCAGTTGCAGGCATTGTACATATTGACAGAGAGTGGGAAGATGATTGAGTCTTGAACTACTATTGCTTTGATGCTGCATTGTGGAGATGTGAAAGAAGGTGTTGGGTTATTGCTTAAACTGTCCTTAACGGAGGAGAATACCCAGTCAAAGATATTTCTTTAAATATCAGTTTGAATGTTGAAAAGTGCAGCTACATTGAAGAGTAGTAGCACAGCGACCCTGTTTCTATCTAGCATGGTCTTCTGGCAATCTCAAGCTGAGATCAGGGCCTATTCTTTATCTCTGTCTGTACAGATGCTTTCTTTTGGTTACATAGTAACATGTTCTGCTTAAGGAAGAAATGAGAGTCTATCCTTTAATTGTTGGATTCTATTGTGTTCAGGTTCTTTTTCTTAATGATCAGAAATATGTAGGGTATCTTGAGGTCTGCTGGAAATGTGCCTCTGCTTAATGAAGACTAATGTTTAGATTTTTGTGATGAAGTGATCTTCCGCTTGAGGCATTGTCATTGTAAATCCAAACTCTTGTACCCTCTTGTTCACCTCACATTTCCAGTCACTTTCCATACTTCTCAATAATGGTGCACACCCTTATAAAGTTCTAAAAAACATTTCACCCATCATGTTGATCTGAGGATGATATAAGGCACACCTTTTGTGTACAATATTCCATTTCCCAGGAAGTTAACTAAACTCTCTTATTCATAAGGGATACCTTAGGATTGCTTTCAATAGTCAAGACCTGGTTACAAAATGTAGGCACCATCTGTGTAGCCATATCCTGAACAACAGAGACCACTGGCCATCTGTAATACATGGGCTTCATAGCTAAAAAGCACAATGATCAAACATCACTGGTTCCAACCAGTCTAAAGCAATTTCCTCAGCGCTTCTGGAGAATCTTGCTGCAAACTAAAGGAGTTGTCATGGTCCCAGCCACGGCTCACCCACATGCCTCCCGGCCCATAATAATGACCCTTAGGTTCTGGCAGTAATGATCTCTCCGCCCATATTTTTGGTTCCATGGGATATCATCTTAGGCAATCTAACTATATTGCGTAATTATTGGGAATCTCTGGAGGCAGTTTTAGGCCTCTATGTAGAGGCGAAATCCCTGGTGGCAGTGCTAGGCCTAATTGTAACCATTATGAATCCCTGGTGGCAACTGTAGGCCTGTGTAAAATCTTTGCAAATCCTTGGTGGCAGTGGTAGGTCTGTCTTACCATGTGCTGAGTTGTCTTTGGACACTTTGCATCCTGATTCCGAAGCACGCACCAAGATCTTGTGAGATCTTGTGTCTTCACATGTTCTGGCAGGCATCTTGGGGCATACAGTTATAAAAACTGCATCCCGAGAGAATGGCTTTGTTTGACCTCGCCTTTATGTTGGACTCACCTGTTCCCTTTTGGATTCTTCCTGATGTCTCCCAATTCCTCCTGCAACACCTCCCAGTTTTCCAGTGTTGACTCCCTCAGTCTTTGGAATTCACCTCTGCAAGGAACCTGGAAAACCAAAGACAAAGCAAAGAATAAAGACAACATTATTGCAAGGTATTTGCAAATGCGTGCAATGCAACGCTGCTCAACAAAACAGAAGCTGGCCAGTGCTATAGACAGTATTTTTTATTGAGCGACAGAGAATTAAAGTGCTTTGCATTGGAGCTGCATTGTTAGGCTCTTATCCAATGAATCAAGAATTGTACTGCATGCACATTGATTTGGACTGGGTCTAAAACAAGAACAGTCAGTGTTTCCTGATTAATGAAGAAAGAGAATCATGAACCACATTACATGGTGCATTTGATATGAACTCTTCCTAAACCAATAATTATGTTTCCTTGTTTAATGTAAAAAGAGATCAGACCAAAAACTCATACTAGGATTGTGAAGACTTGCTATTTGGGAACATAGTCAGGGTGAATTTGCAAATGTATGTAGGTATGACCTCTGTTTGGCCATGATTATTAGAAAGTAGATAGAAAGAGGTTGTAGATATTGTACTAATTGTTTCTGTCATTAGCAGATAAATCCTGAATTGCAGACCAAAGTTCCCGGTGATGAATCTCAACAGAAACCAGGAAAAGAATCCTGGTCCTCAGAGTGCCTTCACTCTCTCTCTCTCTCTCTGTTTCTCTCTATGTTTATCTCTCTCTCAAACCCCCTTCCCTTTCGATACAGTCGCCAGTGCAGTTCCCACTGACTGTCACTGAGGTTTGTTCCCGGAAGGATAGGAGTTTCAGAGTCGTCCCATCAGAACCCCCTGGAGTTTAGATGAGTGGCTTCACTGTCTGGAGTAGTTTTGTTCTTCTTAGCTTTGTCATTTAACCCCCTTTCTTTGGAATTGAGCATCACTGGGTGTCCATCATACACCGGCTCAATGAGACGAATCCTCAAAATGATTGGAGGGATCTGCCTCATGCCCCTCAAGAGAAGCCCATTATGTACCACCAATTGATCCTTCACTTTACAAAAAGCTCTCAACCCTTCACTTATGCAACTCCAGCTCCATCCTTCACAAAGTCAAGCACAAACCTCCTTAAGTGCATCATCTTTAACAAACTCCTCCAAACACCCCTTCTCAGTTATAATACTATCAGGTACCAAATCAGTGTTAAGGTTGTCATCAGTCTACCATTCATCCTTATTTGTATCTACGCTGGGTAGTCTCCCTACCAACCTCGAAAAACTATCAGCAGCCTAATTGGAGACTGCAGGTGTGAATTTTACTGAAAAGCGATAGTCCTGCAATGCCAAAGTCCACCTATAAAGCCATGATGATGCTGCATCAAGACTTCTTGTCAAATAATTCTTGCAAAGGTTAGTGGTCTGAGGAAACATGCAATCAAATTCTAGATGAAAAGTGTTTAAATCACTTAATCACACAGTACACAGCAAAAGCCTCCTTTTCTATGATGGGGTTATTGTACTTTGCTTCCCCTAGTACCTTAGAGGCAAATGCTGTGGTACCAATCCTCTCACACTGAGGTTGTTGCAAAACAACACAGAGGCACCAAGGCCACCATCAATGGCATCAGTGACCAGAAGCATAGTAAAGCCAACAAACAGCAACAGGGCTGGTCATAATCAGTACAATCTAGCATTCTCCAAAATAAATGAAGTGCCAAGCAGTGAAGGTGACATTCCAGTTTATTGTAGAGCAAGTGAAATCTCTCCCATTATCCAGCAAGCCTCACATCTCTTACAGTTCAGGATCATTAACAAGTTCATAGCAACACATGCTAATGCAGAACAACTGGGGGTGGGAGGATTCTGTGAAGAAACGCTAGAAGGCTGACCCAAGATACCACAATATGGTTTATTATACAGATAAGCAGATGTGGGGCTGTGGAGTTGAGAGCAGGGGTGACAAGGTCAGAAATGGAGGAAGATGCTAAGATGGTTCTGGGCACTTGATGAAGAAAGGCTGTGGAAAGGGTTGTTTGATACTACTGTTCCGTATGCTGGATAGAGGATAGTGAAAATAGGATGATCGATGGATAAAATAAATAGATAGGGTGGGGGAGTTTGGTGAGGATATTGGAGATCATGTGAGGGAAATTTGTTTGCTACTTGGTCGTAGTTTGGACTCTTGCTTTATTCAAGACTGCTAGTTAAAGGATGACAGTACTTTTTTTTTGTAGGCGACTATGCCTATCCTACAACAAGTCGCAACTGTTGTCCCAACCTTACCGGCTCACTAGCAGCACCTCACCAGAAACGTAATAGTAAAAGGTGATTTGTGGCAGCCTGTACGCATGGACTCGAGAATAAGATATCTCAGTGAGTGTCGTGGTTAAACGGAGATTACCCCTTTCTCACAGATATAGCATGTCTCATACAAACACAGGCAATGACAAAGATGCAGTAGAGTTTCAATAGTTTTTATTTAACATAACTGCAATTTGCGATAAGTTGCATGGGCTGCAATGATCAGGATAATAAATAATGCAAGAAACAGAATTGTGAAGACAAGAGTCATTATTGCAAAGACCCCCACCATCTTGCAATGCATAGAAAAGACACATGCGATGTAATATGCCCTAATAGTGAGAGGCCTAACCTCCTACCTAAAGGAGAGCCGGGTTTGCAAAACTTAATCTGCCAATGCCATGTCCATGAGAGGAGCCCCCAACCCTTGTTACCTTGGAATGAGGTCTCTATCTCAAAACTCCGCAGGGCCACGAAGACTGGGTCAGCGTCAAGACGACTGCAGCATCGGTATCAGCGATGGTGGCGATGCCCTCTGGTCGGAATCCCTCTGATTAGCTGTCTAAAGTGCGATGTATTTTTACAGATCTACCAGGACCCCTGACGTAGATGTGTTCTCAAATAAAAGATAACAGACATGCTTGGGATGGCAATTAATATAAACAATCCCTTGAAAAGTATAGAGAGGGAAAATCCCGAAGTGTGAACACCTACTGTTTGTTTGTCTTTGTTGCTTGATCTTGATGCCTTAGCGTGGTGGCACTGATAATGCAAAGCATAACAAGTGGCCTAACTATAAACAAGGCAGCCATCTTAGAAGAATTAAATAATTAAATGGGCTAAGACAGAGCAAGCTAAGTAGGTTAAAAGTCACTAGGTGACAGGGGCACGAGTCTGCAAGCCAGAGGCTATGCTAACTCCTGTTATCCCATTAAAACAAACTAGGATTATGTTGGTTATCATGGGGGACATAGATGTAAGGTTTGAAGATGGATGGTGTGAGCAGTCTGAGGGTTCTATCCAGAAAAGCACAAATGTGGGTGGGGAAAGAAAGTGATTCGGTAGTACTGATGAAGTGAGTAGGGGGTAGTTTGCAGGGGAATTGTGATCTACTCCAGGGGAAAGTTGTGAGTGTTGAAAAGGAGACATCAGTTACTGCTTGAGCTATGGAGATAGGAATAAAACGTGGGCTGGAGTGTACAGTGAGAAAGTTTTATGTGGTGAGGCAAATGGAGTATGGGGTGTGGAGAGAACTGTAGACCATGAATCTTATGTGAGAGTGCAAGGTTGGATTATTGTTCTCTCGGCCTTACCAGATGTCAATTTATAGCATCTAAAGTACTAGGTTATACCATTGATGGTATTATTGTTGTGTCTGTTAGGGCTGCCCAGATACGAAATCAGTGGGAAAAAACTAGGTAACAAGTAGTTATACATGTTGTAATGCCTCTGGAGGATTAGGTTACCTGAAGCAGAGGTACAGCCACTAAGGGGCGAAGCAGAGTACAACAGTGACGGTCTTTGTTGACAGAATAAATGTACCACTGTAAAGCTTTTTAAGGCTATCCAGAAGCGGCATTAGACAAACTCATTGAGAGTAAGCCCGAGTGAAATTCAAATAATGCAGGTATAATTCAAAACATTATGGCACAGAAGCAAGTGAAACAACCTGAAAATGAGTGACTATTGCCCCCACCACTTGCATTGTCTGCATTATTTGTTTTGTGCAAAGTGGGTCCTAGTGTCAAACATAAATGCAATCACACATTTTGCACTAAAATATAATGGCAAATATTGCAGTTGCATTTCACATAATGTCAAGGAATTACAATTTTACACACCCATAGGAGAGGCAGGGTACTACTGTGATGATATCTAGTTAGCATGTCTTTTATTTTAATTCAAAAGTTTTAATTAAAGATTTTAGAGCAAAAAACAAATGGTTAACAAGGTGATATGAGATAGATGAAACTGAGGTTTTGCGGCAGTTAATGTGTCAATATACAGTCATCCGGTTATATTGCAAATGCAACTGTCAAGCTTGTTAAACTGTGTGTTGAGAAGCTAAAAGGACGGGGAGAGGAGGAGAGATAGGAAAAACAAGAATAAGAGTGTGGGGGAGTTACGTTGGATGGTCCTGTATCAGAGTTGTGGATGTGCTGGACCTAGCTTGAATAGGTAGAAACCCCTTTATGAGATTGGTGAACTCTGTTGGAGTCTCATGAGGAATTGAACAGTTCTAGATATTAGTCTAAGTTGTTACATAAGGCTTTGTGGGCCCAGATCCAAGGGTTTGGGGTAGAGAGAATATTGTGTGCTCCCCTGATGTATTTCAGCCATTCCCAATATGTATTGTTACTGATGTTTCATAGTGATTTCCACGAGAAGAGGATGGTCTTACGAGCTAAAGTGAACATGAGGCCAATTAGGTGCAAGTCATTTTGTTGCATTCCAGTCGTGAGTTGCAGGTTAGATGCCACATACTGAGAAGGAGAACATTTCTAGGAAGTTTGGTATTGAAGACGTCATGTATAGTGTGGTGGACTTTGGTCCATAAGTTGTGCAGTAAGGGGCATTCATATAACATGTGGTTGAGATCCGCATTTTCTGAATTACAGCACCAGCAAGAGTCTTTGTTACTGAGTCCTACTGAGTCTAACCGGTGTGGGGTCCAGAAATTTCTATGGATAATGTGCAGTTTGGTCTGTGCTAGGTTTGGAGTTATTTTCTGAATAAATGGAGAGGTTCACATTTTTGTCCAGTCTACGTCTGTCGGGTTGGGTAAATCATCTTGGGACTAGTCGTTGCACAACTTCTTTTGGATAGAGTTACATAGTGAGGTAGTTATGTGTCTCAGTTTGGCATAAATCTTATATGCCATATGGACGTTTCTCCAGAGTAGTTATAGCAGATTTGGGAACAAAGATTCTTTAAAGGGAAAGGCTTTGTGATTAGAGATGGCTACCTTGAGTCTGAGGAAGTAGTGGAAGTCAGCGGGATGGATGCCATATTTACGCATAATATCTGAGAATGAGGGAGGGTGTAGTCTGGAGCCGAGATCTCCTACTGCTGACATTTCTTTAGATCTCCATGAACTACCAATGGATATATTTGAGTCAAGTTTTATATATTTTTTAAACCAATTGGATGTTTGTAGGGATTGTGAAATTCTTGCAGTTGAGAAGTGCAGGTCAAGGATGCATTAAGGTGTTTCTAGTATGTTTCGGAATCAGGTTATCAAATAGGTGATAATCCTTTTATGGCTAGGAGGGAGATCAGTGAGCCTTTGTTCAAGCACAAGCCAGGGTGTGAAGAAGTCAGGGGATTTGCCTAGCTAATTTGTGCCTTCGTTGGTAAAAAATTCTAGTTGGTATTTCCTGAAGTCAGCGAGATTGTCCTCGCCTAGACGTTTAGGAAGGCAGAGTTTTGGGAGATATGAGGTTTCTTAGAGTTCCATAGGACTTTGTTGAGGATATGGTCTATGGTGTGGAAAAATCATCTGAGCAAGGGATGGGGGATATGTTCAAAAGCTAGTTAACAATTGGAGGGATAACCATTTTCATGGATTACAGTTTGCCGTACCATGGCAGGAATTTTGGTGACCGTCCATCTTTGTAATTTTAGATCTTCTGGATGACTAAGGACTCATTGTGTCTAATAGATTCAATAATGTCATCATTGAATTCGACACCTAGATATTTGAGGTAGGCAGGTTGCCATCCTAGACCCGATGAACCTAAGACCTCTTTGGTACAGATGAGATTAAGAGGACGGACCTCTGACTTGTCCTTGTTAAGAGTGTAGCCCGAGACATGTGAGTAGTCAGAGATCTTGGTGATAATTTCAGGAACAGCTGTGTCTGCATGGTCTGATATTATAATTATATTGTCGGCATGTGCTACCATTTTAAAAGTGATGTCCTTAATTTTGAGACTAATTGGGTTGCTGTCTTCATAATTGAAATTAGTAGTCGTTTGATGGCTTGTAGGAAGAGTGAGGGTGAGAGAGGGCAGCCATGTCTCTTACCATGTTTAAGTGGGAATGTTTCAGATACTACACTGTTACAGCTGACTTTGGCAGTTGGATTCGCGTATAGGTGCATTACCATCTTTATGAAAGGTTCTCCTGAATTAAAACATGACACTGTGGCCTGTAGGAAGGGCCATGCTACCTTATTTAATGCTTTTTCAGCATCAAGGGCAATGGCTGCTACTGGTGAGTTTTTCATTTTAGCAATTTGTATTGAGTTACCTTAGAGCCTGATGTTGTAATCTGAGAGTCTGCCTTTAATGAACCCAGCTTGGTACGGACCGATCAGCTTTGATATTATTGGTTTGAGACTTTTAGTCAATATATTAACAAATGTCTACAGTAAATATTTATAAGTGAGATCTGCCTGTAGTTTTTAAGGTGGATGTGATCCCTGACTTCCTTGGTTATGAGGTTTGTGATTGCTTCTAAAGTGGTCCCTCCAATGTAGCCAGTTTCTGCATAATTCTGCAAGAAATCCATGAGAGGCATTAGTAGCTCACCTTCATATAGTTTATAAAATTAGGTAATAAAGCCATCTGGACCAGGGGCTTTAACAATTTTAACAGATGTAATGGCTGAATAGAGTTCTGCTTCTGTAATAGGCTGATTGAGAAGAGACTGCCATATTGAGTCTAATTTAGGGAGTCTGAGTTTATTGATATATGTTGGACTATTCGAGGAGTTAATGTTGATGTTTGCATCATATAGAGCAGTGCTCCCCAACCTTTTTATCGCCGCGGACCGGTAAATGTTTGATAATTTTTCCGTGGCCCGCTTCTTTTGATTTAATAATTTTAATTTAATTGTATTTAAACATGCCTTCAAGATTTGAAGTTCCTCGGGCGGCCCGGTGCCGATTGATCCGTGGCCCGGCACCAGTCCGCGGCCCGGGGGTTGGGGAACACTCTATATTATAGAGTACGGTAAAAGTCTAAGAAGACTTTTAATATTTTATAAGGGTTGAGGTGTAGGTGTCCTTCCTTGCCTCTGATGGGGTCAACTGAGGTTTATTTTGTTTGAACCATAAATATTGGGTTAGAACTTTGCCAGCAGCATTGCAAACGCATAGTCCCATTGATTTTGAGTTGGTCACCCATTGGCCTGCTCTGGTACTCAAGATTGTATTGTATGCATACTTTTTCTGATTTAGGGTGTTTAGAAGAGAGATGATCTTTTCAGTGTGGTGCCTACGTTTTAGTGTTTGGTTTAGGGTGCTTAGAAGAGAAGTGTCCTTTTCCGTATGAGGGCTAAGTTTTAGTTTTTTAATTTCAGATTCCGGTTTCTCCAACTGTTCGTTTGCAGACTTGTTAATGTAGGCAATAATCCCTATGAACATAGTGGCCTTGAAGGCATCCCAGCGGACCTGAGGGGAGCAATCAGTTGGTGGGTTATCCTGAAAAAAGTTTAAAATTGCTTGGTGAATTGTCTCTAAGTGGATTTTATCTTTTAAAATGTTGGGATTGAGGTCCCCACAACTTGTCAGCAGGTGTAGATGCTGTCCAGTGCAATGAGGTCAGGATGGCTGAGTCATCCGGGTTCACTCTGGGCTCAATAGAGGAATCAGATATCATACAAGTCAAGTTACTAGGAACTCAAATGTAGTCAATTCTAGAGAATGAGTGGTGAGGTTGAGAAAAGAAAGTATAGTCATTTGTGTCCAGGTGCTGGATGCACCAAGTTTCTACCAAAGAGTGTTTGGAGTATATTTTGTGCAGCAATTTCAGTGAGGAAGAGGGTCTGAATTTAGCTCTTGAGCTATGATCAATAGTACAGTCAGATAGGAGGTTAAAGTCCCCACGTATTATCAGACGGGAATCACTGGGGAGACCTGCTATCAGCTCGTCTGTGTGTTTCCAGAAGTGTGTGTCATTAGTTTTGGGCGCATAGATGGTTAGCAAGACAAATTCTATGACTGATTTTGAGTATCCATCTCCCATTCTGATCATGGGATGTGTTGAGTACTGGGATCTTCACCTGTTTAGTGATAACAGTAAGGGCCCCTTTCTTTTTGTTGTGTGCAGGAGAGCCAATGTTCTCCCAGAACCAATTAACATTAAAGAAATGGATGTCAGCCGAGGAGAGCTTAGATTCCTGGAGGAGCAATATATTGCATTTGAATTTGTATGTGTATTTGACAGGGTGGTGTAGGCCTTTCATGTTAAGCAATATAATTCTTAGAAATTCATTATTCACTCCAGTGTAGCTATCCCAAAAGAATTAGGTGGCTGGGTTTCAGTTGTCTCACTTTGTAGAGCATTGAGGAGATGGAGCGAAAGCTCAGGTGGCCATCTTCTTTCATGTCAGGCCATGCCCTCTCTGGTTAGCATATCTAAGTGCCTTTGGATATAATTACAAGTTGAGTGTAGTTGAATTCCCATGTAAAATACAACTTTGCTCAACTATGAGAGGACCACTGTTTCTGCACTCAGATTAACCAGGTGCAGGAAGAATGGAGCTGATTTTACAGGCTGTAAAATTAGACTGGTAGAGTTGCCTTAGGAATGGGCTGCAATGCTGCTTGGCCCCGTTAGTTGGCTTCCCCCCTCCATACAATTTCCTCTCCTTCCCTCTACCACCATCCTCATCACCCTCCTCCACCCTCCATTCCAATCAGGCACCAGTGGAGCAAATGAACTGTAAATTATTTCCAAAATTGCCAAAAATGCACTTTGGACTGACAAAGATTCTCCTTACATACACAGCACAATATTTTCATTAATATCCAGCAACTGTTCAAAGTTTGTTTTAAAAAGAGTTGTAACAGCAATTAGCTCGAGATGTACCTTCACTTTAATTTACCCTTTTTTCCCCCACCTTTCCCACCACTTTTGCCCACATCTGCTCCCACCTAATGTATTGGAGTGCTTCTCTAATCATGCAAATTCCTTCCTCTCAATGGAAAGAAATATTACAGAACTCAGTTACAGGCTATTGAAGTTTTGGTGTACGTCAAACATACAGTAAGGACTCTGTGTCAAAATTCCTTTGAAGTGCTTTCAACGGGGCGTGGACCGGCGCCCAACATGGTGGACGCATGACTTGACAGCTCTGGATCCCAGTCCCACCATCTACTTGTGATCTGCCCCCTACGCCGTTACCAACCTGCACAGTTCACCGTGCAGGACCGGAGAGGGGCTTGGGCGCTGTGTGGTAGTGGAGTGAGTCGACAGCACCCGTACATGGGCTGAGACTGATGGAGGCGGCTGTCGGTGAGGCCTACTTCCCACCCGACATCTCCTGTTCCCACCTGCTGAGAGGCCCAACACTGCTGAGCCTAAAATGAAGATGCGCTGGGTGTGGGCTGCTCCGGCCAGGGCGGGCGAGATCTGAAATGGGCTGGGGGCTGTGCCCAGCGGCCACACTGTGCCTGGTCTGCATCTGGCTGTGAGAAGATGGAGCCAGCCTGTGCGGGGCCTCCTCCCCACCTGACATCCCCTGTTCCTGACCACTGTGGGGCCGCCCTGCAGCATAGAAGGTGAGCACGCCGGGATCGGGCTGGTGAGGTCGAGGCGGGTGAAGACGAGACTATGCTATATGCTGAGGGCGGTGCCCGATGGCTGCATGTCCCAGGGAGTGCGCCTAGCTGTGTGTAAGCAGGAGCAGGACAGCACTAGGGATGCAAACCCCCTCTCCAGGCATGGAAATCTGCAGCCTGTTGGTACTCTTGGGGAGCAGTGGGGCCTGCCCCTGTGCGAGCAAGCAAGTGAGAATGCCGGGTACTGGCTGAAGCCTGGCAGGACTGGTAGATGGGGCCTGCCTGGACCTAATGGGTGGCGTGGACCCTGTGAGGCCTGCATCTGATACAATGGCAGCGGAAGGGCCCGTGTATTGTGCAGATCCCAGTATTGCCCCCCCAGGTGAAACACTAAATGAGTGCGCTGGGAGCAAGGCACTGAAGCTCCTGAGAAAGCCCTTGACAGTCCAATCATACATCAAGGTGCCTAAGCTGCTACTTGGAGAGACCTGGTGGCTAAGAGCAGAGGCCGCAACTGGGGGGGGTCACATGACAGACTGCCCTGAAGACTGGCACTAGTTTCGTCCCAGCGTGGAGACACGGAGTAGAGGAATGACTGGCAGCTGGCATTGTTAGCCTGCAGCTGCAATACTAACCCACTTCGGAGAGCCGGGCCGGGCCCAATGTGACCAGTCCATTGGAGACCTGAGGGAATTGTGGGGCCACAAAGGCCCATTTTGTGTCACCGTGCACAGAGCTGGGGTAACGGATTCCACGCACACCTGCTGGGAGTGATCATTTAGAACGGCAGGTACAACCGTCAGACCTTAGGCTGACAATCCCTTGATAAGATGGGGAGAAATAAAACTATGGCCTCCAGGATGGAGGGATAGATGCAAGGCCACTCAAGACATTGTACGTGACGGTGGGCCTATCCCCAAGGCAGGCACGTAAGAGCCAGCTGGAAGCCATCCAACTTGCAACTAATTTGCGAGATCTCAACAGCAGATCTAGAATGGAATCGTCCATAGGTGGAGACCCCGACACTGAGACTGAAGCCAGTGTGACATTGTTCCTATCTATCACACTGCAGACCGCTCACGATCTGTGACGAAAGAAAACTGTCTGCGCTGCTCCTCGACCACACTACACAGATACTGTGGACGCCACTGGAGCGCCTCTCCAGATCATTGAGCATCAAATTGGTCTGCTGCTTTGATACCTCTATGATGAGTCTATGATTATCTCCTATTCTTAAATTGTCATATCCGCATATGTATGTAATAACCTTATATTGTGTGCGGGCTTAGGGGATAGATGAACAAGTGACCTGTTACTGATATGACCTGGATCTGGACCAGATTGAGATGGTATGCGTGAAGTACAAATGTATGGATTGGCATTGGAGCCATCGCACACCACTAGCGTAAGCCTTACTCTTTCTGTTTTTACAATTGGTTATGTTAGTTAAGTTGGTCGAGCATAGTTGTTTCCACAGGACTGCACATTGGGCAGGGTGGTTACTTGTTCTTCGTATGCCTCCGTCATCACTGATACACATGGGGAATGCAGTAGGTTCATGCGGCTGGCAGTTATACCTTCTACATCCAGAACAATGACTTCAATTGCTAAATTATACAGTGTAATCACTTGGAATAATAGAGGCCTGTGGGCACTTCATTAACATCACAGGGAGTTAGCGCAATTGCACAGATGTCACGTTCATCCTGCCTTCCTACAAGAATCCCATCTCACTACACCAAAAGCCCTAAAAGTGCAGGTGGTGGGGTCAATTTTTCCACACCTCCTTCTCAGCGTATGCAAGAGGATCAGCCACTTGGATAAGGGTGGGAATTCTGTTTTCTGCCCATGATACTAAAGTTGACTCACAAGGTAGCTATGTCCTACTCAAGGGACTTCTGGATGGGGAACAGATGGTACTGGGCTGTTTTTATGCTCCACACCAGGAACAAGACGCTTTTTATACACGCTTGTCTAACGTGCTAGCAGAATGGGCTCATCTCCCATGGGTATTAGGTGGCGACTCGAATGCTGTACTAGATGTACACCTCGACCTCTCGCACCCGCCCCTCCCTAGTGCCACACCAGTTAAACAGGGCAGAATACTGTGACAATGGGTTCAGGGGTGGGACTTAGTAGATGTCTGGCGGCACTGTAACGTGAATGCGAGGGAATAGTCCTTTTACTCCTACCCACATGTGCTCCATTCCCGTTTAGACCGACTCTTATGTACTACTAGCTTGGAACCCCACACAACTTATGCTACATACTTAGGCAAGACACTGTCTGACCATAATCTGCTAGAGATTTAACTAACCTGGGGAAGGGTACCCACCCCGATACCTATGTGGAGTCTGCAGCCTACACTCTTGGAAGACCAGGGTGGTCATTATGAAAATGGCGGCAAACACTGCACCGCCGGCGGTGACGGTAACTACTGCCAACAGGCTGGCGGTCCGGACCGCCAAATAATGAAGCTAATGAGAAACAAGTAGCAGTCCATCTACATACCGCCATTTTTGTAGTCCGCCGACGACAGAGGAGGCCGTCCTCAGGCCACCGGAGAGGCCCTACCCGCCCACCAAATAGTGAAACACCACACCGCCATCAGTTCCGCGGTGGGAACCACCGCTAGGCAAAGTGTGGTGGAAACAACCCATAGAAAGGGAAACACTCACCAGAGGTACACAGAACACGCAGACCCAGACATGGAACGAGAGTTGGAAATAATCCTAGTGCTTCTCCTTGCCATATTCCTCCAGGACCATGACTGATGACGAAGACGATGATGGTAAGTATCACAGCCTAGTACACATGGGAAGAAAGGACACAGTTACACAACCACCCCACCCACCCCGCAACACACTCCCAACCCCTCCCACCATCTCAAGCCATACATACCATAACAAGATGTACTTACCAGACACAAGCCAACAAATACCTGCACCAGTGCACACACCTGTGCACACCACACCCCCACAGTGAAAGACTGCAAAACAGGACAATATTGTGCCAACAGCACTGCTGGACACTCAAATTTAATTGCAACAAAGAACAGGAATGTCCAAATAAGGCCAGTCCATTGTAATGTCCCGGAGGGGCAAATGTTGCCCAAACTTGACCCCCCTACGAAGGTAAAGGAAACTCCACTGGGAAGGGGCATTAGTGGGGCAGCCAGGCACCTCAGAGAACAGGGGCAGGGGGTGGCAGGGGTGGGGACTCAGGTCTTGAAGGGGGAGTTTTGGGTTTAGGTTTAGGAGATGGAGGTGGAGAGGGTTTGAGCTTGCCTTAGAAGGAGGGAGCGTGGACCTGGACCGGAGGGTGGCAGAGGGACCTGGGGCAACAGGGGGCTTCTTTCTCCCTGGGGAAGGGGCACAGGAATGGGAAGGGTGGACAGGGGTGGACTTAGAAGAGGAAGGAGTGGACTGGGCTATGGCATGGGAAACATTTAGGGACAAGACAGTGTGGGCCAGTGGGTTCAAACAGGTCAACACAGGAGAGGAAAAGCTTCTTAGGTGCAGTTGGAGGGGACCTGCAGTGCATGTGGGTGTGCATGGTGAGGTGACAGATAGGGAGGAGGGGGAGGGTGACACAGTGGCGGAGGTGGATGTTGTTGTGTGTGCTTCTGTATGTTGCGTGTGTGCATGCCTGTGGGGGGAAGTGTGGTGCTTGTGTTTTTCGGTGTGCTTCTTGTGTGTTGATCTGTGTGCATGGCTGTCTGTAGGTGTGCTTGGGATGGGTGAAGGGAGTGGGGTGCTGGAAGGGGTAAAGGTGTTGGAAGGGGGGACGGAAAGACCAGGGATACTGGCTGCCGTCAAAGAGGAGGTCAGAGCCTGAAAAGATCTCTGTAGGCAAGACATGGCACTGTGAATGCCCTACAGGAATGCGTTAGATTGCTGC
Source organism: Pleurodeles waltl (assembly GCF_031143425.1). Taxonomy (NCBI): domain Eukaryota; kingdom Metazoa; phylum Chordata; class Amphibia; order Caudata; family Salamandridae; genus Pleurodeles; species Pleurodeles waltl. The sequence goes on along the minus strand of NC_090446.1, from coordinate 1,276,391,748 downwards.
TTCTGGGCTGCCAAACCCTGGATGGCATTCACAATGGTTGTTTGCCCTACAGAGATGGATCTCAGGAGGTCAATAGCCTCCTCCATGAGGGCAGCAGGGCTGACTGGGGCTGGGGATGAGGTGCCTGGGGCAAAGGAGACGCTAAGCCTCCTGGCTGAGTGGGCAGGGGCAACTTGGTGGGGAGCAACTGGGAGGGCGGTAATGGTATGGGGGTGGTGGAAGGTGACAAAGAATGGATGGGCCCAGTAGGGTCCGCGACCACCAGGGAGCTGCCATCGGAGGAGGTATCAGAGTCACTACCTCCAGTGGTAGTTGCCTCCCCGTGGTACTCCCCTCACCCTCCAACCCACTGGTCCTCTTGGCGTTGGTTGACTCTGCCTCCTTGGAACTGTGGGCTGCTGCATCCCCACTCACTGGTGCCTCAGCTCCTATGGCAGATGATGCTAATGTACACAGGGACACAAGAGCACAGGGGTGGGGAAACCAAACAAGAAATAAGTATGTAAAATCCTGGAAATATGTACATTTTGGGACACAGACACTCCCACCCAGCTCAGGCACTAACCCTCAGCAGACACAACACATGTTATGAATGTGCCCCTGACTAGTAGGCATGACCCCAGAATACACTACATTACCATCCTGAACCACAACTCTGATACACTTTGTGAAGTGAACCCTTGAGAGACTATGCCAAGCTAATAAATCTACAAGTTCATGAGGCCACAATTAATACCATATTACTAAAACGGGACCCCTCACCGGCCTAAAGACCCTGCCAAAACTATGACACTATCCCACAGACGCGAAGGGGGGCAGGACTGCAGGGACACAACTGTCTATGTGCCTGGCACTGCAATACATGCACCCCAAAGCACCCAACCACACTCATCATAATGGTATCACAACAGTGTTGGTACTCACCCCCTTGTGGCTGCTGTGCTGCCTTCAAGTGCCCATCCAAATCCAGATAGGCCACCACCAGAATGCGGGCCATTGGGGGGGTTAGGGTCCGACAGGCACCCCTTCCTCAGTGGGAGGCCTTGCCCAGCTTGGCCTCTCTGTTCTTCCTGGCCCAGCACCTCAGGTCCTCCCACCGCTTGCTGCAGTGGGTGCTCCACTGGTTGCAGACCCCCAGAGTCCACACTTCCTTGGCAATGGCTTGTCACAGGCCCCTCTTCTGATGGGCGCTGACCTGCATGGGACACACAGAGTAGAGAAACAGACATCATTGTGGGTGCCCCATACACCAATGCCATGCCCGTTCATACTGACATGGCCCATGGAGACTTGCAAATGAACAAATAACAAGCAGAAAGTGCCAGACACACTACAGCTGAGCATTTACACAGTGAACAAAAACGCATACAGGCATCCGCCACAATCACACACATCTAAAGAGGACAGATAGCAACTCACCCGCTCCTCTGGTTGCCCATACAACTTCGCATACAGGGGTAGGACCCCGTCCACCAGCTTCTGAAGCTCCTCTGCAGCGAAGGCCAGGGCCCGTTCCCCTGTCACACGCGCCATCTCAGGACAGGAGTCAGGACACAGCAGCACATGCAGTAGAGTTCTACCCTTAACGTAATTCAGGAGTCAAGTGTCAAGGGTCTGTCAAAATGGCGGTAGATACCGTGGCGGTGTGCACTGTCACTGCCGGCCACGATCCTGATTGGCACAGGTTCCCCGTTGATAACCATGTAATCCAATGATCAGGTGCACAGAGGTGAACACTGCCTATCGGCCATGACGACGGACACCAGTGGAATTAAGTCACTTCCACACTACAATACCTGGCTGACATTTTGCTTTCACTATGTCCGCATAGCTTGGCCAGGGGACTCATCCATGGCCCCATTCTCTCTCCCCTTCGTCGATTACTGACATGATTCTCGGATCCCCACATGTAATCATGGTTGAAAGTGTGTCTACACTGTGATGCCATTATGACTGGGACACCTGAGCACACATTAGCCTGATGGTCTACCTCATTCTTTGTGTTTGTGTGCGTTACCTACATGTCACATTGTAGAAAAGTATAGTGACACCATGTAATGCAAGTGTATGTCAATATTCAAAATGTGTTCCTTCATCACCCATAGGTACAGGCCCATGTGGCAATGGAGAGCCCCATTTGTTTACAGACCCCTGGTAGATCTGGCCACCATGGAGGAACGTCACATCATCATAACTTACCGATTTAATTGAGCTACAATCCTTGACCTCTGTGCAGTAATGGATCCTGTTCTGAAGCCGGCCAATCAAAATCAGCATGCCATACTGATAACTGTGTAGGTGCTATCTGTGCTCCATTTTGTTGCCACAGGCTCATTTCAGGTAACAGTGGGCATGGCTGTAGGGGTATCTCAGCCAATGTTAAGCCACATCCTGTCCAATTTCCTGGATGTATTTGTTCTACACTTGCAAAGTTATGTCCAGTTTCCCCAAAGGGCTGATCTCACCACCATTAAATCTGTATTCTATGCTTTTGCTAATATCCCCCATGTGATATGTGCTGTTGATGGAACCCACATAGCTGTTGGTGGGTGGAGACTCTGGCCTCTGTACATTTGGGCAGCCAGTCCGTGGCCTAGTGACATTGGTGTGGGGTGGTTTGGCCAGAGCTGATGTTGGTGGCTGAGTGGTAGGGGTGTCAGTGGTATCCTGGGTGGGGCTTCTGGAGGCAACTTTGTATACAGTTGTCTGCCATAGCTCCATGTTCCTGGCCACGGTGTCTGCTGCACCTGTGGCTCGACCCTGAGTATTTCGTCCACCATAGTCCTTAGCTCCCTGTCTGTGAAGCGGGAGTGCTTAGGGGGTGCCATGGTGTGTGTTCTGGGTGGTATGTTGTTGGTGTAATGGTGAGGGTGCTGTTGTGTGGTTGGATGTGAGGCGTGTGATGGTGGTTGAGCAATGTATGTGTTTTGGTGGTATATTTGTGGGTGTGACTTGTGTGATGGTGTGTTCAGTGTATGCATGTTGTGTTGTCAATATCTGTGGTGCTATTGGCATTGCAAAGGATTGTGGGGTGTCTATGTGTGTGTTTTATAGTGTTGTGGATGTGTGTCAGGTGTGTGGTTTCAAACTTGCCAATGTGTGCATTTGCTGTTGGCGGGTCCCATTGCTGGCCGTGGTGGTCTGTACCGCCAATGATCGTTCGACATGCACTGTCCGCCAAGCTGATTTTTGCATTATTTTTTGGTGGGCGGAGGTTTTGTCTTCATGGCAGTGGCGGGGTAGGGTGTACTGCCTTTCTGCTGTTGTTTCCCTGGCGGTGGGTGGAGGTTGTGGGATTTTGGAGGTATGCCTTTTTGGCATCATTATACAGCGGTGTGCAGTTCACCGCCACTGGAGGTCTTTTGCTCACTGACTGCACAGTGGTCGGCGGTGATTGCTGCCAAGTTCATAATAAGGGCCCAGGTCTTTAGAGAGACATTAGTTACTACCATAGACACATATTTTTCAGAAAATACTGACACAACCACATCCCCACTGATTGAATGGGAGGCCATCAAAGTAATTAGACGTGATACATCTATATCTATGACGGTGGGAGCCCGGACTGAAGTAGTATCCAACCTCACACAGCTAGAAGACGAGTTGGGGTCGCTAGAAAGCGAGGTGATATTGGACAACAACAAAACAGAGCGATTGCAAGAGGCCTGGATCTGACACGCGGAACTTCTAGAACGATTGCGTGTTGTAGATTACAGATCATACACCCAGAAGATGTATGTGGAGGCAGACAAACTGGGTGCCCTCTTTGCTAAGCTAATCAGACTACAACAGTCTCCCACACCTATTTCAATGATACAATCCCCTCAGCTGGGTTTCCTAACTAGCCAAACTGCCATTAACGAGGCCTTCCATCCATGCTATGTGGATTTGTACACAGAGCCGCCACCTGTAGACCAACATTCCCTACATATGTTTCTGCACTGCCATCCGCTCCCACAGATGTTCAACACTAGAAAAGGAGATGCTATGAGCCTCAATCACAACTACCAAGATTGGTGAGGCATTAAAAGAGATGGCGTGCAATAAAACCCCTGGCTCCGATGGATTGCTGGTGGAGTTTTATGCCAAATTCCCTAAGTGCTTGCGTCCTCACCTAGAGAAATTATATAAGAGGTTCCTTGCGGAAGGAGTGCTTCCAGCTACAACTCGTGAAGCAGTAGTGACTTCGTTTCTCAAACCGGATTGACCTCCCACACAGATGTCATCCTATAGGCCCCTGTCTATATTAAATACTGAATATAAACTCCTCAGTAAAGTTTTGGCGCGTAGACTGCTCCAATTACTCCCGCGGCTGCTCCACACGAACCAATGTGACTTCGTCCCACACCGCGTTACATCCATGAATATCTGCCGGCTATTTAAGTTAATGAATGAGTCAAAGCACAAATACCCATATGTCGGTTGCATCTCCTTAGATATGCGGCAGGCATTTCATACTCTCAGCTGGCAGTATCTGTGGGTATCTCTGGAAGCCTTTGGAATTTCTCCTGAATTTATACGGTGGGGGGGACTCCTGTACATAGCCCCAATTGCCAGGGCCAAGGCAGACGTGCATATAGCCACTTTTTACCCCATACACCGCGTAGGCTGTCCTTTGCCTACGCTCTTGTTTGGAGCCCCTGGCACAGAACCTTCGCCGCAGAGTGGTGGATTGGGGAATTGCATTCAATTTCAACACCCACATGCTTGCTCCTTATATGCGGATGATATGATACTCTATTACAGGGATCTGTAGCAGGGCACGGAGAAGCCGGTGCAGATTTTAACTCGATTTGGGCTCCTCTCTGGGCTCCAAATGAATCCTGATAAGTCATAAGCATATTCATTCCAGGATGCCTGGTCGGAACCTACGATTCCATTTGGGCCCATGACCATTGTAACGGCCCCAGTCTCCTTCTGTTATCTTGGTATTCACGTGTACCGGAATAAAGCAGATCTGTTAGACGGGAATCTAAATCGGGCAATTACATCCCTCCCATCCCAGGTCGGCTATGGATTACACTACCCCTTTCAGTGGCCAGAAGGGTGACCCTGGTGAAGATGGACAAGTAAGTGATAATTCAAGTTTAACCAGAAATAGTGATCAAATGGCCTCTACGAATTTTTTACGAGAGGCCAAAAGGTACCGACTAGGAAATCAAAGAAATGTTTCCCATCAGACTGTTCCAAAACAAAAAAGAGAACACGTAGGGGGAAAAAGGAAAAGGAAACATCGAGGGGAATCTAGCTACAGGGGTGCAAACCAGGGCTGCCAAGAACAAGACTCAAATCAACTAAAAACAATATGTCTGCAGGACAGAAATGCAAATGGTAATGTTAATCAAGAGAACTATATTTCCATTGTAAATTTATCTGACTGTATATTGATAATATGACACAAGTCCAGATAGATTTGTTTACATTTTTGCTACAGTTAAAGCTTAAAAAAATATTTTTCTGGACGGGGCAAAAAACAACAATTGTTACCTAGTAGCTATACAATAAAGGATATTGAGGACATTCATACCTTACTCTCTTTGGAGCATATAGATAACAATGATTTTGATAGGCAACAATTGTTGGAAAACTTAAGAATCAGACAAGATCTTACTCTTGATAGTGGACTCGCTAACACAGATGTCTTAATTAGAAATTTTTCATGAATGTTTATGTATTTTGGAAAATGACCGATTTAGAAAAATGAATAATGGAGAAAATAATGTGCACTTTTGAAATTGTGACCTCGGAGATTGGCCACCAGTGTTCCTGAAATGTACTAATTAATGATTAATCTATATTAAATATTGAAAATGTATTAGATTAATGTAGTAGTATGTCGTATTAAGGGTTATGAATTATGTTTTTGCTTATTAATTGTAGGCCTTAACTTAGCAAGTGTCTTGGCCTAGTTTTGCCAGGCCTCATGCAGAAGCTGTATTTCCTAGCATTTAATGAAAAATCCTGCCAGAGTGAACTAATGTGAAATGCTCATTGTTTTAATAAAATGCTTAGTATAAGTTTTTCTGTGAGAACCGATGGTCAGAAGATGATGTTTCTAGCAATGTAACTAATAATGTGTAACATGCATGAGATGTACTTTCCCAGGATGAGAACAATGAAGACACTGACTGGAGACGAAGATACAACAATTTTGATACCTGACGAGTCGGGTGATGAGAACATTCTAAAGCTGACCAATCAACGACATGTGAACTGTGAAATATTAGAATTCGTAGATTTGGTAAAGGGACTTTATTGGGTAGAGTAATAACGTATGATTAATTGACCTAATTGGAAATTGAGGGATGGTTTGGGAAACTTCGATATAACAACGTGACAGAGGAGGACACAGACAGATTAGATTTTACCCCATTAAGAACTGCGATATTGAGAAGAAGCGATTTGAGATTCTGTCATTGGGCTCATACTCTCTGGCTGAGAGCCTGATGCGTTGCTGATCGACTGATGACCTGAAGACGAAGACTGATTCTGCTTGCTGAACCATACTGAGGATAGGTAGATATGACAATGACTGAATTGCATTTTCATGCCTTTTATTTCTGGGGACCAACTGCGCTGACTTAGTACTTTCTTTAGGTAGATGGTTTCCAAATTTGTATTCTAAATTGTTTTGCATGAAGCCCCACAGGCTGATGCTAATTTGAGTTAGTTGAGGCTACTCACATGACGATTGACAATTTACAGGGACAAATGGTTTGACGGACTATCTGGCTCAACTTTATGGATGTTATTATTTTCTTGAATTGGGCTTTATTAACGTTATATGTTGATGCCTTACAATGTCTTCTGATTCAAGCTTTGATTAGGTCATGTCTTCTGTGACTTGCTGGTTAACAAGTATTATTAGAGTTGGGTTGATTAAGATTTGATGATTAAAAATTCATGACTTAGTACTGTTAACGAATAGGGAATAAACTTACTAAACGTATACCTAACGGTGTGGTTATTCATGGCTGAAAAGTCATAGTGTGTGAAAATTATTGACTCCATTGATTGTTGAATTGACTAATGTTTACTGACTATTTTGTATAGTTTTCTGATTCTGTATCGAAACTATGGTAAGAACACCCCATACGAATCAAAAGGTTCATCAACCTATACGCATCCCCTTGTACGTTTACTTACCAAGGACCGATGCGCCAACAGACTGATACGGAAATCTGTTTTCATACCTATTTTGTCCAATGATAATGTGATAGATACTTTTGGAAAGTTGGTTAAGGAGGATCTTAATAAACTGGATGTGAAGATCAAAAAAGGGTAGATCCCATATGTCACATAACATAACCAAAAAAGAGAAACTGTCCCTAAAGGAGCTATGTGACAATCAGGAAATAGTTGTCAAGGAAGCAGATAAGGGGGCAATGTAGTCATCTTGAATAGATTGGAGTACATCAAAGAAATCTATCAACAATTGGTGGCTATTACATCGTACATAACGGTGAAAGAAAATCCGATAAATCAAATTGTCAAATTTAGGGACTCTACTACAAATGTGGCAGAAACAATGTTTAATTTCTGACTTAGAATGTAAATATATTAAACACATTCCTAAAGCACCATGTTTATATATATTACCTAAGATACATAAGAACAACACGTCACCTCCTGGTAGACCCATTATATCAGAGATAGGTGCACCCACTGAAAAACTCTCTGAATATGTTGATAGTTATTTACAGCCAATTGTCAGAAATGTACCCTCTTAATTACAAGACATGAAGGATGTCCTCAGGAAATTGGAAGATATAGCATGGGTGCCAGAGATGACTTGGGTAACAATGGATGTGACATCCCTATATGCATGCATACCCAAAATTAGAGGTTTGGAAGCTGTGCGCCACTTTCTTTCCAATAGATCAGCATCACATTTAGAACACATGGACATGTTGTTACAGATGATTGATTTCACATTGGAGAATAATGTATTTACACATGAGGGTGAATGGTTTCGGCAAGCCCAAGGAGTAGCAATGGGTTCATGATTTTCACCATCGTATGCCAACCTGCATATGGGCTGATTTGAGGGAACATATATCTGGCAAAAAGGTCCCCTACATATGACTGAACATATTTTCTTTTGGGGGAGATATATTGATGATATACTGATGATCTGGACGGCATCGGAATTGTTACTGCTGGAATTTTGTAATTATATCAACACTAATAATTTCAATATACAGACGACGTATGAGTATAGCAAAGAATACCTATATTTTTTTAATTTGGAGCTATTTATTAAGGGAAATTCAGTTCATACAAAAGTGTATCGCAAACCAACTGCATGTAATGCTTTATTACATGCAAATAGTGCCCATCCCAAGACTCAGATATCAGCTATTCTTTTTGGCGAGATGATTAGAATGAAAAGGAACTGCAATGAAACTGAAACGTGAGATTGAATTGGATCTATTGGAAAAATGGTTTTTACAAAGAGGTTATTCAAAACAAACCATAGGGGCAGCCAGAAAAAAGATCAACCAAATATCTAGAACTTCTTTATTGAAAAAACAAAATAAATCTAAAACAAAATCATTGCAGAAATCTGTTTGTTTCTGTACCCCCTTCAGTCACAACAGCCAAGATATTTACAAAATCGTATGTAAACATTGGAGTATTTTAAGGACTAATTGCATCTTATCGCAGTTAATACCGTCCAAACCCAAACTGATTCACAAGAGGGGAAAAATCATTAGAAATCTGGTTTGCAACGGTTATTTGCCCCCGATTAAGGAGAGTCTTGGCTCTCCAAAAAACCTAGTGGATTTTATAAATGCAGCCACTGTAACATGTGCAACATAGCTTTACATAGAACGCTCAATTTTAGCTTCAATTGGAGCAATACATATAAAATTGAGACATTCATTAATTCCAACACTAAATATGTTGTGTACGAATTAGTATGTGAATGTGGTCAGATCTATGTGGGTAGTACCATCAGACCCCTCAAAGACAGAATTTAGGAGCATATGCACTCAGTAAGGAACCATGATTTCTCCTTCCCCTTGGTACGGCATATTATCAACGTACATCCTGCTTCAGAGATTCCAGTGATCAAATACATGGGTATTAGCCAAACTCCTGTAAATCCTAGAGGTGGGAATAGAATGATGGAGTTGAGAAGAAATGAGGCAAGGTGGATAATCAGATCAAAAACTACAGAACTGGGGATTAATATATATGATGAGCTGTATCACTTTTTATGACTGTATATACAATAGAGGGTGAGTAATATATGGACATATCATACAGCGGATATATACTTTGCAATGATGATGTGATTAAGGAATGGAGACAAATAAGTATGAAACATGGCCAATAAATTGACATTTGTTATTAACCTGAAAGGTTTGGAATAATCTAATTACTTCTGGAAATAATGGAATATGTGAATTAATATCAAATAACTGCCAATCTCTTAGGTTTAACAATGAGTATCTCTAGTATGTGACTATCGTACAGTTTATTGTCTATGACTAAGATTTTATACTGCCTGACTCAGTGTTCTCTCAAAAAAAGGCCATTATGACCTTAAGATATGAGGTATAATGGACCTTCTCATGTGTTTACAAATAGGAATTCTTATTAGCTACTAACACACAGGTGAACATTTTTTACTTAAATATATTCTTTCTCTGTATTTTGTGAGTTGTAATCAGGACTAAATATAAGGTGATTCAAATGAGAACTGTTGAACGAAAGTGGCATTATGAAAATCAGTTTGTTGGTATGGTTCTGACAATGGCGAGTAGTTACGTGGTAGGATTAATCTAACCTGCGTTTATAGAAAAGATTACTGAAGGTTTTTGGAATGTGCTGTATGGGTGACATTACTAACAGGAATAGACTTAGGGGGTCATTACGACTCGGTAGTCGGTGTAATAGTGGCGGTAGTACAGCCAACAGGCTGTACATTCCACCACTATTATGACATTGACGGTTTGGCCAACGCCAAACCGCCAATTTAACACACCAATCGCCACGGCTGTAACGACTGCCGGGCTAGAGACTAAAGTCTCCAGCCCGGCGGCCATGACTGGGCCACCCATGGCATTATGCCCCCCCACCGCCATGGTTTCTTTGGCTTCTGTACCACCACAAAAACCATTGCGATAGACACTATTAGTGCCAGGGAATTCCTTCCATTGCACTGATAGGGGTCTCCCCTGCCCCCTCCCCAGAGTCCGCACCTACCCTCCCATCCCCCCCAACATAAAGACACATACACACACAGCAAAACACATGCATACACACATGCATACCCACATTCACCCATACATGCATACATTCATACACACACACAGCAACACTCAGACACATACATACTAGCACACACGTAATCACACAACACAACATACACATACACTAACACCCATTCATGCACACACGCATTACACATGCCTCACACCCGCATGCACACACACAAACACAGTCATGTGCACCCCCCCACACACTCAACACCCCTCACGCCCTCCCCTGTTGGAGAACCCAACTTGCCTGCTTGCAGGGGGTCCTCCGACAGGAGACGGGACACGGCGCTGCTGCCAGCAGCAGCGTCTGCCAGCAGAACACTGCCAAGCCGTATCATGGCTCATGATATGGTAAGTGGCGTTTTGCTGGCACAGCGACACCTTATTGCCATCTACCACCATGACTGTAGCTGGAATTCCGCCAGCCATCTGGTGGAATTCCGGCTACCGTCGTAGTTTGGTGGACGGCAGTAGGCGGCATTTGCCGCCAATGCTATAATAAGGGCCTTAGTCATAAGGTTCAATGTGCATAAGTCTAATGTGGAGGATCTATGTTCCGATGTTTCCACTGATCATGAAGGAAGATGGGCATGTATGTTTATTGTTTTTTATATAATTGAATGAGTGTCCATTCCTTTTCCAAATTTGAGGTACACGTTGTTTCAATATGTACAATAGGAATTATTCACCACATGGAGGAAGGTACACAACAAACGAGGTATTCGAATAGATAGATTACTTTTAAACGATTTCTGTCAGTTTCAATGTGGCCACCACACTCGATATTGACAGCGCCCGAATCTTTCACTTAAGTAAGAACTATGAATTGTGCCCTGATTGGACATGCTGTTTTCCAAATGGACTCGTTGGATTGAACTTAGGTTTGTTTAGACTTATGGAAAATGCGGTGGTACCTTGAACAGAGGCTAGGTGATACAGGTAATAACGCCATTGAGCGCATTTCTCTTTAATTGAAGAATGTTGGGAAAATGTTAGTGCACCAACACGTGGGGCACACATTTGTTTTGTGCATTATATATTCTTTGTGTTTTATAAGTACCAACGGGCTTCTGTCTATGTGCATTTTTCAAATCAGACAAATGAACTGACATATCTTTTCCAAATGATTCTTGCCTGCTCTAATATGGCTTTCGCACTCGCAACTGGTAACGCTTATATTTTTTACCTAGGTGAGAACATATGATCTGTGCCTTGATTGGATACGGTGTCTTTTAAATGGACTCTCCGGATTGAACTTAGGTTGCATACATGATTAGAAAACGCTGTGGGGTCCTGAACAGAGGTTAGGCGATATAGGTAATAATGTCAGAGAGCACGTTTTATTATTGATGACGCAGAAAAAGAGGGTCCAACATATATTCAAATATCATGTAACCAAAATCGTATAATGCAGTGTGATTTTAGAAAAGAAAATAATGCACAAGGGAAATTGTGCCCTCGGAGTAGTTCGCCAATATTATAAACGTGCTTTATTAATCATGGAGAAATGAAAAAAAAATGTAGTAATCCGTCATAATTGCAAATGTGTGCCATGATTTTCTTATTTGAAACTGTATGTGCTTAGCCTAAATTTAGTGGAGGCTTTGGCCTAGTTGGCTGATCTCAAATTCTAAGTGTGTGGCTTTTCCTTGAACTAATGCAACATATATTCTTGCTTAAAGTTGTATTTTTCCAGTAGAGATGACTAATACACTTATCTCCCAGGTTTCGTACTAGGCCAGTTTCATCCCCTTTGAAGCAAGGTCAGTCTCTGCAGGTGCGGACAATGAGGGTACAGATACCAAAATAATTGGCAAGCCATGTTGCAACTTGTGTTCCAAGGCTCCAAGGACAATGAATGCATAAATGAGTACTAGGAGAAAGACACTTTCCATTGGTCAAATTGAAGCCATCCTATGAACCCTCCAATGGAAGACCCTGAAGAATTTGGAATGTTTCTTACTTAAACCCACTGGACAAAGAGAAGTCAGCCATTTTCCTTGATGCCATCTTTGAAGCCAAATGCCAGACGCCATCTTAGACGACATCTTGATGCCCTTGTCTCTATTCCAGAGAAAGAGACTTTGAGAATTCTCACCCTAGAGACTTTAACTTTAAATTGCCCCGTCTTGCCCATGCAGTAACTTTGCCCCATTCTCCTTGCTGCTGCAAGGAAATGTGCCCTTAACTTTGCCCCCTTGAAATTCTGCCCCATTCTGATCGAACCAGTACCTGAAGGACGAAGACTTTCTTGAATGCTGATTGTAATTGGTAATTATGAAAGGATAATTGTATTATGCATTGTGTTTTTCCTTTTAGGTACCAACTGCTATTTTGATAGGGCCCAAGTTAGAAGTTTTCCAAATTTGTGTTGACTAAATTCATTTTGCATGAAGCCCCACATTCCAATGCTAATTAGAGGTTAGTCGAGGTACGAACTTGATGCACCATGTTGAATTGAAATCTTGTCATGCTGACCGATGTATGAAATTAGTCAAATTCAGTTGCTTATATTAGTGATTTGTATTGCCATAACCAAATATATCATTATTCAGATTTTGCGTAGATTGCGTTTCTTCCACCGTTATGGACAGCTAGTAATGTGTGTATACGTATATCATTTGGTTTTGAGACTTATATGCATTGTGCTAGCTTTGTTAATATAGGGAAATAAATTCACTAACTTTTAATAAACCGGTGTGGTTATTCATGACTGAAAGGTCATGGTGCGTCGAAATACCAACTGTTATTGATTCCTAATGTGTTATTTCGATCTATTAATTGAGTATTGGCTATCGTGTACAACAGTTATTGATTATTGATTTAAGTGACCCGACTATTCAAGGATGAGGAGAGCCCAACTCGGCTAAAAGGTTCACCGACCTCCAACGTGTCCAGGTACAGGTAGTTTATAAGGACTGGACGCGTTATCATTATTTGTGAACTGAAGAATGTTGGCTAATAACGCTAGTGATCGTATCTAAACAGGGTCCCTGAGCTAGATCCAGAGAGTAACACAAAGGGAAGCAATACTATGAGTATAACGTAGTTTACTCTCCATTAACATAGCAAACATAGGAATGGAAATCTTAAATTCAAATATACAACATACAATATATTTCAATTTAGATATTTATTATAGCTAATTAAACATTCAGTTCGCACATAATATAATCAACATAGAATCAACCAAAAAAATATAATACAACCCCTAACCTAAATGAAACATACATATATGAAAACATAAATAACATACCAGTAAATACGCAAAAATAAACAAATAACACAGAACCAACAAAATCACAAAATAGTATACATACAAATTTACAACCGCCTCATACATGAGAGGATATTTAAACAGCACAATAAAGTTACTGCTTTGATGCTACAATTATGCATTGTAGTTTGGATTGTATAAAATTCAACATAATAACAGCCAATTCTAGGTTATAATTTCTTGGTTCAAATTCTCGTGTTACAGGCCTGATGGTAGCCAATCCTGGTCAGGGCTTCAAATTTGCCAATTTCAAACACTTCATGCCAATGTTCAAGACATGCCAATTTACAAGCCGACGCGCGTTTCGGTGAGTGAAGAAAAATATAAATACACCTTCATCAGGACTTTGTGATTCAGTATAATTGGCATACGTACATCTTGTAATCTGCCTATCAAAGAAACATCAAAATTATTCATTACAATTCTTTGCATAGGGGGAAGGCTCGAATCATGTCAGATTTGCAACCAGACCAACTCAAGTGACTTAATTAAGAAAAAACACAGATAAAGTGCCCAAGATCAAAATCTATAAAACCAATGCTTAATAAAGGTAAATACATCTAAAGATCCAAGGAAAGCACCATTAGTGTCCAACAAAATACTAGATAAAGTGCAGAAATAGAATCACCTATAGCATAAAAGTGTTGGAGGCCCATCTATTAGCTTTCCCCATTGATAGAGATTGGTTAGTTGAGGACAGATTGTTTGTATAAATAACGTGATAATGTAAAAATGACCCTGACATGCAGCAATTATTTGAATATTGTGTCTGAAGATATCAAATATATTTTTGATTGGATCAATCCTAATTTGACTCATACAATTGGGTTGACTGACAATATTTTGATTTGTTGGGATAATAATTATTGAAGTTTACCAGGTAAACAACTACTGACATTTGTAGTACTTCTTATATTTTGTCTTCTGGTGCAGACTGGAATTTTTCTGCCCCTTATCATGTTAAAATGCGTGACTTTCAAATGCTTATAGGGCATATCGCCTCTAAACCCTAAAGTTTCTTTATGGAAATATACAATTGGATTCATGTTGTTTTGGGATCCTGGTGCAAATAATTTGGAGGAAATTAAGAGTTCTTGCGTCTTTGGATGTATGACACAAATTGGAATGAAAACAAGGTATTTTTGGTTTAAAGGATTGTTTTGCTGCATGAGACTTTAGGTTCTTTCAACTATTTTGGATTTCACTCTCACTGAATGGATTACAGATTTCACATGGTTTTCTCTTTTAAGTTTGAGTTCTTTATATTGCATGGGTATATGTATATGGGAGCCCTTTTTCTCTTTGTGTATGTCTGTTTTATGAATGTTTAAAGTAATGATGTCTTGTGGAACACTGGGTTTTTATGTTTTAGACAGTATTGTGTGTCTTTTATATTTGGTGATTTTAATGTTATTATTTTCGTAATTAATTGAGATATATCAGATACATGGAAGAAGGGGCTTAATATCATCCTCTTGTGGTATTATCTTGTCAGCCTTGAAAAAGTCCAGAGATAGGACGAAACACATCGGCTGAAGCTTACATCTATTGGCTGAGAATTTATTGTGTAAGAATGCTTGAGATACAGTTTTCTTGGAAACCAATTGGGTAAGATTTGAGATTTTTTTAAACTGTTTATATTTGGCATAGATTATGTATTTATGAATGTATATATCTACAAATAAAATATGATACATATGTCATGATTGTATTTATTAATTGGGATTATAATACTTTTTTAATGTACACTCAGATGTTTTTGTTGTTGACTTTCTATTGCATTCCCCTGTATATCTGTACATTTGATCTAATGATTTATTTGAATGTAAAAATGTTTTGCCAGAGTCAGATATTCAGTATCTGAATTATGGTGTGCTCCACTATTTCTTCGCTTTGCGCTTAACTGGTTTGGCCATGGGATTCCAGTATGTACATGTTGGCAACAGATGTTCTATAGTGTAGGAGCACCACAATCATATACATTTAAAATTGGGAATTTGAAAAATGTTCATCTAAATAGAGTCACTATTGCCTCCTTTGTTTCTGTATGACCCTGTTGAAGATGGTAATGCTACCACAGGTCTTATACCATTTTGTGAACCTGCCACTTATAGTACCACCTTGTGTATTTTGTACATTGAATTCTTTATTGATAGACCTCATATGGGGGAAAGGTTGCTGCAAAGTCGGATTGACGAAACTACAGTTGCATCCTCGGGACTTGGGAGGCTTGGGCGCGCCAGATTTAAAAGGCCTATTGTATTGCGGGCAAATTGCAATGGCTGGCCTACTGGCTAGCTGGCCATAATTTAGATGAGATAAACTGTACAGAAGCGATATGGAGGAGGGGTTTTATTCAACAGCTGCTTTGTCCTGGCTCACCTATATTGCCACTTGGGGCTACTTTGCAACTACTCATGGCATTGGCCTATTGGAAACTAACTACACGGTACACAACTACCTATGCGCCTAACATACCACTATGCGGGCTCCCTATCCCTTTGGGAACTATCACAGTGGCTATGCTCAGGGTTTGGGAACAGGGGCGTCCACTTACTTTAGGGGACTTGTTCGAAGATGGCATGCTACTCCCACATTCAGATTTTTTGCAACTGCATGGTTTATCGGAGACTCTCCTTTTGACACATGCTAAAATACTATCATATGTTCACACTTATTGGGCACCACGGGGTACTGAACTGGAAACACATGAAACCCTCCAGGCTCTTCACACAATGGGACACAGTAGACATCTTGTAAGATGGATATATTGCAGGATCTGGGCACAGCTCCACATATCATTGGACACGTTAAAAGCTGTGTGGGTAACTGATATAGGCAGAGACTTTACTGTCAAAGAATGGTCTTTACTATTACAATATGCCAAGATAGTGTCTGGCAACACTCGGTTTAAGCTGATGCAGTTTTACCTCTGTCACTGGGCATAACTCACTCCACATAGACTCAATAGGCTCTACCACACTACCGCGGCACACTGTCTTCGGTGCCACACAGATGATGCCGACCTTCTCCATATGCTTTGGACATTTCCGTCCCTCACACAGTTCTGGACTGCAATAGGAGCCACTCTGACAGAGATCGCAGATGAACCAGTAGAATTGTCACCCGATTATTTCCTCCTGGGACTGTACCCTAGGAAACATGCCTCTAAAGTACTTATTCACTTCATGGACTTGGCTCTGCTTTTGGCAAAGTGTCAGCTGACTAAGCGCTGGAAGTCTCCCCATTCCCCAACTCTCCTCTCATGGAAGGTGTTTCTTTGGAGCAAGGCTGAAAATGCGGCCCTCAGAAGAGAAGAGTAAAGAGGGCTGAGGAGGAAACCAATACCTCTGGAGTGGGACTCACTGGTGGAAGCGCTTAGGGAACAGATTGAGTTATAGGGCCGACTGTGGTAGAGCAAATAGAGTACCTTGTGAGATGCTGGATGCAAGTTTGAGTTACACACCTGTGGCTTCCACTTATTTTGTCCTATAAGGTTCATATATGCCTCTTCCTCAATGATGCCTGGCTGGATTGATATGTTTTGATGGTGAATATATAGGTCAGCCTCCCAAGCAGGGAATGTTACTACAGAGGAGCTCAATATCAGATGCAAACCATGTGTCTTAACTCACATGACTAATAGTTGGAAGCTGGGTAGGGTGCTGGTTGGATGAGATGAGGGATTGCTGTTCAACATCATTCAACATCATTGTTGTATGATGCACACACCTGTAGTCCTATCATATAGAATGCATAATCAACTACGATCTGGATGTGTCTCTACATGATTATTACACTGTGTGATGGAACAGCTGATATTGAAAATGAATAAAATTTTGTTCTGAAAAAAGAAATGCTGTCAACTATACTGTTTATCTCTGACACAAAGGATGCTACCACGTTGATAAACTATGTTTTAGAGATCACTGCCAGCCCAGTGGTGACATCTGTGTCTTCAGAGGAACCGCGGTCACAGCAGTTCCTCTGAAGGCACCATAAGTTTGGTGCACAGCTGTGGTCTCTTACATGCCAGTGCACTAAACTTTTTTGTTTTCCTAAAACAAACTTCGAAATTTGGAGTTTCTACTTGAAAAGCACAATTACTAATGCCCACCATACCCTGGGAGCTTTCTCTCAGGGAGTGGGGGTAATGTAACTGTCTTTTTGCCTGGCGACTGGCAATGGCGGCAAAATAATATAGATCTGACTGTCTACTGTAAATAGGGCCGGCAGTCTGAAGTCCTTACTTTCATGACCCCTACATTTTTAGGCCATTTGAGTTAATGTTCCAATAGCAGAAACGGCAAGAGCACCACGGTTGGAAAGATGATGGTTTGCCCTATTCATAATTGAGCAGGCGTTTCAAGGGTTTGAGAGTCAGGGTACTCTAGCACGTTTGTAGCAGTTTACACTGTGCACCAAACTCTAAATTGGGACCTAACTCTTTAGACACATCACATAACAGCTTTTCGAAATGTCATGCAAAAATGACAGAAGTTATGCCATAATGGTACTTTCAAACTGCTGATTGCATAAAACATGGATTTGATACTCTTGTTAGTGTTTTTGTTGAAAGAAGGGACATACAGCAAAACAATGGATTTCTTAAGGTCAAAGAAGAGTGAATTAATAAAGTTACTGAAAAATGATCTAAATTCAGCCTGAAATGCTTTTACGACTGCCCTTGACATATGGACCCTCATTATGACATTGGCGGTAAATACCACTTACTGCCGTGTTGACGGCAGCCAACTTACCGCCGCGCTGGCGAATATCCGTTCACCATATTATGACACACACACACACCAGTCCGACAGAATACAGCCACATGCACAAATCCACCAGCCCAAAGGTCAGTGCAAAAGTGGCGGCCCCAAAACCCATACCGTTATGCCAACATAACAACGCCCATTACATTATGACCCACGAATCACCACAGTGGACATTCATCGGCGGTAAACGATTGGCGGTACATTCCGCCGCGCTCACAATGGACACCCACAGACAAAACAATAACACATTGGCCAATTCAAACAACACACACCTGACACTCATACACACACCACACCCACATACGCACACCACTATAAAACACACACCCACATTACCAACAACCCTTGACAAATAAATTATTGCCACAAGATTGACACCAAGACCACTGCGACAACTAGACACACACACCACTCACACCCATACACCCCTCACGCACTCCACATCATACACCCCAACACATTACCCAACACACCCTCACCAACACACATCACTTAACACCCATGGCACCACAAAGGCACCTCTGTTTCATGGGGAGGAGTTAAGGGTCATGGTGGAGGAACTTGTGAGGCTAGATCCACAGCTATTTGGAGCAGAGGTGCAGCAGATATCAATAGCAAGGAAGATGGAGCTATGGCGGAGAATTGTGGACAGGGTCAACGCCGTGGGGCAGCACCCAAGAACAAGGGACGACATCAGAAAGTGGTAGAACGACCTACGGGGGAAGGTACGTTTCATTGCAGCAAGACACCAGCTTGCTATTCAGAGGACTGGCGGTGGACCCCCACCTCCTCCCCCACAACTCACTGCATGGGATGAGCAAGTCTTGGCAATACTGCATCCTGAGGGACTCGCCAGAGTTCGAGGAGGACTGGACACTGGTAAGTCAACATTTACTACTTATCAACACCCATACCTGCATGCCATCTCACACCCTCACCCTCACTCCCATCACTCCACTCCATCCCACACACTCCACCATCACATCGCAGTAATCCAAATGCCAAGCCCTGCATGCTGTACCAATGCATGGACACCTATCCCAGCCTTGCATGGACACCCATCGCCAAAGCATGCACAGCATAGGGAAACTAGCATACCCACTATACACCAACATACACAAGCAAAATCTGGCAGGGGAACAACAACCATATAGGGGAAGCTACAGAAGTACAAATGTCAGACACCTGAAGCATAATACATCGTTTACATCCCCACAGGTACCCCAGCCAATGTCACTGGAGAGGAGGTGCCCCCACTATCCAGTCCCCCAACAGAAGAGGCCCACAGTGATGACAGTAACTCTGGACTTCAGGATCTGGATGATCTACCTGGCCCATCAGGGACCATTGGACAGTCGGTCACCGAAGCCCAGTCACAAACCACCACAGAGACTCCCCCATCAGGAACCACCACCACAGCACTCTCCCAGCATCCCCAAACCTCTGTCCTCAGGACACGTCAATCAACAGTGTGCCCACCTGTACAGGGACCGCAGGCCACACCTCGCACACAAGACAATCAGGGACCTGGGGTCAGTGGCAGTGGGCACACCATTCAGGGGACAGAGGCACAGGCCAACAGGGACACTAGGAGGACTTCTGTGCGCCAGGGGGAGGACAGGACCAGGGAACCAACTCTCCAGGAGGCACTCTCAGTGATCTTGGGAGCCTACCAACATTCCCAGGACACAAAGGGCCAGATCCTAGACAACATGCAAGAGAACAGGCGGCTGTAGGAGGGACAGTATCAGGGGATCAGGGAGGCCTTGCAGGCCATTAACAACACCCTGGTCTCCCTAGAAGGGGTACTGCCAGACATAGACAACATCATGAGGGAGGCAGTGTCACACCTGCGGGCCCCTACCACTAGCCAGTCATCTGAACAGCCCTCCACTTCCACTGCCGCTAGTGGCCCGGCAGCCCAGCCACAGGACCAACAGGCCACCAGCACCCCTCCCCCTGCAGAAGGTGAACCACCCCGCAAATGTTCCCTGTGATCCAGACAGAAGCCAGAGACACTTGCCAAGACCACCACCAGAAAATTAGACTCTCTTTGTGTACCACTCAGTCACCTTGTCCACCTTGAACTGCCATTGCTCCCCTTCCTTTGTCCCCATGGACAATGCACCAATGCTACAAAAAGACTCGAACAATACCTTGGACTTTCCTCCATCATCATCCCATTCAATTGCACTTTCCCCTCTATAATTTAGAACTACAATAAACACCTTTGGACAAAACTCGACTACTAGTATTTCATGTATTGGAAATTTGTATGGATTGAAACAGCTACAGCCATTCCAATGACCTGTACATAGAATGAGCATAGAATTAATGACCTGTAGCTGGCTGTTGTGATCACACCAGGAGAATGTGTCATATCACTAACATCTGCAAAATGAATACCCAGATGTAACAGAAAGTAGTGTAAAGAAGTGGGTAGTGCCAGCATGGCAATGCCACACAGAATACAACAATAGTCATAGACATGTAAAGTTGCACTGTCTCACCTGTGTGTCATTGGAAGTACTGACGTATCACAGATGTTCTGTTGTCCACATCCTCATCCTCTACCTCCTCATCCTCACTGTCCTCAGGGTCCACTGCTGCCACAAGGGCATCTCCAGTCTCCTCCTCCTGCAGAAAAGGCGGGCGTATGAGGGCCAAGTTGTGCAACATGCAGCATGCCACTACTATTTGGCAGACATTCTTGGGTGAGAAGTGTAGGAAGGTAGCCTCTTTCTAGCCTTGTTACCTCCACTTTCGGCCTGTTTGTGAGTATATGTCAGGATGTATTTACTGTCTCACTGGGATCCTGCTAGCCAGGGCCCCAGTGCTCATAGTGAAAACCCTATTTGTCAGTGTGTTTTGTATGTCTCACTGGGACCCTGCTAGCCAGGGCCCCAGTGCTCATAGTTTGTGGCCTATATGTGTTTCCTGTGTGGTGCCTAACTGTATCACTGAGGCTCTGCTAATCAGAACCTTAGTGCTTATGCTCTCTCTGCTTCTAAAATTGTCACTGCAGGCTAGTGACCATTTTTCCCAACTCTGATTGGCACACTGGAACACCCTTATAATTCCATAGTATATGGTATCTAGGTACCCAGGGTATTGTGGTTCCAGGAGATCCCTATGGACTGCAGCCTTTCTTTTGCCAACAATAGGGAGCTCAGACCAATATTACACAGGACTGCCACTGCAGCCTTAGGGAAATAACGTCCACGTTATTTCACAGCCAATTTACACTGCACTTAAGTAACTTATAAGTCACCTATATGTCTAACCCTCACTAGTGAAGGTTAGGTGCAAAGTTACTAAGTGTGAGGGCACCCTGGCACTAGTCAAGGAACCCCCTCATTGTCCAGTGCAATTTCCCCAGACTTTGTGAGTGCGGGGACACCATTACACGTGTGCACTACATATAGGTCAATACCTATACGTAGCTTCACAATGGTAATCCCGAATATAGCCATGTAACCTGTCTAAGATCATGGAATTGTCCCCTCGTGCCAAATCTGGTATTGGGGTGCCAATCCCATGCATCCCCGGGGCTCCAGCATGGACCCCGGGTACTGCCAAACTAGCTCCATGGGGTTTTCACTGCAGCTACCGCTGCTGCCAACCCACAGACAGGCTTCTGCCCTCCTGGGGTCTGGCCTCTGGTAAGGAAAATCTTTACTACCTTATACCCCCACAACCACCTGCATGCCATCACATACTCCCACCCTTACCCTCACACCCATCACCTCAACAACCCACAGATACCCCACCAACACAACCCACACATCCAAAAACCAAGCCCAGCATGTAACACCAATGCATGGACACCCATCACCCAAGCATGTCCAGTACAGAGACTCACCCATGCCCCAAAATCACCAATCACACAAGGACCAAGCCAATAATGCAAGCACGTGAGTAGAGGGTCACTCACCCATTGCACACAATGGCACACACAGATACAATAATTATGCATTTACACCCCCAACAGGACCCCTACCCAACGTCACCGGACAGGAGGTGCCAGACATATCCAGTCGCCACACAGAAGAGGCCCACAGTGATGACAGCAGCTCTGCACGCCTGGATAAAGATGACCAGCCCAGCCCATCTGGGACCTCGGGACAGTCGGTTCCCCTGCCACAGTCACAAACCATCACTGAACCTCCCCCCTCAGGAAACACCACCACAGCACCCACCCAGCGGGCCCATCCCTCTGTCCCCAGGACACGTCAATCAGCAGTGTGTCCACCTGTGACAAAACAGGGCTGATTGCAGAGGCCCCCTAACTTTTTGCCCCCATTTTCCACTTTTTGTTGGTGTTTTCCTGACTCTGATGGTGCCCTGGGTACTGCTAACCAGTCCCAGGGCCTGTGCTCTGTGTAAAATAGATATGCAAATTAGGCTAATTATAATTGGCTAAGTTAACCTACCTATGAGTCCCTAGTATATGGTAGGGCATGTAGGTTTAGGGACCACAACATAGGTAGTGCACCCATAGGTGCACTGCGGAGGTGCCCAGTGTCATTTTAAAGGCAGGCCTGCCTTGCTGGCTGCTTTTAAATTAAAGTTATATGCAAATTCGACTTTGGAATTAAAAGTAGTTCCAAAGTCTTAAACTACTTTATTTGTACATATAAGTCACCCCTAAGGTGTGCCCTATGTGTCCCTGGGGCTGGGTGCCATGTAACTATAAGCAGGGACCTTATACAAATAGTTTTATAAGCCCTGGTGAGGTA
This sequence comes from Pleurodeles waltl, assembly GCF_031143425.1. NCBI lineage: Eukaryota > Metazoa > Chordata > Amphibia > Caudata > Salamandridae > Pleurodeles > Pleurodeles waltl. The sequence goes on along the minus strand of NC_090446.1, from coordinate 1,276,368,686 downwards.
AAAACAGCCAAATTCGTTTTTCCCTCATTGTAGTAAATGGCCATCATAGGGTAGAATGGGGAGACTTTATTTTAATTTTTAAAGTCTCCTTAAATGATGCATACCAAGAGTTTGGTATCAAATTAATTGTTGTAATAAATCACACAACTTCCAGTTGTTGGATTTCATATAACTTGTTCAGGTAAAGAGTTTTAAACTTTACCTGAAAAGTTGCCAATTTCAGCCCTGCACTGTTTTTGCTGCTGTGCTCTGATTGGCCAGCCTCTAGCAGCCTGGCCAGGCTACCTAGATGAGGCATGAAGTGGCCTGGCTTCACACAAAGGAATGTGCCTGTGGGAGGGAATCTCCCCTCAGCAGATGGTGAGGCAGGAAGGGGGAGGGCTGCTAAACTGGTCTTCAAAGGCAGAGAAGGACATTGGAGCAACCAGCAACACCCCCACATACTGCAACCCCAGACAACTAGGTGACCCCTTGATTAGATTAGGAGAGGGCAGAAGAGGGGTGTGTTTATGATTTTTAGCCACACCAGTGGGTGGGCTCAGCCAGATGTAACCTCCAAAAATCAGATTCAGCCATGATGGATTTTTGGAGGATGTTGCCTCCTGGGATTGATTTTTGCCACACTTCCCAGGAAGTGGTCATCACAAGGGGAAGGACCCTGCACCTGATTGGAGAACCAGGACCCCTCTGCTTTTCACGCAGGAGCAAGGATAAAACTGGCAGACCAGCACCCACACCTCAGATCCCCATCAGATTCCAACAAGAAAGAACCAAAGGAGAAGAAGGACTGCCCTGCTGGACCCCTGGCCTGCACCTGGAACCTGCACTCAGAAGGACTGCACCATCTGCACACTTGGGCTTCACCACAAGAAGGACTTTCCCTGGCTTCAACTGGTTCAATGAGGGACTCCCTGTTTGCTACAGGTGAAAAATTGCTATCCAGAGTCCCCTGCACCAACTCCTGAAGAAATCAACCAGCTGGCCACTGCCCAGTGGCCCAAAATGAGTTTGCGCCAGGTGCATTCTGGGAGTTGTAGTCCGCACCCCCAAGGACCATCTCAGAACTTCTGGACCCTTGGGGTGAGCTGTGGACCTCAAAAGAACCTTAAAAGGACATCTGGGAGAAGCCCCAGAAGTTTGGAGAACTTTTGTGAAAAAGCTCCATAGAGGGACCGACCCGCCGTGGCAACTCTAGCCGGCTTGCCTCAACCGTGACCCGGCCTGATTTGCTGGTTCGTCAGTGTAAAGAAAATCTCAGAAAAAGAGACTAAGGGGCTCATTCCGAGTCCGGCGGGCGGCGGAAACCGCCCTAAGACCGCACCGCGGTCAAATGACCGTGGGGGTCATTTTGACTTTCCGCTGGGCCGGCGGGCGATCTCCAGAAGATCGCCCGCCGGCCCAGCGGGAAAGCCCCTGCAACGAGGAAGCCGGCTCCGAATGGAGCCGGCGGAGTTGCAGGGGTGCGACAGGTGCAGTAGCACCCGTCACGATTTTCATTGTCTGCATAGCAGACAGTGAAAATCATGGTGGGGCCCTGTTAGGGGGCCCCTGCACTGCCCATGCCAGTGGCATGGGCAGTGCAGGGGCCCACAGGGGCCCCACGACACCCGTTCCCGCCATCCTGTTCCTGGCGGGTTTTACCGCCAGGAACAGGCTGGCGGGAAGGGGGTCGGAATCCCCATTGCCATGGAGGATTCCGTGGGCCAGGGGAAAACCGGCGGGAATCCGCCGGTTCCCCTTTTCTGACCGCAGCTTTACCGCCGCGGTCAGAATAGCCCTGGAAGCACCGCCAGCCTGTTGGCGGTGCTTCCGTTGCCCTCCACCATGGCGGTTTTAAACCGCCAGGGTCGGAATGAGGGCCTAAGTCTGAAAGTAAAAAGTTGACAGGGCCTTCCAGCCAGCGTATCCGAGCAGGGCTCCAGGGACGTCAGATCAAGATCCAGGTTTACCCCGGTCACCTCGAAAAAGAGACTTGGGGGTCATTCCGACTCCTGGCGGCAGCGGTAACCGCACGCCCGGCGGGAGCCGCCGAATGACCGCACCGCGGTCAAATGACCGCGGCGACCATTCTGGCTTTCCCGCTGGGCCGGCGGACGACCGCCAGAAGGCCGCCCGCCGGCCCAGCGGGAAAGCGCCTTCAACGAGGAAGCCGGCTCCGAATGGAGCCGGCGGAGTTGAAGGCGTGCGACGGGTGCAGTGGCACTCGTCGCGATTTTCAGTGTCTGCTTGGCAGACACTGAAAATCAATGTGGGGCCCTGTTAGGGGGCCCCACGACACCCGTTCCCGCCAGCCTGGTTCTGGCGGTGAAAACCGCCAGAACCAGGCTGGCGGGAAGGGGGTCGGAATCCCCATGGCGGCGCTGCTTGCAGCGCCGCCATGGAGGATTCACAGGGGCAGCGGGAAACCGGCGGGAAACCAGGCACTGCAGGGGCCCCCGTAACAGGGCCCCACTGAGAATTTCAGTGTCTGCTTAGCAGACACTGAAATTCGCGACGGGTGCAACTGCACCCGTCGCCCCCTTTCCACTCCGCCGGCTCCATTCGGAGCCGGCATCCTCGTGGAAAGGGGTTTCCCGCTGGGCGGGCGGGCGGCCTTCTGGCGGTCGCCCGCCCGCCCAGCGGGAAACACAGAATAACCGCCGCGGTCTTCTGACCGCGCAGCGGTATTCTGGCGGCTCCCGCCGGCACCGCGGTTACCGCGGCCGGCGGGAGTCAGAATGACCCCCTAAGTGTGAAGGTAAACTTTTAACCGAGGCCTCCATCGCGGTCGGCCTTAAACTTTGACTTTGCCCCGGTCGAGGTGCAACCAGATGACCTGATTGTGGCTTTTTGTTTCTAGGTGCTAAAAAAAAAAAAATCTTTAAAAATTCATATCTCCGGTTCCCCTTATCCGATTTTATTCGTTTTGGTGTCATTTTAAAGATAAAAATATAATCAATTGTTTTAAATTGGTTTTGGATTTTTAAACTGTTTCCTGTGTTTTATTTAATTACTGTTTTGTCATATTTGAATGCTTTACGCTCTGTCTCCTAAGTTAAGCTTTGACGCTCATTGCCAAGCGACCAAGGGTTGAGCTGGGGTTAATTTACTGAGGCCTAACTGGACCTTAGTGGAGGTTAGTGGCCTATTTCTAAGTGTAGGTACCTACCTGCCCTACCAATAACCCATTTTCCAACACCACCACCACAGGGAACCCAGGCAACCCCACTAACACAGGACGATCAGGGACCTGGGGGCAGTGGCAGGGGGCACACGGTTCAGGGGACAGAGGCACAGGATAACAGGGAAGCTGGGAGGACTGCTGTGCGAGAGGGGAGGACAGGCCCAGGGAACCTACTCTCCATGAGGCACTCTACAACATCATGGGCGCTTACCATCATTCCCAGGAGACAATGGCAACGGTACTGGCCAAGTTTCAGGAGACCCAGCGGCTGCAGGAGGAACACTACCTTGGGATCAGGGAAGACTTGAAGTCCATTAACACCACCCTGGTCACCATTGCAGGGGTGCTGGCAGACCTTCTCAACACCAGGAGGGAAACAGTGGCACAACAAGGGGCCCCTGACACTAGCCTGGAGTATGAACAGCCCTCCACCTCCGCCGGCGCTAGTGGACAGGAGGCACCACCACAGGAACAACAGGCCACCAGCAACCCACCCCCTGCAGATGGAGAACCACCCCGCAAATGGTCTCTGAGATCCAGGAACAAGACAGAGAACATTGCCAAGACCCCAACCAGGAAATGAGACCCCCCTGAATGTCACCCTTATGTCCCACTATGTCACCCTGTCCATCCCTAAACTGCCATTGCTCCACTTCCTATGCCCCTTTGGACAATGCACCTGTGAAACAAATAGACTGGACTCTGCCATGGACATTCCTCCACCCTCACCCCAGCCCATTTTACAAGCCCCTCTACCTATTTGCACAGGAATAAACACACTTCAATCAAAAAACAATCTGGAGTCAGTCTGTGCTTTCACAAATGTGTAATTGCAATAACTATGGAATATAGCAATGTCAATTTACGTGTTCACATACCAATGTAACACAGCTGTAGGCCAGCAGTAAACATAGCAGAGGGCACAAAGTGGGACCCAGATCTGTGAAATGGAAAGTCAAAGTGACAAATCAGGTTCCATACACTGAGTGAAAATGGCATGGCATACAGCAGGCCACGATGATCTGACGCACCTTCTTCAGTGAGTAGTATAGGGAGCCACCTGTCAGATGTAGGCACCAGAATCTGGCCTTCAGGAGGCCAAAGGTGCGTTCGATCACCCTCCTAGTTTGCCCATGTGCCTCATTGTAACCTTCCTCTGCCCTTGTCCTGGAATTCCTCACTGGGGTCAGTAGCCATGACAGGTTGGGGTAACCAGAGTCACCTGCAAATGTTAGACACACACTATTCCTTAGGGACAGCCCCATACCCAGACACCTAAGTCAACTGTATTTGGACCTTGGCCTCACCTATTAGCCACACACGGTGCCTCTGGAGTTGCCCCATCACATAAGGGATGCTGCTATTCTTCACAATGTAAGCTTCATGCACAGAGCCAGGATACTTGGCATTCACATGGGAGATGTACTGGTCTGCCAAACACCATCTGCACATTCATCGAATGGTAGCTCTTCCGGTTTCTATACACCTGTTCATTCCTGCAGGGGGGTACAAATGCCACATGGGTACCATCAAAGGCACCAATGATGTTGGGGATATGTCCCAGGGCATAAAACTCTCCTTTCACTGTGGGTAAATCCTCCACCTGAGGGAACACGATGTAGCTGCACATGTGTTTCAGCAGGGCAGACAACACTCTGGACAACACGTTAGAGAACATTGGCTGGGACATCCCTGATGCCATGGCCACTGTTGTTTGAAAAGACCAACTGGCCAGGAAAGGAAGTACAGACAGGATCTGCACTAGAGGGGGGATTCCTGTGGGATGGCGGGTAGCTGAAATCAGGTCTGGCTCCAACTGGGCACACAGTTCCTGGATTGTTGCACGATCAAGTCTGTATGTGAATAGGATGTGTCTCTCTTCCATTGTCGACAGGTCCACCAGGGGTCTATACACCGGAGGATGCCACCATCTCATCACCTGCCCCAGCAGACGTGCCCTATGGAGGAAAACAGCGAGCAGAGAGTCATCCAACACTGAGGTATCACAATGTGTTATTTGCAGAAATGTTATTAATCCGCAATTTGCTGGTATCTGTCTATATTCCCGGCCTAGATAGGTGTGATGTAGTTAGCATCCATCCCATGTGGCCTCTTGAAATGGCAGCTGCCGTAAGGTGGGACAAGGGGATATGAGGTAACTGCGCTGGCGTTGTACACCGTTGCGGTGGGCTATCGAAGACCGCAGCGCAATTCTGCATTGGTTAACATTGGGCCCTATGGGTCCCAGGAGCCAATGACGATGTACGCCGGTGGTGACGGTTCGCACCGCCGGGGACGTGACTGCCATTTTCTGTCTGTTCACTCACTTGATACCTGACCTTCAACAGGAGAGGACCTACACTGCAAGTGTTGCTGTGACCTGTGTCTGGAAGCGACGATGGCCGGTGTGTCTGGGGAAAGGGACCCTGCCTTCACTTCAGAGGAGTTGGAGAAACTAGTGGATGGGGTCCTTCCCCAGTACACACAACTGTACAGTCCTCCAGACAAACAGGTGAGTACACTGTGAGCATGCTGCATGGGCAATGCCTGTTTTGAGTGGTGTGGATGGAAGATACATGGGGGAGGGGCTGAGACCTGCATGTGCAGATGGGGAGTGTATGTGCATCAGGGCACGGGTGGGAACTGGGGGACAATGAGTATGACAGTCCGGACGGGTAATGAATTTAATTTCCCCCTGTACCATTCCTCTAGATCAGCGCCCACCAGAAGAAGGGTATTTGGCGTGCCATCGCCAAGTACGTCCGGACCCTGGGGGTCTAGCACAGATGGAGCACCCAGGCCCACCCACGTAAAATATGGGAGGACCTGCGCCGCTGGAGCAAGAAGACGGCGGAGGCCCAGCTGGGGATGGCCTCCCAACGTGGGAGGGGTGCCCGTCGCATCATGACCGCCCTGATGTTCCGGATCCTGGCGGTGGCCTATCCGGAGTTGGAGGAGCACTTGAGGGCATCACAGCAGGTACAAGGGGGTGAGTACACTCTCATTCAGCAGACTCAGCGCGCATTACGAGGTGTCTGGGTGGGGGAGGTGTTAAGTGGGTTCCCCTAGGCCAGGGCGAACTTGGTAGGCCAGGTCCCTTGTGAGGCAGGCCATGTGGCACCCCAAACCCACCAGTGGTAAGAGCCATCTACACCTAGTCAGGCTCCTGTGACTTTCAGGTGTGCAGCAATTGATCTTAGGCCTCGTACCCCATGGTCAGCTGAAATTTCTAGGAACTGTCAGTGCATGGCATAGTGCAGAGGGCTGCTCCCTGTGTGTTGTGTCCGCCAACGTTGGTGGTGTCGCATGCACTGAACATGTCTTTCTTCTGTATCTCCCCCCCTTTTTGTGGTCTCCCTGTTCTTGAGTGCAATAGCATCATCAGGCGGAGGAGCATTGGCACCGGAGCAGGAGGGAGCTGCAACCCACTTCGCCATGGAGGGCGAAGCAACGGAGTCTGAAGCCACCAGTGGGACGGAGGGCGATGGGAGCTCCACGGTGGGGATAGGAGCAGTGACAGCGACTCCTCCTCTGATGGGAGCTCCCTTGCAGTGGCGGGTACCTCTGTGCCCACCGCATCAACAGATACAGCCGCCACCCCTCCTACCAGCACTGCCCTCCCAGCAGCCCCTCAGCGTGTGTCCCATGCCCGCTCACCCAGGAGGGTGAGCATCTCCTTCGCCCCAGGAACCTCAGGCCCTGCCCCAGTCAGCCCTGCTGCCCTCAGTGAGGAGGCTATTGACCTCCTGAGATCCCTCACTGTTTGGCAATCTACCATTGTGAATGACATCCAGGGTGTCGAGAGGCATTTGCAACAAGCAAATGCATACCTGGAGGGCATTCATTCTGGGCAGGCAGCCCAACAGAGAGCATTTCAGGCTCTGGCCTCAGCACTGATGGCAGCCATTGTCCCTGTGTCCAGCCTCCCCCTCCAACTTCCTCCACCCAGACCCAATCCCCTGTACCTCAGCCTATCCCAAGCACACCATCAGACCAGCATGCACACTCATCAACACACAAGAGTGGACATGGCAAACATAAGCAACACACATCCCACAGGCACTCACACAAGCACCAGACCCATGTGGACACACCAACATCCACTGCCTCCACTGTGTCCCCCTCTTCCACGTCCTCCTCCTCCCTCCCTGTCTCGTCTCCACTCACACCAGCATGCACTACATCCTCAGCCACTACCTCCATCACCAGCACGCCCATCAGCCCACACCGCTCACGTGCACTCACCACCCCACTACCATTCACACATCCCCTGTGTCCTCTCCCAGTGTGTCAGGCACACACCCACCCAACAGCCAATCACCTTACAACAGCCTCCGGCCATGCACCTTACCCCAAATTCAGCAGACGTACACCTCCTACAACCAATACCTCCACCTCCGCTCCCAAACCCCCTCAATCTTCCTGTCCCAGTGTGTCTAAAAAACTCTTCCTGGCTAACATTGACCTCTTTCCTACACCTCCCCCCCTGTCCTTCCCTTAGGGCCAGTCTTTCCAGGTCCCAGCCCAGCACCTCAGCCAACACATCCCCAGGTACAGTGGTGGCAGCAACTGCAGGGTCATCAAGTGCGCCACCCATCAGGGCTGTCAGTGTGCCACGTAGTGAGGGCAAGGACATTCCGCCACCTGCCAAGGTGAAAAAGGTGTCCACATCCTGGAGGGAGAAGCCGAAACTACCAGCCACCAAGGGTTCAGCAAAAACCAAAGGGGATAGTGGCAAGACAACTGCAGCACCATCAAAGCTGGGGAAGGCCCAAAAGCAGAAGAGCAGGTCAGGAGAAGGCAGGGTGGCACTGACTGAGGGACCAGTGTCACAATTTCTGTCCACGACCACGCCAACCTGTATGGCGGCGAACACCGCTAGCTGCCCGCCACCACAACCGCCACCTGCACCGCCCCCGGCACGTCTACAGCCTCAGCGACAGTCCCCAGCCTCTTCCCCAGTGGGCATCCATTCGCGGCTGCAAGAGACGTCCTGCTGTGTCCCTCAGCAGGTGCTGACCCATGCACTGCTGCCAGCACAGCAGTCACAGACACGGCCGCAAGCACCGCCGCGACAGACACCGCCGCAAGCACCGCCACCTGCACTGCCCCTGGCACGTCTACAGCCTCAGCGACAGTCCCCAGCCTCTTCCCCAGTGGGCAGCCATCTAAGGCTGCAGGAGACGTCCTGCTGTGTCCCTCAGCAGGTGCTGACCCATGCACCGCCGCCAGGACTGCCGCCACAGACACCGCCGCAAGCACCGCCACCGGCCCCGCAGCGTCCTCGGACACAGGCACCACCGCTCACATGGCTACCATCCTCAGTGGTCAGTCACCTGAGGCTGGAGGAGAGTGCCTGGACCCTGGGCAGCTTCCATGGGGCATGACATCCATCACTGTTTGCACCTGCAGGTGGAAGGTGCAGCCGCAGCAGTGTGGGGTACGTTGCTGCCTCCTTGGCGTATCATGCTACCTGAACCTCGCCAATCTCGTGGCACGCACATTCAGGTGAGGGAATTGTACGGCCCACACTGCACGTGGAGCACTCTGGGCACCATGCCCCCTCCAGAACCAGTGGAGAGATGCATCCACTACCTCAGTCCTTGGCAGGAAGAAGCACTCTGGGCACAAGCCCCCCTCCAGAACCAGTGGAGAGATACATCCACTACCTTTGTCCTTGGCAGGAAGAAGCACTCTGGGCACAAGGCCCCCTCCAGAACCAGTGGAGAAAGGCATCCACCTGAGAGGCCGTGGCTTTGCACTCCCCAGGATGCAGCAGTGGGCAACCCACCCACTGTAGAGATTTGAGAGACTGTGGCTTTGCACTCCCCAGGATGAAGCAGTGGGCAACCCACCCACTGTAGAGACTTGTGAGACTGTGACTTTGCACTCCCCAGGATGCAGCGGTGGGAAACCCACGCACTGTAGAGACTTGAGAGACTGTGGCTTTGCACTCCCCAGGATTGCACAGTGGGCAACCCACCCACTGTAGAGACTTGAGAGACTGTGGCTTTGCACTCCCCAGGATTGAACAGTGGGCATGTGGCCCCCTCGTGGATTTGGTGTTGTGCACTCAACCGGCTGAGGTGCCCCCCCTTTCCCTTCCCCCTGAGGTGCCTGCTGTATTGCTATCTGATGCCCCTGCAGTGTTCTCTCCGTCATGTTCGGGGATTGAGTGTGGGCCTCGCCCATGCCGTGTGGGCCCAGTGTTCCACGGACTTCAATGGAGCACTACCTGGACTACTATTCTTAGTGTATATATATTTTTGCGTCCTGGATTTTAATAGATTACAATGGTTACACTCATTTGCTTTTGTCTTTACATTCTTCCGGGGGTTTGGGGGGGGGTGTAACTGTGATGTATCATGCTGTATTAGTGTGTGTGTTGTAGTGGGTGAGGGTGGGGGTGGGGGTGCTCTGTGTGTGTCCCTGTTTTTTCCCTCCCCCCTCCCCTGTGTCGTAGGTGCAGTACTCACCGTTGTCTTCGCCACCGGCGTTCGTGCTCCTGGTAGAGGAGCAAGAAGATGAGGGCTGGCAGGATGTGGAGCTCGGGTTCCATGGCGTCTGTATTCCTCGTGGTGTGTGTAGAGGTGAGCGTTTTCCCTTCGAAGTCCTGTTTCCACCATATTTTTGTCCACGGTGAATCCGCCCCGGAAAAGGTGGCGGATTGGTAGGTGGTGATAGTGTGGGCGGTACATTGTCCTCCGCCTGTCTGTTGGCAGGGACCGCCAAGCTATTTGTTTGTACTGCCGTGGCGGTCGGAGTGTTAAAGTGGCTGTCTTTGTTGGCGGTTTCCACCACGGTCGTAATTGCTAATTTTTTACCGCCGGCCTGTTGGTGGTCTTACCGCAGCTTTAACACCGACCAACAGGGTTGTAATGACCACCTATTTCTCCTAAGAAAGCCTAACAAGGATTATTGTAGTGCATGCTAGGACAGTCACCCTGTTGCATCCCTATTTGGGACACAGACTAGTTTACCCACTCTAGGCAACAGTCTGTGAAGTCTACGAGCAACCTTACCTGGTGTGACTGAGTGCATGGGAATAGGGAGGAAGTATGGTGGCTTAACCTCCTCCTCTGTCTTAGGTGTTAAAAGTTATTGTAGTGTATACCTTCAGTCCCCACGGTTAGTTTGGGAGATCACCAACATCAAATCCTTGTCTACTATGGAATCTGTGGAAATCCACATAACAGAATACCTTGCCTGCAGGTTTTATAATAAAAATTCATCTTTAAAGGACTATTTTTGTAAACACATGCTTTTCATCATAAGCAGTGTAGCCCTTGACTTCCACAGCAATAATTCAATAATTTCTTAAATCTTTTTGTCTCAATGAATTTATCTTATTATTTATACCTTTTATTCAACAAACAGTTCCATATTGATTATGCATTAAAACTAGTAGTCGAACTCCAATGTGACAGCACAGTGAAAGTGAATAATGTGATAAATAAAGCGCCAAGTGTTATATACAATATATACAAATTATTAATTATTATTATTATTATCGATTTGTTCTAATATTCTGGGTCAAAACGTCAACATAATTAGATGTGGATTATTATTAAAATGAATAGTGACTTCTAGTCACCTGGATTGAAGGGGTCTCTTCGAAGATCATTAATCTTTTTAACCACACCTTTGTATATATTGTGTATAACACTTTGGCACTGCCACCGTCATATGCCATCTGTGCCCAGCAACACACTACACTGGTGACTGTGTAGCATAACCTACACAGCAAGGCTGCTTCAGAATGTTTATGATGATCCGACATATATACTGGTGTTATGACGCATTTATCAGGGCCCAATATTGTATTTCCAACTGCCAAGATGGCGGACGCCTGGCCTACTTCACTGGACATTAGGAACCACCCACGGCCTCCGGCAGAAGCTGACCATGCAGTGGGCAGTTCCAACTGCACCAGACGCAGCCATAGGCTAACGTTGTTGTCTGTGATGTGCGTGGGCCAGTGGCTGTGGCCATTGGCGGTGATGTCCTCATAAGTGGTGTACAAGTACGCAGCATTTTGCAAATTCAATACCTTGACTCCTGCCACTGCTGCCATCAACACCTCCACTACTTCAGCTGCTGTATGCCACCTCTGGGAGCAATCGTGCCAGGCCAAGTAGGTGAAAGGACCCGTGCCTTCTCCCCTGAGGAGCTAGAGAGGCTCACTGAGGAGGTCTTTTCCCTGTATGGGCAGCTCTATGGCTCACAAGAAGAGCAGGTAAGAACCTCATAGGCACATTTGACTCTGTTCAACACCACCCTTTCCTTCTTCATAGGCTACAGAGTGCCTCTGTGTGTCAGTTAGGCTTTTTGGGTGCCTGTTGTCACATTTTGTATGCCATAAATAGAATGTACATGTTGCAGGTAGTGGAGAAAAGTACTCTATGTATTTCACATCAACATTGTGTTGTGTGATGTGTGATGTGTAATAGGCCTAGATCCTCCTTGTGTTGCATTCATATATCGAGGCAAGGAGATTTACAGCCATACAATAACACATCTTTGGATATGATGGTTTATAATGTCAAATTACATACGTGCATCAGAGCATGAGCTCTGTATGTATACTGTTTGAGTCATGTGAGGGTCCTGTTATCAATGTGTATAGTGCCACAGATCACTCAGCCTACATCTGGCCTTGCCAAAGTTGTATGAGAACCATATGAAACTTGCTGGGCCCTTCAGAGTGCCACACAAGCCACAACCCACAAAGAGGATGGACACTTGATGTCCTGTCATGCATGCGAGAGATGGAAATATCTATGTCTAGGTTCTATATAGGTTCTATATACTCAGCCTGCAGAGACCAGGGCCTGTCAAATGTATCTCCTAGTATGGGACATAGGCCAGGTTGGGGTAGAGTTACTGTGGCTATGCAACTGTGGCGGGAAACAGCCTCAACTATGTGGCTTGAACCACGCTGTGCATTTACAACGCGGCCCGAACCATAAATGAGTTTTTACAATCTGTTTCTTAACCACGCAAGTCATTACAATGACTTGCCTTAGGGAAAGCATTGTTGGACTGATGTTGGATTTTAAGTCCAACACTTTCCCTACTGTGGCGCAGACTGGAGTTGGAATAATAAATTATGCCATTCCAAAGTTCAGCGCTTTCCCCAACCCAAGTCGTCGTTTTAGTGGCTTGCGTGGTAAAGGAATGTGTTAGAAATGCATTTGTGGTTCGGGATGCGTTGTTAAAGCAGGCGTGGTAAATGCCTGCATTGTTCCAACGTACAACCAACTGTGGCACTAGGCCCACTCCCTGCAAACCTGCAAAGCCTGGCATGTAGCCAAAATGAGTCTCTAGTGGCAAGACTTGGCCTGGAGGCCTTTGTCTATTGACTACATTAGGAATGGGTACTGAGGTAACTACCTGAACTAGTCCATATATGCATTTTGCCTCATTGTCAGTGTGTCATTGACATATGACAGGTCCCTTACTCCCTCAGCTCCTTTGTCACCTTTACATGAGTCATATGTGTCCAGTACAGGCGTATTGCACAAGTGACAGTGAAAAACCAACATTGCAGATTGTTGGTTGATTCTGGGGAGGGCATGACATGTGACTCATTAGCTTGATTACATGCAAACAAACAGACCAAACATACCTTAGTCTGTTAGATGCCCCCCCCAAGTAGGATTGGTACATGTGGTAAAAGGTGAGTTATGTGCTACAAGTACATGCCACACAAACCAACCCTGAAGTGGTTTGAGTTTACATTGGGTAGTCCAGATGTCCACACATGCACAGGGAAGAAACTTTCTGTGCCATCCATAGCACCCCTCTCATTGTCACTTAAGTGTTAGGGTGAAGTCTGTAATATGGTAATTGCCTGTAGGGACTTTATGCATTGGGTCAATGTGACTGGATGTAAATGTGTCTGTCCAGTCACGCCCAAAAAGTTTAGCCTTCAGAATGCCACAATGGGGTGTTGTTTTTAATCAGCACTCACATCAGAGTACATGTTGTCTGGGCTACATAATGTCAGTAGGCGTACTTAGTCAGTGTAGGCCACGTGCAGTGTGTTAGTCTGCAGATGACTCCAAAAGTGTGTAGTCATGCCCCTGTACTTATTAGCATGTGTGCTTTATATTGTGGTGTGTTGACAATCACAAAAATGCTGTGCTTGGTGTTTCTGAAATGTGTGTGACACAACCATTTGGCCAAATAAATTGAATTGTAACCTTTGGATTTGTCTCTTGCATCCATACAGGTCAACACCCATCAGAAGACAAGCATATGTACAGCCATCGCCCAGAAGGTGCGGACCCTGGGGTCCAAAGCCGGCAGATTGCCCTCTATCGGAAGAGGTGGGAGAACCTGAGATGCTGGGCGTGGAAGATCGCTGAGGTCCAGCTGGGGCTGTCCTCCCAACGTGGGTGGGGTACATGTTGGAACCTGGCTCCCCTAATGGCCCGCATTTTGGTGGTGACCTACCCTGAGCTTGATGGTCCTTTGAGGGGGTGAGTCCTGTGCATATTGTCTGCCTGTTACATTGCCAAATTGATGTGTTAGAGTCTACCATCTCCCACTGACTAATAGAGATTGGCCAGGTGTGACACACAAGATGAGTAATTGTTTGCATAGGTGTGGATGTTGGTGCATGCTGATGTACCTTGCCTATTGGCCCAGTGACCTAGAACACAACAGAGTACAGTCCACAACCAATAACTCTCCAGGGCCAACTCATGGCTGAGTACATTGATTAATCAGGTCACATTGTTTGTTGTTGTGTTTGTCTTTTGTACCCAACAGTCCACTTGACTTCAGTGTGTCAGCCCAAACAACATGAAGTAATGGATCACTGCACTCAGCCATGTGTCTGCTCAAGTGAATATATAGGGATCTGTCCCCCATAGGCCACTTGTCTTCAGTGTGTCATGCGTGCTGGTGTCTCAATACTGTCTGTCATGTGAAGGTGGCCATCATACATGCGACAGGGCATCCATTACACAGATCAAAACTTTCCATTGGTAGCAGTGAATGTCCAATGCCATACTTTTGGTAACATCACTGTTGCCATCATTCCTTGTGCCTACATGTTAGCATGTGTGCCTTTTATGTCTGCCCTACCATTTTAACTGCTCCTTCATGCCTGGTCTACCTGTCTTCATGGGATGATGTCTGATTCCCTCACATATGTGTGCATGCCAACATGTGTTTTTGAATTGGACTTCTGTACTGGGGCTACAGTTCATGTAGTACCACAGACAGCAGTGTGTCACAATTTATTGGTGGCTCATACATACCCTCATCTGTCATTCCATGTAATTTGGCATGTACAATTGCAGAAACAACGAAGGACATGACAGGTAGGAATACAGTTTTTACTCTCAATGTGCATTTTCATGCCATTGATGTTGAATCATTTAGCAAAGTGCTTAGGGTTCATTGCCTAACTGTTGACATGCATCAGGGAGTGACTTACAGTAATGTGAGAATCCTGTGTGGTTCTGTTCAACCATTCATCCAAGGAAATCTGTGTTTGCATGACAAAAGAGACAGTGACATACATTCCCATTGCGCAACATAATATGTGTCTTCTACAGGTACTTGAGAATCCCTGGGCCTCCACAACATTCAATAGACTCTTGGCTTCTAGTGATGCAATCAAAGTGTGGCTTTGTCTGGAGTACCAATCAAGAGAGGTGATTTCCCTGGGCCTACCTGATTCATTGTGGTGTGATATTATAGACATATCTCCCTGACATTTTGCCCAACTTGTCTCCAGTGTACATTCTGTGCAAGATGCATTATCTATCTGGGCAACAGTTGGAAAATGTCACTGTGTTGCAGTATCCCCTCACTTTTTGCCTGGTTTCTGGATGCATCTTGGACTGGAGTGCACTGGGAACCTGCTAACCAGATTCCCAGTGCAAGTGTTCTTTCCCTAAAAATTGCAAAGGTAATTGGCAACACTTTTAACTGCCACTATAAAAACCTACTAAATGATACTTAGGTACCTAGGGTATGGGGTACTAAGGGGAGACCTTAGTGCCACCCTCTAGGGCCATGCATCGAGATGCACCCAGCACTGTTATTGCAGACTGAGGCCCTCATTCTGAGTTTGGTGGGAGGTGGAGGTCGCCCACCAAACTCAAACTGCCGGTAGACTGCCATTGTGGTCTGAACACCGCCTGTCCTTTTAAGAGTTCACCACAGGGTCGGCGGGTGGAAACAGCATTTCTGCCCGCCGGCCCTGCAGTGAACTGGGCCTTAACAAGTGGTCCCCCCTACAGTGGCCCTGCATAAACTTCTCCCACTGCTCCCACCGACACCAGGAGCCACAGTGTGCTAACCAACAACCTCAACCAACCTGCAATTGAAGAATTTGATAAACCAACTGTACAATTTTATATGTATTTTTAAAGGCGATCCTCCATTGATTCATATGGTGCTTAATTACCTATGAAAAGACTATTTTTTATTAAACTTCAAAAATTAATTTCTCAAAAAGCACTTACCCAAATCTGATGATCTATGTCTTAAAATGTATATAAAAATCTGAAGTATTTTCATAAATTGGTCTTGAGTTAATCCTTTGAGTATGTAATTTGCAAGATTGATACTGTTAGTACAACAAATGCTTTGCACTTCCCCAGGATTGGCCTAAGTGCTCAACCAAGTTACCATAAAAATTAGAGCATTAGGTGATATAGTTTTTACCCTTAAAAACAAACATGTGGTTGCCTGGACCACCTGCAAAGTGTGCCTAGCTTTGCATACTAGATAGAAGGACAGCCTCCTACAGCAACATTAGTGCAACCTCCAGGAGTCCATTTAGAAAATGTACATATTGTGAAGTGATCATTGTTGATTATTTTAGACAGTGTGATATAGGTGTTAGCATGTCACCTTCTTCCAGCTACTGGAATTCTTTTAGCAACATGGCTGGATTATTTGACCATCATTTCTTCATGATGTGGCATTGGGTAAATGAAGAATAGCTGTATGCCTGACCTTATGTGGGATCTGTGGAATTTAACTTGGCATTGACCTACTAATGTGTGATGAAAGGTAACTGAGGGATGCTACATGATGCAAACCATTAAAGGTGATGAGGTCTTCGACTTGGTCAATGGGTACTGTGATTGCACAACTCCACCCATGCAATTGGAGTTGTCTATGTTTTTTAATTTCCTGTGGGCAACTGTTGACAGTTCATGTAGCATGCATGCATATGGTGTGGCAAATGTTGGAGACACTTTGCTGGAGCTTGATAATGTTTGTGAATCACAGGTGTTGTTCAAGTGTGATCAGGCACATGTAGTGACTGTATTTGCCTTTGCAATTTCAGCATCATCCCAGGCAAAGGGTTGGAACCAAGAGGGGAAGCATTGTCATGAGACAACCGACATTGGGGGATCCAGTGGCCTGGAGGTGAGGGGAGTGCCCCAGAGGACACAGGATCCACGTTGTCATCTTCAGATTCTTCCTCCAGTGGCCACTCCCTAATGGTGGTGGACCCATCAGGATCTGCTCCTGTTCTATCCTTATCTACTACCCCCCAGACAGTTCTTGTTGCTCCCCACCCTGTTGGCCATGCCTGCTCACCCAAGAGGGTGGGCATCTCCCTTGCCCCAGTCACCTCATCCACTTACCCCATTACACCTGCTGTCCTGAGTGAGAAGGCTATTGACCACCTGATGAGTATCTCTGTGGGTCAGACTGCCATTTTGAATCCCATCCAGGTGCAGGGCAGACACCTCCAGCAGATGGTTGGGTGCCTTGAAGGCATTCGTAGTGCAATGTCTGGCCTAAAGAGATTGTTTCAGGCTCTGGCCTCCTCACTGAGGCAGCCATTCACTCCCCACAACCCTCCACCACCACCTACCTCTTTTCCATCCAATTTACCTATTCCCCTACCTGTCCCAAGCACACAGACACATCCACATGCACCCACCTCAAAACACATAAGCAGCACAAGACACACCAGCACGCAAGCACTCAACAGTTACTCATACACACCACAACAACCAATATTTCCACAGAAAACACCCCAACGCACATCACAACTGTCATACCCACAGACAACACCCCAACACCCACTGACACAGCCACCAGATCCACCATACCCCCAGACATCACCCCAATACCCACACACACAGTCACCACATCCACCACACCCCTAGACACAACCCCAACACCCAAACACACATCCATTGCTCCCCCAGAAATACAGACACCCACACTCACAGAAACAACAGACACCACCCACACCCAAACATTCAGCAGACATGCACAAACTAGCAGCAACACCCAGAGACAAGACAAGCACTCCCTTAACCTCCCAACCCATACCCCCTTTTGCAGGCCCTAGCCTTTTTCCCAAATACATTTTCCTTTTTGACCTTGCCCTTACCTCAGTGACACCAACCCCTCCCAAAACCAAGAGAACACCACCCACATCCCAACCTATCCCTTCCACATCCAAGTCCTCCCATCACACCCCCTCCCCCTGCAAGCAGGCACACTCCTCCCACCCCAAAGAAAAAGGCCACCCCTCCTAAGAAAAAGCCCACCCCTCCCAAACCCCAAGCCACCCATCCCAAATCCAAACCCACCCTACTGAAAAATGATCCATGAGGTGCCTGCATACCCACTTGATGCCCCTTCCTGTGAAGGATATCTGGCAGTGATCAGAGTCAAGCTGGTGTACAGTACAGTGCTTGAACTTACATATGGACTGGCCAACAGCCTTTGATTTCTAAATATACCCAAGGTGTTTTTGTGTACATATTTGTCCTGCTGCTACTTTTCTAACTTATTGTTATACTGAAGTGTGTTGTTTGGGTACAGTTGTGAGTGTTTCACTCTGATTGATGATCCATTTGCTGTGGTTGGCAAGATTTGACTTTGTGGGCAGCGCTGGTATCACCCAAGACGAGGGTAGATGTTCACCGTATGGATATGTGTGTGGGAACCCAATTAGGGTGTCATTGCATTGTGTTTTGTTTGATATGAAGTATTTCATCTTGGCTTGGCCATTGTCAGCATGTATTGTGTTAAATTTGTCCCCCCGATGTAGATTGGACATTCATCTGATATGTGCAAGCTAGAGTTTTGTTTGTCCACATATGGAGGGTGTTCAATTGTGCTACCTTCCTTCACATTTGATTGGACCATGTGTCCATTTTCATGTGTATGCCTTCGGCTACTTGATCTACATGTGTGACCCATGTTGTTGCTGTTGTACTTGCTTTCTTGGCTTGCACTTACAAATTTGGCAAATAGGTATTTCACTTGGTTTTACTATTGGTTGTTCCTGAGATACATAAAGGAACAGTTCCTGTGCAAATGGTGTTTGATGGGCATGTGCAAAGTGAAATTTGTCCCAGGGCAGCATCCTTCCTGGAGTGCCCCGATGCCAACATCCCTATTGTGCAGGTACTGTTTACATGGTGAGGTTTCGATATTTTTGTCACAAAATATTGTGCATCCCATTGACCTTCCAGTGTGTTGCAATGTGAGTGTTATGTGTGGGTCCATCACAGGGATGTTTCATAGAAGATGTGTTTGAGTTAAATGCCACAACCGTACATATGTGTCTTCAATGTCATGACAGTCCATGGCATGTGAGCAATGTGTGGTGTTATTGTGTAACACAATGTTCTGTATACTTCACTGTCGCTGAAATTGGGATGAGCAGACATGTGTTTTTGTGGAGTATGGCAGTGCAGTGTCAGTGACCGGCCCAAATGGGGGGTCATGTGGCTGTGTATGGGTCATTC
This sequence comes from Pleurodeles waltl, assembly GCF_031143425.1. NCBI lineage: Eukaryota > Metazoa > Chordata > Amphibia > Caudata > Salamandridae > Pleurodeles > Pleurodeles waltl. Next base: position 1,276,349,771 of record NC_090446.1, on the reverse strand, counting down.
ATTGTGAATGACTACAACCCAGGACACAAGAAAGTGTCCATGTAGCGTAACCCAAATAGCAGGTGGATGGCAGAACGGTGATCTGTTGCTGAGATTGGGGACACAGGTAGATGTGTGGTCTTATCGTCGGTTGTGAGCACGGAGGCGTGGATTTTGGGTTTCATCTGTGAGCAGCAGCAGTGGCAGAATGTGTGTGATTGGCTCCATGGCAGCACAGGACGTGTGAGGATGCCCGTAGGTGTGTTCCTTCCTTTTCTGCCTCATTTTACACCAGCTGGGACATTATTGGACTGACACAGTCACGTTAGCGGAAGTCAACATCATAATCTGTCCAGCAGAACCACTGGCTCCTACGGCCTCATTGGCCTATCTCAGCACTGTGGTGGTCTGTGCTGCCTGGGGGTGCTGGCAGGACTGCATCGGTCTTTGGTCTATGCAACCTAATGCATCATAATACGGTGGTCTGACTGCCAACCCTACCGGTTGGACCTCCGCCACCGTCATGGCGGTCTGTTAACCTCCAAACTCTTAATGTGGCTCTAAGTCTTTCTGTCTGCATTGATTTGCAATGCTTCTATCTCCAGGCCGGTGATGTGGTAGCTCTTGCTCCTCATTGTCCGAATCTGGGTCTTCAGGGGTGAGATGTAGCCCACGTCTGGTGGCAATGTTGTGTAGTATTGCGCATGCACCAACTATCTTGAATGCTGTTATTGGGGCATACTGGAGCGCACCTCCACTTCTGTGGAGGCATCTGAATCTTGCCTTTAACAGTCCAAAGGTTCTCTCAATGACATTTCTGGTCTGCCGATGTGCACTGTTATATCGCCTCTCATTTTCATTGCCAGGTGTTAGGAACGGGGTAAGTATCCATGGTCTTAGCGTATATGCACTGTCACCTGTTTGGCAAACATAAGCAATGTTAGCAGGGCATGGATGGTTTCTACAGTGACCTGTGTGTATGGCTTCAGGGTGTAGTCAGCAATACCTAATAGATCTCCTTCTCCAAACTCCCCACTTTTTAGGCGTTGGTGTATCCCACTGTGCCTGAATATGTATGAGTCATGTGTACTCCCTGGAAATTTGGCTACAATGTCAGTGATGACATTATGGGTGTCACATACCACCTGGATGTTCAGTGAGTGGGTACATTTCCTATTGCGGAACAGATATTCCGAATTTGCAGGAGGGCAAATTTGTATATGTGTCCCCTCCACACACCCTGTTACATGAGGGAAGTTAGCAATTCTGTAGAAGTCCAACTTGGTGCTGTTGATTTCTGCCTCATTCCTGGGTAGGTATATGTTTCTGGACATGTGTGTGAGTATGGCATCTAGGAAACATCTGAAGAACCGTGAGTGCACTTTGGGATACCCCACCTGCCACTGCAATCACCCCCTGATAGCTACCTGAGGCCAAGAGGTGCAGTGAGCATAGCACTTGCACATGTGTCGGGATGGCGCTGCCACGCATAGTGTGGCGTTGAAGCTGCAGATTGAGTAGTTCAATTAATTCTAATATTGCTGCACTGCTGAGTCTGTATTTGTCATCAATCTCCTCCTCAGTTTGTTGGAAAAGTGTCTGCCTGGTTCTGAATATCCTCTCCTGTCTCTGGCTCCTCCTCCTCCTCTGCTGGGCAGTGTGGACTCTCCTCCTCCTTGCTATCACATATATTTCAGCCATTTTGAGTAACCCTGATGCCTTCGGGGTCTCCTTTTATACTTTGGTTCTGGTTACCACCTGCTCTGACTTAGTGGTAATTTGGGTGTGCAAAATGGGCTTTTTGCGACTTGTCGCAGTTTGCGAGTGGCTTTTTCATATGGTTTGCGACTCGCAAATTGCGACTTCCTATTTGTGGGTCGCTATTTTTGCGAGTCGGTAATGGCTCGCATCGTAATTTGCACTTCGGAAATGGGATTTTTGCATCCCATTTCTGATTTTGCGGTGTCTCAAATTGCGAATCGGGCCATTTGTGACTCGCAAAATTTTGCTACATCTGGCCCTAAGTTAGGTCATACAAACCTGTTCATATCATTTAGGGCTGTGACGTTTAAGGTGTTACATATACTCCCAGTGTAGAGTAAAGGGGCACCCATTTGTGAGACTCCACCCAATTTTAAACTTCATCCAATTTAGGTCAAAGAAGGACTAAATTCTTGGCATGATGTATGCTGTATGACATTTTGTATACATAATATGAGAGAGGGTACCACATCACAATAATGATACAATCTTTTGCTAGGCCAAAGTACAGCTTAATTGATAAATCCATGACTGAAGTACTGATACCTATAGCCTAAAGCAGCAGATGTTCCATACAGAAAACTATGCTAAGTAACCAGTACCAAACCAATATTAAAATCAGAAAACCAACATTAAAACAAATTTAGCTAAAAGGAGAAATATTTAGTGATCTAAAAACTAAAGAAATATCAAGGGAACTGGAACTAAAGATATGTGTTTTAAAGTTGTTAGTCAAAAAGTGCCAAGATTACACAAAGCACCAATTGAAAGTCAATGGTTGCGGTTGAATGTGTGAAATTAGGTTGTCGGTTGAGCAGAACCACTGGCTCCTACGGCCTCATTGGCCTATCTCAGCACTGTGGTGGTCTGTGCTGCCTGGGGGTGCTGGCAGGACTGCATCGGTCTTTGGTCTATGCAACCTAATGCATCATAATACGGTGGTCTGACTGCCAACCCTACCGGTTGGACCTCCGCCACCGTCATGGCGGTCTGTTAACCTCCAAACTCTTAATGTGGCTCTAAGTCTTTCTGTCTGCATTGATTTGCAATGCTTCTATCTCCAGGCCGGCGATGTGGTAGCTCTTGCTCCTCATTGTCCGAATCTGGGTCTTCAGGGGTGAGATGTAGCCCACGTCTGGTGGCAATGTTGTGTAGTATTGCGCATGCACCAACTATCTTGAATGCTGTTATTGGGGCATACTGGAGCGCACCTCCACTTCTGTGGAGGCATCTGAATCTTGCCTTTAACAGTCCAAAGGTTCTCTCAATGACATTTCTGGTCTGCCGATGTGCACTGTTATATCGCCTCTCATTTTCATTGCCAGGTGTTAGGAACGGGGTAAGTATCCATGGTCTTAGCGTATATGCACTGTCACCTGTTTGGCAAACATAAGCAATGTTAGCAGGGCATGGATGGTTTCTACAGTGACCTGTGTGTATGGCTTCAGGGTGTAGTCAGCAATACCTAATAGATCTCCTTCTCCAAACTCCCCACTTTTTAGGCGTTGGTGTATCCCACTGTGCCTGAATATGTATGAGTCATGTGTACTCCCTGGAAATTTGGCTACAATGTCAGTGATGACATTATGGGTGTCACATACCACCTGGATGTTCAGTGAGTGGGTACATTTCCTATTGCGGAACAGATATTCCGAATTTGCAGGAGGGCAAATTTGTATATGTGTCCCCTCCACACACCCTGTTACATGAGGGAAGTTAGCAATTCTGTAGAAGTCCAACTTGGTGCTGTTGATTTCTGCCTCATTCCTGGGTAGGTATATGTTTCTGGACATGTGTGTGAGTATGGCATCTAGGAAACATCTGAAGAACCGTGAGTGCACTTTGGGATACCCCACCTGCCACTGCAATCACCCCCTGATAGCTACCTGAGGCCAAGAGGTGCAGTGAGCATAGCACTTGCACATGTGTCGGGATGGCGCTGCCACGCATAGTGTGGCGTTGAAGCTGCAGATTGAGTAGTTCAATTAATTCTAATATTGCTGCACTGCTGAGTCTGTATTTGTCATCAATCTCCTCCTCAGTTTGTTGGAAAAGTGTCTGCCTGGTTCTGAATATCCTCTCCTGTCTCTGGCTCCTCCTCCTCCTCTGCTGGGCAGTGTGGACTCTCCTCCTCCTTGCTATCACATATATTTCAGCCATTTTGAGTAACCCTGATGCCTTCGGGGTCTCCTTTTATACTTTGGTTCTGGTTACCACCTGCTCTGACTTAGTGGTAATTTGGGTGTGCAAAATGGGCTTTTTGCGACTTGTCGCAGTTTGCGAGTGGCTTTTTCATATGGTTTGCGACTCGCAAATTGCGACTTCCTATTTGTGGGTCGCTATTTTTGCGAGTCGGTAATGGCTCGCATCGTAATTTGCACTTCGGAAATGGGATTTTTGCATCCCATTTCTGATTTTGCGGTGTCTCAAATTGCGAATCGGGCCATTTGTGACTCGCAAAATTTTGCTACATCTGGCCCTAAGTTAGGTCATACAAACCTGTTCATATCATTTAGGGCTGTGACGTTTAAGGTGTTACATATACTCCCAGTGTAGAGTAAAGGGGCACCCATTTGTGAGACTCCACCCAATTTTAAACTTCATCCAATTTAGGTCAAAGAAGGACTAAATTCTTGGCATGATGTATGCTGTATGACATTTTGTATACATAATATGAGAGAGGGTACCACATCACAATAATGATACAATCTTTTGCTAGGCCAAAGTACAGCTTAATTGATAAATCCATGACTGAAGTACTGATACCTATAGCCTAAAGCAGCAGATGTTCCATACAGAAAACTATGCTAAGTAACCAGTACCAAACCAATATTAAAATCAGAAAACCAACATTAAAACAAATTTAGCTAAAAGGAGAAATATTTAGTGATCTAAAAACTAAAGAAATATCAAGGGAACTGGAACTAAAGATATGTGTTTTAAAGTTGTTAGTCAAAAAGTGCCAAGATTACACAAAGCACCAATTGAAAGTCAATGGTTGCGGTTGAATGTGTGAAATTAGGTTGTCGGTTGAGTAGGAGGTTCACCCTGTTCAAGCAACAACCAGAATCCCTGTAAAAGTCACTAAATGAACCTGTATTTAGCCCTCTTGTAGCTTGGAGCAAAGCAGTCAAGCTTAACTTAGAGGCAGTGAATAAACATTTATGCAGTACACACACAGTAATAAAGTGAAAACGTGATAAGAAAACACCACACCAATTCTGAAAAATAGAGTAAATTTCTGTAAATTATTTGACACCAAAACAACAAAAATCCCCTTAGTAGAACGAGGGTTATGATTTTTTTAAATTTTGAAGGAAAAACAAGTGCTTATTAATTCAAAGCACCAACTGTGGATATTTACTCTCTCGCCACCAGTTCAAAGTAGAAAAATATGGCCGACCTCGATAGAGCATGGATCAGATACAAAGAGTGAATTTGGCCCAGTTGACCCCTATGTTCTGACTTAAAAAGAAATTTTGAACATAATGTTCTGAGAAGGTAAAGTTCAGAGGGCAAGACTGCAGGTGGTGTCGGCCATATTTTTCTAATTTGACCTGGTGTCGAGACAGAAAGTTTTGAGTGGATCCACATTCAAAAACCTTTCTCAGTAACCAAGTGAGAAGGGCCAGGCCTTAATGATGCCATCAATATTGCTATCCCCTTGAGGCTCTCACATTCTAGGCCAGTGATTACTCTTGACCTCTGCCTTCCTGCTCCTAGAAGTACCTCATCTGTTTGGGAACAGAAGGGTTTACCCCGTTACTTAAAACCTGCTCCTTACTCAATTATTTTGTGATGGTATTTGTGCTGCGATCATATACCACAATAGGCCTCATTCTGGTTAGGTTCAAGCTCTACAAGTATCACCTATGTGGATTGTAGTGCAGAATATAATTGGAAAGAGGTAAATGAACAGAAAGGTTTATCTCTATATCTACATACACTGTCAAACGAGAGACCCAGTAGATCTCAAATAAGTAAATACTAGCAGATGGCACAAAGTAGGTTTTAATATCTGAGGTCACCTTTCTATTTACCAAAAATTAACATTCACTATTGAAACAGAGTTTTGATAAATATTAAAATTACATTTGGAACAAACTTTGAAGCACTTTCCTGACGCAATTTGAAAAAAGGTGACTTTTAATCATACAAAGATCTTATGGAAAACTGAAGCAGCTTCTATGGTGAAACCAACACTTTCTGGCTAGTCACTGTAGGTAAAAACTGTTCTTATTTATGCTGGAGCAAAGTCACAGAAGATCAGCTGACCAACTCCCTAGCCCAGAGACCGCCAACCACCTCGCACCACTCAAAAAGCCCCCCAACAACCAAACCAGCAAGAAAGCCACCTGGTTCACCAACGACCTCCAAGCCTCCAAGCGCAATGGCCGGAATCTCAAGAAGAAATGGCTCCACAAATGCACACCCGACAGCCACACAGCACTCAAGGACGCCACACGCAGACATCACCAACTCCTCAGGCTCGCCAAGAGATCCTCCTTCAAAACCCACCTGGAAAACAAGGCACACAACAACAAAGAACTCTTCAACATCATGAAGGAACTCTCCAACCCCAACCCCAGCGCCACCGTCAATGACATCCCACCCTCCCAAGAACGCACTAGCCACCGCTTTCCACCGGAAGATCACTGACATCCACAACAGCTTCAACACCCCAACCACGGCAATCTCGTCCTCCACGAACTCCACCCGAACCAACCGCCTGACCTCATGGACCAACGTCAACGACGATGAGACATGCAAGACCATGAATTCCATTGACTCAGGGTCACCGTCAGACCAGTGCCCACACCACATATACAACAAAGCAGACACAGCCATCGCACCCCATCTACGGAAGGTCATCAACATCTCCTTCGAAACAGCAAGATTCCCGGAAAGCTGGAAGCACGCCGAAATCAGCACCCTTCTAAAAAAACAAAGGCGGACCCCAAGGACCTCAAGAATTTCCGGCCCATCTCCCTGCTCCCATTCCTGGCGAAGGTCATCGAGAAAATCGTCAACACACAACTGACCCGCTACCTCTAAGACAACAACATCCTTGACCCCTCCCAGTCCGGATTCAGACGGAACCATAGCACTGAGACCGCCCTTCTCGCCACCACAGATGACATCAGAAGCCAACTCGACAATGGAGAAACTTCAGCCTTCATCCTCCTAGACCTGTCAGCCGCCTTCGACACGGTCTGCCACCACACTCTGAAAATCCACCTCCACAAAGCTTGGATCCAAGAGAAATCCCTCAACTGGACCACATCCTTCCTCTTCGGCAGAACCCAGAGATTCCGCCTCCCTCCCTTCCAATCCGATGCCACCAACATCATCTGCGGCGTACCCCAGGGTTCATCCCTCAGCCTGACGCTGTTCAATATTTACATGGCCCCCCTCGCACAAGTGGCCCGCCAACACAACCTCAACATCATCTCCTACGCCGACGACACCCAACTCATCTTCTCCCTCACTAAGGACCCACATACTGCCAAAACCAACCTTCACGAGGTTATGAAGGCTGTCACCGACTGGATGAAAGGCAGCCGTACTGAACTCGGACAAGACGGAGGTCCTCATCCTAGGGCCCACCCCCTCCGCCTGGGACGACTCGTGGTGACCAACCTCGCTGGGGACCCCACTGACACCAACCGACCACGTACGCAACCTTGGCTTCATCCTCGACTCATCCCTCTCCATGTCAAAACAGGCCAATGCCATCTCCTCCTCCTGCTACAACACCCTCCGCAGGATCTACAAGTGGATCCCAACTGAAACAAGAAAAACAGTGACACAGGCCCTTGTCAGTAGCAGGCTCGACTACGGCAACGTACTCTACGCAGGTATCCCGTCCAAGCACCTGCAACGCCTCCAAATCATCCAAAACGCCTCCGCCTGACTTATCCTCGACATACCCCACTGCAACCACATCACCCCCCACCTGTGAAACCTTCACTGGCTCCCCGTCGACAAGAGGATCACCTTCAAACTCCTCACCCACGCACACAAAGCACTCCACAACACCGGACCAGCCTACCTGAACAACAGACTCAGCTTCTACACCCCCACCCGACAGCTCCGCTCCTCCAACCTCGCCCCCATCCCCTGCATCCAACGAAAATCCTCCGGCGGCAGATCCTTCTCCTACCTCGCCGCCAAGACATGGAACACCCTCCCGACCAACCTAAGAAAGATCCAAGACCTGCGCACCTTCAGAAGACACCTCAAGACCTGGCTCTTCGAGCAGTAACAGCACCCCCGCACCTTGAGACCCTCGCGGGTATGTAGTGCGCTTTACATGTATAATGATTGATTATTTATTATTTACCATGTCTCACTTTTATAAGTAAGAGCTTTGTCTTGCAGACTACAAGGCTCACCAAGAAGTGACTTAGCAAATGTTTAAAAGTATGATGTTCAACATGCAAAAAGGGCTTCTTTTGGCATGTGCTTTTTCAGTGTTTAAAGGGTGCAGCTGTTCAAGCATGATGTAAGTCCTTTGCAGTCATACATGTGAGAGGCATAAATATACGCTGCAGCCCGGGTGTGACATTTTACTTTCATGCCATGTTGCATTTCCTTTGCCAAATTATTGTGGTCTCATTTGAAAATTAAATAAGTAGACTGGGGTGAGCTGATTTCCGCCATATTTTATGGACATAAAGACATAGGGCCTCATTATCAGTCTGGCGGTCACTTGACCACAAGACTCGCGCATGGAGGTCGGACTGCTGCCAATGCGGCGGTCCGAGTGCCATATTAGGACCATGGTGGTCGGGCCGCGATGGGACCAGCAGATCTCTGATCCTGGCGGTCTGGCAGTTGTGGTGGTCCTAATCTGCAGTCAGTGAACATTGCGAGGGTGCTGGTGCACCCTGCATCCTACAGCATTGCTGCTGGCTTGATTATGAGCTGGAGACAATGCTGTAGGCTGTTTCCCGCTTAGCCAGTGGTCAGAAACTCAGGTTTCTGCCCGCTGACCTAGCAAGAAACACATAATGGACCCGGTGGGGGATAGCCACATAGCAGCAACCTCCCAGTCGGAAGTTCGAAGGGCAGCCTAAACCGTCTGCTGAACTCGTAATAAGGCCCATAGGGTGTCTGAATATCCTTCCAGTGCCACAAGTCCACATGCCTGCAAAACTAAACCAAAACAGGCATTGGTAAAGCCAATAGGTTTGCTGCTGACTACCAGTCTTTTGAGTTTGTCAATGCTTGTTTTGTTCTGTCATGGGTTGTGCAAAACTTTATTTTTGGAGAAGATGCCTGGTCCTTTTACGTCTAAAAAAAACATTTGCTAAAAACAAAGCTATTTTTTGGTCACACAAAGGAACATGTTGCCAAAGTACTCCCTAGCACTGAAGGGAACTATTTTGTATGTGGATGTGTTCCTAGTGAAAGGGCAGGATGCCCTTACTCACATTGAAGTTAGCCAGTGACTGAAGTGGGCCAAACCATTGTAACATGCTGTATGTCTTGGCTGATGCTGTTCTCACAGTCTTCTAAGAAACACAAAACTCTAGGGTGATTCTTCCACTTCTGCTACCACACCTACTTTCTTCTTTGTCGCTTCATTTGTACCTGGGCCAGTTGTGGTTGTTTGGTGCCCGCCTTTCATGAAATGTAATTCCGTAGAGGCAGCATCTCTTTGTTTCATTGTCCCTGGCTAATCAGTATTTAACACACCGAATTCCCCATGTTTGTTTTTTACTGACTTTTTTTTGACAGATTTTACCTGCCACACTCTATCAGGTAAAATTACAAGGGTGTGGAAATTATCACACAACCTAAAAATTCGAACCCTGTGCAAACAGGTTTTTGCCCAGGGATCCGAATATAACCCTGAGAACGTAATTTGGGCCAAAGAATCCGACATGAAACCTGACAAAATTTTGGGAGTGATGCCCAAGGTCAGGTTTCTCAAAGAGGTATTGGCAAATTACAAAGCAGAAGCAATATACCTCATCACGTGTGCAGCAAGTGCAAAACATTATAATGTTAGTATGTGTTAAAAATAGCCCTGATGAAAAGAAGTGAGGGGATATCTTTAATTGGGGAGGGGAGCGCAGAATGAATGTTTTTGCTTGACTCATTCCAAACAAAAATGGCGCATGGACGTTTAGTGCTCTAGGCAAATAACATTTTACTTTCTGGAGAGATACTCTTACAATGCAAAAGGGCTGTATTTGGGCATGCTTCAGCAATATGGTGACACAACTAGGTGATCCCTTAAAGGTGCTGGCTTGCTCAGGCTTATGGAAGCATCAACCCTACTTCTTAACAAGAAAAGCCAAGTAGAGCCATCCCTTTCTTACTTACCTGTTCACTTATGTTCAGTGCATATCAGAAACTCCACAACACAGCGCCTGTGTGACAGAAAGGTTAACATCCCCCCACCTTCCCATTCACCACTCACAGTGTAGACAAGGGTAGCTGAGTCTGCATCACTCACTGCCTCGCTCACAGCTTTGTCATTGCTCTGCATGCTGCCGGAGAACTAACTGTTGCAGAGACAGGCACTGTGGGAGCGGAAGTGTGCACACGCTTATAGATATTAATATCAGGCAGATGTGACATACATTTACCACTATATGATCCAAGTAATGAGATAGCATCAACTGCACTCAGTTCATCTGCAGAGGATAGAGGACACTTTTTGTGTGAGACAATTAAAGCACACTGTAAAAAATGTGGTTATTCGTTAAGGGGAGTGACTCCTTAAGGTGTAAAATAAACCTTGACAGGGTGAAGCAAAAAGTCAAAAGTATCCTAAGCTCAACTGCTTACTAGCTATGGCACAGAGGAGAAAGGCTTATCTTAGAGACAGTGTGTAAAATATTTATGCAATACCTAAACAGTAATAAAATCAAACACAGCACAATAAAAGTCCCAAACCAAATTAGGAGAAATGAAAATGACAAATACAATGAAACCAAAACAACAAAGATCTGATAAGGTGAACTAGAGATATTATTTTTTCAGCTTTAAATACAAATAGCACTAAAAACATTATTAAACTTGAACTGCTGTCAAATGGGTGTGGGGGCATAGGGAAAATTTGAGGACGACCACGATGGCGCACAGATTGGATACAGGGATCCGGTTTGACCCCTGATGGAAGATTTACCGGTAGACTTAGGCCCATATTTATACTCTTATGCAAAAGCAGCACAAACTTACAAAATACAATTATATTTTGTACGTTTGCGCCGGTTTTGTGTCAAAAAATGACGCAAATGCGGTGCTAAAAAGGTATAAATATGGGCCTTAGTCTCAAAAATGGAAGTCCGTTGTTTTCAGAAAGGAGGGCTCCTTGAGGTATGTTGGTGACTGGTCCAAATGAAGCTGTTGGTTTCTGTTGGGAGAGCGCAAATCAGGAGAAAATTACACCCAGAATAAATGTAGTGCTTTCACCCAGGCACTTTTATGTATCTCTGGTTTCTCCAATGGATCAGGGCTACAGGCTGCAGCTGAAGATGGCTCCACAAGGACAGATACTGCCTTCTGCTGCAGATTACATGCTGTCGAGAAAAGCCTCAAAGAGGGGGAAATCTGAATCTTCAGCCCAACAGCAACGCGCATTGGTTGGATTGGTTGAGCAGAGCTGTTCTGGATCTCAGGAAGGTTTTGGAGCCAAAATGTTTCTATGTCCAAGGCTTTCAGGGGTGGTAGGAGACTTCCAGACAGACACAGTCAAGGGATCCAAGCCTCAAGAATAGCACTTTGGGGTCTGTCCAGCAGAGGCCAACAGCAGGGTCCAGAGCAGGTCCAGTAGGAACTAGTCAGCTAGGCAGTTTCAGAAAATGGCTTGTGTAACATGTGTCTACTTCTTTGTCTTGGGTACAGGGGGAGTGGGACCAGCCTACCTAGGCTCCCCTCAGGTCTCAAACAGTAGGTTAAATCCTCTTCTGATCGTCCTCAGGTTCAGTAATGTTCTGAAAAGGGTGCCAGGGAGGCAACGTTTATCCTTGACTTTAGCCTGTGGGTGAGGGTGACTCATGGCTCCTCCCTAACCAATGATGTAAAGGTTCCTAGCCATAAACCCTACCTACTTTTATAGCAGTTCCTGATTGTCCTAGTGCAAATAATCCCACAGTGCCTGTCTCTGCCTAAACGAAGAAGGTGAAACCCTTTGCCCTTTATGCAGGGCTAGGTGTGGCCAAGGTATTGAGCAATCCTCCCTCTGTGGTCACTCCAAACAATTTCTGGGGTCCGTTCCCCTCTCACTGGGTCTGGTACCTGCCTGGCAGGTGAAACAAAAGAAATGGCGGGTCCAGGTGTGAGCTGACATCTTCTGTGACAGATGAGGTCCCTTTGAAGTAAATTAAGATCATGGGCACATCCCAAATGTTCATCCTACCAGAAAAAAAAATACCTCCCCATACCAACACCTTTGTCTGTGCTCTTGAAGCAGTTTTCACACCTCATTCAGGGATTGTTCTTTCAGAGGAGTAAAATTGGAGGCCAATACAAAAACATAGTCCCTTTCTAATATCTATCAAACTCTGCCTTCACCTTTAAATGTGACTTTTGATAAGCAATAAAAAGAGTTGTTCAGTCATATTTCTGGCTGGTCTCTACCCTGGGGTAGCATTATTAATATTTAATACTGCTTCCTAGTGTTTGTCTATGTACCAGCCAGCCTTATTACAGCGAAAATTGATTTTTAGTGCTAGCCACTGCAACAATATGTTAATATTACATTTATACATATCCTACTTCTAAATACCACACACCCTGTCTGGTGGGCAGCCAAATCTACTTAGGGGTGAGTGATTATTATTTGCAAAGAATGTTTCGGTTTGCCAAAAGGATGTCAAGTTGAATGGCTGTTTTTAAGCTGCTCCAGTTAGGTTACAATTGTAGGCTTGTAGCCAGGTTTTCGCTGCCACTGTTCTGAATGGCACAATAGGTGCTGCAGTCCACTAGTGGCATTTAAGTTCCAGAGCCTGGTTACAGTTTGTACCACATACTAGGGACTTATAGGCAAGGTAAATATGCCAATTAGGAGTGTGACAATTCCACCATGTTAAAAGGGGGAGCACAGGCAGTTCTACAGTTCTACAGCCAGAAAATAGGGCCTGGCAAAAGGGTGAAAAATCAAAATTTATATTTCCTACACACACCTCCATCAGGCCAGAACTTGAAGGGCACTAGTTGTAAAAGCATTTCAACATGTAAAAATATGTCACATGTGCAAATTGTTAGACCTAAGCGTGTGAGTCATTCACAAGATGACTTTGCATGCATAGATCAATCTAATTTTACTTAGTAGTGCCCCATATTTGAATAAATGACCCCACATTTGTGTAATAAAATGCTGGGGTAATTCACATGTAAGAGGGAAGGAGTGAGTAGTTCAAGACCTAGGTTTACCTTGAATGTTTGAGTATGCCTACAAACACATTATTTTGTGACCATTCACAAACTCCTGTGCGATCCTTTCTGACTTTGTAAATGGTCAGAGATTTATGCTAGTCAAGGGCAGAACTGTAGACATAGGCATTACTCCAAGGGAGAACATTTGTATTTTAATGTGGAGAAAGAAGCAAAAAAAGGCAAGGAGCTGCACAGTAACACTACCTTACTTCAATGCAGAATTGTGCTGTGTGAGTAAGTCCAAACATGATTTTCGCAGCAGTATGCTTGGAAGCCTTTGAGTATGCAGTATTCCAGTCCTACCTTTGGAAAGGTTTGTGAATCCTTAAAAAGGGAAACTTTACAAAAGTATGTTCAAGCAGGAGTGGAAATCTCTGAGCAGACTTTTACACTTTAAAAAAAATTAAATCCAAAGTCTCTGGAGTGAGTGTTCATCCTGTATGATGCCTGATAGTTTTATAGCACATTAGTGTTTTTTTTGTTTTTGTTTTTTTAAATGAAACATGACATCCTCATTACGAAATGGCAGATATTAGATGTAATATTTTCTGCAGCTGACAGTTAGTGATATTGTAGGATATGTTGTTTATCATGCACAATAAATAGCATCTATTATGAGATTTTCCTCAAGAACGCAAATAAACATTCTTCCTTCACCAAAATCTGCTTGGCCTAGCATTTACCAGGTATTTTCTCCTGCATCAGGGATGCAGTGTGTTTCACATTCACTATATATCCCTGAAGTGATTAATGCCACAAAACCCATAATTCAAATTGATAGTTTTCAAACATTGAAGATTATCAGCCAACTTGCAAAGAGGGCCTAAGATTTCCTAGGACCCCGAAGTTTGTGAATGTATCATTCAAGCAATTTAACATCAATCTATGGTATCTTGTGGGCCATGCTTTGGAATATAAGGCATGGGTGCTCAGTCACTTCCTCAACTACTCAATTCCATTTGGGCAGAGAGGCAGGTGTTTGATGAGGAAATCTTTGATGCCTTCCCCCTGTTTCATGGTTTCAGCCTTCAACCCTACTACATCAGGGCAGTTGGAGAATATTTTCCTCAGGGCATCCATATCCAGTGCCTATATGAATTAAATGTGGCCGTCGTGCTCTGAGTTGGTCAGCGTGACCTTTGGGATGCAAACATGGATGAACACCATTTTGGTTTCCTCACCAATAATGCTACTCACATGCTCTCAAGTCACCTATGGCTAGGGTTTTCCCCGGGGTGTTCTTCTCGAAGCACAAGATCCATTTCCCGGCCCCATCCAACAATGGTCGCAGTTTAGCCCTCAACCCTTCCTTGTCCATCTGGACCCATGACATAGATGGCCCCTGATGTACCCTTCTGCACTAGTGGATATATTCACATTTTGGGCAACCCCAATGATTTTCCTTCAACATAGTGCTCCCATCTCCTCAGACACTCTTGCATTTAAGGGTTGTGCAAACATTCTGCCTTTGTATTGAGCCACTATGTGCCTAGGGGTTAATTCACCAACCTTATGCATTCTGGGAGGTTAGTAGACGTCCTCATTGCTGCTCCTCTCGTGCATATGCAAAGGCACCATTTGGTTCTTCTGTGTCTGAGTTGTGTTCCACCAGGTTGCCTTGGTCCCTAATCTCCTGATCAGCTCCACTCCTTCGCTGGCACTCTTGGGATGTATGGACTCCAGTTGGAAGCTTGCCTTCTGATTCCAACCCGGATTCTTCTGCAACTCGGGCTGTGTATCTATTCCTACCCTCCTCAGGTGGAGAGTGCCCTGCTTTACTCTGTCCTTGTGCTTCTACAGTGCGAGTTCTTTTCCTCCTCAGTAAGGGCCTTTCCTCTGATTCCCATCTAGACTGCTTCCTTCGCTCAGAACTGTGCGCTGTCCTTCTAATTTGAGACCTATCTTTGAATTAATTCTTGGTGGTTTCCTCGACTGCCTGGGCGTACCCTTAGGCTCCCTCCCCTCTGCCAGACCTCGGAGGACTGGGTCCTCTTTCCTCACTCTCACTAGCGATCTCACTGTCTAAGATTGCTACGAACTTCCCTTTTACTCGGGTTACCTCCTCGCACCCAATTGAGGTGCCTGTCCACTGGGCCACTGGGCTTAGTCCTTCGACCATGGGGAGTCTAGCTTTGGGGTGTCCTATGCTGGACAGGTAGGGTGTAGGGAGTGTCAGGGCCTGCTGGTCCTTTAGTCCTCTCTGCCTCGATCTGGTCGCCTGTTGTCCAGTGGGGGCCCTTGGGCTCCCTTGATGGGCAGATTAGTGTATCCCAATGTGAGGATAACAGGAATCAGGGACAGAAATTCCATACTTACATATGGCAGGGGAAGTGCAGATGCCTTATTTGCTGAAGGTGGGCAGAGGTTATTGGCCTGGACCTCCTCAAAGACAGCCCATAGTCCCAATAATGCTTCCCGTTTGACCTTCTTCTGTCCTGTATACTTTGCCTGTATATATGTTTTAGTTTGCTCAATTATGTTGGTGTTAATAGTTCCTTCTTTAGGCCAAGGGTATGTGTGTGCCTTGGTATGTGTGTACAATTCATGGCAGAATTTGCTCAGTATTTTTGAGTAGGGAACATACTTTTCATGTGCTCAAGAGGGGTCTCCATGGTGGGACATGGGTACACTCTCTTTCCTGAAGTGTTTTTGTTACTGTTCTACTTTTACGTCTTTAGGGTAACTACTTACCCATGTCCTATCTTTCCCTTTTTATAAGATTTCTTTCTCCTAAACCGTTAGCTGTTGTATTTTTTTAGATTAAAAACCAAAAAAGCCTCCAGTGGCAGGGAACATGTACAGGCATTACTGGATCTACTCCGATAGTGGGAAATATTTACAAGTTTACTGACTCTAATCTGGTGGGGGAGGATAGATACAGATGGGGATTCAGTGAGCTTGGTACTATTAAAGTTATTCACAGATACATCAAAATAAACACCTAACAAACAAACGCATGAAGATTTACAGTCCTAGGAAAAATGCAATTGTACAACATTAGGAATGTGTTTATAAAATAGTGAGCCTCACTTTGGCATCAAACAACAATTTTGTGTGAATTACCTATCCTCTTCCTTATACATTAAATATTGGGAAAAACACAATATTAAACATTTACAACAAACACAGTCACATTGATCTACCAGCATCACAATGTCAAAACAACATTATTGTAACTGGCAGAGGGGTTAGCAGACTAGGCCCATAAAAAAGAAATCAGAGGAATGGCTCGTTTGCTAAGCTTTAGCCCTGCACACTCCTAGCACATGTTATTCCATGACTAAAGGAAGCTCTGTGCTGTGTGGGAACTAGGGGAGCACAATAATAGTGTTGATACCACCTCAGGGGAAAGGGTTTGCGCAGAGAAAAGAGGGACTTACTTAACTGATTATATACCCTTTCTTGGTAAAAACATAAGATATGACTTATCTCCAGGATTCCAATCATTCTAGGTCCCTAACATTGGAATTACACCCTATGTCACACCCAGGGGTCCTGCGTACCCTCTTCGTAATACCCAGCAATGCAAGTGAACACTCCTCTCGCTTCTTTCAGACACCAGCAGTGCTAAGAATTCAATAGTGCTGAGATAATCTCTTTAACCTAATAAGATTGAGATGGGGGCCCTATATCACACCCAGAGCCTATGGGTGCCGACTGCGTGGTGCTCAGCAGTGTAAGCGAACACTCTGCTTCACTTCTTTCAGACACTAGCAGTGTTAATAAACCACTAGTGCTACAATAACCAGCTTAGCCTAAGATTGAGATGTGGGCCCTATGTAATACCCAGAGCCTATGTGTACCGACCACATGATGCCCAGCAGTCCAAGTGATCACCCTGTTTAACACACTTAGGGACTAAGGCCCTCATTATGAGCCTGGCGGTCTGTGACCGCCAGGCTCGCGGTTGGCGGGAGCACCGCCGACAGCCTGGCGGTGCCCCTTAGGGCATTCTGACCGCGGCGCTTTGGCCGCGGTCAGTGCAGGAAAACCGGCGGTCTCCCGCCGGTTTTCCGCTGCCCGTCAGAATCCTCCAAGGCGGCGCAGCATGCTGCGCCGCCTTGGGGATTCTGACACCCCCTACCGCCATCCTGTTCCTGGCGGTTCGCCCGCCAGGAACAGGATGGCGGTAGGGGGTGTCGCGGGGCCCCTGGGGGCCCCTGCAGTGCCCATGCCAATGGCATGGGCACTGCAGGGGCCCCCGTAAGAGGGCCCCGCTTGTATTTCACTGTCTGCATAGCAGACAGTGAAATACGCGACGGGTGCAGTAGCACCCGTCGCACCTTCCCACTCCGCCGGCTCGATTACGAGCCGGCTTCATGGTGGGAAGGTTGTTTTCCCCTGGGCTGGCGGGCGGCCTTTTGAAGGCCGCCCGCCAGCCCAGGGGAAAACTCAAAATACCCGCCGCGGTCTTGCGACCGCGGTACGGTATTTTGGCGGCTCCCGCCAGGCGCGCGGTCACCGCGTCCGGCAGGGAGTCGTAATGACCCCCTAAGTGTACCACTGTATATCGCCCGGCAATCCAGCAAATACACACCTCTTAAAACACAGATGTCAGCTGTATGTCACACCCAGAGCCTATGCGTTCCACTTTATTACTCCCAGGAGTCCAAGCGGTGAGCAACCAATACAATATAAAACAACTGAAACAAGAACACAATTTTCACCCTTCCTGATGCTATTGAAAAGGTGACTCCTCACGGGTTATGTTTCCTAATTTGCCACACGTCAAATGCTAGGACTAAGGAGCAGATGTGGTCTCTTTGCCTTTTGACAGTGGCTTCAGGATGGATCTTCACCCTAAGGATTCAGCAGAGCTTTCAGTCAATTGCGGCGTCTACTCAGCATCCTTGTTACGCAAATGTGAATCCGTCTTGGTGGGGTTCAATACCTTCAGCTGCAGTCGGGTCTGAGATGCCAATCTCTCCTATCTGGCTTACCAAAATGGTGCTTTACAGGAGATTTTACCTCAAAAACCAAAATACAAGAGGCATCTGGCAGAGCAGGAAACAGTTTGTTTAATCAAACATTATGGCCGGGAGAGCAGCTACAGAATCAGCTCCGAGGGCTGTCTCTCGGAGTGTGTCAGTTTGGAACACATTTTATCCATTCTCAAGGACCATAAAACTATAACAGTTGTTGTAAAGTCATGAATATGAATTCCAGAGAGCGAGAATGCAGGGTGCCTCGACCAGGTGTGGACACAATGTGGGCTAGCAAGTACTTGTCCAGATGTCTGGCCTGAGGGGCGTGTGGTCACCTTATGTGCTGTGTGTGTTGTGTCTTGATTGGCTAGGTGTTCCTAACTAAATGTGGAATCTATCTTTATGATGTTTTGGAATACCTGTGTCCCTGTGGCCATGTATGCTTTATTGAGGTCAACCTCCTGGGACTATTGTAAGATAGCTGCTGTGGGATCTTAATATAAGTTGTCCTGTGCGTGTTTGGCTGTTGGCTTAATGTTATCCCACCCATGACCTGTTAGTTATTAACCTTTAAGCCTGGGTTGCAGATCTGCCTGACCAAATAGCTTTGTGCTGGGGTCAACGGAGAGTTCACAATGGGGATATCTAACAGTGGCAATGCGCTTTAGTTTGAGTATGAAAATGTATTGTTTGTATCCAAAGATACCATATTGTCGTGCACATCAACAGAACTTTTAATAAATATAAAAAAATATTTTCTTGGAAGACTTTTGTAGTTGTTTCCTGTTGAAAGTTGCAGATTAAAGTTTATAATGTGTCATTTTTTTAGGATTCAGCTACAGCACCACTAGTGAAATTAGCTCTTGGGGGCAAGTCATAGGAAGGACATGCCAGCCTTAATTTTGCAAATGTTACACTGATATCAGGGACCCTAACTTGTGGGTGACAAGATGTACTTAGGGGTGGCTTATTAATGTTTAAAAGCAGGGTTTCCAACTTGTCAAAAAGGATTATTTTTGATACGTTTGACAGCAAGGTTTTAAGCTGGTGCAGTCAGGGTGCACATGGTAGGCCTGAAGCCATGTTTTACAGGACTCCCCTATGGATGGTATAATAGATACTGCAGTCCAAAAGTGACATTTATCTTCCCAGTCTCTGGTGCATTTTCTACATGATACATGAGGGACTTATAGGGAAGTTAAATATGTAAATCAGGGATAATTCAATTTAGCCATGTTTAAGAGGGATCGCTAGCACTTTACTCTTGTTTAGTAGAGTTTTAAGCCTAGCAAAAATAGGACCCTAAAAAAGGCGAAATATCTAGTGTGACCATGCAGAAAAGGCAAATATCCTATTATGTCTTTCTCAAGATGTGGGTGGCAATGATTGATGGCTTATCTGGCCCACAGACATAAGCTGTTGGTCCACTGTGAATAGGAGAGTAGTAATGGCAATGGGGGAGCTGATTGTATCTCCTCATGCAAATTTATGTTTAATGAATTGGAATTGGATTAGACAAGCTGGACCCATGTGGTAGGAAACAAAATATAGAAGGTATGGCTCAACTATCCCAGTATCAAATGCTCTCTTTCATGCAAATTATTAAAGCCCCAAATAATAGTGACTCACCATTGCTTGGTTCACAAATATTTTGCTATGTGTAGATGTGATTATTCTTATAGTACTGACGTGTAGATGTGATTTTTCTTCTAGTACTTATGACTGATATGTAGTTATTCGCATAGTACTTATAATACTGATGACATACTCCTTAGTTCCAGTATTTGCCTCTGTAGGAAAGTGCCTCTTTTCACATGGTAACCTCCCCACCTCTACACACTTTTCTCCTGGTTTCTGGTGCTATTTCCTCTGACAGTGCCCTGTGTCCCTGTGAAGAAGGTCCCCAGTGCAAGATCTTTTTCCCTAAAACTGCACAGCAATTTTTCCCAATTGGGAAACCTTTAGTTGCCACTGTAAGTCCCTAGTAAATTGTACCCCTGGTACCTAGAGCATGGGGTATTAAAGAAAGGCTCCTGAAGGCTGCAGCACAGATTATGTCACCCTCAGGAACCCTCTAACCTAAGTGCACATAGTGCTGCCTTCACAGGTTGCGTGTCTTGGTGCAGACCTGAAATGAAAACATGACACACAGCCTGTGTGTCCTGTCATGTGCACCCTGCATGCAATATATGTAAGTCACCTCTCTGGCAGGCCTTCCAGAGCAAGGCAGGGTGCTTTAGATTACATGTGAGGGAATACTTGCATCAGCAGATATGCATTTGCTATGTCCTAGTCAATTCTCAGACATAGTAAGTGAATAGTGCAGCTTTTTCAAGTACATGTGCTGGACACTGGTCATTATGAGTTGCACAGCTACATGTTGGCTTCACTGACAATAAGGATGTTTGGTATCAAAACTCTCTTTTTAATAAACCCTCACTGAATCCAGTGATGGATGTATTAATACATGCACTCAGAAGGCACCTTAAATGTGTATTTCCTTGAAACCTACCAACTCCTAGAGTGGGCACTGACTGGTCAGCACCAATGCAGCCACTTTAGACAGATTTCTGGCCCCCTGAGGTGAGGGCCAATGCTCTTGAGAGCTCAGAACAAAGGCCTGCTCTGGGCAGATGTGTGACCTCCTCTCCCAGGCAGGATGGACATTCTAGGGTGTTGAGCTTCAAAGGCGTTGCACCTTTGAAATGTGACCCAGGCCCCTCGAAATAGTGGAAGAGCGGACCCCCAGTTCCTGACCCCACTTTTGGTGGCAGGACTGGTGAGAAAATTTGGTAAATTAGGAGGAGTGCTCACTTCATACTAATCCCACAACTAGGGTGAAAAAGCTGAAATGGGTATTACTTTTTAAATTCCTTTGTCTTTCATGGAAGGAATTAGACCAATAGGGTTAGAGCTATGCCACTTCCCAAAGGAAGTGGTCATAGGAAGAGTGTAGTCACCCTAAAGGCGAGTAGCCCATTGGCTACCACCTGGTACTCCCTGCAATGCCCCTAAATTCAGTATTCAGGTGGCACCCCTGAACTCCAGAATCAGATTCCTGTTAACCTAAGAAGACCTGGACAAAACAGAAGTCTGCCTGAGGAACTCCAATACAGCCGTCTGGAAGCACCTTTGCAGCCGATGCCCATGGCCCGAGTCCAAGTGTCCCACCAGTCAAGTTAAGGTTCCCCAGTGCTTCTGACCCAGAGTCCATCATGGACTGACCCCTGCCAGACTATACAGCAATGCCTGCAACCTAAATCCGAGGTCTCTTCCTGACCGCGACCTGCGCGGTAAGCTGTTTCTGATGCTAAAAGACACCCCTGCACCCGGAGCCCCTTGGCCTTGGGGAGCTAGACCGTTGGTGTCCCTACTACCTCTGGCATCTTAACTTACTTGAGCAGCTGTGGGTTGACCTCTCCCAGCCCCCTGGCCAGAACCTGCATGGACTATAATTGGGAGCCCGAGGCTGTGTTGGCACTCTGAACTCGGCCACCCCACTGCCAATGAGGGTGTAAGTTTGGTGCTGCGTTGTGGCATCCCTATCTTTGCTTCAAGCCATGGAGATCATCCCCCTGACCCGCTCTACTTACCTGTAAGCAGCACTGCAGTGGATACCCCTGTCTCCATTGGATAGCATTGGGCGCACAATTCTGTGTTGGCACACTGCACCCAGCCGCCCAGCTGCTGAGGGTGTAAGTTTGGTGCTGCCTTGTGACCCCCCCCCCCACTGGGTCTTGCCTCAACCCCCAGAGACCAGCCTCTGACACCGCCTGTACTTACCTGGGAGCAATGCATCATCAGTCCCCCCAGTCTCCAATGACTAACATTGGACACCAACTCTGACTTTGACCTTGGCATCCAGCTGCCGCTGTGCCGCTGTGGGTGGACACTTGGAATCAACCTGAGCCTTGCCTGGTGCTAAACTGAAACCCTGAAGACTGGATTTGTAAGTTGTGTACTCACCTGAGAAACTGAATTGTTGTTTTCCTTCCATAGGCTCTATTTGACATGGGGTCTCTAGTTGGCAGAGGTATACATCCTTGTCCAAGCAGGGACCAGAATCCTATTCAGGGTAAGTCACACACACTCCAAATTATCCTGTGTCCACCCTCTGGCAGCTTGGCAGTGAGCAGTCAGGCTTAACTTAGAAGGCAATGTGTAAAGTATTTGTGCAATAAATCATGCAATAACACAGTGAAAACACCACAAAAATACACCACACAGGTTTAGAAAAATATAAGATATTTATCTGAGTGAAATAAGGTCAAAACGATCAAAATTTGATAGGTACAAGTTGAAATATCACTTTTGAAATGATAAGAAAAGTCTTAAGTCTTTAAAAATCAGCAATTGTTTCTTGTGTGCACAAAGTACAAGGTATGCGTCAAAATTACACCCACGAAGACCGCAGAGGAGGCATTGCATGGAAAGAGGCAGGTGTGCAGTGGATTTCTGGGCGCACACAGATGATGCGTCGATTCTTTTTGACGCGGCAAGAGCTTTGAGTCGAATTCTGGAACGCAGGCTTGAATAGTCCTTGCGATGCGGGGTCTTTTGACACCCAGGGACAATGCGTGGAAATCCTGGGCGTGCTGGGTGAAGTCACAGGTCCTGCTTTGATCCGATGGGCTATGTGCAGAAAGTCGGGCTGCATCGTTCCGGCTTGGCAATGCGTCGATCCTGGGGGCTGTGCATCGAAGTTCCTGTTGCAATGCTGACACTGCATCAATCTCCTCTCGGGGAGCCGGGCTGCATTGTTGTGGAGTGGCAATGCAGTGATTTTTTCATTGCTAGGCAGGCTGTGCAGCGATTCCGGAAGGCTGTGTGGAAATTTTCAACGCACAAGGAGTTCCTTGGAAGAGAAGAAGTCCTTTTGGCCCTGAGACTTCAGGAAACAGGAGGCAAGCTCAATTTAAGCCCTTGGAGAGCACTTCTCAGCAGAGCGAGAGGGCAGCAAGGCAGCAGTCCTTCACAGCAAAGCAGTCCAGGTGAGTCCTTTGGACAGCCAGGCAGCTCCTCTTGGCAGGTTACAGGATCTGGCTTAGAGTGTCTGTCCCAGGAAGTTTCTGAGTTGGTAGGGTCAGGGACCCAGTTTATATACCCAAAAGTGAATTTGAAATGGGGGAGACTTCAAAGAGTGGTTTTGAAGTGCACAAGGTCCCCTCTCAGTACAGGTCTGTCTGCCACGGTCCCAGTAAGAGGTGTGGCAGTCCTTTGTGTGAGGACAGCCACTAGCCTTTGAAATGTAAGTGTCAAGCCCCTCCACCCTTGCAGCCCAGGAAGACCCATTCAGTATGCAGATGTGTGCAAGTGGGACTGAGCATCCTGTGTATTTGTGGTTCTCTGGGTGAAATGCACAAGAGAGTTGTCAACCAGCCCAACCCAGACGTGGATTGGAGACAGGCTGTGAGGCACAGATGGATTTTAAGTGCAGAGAAATGGTCACTTTATATAAGTGGCATTTCTAAAAGAGTAATATAAAATCCCATCTCACCAGTCAACAGGAGTTTGTATTACCATTCTGGCCATATTTAATATGACCTGTCTACCCCTTTCTGTTCAAAATCTACCACTCAAACAGGATATGAGGGTAGCCCTAATGTTAGCCAATGAAGGGAGCAGACCTCACTGCAGTGTAAAACGAACTTAGGAGTTTTCGACTACCAGGACATATAAAACACACAGGTATATGTCCTGCCTTTTACCTACTCAGCACCCTGTCCTATAAGTTACCTAGGGCCTACCTTTGGGGGGACTTATATGTAGAAAAAGGGGAGTTTAAGGCTTGGCAAGGACTTTTAAATGCCAAGTCGAAGTGGCAGTGAAACTGCACACACAGGCATTGCAATGGCAGGTCTGAGACATGTCTAAGGTGCTATTTATGTGGGTGGCACAACCAGTGCCATAGGCCCACTAGTAGCATTCAATCTAAAGTCCCTTAAAGTGCACTTTACTAGGGACTTACAAGTAGATTAAATATGCCAATTGGGTATGAACCAACGTTACCATGTTTTAAGGGAGAGAGCTAATGCACTTTAGCACTGGTTAGCAGTGGGAAAGTGCGCAGTCCTAAAACCAGCAAAAACGGTGTCAACAAAGTGGAGGGAGGCAGGCAAATAGTTGGGAGTGACCACTCTAAGGCTGTCAGGTCTAACAGGCTAACATTGAAGACTCTGAAAATTGCACTGTGTCGATTTTTGAAACAGCAAAGTACTTTTTATTCAAAAATGCTTACCTTATAACGAAGCTCTTTGGTTCAAAGCATATATAAAAGGAACTGTTATTTTTCTAAATTGGTCTTGGATTTGGTCTGTGACTGTGGGTTTCATTTATTGCCTCTGAGAGTACAGCAAATGCTTAACAAGACTCCTTAATAAGCCTAGCTGCTTGCCAAAACTGCCAGAAAAAGGTAAATAGACCTATCTATTTATCCCTCTACAAACCTTTGGGGATTCACTGGACTCTCTGCACAATGTACTTCATTGTAGTGCACTATATAGAGCTAGGTTCATACAGTCTCCAAGCTTACTCCTGTCACTCAGGAACAAATCAGGAGTACTACATGATTCATGTAGTATGAGTAAATCACTGCAAACTCTTTGTGACTCTGACCCACTGTATATAATGGGATGGCAGTGTGGCTTCTTGCACACCCTCTCTTGAGGTTGCACTAATTTAGTGTGAAACACTTTTCATAGCAAGAGTGCTGCCATCAGTGCCATGCCACTAAAGTCATAGGGGCCATGGAAAATCCAAGCATCACACAAAGAATAAATGTAGCAAATAAGAGATGTCCCTTAAGCAGGAGAGTTGTAAGGGTGTGGACGGTGGTGCATTTTGGAGCATGCTGCCACAAATATATTACTAATGTATTAGGTGGTAATGTACTGTCATTTACAGATGGCAAGCATTCGATTAAAATGACCACTGAATTTGCACAGATATGCAGTTTCAATGATAAAACTACATAGCACAAAATTATGTGTGGACATTTTATTTCAGAGAATATTTATCATTTATGCAACAACAAGTAAAGTGTCTTGATCAATTTTTGTATCCTTTTAAAATCTTTGTTTCCCTCACACTCCATAATTACAAAATATGTGCTTCATTTGCACTTTCCTTAAGTTTATTTAGATGTAGTTGTGCATTAGGTAAAAAATTACATCCTACAGCCTTTCCTTTCACTGTCCCTGTACACCAGCCAGATTGGTACATTGTTCATAAGCCTCTTTATTGCTTATTCACCTTCTGCACTTCAACATGGTTATTTGGGGGAGCGGGCCTGAAGCACTCCTTCTCACTAACTCCTACTTCCAGCATCCGTGTGTGTTTACAAGTAAAGGTGCTATTTATTGCATCTGATAAATAACGATACCCTGGAGTTTGTTATTTATGGGGTGCGATAAATAACACCTATTATGAGTTATTGGGGAATAACATGCAGATTTTGGAGTTTAACACAACAAATTCTGGATGATACTGTAAATACTGTGCACATTTCCCCTGTTAAGGGCCTGATCAGGATTGGGTTGGTTAATCTGATTGTAAACACTTGTTTATGCCAAAGTCGCAATATAAGCAACTCATAATCAGGCCCTGTGAGTAACTCGCTTTTAAAACTCTAGTTAAAGGCACAATAAACTGTATGCTCTTCGATTTCATAGCTGTTAGACTTTTCATCCTTGGCGTGATCTCACTTAACTGTTTGCCTCTGTTCCCCAGGTTGTTGATGTGTGCTGGACTCTGATTTTACTGTTTTTATTACTCTGGACACTTTACCACTGCTACCCAGTGCTAAAGTACAAGTGCTCCTTTACAAAATGTGTATGTAATTGGCTTAGCCATAATTGGCATATTTGATTCACTAGTAAGTCCCTAGTAAAGTGCACTGGAGGTGCCAGGGTCTGTAAATCAAATGCTAGTAGTGGACCTGCAGCAGTGGTTGTGCCACCCACATACGTAGCTATATAATCATGTCTCAGACCTGACACTTCAGTGTCTGTGTGTGCAGTTTTAACTGTAAATTCAACTTGGCAAGTGTACCCACTTGCCAGGCCTAAACCTTCCATTTTCTTCCATGTCAGACAACCCTAAGGTAGGCCCTATGTTGCCTCAAGGGTAGGGTGCAGTGTATGGTTAAGGTAGGACATATAGGGGGTTATTCTAACTTTGGAGGAGGTGTTAATCCGTCCCAAAAGTGACAGAAAAGTGACGGATTTACCACCAGCCGTATTACGAGTCCATTATATCCTATGGAACTCGTATTACGGCTGGTGGTATATCCGTCACTTTACCATCACTTTTGGGACGGATTAACACTCCTCCAAAGTTAGAATAACCCCCATAGTGATGTGTTTTATATGTCCTGACAGTGAAATATTGCTAAATTTGTTTTTCACTGTTGCAAGGCCTGTCCCTCTCACAGGTTAACATGGGGGCTACCTTTAAATCGGATTAAAGTGTAGATTCCCTTTGGGAGCGGATGGACATGTGGAGTTTGGGGTCTCTGAGCTCACAATTTAAAAATATCTTTTAGTAAAGTTGATTTTAAAATTGTATGTTTGAAAATGCCACTTTTAGAAAGTGAGCATTTTCTTACTTATACCATTTCTGTGACTCTGCCTGTTTGTGGGTTCCCTGTCTGGGTCGATTTGACAGTTGGGCTGGTTGCGCCTCACACTAGACAGTGACACAAAGGGAGATGGGGTGTAGCCTGCATATTCTGATGAGCCATCTGTGCTAGGAGGGAGGGGAGGAGTGGTCACTCACACCTGAAAGGGCTGTGCCTGCCCTCACACAATGCAGTCTCCAACCCCCTTGTGAGTGTCTGGGGCCTGGCCTGGGCAAGGCAGGATTTCACATTCAAAAGAGACTTTACTTTGAAGTAGAACTACTTCAAAGGAGAAATTGGGTATAAGAAGGGCACCCAAAACCACAGACTTTAGCAACACTTCTGGAAACAAGAGGAACCTCTGCCCAGAGAAGAGCTGAAGAGCTTAGGAAGAAGAGCTGCCCTGCCTGTGACTGTGCTTTGTGGAGCTATCCTGCAGTTGCTGCTTCTCCCAGAGTAAGAGAGCAAAGTCTGAACTTTGAGTGCCTTCTGTCTTGAGACGAACTCTCCAAGGGCTTGATTTAGAGCTTGCCTCCTGTTGTTTGAAGTCTCAGGGACAGCAAAGACTTCTCTCTGCCAGCACCTGGAGTCTCTGGAGAGACTCCTACTTTTTCCTGTGGTGCCCATCCAGTTCCTGGGACCCTGAAAGGAGAAGCTGGCAGCCTAAGCAGAGGCAATCCACGCACAGAGCGCTGTGCGGGGAAAAGATCGACGTAACTCCGATCTGCGGCTGAAGAAACGACGCGCAGCCAGCTCTGCGGCTGAAAATTGACGCTCGCCAGAAACGTGACCGAAGAATCGACACATGGAGCTGGAGAAACGACGTGCAGCATTGCTGACGGAGTCTGGAAGATCACAACCTGCGCTGTGTGGTTTTTGGATCATCGTGCGGCTGGATTTCCGACGCAAGTACTGCTGGGCGTGTAAAAACAATGCAAGGCCTGCCCGGACCCGAGAGTGCTGACTGGATCGACGCATCGCTCTCCTGCGGAGAGAAGAAACGTCGCACCCGACCCAATGAACAGAGAAACAACGCAAGGTCCAGTTCGTGAGTGGAATCAACGCATTGCAAGCCCTTTTTGACACACACTCACCCGTGCAGGGTTATTTTTGACGCACCCAAGGTACATTTTCACGCCAACAGTGTTAGTGTGTGTTTAAAACTACTTAAAGACTCTTTTTGCATTTTTATTGATAACTTGACTTGTGTATTGTCGATTTTTGTTGTTTCGGTCTTGTTTTGTTTAGAATATTATTTCCTAGTTTTTTTAAACCAGTGTTGTGTCATTTTGTAGTGTTTGCATGAAGTTACTGTGTGTTGGTAGAAATACTTTACTCCTAGCACTCTGACGTTAAGCCTACTGCTTTGCCAAGCTACCAAGGGGGTAAGCAGGTGTTAGCTGAGGGTGATTCTCTTTTACGCAGACTAGAGTGAGGATCCTTGCTTGAACAGGGGATAACCTGACTGTCAATCAAAGACCCCATTTCTAACATTGGTGATCAGCGGTTGGGATTTGGACTTGTATTTGTACTTGACATACAGTAATTAAGTGTACACTAACATTTGAGTTCAAACCACTACGTGACCAAAAACTACTTGTTTGGTGATCTTTATATTTTTTCTCTTTGGGACTGTTTTTGTTCTACTTCCATTTTTTTCCGCTGATTCCTTGATTGACTTTCTTTGGAACTTCATTTGGGAACTTGTTTTTTCTGCATTTGGAACTTTGAATTTGTTTTTGAATCTTCACCATGTCCCAAGCTGTCAATGCATCAGTTGGAGCTGACTTTGACCTTGAGAAATTGGAGAGTTATACCAAGGCTCAGTTGAAGCAGTTCTGTAAATGTTTTGACTGTCCCATTAAGAGCTCATCCAGGGAGGAGGAGCTGCAAAAGGCGCTGAGGGCCTGGGTGACAGTCAAGAGCACTGAAGGGCACTCAGAGGATGAGGGAGATGAGGAGGAGGAGTGTTTTGTACACAATGGTATTGTAGGTGGGCCTGTTATGTCCAGGGAGAAGGTCTCCAGGGCAGGTAGCAGTGTCGCATCTAAGGGTCTGACACCTGAGGATTTACAAGACAGACAGGCAGGAAGGGAGTCCCAATTGGAGCAGAGAAGACTAGCCCTTGAGGAGATGAAGTTAGCGATGGCTCATGAGCTTAGCTTGAGAGAGATGGATCATAGAAGCCAGTCCAGTAGAGATGGTGGCAGCAATCCTACAGTGCAGTCTGAGAGGAGGCTGTACATTCCTAAAGACGTTGTGAAGGATTACAAGAGGGAGGATAACATATACTTGTGGTTCAAGGGGTATGAGTCTGCTCTCCACATAAATATGGTCCCTGAAGTTCATTGGGGGGTGGGTCTGTGGAAGCACTTTGAGGTAGAGAAGAGGGATATACTGACAGCCTTAGGGGATGCTCAGAGTCTCACCTAATCTAGCATGAAGGATGCCTTGCTTACAAGGTATGGTCTTACCCCTGAGCAGTACAAGGATAAGTTTAGGTCCTACAAGAAGAAGGAATCCCAAACATGGTTGGAATGTGTTGACTCTTATTGCAGGTCACTGGAAGGTTGGGTGAAGGGCAGTAGGATAACGACGTATGAGGGGCTTTACAATATGATTGCTTGGGAGCACTTGTACAGTTTATGTTTTCAGAGCTGCACCAGCACCGGATTGACAGCAAGCTGATTGAGCCCAGGAAGCTTGCACAGGAAGCGGACCGCTGGGAGAGCACCAGGGTCCAGGAGAGGTATGGGGGAGACCACGCCAAGGGTGGGCAGGGTCCCTCTCAGAAGAAAGGGAGGGGTAAGGGTAAACAGGGGGAATTCTCTAAAGGGCCCCAAACTGATTCCCAGGGTAAGGTTTCCCGACCTCCCAGTGAAAAGAAGTTGACATGGAGACACTTCTTTCTTGTTCAAAGTCTTTTTATTACATCCACCCACAACAGCATAACCAGCAACCTTTCCTCAATGTCTCCTTTTCTCCCGATCTCCAACCGTTCCCCGTAGAATCCTCAGGACAAGGATTCTAAAGAATTCTATTGCCAGGCAATTACCATGGCAATACCAAAGGACTCACGTTAACTAAAACATAACACATCTCCCCCTTTAATAAATAAAAAAAAATTATAACCATCTGATAACATAACTATATACATTTACATAACAAGCAAACATAATATAAGACTTACAGAACAACTGTACATTAAAGTTTTAATCACAGTTCTTAAAGCTTAACTAAAATATAACTTTAACTCACAAAATCCCTGAGGTGTCTAGGATATATGCAGCTCCTTCCACTCCTTCTTACTCCTACATTCACACCTACATCAGGCAAAACAGCATCATGTTCATCCAACAACTTGGAACACTTAGCTAGTCGAGACATGCTCCAAACTTCGCCACCTTCTAGAACAACAACATTCTTCTTCACTTCTATAATCTTCTTCGGTCCAATATATTTAGATTCTCCTTTAGGACACCACACAGGTTTCTTAATAAACACCAAATCACCTTCACACCAACTCTTCTGACTCACACAACGCCTCTCATCAAATCGCTTCTTATACTTTGTTTTCGCAATAACTCTAGCCTGAATATTCTTTAAGTCATTACACTTTGCTCTAACTTGAGTTTTAGGATGCAACCACGAGGGATTCAGCTTTGAGCCTGCTAATCTGCCCTTTAAAATACGAAACAGAGACATTCCAGTAACAGCATTTGGTGCATTCCTGTGGGCCCACACCTTCTCCCTCAACACAGTTTTTAATGGCACTCTGTTTTCCAGAGCTACTTGAACACTTGCCTTCACCAAATGATTCATTTTCTCAACCAACTTGTTAGCTTGGGGTGCAGTGCGAAAATGAGAGATTGCCAAATTCTTAAGAAAGTCCTTCATTTCTGAGGACGTGAACTGAACACCATTATCAGTCACTATCACTCTAGGAATTCCTTCACAGGCAAACACATCAGTCAAAAAATCTATCAAAGTTCTGGTGGTAACAGAGTGTACACAACTAGCAGTGACCCATTTGGAAGTGTAATCAACAAGGACAACAACAAATCTTTCATTGTATGGTAACATTTCAAAAGGTCCCACCAAATCAAAACCCAACTTGACCCATGGTTCATCAGGAATAGAAACTGGAGATAAAGGAGCAGTCCGAACTACCCTGGATTTATCATTTCCAGCACATTGTAAACAGTCCTTCACAACAACCTCTACTTGTTTATCTAAACCCGGCCACCAATAACACTCTCTGATACTAGCTTTTGTGAGATTCCTACCTAGATGTCCCTTGTGACATAAATTAATCAGCTTCTCACGTAAACTAAAAGGAGGAATTAACCTATTATTCCTGAACAAATTGCCATCAATGATACTCAACTCATCCCTAACATTCCAAAAGACTTTGGTATCTTCATGACAATCACTCAAACATGGCCAACCTTGAATGACATATTCCATGACCAATTTTAAAACCGGGTCCTTACTACATTCTCCATCCCATTCCACCTTGTCTAGAGCAGATTCCTCGATCCACAACACAGGAACTTGCTCATCAAAACTGCAACCAATCACTGGTAATTTAGACAGGAAATCAGCAGGAATATTCTTCTTTCCAGGATAATACTCCACCAAATAATTCAAGTCTAACAAGCTCTCCACCCAACGCTTGATACGTGGTGTTGTACTCTCAATGTTTCAGGAGGTGAACATCTGTACTAAGGGTTTGTGATCACTCCTGAGTACAAATGGTAAACCCCATAAGTAATATTTTAAATGATTTATAGCCCAGGTGCAGGCCAATGCTTCACGCTCAATGACCGAATACCGTTCTTCTTGACTTTTAAGAGAACGTGATGCAAACGCCACTACTCTTTCTTCTCCATCCACATGTTGCGAGAGAACTGCACCAAGGCCTTTCAAGCTAGCATCAGTGGATAAGAATGTTTTACGCCTAACATCAAAATGGCCTAAGGTGTGCATCTTTCCTATGTCATTTTTCACTGCATTAAATGCCTCCTCACACTATGGGGTCCACTCATACTTCACACCCTTCTTCAGGATCATTCTTAATGGTTAAACAATTCTCGCAAAATTCTTGACAAATTTAGAGTAGTATTCTGCAAGACCAAGAAACGATCGTACTTGATCTTTGTCTACAGGTATTGGTACTGACATAATCGATTTTGCTAACTCTAATTTTGGTTTGATACCATCTCCAGAGATAGTGTGACCAAGAAAAGAAACAGTTCCGACTCTAAACTTACATTTCTCCTTCTTCACAGTCAACCCATTTTCTCTCAACCTCACAAGAACAGCTTTAAGCATAATATCATGCTTGTCAGTGTCTTTGCCATAAACAAGAATGTCGTCCTGGAAAAACAAGACAGAATCAAGACCTTTGAGTACCTCCTTCATAATTCTCTGAAAACAAGCAGCACCAGAAGCCAAACCAAAAGGCATTCTAACATATCTGAATTCCCCCAAAGGAGTAACAAAAGAGGTAAGATGCCTTGAACCTTCATCGAGCAGGATCTGATTATATGCTGTCGAGAGGTCCAAAACAATGAATACATTGGCCCCAGTTAACATGGTCAAAGTCTCATTGATATTAGGCAACGGCTGGCAGTCTACCCAAATGCATTGATTGAGACCTCTAAGGTCAGCACATAATCTGATTTTTTTCCCATTATCTTTGGGAACCAAAACTATGGGTGCTAACCATTCTGAGGCTTCAATTTCTTCTATAACACCCAACCCTAGTAATCTGTCAAGCTCATCTTGCAAAGGCTGCAACATCAGGTGGGGCACCTTCCTCACTTTGAATACAGCCGGACTGGCATTGGATTTTAAAATGACTTTATGTTTGACATTTTTCAGTAGTCCAAGCCCGTCATTGAAGACCTCTGGGAAATTGCTTACAATTTCCTCATCATCACCGAAATTAGAAACAGAAAGAACTTGGTCAGGAGTATTCGGGTTCAAAACGATTCCTAAATCTCTTTTATGGCGCCACCCCAACAGATTGTTGCCCCGTTTTGCTACGTAAACCTTTCCAACTGTTTCACGCCCTTTGAATTCTATCGCCATCACAGAGTATCCAATAAGATCAATTTTCTGTCCACCATATCCAATAGGATCGATGCCAGGTGGACTTAGTTCAATCTTTTCACCTGCAAAGATCCTTTCCCAATTCTTGTCCCCCAATTAGCGTAAACGGGGATCCTGAATCAACAAGTACTGGGACAGTTTTCCCATCAATACCAATATCACATTTTGGCATGACTAGCTTAACTTTGCTGCACTGTTGATTGGTATAATCAACATGCAAAATCATCTGTTGTGCGCTTGTTGACTCACTGATTATATTCACTTTTGAACTTTTGCAAACTTTCGCCAAATGCCCCCTTTTCCCACAATTCCTGCAATTTACATTTCTAGCAAAGCATTTCGGGTTATTAGCCAAATGGCCAACATTGCCACACTTGTAACATCTGACGTTGCCCTTCTCCAGGGTATCATTACTAATTTTTGCTTTACTGGACACTTTCTGCACAAAGTCACATTCCTGAACATAATCACAAGATGAACCCGGAAATGCAGATTCAGCATGGATGCCATGACTGGGACACGCACCCTTCATCTGCTGGGCCCATAAGATGGCATGTTCCATGCTCTCAGCGATAATCTGTGCTTCCTGCAAGTTTGGGTTCTTAGCTAGTAGTTTTTCTTGGACTCTAGGGTTGTTAGTACAACGCACAAGTTGGTCACGTATTAAGGAGTCCGTGAGTTCAGCAAAGTCACATGTTTGAGCCAACGTCTTGAGTGAAGCAATGTAATTACCAACCCTTTCATCTTTAGCTTGCACTCTCATGAAAAACGTATGTCTTTCTATGACAACATTTATGCGACCACCAAAATGTTTTTTGAGCATCACGAGTGACATTTCATAAACATCTCTAGGTTCACCTTCGGCTGTACCAACAGTTCTCAAATCAAGTCATAAATATTCCGTCCCTCAACTCCTAAATTGTGTAAAAGAATGCCTTGTTTTCTTGCAGGGGAAAATTTCTCTCCACGAATACCAATTAAGTATGAATCAAATAAGTTTATCCATTTTTTCCATGGAAGAATTGGCTCACCCCGTTCAGATAAGAATTGTGGAGGCTGAGACATGCTGAGGAGAGGCTGATGAGTCATTGTTAATGATAAGGAAAAATAAAATGTAGATAAAACTGTCTGATAAAAGATTCCTTCGTTGTACTTCCTGAATGTGCCCACTAGTCTATATTCACTTCCTGTACTAAAGGAACTTCCTGTAAAAAAAAAAACGTATGTTCCTTCAGTGTCTGTGAGACCAGGATTCACCAGGATACAGTAAGGTTATGCTGTTGAACATGTAAACAGTATTTATGCGTGTGGCAGCAACAGTCAGAAATGTAGAAAATAGCCGTAGAAGATCTGAAAAGCTGCACGAGGTGCGCGTGTGTTCAGTATAGCATGTCACCGGTTTCTAAAGAAATGTGTGTTGCTCAACTGCCATTCCCAAAAGCCGGTAACACTCAAGCAGCCACAAAACCCACGGGGATGCGCACATATCTAGTAGTTAGAATGCGCATTGCCCACAGTCAGCTGCAGCCGCAAAAAAAAAAACTCAAGGAGGTGTACGTGTCTGGCAAAACACGTTGTCTGTTTCCAAAAGAATGCACACACTCAACAAAGCGCGCCGTTCACAGTCAGCTGCCAGGATCAGCTGCTACTCCACACCACAGCCAGCTGCTGCCGCAAAAGGCTTAAGGAGGTGCGTGCGTGTTCAGTAAAACACGTTGTTTATTTTAAAAGGAAGGCGCATATCCAACAAGGCAAAAGGCTTAAGGAAGTGCGCACGTGTTCAGTAAAACACGTTGTTTGTTTTTAAAGTAATGCGCATATTCAACAAGGCGCGTTATTCACCTTCAGCTGCCACGATCAGCTGCCACTCCTTCAACAAGGCGCGTTGTTCACAATCAGCTGCCACGATCAGCTGTTACTCCACACAAGGCCCTGGAAAAACTGTAAATACAAGTAATCCAAATGTGCATAGCTCGACTTTCACCAAAGTCGCGTGGATCCGATGAAGGGTGAATGCAGGTAACTCGTCGCCACTTGACACGGAGACACTTCTTTCTTGTTCAAAGTCTTTTTATTACATCCACTCACAACAGCATAACCAGCAACCTTTCCTCAATGTCTCCTTTTCTCCCGATCTCCAACCGTTCTCCGTAGAATCCTCAGTACAAGGATTCTAAAGAATTCTATTGCCAGGCAATTATCATGGCAATACCAAAGGACTCACGTTAACTAAAACATAACAGAAGCCATGGTTCTCCAAAGGGAAGCCAGTGGCAGGTGGTCCCACACGTAAGTGCTATGCATGTGACCAGGTGGGGGGGACCCTAAATGCCCCAAAAGTACACCGGCACCTACTGGTGCGCCGTCCTAGGGTTTGGCTAGTGTAGCGCTTGGGGAGGAGTTGGTTTCAGGGGTGGGAACCAGCTGAGATGACCCTTCTCTCACTAGGGGACAGTGAGATGGTCCAGAGAACCATCGTGCCTGAGAACACTAAGAAGTACAGGTAGTGGGTGACCATTAATGGACAGAGGGTGGAGGCTCTGAGAGACACAGGAGCCAGCGTGACTGCAGTGAGAAGTCAGCTGGTGTCTGAAGAGCAGATTGATTCCCGGGTACTTCACCAAGTAGTTGCAGTGGACAACTCAGAGCGCCTGTGCAGAGTGGCGCAGGTTCCCTTTGAATGGGGGGGAGGTCTCAGGTTCCTTGAAGGTAGTTGAGTCCAACCATGCCTGTTGATTGTTTGCTAGGCAATGACCTGGAGGATTCCCCTTGGAAGGAGGTGGAACATAGGTCTCACTTAGAGATGTTGGGTCTGCATGGGTGGATATGCATATCCACCGGGTCAATGGCAGCCCGTCAAGGTAATCAAGAGCTCCTGGAGCCTGAAACAGTGGCCCAGGGGACCGCCAAGAAGAGGAAGGGCAGGGGGTGCGGGAAACCAGCCCCAGAAGTTCCCACAGTCAGGGAGGAGGCGGAGCCTGAGGGTGATGCCCCAGAGCCTACAGGGGAACCGGTGGCTGAACTAGGGGAGGTCCCTGAGCTGTCGCAGTGGCAGCAGAAAAGAGGACCCACCAGGGAAGCATTCTGTGCAGCACAGAAGACATGCCCTACTTTGGAAGGTTTGCAGCAGCAGGCTGCAGACAAGGTGGCTGGCAAGGAGCCAGGATCACACCTGATTTATTGGGAGGATAACCTCCTGCATACCAAGCCTAAGGTTACTGAGTCTGGGTCAGCCTGTGTGCTGGTGGTACCCCAGTGCTTCAGGGCCTTCCTACTGGGTTTGGCACATGATGTGCCTTTAGCTGGACATTTGGGGCAGGACAAGACCTTTGAGAAGCTTGTCACCCACTTTTACTGGCCCCTAATGCACAGGCACTCAGATCCACATTGCAGGTGTTTTCAGACTTGCCAGGCAAGTCGCAAGAGTGGGAGGGAATGTAAGGATCCCCTCCAACATTTGCCTGTTGTCAGTACACCCTTTGAGAGGGTAGGCATTTACATTGTGGGGCCTCTGGATCCCAAGACAGCCATGGACAACAGGTTTATCTTGGTCTTGGTGGACCATGCCACCCGGTACCCAGAAGCCATTCCTTTGAGATCAATCACTTCCCCTGCGGTGGGTTGTGCTTTGATGTTTTTTTTTACCCGCATGGGTTTCCCCAAGGAAGTGGTATCTGATAGGGGTACCAACTTCATATCCATGTATATGAAGTCTCTGTGGAAGGAGTGTGTGGTAACCTACAAGTTCACCACTCCTTACCACCCCCAAAGTAATTGTCTGGTTAAGAGATTCAACCGCACAACTGTTGCCACGTATTGGGACAGTTTTCCTCACTGTTTTCCCTGATCCCAGGAGTCACACACTTGTGCACACATGATGTGGACACTGGGGACAGTACACCCATTAAACAGAAGGTTTACAGGGTGACTGACATGGTCAGGGCATGCATTAAGGATGAGGTATCCAAAATGCTTGCCCTAGGGGTTATTTAGCACTCCAGCAGTCCTTGGACCAGCCCAGTGGTATTGGTCACAAAGGCTGCTGCACCTGGTGCCACTCCAGAACTTAGGTTCTGTGTGCACTACCGGGGACTCAATGCGGTCAGCAAGACTGACGCACACCCCATCCCCCGAGCTGATGAGCTCATTGACCGGTTTGGCGCTGCCAAGTACCTCAGTACTTTTGTTTTAACATCTGGGTATTGGCAGATTGCCTTAACTGAGAGGGCCAAGGAGAGGTCAGCATTCTCTACCCCAGATGGACACTTTCAACTTAAAGTGATGCCATTTGCGATGAAGAATGCCCCTGCCACCTTTCAGAGGTTGGTCAACCAGGTGTTGGCTGGGCTGGATGAGTTCAGTGCCGCCTACCTGGATGACATTGCTGTTTTCAGTTCCACATGGAAGGAACACCTGCAATACCTCTGGAGAGTGTTGGAGGCCCTGCAGAAGGCAGGCCTCACCATTAAGGTGAGAAAGTGCCAAATAGGGCAGGGTTCTGTGCTGTACTTAGGACACCAGGTGGGGAGTGGCCAGGTGGCACCCCTACAGCCTAAATTGACAAAATTCTGGCTTGGGAGCCTCCCAAGACCCAGAATGAAGTGAGAGCCTTTTTAGGTCTCACAGGATATTACAAGAAGTTTGTTAAGGGATATGGTACCATTGTTACCCCCTTGACTGAGTTGACTTCTACAAAGCAACCCAGGAAAGTGATCTGGACAGAGGCTTGCCAGAACTCTTTTAATGCCCTGAAGGCTGCCATGTGCACAGCACCTGTGCTGAAGGTATCTGAATTTCACATTCAAAAGAGACTTTACTTTGAAGTAAGTCTACTTCAAAGGAGAAATTGGATATAAGAAGGGCACCCAAAACCACAGACTTTAGAAACACTTCTGGAAACAAGAGGAACCTCTGCCTGGAGAAGAGCTGAAGAGCTGAGGAGGAAGAAGGAAGAAGAGCTGCCCTGCCTGTGACTGTGCTTTGTGGAGCTATCCTGCAGTTGCTGCTTCTGCCAGAGTAAGAGGGCAAAGACTGGACTTTGTGTGCCTTCCATCTTGAGAAGAACTCTCCAAGAACCTGATTTGTGGCTTGCCTCCTGTTGTTTGAAGTCTCAGGGACAGCAAAGACCTCTCTCTGCCAGCACCTGGAGTCCCTGGAGAGACTCCTACTCTGTCCTGTGTTGCCCATCCAGTTCCTGGGACCCTGCAAAGAGAAGCTGGCAGCCTAAGAGGAAGAAATCCACGCGCAGAGTGCCGTGCGGGGGAAACGATTGACGCACCTCCGATCTGTGGCTGAAGAAATTACGTGCCGCCAGCTCCACGGCAGAAAATCAACACTCGCCGGAAACGCGACCGAAGAATCGACGCACGGAGCAGGAGAAACGACACGCAGCATCGCTGACGGATGCTGGGAGATCGCAACCTGCGCTGCGTGGTTTTTGGATCATCATGTGGCTGGATTTCCGACACAAGTACCGCTGGGCATATAAAAACAACGCAAGGCCTGCCCGGACCCGAGAGTGCTGACTGGATCAACGCATCGCTCTCCTGCGGAGAGAAGAAACATCGCGCCCGATCCGATGAATGGAGAAATGACGCAAGGTCCAGCACGTGAGTGGAATCGGCACATTGCAAGCCCTTTTTGACACACACTCACCTGTGCGGGGTTATTTTTGACCCAGCTAAGGTACATTTTCAGTGTTAGTGTGTGTTTAAAACTACTTAAAAACTCTTTTTGCATTTTTATTGATAACTTGACTTGTGTATTGTGGATTTTTGTCGTTTTGGTCTTGTTTTGTTTAGAATAATACCTGTGTTGTGTCATTTTGTAGTGTTTTCATTAAGTTACTGTGTGTGTTGGTACACATACTTTACACCTAGCACTCTGAAGTTAAGCCTACTGCTCTGCCAAGCTACCAAGGGGGTAAGCAGGGGTTAGCTGAGGGCCATTCTCGTTTACCCTGTCTAGAGTGAGGGTCCTTGCTTGAACAGGGGGTAACCTGACTGTCAACCAAAGACCCCATTTCTAACAATAGCTCTTCTAATTCCAAAGGTTGTTCACCTCTGATCTCCAGTCCATAAATCTGTCGCTGTGAGAAAGTCCATGACTGCTCAAACAGTCCCACCCACTGTTTGTCTCAGCTAAATGCATTTGGTATGTTAAAGAATCTCTGAGAGAAGCGCACGGCTCGTCCCATAACCCTGGCAGTGTGCCCTCGACGTTGATTTAACCAGGACCGCCTCAGCGGAACTTTCAAATCCAGATTCGCATTTCGAGAAGCAGGAGGTGAGTGTGCTTAGCTTAGAAGAGCAGTTATCACGGGGTAAAGTCGGTTTTTCTTAACATTACGGAGGGCTTGTGCCAGGCTGTGTCTTTTGTTTTCTGCCTTGTCAGTGTAAGCAGCACTCCTCAGACCTTGTCGGTTTCTGAGCTAGGAGAAACGCCCCTCTGCATACAGTTCTAGGAAGATGAACCAAAAACAAACTACTCATGCGAATATCCAGCCTGATGATGCTGTGAATTTGAAGGGTGAGATGATTATACAGTGTTATAAGTCCTACCCTTTATATCGGGCATAACATGCAGGTTGCAGTGATCTACACTCCAAAATCCGCATGTACTGGTATTTTACCAGGGATTTTTTGGCAATAAAATTCGTAATGCAAATCCCTGGGGAAACATTACTTCAGCATTAGTGGCAAGATTTAATTTAACACCACCTTCCAATAAGCTAACACAAAGAAATTAAGTTTCAGCTCCTACTGGCAATTAGAAGGGGGAACATCCTGGACGGAAAGATCAAGATAGGGAAAGAAGGGAATCGGGTTGGTTTGCCCATTTTCGTCAGAGCTGCTTTTGGTTCCCAGTCCAGCCCTGCGACCTGACAATCATCCGATTACTCACTCAGAGTCTCCTATTTGCAATTGATGAATGTTTCAATTAGAGCTGCTCTGTACCATTTGAAGACGGCGACCATGCTTTGAAAAACTTGGTACAAATACTTCCCCATGGCACAGAATGTACAG
The DNA here is from genome assembly GCF_031143425.1 of Pleurodeles waltl. NCBI lineage: Eukaryota > Metazoa > Chordata > Amphibia > Caudata > Salamandridae > Pleurodeles > Pleurodeles waltl. The sequence continues at coordinate 1,276,309,953 of NC_090446.1, read as the reverse complement.
AATGTTTGTTAAAATTGGTCCTTGTATACTTTTGTTACGAAAAATCTGGAAATTGTTAATGAAGGAAGCCTCCACCACTAGCTCCTCCCTTGCCACTCAGTGCTGTTTCCCTCTGCCTCATCAACACGCCGAGCCACCCATTTGATCAAAGCCCCATTGCTTGCGGTTGTACTCGGCACCACTACCAAACACACCCCCACCATGCCACCACCTCAACACACTACCACTCCTCCTACCACAACCACAGCAAACACAAGGATCACCTTAGTGCGGGCATTCTTTCTAATTCTACTTCGACCATTTACTCTTAGGCCCATATTTAGGAAAAAGTGGTGCATCAGCTATGAAGCGCCAATTTTTTTGCGCACCCCCTACCAGAACCAAACGACACCGTGGTTGCGCCACATTTATAATATGGAGCACCATGGCGGTCGTTACCACAATATGGTCAAAAATGTTGACGCTATTGTGTCGCTTTACTACACTAGCGTCAAAAATGTTGTCACTAGTGCAGCAAAGTGCAAGGAGACCCATGGGTTACTGAGTAGGTGTTAAAAATGACACCAAAAATGACGCAGTGAAATCTTTTAAGTTTCACTGCACCATTTTTGAGGGCCTCCTAGTGTTGGAACGCCCCCTTGCATACATTATGCATGGCACAGGCATAATGTAGAGCAAGGGGTTACAAAGTGACACAATGCATGCATTGCGTCACTCTGTAATATGGGTTTAGGGCTACCTTAGCATAAAGAAAATGACGCTATGGCGGCACAAAGGTGGCGCCATAGCGTCTCAAATATGCCTCTGTCTTTTACTCACTCTCCCCGTCGATCTCTCTCCCACAGTCCTTTCCTTCCTCTTGTCTTTGTATATCTTTTTCTTTCTCTCTCTCTCTTTCTCTCGCTTTTCATGGCTATTGCTCTCTCTACCTTCTTCCTTTCGTCCACTCCCTCTCTATCTGCCCCTCTCTTTCTCTGACTCACTAGCTCTTTGCTTCTATGCCTCTCTTCTCGTTCTGTCGCCAGTTTCTCTGTCATTTCTCTATTTGACCCACATTCTTCCATATCCGCGGCTCGTTTCTTATCACTCTTTCTAACCGACCCTTTTCTTTCTAATGCCGGCGTGACCTGTGTGAAGGTAGCGAGCACGAGCTACAGTGAACTCGCCTTTCCTGGAAGAGGGTCCAAAGTCAGACCAGTGTAGATACTGTGGGCAGGATCACAGACATTTCTGACTGGCGCTATTTCGTGTCCTTGGAGGTACGATTAGGGAGTGTTTGCTCCAATCACCTTTTACAACTGTATTATGAAGAGGAATTTAGTTGTGTTCACGTGACAAGAAGAATTAAGCATATTTGTTGTGAGGCATTTTTGTTGTGTGGGTGACGTGTTCTGTTATTATGTGTGCAGCTGTTTTTTGTGAAATACTCAATGTTATTTTGTTTTCTTGTAATGCTGTTGTCTTGTAGGGTTCTGTTTTTACTTTTGTTGTGATGTGCCCTGCTGTGTTTTAATTGTGTTGTTAGATTGCTTCGTACATGTTATTGCTTTATGTTAAGCTACTTTAGACATCTGAATGAATAGCGCTATATTTCCAGCCAAGAGCATGACTTAATACGTCATTTCTCAAGCAACCATGTACCAGTGTAATAGGTGGTAAAACAGTTCTGCCCCACTTCTTCAACTACTTGAGACACCAGTCACCCTACAAATGTGTCAGAGACTGTGTGTTAACTTAACACTTCCAGTGCTCATTTTAATTGTTATGGCCATCAATGCTCTCTTCTTCTGGGACGGCCCCTTAGGAGGCTCCAGAAAAGGTGGAGGCAAAAGACTGGAAACTAAACATGTCATAGCATGTCTTACATTACCGTGCTTTTCTTTCATGCCTGCTACATTGATCATATGGCTACACCTCTGTATTGTATAGGTCTCCCAGGACATAGTTACATATAATAAACATAAATGCCACTCACTTACACAGCCAGGCCTCCTAGATATGTGCTGGACACCTCTGTGTAAAAAGTGATGGCCCTCCAGGTAGCAATTATAACTATCCTCTCAATCTGAAGTGCTCCTGCACAAGTCATCACTGGTGCCCCACCACACAGATGTAAGCCATCTTTATTAAATCTTTGCTATGAAGGCCTACCTCATATCTGGACTGTGCCAGTGGCCTAGATTTAGAGTTGTCTAAAACCTACATCAGGAGTCAGTCTGCAACTGCTCTGATTATACCAGGTCTTCCATGGTGAACCTCAATAACAAAATCTTTGCATCCGCTTCGCTTGCCCCCCGCTTCCACAAGTGTTTCATTTACATTTTATAATATTGCAAATTATGGCCCAGATTTCTGAAATACTTGTGTTGTCATTGCACAACGCAAGTCGTCGCAAGGCTACGCAAATCTTTTATGGGAATGACAAAACCATGCAAGAGGCAGGTTGCTCCACCTTGTGAGGCTTTGTAAAAGAAATGTAACCCAATGCATCAGCTTATGCTGTATTGCATTACATTTCGTTGTTGTAAGTGTTCCACGGGTGGTGCATGGATGTTCCTGTGCATCCACTCATGGACTATGATTCAATTCCAGATTTACTAAAGGCAGTAACCTTGAGATAGCATGCTTATCACAGAGAGGCATAACAAGGAGAAATATGTTTATCCTCACACATAGAAAGAGGAAATTGTGTCCTAGGGTTGTTTTATGCAGTTTCTTGCTCAATCCTGCCTGTAACGCAATCCTGCCTGTAATACAGGCACCAGTGCAGCAGGATGCCTGAATTTGCACTAGGCAGCCTCAAGTACGCCAGCAAAGGCAGAGAGCTGAAGAGAGCCATATCTCAGTATATATGCTGCTTTTCAGCTCTTTCCCATTTACAGAAAGCAGAGAAGCAACTTTGTTTGCTGCACTGTGTTGAATAAATTGTTAGTAAATACGCTTCTATATTTTTGATGAGACTGGTTCAGCTTTCTTAAAAGGAACATCTGATATCTATGCTCAACTGATGCATTTATCTTCGAAGACATTCTTGCAATTTTGGCAGCCTACCTTGTGCCAGGTTGTGCCATCAGTAACCATTCAAAAAAATGACTGGTCATGTTATTGACTTTCATGCATTCTTTCGTGCGTTTTCAGCCAACAGCACTAAGGTGGCAGGAATAAGCAGACCCATACTTATCAAAATAAACTGAAATTACACAGGATTCACTGATGGTCACCCGGTGTCATACCAGCAACTTAGATTTGACTGTCTGTGAGTCTCTTGCTTGTGGACTGTAGAGACTAAAAAAGAGCAGTTTATTAATAATCACACCGTTAATTGGAACAGAGGTTTAATACAAGCTTCCACAGTGCAAGGATTTTCAGAGCTCCAGGCAAAATTAGATTTCATCGTTAATGCGCTTTCTTTCCCTTTGCAACAACGCTTTTCATAATTTTATTCGTTGCAATCTGACACTCTTTTTCTGGCCAGGTGACTCCTCCCCTGATAAAAACTCTCTTTAACATCTCTTGTCTCATGTATAAAATTACTAGGCTTCATCATTGATCAAAACCAAACTCTGGTGAAAACTGCATCATTCCAACTGCATCTGCTCAGGAAACTTGAAGCTTACACCCATCTCATTGACTTCAGGACAATAGTACAAGCTCTGTTGCTCTCCCATATGGACAATGGGTACACAATGTTGGCTTTTTATTGATGTTTCAGATAGATAATGCATAAAGTACACAGTATAAACATAGAAACGTCAGCCTAAAAGAATGAAACAAACTGATCATATATAGGTACATCATTGTATGGCAACCAGTGTATTCAAAATTTCCTCCGCATACTCTTATGGTAAACACTGCTGGTATTACTAAGTCCACTCAATGCCACCTCAAAGGCATCTAGTAAACAACTGCTTGACTCCTTTGAAGAGCAAATAATTCAGATCATATCTCCCTCGTCCTGAGAGACCTCTATCCGCTCCTTCTCCAAGCCAGACTCACTTTCAAAATGGCTCATATCAAATACACACCACACACAAATCAGGTCATTTCGGTCCACCTTCCTACCTACCAAAAGAAAAATCTAAGAAGGGTGGGAGGAAAAAAATGACAATTGACAATAGACAAACAAAACGTCTCCTGTAAATTCCCACATCCATAAGGACTAAAATCATCTAATAAGGTGTTCCTGTCTAGCACCAAGATAATGAAAAAGTGTACCAGAAAATTTAAGACCCAACGCCAACCTACTCCCATTCCAAAAAAGACCTAAAGACGTAACACCAGAACAAAACTAAGCCTTTCTATCTGAGATAAACTGGCAAACCTCAACTCACCGAATACATTGGTCTTTTTTGCTCCAAGTTGAGACTCATGCTGTTTTGCCTATACACAATCGTATATGCCCACCGTCCCATGTAAAATTCTCTGCTGCCCATATGGCTAGGTCTGCACTCAAAAAATATTGTTAATATATAAAAATAAATACACAAACACAAAAAAACTTGCAGTTCAGGCCTCACACAAACTGACAGAAAAGCACTGGAGGCAGCAGTGCAAGACACAGGACAGAAATAGAAGAAGATACAGCAGAATTGGAAACCGATCAGAAGCACAGAAGAGGTGCAACAGGGGTAGAAGTAGTGCATTCTACCTTCCATCTTCGCACACACCCACTCACACACACATGCACAATGTGAGCACAACAGCCAGCAGCAGTGCAAGCCTCCCTTGCGCACAGAGGACAGGTTTTTCAAAGACAATTGCAGTGCAAGAGACCCACACCTACAATGTACAAGCAACACAAAGCAAACTTTCTTCTCTCTCTCTCTCTCTCTCTCTCTCTCTCTCTCGCTCACTCACTCACACACACATGCACATAACATGTACAGCACAGTCATCAGCAGTGCAAGTCTCCCTCATGCATAGAGTGCAAGATGCCAACACATACAATGCACAAGCAACAGAAGAAAAGCTTACCTTTCTTTCTCTCTCTCTCACACACACACACACATACACACATGCACATAGCATGTAAAGTAGAGTCATCAGCCGTGCAAGCCTCCTTCATGCATAGAGTGCAAGATACCCATGCCTAAAAATAACAGGTACCACAAAAGCAGCAGCAGGAGGGCAGACTTTCCTGTGTCCCTCTTTTTCTCTCTGTGTCTCTCTCACACACACACACACACCCACACACCCACACACACAGGTAGAGGAGAAGTGAATACTTTGCACAAACACACACACACACACACACACATAAACAGATACATGAGTACAATAGAAACTGCACAGACAACAGCAATACAGGCTTCCTTGTGGCACACAGAATAAGTGCAGCACATCAATCAACAGTGCACACTTCTCTACTAAACATATGCTCAATACAGCATGGTCACTGATATTGCAAGAATTAATAATTGTAAGAAATTGAGTTGTTGGTTGGCTGGGGTGTGAGCCCTGGTCAAACCGCAACCACAATCCCACAATCCTTGTTAGGGTGAGGCACAAGCCAACCCTAAATTAACCTGTGCTCAACCCTCTGGTATCTTCAGACAGAGCAGTCAGGCTTAACTCAGAGGCAATGTGTAAAGTTCCCCTGCAACACTTCAAACAGTATTTAAGTGAAAAAGACCACTCAAGAAGGATACCATACTGATTTAGAAGAAAATAGCCTTCTTTAATAAATAGAACAAGACCAAAACAATACTCCAATTACTAGAACCAGAGATATCCAATTTAAAAGATTTTAGGGACAATAGCACCAAAAAACTCAAAGCGCCAACTGTAAATATTGGTTGAGCTGGACCGTGACAAAGTCACAAGTTCAGGCCACCTGCATAGAGGCATGAACTGGCTATAAGGATCCAGTTAGGCCCAATTAACAAAGTACCCTAAATCCTGGTTTGTTGAGCATTGGGAGGGTTTGTGTCGAAGATGCGTTGCACAGCTAAAGCAATGCATATGTTCTCAAGTGTGGGTAGTTGCAATGCAAAGTACTGCATCGTCTTTGAGGATCCTGTCGACAAGGGCTTGCGAAGTGAAGTCCAGTATCAAAGATATGTCTTGAAGTCAGGGTGATGTGTCGGTTCTGAGGTGGTGTGACGCTGCGATGAGGACTCTGGGGTCATAATCGAGTTGCTGTTGATGAGGGATGCGAGGGCCTGTGTTGAGGATACCTTGTGTAGCTGCGGTCTCTAATAGGTTGTGGGCTGCTGAGGCAATGTGTTTTTTTGCGATGGGCCCAGTCCCCCAGGACTGGGGATGCGCTGGTTCTGCTTGGGGTTGTGCTTCATAGCAGAAGAGCTGCATACGTTCCACTGGATCCACGGAGGATGACAAAGCACCTTAGGCCCACTTCCAAGCACTGGGGTGGCACCATTTGGCAGGGTAGAGTCACAGACGGCAGAGTCCCGGCGCTGGGTTTAAGGATGCTGGAGCCTTCTGTCCTCGAGGCTCTATTCAGGAGGCCATCTAACTAGCCCTTGGAGTCACTTTGGGGCCCTGGGTTCAACAGATGAGTCCAGTTCTTCCCCCCAGGGAAGAGGTCAGCAGGTCAGCACAACATGGGCAGAACTTTCTTCAGAGCAGTAGTCAAGCAAAGTGGCACTAGCTACAGCAGCACGAGAGTCCTTCTTCCTTGCAGAGAATCCATAGGTCCAGAAGTGTACTGAAGAGTTGGTGCTTTAGTTGGGTCCATTATTTATACCCAGTTGTCCCTTTGAAGTGGGGAGAAGCTTCTAGAGCCATGCCTTTGAAGTGCATACGTTCCCTGTCTTCCTTGCCCTAGCCCCAGCCTAACTACAGAAGGTGTACAACAGTTTGTGTGGAGGCAGAACACATAACTTTCAAGTGTAAGTGGGGCTGTGTACAGCTCCTCCCTCCCATCCTGCCAGTGATGGCCCATCCAGGTACACCTATGCTCCCTATTGTCTGTGCTTGTCTAGGGAGACAAATACAAAGCCCAACAGTCAACTACACCCAGTCATGTGACTGGGCATCAAATGCAGAAAAATGCTATCTTTCCAAAAGTGGCATTTTCAACATTGTAGTTCTAAATCCGACTTCACTATAAGTTAGTATTTTTCATTACAATTAAAAGACACCACCATGGAAGAGGTACCTGTTCCCATTTGGAAGTTGCAGCTTATTAAATATAAAAAGGTAACTCTAATGTTATCTTATGGGAGAGGTGGGCCTTGCTATAGTGAAAAACAACGTAAGATTTAAAACTGAAAGTAGATTTCCAACTTTTTAAATACACAGTACCCAGCGCTCTGGGTTGTTCAGAGCCTTTATATATACATGTATTAAAAAGGAAGGTTTGGGCCTAGTAGCTTTTAATTTACAGACCCTGAGCACAGGTAGTGCCACTTTACTGAGGACGTACAAGTAAATTAAGTATGCCAATTTGGTACAAGCCAGTTTTATCATGTTTTAAGGAGAAAGTACACGTACTTTAGCACTTGTTAATAGTGGTAAAGTGCTCAGAGTCCGAAAGGCAGCTAAAACAAAAACAGCAAAATGAGGGCAAAAAGTTAGGGAGAAAACCATGCTAAAGATGCCAGGTCTAACATAAATGCACAAACCTGAAACAGTACAGACAGCAGAAGTGGTGCAAGTCTTTTCATTCACACATAACAAATACAATACAGCCACCAGCAGTATAAGCTTTACTCATACAGGGATACAGGACTGCTTGCAGAATTACAAGCATCTCTCAGACCACCAGAACAAATACACATGAATAGATCACTTCACTGAGTTTGTCAATCCATGACCATGCAATAACATTGAAATTCCCTTTTGACAGTTTTAAAACAATTATGAGTGAGTAAATCATGGCATTGTGTTCAGTAGAATATGTTGTTGTAGCTTTATCAACAGAAAACTGAGGATTAAATCAGAAAACATTATTGCATGGAATTATAACCTTCTTTTGCGGGGGAGAAGAGGGGTTGTGGGGTGCAAAGCAGATAAAATGCTGCTCTACTTTGCAGCCATTTTAAGGCTACTCATTCCTGTCTATGTTCCTGATCTCATATAGATTGAAATGGAGAATGCATACTTCAAGTACAAAGATGTCTGCTTCTGCCCAGTCTCACACAAAAAAGAGGATCTCATGCACGTGGAGAATGAGTTTCAAGTGTTGGACGATGATGTCTTCAATGTCACATATCCAAAATCAGGTAAATCTCTGCTCCTCTCGTTCCATGCCCTAGTAACTACTTCTGTATGTCCTTGTCAGTACCTGAAGGGCTGTCGATGTGTCTCTGACCAAAGTCTTTTCCAAACAAGAGGAGGCCCAGACATATCAATGCCTCAATTCTCAATGGCATCGCCTTCTCTTGGCAATTGGCAGCAATATTCCCATACTCCTGTATTACTGTTGCCTCCACAGAATTAACTTTGGTCCTGCTGCACACTGGGTACAGTTCTGTAGCATTCATACTGCAATACAATATCATACAATGTGCCCCACAGTGGGCTCTTTAACTCCTATATTTTGTTCTCAGGTTTAGCTTTTGAATGCAGTAGCTTAAAATGCAACCTTCCAGTCTATTCTAATGCCTTTTCATCAGCACTGTATAGTGCAGAATACTTTGGTAATACTGTATGTGTCAATGTAAAAAACAGGGAGGGGGCATATATATAAGGTCTGTGCTCTGCTGGAGCGTCACTATTTTTGGTGCCCCAGCAGCCAGACTAAAAACTCATACCGATCATTTTGAATGGCCCCATACATATGGAATAAGGCAAGGCAGCGCAAGTCACTGTGTTGCATTACACTGCTCCAGGGAGGCATTCCAAGGGCATTGACATGGTTTTCCCCACGCAACATCCATGGATTTTGACACATCCCCAGATTTACGAGAGGGTGTAAGCATGGGGATGGGCCAAAACGTTATGCATCCCCAGAGCAGGCGTAACAAGGAGAAATAATTGTATTTCTCCTAATTTGTTCCTCTTTCCATGTGTGCTGCATTGTGCAGCACACATAGAAACAGAAAAATGCCACTATGGATTGTTTCTGTGTAGAAAGGTGTCCCTTCCTGCACAAAAACAATCCTGCCAACAACATAGGCAGCCTTGCACCATGGTTTTGCACCAAGGTATTGAAGCTAGGCTGCCGAAAAAGAGTGAGAGCAGGGGGAATGGCATATGGCAGCGCAACAAAGTGACTGGCTGTGATGCCCTATGCCAAATCTCCTTAAGTTTGGCTCCAGGATTCACAGCATGGTGCACATCATCATATTGTAGCATAGTGTTCCGTAAATATAGCCGTTTCGTATGCCTAGCCTTTACATCTCATTACTGTAGAGGCACAAAAGCATGCAAATCAATAGAATTACTTCATGGACACAACATTATGATGTGAAAGATCCATGACATTTTAAAAGGGCACTGAACTTGGTCCAATCGATAGACTTGCAAAACCATTACTGCTGTATGCAATACCCAATTCTGTTTTTTCATAGAAATGCTGCATCATATAGTGTGCCAAATTCTGAGCAATATCAATGGGACAATTCTCTATAATTTGTTAAAATTTACACCATCTACGAGGGAATGCAGTTCAAAAATATTCCCCTCAATAACAGATAATTAAAAAGCAACCAAATACCATGCATAACATTTTACATGCTCATAACCCCCTTTGGGAAAGACACAAAAATTATATGCGAGCAATTACTAACATAACAAGCATAAAATGAATATTCTAAGAGTCCAAAGGAATTATGAACAAACGTTATAAATACCAATTTACTCCATCATGCGCACCACGCTTGTTTATACTGCTTGTAACAACACCACTGCAAAAACACATGACACAAATTCTACACTCTTCCATTCTCAACTTTGACAGCACTTTCAAAAACCTTTGCAATCCTTAACGGACCAGATCAACAAGATACATTCTTTTGAACAAATCCAGGTTTTCTCACATGCACATACTGACCAACAGATGTACCAGGCATCCTCCTATTGTTGTTATACCTGGTGTTAACGTGCGCCTGATAACCTTCCACTTTTTTTTCTCATCTGGGGATCAACCCTCAACCTTCAATTTTCTTCTTTTTTATTAATCAACCACCAAGGTACACGTTTTGAAGAAGGCTTTCTTCCCTCAAACACTTTAAAGAGTACTCTACCAGTCAGTGAATGAGATGTAATCCTGTACAATAACAACATACTTTGAAGAGCTTTCTTCTAAGGTAACCCCAACTTTATCACCAAGTGTAAAGCCTCCATAAGAACTCTATTAAAGTGCTCAACCTGGCCATTTCCTTTGAGATGGTATAAAGACACCCTCACATGGTTGATGCCACACATTTTCAAAAAGGACTGCATCCTGTTATCTGATACCAATGTTTCTGCAGCACCTTCTGTAGAGAAAAATTTCCTCCAGGAAATCAATAACCACTTCTGTAGTAACATTACCAACTTTACATTCCTCTGGACATTGGAATAGAAGTCAATACATACAATCCCATATTCCTTCTTGGATGATAATGCAGCAAAAGGCCCCATGAAATCAATAGCTAATTTCTGCCCTTGTCCATCTGGCAATTCTAGTCTGTAAAGGCACCACCACAGGTATAACCACCTTATGGCTTGACCTACACACACTGCACTCCCTTACCCATCAATCCACCATATCATCTAGTCCTGGCCACCAAAAATGTTTCTTTGATTATTCACCCCTCCATGGCCCTGGTATCCTAACTTGACAATACTCTCTATCTCCAAATCAGAGGGGCAATTGTATCTCATCTCAAAATGATATAATTGCACATAAATAATTCCTACTTCACTTACCATAACATACTACATTTGTCTTGCAATTGACGCTCCAATGGAAAATCCTTTAGAAATTAAATCTTTTTATGGCCAACAAGTACCACATCTTTTTCCATCTCCTGCATCCATTTCACCTCAGACAAGTCCAGATTATTTTCCATGTATATTCTTCTGCCACAGATTACATCATCATTAGTGAATTCTACATCACAAACGCTCGCATCTATTTCATGACTATTGCATGCTTCCATTGGTAAAGATGACAACCCATCAACAAAACAATTATCTTGGCCTGGAACATGTACAGTATCATGACGGCACATTTGCAATTTTGAAGCTAAGCCTTTTAACCGTGGTATGAGATTTTTCCACCTCATAGCTTTAAAATGTTTACCAAAGGCATATGATTCATACAAAATTTACATTTTCTCCCCCACACATACATCTTGAAATGTTACACAGCCCATGTGGCAGCCAATAACTCCTTTTCTATTACGAAGTAATGCCTTTCTGCTTGTGTTAAAGTATGAGATGCATATTCAGCCACTCACTCAGCACCATCCTTTTTTTGTGATAGTACTGCACCAACACCGTATCCACTTTCATCCACTGATATTATGCAAATCGCCCCATCACACACAATTTCAAACATGGTGCACATAATACCTAATTCTTGATTGGAGCAAACTCATTTTCTTTCTGACTACAACAAAATGCCACATTTGTTTTAACAATGATAGTAGATTCTCTACCTTGGTTGCATAATTCTCCACAAATCGAGAATACAATTCCATCAGCCCTAGAAAGTATAGCAACTGTTCCTTACATTTGATTTCTGGAGCATTGACAAAGGCTTCTACGTGGCTGATTTAGGATATATACCTTCCTTTGATATTACATGACCCAAATATTCCACCTGCTGTTTCCCAAAATCAAATTTATCTCCTTTTACAGACAGACCTTTTTTCATAGGAACATTTAACAATTTTCTCAAATTCCCATCATGCTCATCTTTGTCCTTCCCAAATATCAAGATATCATCCAGAAATACTTTTGCTCCTGCCATCCCTCATTGGATCCTAGACATTTCCCTCTGAAAGACAGCAGAAGCACTTGCCAGACCAAATGGCATGCTCATGTATTGAAAAATTCCATCAATTGGTTGAGCCACAATCTAACTGAATTTGGTGATATGCACAGGCCAAAGTAATTATTGTAAATTCTGTACCCTCTCCAATGGATGACAATAATTCCTGCAGATTTGGCAATGGAAATACATCCACCCAAATGGCCTCATTAAGACATCTTAGGACCACACACAGTCTCAAATCCCCATTGGTTTTGAGTGAAATCATGACCGTGGATACCCAGTCTGAGCTCTCAGTAGGTTCAATAATATCTGTCTGACATAAATCACGCAGAATGCCCTTCAATTTCATTCTATAATTCAAAGGCACATTTCTAATTTTCTGCTGTGCAGACACAGCATTCTTACAAAAGATAATTTAATGCTCAAAACATTTAATTTTGCCTGAACGCTTTCCAATCACACTAGGAAATTCTTCTTTCAACTTTGCTTACTCCATATTACTCGTATTGGGCACATTTTGTTAGTTGCTAACAGAAAACACAGGTGGGTTCGCACTCGGGTCCCCTTTGCGATCAAGCTCCGGGATGTGAGGCTAGCCCAAAATTCTCAGCCACATACACTTCTCCTGAACATTTCCTGGAGCACATTCTAATTCAGCTTGCATTACTCTCACCATTGGAACCCTTTGGCCAGAATAACTAATGGGTTTTACAATAGTGGCATCCAAATCCCTTCCCGGCCACAACTGTTCAAACAATTTCTTACCCAATATGGTGTACCATGCACATAAATCCACCATGGCCTCAATTTGCATGCCTTTGATATTCAGTAGACTGCTGGATAATCTTACTCCTTTCTTCCCACTACCTTCCTTCTGAATGCTCAAAACCACACCTTGAATACTATACTCATCATCACCTGCATCTTCAACAACATAATTAACTTTCCTCCCAATACTCTTACATACCCGACGGACTTTTTTCTTGGATGTACTGCCCACCTTAGTTACATGTTTTAGAATTAGCCAGACGATTACTGGATCCGCACATGTAGCATGACATCCCTTTAGGATTACTATTCGGTCCATTCTCGCTGTTTGGTCCACTTGGATGCATCACATCTCAAATGTTTTCACTCTCCTTATTCTTTTTTTCACTACCAACAACACATACAACATCATCACTCTTGTTCTCCTTTCTTACCACCTGTATACATTTTTCTGTCATCTCAATAATTCTTGCAACTTCAACTGCCACCCTCAATGATAATTCCCCTGATGACCATAGCTAACAATCACCATTCACCGCCGCAGCCCTGATTGCAGTGTGATTTGGCACACAAATTTAAATGTTGCTTGCCCTAGCAACAAGGGAAGACTGCACACGCTGCCGCTTACTTGACAGCAAGAGACAAACAGCAATAAATTACTCTGCTGCTGTTGCATAGGTTCCCATTATGGTAATGAGGCTACTGAATCTGGGCAGTGGGATCGCCTGGGTTGTGGGTACTGAGTACAATTCCACACCAGTCTAATCCGGGGATTCTGGCTAGCTAGCAGCGCCCCATCTCTGACTGAGATGATTGTGGCATCCGGGCTCATGACAAGATAGGCTCCGCAGGAAATCGTGGTACATCAGATCTCATCCCTTTCTCTCACTTGCCAAGATCTCAATCAGGCAAAGGCAACTGAGGCAGAATATATTTCAATAAGCATTTATTAAAATATCTGCATCGTAGATAAGAGCATACACATAGCAATAACGAGGATGATGAAAAACAATAGGAGCAGGCATGTGACTAAAAGTGTAAAACACAAAAACAGTCCTACCATGCTGTCTAAACAGGGGAGTGGATCTGCAACTCCTCACGTACGCTAAGTATGAGCACAGCATACTAAGCCTAACCTGCCCTTCGGGTTTTCCCCTGGGAGAGAATTATCCCTCATACCTGACGAAGAAGCCTGAAGTCTAAAAGACACAGACCCCATATGGATCAGGGCTCGGTCTTCTAAGCCGGTAGCTGCAGCGAACTTACAGCACTCAACGTATAGTCGTTGTCATCTGGCTGGAATCTCCCTTTGAAAGTGTCTTGGATGAAGAGGTGTTTTATACTGAAACAGCCAACATTCTAAGAAATTGTCCCCACGTATAAGTGTGTGTTTTTCTGTGAATGTTGGAGACACAGCATACCACGTTTGTCGGCAACCCTATCTGACTGTAGCCTTGGAGAAAGCACATTGTGAACTGCATGTCCTACTAAGAATGTGATGCTTTAAGATAAAGAAAATAAATCAGCACTGCAAATGTAGCTATTGCTAGAAAATTAAAGCAATGCCGAATAAAATGCAATTGGGTTAAAGTGCACAGCAGCAGGCCTGATTAGCTAAAATAACGTGGCTAAAACATGGCTAAAATAGCTATACAACAATGCTGTATGAGGCGAACCGCATCACAATTACACTGCAAATTGCTTCATTGTGACTTCCTGTTGCATAGCAATGATAACTCAGCACTGGACTCCGGCAACAGCAACCCCTCTACCATTGCCCAGCAACAATGAACGTAACCACGCTGAACCCAGGCAAAATGGCAGCTCATACCAAAATACGTCACAAAGAAGCTGCCACTGCATCACATAACAAGGCCCATTCTGACTCCTTCTCCTAGGGCCGCCTCCAGACCTCTGGACAAGTTACTCGGATGAACTCCAGCCACTGCTCAAGATAAAGTGATGACTCTAGCTGCCGCACACTTTCAGTTTCACTGCTGGCCCTGCAACGTATCCACTCCAACACACAATTTCCAGCACAGCAGTAGCAGTGGAACCTCAACTGCTGCAGTGTCCAACAGCACCGTGCTGGAATCAACAGAGACCACCACTTCTGCCAACACCCCTCTGGATCCCATCCTTGTCGCCATTGTTATGAAGAGACACACAACGGGTGTGTATAGGTAAACTTATTTCTTTATTACCAAAAAGATACTTCAAACGGTCAGGAGTGGTGCTAGCTAGCTCCATGAACAGCCACTGCTCCTGGCCAACTGTCATTGCCCGAATTCTCCCAATGTTCTAATTCTATGCCACAGTCTCCCCCACAAGACTATCACATTCCTACATCCCACACACAGTTACTTGTCTGATTGAAAAAAATGAAATAGCTTTTGGACCAGTACTGCATCTTGCAGAGACCCCCTTTGTGGATGTGTCGAGATAGTTCACAATGGCGAAACAGCCTCATATAAATGCGGTATGGGCCTCAAGGATGGACAGTTTCACTGATTACCTTCCAGCAAAGAGTGGAATAAACTCCTGCAGCTGCTGATATTTCTGAAAGAGATCACATCGGCAGACACACACCCGGGGCCATACCTCGCTGTTGATTAGACTGTTACTACACCATCGTAAGAGACTTGTAATTCGATATGTTCAGTGCTTTGAAGTAAACGTGACGTGGTAGGTAGTGCTAAAAAAAACAAATTAAACTAGTGCACTTGCAAAACCATACACCATTGACTATAGTGCTTGGTAAATGGATGTACTCCAAGTAACAACTGCAACTTTAGATATGGTTCATTCAGGGGTGGGTGACTTGAGAGCACTTCTGGACAATTATTAATGTAGCTTATTAGAACTTTTAAACAACACAGGGCTGTCCATGATTGTAAGAACTAATGAAAAAAAATAGTCCAAGAGTTCTGTTAACAAGTAATGTATGCAAGGAAAGTTAATCAGCTAAATTCATATGAGGAACAACATAGGCATTGACTGATTGCCGTGACAATCAAAAATACATTTTTCAGAAAGACTAGTTGAAGTCTAAAGACAATTTTATTTTTTAACATATTTGAGATTTTAGATAAAAAAACGAACATAAAAAGAGTAACAATTAAACAGAAAGCATCTATCGAGTCATCCTAACATCGGCCTATTAGTAAGATAATAATAATAATAATAAAAATAATAATAATAATAATAATAATAATAATACTAAGGTTGAACTGCTTGCATCCATGCTGATGTTCCAGTTTTTCTCCATCACCCACGTATACGTCATTAGAATAGGCAGTGTAGGTACCTTCTGCAAACCACGTATGTGGTGTCATCTTGTGCACTGTACCAGTCTAATCAAGTGGGGATCCACCTTTCCACTCAGCGTGCCTTACAGACCACACATGGTTGTGGTGGTGGGGGGGGATAATCCCTTGCCCGACCCTTCCTCCGCTTAGTTAGGAGTTCACGCGTTTATAGGAGAATTCCATCCAAATATCTGAGACGTTTATTCAGGATGCCCTTCTATATCAATGCTTGGACACTCGAAGACTGTAGAATCTGCATTTCTGATTCATGAGAAGAGATTTCTCTCTGGTGTAAATAGGGTTTTGAGAGTGGTTTGAGAGGATGGTTGTGGATCCCCCCGTCCTTCGGCTGCCAGTTATGAAACAACTCTCGTTGACAGTTATCCACATGTTTTTCTAACAACTCGGGAGACATAGAAAGTTGACACAGCAGCGTGTCTTCTGTGTTTCTGCACCCAACTGTGATTGTGTGTTGCCTTCTGTGGTCACCATGAATGATAGTCAGCAGGTAGCAAGTTTGTTGCTTGTGTTCCCTTATCCCTGTGCAAGACCAGAGAAGTACACTCATTGGGTTGTATGGGCAGCTGGCCTTCAGGCAACAGAGACACAAACTAGGGTAGCAGTGGTTGCAGACACTGGCATGTAGTAATTTATTTCTGTGTTATATATATATATATATATATATTATACTTGCTTCTAAATTACCCTAAATAGAGGTAGTTTTTGCCTTGAACTTTCAAAGAGCACTTATGATGCACTGTTTGTGAGCTCTACCACAAATTCAGAGTAAATGCTATAAATAAGCAGCCTAAAAAAATACATGCATTGCATGAGTAAGTTATCTACTGCTGGTGCCTGCCACTTGTGTGTCAGAATGCAATTGAAAAACCTGACATGGAGCTGCTTCTTGTGGCCTGTACAAATACATAAGGAAGCACATGGGACTATGCAGCAGTACTTCTGCTTGCTTGGGCAGTAGTAAATGAAAGCTCTCCTTCAAAAGGGCAAGAATAAATTATCAAAGTCTCAAGAAAGGAAAGACTAGAATCTGAGAAAGGGTGTTTTTAAAGAAAAAGCTAATACTTGAAGACACAAGGTGCATTTCAGAACATTTTGTTTGGAGAAAAATAGATTACTTGCCAGGAATAGCAAGCTTTTACTTCAAAATGTGTGTGTATTTTCAGAAAAGGACAAGTACATCAGTGGAGACCAAATGACTAAATTTCCAAAATATATTTAAAGCCTGTAGGTATACTGTAGACGGGTCTCATCGTCCTCGTCTACAACATCGTCGGAATGGCACCTTTCGCGTACCTCGTCCGATTCCCTTACGCGTCTCCATGGAGACGCGTGGAGGCCGGACGCACGACCGACACCGGATTTCTGGGTCGAAAACGTCAAGGCGAGAGAGGAGAGAGCCGCGAGAGAGGAAGGAGGAGCCGCGGAAGAGGAGAGAGCCGCGAGGGAGGAGGAAGGAGCCGCGAGAGAGGAGAGAGCCGCAAGGGAAGAGGAGAGAGCCGCGAGGGAAGAGGAGAGAGCCGCGGAAGAGGAGAGAGCCGCGAGGGAGGAGGAAGGAGCCGCGAGAGGAGAGAGAGCAGTGAGAGAGGAGAGAGCCGCGAAAGAAAGAGACAAGTCCCGCCACAACCCAGGAGGGTCGTGGCTTAACAAGGTACGGTCCCTGTTGAAGGGACAGCTGTATACCGAGAGCAGCCCCAAGGGGAATAAAAGGGAGGGGCTGGGTAGAAAAGAGGCACCGGGGACGGAGCACGAAAATGGGACAGGCGGGGCTGAGCACCAGAAGCTGGGTGGCACCACTCAACCCTAAATCCCCCTGTCACAGCCTCACAAGGGTATAGCTCTATACCTGCACCCCCTAACCCACTGGCCTCAGTATTTTTTCCCATTCACTCTCCCTCACTCTTACTAACCTAACCCAAGACCCCACACACACCGCCACTTACCGGTTGTCCTGTTCATGTCTTCTTCCTTTTCCGGGATCCCCGCGAGAGAGAGGGAGAGAGAGAGACAGAGAGGAAAAGGCGTGACCAGGAGCCCACCACAACCTAGAAGAGAAGGAACAAGACAGAACATTAAATCAAGAAGACCCTACAGAAAACTACTCCAACACTAAGGACAATTTGTACGGACTGTTCAATATTCATACAGAACCAAATAAACACCCCCTTTTTTCCACCCATAACACGGGTTCGAGTCCTTTGTACCGCCGAGCCTTCCACATATACTATAGTAAAAATTCAGTGAAAACTACTGGCGACCATTCGGTACACCATTCCAAAGCATTGTTCTTGTGCCCACCATGACACCTGACCTTTTTGTGTGTTTGATGTGCCATCCTAAGTGGCAAGGGTATGCTCAGCTGTGGGTGCCCTGCTTACTGTTCCACTGAAACCTAGCTACACCCGACTGATGAGCTTCAATCAGGATGAAACTGTTCATAGATTGCTATGGTTCAGTTCAGGAAAGGCTTGGCCTGACAGTTCAAGCTAGACTGTTTGTAGTGGAGCAGGGTCAAGACTGATTTGCATATGTCCTAGTTCAAACTGAGGTGGTACGATGGGTAAAAGAACAATGGGTCGGAATGCTACCCCAAGCTATTGCCAGTGGTAAGACCTTTTACAAGCATTCCTCCAATCACCTTTGTGCATTTGATGTATCGTCTCAAGTTGCAAGGGTATGCCTAGACTTGGGCCCTTTGCTCACTGTGCCAGTGGAACAAAGCTACACCTGACTGATGAACCCCAATTAGGGTGAAACCGGTCTTGGTTTGCTTGTGTTCTGGTTCAGGGAGGGCCTTACCTGGCAGTTCAGGATGGTCTGTTTCTAATGGAGCAGGGTCAAGACTGATTTGCATATGGCTTATTTCAAACACAGCTGGCATGCTGGCAGTGGCGGGCATAATTTTGGGCTTGAATTTCAGTGTGCAAGCATGACTTCACATTGGGTTTATGGGGTAGGGCTCACTCAGTCGCACTCAGTGTAATTTGTATTCTTACACTGACTTAGTCTCACTCAGTCTAATTCTGTCTCACTCATTCTCATTCATTCTCACTAAGCCTCACTCATTCTCACTCAAACAATCTCCCTCTGATTCACCTATCGCTCAGTCTCTCTCTGACTCCCCTAATCACTTGTTTCCACTTACGCCCACTTATTCAGAGTCACTCAGTTTCACTCATTGTCAGACTCACTCAGTCTCACTCATTTTCTGGTTCACTCAGACTGTGGCCCACTCAGACTCACTCACTAACTCAGCCTCATTCTCAGTCAGTCTCGCTTAGTCCCACTCATTTTCAATCATTGTCAGTCAATCAATCTTACTCTGATTCATTCAATCTCATTGACATATCTACTTTCAATCATTCTCACTAATTGCCACTCAGATTGGCACTCAGTCTTACACACAGTAGTCTTCACTGCTTTTCTCTCTCATAATTACATTCACTGTCATTATACCTCACAGTGACACTCACGGTTGTTCCCACTCAGAAACACTCACTGTCATTCTTCCTATCATTCGTTTTGCTATTACTCATTCTTCCTATCACTCATTCTCACTCACTCGCTCCCTCTACTGATTCTCCCACTTTCACTCACTCGTACGTAAGGTACTTTGCTGCAGGTCCAAATCAGACACTTGCTCCTTTCAGTTTCTGGCGCTGGGGCATGAATTGAAACAATGAACCTGCGCAGTTGCAGGGACCAGGTTTTAATATCTGCATTTTCACAGCACCTTTTCAAAACTCTGGGAGAGGGTGGTGTGACAGGCTGTTCAGCGTGTAGCCACGGGCACCTCAGGGCTTAAGACTGCAGCGCCTAAGTCTACCTTTAGCAGTGACACTTAGCACATCACAAATGGGGGAGACACAGAGGCATGCACAGAGGCATGCCAAGGCCCCAAAGCCAGGGATGGGAATTCTCTAGCCCTGGTAACCTCTCTCAGACGGCTGGTGCAAGGACCTTTGTGCATCTGTGCCAGCCACCAAAAAGAGACTGCTGCTAGACCGACGGGAGGTCAGCATTTTTATTATACCAATAGTGAATAATGGATTATTTTTCACTCTTGGGGTAATAAAAACAAATGGGCCAGAAAACAAGGGACGTGTAGTCCCTTAGCCCATTAAGAGGAGTTGTCACTGCTTGGTAGGAAGAAGAACTATTGGTTAGTATGCTAACCCAATCATTTGCCAGTGGTAAGACTTATTCCATTTATCCCTCCCATCACCTATGTATGTCTGATGAACCAGAAATGTCTCCGTAGCAAGAGTGAGAGGGCCTATTATAAGAGCTTGTTAGTTTCGTCTATCCAGTAGGGCAGCTCTCCAAAGGGCTGAGATTGTGAGGCCAGTGTATCTTCCCATTCCCCATCCTGACCCATTCCTTACAAGTTCTCAGGAATTTTAAGCTAATACAAAAGCCATACACTTTGAAAAATGATGGGAACGTAATTTCAAATTCCATATTTATTTAGTCTAGCTATGATATATGTATTCATTTATTACAGAGCTTATGCTGCTGTATGCATCAGTTGGTCCTATTGTTAAAAATAAATTGTTAAGGGTGGTTATGGCAGGGGTAGTGATCCGTGGCGAGGAACATGCTTGCTTGGTAAACAGTGAACTATAAAAGTGTCCCTGCATCCTGTACAACCTATGCTGTTTGGATATTCATTGTAAACATTTGCGGTAAAAAACACAACTTGTTTTCATGGACGTCCTTTAACTCCTTCGCTGCCAGCTCTTTTTCCTGCATGCCAAGCCTTTTTTGGGCTATTTGGGGCAGGTTTTGCTTAGGTCCTCATTGCTTTTTGTCCACATAAGCTGCCGATGACAAATTTGTGTCCTTTTTTTTCCAACATCCTAGGAATTCTAAAGGTACCCAGAGTTTGTGGCTTCCCCTGGAGGAGACCAAGAAATTAGTCAAAATACAGCAACAATTTTGTTTAAAAAAATGGGAAAAAGGGCTGCAGAAGAAGGTTTGTGTTTGTTCCCTACAAATGGCATCAACAAAGGGTTTGCGGTACCCCATGTTTACTATTAACTGTGCTTTTAACCTCCTTCCAGTTAGTGACAGAAATGGGTGTGAAACCAGTGGTAGAACCAAGACAGCTAAACATTTCTGAAAAGTAAACAGAATCCTGAATTCAGCAAGGGGCCATTTGTGTAGATCCTACAAGGTTTTCCTACAGAAAGTAACAGCTGAAATAAAATAATATTGAAATTGAGGTTAAAAATCCAGCCATTTTTCTCCAGGTTTTACTCTGTAACTTTTTCCTGCAATGTCAGCAATATACCTTTACGTCTGTTGGACTCTTCTAGTTGCGGGGATATATAGGACTTGCAGATTCATCAAGAACTCTAGGTATCCAGAGCCAGTAAAGGATCTGCATCTTGCAATGGGTTTTCATTGTATACTGGGTATACAGCAATTCATTTGGTGAAATATAAAGAGTGAAAAATAGTTATCAAGGAAACCTTTGTATTTCCAAAATTGGCACAGAATAAGGTGTTGGGACGCAGTGGTTATTTGCACTGAATTCCGGGGTCCCCATACCATCATGTGAATTAAAGGGCATTTCTCAAATAGACACCTTTTTTACACACTGTCTTACATTTTGAAGGAAAAATGGAGATAAAGACAAGGGGCAATAACACTTGTTCTGCTATTCTGTGTTCCCCAAGTCCCCCGATAAAAATGGTACCTCACTTGTGTGTGTAGGCCTAATGCCCGCAACAGGAAACACAACATGGACACATCACATTTTTACATTAAAATCTGATGTGTTTTTGGGAATGTGCTTAGCTGTGAATTTTGGCCTGTAGCTCAGCTTGCACTGAGGGAAACCTACCAAAACCTGTACATTTATGAAAACTAAGCACCTAGGGGAATCCAGGATGAGGTGACCTGTGGTGTTCTCACCAGATTATGTTACCCAGAAACCTTTGCATATCTCAAAATTTGGCAAAAACACACTTTTTCCTCACATTTCAGTAACAAAAAGTTCTGGAATCTGAGAGGAGCCACAAATTTCCTTCCACCCAGCATTCCCCCAAGTCTCCCAATAAAAATGGTACCTCAATTGCATGGGGTGGCCTAGTGCCCGTGACAGGAAATGTCCCAAAACACAACATGGACACATCACATTTTCCCAAAGTAAACAGACCTCTTTTTTGGAAAAATTTGGCAAAAAAAACACTTTTCCCTCAGATTTTGGTGATGAAAAGTTCTGGAATCTGTGAGGAGCCACAAATTTCCTTCCAACCAGCATTTCCCCAAGTCTCCCGATAAAAAAAGTACCTCACTTGTATTGGTAGGCCTAATGCCCGCAACAGGAAACGCCCCAAAACGCAACATGGACACATCAAATTTTTACATTGAAAACTGATGTGTTTTTTGGAAAGTGCCTAGCTGTGGATTCTGGCCTCTAGCTCAGCCGGCACCGAGAGAAACCTAACAAACCTGTACATTTTTTAAAACTAGACCCCTAGGGAAACCCAAAATGGGGTGACTTGTGGGGCTTTCACCAGGTTCTGTTACCCAGAATCCTTTGCAAACCTCAAGATTTGGCATAAAAAACACTTTTTCCTCACGTTTTGGTGATAGAAAGTTCTGGAATCTGAGAGGAGCATGAATTTCCTTCTACCCAGAATTCCCCCAAGTCTCCCGATAAAAATGGTATCTCACTTGTGTGGGTAGGCATAGTGCCTGCAACATGAAATGCCCCAAAACACAACATGGACACATCACCTTTTCCCAAAGAAAACAGACCTGTTTTTTGTAAAGGGCCTAGCTGTGGACTTTGGCCTCTAGCTCAGCCGGCACCTAGGGAAACCTACCGAACCTGTGCATTTTTGAAAACTAGACACCTAGGGGAATCCAAGATGGAGTTACTTGTGGGGCTCTCACCAGGTTCTGTTACCCAGAATACTTTGCAAGCCTCGAAATTTGGCAACAAAAAACACTTTTTCCTCACATTTCGGTGATAGAAACTTCTGGAATCTGAGAGGAGCCACACATTTCCTTCCACCCAGCATTCCCCCAAGCCTCCCAATAAAAATGGTACCTCAATTGTGTGGGTTGGCCTAGTGCCCCCGACAGGAAATGCCCCCAAAACACCACGTGGACACATCAAAATTGTCAAATATAAAACTACCTGTTTTTGTTGGGGGGGCACCTGCGTTTTTGGTCCTGGGCTCAGCAGCCATCTAGGAAAACCTACTAAACCCAGACATTTCTGAAACCTAGTCACCTGAGGTAGTCCAGGGAGGTGTGACTGGTGTGGATTCCCCAGTGTTTTCTTCCCAGAATCCTCAGCAAACCTCAAATTTAGCAAAAAAAATCTCATTTTTCACACATTTCTGTGTGGGATTACCACACTGGCACAAATGTCCTACCACCCAACGTTCCCCTCAATCTCCCGATAAAAATGATACCTCACTTGTGTAGGTGGGCCTAGTGCCTATGACAGGGAAGAGCCAAAAAACATGTCGAAAACGAGGGGGAACCAAAGCGGGCCCAAAAGGGCAGTTTGGAAAAAAATGTTTTTAGGCCGACAAGTGGGGAGAGAATTGTTATCGGTATAGATGCAACATTTCTGAGTGGTAGGAATTTTGTGGATTCCTGCAGACTCCAGAAGGTTCCATCACAAAAATGTGGGGAAAATGTGTGATTTCAAGCAAAGCTGGAGGTTTGCAGGGCATTGTGGGTAAAAAAATGGTGTGGGGTGCATGGAAAGCACACCACCCTGGACTCACCCAAATGTTTAGTTTTCAGATGTGTCTAGGTCTTGCTGATTTTTCTACATGGCAGCGCCCCAAAGTCCAAAAAAGTGCAGCCTTCACCATTCCAAGTGGGACGATTTTGAGATAAACAAGCACTCATGGCCCAAATGTAAAACCAAAACACAAAATAATCAAATGTCCTCTTGCTTGCCGTTGGATTACATCTTTGAGTGAGGGGGGGAGCTGAAAGACTGTTACCCCTTTTAAATGGGGTGGGGGCATAACCCTGCCCATACTGGTTGGTAGCCTCCACCCCACTATTTTTTTTTAAATTCCCTGGCATCTAGTAGGCTTTCTGCACCACAGTGAGTGGATCGGGGGTAATTACCACATCTGCCCACCGGTGGGCAGGACATCTTTGTCCCCATTTATTGGGGGTGAGGGTATGGCTATACCTGCACCCTCTTTAAAAAAAAAGAAAATCTTCCCTGGTGTCTGGTGGGCTTTCTGCCCCCTTGGTAGGCAGATGAGCCTTACAAAAATAGGCCGATCTTCCCCCAAGGGTGGTCAGAAATGCCCTAAAATAAATTTTTCCCCCAGAGGGGCGACCCTTGTCTAAGGGGTCACTCCCCTTGTGTGAAATTGGCTCCAAAAAAAAATCCCAGCTGTCTAGTGGTTTCTGCCTCCCTTAGGGACAGATTTGCCTAAGAAAAATAGGCAATCTGTCCCTAAGGTGGGCAGAAATGGCCTAAAATATATTTGCTCCTGAAGGGAGCGACCCTTTCCTAAGGGGTCACTCCCCATCTGTAAAAAATAAAACAAATAAAAAATCCCTGGTGCCTAGTGGTTTCTGCCCCCATTGGGGGCAGATTGGCCTAATTAAAATAGGCCGATCTGCCCCCAAAGGGGGCAGAAGTGGCCTAAAAACAATTGCCCCCCCTCTGGGGAGCGACACTTGCCTAAGGGGTCGCTTCCCTTATCAATGTAAACCAAAACAAAAAATCCCTGGTGTCTAGTGGCTTCTGCCCCCCCTGGCAGCAGATCGGCCTAATTAATATAGGCTGATTTGCCCCCAGGGGTGGCAGAAAAGGCCCAATAAAAAAATTGCACCTGGGGAGCGACCCTTGCCTAAGGGGTCACTCCCCTTATCAATATAAGCACCCTGCTGACAATCCATATTACAGAGATCACTGTGTGAGGCACAAATTTTCCCTCTTAGACTTACGTTTCCACTGGGCTCATACTAGACATGATGTGAAGACATAAATAGAACATCCACAATTAGGAGTTACATTGGGCAAATTAAAATGCATAAAACTTTAATATCACCATTTAGAATACACAGATAATACCAGACACAAACAAAGTACTCTCCACAAAACAGCACAGCTGCATTGATGATCTTTGATCGAATAAAAAATACCCTATTCCTACCTAGCAGTAAAACCTGAACCATAACCACAAGCAAGAATATAATAACAAAAAGTACAATAGAAAGAACCGGGGTAAGTTATGTGATTCCACTTTCTGTGATGTAATCACAGGTAACAGGGCTTGTGATGCCATTTTAGCAACCCCTGGCATTTTGTTAAAATCAACACCCATGGCTATAACGTGAACCATCCATACAAGTAAGAATATAATAATAAAAAACAACCATTCCCCCATATGTGATATCACTTCCTTTAGGTCAGAAAACGTGTGATGTAATTTTTCGCAGCCCCATACCTTTTGGTGAATCGATGTCCATTGCAATAACACCAGATCTATAAACACAAGGGATAATATTATAATAGAAAGAAACCTAGAGTCTGAGCGCCATGCATTGCCCATCAACCTTGTATTTTTCCTTGAGAGAGGGCAACAGCATCCTAGGATGCTCCTCATAGCAGGGGCAATGAAAGAATAAACCCTCAAGCTAAGTATGCAATAGACAACAAATAAAACAGACAAACACAGAGAAAGAAAAAAGAAAGAAGAGGAAGAAAGGAGGGCCAGACCGTTGGATGCTCATGCCACGTCGCTTTGACTTACATGACAGTATCCTAGGATACAAGGCTGCCTTGGAGGCTTAATATACCCATCTATCAGTCTTTATCATCCCGGGTTGCCACTCTCCAACCTGCAGTTCCTGTCTGCCATCTTTACATAATTTCACGCCTGCTGTATTGTATTGACAGGTGGCTGTGCAGTACAGCTGAGGCTAAATCTTCTAAGACACCCCCGTCTTAATATATCTGGTGCCCAAACAATGACCATAATTACAGTTCAGGGCATAGTGCCAACATTAGCTGTGGCTTCCTCTCATTCTGTTTTCTTTTATTTCTTGGTTAGTGTGTGAGGGTCTGTCAGAGTCACCAGATCCTCGGGGTCTGTGCATGTTCCCAACATGTCCACCACCGGCTGGGGGCGGAAAGCAGTTTGTCTCGGGCAGGAGCCCTTTAAATCTACGGAAGCGCTCCCGTCCTGCGCCCGTCAGCGACCGGAGGAGGCCGGGCTGGGCCATACCATTTTCATCTTGACTTCCGAGGTTGGTGACCAGCGGCCGAACATACTTTACCCACCCGGACACCTTCCTAATATAGGTGAGCAGTACTTTAGGCCCTCCTGGCGTCTCAGCTTTTCTAAATGAAGCCCCAGTAGAGCAAAATAGGGTGGGAAAAGGAGAGGAAGAGCACCTACGGAAATAGACTGTCAAACTTTGGGGCTGGACCTAAGTGTCTTACCAAAACAAGATGGGTAGACGGAAGGGGGGGATGCCTTTGGAAAAAGCCGGCAACAACAAGACTCTAGATGGCTTCCTCCAAAAAGCGGTAGGGGCATTAGAAAAAGAAATTGAATTGGTGGAGCGCCGTCTAATTGCTCCCCCACCAACGGATGCTCCATTGAAAACCCCACCACAACTTTTTTACCCACCAGCTTTCCAGCCTGCCCCGGTAACTCCACCACCAACTACCCAAACTACCCGAATGTCCGTCACAGAGCCCCTGGACAAAGCCATATATTCTTCAGAAACTACACAGCCTATGCCAGATAGACCTGCACCCTCCCCAAAGCATAGCTCAAAGGGCAAAAGGAAACGAGGGGAGGTGAACTTAAAGAATAAACGGGCCCGTGTTTTGAATTCCCCCAATCAGGCCGTGCCTACTCGGACCAAGGACTGCACACCTGCCCAAGCTACCAATAACGGCAGCCTAGACATAGCTTTTATAATAGATTTTATAAAAGACGAGCTCTCCAAAAAACTACACCCTATAACAACTCGCCTATCAGCTATTGAGGAGAAACTCGACGTTCTCATCAACCTTAACCAGCCAATCACCTCTTCCTCATCGGATTTACAATATTCGCAACAACATTTTCACCCATGCCCTCCAGTCAACAGTGCCAGTAGCCCTCCTCTATCATCAAGCACGGTTCACAATTCTCAATCACTTTGCCCTGATTCTTCGCATCAACCAGTGAAGGCTCCTACTGCTAGACTGGCCAATCCCCCTAAAACTTGGCACTCAAAGAGTGATCCCCTCTTCCCAAGGCGGACTGATGAAATTGCTTCTTCCATAAACATGGGCACAAAACTGCACATGGATCATACCAACCCTCCAGCAGACCCGATGCCTAGGGATCTAGGAACCAATATGAGAACTTTACACCTACCACCGGAAGCTTGCCCCTATGTGCTGGTTATCACGAATGTTCCTAAGCTTAAGCCTAATATTCCCGAATCATTTACAGAACTGAAAAATAAGGTCATCCATTGGCTACATAGATACGCTAGATTTGCTTTCTATATGATACCCTCAATATTAATGGTGAGGAGGGTGGGTTGGGTGGGTCCACTCAAAAACCCCGGTACAGGGGACTGTATTGTTATTAACTTCGATGCGCCTTCCCTTGTCCAACAGCTTTCCTTGAATGTGTGTCATTCTAACCCTCTAGGGGGAGTAATCTCACTTTGTAGGCTCCAGGCTTTTTACCCTCACAAAGCTGTACCAACTACTAAGGGGGTAACAATGTCACCCAGAGGTCCCACCAGGGTACAGATGCTGCCTGACTCTCAGCCGAGATGTAGCCCTTTTTCGCTCTCGCTTTCTGAAAATGATTGACTAAAAGCCAGCACTGAGTACAGTTCACTTCAGCCTCAAGGTTCAAACAATTGGGATAAAAAGTACCCTATAGTCGGAAATAATGAAACTCACGAAATAGGGCAAGGCAACCCTGAGGTCGAACAACCCCCTAATGTAGACACCAGAGACCCTACGCCAATTTCCGCACTTGCTCAGTCAGATCTTTCTAAGTGTTCTGAAATCTGTATTGGGGGTGCAAATAAGGAGCGCAAGGTGATTGAGATCAATTTAGCGACAGATTTATCAGATCTTAGTAAACTTGGAGATTCGACACCATTTCAGACACTCGAACTGCTCACGCCACCCCCTGATCTAGACGGGGCAAGAAATATTTTGGGCAATACTGTAATGGGAAACCCAAACATGGCTGGTAGTGATACGATTGAAAAGGGTATAAAACCTTCCCACGGTACCCCATTTGCAAGAGAGAACCCTGTGGCCGAAGCTCCCCATGACAAAACAGATGGCCTAGATACCATCCTTAGTTGGAATATTGCAGGGTTGGAGAATAAAATGAACAACCCTGAATGGGGCAAATTTATAGACAAACATAAAATATGCCTTTTCCAAGAAACATGGGCATTGGAGCCCAAATACAGAATTGGTTACAAAAGTTACTGGGTCCCAGCAACTAAGGTGAATTCAGGGAGACCCTCAGGTGGCCTGCTTATATGGCTCAGCTGTTCCTTTAAATGTCGGATTGAAACAATTGACTTGGGCTGCCCTGATTTAATGGGTTTATCAATACCATCCCTTAGTGAGAAACCACTTTTAATAATCAATATTTATAATAGGAGCCTGGGTAGTAAATACGAGTCCGACACATTGACTATTTTGGACAGCTTTCTTTCTTGTAAATCACCTTCCCACTTTATTCTTATTGCTGGAGATTTTAATGTTACTTTTGAACCCTACTCGCTGGCCCAGGAACTATACAAAGATGAAGACGCCTACTGGGGTATCCCTCAACTGATATCAAGCAAAAGACCAAAAATAAATAGATTAACACATCAGGTTGTGGATATTACACTGGCACATGGCCTGCGGGCTTGCAATGGTCGTTCCCGCTCGGACCCTAATCTTCACCCTACATTCAGGCGCGGGGCACAGAAGAGCCAGATAGACTATATTCTGCTTGATATCCGTCTGTGGGGTTATATGGCTGACATGAACATTGTAGAACATGAGGAAAGTGACCACGAACCATTGATTTTAACTCTTAGGAACCTATTACCCCTACTTGAAGTCTTCTGTTCCAAGACCCACGAACAACAGCTCGCACTAACCAACAATAGACGAAATGTTAGATGGGAATCCCTGAACACCGACACAGACACCTTGGCATCTGCGTTCAGGCAGTTGGCTGATCATATGGATCGTATATCTCAGTCTTTAGAAGATAGTGGTGGGCTTATAGCAGCCCACACACAATTTTTTTAATTCTCTTAAAAATCTTTTTACCAAAGAGTCTGCCAAAGAAGTTAAAAAGAAGTGTAACGCAAGGATGGTTCAACGCCGCATGCAGGGAAGCATAGCACAAACTGCTGAGAGGTTTAAGAGGAGGCCAGTCAGATCATATAAGGGAAGCCAGGAAAGATTATAAACAGGAACAAGGTAGAGCCCGTAGGACATGGGATGAATCTAGATGGGTCTCCCTCCTGAAGTCTGCTAAAATAAATGACACCTCGAAATTTTGGAAATTGGTGGCTGATGCCAGCGAAGAACCTAATTGTTCGCCTGGTGCCTCAATACTCCCTGTAGAGTGGACAGATCATTTTTCCCGATTATACTCTGGGATCAATGGTGTTACTTCCAGGGAACTGACCCATACCATGATTACTGAGACCCCCAAAATTGAATTTACCCTGGCAGAAACTAAGGCTGCGATCGCTTCATTGAAATGGGGAAAGGCCCCCAGCCTTGATAAAATACCAGGCGATTTATACAAGACAAACCCAGATATATGGGCCCCATATCTGAACCTCATTTCCAATGCGGTAACTGCAGGAGCACCTGTCCCGAGCTCCTGGATGGGAGCAGAGATAGTTCCCATCTTTAAGAAAGGTAACCCCTCTAACCCTGTTAACTACTGCCCAATCTCCCTACTCGACAACTTCCAAAAACTTTTTGCAAAGCAAATTTTGTCCCGTCTAGAAGAATGGATTCTGGAAACCAATGCCATTTCTGATTTGCAAGCAGGGTTCAGGCCAGCAGTTAGTACCATAGATCAGGTGCTAAGATTTTTAACAATAAAATGGAAGACTGTAGAAGTAGGAGGGGGCAACCTTTTTGTAGTTTTTATTGATCTTAGAGCCGCGTTTGATTTGGTCCCTAGAAATCAGTTATGGCTGACTCTAGCCAATATGGGTGTCCCACATGGCCTTCTGAAACTTATCACCCGACTACACGAGAATAGCTCAAATTAGGAGTGGCAAGAATGGTGATCTAACAGAATCAGTGGCTATTGAGAGGGGAGTCAGACAGGGGTGTGTTTTGGCCCCAACCCTTTTTCTTTTATACATAAATAATTGTATTAAGTATTTAGCAAATTGCACTAATGATTCCCCAAAGCTGCCCGGGACCAAAGTTCCATGCTTACTTTATGCAGATGACACTATTCTCCTGTCTAAATCACCCATGGGAATCCAGAATCTGGTTAACCAGTTCGGTGTATTCTGCAGAGATTACGGGTTAGACATAAATCTTAAGAAAACTAAACTCATGATATACAGTGCCCCGAACAAGAAGCTTAGAGCAAATATAAAGATGGATTCAATTCTTTTGGAGAGGGTAATGGAATGCGATTATTTGGGCTTCAGACTATCTGATAAGGACAGCTGGGATCCAGCTATAAGGAAAGGGGCATTAACAATCAGCCAAAGATGTGGAGTGATAGGACGTAAAGCTAACGCTGCAACAAGACCCCCTCTGACCCTCATATTTGAAATATATAAAGCCCAAATCCGTGCCGCAGCACTATATGGAGCGGAACTTTGGGGATCTCACAGACAAATGAACACTCTTCAAATCAAAGAAAATAATTTCCTTAGACACATATCCAGACTAGGGAAGGGCACACCGATGCTCCCCCTAAGACCGGACCTGGGTCTAAATAGTATTCAAGATACAGCATACTTAAGACCACTTCTGTACTGGGTCAGACTATGGAAAACGGATGAACTCGAACCCTTCAGGTCAGCAGTTAAAGAACTATTGCCACCTCGCTATGGATGGGAAAAAGTACGGTGGCTAAGGGAGATGAAAGCGGCTTGGGTTAAACTGAATTTATCCCATTATTGGGAGAATCCCAAGATGATTCCTGGTAACGCTAAACGCCTGATCAAAGACCGTTATTGGGAAAAGATCTATGAGGAATCTCTCGGCTCAAATGGGTTAGGTCGGCTGACAGCAGAGTTTCTGCTGGTTAAGCACGAACCTCTGCCTGAAAGCTTCCTGGATCTCCCTATACCAGCCCGTGCTCGCTCTTTATTACTTCAGTTCAGATATGGAACATTGGCAGTCAACAGCTTCACAGCTTGCTGGTCGACTAATAGTTCCTTATCTGACAAATACATAAACTGCCATCTATACAAGGAAACTTCTGAGCATGTCCTATTTTTCTGTCCTCTGTACAAATGCCCTCAAGGGAAGTGGATTACCCCTCTGTGCAAAACACTGTTATCACAAAACCGTAACAGTGTATATAGAATATGCAAATATGATACTTCCATGCTGATAGTGAGTTCTGTTTCTAAATATCTGGCAGCAGCATGGAAAATCCGCAGCAGGATCACTATAGATCTTAATCCACCGGTTGAAGAACGGTCTAGAAGTTAGCGAAGTAGTACCCTGTTATATTAGTCTGGGATTTTAAATAAAACTATTAGTGCGACCTATCGAGGATAAAAGACTGTATCCCCGAGCACGCTGTCTAGTGGGTTACCCCAACTGAAGCGACCTATAGCTCCACAGCATATATAATTTTATAAATGGCAAGATGCAATTTATTTGATCAACTTATTCAATAGAACTGATTAACTTAGGGCATCATTTCCCACTGGTTGACTTCTAACTTTTGCTAATAGGAGCTATTGTATGTAGTTTTTATGTCTTATTTTATGTATAAACCCGTTTTAGAATGGTTTTTATGCTTTTAACAACTGATTAGTATCATTTTAGCATTCAGCATCTTGCATAGGGTAAGATCCAGAGACTATTTTGAGAGTTTTGTCTTAATTATTTTTTATTATGCAATGGTTTATGGCTTTTATTTTTTTGTATGTATGATTACTTTTAACTTCTCAAATGGTCCAAATCTGGACCGAATAAACTATTGATTGATGGAACATGTCCACTACTGAACAGCTCCAAGACTCTGATAGATAAATCACAGAGACTGAGAGAGTCCAAGAAGGGAAGAGGGGATTAGGAAGGGAACCGCTGGGAAGGAGACCTGTAGTAGGAAAAAGGTTAGAACACAAAATATGAAAATTATATCTCCTGAAATCAATACTAGACTATAATTCTAAGCCTAGTCACTCTGAAAACATGAACAATCTAAGAGTTAAGTTTAAAATGAATAAGTTTCAAGATGGCGGGATACCTGTAGGGAAATCAAGAATGAATTAAATGAAAACTTTCTTATTCAAGTACTTTCCTTTACATGACAATCAGAAAAACATTCTGACTAACTTTTAAACCAGTCATATAAATCCTGTTTTGAGAATGTATACTAGGACCTTACAATATTGCATCTAGAAACTCTGGCCTTCTGTGTACTCTTAAAATGTTTCAACACAAATTGCGCATATTGCAGATATATATATATATATATATATATATGTATATATATATATATATATATATATAGTAAACACCATTAAAGGATTGTGCACCATGAATAACACAATATGGATTCAGGAAACAAATCACATAACTTGTCAACTCGAATATTACATAATAAATATCTTAGAATAGTGGCATACAATAAACAACATGAAATAAACTCTAGGAGAGAATCGTGCGTCTTGCCGATTCAAGTGTCACCATGTAAAATACCAAGAAATGGTAGCACGCAATGAATGTCAAAGTCAAATCATCATTAATCGAATCGCGCGTCTTGCCGATTCGTAAAACACGATGTAAATGTCAAGAAATAACAGCTCACAATAAATAACAAGATCAAAGTACAATGAAACGAATCGCGCTTCTTTTGCCGATTCTTAAGCCACCATGTAAATGTCAAGAAATGGTAGCGCGCAATGAACAACAAAGTTAAATCCTCATGAAACTAGTTGCGCGTCTTGCCAATTCGTAAAACATCATGTAAATGTCAAGAAATAGTAGCGCAATGGACAACAATGTTTAAACACCATAAAACGAATTACGCGTCTTGCCGATTCTTAGGCCACCATGCCAATGTCAAGAAATGGTAGCACGCATTGAATAACAAAGTCAAACCTTTATGAAACAAATCGCGCGTCTTGCCTATTTGTAAACTACCATATAAATGTCAAGAAATGGTAGCGCGCAAGTAATCTGTTACTCATTTAAGAATTAAACCAAGAATATGAAAATTCTCAATAACGGTGTTGGGACAGTCCAACCACCATCTTACCACCTGGAACAATGATCACCAACGAAGAATGAAGGGCAGAAGACTGGAAGATCCAAATAGGCCGCCGGGACAGGAGCTCAGGAAGAAGGTGCTGCTCTGCACCGGGACCTCTGAATAGTGAGCACTGGGAGTTGGGCTGGCTCTCTTTTATAGAGTCTTGGCCCAGCCCAGAACCACACCCAGGCATGTTGCAGGGAAAGTCTCTGGAAGGCCCTGGAAAGGGGCCACACCCTAACACACTCTGAAAACCTGCAGCAATACATTGCAAAGGAACAGTATTTGTAAGCATATAAAAAATACGTTTTCAGGATTGAACTCTGCAATGCAAAAGGTTAAACCACAATGTTAGACTTTTCGTCCTTGGCGTGGTCTCCCTTAACTTTTTGCCTCTGTTCCCCAGGTTATTGATGTGTGCTGGATTCTGATTTTGCTGTTTTTATTACTCTGGGCACTTTACCACTGCTAACCAGTGCTAAAGTGCAAGTGCTCCTGTTTGAAACATGTATGTAACTGGTTCTCCATGATTGGCATATTTGTTTTACTGTTAAGTCCCTAGTAAAGTGCACTAGAGGTGCCCAGGGCCTGTAAATCAAATGTTACTAGTGGGCCTGCAGCACTGGTTGTGCCACCCACACAAGTGACCCTGTAATCATGTCTCAGACCTACCACTGCAGTGTCTGTAAGTGTATTTTTACACTGTAAATTCGACTTGGCAAGTGTACCCACTTGCCAGGCCTAAACCTTCCCTTTTCTTACATGTAAGGCACCCCTAAGGTAGGCCCTAGGTAGCCCCAAGGGCAGGGTGCAGTGTATGGATAATGTAGGACATATAGTAATGTGGTTTACATGTCCTGACAGTGAAATACTGCCAATTTCGTTTTTCACTGTTGCAAGGCCTGTCTCTCTCATAGGATAATATGGGGGCTACCTTTAAATATGATTAAAGTGTAGATTCCCCTAGAGAGTAGATGGACATGTGGAGTTTGGGGTCCCTGAACTCACAGTTTAAAAATACATCTTTTAGTAAAGTTGATTTTGAGATTGTGCGTTTGAAAATGCCACTTTTAGAAAATGAGCATTTCCTTGCTTAAACCATTCTGTGACTCTGCCTTGTTTGTGGATTCCCTGTCTGGGTCAGTTTGACAGTTGGGTTGTTTTTCACCTCACACTAGACAGTGACACAAAGGGAGCTGGGGTGTAACCTGCATTTCCTGATTAGCCATCTCTGCTAGGAGGGAGGGGTGGAGTGGTCACTCATCTGAAAGGACTGTGCCTGCCTCTGACAATGCAGACTCCAACCCCCTGGTGTGTGTCTGAGGCCTTGCCTGGGCAAGGCAGGATTTCACAAGTAGGTGTGAGTCCCCTTTGAAGAAAGGTGACTTCAAAGACTAAAATGGTTATAAGAAGGGCACCCAAATCTACAGACTTTAGAAACACTTCTGGAACCAAGAGGAACCTCTGCCTGGAGAAGAGCTGATAGCTGAGGAAGAAGTGCTGCCCTGCCTGTGACTGTGCTTTGTTGAGCTTGCCTGCAGTGCTGCTTCTGCCAGAGTAAGAGGGCAAAGACTGGACTTTGTGTGCCTTCCATCTTGTGAAGAAATCTCCAAGGGCTTGAGTTAGAGCTTGCCTCCTGTTGTTTGAAGTCTCAGGGACAGCAAAGACTTCTCTCTGCCAGCACCTGGAGTCTCTGGAGAGACTCCTGCTCTGACAAGTGGTGCCCTATCCAGTCCCTGGGCCCTTGAAAGGAAAGCTGGTGGAAATCCAAGGAAATCGACTTCGGACGACTCCGGACCGACGCCGCTGCTGAAACCGGTGACGCCGCCTGCACCCGACACAGTAACCTTCGCTGGAACACGACGCTCTTCGCAGGCCCGATGCCGCTGCAGCCCCGCTGAAGTCCGCGACTCCGTGGAAGTCGCCGTACCACGTCGTGACCGACGCCGCTCGAAGTGCGCAGATTCAACGTTTCGCACAGACGCCGTGATCCCCGACTTTGCGCATCAGCTTGTTTTCACTCTTCACTAAAGGTAATGTACTTGAGGGTCTACACGACTCCGTGTCCGGCGCCGCTGGTGTCGGCTTGTTGGGAACGACTCCGTCACGATGCCGTGTTAACATCTCATCGAAGCATTTTTGTTTCTAAGCGCTATTTTTTTAGTTTAATCTTTCAAAATTCATAACTTGACTTGTGTATGTTGGATTTTTGTCGTTTTGGTCTTGTTTTGTTTAGATAAATATTTCCTATTTTTCTAAACTGGTGTTGTGTCATTTTGTAGTGTTTTCATTAAGTTACTGTATGTGTTGATACAAATACTTTACACCTAGCACTCTGAAGTTAAGCCTACTGCTCTGCCAAGCTACCAGGGGTTAGCTGAGGGTGATTCTCTTTTACCCTGACTAGAGTGAGGGTCCTTGCTTGAACAGGGGGTAATCTGACTGTCAACCAAAGACCCCATTTCTAACACACAACATATCAGCACAATGCATAAATTACTTTGTTTTGAGAGTGCTGGGTTTTTGCATTTTTTGTCGTCAATAGAGCGCGTACTGCTCTGGTGTTGACAGGGCCACACAGCCTGTCTCCTACACCTAGCAAGTTGCTCAGGTGCACTCCAGCCTGAAGAAATTATCTAGGACCGAGTGCTCTTCTCAGTTTCACTTCATGGACTTTTCAATGACAAAGGGCAAAGCACACTCCACAGTCACCTTCAGTTTGAAAAGGTTCATGAAGCTGCTTCCATGCATCTATGAATGACGACCATTGTTGTTGCACCACTAGTGGGTGGTCGGAAAAGATCACCAGTTGCACATTTCAAACATGCAGTGGACCCACCTGCTTGTTCTTTACAAGATGAGATCACGCTTCCTATAAATAAAGAATCTGTCAAGGTCTGGACCCAGACTTTGGCTGGTGTACACACATCTGCGTACTGGTCCATTTGAAAAGGATTTAGACAGTGCCTTAGAAGCCACTGTCATGCACAGTCATTCCATGGTTGATCACTCTGCCTAATCAGGAATGCCCATCGCACTGATATTTTTGTTCCTGGTGCAGCGCTTTGCCCCCTTTGCTGAGTGCTCCAGAAACTGCACCCGCTTCAGCAGGTTTTAGACAAATTGGTACATCTCCGAGACACAAAGGGCCTGATTACAACTTTGGAGGAGGTGTTAATCCGTCCTAAAAGTGACGGTAAAGTGACGGATATACCACCAGCCGTATTACGAGTTCCATAGGATATAATGGACTCGTAATAGGGCTGGTGGTATATCCGTCACTTTACCGTCACTTTTGGGACGGATTAACACCTCCTCCAAAGTTGTAATCAGGCCCAGAGTGCCAGAGTTGCCATTGATAAATAACAGTGACAACTCGATTATCAATCCTGTGTTTGTCTGATCTGAGAAGTGCCACATCTTGAGCTGTAGTGTCCATTTTATTCCTAAGGCTAATTATGGATCTTTTATTCCTCCAAGTATTAGGTCCAATTTGTCTGGTACATAGTACATGACCATCCCTGTCTTGGACCTCTGGTGAGTCCATACTTCAAGTCAGTGGCAGCAGCATCTGGCCTTGGGTCTTTGGTCACCCAGCTTGAGTATATAGGTTATCATGAGCCAGGCGAATGGTGCCAACAACAAATACTACCTACCAATTTAATTGTAGACAGTTTTACTGTTATGGGTGGATAAGGCACACAGCTTTTTCACTATGCTGCCAAATCACCCATCCCTAGCTCTCCAAGCATGGTCCAGTAGCCTGTTCACCAAGGGGACAACTAGTAGACCAAGGCCACCTCTCAGTGTCAGAGGAGTAAGTCATGTCTGTGTCCTCCACCAACCCGGGGTCACTATAAAAAAACAACTTGCACAAGTAATAGAGATGTGCGTGCCTGCCCCTCACCAGTGAAGCAGT
Organism: Pleurodeles waltl; assembly: GCF_031143425.1. NCBI lineage: Eukaryota > Metazoa > Chordata > Amphibia > Caudata > Salamandridae > Pleurodeles > Pleurodeles waltl. The sequence continues at coordinate 1,276,272,591 of NC_090446.1, read as the reverse complement.
TCAGTAGCTCATCCCTGCCTGGCAAGGCATGGGCCCATTCAGACCTCCTCTTACCTTCTTTCAGTCAAAGGTGTAGTGAAGAATTCACATTTGCTTTCACCCTTCCAAATCTAGTACAAAGTTACCCAGCACAAGTGCATTCCACGTGGTCTGAGGTTCAACCTCTAGATGCAGGAAGGGGAGAGGGGGCTTGGGTAACCAGCTCCTGAAAGAAGCACTCTCCACCTAGACCCCAGTGATAGCCTTCAGCACAACCTAAGGGCTTTACCCATGTTGACCATAGCAAACAATTAACCAATTGACAGGATATATACTGTAAATTACTAACTTTGCAACACAAAGTACTAGATCCAATAAAAATGTCTACTAAACCTGCATTATCTTTCCACTATGAGTGGCTACATGAACAGAAGGGCTTGCATTCTATATGGAGGAGCACAACTAGGAGTGAATGCTGCAAGACGTACCCTAATTGACCGAAAACCAAACATGACTGTGTCAAATTATGCAAATAGAAACAATGAAAGACATATCACACAATGCAGGCAAAGGCTGTTCCTAAACACCACAAGGACAAGTCTGTTCGAAAGATGTACATTTAGTAGTGGATGGTCATCTTCCATCACAAGGGATGGTCGAACAATGTTGTCTTAGCAAAAGGTAAACACGTTCTAAGGGATAAGCTCCAAAGGACATGTTGAAGCATAGACAGGGTTGGGCTTCTCTAATTATTTGGACTCCCCTTTTTGAATGTTGAAAAAAGTTTCAGGTGCAGGAGGCAGCAGGCCAAACAACTACCGCCAACTCTCAAACTTTCACAGACTATTCTAGTCAAAAATATGCATGAAATCAATATTAGACTTACGGCCGGAGCAGGCACCTTTGTGCCCCTGTGTCAGCAATCAGACAGTGTCACTAGCTGTTGTTGCCTCGGCTTGTTGCTGGACCCGAAGCGGGTCTGCATTTTATTTTTATTATATCAAGAGTGAATAATTATTCACTCTGGACACAATAAAATTGACCCCAAAACATGGAGGGTGTAGTGTAGCTGCGGAGACCACAAAGGAGATCCACCACTGGTCCAGGGACACCTATCCATCAAACCAATCCATCCACTCAATCATCCATACTTTCACTTATCCAACCCCATTCATACATTCAATCATCCGTCCACTTTTTGCTCATTCATCCACCCTTTCACTTCATCTATTCATCCTTTCACTCCATCCATTCATCCATCATCCTCACTTTGGCTCATCCATCTAATCACCCTTTCACTAAGCCATCCATCCTTACAACCATCCGTTCACCATTCGTCATATCCATCCATCCATACATCCCTCCATTTACCCCTTCACTCATCCATCCATCCTTTCATCGAGACATTCATCTACCCAGCATTTCACTCATCCATCCATTGTTTTCTCATCCATCTTTGCATACATCCATTCATTCATCCATCCATACTTTCACACCATTCATTCAAACTTTCACTCCATCCATCCATCAATTTACCCTTCCACTCATCCATCCATCCTTTCACTCATTCTACCACCCATCCTTTTTCTCATCATCCATATATCCATTCATCATCAATCCATCCACCCTCCCTTTCACTCATACAGCCTCCCTGCCTTTCACTCTTCCATTCTTAAATCCATTCTTTCACTCATTCATCCATGTATCTATCCATCCACCACTTCATTCATCCATCCACCCAACCTCCCTTTCACTCACCCTCCCAAGTTCATTATCAGTCTTTGTCTGCCGACCTGGAGCTAGAAGAGGCCCATCAAAAACCTCACCCTACTGTAGCTGCTGAAGTGGGAGGATGGGGGGGTTGACAATGTTCCTGATGCAGGCAGAAGCTTAACTGCAAATTGACCTCTTAGTCCACTAGTGCAATTGTTGTCCGCAGCTGGTTACTTCCTCTCCTGGGCCTCTAAGGTCGAGATAAAGAGCACTCGGTTGTGCTCAGTGCAATAATGTTTTTTTCAAAGTGAAACCAAATGCAGTACTGAACATGTGTTACTGCGAGGAATGCAGCCTCTGCACCCCTCCTACGTCCTTGCACCTCTGTGTTGATCAACAAATTGTTGCCACCCACTCCTTCCTTGTCCTTATCGGCATGCCCCACCCCCAGCCATTGAAGTTGACAGAGTTGTGTAACTCATCCCAGGTCCACTATTCACGCGCCCCCAAATTCAACCCGATCACTTGCTTTCGAATCCAGCACTCCCTCTCCTATGATGTCACTGCTGTAGATTGTTCCTGGAGGTTGAAGAAAACCTCCCCCTGCTGGAACTTGCACAGTGGGACATCTGCAAATTTCAATAGAGTCCATTCAAGAGATTAAGCACACTGTCTCAGAGCAGTGATTTATTTTCAGATGCCCTGTGTTTATTTTCATGTTCTTGCGAGGGTGGCAGGGCCTTCCCATGAATACCATTCGCCACTGGCCCAGTCTCTAAGGCAGCTTAGGCAGTCTGGATACTCTCATGGGTGATTAGCTGTGCTCTAAAAATCCTCATTGATTGATTGAGTTACAGCTATTCTATTTCAAACAAGCTTTGGCAAAGCCAGTAAATCTGAGGTGTTTTAGGTGCAGTGTTCATTATTCTGTTTAATAGTCATATTTTGTTCTGTGAAATATTTGGATGCATTAAAAGACACCACATATACAGGCACCAATATCAGCAGAGAAAATACCCAGGGGTGCACATGCACACTCAAGCACAGTCATAGACTGACTACCTACACATGGTCATATCCAAACACAAGGGGAGGTTGGTTTGAGGCATGGACCTAGCTATGACTGGGTGATTGATTACACAGATAAATGAATAGGTGAATGGCTCTGTCTGCACTTGGTCGATGGGTGGACAGACGGAAGGGTGTGATTGCATAGCTGCATCAACACACAGTTGGTTAATGGATAAATGCTTGTTTTGGGTTTTATGGCTGAACAGATGTGAGTTGATGTATATGAGCTTAGTGAGGGCAGATGATAAATATATGGAGATGGATGGATGTATGTAAATAGGAGTAAGAAGGATTAAGTAGTAGTAGTAGTAGTGGTAAGATTAGGAATACATTGGAACATGTAGAAGTAAGACTAAGAGTTTAATTAAAACTTGGGGTAAAGTGGAGTAAGCATATGCATATTTAGGTGTAACAGTAGTCAAAAGGAGGTAAATCGCCAATAAAAGTAAGAGTAGGAGTAAGTGGAATAAAAATAGGAAGAAGAATAGAAGACAGTCTCAGTGTAAAAGTAGGAATAAGGGTAGGTGTAGGAAGAAGCATAGGGGTACAAGGAGGAGCAAGTAGGAGCAAGAGTGGACGTAAATAGGAGTGCATTTAGAAGTAAATAGGAATGAGTAGGAGCATATAGAAGTAGAAGTAGCCATAGATACCAGAAAGTAACACTGTGAAAGAGTAAGAGCAGCAGGTAATTTAAGAAAAATTGTTGTGTTCTAAACATCAACAAGCATATTTTCATGTGGCTTATACAAAAGAATTGGCCATTTTCTAAAACTGTGTTTAATTAATACTGATAAAGAAGATATTCTCAATGGCGAATCTGTGTGGTGTTTAGAGAAAATATATAAGATACCAGGGGCCCTATTACATATAGGGCGCACTTTTCCTGTTTGCGACATGGCACACCTTTAAGTAGGTACGCTGGCTCCAAACAGGGAAAGTGTGCCCTATTATGAAGAATGCTCTACCCGGCAAACTCACACTGCCCCCAGGGCAGAGCATTCAAGTGAAATATGGAGCAGTTGTTTAAAAGTTGCTCCATGGTTTTCCGTGCTGGAGGAAACCCATCTGCACTTTCAAAAGGGATCAGAGATCCCTTTGCAGGCCGGTCCTGTGGGTTCCATGGGAGCCCCCTTTCATCTCTTGAAAACGCTGACCTCAGAGGACCCACTGACAGTGGGCCACCTTTTTGTGTAGCACTTCAGTGGGCCTACTAAGGGCATGCTTGCCTGTGCACCCATGTCATTAATACAGCATGTGTGCAGAGGCAAAGTGATTCCTCCATTTAAATGAGGCCATGTCCCAATGCAAATGAAGGTACACCCTCTATCGATAGCACTGGCACTACATGTGAGACAGTGCTTTCTGTATTGCAGAAGGGGCTGCACAAGCATCTGCAGCTCCCTCTGTAATACCAAAGTGCCCCGGGGGCATGCAAAGCAGTGGCACCTTTTGTAATACAGCCCCTAATTGTTGTGCAAACACGAGGGCAGAGATCTCCCCACTAGAAGATATACATTTGTGTGGTAAATGTGGGAGGGATAATACTAATAATAATAATACTATCAACCTGAATACATCCAAGTCCAAGTTCTGCAAGGTACTTAAAGCCTGGCTTTGTAACCCATGAGTGAAGAACAGCCTTTATCAAGCAGCCTTTACAATGCAAAACCTTTACTATAGAGTACTTTACCATACAGGTGCTTTTTAAAAAAATAACCTACTTTTATGACATTAAAAAAAGTAGTTGGGCAGAAGTTAGGGGAGATAGGAGTAATTTTAGTGTTACGGGGTGTGTAGAGGTAAAGGAGGCTAAGGGTGATTTTAGGGTTTAGAGTAGGTAGAAGTAAAGGGAGGTATGGCTGATTTTATGGTTTTGGGGTTGGTAGAGATAAAGGAAGATACGGTTGAATTGAGGATTTAGGGGTGTTTAGAGGTAAAGGGAGGAAAGGGTGATTTAAGTGCTTATGGGTGGGTACAGGTGAATGGAGATAAAGGTGATTCTAGGGTTTGGGGTGGGCAGAGGCAAACAGAATTATGGATAAAGTTAGGGTTTAGGGGTGGGTAGAGGGAAAGGAAGATAAGTGTAAATTTAGGGTAAAGAGCTTGATAGAGGAAAAGAGAAGTAAGGCTGATTTTAGAGTTTAGGGGGAGCTAGTGGTAAATGAAGGAGGGGCCTTTTAGGGGTTAGAGATGGATATAGATAAAGGGAGGTGAGGGTGATCTTACGTTTCAGTGGAAGGTGGAGGTAAGGAGAGGTTAGAAGTAGAAAATTAAAAAAAGGGGTTTGGGGGTGTTCTTCCTCAAATATATATATTTACTGAAAAAGTTCCAGGGACATTATAGTTAGGAAATAGAATTAAAAACAACCTTAAAAATGTACCAAACCAAAGGTTATAGGGACAAAACTATAGAAATTCAGTACTTATAGTCAGAGCCTAATTTGTAAATAAAAATGTGCCGGTGTCCAAAGTCCTCCTCTTAAACCTGCGGCTGTTGCATTTAAATGTGCAACCCCAGGATACTGAAGCAGCATAATGCTGAAGCCATCTTGGACCTCTTTACTCTATTTACAGCTTCTCCCTGCCCCTTTAGCTCACTCCTGCAGCTTTCTGCTCGCTCCCTTTGTGACACTTTTTCATTTTTCTCTTCCTCCGTCTTTCCCAACTGTGTCTTTTGCTTGCAATAAATGCTTGAGGCAGAAAATTAAGCGGCGCCCCTCAAAAATAAGTGCTGGTGCTCTGCACCAGGAAAAACAAGCACAAATTAAGCACTGCTTACAGTTATACTTATCTCAAGAAATTATAACTCATGCCCTAACGTAAATATGACTTGCGCCTCCACCATGCACAATTTTCTCATGAACAATTTCCTTACAAATGTTGCAGTAATATCATCAATGATATGATAGAAGATGCCATATCGCACACACACATATATATATTAAAGCATCGATCGCAGCATGCAAAATGCTCATGTGCACCTGACCATCAGTGGTGCTCAGAAAAGATACATATATATATATATATATATATATATATATATATATATATATCCTACTGGCGGTCACCAGTAGGTAGGTGTAGTTAGAAATTGATTTTTTTTTTTGACTTGCCTATATCTTTGCTGCAGTTTGACAAATCTTCACAATAATTTTTTTTAAAAAGGTGTGCCGGAGATTCTTGTTGCACACAAAAAGATTTAGGGTGATCCGTCAAGTGGGGGCTGAGAAAAAAGGGGGGGTCAAAAACGTCTTTCCCAGGTCAATCCCCATAGGAGATTTGAACACGAATACAGTATGACCCGCTGGATGGAATTGCATCAAATTTGACAGAAAAATTGCTTTCGGTAGGCAGATTACGCTTATGTTATTTGTTGTAAATCTGTTCAGAGGTTTATGAAAAATTAAAGGAAATCCAAATTTGTATATCTAGGGCAGTGGATCCTCCCGATGATTTCTCAAATACTAACAAGCTAATGCAGGGAAATTTATAGCTCTGATTGGCTGTCAACACATCAACCAGGAAGTGTTGCCAGCCATCTTAGGACTCGGCTTGAGCTGAGTCTCAGAAAAGGAGTGTAAAAAAAAAAGAAAGAAGAGGGTCCAGGTGTAGGGACACCCTGACAACTTAGCACTGGTGCTGTACTCCAAGAAGGACCCCTCCAAGGCAAAAAAGCACTTAAAAAAAAATTGCAGAGAATTAGTGGCAATGTTGCAAATTCACTGCAATAAAAAATAAATGCGTGGTCTCCTGCGCTTGTTTTAATAAAGCCCCCAGGTGGACCTGGTCTTGGGGGTATGTGAAAAATTAAGGAAGGGATGCATGGGGTCTGCTCCTAGGGCATTTTTATGCCCCGGGGACCACCACATTCCCGGGGCGTAATTTACACAGAATGTATGTGGGGGGCAGTGCCTCCCCGCAGCCCCAAGGACCACCACCTCCCCAGGTCTATAGAAAGAATGAATGCAGATGGCCATGTGACCCAAGCAGCCCAAGGTACTGCCTCCTCCCTGAATTTAAATAATGAAGGGGGGTCCATCATGGGTCTTCAGCCCCTGTGACCACCACCTCCTGGGGCTGTCTCATGGAGCCAATAATTGCCCTGGGGACCGCCAACCGCCAGGGCCGGCTCCTGCTATGTCCCAGGGTGACCACCCCCGGACATAGCTATTTGTTCTGATTTCAAAGTAAGATCAAACACTCTGCTGCCAGGAAGTGAGAGTTGTCAAACAACTCTCACTTGCTGGGAGCTGAGGTTCCCTCTGTTTCCCTGCCCATGGAGATACGGACAGGGAAATAGAGGAAGTGATTGCTCTCACAGACATGGAGCTGCATGTTTAGCAGCTCCCTGTCTGTGACAGCAATGCTGGGGAGGTGGCTGGGAACATGTGGGCCTTCAGGCTCCCCAATGGTTCTCATTGGTGCTGACTGGGTGCCCCCAGGTGACATGGCCGGGCCCCAGGAGATGGGGTCTCCGGGGACAAGATCAGTCCAGGGTGGAGGGGATGTGGGGTCTCCCTCCCAAAAAAAAACATTAAAATGTTAAGGCCAGGCTCTGGGGCATAGGGTCCCTGGGGCCAAAATCAGCTGGGAGAGGAGGACCACGCAGCACTCCTCCCCAGAAAAAAAAATGTTTAGGCAGAGCCCCCAGGAATGGGGTCCCCAGACCACAGATCAGCCAGGGGAGAGTGGTCGCATGGTCCCCCACCCTAAAGAAAATCTGAAAATGTTAAGGGTGAGCCCCGGGAGATGGGGTCCCTGAGGCTAAAATCGTGCAAGGGACGGGGACGCGCAGAATCTTTCCCCTCCAAAAAAATAAAATGTGAAGGCCAGGACACAGGGACCCCATCTCCATTTAATGAAGCACGGGCCATGCGGAGAAGGGGTTCCTAGGACCAAGATCTGCCCGGGGAGGGGGCTGCAGCCCCCATTAAATTGTAGTGGGCCCAGGTGGGGTCCCTGGCGCTGAAATTGGCCTGGGAGGGAAGCTGTGAGGCCCCCCTCCCCATACTGGCAATTCACTCAATGAGGTAGCACTTACTAACCAGTAGACACTCTCACAGCCCCTCACACCCGGAGACACCCCTTCAAGCCTATTCTTGCACCCAAAGAGACAGGTCCTAGGGCAAACGTCTGCTGCACACGGGCAAAGGCCGTGCACAGCATGGGGTTGGATGGTTATGGGTGTTGGCTGGCCAGGTACTGAGGCCAACCTCCAATGTGCACAGCTGAAGGCCTGCCAGGGCACGGGGCTGCCTCGTTATAGGGGGAAGGCCATGCACTGCTAAATACTCCACATATTGCAACACTCATAACAACTTTGATAACAGCATTAATACTGTCACTGTAGTATTTGCAGTAACATTTATGAGGAAAAAACTCTGCATGGCGAGGGCGCAATTAATAGTTATCTTAGGCTGCGTGTTATAGTTACTTGAAATAACTCTTATTGCTGAATTTGTCTGGTTTTGTGCAAGTAAATTCAGAACCTAACTATAATGTCCCTGTAGATTTGGGCTTTTTAAGTGAATATATATATATATATATACACACACATATAGATTCACTGAAAAAAAAAAGATTAATATTTTTTTATATTTAAGTGAAAAGTTCAGTAACAATGTAATGTTCTCAACCCTAAAAAAACACTGACATTCACTAGTAATAGTTATCAAAAGAACTATAACTTGCACCCTAAAGTAACTATAGGTACCCCTTCCTGCACAAAATCTAACCTGACCACAATGCGTGCACCCTTGCGCTATGACACAACAGTGCTTGTATTGTTGTTAAGCAGCCAGAAGTATTCTGGCAATAGGAGAGAGGAGAATCTTTGAAAATATGACACTGTTCTGCTCAAATCCCTTTCATTCAAAGCAGAGCAACAAATTCATTTGATGTGCTGTACAAAATGTTAGTAAATATGCCCCCAGGAGTTTTGAGGACAGGATATACTACCACATTTCTGGAGGGTGACGCTATCTGGCAAATTCTTCTCTAAGCCCCTCAGTGTTCTACGGTGGCGACAAGGTGGCACTTTAGGCATTACGTAAAATATATAGGTAGTAGGATCTCAGTATTGAGTCACATTACCTTGTTTCACTAGTCATATTACTCAATTTCTACACATATTTACTAAGGATACAAGGTCAAGGTCTGAAAACCGAATCTAATTAAAGTGTATGTCTAACTTGTTTAGTTAATCTGCCTGGCCTCAGCAATACCCTTTAAAGCTGTTGGATAATCACTATGTGAAATATTATTACAGTTGTTAATACAAGTTTTTAACCCTTTACACTACGTCAGTGTTTTCTTATTTCTGGCAGGGGAGGTTGGTGAAGGGGATAGAGATTTTCTCTGACTGCCAACCAACAGACATTTGTGTTTTGTTGTTTGTGAAGGTACCGTCTGGATGATAGAAATTTTAAGTCTTATCCATTCGAAAGGAGACCAAACCTTAGTGAAAAGTATTCCGAATTGGGATCGTGCACCCTGGATTGAAACAACGGAATCGCTTGCGAAGCTGAAATCACATCCAAGACCTCGTCTCATTACCAGCCACCTGCCTGTGCAGCTCTTTCCCAAATCATTCTTCAGCTCCAAGGCCAAGGTAAGGACAGAGCCCTCACCTCAGGACAGATTGTGCAATATAGTTATGTAGTTTACTTTAATGTAAGACATCAGTGTAACACATTTGTGCATGTTCACCTGCGTTTTTTCACCTTTTTCTGGATCCAGTTTTGTTGGTGATTAAAGTCTGTACACTCTGGTACTGCTCCCCTGGCGCCAGTGTATGTGTTCTGATCCCTAAAACATGGTAAAATTGTCGTACCCATAATTGACGTAGTTAACTTTCTTATAGGTCCTAGTATATGATGTAGAAATGCAGCTAATGCCTGGAAGTTATATCCCTCCTGTGAACTGCAGTATGTATTGGGCCGACCACAGGGTTGACTTGTAACACATGACTTCAGGCCTACCAGGTAAAGCTTGATGACAGCAACCTAAAAAACCCTGTTTTCAAATATGAATAAATCATCTCTAAGTACACTTTGTTGCTCACAAAACAGGGTGCCGATATTTAAAAGTGGAATATATGCAGGGCCACAGGAATTATGTGGCTCAGGAGAGCAAAATTATGTGGCAGGGTTGAGTTGACTAAACTATGCAGCAAGAAAAGGCAAATAATGTGGCGTAATGTGGCACATTTCGTGATAAAATTACTATCTTTTCTGATCGTATTACTTTACTATTTTTACATTTGTTAACACGTTTTGACATTGGGTGCACCTCCTTAGAACCCAAATATGTCAATACGCATCAGAAAAATTACTGGTCAACATTTGGAAAGGAAATCCACTGCATGGCAACACATGTTGCTGTATTTTTTAGTAACTTTTGACCCATTTGGTCTAGAAACTATTTTTTGCATTAACATCTGCAGATTATGTAGCCAATAATGGATGTTGTGACAAATCCTTAAATATGTGAAAAACACCAAATCTGCAGAATCGTATAATTAGATTGTCCCTGAATATATGCAAAATTAAAGTTGGCATGTTCCTGGGTCTAGCCCCCTAAAGCTATTTTCACTTTTGGGGCTGTGTCTGGGCCCTACAAACATCAAAGTACAGATTATAAACCTTAATTTGTAACTTTTTACAAAAAACAGTTAGAATAATCCTTCAAATTTGGCTTTGCATATTTACTAAAAGTCCATTCAATTGAAGAGGTCATGGAACCATAGGCTATCTTTGGTGTCTAGTGTTTTTTGGCACAGATTTTACTTGAGAAATGGAAAACTCATATCTTCTATTATTGGATTGTTTTGTTTTGGTGTAATTTTGTTTATTAAAATGTACTCTATTTTTCTAATGTGAGATTTTTATCGTTTAGTGTTTCAATTTTATTACTGTTTTGACACTGCATAAAAAAGAGTACATATTGCCCTAATAATTTAAGCCTTTTTGCTCAGTGCCATTACTACCAGAGGGCTGAGCTCAGGTTAATTTAGTGACTTTTGGAGTTCACTCTCAGAAGCTAAGGTTATTATTCCTTGAGATAGGTGGGTGATTTCCAGCCCCAAATAAAAGTCTACTTCCTTTACTGTTGTGAGTAAAAATCAATACAAAAATAATATAGGCATAATATAAACACAGCTGCTTCACGAATACTAAAGCAAAACCTCTCAGCCACACCCTTGAAACTCAAATGCCTCCGCAACTAGTCTGTTAAGTGTTGACCCATCTGCCCTTTATCATAATTAGCTCCCACTTGAACCCTAAACTATCCTGGATCGGTTATCCCTCCTGCCACCAGGGAACCCCTGAACAGGATGCTTTCTTGTCCTGCTCCAAAATGTCCGGATAACAGAAATATCTTAATAATCTACAACTTCTCCACTAAAACCTCAGACATGTTTTCCTAATCTCTAATTGGTAATATTTATTCCCCAGGAAGGAGAGTTGAGCCCCATCTGACCTGAACAGGAAGTGATTCTCCACATCGATGGTAACCATTAAACCAAAACTGTACATAGCAGATAGCCTCCATACCTTTCTCCACACTCTTCTGGGAATCAATTCAATCCATAGACAACAAGCACCAGCCCATAAACTTGTAATCCATAAAATGTCAACCTTCATTGCCTTTATGAAACCTATCGAAAAAGTAGGACCAAATCATTGTCCTCAAGGTGCAAAACTAAACTAAGAAGTCAGGGCAGCCCCTTCCCTGGAAGAGCTCTGCCAGTGAAGGTGAAAGTTACCCAACCACATACCACTCTTCCTCCACTACTTTACAGAGACCCACCTTCTGTAAGGTCTAAGAAAGTGTTGAAAGGCATTGTATCTACCTGCTTTGCAGCTCATGAAAGCAAATAAATTCCCAATAATCCACGCCAGTATCCACAACAATGTACCAGAAATATAGGAACAAGAGAAAACCATTAACACTCAACATCTTCCAATTTCTCTGGTCCTATATAGTGTTGACAGCAACACCACCTGCCAATCCCGCAAATCTCTGGCTATGAATAGCCCAACCTATCTGCCTCTGTGGCTGCCCCTGTACTAAAGGAATGACTAACAAAATGCTATGTCCCAACCCTAGATCTCCTCAAAAGTAACCATTGCATTAGTAATACCTGAAAAGTAGAAAGAATACTACCATCTTGGTGACCAAATATTTGAAATTGCACCCCTTAAAGCTATGAAAACCCACCATATCACTAAGGGACTCTGCCATATTTACAAGAAAGTGGTGTATTACAAGTGATGCACACTTTTCTTGCGGCCTCCTTGAGTCCCCTAACGCCACCATGGTAGCACCATATTTACAATCTAGTAGATTCCACTGAGTCATTTTTAGCAACCCTTTAACAAGGGAACGCCCCCTTTGTATACATCATGCATATATTATACATGATGTGCCACAAAAGTCTTTACAAGGTGGCACAAACCTAGTTTGCGCCATCTTGTAAAAATGGAACTATGGTAGTGGCATGTGAGCGTCACATTTGTGGCAAAACGTTTGCTGCAAATGTGGCACTAAGGGGTGCAAGGGCCTTGTAAATCGGGCCCTCAATGCTTCCTCTTGTTTTTCTAGCAAACTTATCAAATTGTCCTCGTTTCGATAGTCTGTGTTAGACTTCTTCTACTAAATACTCAGCACACTTTGGGCCATATTTACAAGAAAGTGGCGCATCACAAGTGATGCACCACTTTTCTTGCGGCCGCCTTGCATCCCCTAATGCCACCATGGTAGCGCTGTATTTACAATATTGGGCACCATGGCGCATGTTAGGGGCTATAGTGTCATTTGTTTTTATACTATTGTAACTCTATACTGGATTAGTGTAAAGAAAATGATGCTAATCCAGTATGGTGTTAAGAGGCCCATTGAAATCAATGGATGCCTCATTTTAAACCCTGCTTTAAGCACACATTAAAAATGACTCTAGAAATGGCGCAATGGAATCTTGTAGATTCCATTGCACCATTTTTAGCAACCCTGTAATGAGTGAATGCCCCCTTTGCATAAGTTACAATCCTCATTCTGCTAAAGCCCACTGCTCCCAACAACTTTAACATCTTGTTCATCCTCTGTTCCAGTAGGCCTCTCTCCAGCCGTTCTGAATCTAACTCAATGGCCATAAAAGTCACCATTGTGCACAGGCCCTTCTTCTTTGGTGATAAAAGGTAAACCCAATCTCCCTCATCAAGTCCTCAAAATGCAACAATGCTCCCCCACGCCAGCCCCAATGCCACCCACAACAAGAAGTTGTCCAAATAGTGTGTCACCTGCATATAACCTGAGTGGGACAGAAAAAACCAATAGCAAAAGAAAACTAAACATTTCAAATACTGTGCAAGATGTTGCACACACCATAGGCAAAACCATCTACAGAAATGCCCTCAACTAGCATGCCCAATAAGGGACAATGCAGCAGATGAACTGGCAGCAACTTCAAAGCAGACTTAGGGCTTAATTTAGAAGTCAGCGGAGGGGAATTCTCCATCACAAACATGACAGATATCCTGTTGGTCGTATAACGATCCCATTCTATCCTATGGAGATTGTAACACGGCGGACAGGATATCTGGCATGTTTGTGATGGAGTATTCCCTCCATTGACATCAAAATCAGGCCCTTAATGTCACATCTTCCCTAAGACCACAATCCTTCATTATTATGATAGCATTGTCCACCATTGCCTAATGCACCAATGAGTCGACTTGTGTAATCAAGTCATTCAGCAACTGTACCTCTGGCCATGAGAGATGTTTGAAACTACACCCTTCCTCGTTCTTCTCATACACTAACTCTAACTGTGATATAATCATATTATCCAAAGCCCAGTTGTAGAAAGGGCCTTCCATTGAACCCGACTTCACTTTCTTCTCAGTTTAATTTTAACTATTTGCAAATGCTTCTTTGGTGACTTAAAGTTATTCGCACATCTCTATGCCCTGGGCACTGATATCATAATTCAAGATCTTTACAAAACTCCTATTCTAAAACATTTTTCACATCTCTGTCTGGATAGACAGCTAACCATTCTGCAATCATGTGCATTGTCAGGGGAGTAGGAACCCTTCCCTTCAGGCTGTCGAAATTGTGACCGTTATAGCCCACGACATTCCCACGCAGCTATTGAACTCCTAAACTAATTGTCCCAAACTAGTTTGTAAGCAGTTGTAAACCCCCACTTCCTGTACATTTGCCTTTTAATCAACACAAAGCTCTACCACAGTGATTATACCCCTAGCACATCACCATGCCCCCACACTGTCCCCTTGCTGCCCCTCCCATGCCACACTGGATGGAACATCCAAGAAAGGGCCTGTACTGTACTGGTAAGATGTTGTCTGTATGCAGTGTAGGGACTGGTCTAATAGGGGCATCTGCTGTAACTACAATTTGCTGTCCACCTATCCTCATGATTTTCGGCATTAACTGACTGACAACCCCTCTACCCCTTGTCAAAATGTTATCAGGCTAAGGCCACAAAATCCAGCTATGTTTTCCTAATCACACCAATGTACTTGAAAAATGCAATGCAGTATTCTAATTACTTCTTTCAATATATGCTTGGTTAAACCAGAAGTGAAGAGGTCCATGTATCTATGTTTTTTTATAAACTAGTTTTTATTATTTTCAATAATAGAAAAACAGTGTCACATAAAGACATATGACTATGATCAGATTACATCTGTGTCAGTGTTAGACAGATAATTCTAGCAATTTAGAAGCCAGTAGACAGTACAACCATGGCAACAGTTCAATAAGTGCATATAATTAGCATCAGGTTATAGAACTAATAAAATAGGAACCATAATAAATAAAAAAAAATCAAATGCGCCTTTACTAATAGCGGTCATTGTAAGGGTACCATGCAGGAAGAGACTACAGGTGAGGAGAACGCCTTGAGAAAACAAAGGAGCGACAGCATAAGAAAGGCAATTTGCTATGTAAAAATTAATAGGAATTCAGAGACTTCTGTATGACAGACTGTAATACGCTAGAAGGATATGAGCTGTAATAAAGTGGTGGAGGACTAGTGATTTGATCATAAAGACAAAAAGAGGAAAGAGATGAAGGGGTAGGGTGAAGCAGGATATTAGGTGGATACCTATTCACTGATCTGTTCTTTGAATGCAGCAGTCCCAGCCATGAGCAAAAGGGCATTGGCTTAAGCCTCATACCTTCACTCTCCACAGAGAGATGAATTTGTTTCCAACCCAGTGGCTTACCAATGCAGGCCAGTGGAATTTCCAAAGTAGCAAGGAGGCCTTCCAGTGCGTAGTAAGCCAGCACTGGCCCAAAAGAAAGGCAAGATCCAAAAATCTAGTGCCATATTTGCTGGTTTGTGGGAGGACATAAAGAAATAGGCCCTCCTTACGAGTTTGGCAGGCAGAAAAGGCCGCCCACCAAACTCCCGTGGTCAGGTCACAGCCAGTGCAGTGACCTTCCGGCGGCCACTATTACGAGTTTCCTGCTGGGTCAGATGCGGGAAACAGAGTTTCTGCCCACTGGCCCAGTGGGAAACAGCCCACAACATTGACATCGGCCCGTAATCGAGCCGGCGGCTATGTTGCGGGGCGTAGGGTGCAACAGCACCCATCGTGCTTTTCACTGTCTGCTGAGTGTGGAGATTTCACCATTCATTGTAGTATCTCCTTTATGGAACTTAGAATGTGATGAGGTAGTAGGATGAGGTGTGGAATAGAATGAGGAAGGGGAGAAGGATCTGGAGGAGGAGAAAGAGGAGTTGTTTCTATGTCTGCTGAAGGTGTTGTGACTTCATACCATAATGAAGATAACTTGGAAAAAGAAAGAAGAAGTTTGTGGAGTGGAACTTTACATTGGCGACGAGGGCCTGTGCAGGAGACAGGCTGAGGGACACCTTCACTCCTGGAGTATCTGAACATACTGATACTGATCTTCGAGGGAATTTCGACAAAAGGTACTCAAAACAATAATATTTTATATAATCTGCGTGAATTAGGATTACTTTTCAACTTTCAATTTTGGACTTTTTCAAACTTTAACCATCAAATTACTCAAACCCTCTTTGAACTCCTTATTACCGTTATTACCGTGCGCGCGTTGGCACGCGCCGATTAATTTCTTGGTATTCAGCTTCCTCGCGCTGAACGGTAAAGGAAAGATAATATTCAAAGGGGCCGTGCGCGCGTTGGCACGCGCTGAATGCTTCACACTCTATCAACTGGCTGTGTATGCCGCGCGCTGATTTAAAGGAAAATAAACGCGAGGACTGCACGTGCGTTAACGCGTGCTACTTGATTTAAACGAAAAGTAAACAAATACCGACGCGCATTGCTTGCAGCACATTTTAAACATTTAAAGTGTGCTATGCTCCTCTAAGAGAAAATCTACAAAATCGAATAGTTTCAAGCATAGTAATCTTACCTGGATTTGAATGGAGCTGAAGAAAGACTAAAAAAAAAAAAAAAAAAAAGAGAAACTGAAGAGAGACTATTTCATTAGTACAGTGAATGAAGAGCACTGAGAAAGGGAAGATATACTATTCATATTTCTTCATTATCACCTACACTTATGAGAATAAATGTATAACTGCTATAAATAAGTTTACATGTTATTAGAGAAGATGACGAACATTTAGTGCACAAAGAGAAAAAATAAAATAAAATGGGTGATCAAAGTATATTAGCGCCACCCCCATTTCTAGCAACTCCAGGTGATCCACCCATACCTTGGAAACAGTGGAAGAAAATTTTTAACACTTATATGTTAGCTATTGGCAGTGATCGTTATGCCCCTCCTAGATGCCAAGCTATATTATTGCATCACCTTGGTATTGAAGGTAGAAGGATATATGAAAATCTACCAGAAGTATCGTTAGGAATGGGGGATGGTCAGCCTTGTAACGTCTTTGACATGTCTATGCAGATGTTAGATATACAATTCATCCCAAAAACAAATTTGGTATTACAACGTCATAAGTTTTTTTCAAGGATGCAGCAGAAGGACGAGGACATTGCATCTTATGTGGCGAGTTTAAGGGGCCTAGGTCTATCTTGTGAATTTGATCATTTACTTGATTCCCTAATAAGGGATCAACTTGTGAGGTGTGCAAATGATAAAAGGATACGCGAAAAATTATTAATGAGAGATCCGAACTTGGAAGAGGCAATACAGATTGCTAAAAGAATGGAGCATGCAGCTGTGTGGCTGCAAGAAATGGATGTAAAATCTACACAAGCTGAACAAGGGATTGTAGCAGAAATCAAGAGGAAAGAAGAACCTTGCGGTGCAGTGCGATGGAACAAGTCTGATAAAGATGATTATGGTGTTAGAGTGAATAAAGTTGAGAAACGGAAAATACAGGAGTGGAGAGTAATAAAATGTTATCGATGCGACGCTCCGGGGCATATCGCTTCCAGTAAAATGTGTGCTGCCAGGAATGCTATTTGTCGCAATTGTGGAAAGAGAGGGCATTTTGCCAAAGTTTGCAAATTCAAATTGGGTACTGATAACAAGATGGTTCAGGAGGTACAAGACATATGCGAAAATATAGAAGATATAATCTTGACGGTCAATGGAGAATTGGTTTCCCACAATTATGAAGGAATTTCACTTCAAAGAATCAAAAAGGAGAGCACTGAGGCACTTGATAAACCGCATATCCAAGCTATGTTAGATGATGTTCCGGTTAGATTACTTGTGGATTCAGGAAGCTTATTCACCCTTATTTCGAAAGAGGTGTTCGAGTCTAAATGGGCAAATTCTTTGTGCAAAAATCTATCAATGCCTGATATAAAAGCAGTGGGATATGCAGGAAGGAGAATAGAGATCATAGGAATGTGCTGCATGATGATTTCATTCAAAGGAAGGATCATTCAGGGGAAGGTGTATATTACAGATTCTGGTACAAATCTTCTTGGTTGGCGCCATCAGAAAGATCTTGGTATAATTTTGAATCCTAATGCAAAGGAACCTGTGTCACTCACTGAAGAGATGGATATTGGTATTGTGACAGAATCCATGGAACATGGTTTAGTTGCGAGATATCCTGAGGTTTTTTCTTCTGAATTAGGACTTTTAAAGGGGTTTGTGCATAAAATTATACAAAAAAAAAATGCTACACCTGTTGTGCATAAAGTAAGAAATGTCCCAAACTTAATGAGGGAGCCATTGAAATGAGAATTAGAGAAACTATTGAAGGAAGATATTATCGAACCAATCGAATCTTCTGAATGGTTGGCTCCAGTCGTCATTGCACCAAAGGAGGATGGGAAGATTCGCTTATGTATTGACCTTAGAGATCTTAACAAATGCATATGGATTGACCGACAACCCCTTCCAAACATTACAGAGATGCTATCAGTGAAGGCGAAGGGGAATACATTTAGTGTTTTGGACATGTCTTCTGCGTATCACCAAATAAACTTGCATGTGGAGTCGCGGCATTTAACATCCTTCGTGACACCGCTAGGAGCTTTCAGATATAAGAGGATGCCTTTCGGACTTGCCTCTGCGGTGTTCCAAAGGATAATGGAGCGAATTTTTGGGAACATGAGTCGTGTGTTATGTTTCCAAGATGACATACTGATCATAGGAGAAGATGAATCTGATCATGATCTTTTATTCCATGAAGTAATGCATAGGTTGAAAAAAAATGGTCTGACAATTAAGAAAGAGAAGTGTCAGATTCGTAAACGGGAGGTAACATATTTGGGACACACAGTAAATGAGCATGGGATTAGGCCAAAGAAGAGCATTGTCTCTGCAATCAGACATGCTCCAGAACCCGGCTCAAAAGATGAGTTGAGGTCATTTCTGGGACTTGCAGAGTATTGCTCCAAGTTTGTTAAGAACTTTTCTGAGATTGTTGAACCATTAAGGAAACTTATGAAGAAGGGAATAGTGTATGAGTGGGATGAAAGTTGTAGGTACTCTTTTCAAGAACTAAAGGATCATATTTCAAAGGTTCCCACGTTGGGAATATTTGATTCGTGTGCCAAAACCTTTTTGACAACTGATGCTAGTAATGTAGGTGTTGGTGCTGTGTTAACTCAGGTTAAGGAAGGTGAGGAACGCGTCATTGGATTTGCGTCTAGAAGATTGCATGGTGCTGAAGTTTCATACTCCGTGATAGAGAGAGAGGCCCTAGCTTGTTGTTGGGGAATAAACCATTTTAAATTTTACTTGTGGGGTTTACCCTTTAAGTTGAAGACTGATCACAAGCCACTTAACTACATTTTTAAAGGGGGACGTGGGCTGGAGGGAGGTATTACCCCGCGAATTTCTAAATGGTTGTTGTCAATTTTGAGCTACAATTTTACGGTGGAATTTGTGAAGGGTAGTAAGAATGTTATGGCAGACTATGGGGGTCATTCTAACTCTGGCGGACGGCGGAGGCCGCCCGCCAGAGTTCCCCCCTCCAGAATACCGCACCGCGGTCAGAAGACCGCTGCGGTTATTCTGTGTTTCCCGCTGGGCTGGCGGGCGACCGCCAGGAGGCCGCCTGCCAGCCCAGCGGGAAACCCCTTCCCACGAGGAAGCCGGCTCCGAATGGAGCCGGCGGAGTGGGAAGGTGCGACGGGTGCAGTTGCACCCGTCGCGAATTTCAGTGTCTGCTGAGCAGACACTGAAATTCTTTGTGGGGCCCTCTTACGGGGGCCCCTGCAGTGCCCCTGCCATTGGCATGGGCACTGCAGGGGCCCCCAGGGGCCCCATGACACCCCATACCGCCATCCTGTTCCTGGCGGGCGAACCGCCAGGAACAGGATGGCGGTATGGGGTGTCTGAATCCCCATGGCGGCACAGCAAGCTGCGCCGCCATGGAGGATTCAGCAGGGCAGCGGAAAACCGGCGGGAGACCGCTGGTTTTCCCTTTCTGACCGCGGCCAAACCGCTGCGGTCAGAATGCCCTGCGGAGCACCTGTAAGTGAAGAAGAGTTCTTGGGAGAGGAGTCAAAGGATGTAGTGAGCACTATTTTAGGAGATGTGGCTATAACGGCGCAGGAATGGGAGCAGGCAGAGGTGAGTGACCCCACTATGCAGGTTGTGAAAGAAAGAGTAGTTAATGGTTGGAAGAATGGTGATGAGCAGGATTGTGACTTAGTAAAGTATTTTAGATTTAGGGATCAACTAAGTATAGTCGGTGGGAAGTTATTAAGAAGGGACCAACTTGTTCCACCTGTTAGTGTACGTAAACACATTATTGAGATTATCCATCAAGGACATCTGGGCAGGGGAACAATGAAAAGAAAAGCGAGGCAAACATTTTGGTGGCCTGAGATGGACAAACAAGTGTAAGAGGCTGTAAGAAATTGTGTGGCTTGTGCCAATAGTGACAAGACCAAGGTGGTAAGGCATGTACCTCTGGCTCCTGTGAAATTCCCTAATGGTCCATGGGAGAAACTGGCTGTGGATTTTATTGGACCTATATCTAGTCTGGGAATGGGGTGTAAATATATCCTGGTGTTAGTGGATTATCACTCTAAATGGTTCATTACTAAGGTGGTTGGGGATGTGAGAACTTCCGTAGTGATAGAGTTCTTTGAGGAGGTATTCATGGAAGAGGGCATACCTAAATACATCGTGTCTGATAATGGGGTGCAATTTATATCATCAGAAATGACTGATTATTTGTGAAAAGTTGGGATCACACATGAGAGTGTAGCGCTTTTCCATCCGCAAGCCAATGGTCTTGTGGAGAGGGTAAATCGATTGATCATGGAAAGCATACAGCTATCTTTGGCGAATCATCTTACTTGGAAAAGAGAGTTGAGAAAAATGATGTGGACCTATCGAACGACTCCTCATTCTATAACGGGAGTGTCACCTTTTGTATCATTAAAAGGAAGGGAACCTGGTGTGCTAGAGTGTCCGGTGTGGTTGAAGACCAACAAGAAGGTGGTGGTTGATAGAGAGTCAATAAGGGCAAAGGTTGAGAAAATGCAGGAAAAGAGTGCCACATACTACAACAGGAGGATGTGTGTGAAATCTAATATTATACGAAGGGGAGATTGGGTGGCAGTAAAGAAGAAAGGTATTGTTCTTAAAGGAGAAAGTACATTTTATCCTCCTCAACGAGTGTTGAGTGTAAAGAAAAATGTGGTGATTTTGGAAAATGGATCTACATGGAACTTGGGGAATGTTTGTAAACTTGATCGCTAAAATTTCTGAAGTGTTGTATATTGTTGTACATAGCTGATTGTATTATCTTCATTTTTCTCTATTTGATTTAATTGTTCTTATAATGTAAGGGGGGAGGTGTGTGGAGATTTCACCATTCATTGTAGTATCTCCTTTATGGAACTTAGAATGTGATGAGGTAGTAGGATGAGGTGTGGAATAGAATGAGGAAGGGGAGAAGGATCTGGAGGAGGAGAAAGAGGAGTTGTTTCTATGTCTGCTGATGGTGTTGTGACTTCATACCATAATAAATATAACTTGTAAAAAGAAAGAAGAAGTTTGTGGAGTGGAACTTTACACTGAGCTTCCTTATATGGAAAGTTTTCATGGAAACGTTTTTTAAAATTTTCAAAAAGAATTCCACTAGATCCAACAATGAACTTAAGTCCTCTTTGTTCTGTGTACACGGAGCATCTTCCATAGCATGCAACAAACTTTTGTTAGGTTTAATTCCACACTCACTAATCTCAGGACCAAGGAAAGTTATATTTTCCTCTGCAAACTTACATTTGGCATACTCCACAGTAAGACCATGGTTGTCTAAAACCTTCAATACTTCATCTAGTTTCTTGTCATGCTCCTTCTTTTTTCTTCCCCTAACTAGTATGTCGTTTTGGAAGAAAAGAACCCCATTTATTTCTTCCAAACAAATTAAACATAAGACACTGGAACACTCCTGCTGCAGATGTTAAGCATTCTTTTAAACTGAAAGCACCCTACTTGAGTGACAAACATTGCGTATTTCTTGCTCTCTTGATAAAGAGGAATTTGGTGGTAAGCAGCAGATAGATTTAGGGTAGAAAAAACTTCCACGCCTTCCATCATAGTCAGCATTTCATTGATCACTGGTAAAAGAAACTGATCCACTAATATTATTATGTCATTATTATTATTATTATTTAGTTCATGTAAATCAATGCACTGCTTCACCTTACCATTGGCCTTGCGTGCAACAAGTAATAGGGCTAACCATTCCACCAATTCTACTGGCTCTATGATTCCTGCAGCAACTAAACGTGTTAATTCCTCATTAACTTCCATCCTGACTGTCATTAGTACGTTTCTTCCTTTGTGGATTTTCAGAATAGCTTTATCCTCAAGAATGATTTTATGTTCAACATGTTTTAGCCTTTCAACTGCCCTATTGAACACATTGTGAAATCTCTTCAACATCACCTTTCCAGTTACTTCTCCATTGTCAACCACTAAGACTTTCTCCCAGCTATTGAGATCGAATACTGTATGTAAATTCCTTTGATCCAACCACCGAAGGAATGATGGACCCTTCCTTGCTACATTTAGTTTCCCAAATGCTCTCCTGTTCTTGAATCTGAAAATCAAACTTCTGTAAACAATCATGTCAATTGTCTCACCCACTTAGCTTTCTGATGCAACCTCAGATTTTCCCCCAAAAGATCCTAATTTCTTTTTAAAATTATTCTTCTATGCCTTTTCATTAACAATTGTGTAGGGCGATCCCGAATCTGATGCTAAACCACCCACCTTCATGAAACACATTGGTTTGTTTCTACAACTTTACTTTGAGATACTTAGGCCCATATTTATACTTTTTTAGTACTGCATTTGCGTCGTTTTTTGACACAAAATCGGCGCAAACTTACAAAATAATTGTATTTTGTAAGTTTGTGCTGATTTTGCGTCACTAAAAAAGTATAAATATGGGCCTTAGTACTACCTTTTCTTTTACATGCAACACACCATGGTTGTCATATTCATCTTCACTGGATGCTCTCATACCCTCTACTTCAATACATTTTACTTTGTTACTTTTCTCTCTCCTCATTTTGCAGACGTGCATAGTGGCCAAATTCCCCACACCCACTACATTTTTGTTTTAGTGCAGGACAGTTCTTGCTAAAAGCTAAATGGGATGTGCTGTCTCATATGTAACATTTTAAATTATCTTTAATTGCCCTTTGCTTTTCCCCTTTCTGTTTTTTGTATGATTTGTTCATTGCTTTATCAATGATATTTTGGCCATGATCGCAGACTAAGATTTCATTATTCTTGCTTTCTTTGTTGCGTTTGCATACCTTCCTGGCATTTTGGCTGTATGTACTATAGACATCACATCCTTCAATTCTTCATCACCATTATTTCATAGTTTCTCCTGGACTGTTGAATCGTGGGCATGCATTACTACCCGATCATGTATCAATTCTTTCACCTTTCAATTTAATGAACATTTTCTGAAATCCATGACATATTAATCCATTGTTTCTTCTTTTTGTTGTTTCATGTGAAAGAATGTGTGTCTGGTCACACCAATACACACCTTGGGAGAAAAGTACCTGTCCAATTGTGTAATAGCTTCATGAAAAACATTTCCACCCCCCACCACCCTATCTTCAGGTAGTTGGCTACAAATTCTTTAACATTCAGGCCCCAGTGAGTGCAATAATAGATTTTCCTTCCTTTCTGGTGACAATTTGTCATCAAAATCAATAATCGCTAAGTAATTTAAGAAATACTCTTTCCATCCCAGCCAATGTACAGGGGGTTCTCCTAGAATTCTTTTGGAGGATTGATAGTAATATTGGTCATGTTCAAAGTAACTAGTTCTAGGGTGGGCACACTTAGGGCCTCCTTACGACCCTGGCGGCCGGCGGTAAGCTGGCAGTGTTCCGCCAGCTATTATGACCGTGGCGCATTAGACACAGCCATAATGCCAGCCCCTCCAACATACGGCCAGGCTTCCGCCTGGCGGTCATAATCCCCAACCGCCATTCTGTCCATAGCGGTAAACACCGCATGGAGAGGCTGGTGGTAAGGGGGACTTGGGGTGCCCCTGGGGGCCCCTGCACTGCCCATGGCCTTTGCATGGGCAGTGCAGGGGCCCCCAGGCACAGCCCCATCACGCAGTTCACTGCCCAAATTTCGGGCAGTGAAATGTGCGACGGGTGCTGCTGCACCCGCTGCCCATGAACATTGCCACCGGCTCTATTACGAGCCGGCGGCAATGTTGATGTGACTTTTCCGCTGGGCCAGCTGACTGAACCACTGTTTCCATCCGCTGGCCCAGTGGAAAAGTCATAATAGGGAGCCAGAAGTTACAAAAAGCATTGCGTGGTGTCTCACACACGTATGTGTGATGAGATCAGCATATGTCAGCACATGCACCTTGGATCCTACTGCTCCGATCCTGAAGGAATCGCCTGATTGATGTCTGGGCTGCACAGGTCTGTCTGAAGACTTAGGGCCTCATTAGGAACCTGGCGGGCGGTGGTAAGCTGGTGGTAACACCGCCAACAGGCTTGCGGTGTTCCGCCAGCTATTATGACCGTGGTGCAATAGCCACGGCCATACCACCGGCCCCTCCACTATGCCGCCAGGCTTTTGCCTGGTGGTCATAATTCCCAGGGCAGCGGAGCAAGCAGCCCTGCCCTGGGGATTATGAGTCCCCGACGGCCACCCTGGCCACGGCAGTAAGCACCACCATGGAAAGGCTGGCAGTAAGGGGGACTTGGGGTGCCCCTGGGGGCCCCAGCACTGCCCATGCACTTGGCATGGGCAGTGCAGGGGCCCCCAGGCATAGCCCCATTGTGCGCGACGGGTGCTAATGCACCCGCTGCACACCAGCATTACCCCTGGCTCTATTACGAGCCGGCAGCAATGCTGATGTGACTATTCCGCTGGGCCAGCGGAAAAGTCAAAATAGGGAGCCAGAAATACCGGCAGCACCGGTGGTATTCTGGCACCTAGTGCCTCAGCAGTCTTCTGAGAAGACCGCCGAGGTTGTAATGAGGGCCTTAGTATGTGCGCAGGCTTCGCACGCACAAACCGTGGTCCAAATATGTCAGTGCTCTGCCTATCGGCTGAACACGCATATGGGAAATGCACACCTCCAAGGACCACCTCCAAGGACCACCTCCTCCTCCAGAATCTCCTCCTGGAGTGTGCCAACAACAGCCCGCTGGTCGCCTGGAGTCCACCACCAGTAGCCAGCCAATATTCGCCTGTCTCATGTCAATGCAGGGTTGTCCTTCATGGCTTGGCTGCAACTCTTCACCAGTTTTGTGTAGTAAGATCCTATGCAATTAAAGGTAAGCACACACCTTAATTATGTGCCCAAACCGTTCCATCTCCTCCAAGCAACTGCTCAACTCTAACCATCACTTTTCCACCACGTTCTACATTCTTGCATTGACATCATCACTATTACATTCTTGTATTGACATCACCACCACTACATTATGTAACATTCTGGCTTGTGTAGCCTTGGGCTACCCATTACAGCTGCATGATCTGCTGTAATGTCACTCCAATACCCAACAACGGTCGGACATTCCCAAAACATATGTATGTCTGCACTAGAAGTATAAGAGGAAAGAAAAGGAGTCCTGAAATTCAGGAGCAATGGTCCTCACACACCTTGGTTGGTGTCATGCTTCATCATCGGACAGCTCCTCGTCAGACCGGCGCTGCTATGTCTGACGGGCACCCCCCGAGGGGGGGCTCTTTGCCGGAGATCTTTTTATATATTCGATGATGCCGTGGGACCTAATATGGATCTGAGAAAAGAACAAATCCACAAGAGAGAGAAAGATAAGGATAAAATTGGCTCAAATCCCTCACTCAATGATTTATTGTTTGCTATTGGGAGATGGTCAAAAATAAAAAAATGTAGGGAGTGGAAACAGAGGTAATGCTCGGACACTCACACAAAACATTTAAGAAACGAGGATGGTGGAAATAATCCACTCCTCATTAGTATGCGGTCGACATGTTTCGCGTCTGTGATGGTCCAACAGGATCCAGTGACGCTTCTTCAGGACCTACTAAATCAAGAAATCACTCTCAAAATATCAATATACCTATACTCCTGCTGACTATCGTACACAGTCAAGGCGTCATCAGTCACTTACTGAGGTCAAGCCGGACTGGCTTCTCTTTCCTACTAGTCACCCTAAATCAGGGGAAAACAAGGGCTCAAATTAGCGCTGTAAAAAATCACTCCATCAGTACTAGAGAGTGATAGATTTGTGATGAAGAAAACAAATTGTGACAAACTGTGCAACACTCAGTGACCAGGTGGGTGCAAAGCAAGCCATGCTAATAACACATAAGGAGGCTTACCCTCTTTACTGAAAGAACAGGTTCCATGGGATCACGTTGGCCTCTTGCCTGGCTTACCGAAAATCTGATTAGTAAGAAACAATATATATACCGAATGGGGGACCACATGTTATAGTCCAGCATTAGTCTAAGGGATCTTCCGCAATTTGTTTTCTTCATCACAAATCTATCACTCTCTAGTACTGATGGAGTGATTTTTTACAGCGCTAATTTGAGCCCTTGTTTTCCCCTGATTTAGGGTGACTAGTAGGAAAGAGAAGCCAGTCCGGCTTGACCTCAGTAAGTGACTGATGACGCCTTGACTGTGTACGATAGTCAGCAGGAGTATAGGTATATTGATATTTTGAGAGTGATTTCTTGATTTAGTAGGTCCTGAAGAAGCGTCACTGGATCCTGTTGGACCATCACAGACGCGAAACATGTCGACCGCATACTAATGAGGAGTGGATTATTTCCACCATCCTCGTTTCTTAAATGTTTTGTGTGTGTGTCCGAGCATTACCTCTGTTTCCACTCCCTACATTTTTTTATTTTTGACCATCTCCCAATAGCAAACAATAAATCATTGAGTGAGGGATTTGAGCCAATTTTATCCTTATCTTTCTCTCTCTTGTGGATTTGTTCTTTTCTCAGATCCATATTAGGTCCCACGGCATCATCGAATATATAAAAAGATCTCCGGCAAAGAGCCCCCCCTCGGGGGGTGCCCGTCAGACATTGCAGCGCCGGTCTGACGAGGAGCTGTCCGATGATGAAGCATGACACCAACCAAGGTGTGTGAGGACCATTGCTCCTGAATTTCAGGACTCCTTTTCTTTCCTCTTATTCGGAACAGTGTACCACTTTATATTTGCATACTATTGGGAGAACGTACACTGGACCGCCCAATTCTCCTTTTTTTCCCCCCCCCCTTGTGTTTTGATGCACTAGAAGTATCGCAGCGAGAGCGGTTAGAGTTTGCAGTAGGGTGCAACTTGCTTAGGATCATGGGTGTTAGATAGGTGAGGTGCAAGATGTTAAATTGGATATATTTGACCTTGGCAGTACATGCAATTTTAGGAGTATGAGTTAACAATGAGTCCCATTCCTTTTGTTAAATGGGAGACCCAAGTTTAATTCCCATTTCTTGTGCTGATCCATTAATAAGAGGGTTTGTCTGATCAGGGATAGTTCTAACACACCAGGACTAATTAGCTTAAAGGACTTTACAATTCTCGATAGTGGGAAAGGACAGCAGAGTGGATAACCAGTTGCAACCCAGCTGTAGTGTCGGGAAACACGCGACTAGCAGAGATAGGATGTTTGGATGAATCATGTTTAATTTACCAGGTGAGTAAGTGGCCCTATTTAACCGCTTCATTCTGTGTTTTGTCTAGGTGAGTTTTGAAATCTATGTTTTGATCAATTGCAGATGATGTAACCTGCTTTCCTGTAGTGCAGCGTAGTTGGTGGCATCTTTAAGTGTTTGCTGTTCAAGTGGGCCTAGAGATTTCTCAAGTGCCATAAGTTCCTGTGCGACTCCTTGCACAGTTTGGATACAGTGACCCCTCATAACCTTTTTAAAAGCACCTCATTCAGTAAGTCTGGAGGATGTAGTGGCAATATTATCATCAAAGTAATGGAGAATGACTTTGTGGGTCTCATCTCTTAAGGCTAGGTCTTCTAGTGTACAGAGTTGAAGTCTTCAAGTCAGGACTGGAGGGTGGTGTATCGTCCCCATGTAAGTTGTGATACCGGGGGACTGTGGTCTGAGACAGTTCTTCTGAGCTATTCTGCATGATTAGCTAGGAGTTGAAATGTGAGTGAGCAAACATTACGTTCTAAGTGAACATGTAGGACATACAGAAAAGAATATAAGGAATATTACCTAACAGAGGTTCCTATATCAATGTTAACTGACACTTTTTGGCGTTTTGCTAATTCCCAACGGAAACGGTGACAAGGAGGGGGGAGGCGGGAGGGGCCGCAGGGGATGCAGCGGCGGAAAAAAGGAAAAAGGAGGCAGCAAGGAAACGGTGAGAAGGAGGGGGGAGGCGGGAGGGGCCGCAGGGGATGCAGCGGCGGTAAAAAAGGAAAAAGGAGGTAACAAGGAAACGGTGAGAAGGAGGGTGAGGCGGGAGGGGCCTCGGGGGCGCAGCGGCGGGAAAAAGGAGGCAGCAAAGGAAACGGGATGGAGGTGGCGCGGAAGGCGGAGCGGGGAGCGACCTGCCTGCAGAAGCAGGGTCAAAGGTTGCTCCCCGCTCCTAGAATGATAAAATATAAATAACACGTGGCAGGATTATTAGGAACTTGTAGGGTATTAGTTAACAATAACCAATGAGATACTCAAATTTGGTTATGCCTCAGTTTTGAAGCACAAGAAATCTAACTTTATTTGAACAGCAACCACTTTCTAGACATCATTGTCTAAATGGATCACTGACACAGCATTGTTGGCAAAAATATTGTTTCAAAAATATCATTTATCTTAATGTTGTGAGCCTATATTTATAAATGTAAGTACAAAAACATCAGGAGAAAAATATCATTGACACTAATATCATCCAAAAATAGACAAAAAAATGATCATGTTTAAAGTAGAAAATGTTAAATATTTTAATATATAACATTATCATAACATAAATTAAATATATTCCACTATTCCATGCTATATGTGTAAATATATACTTAGATAAATATGCAACCTTACATGTGTGTTTATATTTATATAACCATGTCTAAAAATATGTGTGTATATATATATATATATATACACACACACATATATATATATACATTTACAGACAGTGTAACGTACTTAACAAAAATCTTTATATTGCATTGTATAATATTTTATATTTTAAATGTATTTATTTGAAAATATGTATCTCTATATATTCGTACTGATAAATTTAAAACAGTATTAAAAATAACATCAAAGCTTTTCATTTTGTAACAAAATATTAGTTTACATTAACTAAACCCTAGAAATTTTCTGAAATAAAACAAAAATTAAAGTAACTTTATAGTTAGGTGAAATGTTCAGTAACAACATCATGTTTTAAACTCTAAAAACCACAGAAAGTCACCAGTTATAGTTATCTCACTGAACTGTAATTCATGCAATAAGGTAACTATAACTCACGCCATCACCATGCACTGATAATTACAGCACATATTACATCACTCATGACATCTTCTATGACATCATTGATAATATCACTGCAACAATTGCAATGAAACCATTGATAAGAAAATTGTGCATGGTGAGTGTGTGTTACTTTAACTTTGTTTTTTTTCATAGGGTCCCAAAACACATTTTCCCATGCAATTTGCAATATGGATTTTAGATTCAACTACAGCCGAAAGGCTGACTTATTTAGACCAATTTTGGCAGAAAGCTAGCTCTCGGTCCAAAAATATCTCTTTTTGTAACTTGGTGTAAATCTGTTAAGTAGTTTTGGAGTTATTAAAGAAGAAAGATTTGTGCATATCTAGAGACACGGATCCACCACTGATTCTCCACTGATCTGGGTGGACTCACACATGCACGAACAGCAATGCCATGATTGGCTGGCTGCAACCAGAGAGGAAAGTTGCGGCTACCATTTTGTTCATTGGGACTCAGTCGCCAGTGGGGAAAATAAAATGTAAAAGTGATAGAAGGTTTTGGGATAGAAGTATCCTGACCCCACAGGACTGATGGAGAGGTCTGTGAGGGTCTCCTCATGAGCAAGAAATCATCTAAAAAAATTTTGGGGGAGCACATGAGTATCAGCAGATCCCCTCAGATCCTCCAGTATCCTCTCAGATTCTGGTGGATTCTGGTGGTTCTGTGGATCCAGACCCAATTAAAAAAAAACACATGCACCCACTGGCAGACCCACTCACTCTTCCATTCACACACCCACACAACCACTCACACACCCATACAGCAACTCACGCACCCACTCACAGATCCACAAAACCACTCACACACCCTCACACAGACCCACATAGCCATTCACACAGTCACTTACACACCCATACAGCTACTCACACAGGCACTCACAGACCAAGAGAACCACTCACACACCCACATGGCCAATGAGACACTTAGGCACACACCCACACAGCCAAGCCCACACCCACTCACAGATCCACACAGCCAGTTGCACATGCACTCACACACCCACCACACACTCCCACTCACACACCCACCACACACTCCCACTCACACACCCACACCACCACTCACACTCCCTCACACAACCAGGTTATAGGGGCAATATAGTTAGAAAAAAGCATTCAAAAACTATATAAATTCATTGAAAAAGCAAACGTTACAGGGCCGTTATAGTTAGGAAATGAAATGTAAAGAACCTTTGAAATTCAATGAAAAAAACCAAGGTTACAGAGACATTATAGTTAGGTTGAAGTTTTACGCACACAAAATGATAGAAACTCAGCAGTTATAGTTAGAGTTATCTCAAGAAACTCTAATTTGTGCCCTAAAATAACTATGTACAACTTGCTCCTTTTAGCTCCTTCTCCAGTCAGTTTTGCTCTCTTTCTATTCTCCTTGTAAAAACTAGCTCTTTTTCTTCCCCTTCTATGGTACTTGAGGTTATTTATTTAGATTATAGGGTGTGTAACAAAAAACAGAGAAATCCAAACGGAGTGAAAATCTGTAGTTGACACAGAAATCTTTAGCTGTAGCACACATTGTTTTCATTTTCACTAAGGTAACCTTGAGGCACATCTTTATATAGCTCATAGTGGTTCATTCAAGATCATTATTTTCTCTCCATGTGACAAAACTACTAAATAATATGTATAAATGAGACAAAGAAAGATGTTCACTAAAGAGAACATTGCTGTTGAAAGTTTTACTCCAGCACCATGATGCGTTTCAGCCAACAAATGGCCTTGTTCACGACACAATACAGGCAAAGCTGTGTTTATAAAACAGTGCATAAGACATAGAAGGTGGGCAAATACATATATACCCCTTTCTGGGTGCATGTAATAGAGACACTATATGGAACAAATTAAGGGGGTCATTCTGACTTTGGCGGGCGGCGGAGGCCGCCCGCCAAAGTTCCGCCGTCAGAATACCGCTGCGCGGTCAAAAGACCGCCGCAGTAATTCTGAGTTTCCCGCTGGGCTGGCGGGCGACCGCCAGAAGGCTGCCCGCCCGCCCAGCGGGAAACCCCCTTCCACGAGGATGCCGGCTCCGAATGGAGCCGGCGGAGTGGAAAGGGTGCGACGGGTGCAGTTGCACCCGTCGCGATTATCAGTGTCTGCTATGCAGACACTGAAAATCTTGGTGGGGCCCTGTTAGGGGGCCCCACGACACCCGTTACCGCCAGCCAGGTTCTGGCGGTCAAAACCGCCAGAACCAGGCTGGCGGTAAGGGGGTCGGAATCCCCATGGTGGCGCTGCCTGCAGCGCCGCCATGGAGGATTCCTCAGGCCAGGGGAAAAACGGCGGGAAACCGCCGGTTTCCCTTTTCTGACCGCGGCTTTACCACTGCGGTCAGAATTGGCCTGGATGCACCGCCAGCCTGTTGGTGGTGCATCCGCGGTCCCCGGCCCTGGCGGTCCATGACCGCCAGGGTCGGAATGACCCCCTAAGTCTCTACACAAAGACCTGCTCCCAAACAAATGAACAGGAAAATCTGTTGCACAATGAAAATGTTATATGATCTAAGGGCCAACATCCTGTCAACATCATTAATACATCATATACCATCACCACAGTCACTGCAAACATTTCAAATGAATATTACAACAGCACAAGGAACTGTATTGTATGGTAGACATGTGAAAATACAGTTGCAAAATGCAAGAGCAAATGTGTCAAAAGAAAAGTACACATCCATGTTGAGAAGGTCCTGGGTCTGTCGCAGGGAGGTCGGGAGGGCGTTCCAGGCCTTGGCGGCGAGACAGGAGATGGATCTGCCGCCGGCGGGCTTGCTTTGGAAGCGGGGTACGATGGCGAGGGCGAGGTTGGTGGAGCGGAGTTGGCGGGAGGGGACGTAGAAGTTGAGTCTGTTGTTTAGGTAGCTTGGTCCGGCGTTGTGGAGTGCCTTGTGAGGGTGGGTGAGGAGTTTGAAGGTCATCCTCTTGTCCACGGGGAGCCAGTGGAGGTTTTTCAGGTGGTGGGAGATGTGGCATTGGCGGGGGACGTCAAGGACCAGTCGGGTGGAGGTGTTTTGGATACGTTGGGGGCGGCGGATGTCTTTTGCTGGGATGCCTGTGTAGAGTGCGTTGCCGTAGTCTAGTCTACTGCTGACGAGGGTCTGGGTCATTGTTTTTTTGGTTTCCGTCGGGATCCATTTGTAGATTCTACGGAGCATGCGGAGGGTGTTGTAGCAGGAGGAAGAAACTGCGTTGACCTGCTTGGACATCGGGAGGGCGGAGTCGAGGATGAAGCCCAGGTTGCGTGCGTGGTTCGTTGGTGTTGGAGGGGGTCCCAGTGCGGTGGGCCATCAGGAGTCGTCCCAGGCCGAGGGGGTACGTCCGAGGATGAGGACCTCCGTCTTGTCGGAGTTCAACTTCAGGCGGCTTTTTCTCATCCATTCGGCGATGGACTTCATTCCCTCGTCGAGGTTGGCTTTGGCGGTGTGTGGGTCTTTGGTGAGGGAGAGGATGAGCTGGGTGTCGCCGGCATAGGAGAGGATGTTGAGGTTGTGCTGACGGGCCAGTTGAGCGAGGGGGGCCATGTAGATGTTGAACAGCGTCGGGCTTAGGGAGGAGCCTTGGGGTACGCCGCAGATGATGCTGGTGGCTTCGGAGCGGAAGGGAGGGAGTCGGACTCTCTGGGTTCTGCCGGAGAGGAAAGAGGAGATCCAGTTGAGGGCTTTCTCTTGTATTCCGGCTTCGTGGAGGCGTGTTAGTAGGGTGCGGTGGCAGACCGTGTCGAAGGCTGCGGAGAGGTCCAGGAGGATGAGGGCTGATGTTTCGCCGTTGTCCATTTGCTGTCTGATGTCGTCTGTGGCGGCGAGGAGAGCAGTCTCGGTGCTGTGGTTGCGTCTGAAACCGGACTGGGAGGGAACCAGGATGGAATTGTCCTCGAGGTGGTGGGTGAGCTGAGCGTTGACGACCTTCTCGATGACCTTCGCCGGGAAGGGGAGGAGGGAGATCGGGCGGAAGTTTTTGAGGTCGTTGGGGTCTGCCTTGTCATCCCAAATTCTACATCAATGCTCCATGACAGACACAGGCAACATCCACATATCATAAGTCAAAAAAAAAAAAAAAAAAGAACTAAAAAAGTACAGATCCTATCTGTGTTGTACTCAAAACACCACCCCAGTGAGAGTGATGAAAATGGTAGGGTAACACGTTCTGCTGTCTCTGAAATCATACTTGAGAACCCCTTCCTTTCCTTCTGCAATACAAACTCATAACATGAAAAAATTATAAAACACCAAACATATTCACATCATGAAACAAGATTCACCTAGAAAAAAACAACATCTGTTAACATCAGTCCTCCTAAAGATGTAGTTTCAGCTCTCCATCCAGATTCAAACCTCGTGGACTGTTGGTGTATTTGGATTCTCTTTTCCTGCGCTTGGCAAAAAATATAAGTTTAGTATGATCACTGAAGTGCGTCTCCTTAAAGTGTCTTACTACAGAATAACATTGGTCACAATTATCAATGGCCATCAGATGAGCGAGAATCCATTTCTTAACTGCCTGAGTACTGGCCACGGTTCTCAGTTGGCAGGGGCATTCAAGAATGTAGATAACAAACTGTGAACTGTGTTATTTTGCAGCTATTCCCATTGGGAATGTTGTATTTCTTTTAACTACAGCTACTCCTACAGGCTTCGCAACCACGAGGAAAGAAACCTTGAAGGCTCCTTCTCTTGCCATGCAGTTAAGAATGATGTTGCTGTGTATCAGCAAATCCCACAGGGAGCATACTTTACGATATGTGAACCTGAGTTTGTCACTTATTGTGCTACCAATTATGAGATCACACTTGGGGAATCACAATTTATTGACAATATTTGTTGGATCAACCTAAATTGTTATTATAGGTCATCACTATTCTCATTGTAGTTACCACATAAGTGTTGGTGGTCTTCTTGTTATCAAATAGAATGTGCTCCTTTTCAATGTTTTTTATTCTATTTTTTGCTTTATTGAGAACCCAGTGTCTATAACCACATTCTCTAAATCTCTCCATCATCGCTTTTTCATTCTTTCTGTTTGTATCATCAGTGTTACAGTTCCCTCTTCCCCTCAGGAGTTCACTATGGGATACTCCACGTAAGGGGATCTGAGTGACTGCTGAGGGTATGGTGAAGACTGTTCCCTGCTGTGGGTTTTCTAAATAAACTGGTATGTGCCTCATTCTGAACAATCGCCAACCTGACATCCAAGTATTCTATGTTCGTTTTACTGGTGTGTGGTGTTTTTGAGTTTTTTTTAACAAAATGAGTGGCTTATTTCCAAATAATGAATAGGTCATCGATGTACCCAAGCCACAAGACTACATGTTCTAACTCAGTACTTATGGTTATTTCATTGAGCACTTGCTCCTTCAACCAGCCAAGAAAAGATTTGCAAAGCTGGGAGGGAGGCAAGTGCCCATCAAAGTCACAGGTACTTGCCTGCATAGCGTGCCACTGAAGAAAAACATGTTGTTGAGGATACAGTATGTCATCGTTTCCACAATCATCTCCATATGGGCAAGATATCTGATGGGTCTGGTATGTAAGAAATGTTTACATGGCAAGAGGATTTTCTCCTAATGACACTTGATGTCAGTTCCCTTTTCACCATCATACAACACGACATGGCCGTGGGGATGAACGTCCCTCCTTCCTGAGCCACCCCGGGGAATCCATTCCTAAAGCTGAAATTATTGAATATGGGGTGGGGGCCCTCGTGACCCCCCTTTGTGAGCCATCACAGGCCCTGGGGATCCCACCTTGGGGCTAAAATTATTGAAAATGGGAAGGGGGGTGTGCGGCCCCCTCCCAGAAGCATCACAGGCCCCAGGCAGCCCACTCCTGGTGCTAAAATTAAAAAAGGGGAGAAAGGTCACGTTGCCCCCTCCCGAGCCTTAAACATGACAGGGACCACAACCCTCAGGGCTGCTAGACTAATTAAAATGGAGGGGGGCACACAGCCCCCATCCCTGAGCCACTAATGGCACTGGGCTTCCATTCCCGAGGGCCAGCTCACTAGTCATGTCCCAAAAAGCCCAAACCCGGAACATAGTGGTTCCCTGCCCGAACGGGTATGGGCAGAGAAACCTGTGTTTGGTACCGCTTGGTGGGAGCATTTTTAAAACATGGCCACACTGGAACAATCACAAAGTCTGCTCCCTGCGGGAGGAGCTTTGAAAATGTGGTCCCCAATGAAGGTATGTGGGGTGCCTTTGGTAGGCACCAGGATACCAAACCTTAAATGATGCATGAACTTGGGGTGGGTTTCCCAGGGCCAGAGACGTCTCAGGAAGTAGGATTGTGCAGCCCCATCTCCTTTACTTTTAGTAGAGGCACTGGGGGATGAGGTCCCCAAGGCCTAACAAGGCTCAGGGAGGGGGGTCGCACAGCCCCACTCCTCTTTAATTGCAAAAAACAGACCTGGAGGATGGGGTTCCCAGGGCCTAACAATGCTCAAGGAGGGGGGCCATGCAGCCCCCTTCCAAATTTGATATATTTTGTCTCCAGGATGGACTTCCTGGGCCCAGAATGACTTGGGAAGGAGAGCACCACAAGCCCCCTCCCATTGAAAAAATAAAAAAGGCCTTGTAGGATGGGGTTCCCAGGGCCAAATAAGGCTTTGGGAACCCCTACTCTTGAAAATACATAAGGATCCTGTGAAATGTGGTTCACTGAGCCTATTGAGGCTCAGGGATGGGTGGCCACCCCTTTAAAAAAAGAAGCCCTGTCGATCGGATTCCCAATGCCTTATAAGGCTCGGGAGTGGGGTACTTGCCTCCCCACCCTTAGAAAAACATGGGGTCTTCAGAGCTTATGGGGTTAAAGAGGCTAGGGAAGAAAGACAAAGTGGCCACCTCCTCTTTAAAAAACATAAGGCCCTGAAGGGGGGTTGCAGCAGGGCCTGGCCGCAGGGGTTGGCTTTATGTATGGTAATAAAATATTACTTAATGTTAAAAAAAAAAAACTAGAAATTCCCTTAAAAAATCAAAAAGTAACATTATAGTTGTGTGTGATAAAAATCTGTTTTTGTTTTTAAAGTAACATTATCGTTAGGGGAATATGTCAGTGACATTGTTCACATTTTGAACAAAAAAAACACAGAAATTCTGTGTTCAGGCACAGTTATATTGCACCCTCGCCATGCACTGTGTATTACCTCACATATTACATCACTCATGACATGTTCTATTACATCATTTATGACATCCCTGATGACATCATCCACCTATAATGCTTTGAGAATGAAACCCACATGTAAAAAACAACAATATGTAAAGAAAGTACTTATTGAATAAAACAGCTTGCATGGCAGAAAGAAGTCTTGACAAGTGTCTTTATCACCATCCAAACCAGAGGATATAGTTGATTGCACCATTGTTTATATGAATTGTAATCCAAAGATATGCAAGAAAAATCTGGGACTTCTTTCATGATTTAGAAATGTTTTTCAATTGAGTAGGTATCAACCTGTGATACACCTCTCTGCTCCTAGAGTCAAATTTAAAGAAAATGCTAATCCAATTGTTTGTGATTAGGGTGAATGTAAACTGAGCAGGACGGATGTACCACTTACTTTGGATAGATCATGCTTATGTGTGCAACACTAAGCTAGGGCCCATACATTTATCTCCTACTTTACATATAAAGTCAAATGTAACTGTTCAGAAAATGATGCTTTTAAGTTAATCACTACGTAGTGTACTCCTTTGACTTTGGAAAGGGGTCCACATAAGATATACTTCTCAAACACGGTGACACCTTCAAACAAAATTCACTTATTTTCCATGTTACCTCTTTCATGAGTACTACTTCAGAAATGCCTGGAAAATGTATGTTTTAAGCAGGTTTGAAAATTGTGCTGTAAAATAGATCATGTTAATGTTTTGGGGAAATAGGACAATCCAGGGCAGACCCTTCTGATGTATTAAGCTTGCTCACCAGCTCACTCAGGGCACCTTGGTATTACAACTCAGCTGTTCACAGTTACCAAATGTTTTCACCTTTAAAATGTTTTTGGTATATTTTATGATTATGATTCTTGGATAAACCAGTATTTTGTAATTAGTTGACACCTTTTTCACGAATATACGTGTAATTTTACAAGCAAATAAAAACATGATTTGCTATAATTTTGATTTACTTAAGGTAACATTATTTTGGGTGGTCGATACATACAGGTTTTATATTCTAATTTTTTGCTTTCAGGTTATTTACACTGCGAGGAATCCGAAGGACATGCTGGTTTCGCTATATTACTTTGCCAAGATGGCCAGCATGTACGATGATCCAGGAAGCTTCGAGCAGTTCCTGGATCGCTTCCTGAACGGCGCTGATTGTAAGTATTGGTACTTCCAGGAGGATATGCCAGTACAGAAAAACACCCTCTGCCCTTGGGATCACTCATGAGATACCTCCAACTCAAAGGAGATTTCTAGTATAGCTTGACTTAAGGCCACAAGGTTTCCTCTTAATGGTTCATTACTAACTGTTCAACGTGTAACATCACGACCTTTGGGTTTCCACAAAACATATAGGTGGTCATTCCAACCCTGGCGGTCCATGACCGCCAGGGTTGGAGGACCGCGGGAGCACCGCCGACAGGCCGGCGGTGCTCCAATGGGCATTCCGACCGCGGCGGTAAAGCCGCGGTCGGACTGGCAACACTGGCGGTCTCCCGCCAGTGTACCGCCGCCCATTGGAATCCTCCAAGGCGGCGCAGCTAGCTGCGCCGCCGAGGGGATTCCGACCCCCCCTACCGCCATCCAGTTCCCGGCGGTCCGCCCGCCGGGAACCGGATGGCGGTAGGGGGGGTCGCGGGGCCCCTGGGGGCCCCTGCAGTGCCCATGCCACTGGCATGGGCACTGCAGGGGCCCCCGTAAGAGGGCCCCTAAATGTATTTCACTGCCTGCTGCGCAGACAGTGAAATACGCGACGGGTGCAACTGCACCCGTCGCACAGCTTCCACTCCGCCGGCTCGATTCCGAGCCGGCTTCATCGTGGAAGCCTCTTTCCCGCTGGGCTGGCGGGCGGCCTGAAGGCGGCCGCCCGCCAGCCCAGCGGGAATGTCAGAATTACCGCTGCGGTCTTTCGACCGCGGAACGGTAACCTGACGGCGGGACTTTGGCGGGCGGCCTCCGCCGCCCGCCAAGGTCAGAATGAGGGCCATAGACTTCAAGACGAGTGCTCCATCACTGTCTGGTCATATTATTCCTACCTTTAATGGGTTTGCGTCCATTTCACATCTGGAGCAGGTGGATTGACTGCCTGCTACCATGTCCCTTGCTGCCCCGTGAAATGGACAGGTTAAAATTAGACAGTGCCCGACGCATTGACAAAGTGATCCCCAGCCAGTAACATCAGTACGGTCTTGAAGGGGGACTAGTCCAGGGAGGTCTGATGGAGAAGTTACCCTGCCCTCAGCCATCATTAATAGTAGCACCCCATCTGTGGATCTTGCTAAACAGGAGGACCAGATTGTATCAATTGCTTCATGAAATGTTGCGGGTCAGGCCAGCAAGTAGGGCAGGAGTGATTCATAATCATCCGCTATGCGGTTATTTGCCTGAAGATGTGGCTTACTGAACCCATGTTCATGGATAGATATACAACTTAATTCACACCAGCTCTACCAGGTTCTATGGGCAGGGCGAAAGGAGGGCTTATAACCCTTATTTCCCTTACATTTCCTGCCCAGGTCACTTGGCAAATCTCATATCTGTACACTTCCATCTCATACTTTTGCAGTGGATCAGATGCTATTAATTAATATACACAATAATGTGTTTGATACCTCTAAGGCAGATCGGCCCATGTCATTATTAAGGGACTGTGAGAAAGGGCCTCTTTTGATATAGTAGCTCGACTTTTTGCCTGGAAAATGATGTGCTTTCAAACTGTAAGTGCCCTGGGCCCCTGCTAAACAGGTTCCCAGGGCCAGATCTCTTGCTCCAAAACTGTACTATGTATTGGCACTTCAACCACCCTTGTAAGTCCCTAGTAAATGGTACCCCTGGTATCTAGTGCCTGGGTGCTGAAGAGGGCCCCCAAGAGCTGCAGCCCCAATTGTGCTACTCTGACAGGCTCCACAGCAGCCTCATGCAGACTGCCATTGCAAGTGCAATACAAGGTGTTTTCAAAAGTTGCAAACTTGACATGGCACTCACCAAGAGTGCCATGCCCACTAACACTGCATGCACTATAGATAAGTCACCCCTCTGGCAGCCCCTGCAGCCCTAAGGCAGGGTGCACTATAATGCATGTGAGGGCATATGTGTGCATGAGCAAATATGCTATTGTGTCTTTGCAAAACCTTAAGAAATTGTAAGTGTATAGGGAGCCAAAGCAAATGCATGTGCTGGACACTGGTCACTACGAGTTCCCCAGCTACATGATGGCCTCTCTGAACACTGGGTTGTTTGGTATCAAACAACTCAGAATAATAAACCCACACTGATGCAAGTGTTGGATTTATCATAAAATGTACCCAGAGTGCACCTCAGAGGTGCCCCCTGCAAAACCACCCTGGCATGGTTGCTGACT
Organism: Pleurodeles waltl; assembly: GCF_031143425.1. Taxonomy (NCBI): domain Eukaryota; kingdom Metazoa; phylum Chordata; class Amphibia; order Caudata; family Salamandridae; genus Pleurodeles; species Pleurodeles waltl. The sequence goes on along the minus strand of NC_090446.1, from coordinate 1,276,232,859 downwards.
GGTTTCTACCAGCCTGCGACCACCAGATAGAAGTCACAAACAGTTAGGAGCACACCTGCCTAACATCCCAGCAAATAATCAGCCCCATTGCATCATGATAAATGTAGTTTCCTCAAAAAATGAACTCAGTTACTTTTAAATATTTTGCCTTTGCTGTGCATCTCTGGACACATGTGTTTCTGGGTTAATGGCAGCATTTCCAGCACCCCGCAAATTTGTTCTCTGCTGAAGAAGGGATTAACCCAGAAACACATGTGTCCAGAGATGCACAGCAAAGGCTGCACCTATTTAGAGGTGAAATATTTAAAAGTAACTGAGTTCGTTTTTTGAGGAAACTACATTTATCATGATGCAATGGGGCTGATTATTTGCTGGGATGTTAGGCAGGTGTGCTCCTAACTGTTTGTGACTTTAAAAAGGCTCCCTTGAGCCACTGGGCTGACGAGCTCTGGAGCAGGCACCGGCATGCCAGTGAAGAGGTATTGAAACCGGATGATTAATGGCAGCATTTCCAGCACCCGGCAAATTTGTTCTCTGCTGAAGAAGAGATTAACCCAGAAACACATGTGTCCAGAGATGCACAGCAAAGGCTGCACCTATTTAGAGGTGAAATATTTAAAAGTAACTGAGTTCGTTTTTTGAGGAAACTACATTTATCATGATGCAATGGGGCTGATTATTTGCTGGGATGTTAGGCAGGTGTGCTCCTAACTGTTTGTGACTTTAAAAAGGCTCCCTTGAGCCACTGGGCTGACGAGCTCTGGAGCAGGCACCGGCATGCCAGTGAAGAGGTATTGAAACCGGATGATTAATGGCAGCATTTCCAGCACCCCGCAAATTTGTTCTCTGCTGAAGAAGGGATTAACCCAGAAACACATGTGTCCAGAGATGCACAGCAAAGGCTGCACCTATTTAGAGGTGAAATATTTAAAAGTAACTGAGTTCGTTTTTTGAGGAAACTATATTTATCATGATGCAATGGGGCTGATTATTTGCTGGGATGTTAGGCAGGTGTGCTCCTAACTGTTTGTGACTTTAAAAAGGCTCCCTTGAGCCACTGGGCTGACGAGCTCTGGAGCAGGCACCGGCATGCCAGTGAAGAGGTATTGAAACCAGATGATTAATGGCAGCATTTCCAGCACCCCGCAAATTTGTTCTCTGCTGAAGAAGGGATTAACCCAGAAACACATGTGTCCAGAGATGCACAGCAAAGGCTGCACCTATTTAGAGGTGAAATATTTAAAAGTAACTGAGTTCGTTTTTTGAGGAAACTACATTTATCATGATGCAATGGGGCTGATTATTTGCTGGGATGTTAGGCAGGTGGGCTCCTAACTGTTTGTGACTTTAAAAAGGCTCCCTTGAGCCACTGGGCTGACGAGCTCTGGAGCAGGCACCGGCATGCCAGTGAAGAGGTATTGAAACCGGATGATTAATGGCAGCATTTCCAGCACCCCGCAAATTTGTTCTCTGCTGAAGAAGGGATTAACCCAGAAACACATGTGTCCAGAGATGCACAGCAAAGGCTGCACCTATTTAGAGGTGAAATATTTAAAAGTAACTGAGTTCTTTTTTTGAGGATCTACATTTATCATGATGCAATGGGGCTGATTATTTGCTGGGATGTTAGGCAGGTGGGCTCCTAACTGTTTGTGACCACCAGATAGAAGTCTGGACTCCTGGGGTGAGAGCCTCTGCTCTCAGGAGCCAGAACACAAAGCCTTTCCTGGGTGGAGGTGTTACACCTCCTCCCCCAGGTAGGCACACTGCACCTGTGGTCAGCTTCAAAGACTTTGCCGCCTTTGAAATCTGACCTCTGACTTTGCTGCTATCTCTGACTTTGATGCTAGCAGCAATTGGCTGCCCAATCGCTTTCCCCCCTCTTTGAGCGGGAAAACCACTGGAAAAAATGTAGCCATGAAAGGATGAATGGCCATCCCCAGTCTGCACCACCCCTTAAGTGTAGCAGGCGAAGTGACCACTCCATTTCATTTTCCTGGATGGTAGGAAAATAGCCAATTAGACTTAGGCATGTGACCCCTTACCAAAAGAAGAGGTCACGTAGTGGGTATAGCTACCCTATGGCCCATTGGCCACTACCAGGTACTCTTCCTAACACCTACTAAATGTAGTATTTAGTGGGCATCCCTAGACCTACAGATCAGATTCGATGGGCACTAGAAAACCAGAGACAAAAAGGATGTGAGGCACGAGAACAGAAGTCCTGCTGCAAGAAGAAAAAGGTGCCAAACCCTGCCTGCTGCACCCAGGAGTTGACAATCCCTGCTGAGGGGTTGACTGGACAATGGAAGGACTCTAAGAAACCCCAGAGGACCACCAGCCTTCTGAAAATCATCAAGAACCTCTCTCTGAGTGAAGGCATCACTCCCTGCACCCTGCAGGCAAGAAACCAGTGAAGGTCAGTTTACTAACTAGCTGCTGACCACTGACCCAGACACAGCAGCTTGACCAAAATCTACCCAATGGACCAGAGGGACAAAGCCTACCAGTGTGCCAAGTTTGGTGGCACTGCGACTTTCAGGACCCGAGTCATCCCATCAACTGGCGTACTGGAAACTCAATGTTGGACACCCAGAAGGAAAGTCCACTTCGGACTCAGAAGCAAGCACCAGTCTAAAGACTTCAGGACACCCAAGAACTACCCCGCAGAGTGGCCCTGCTGACCTGCAATCCACCCTCAAAGTGACCTGCACTTGGCTCCAAGGACTCCCTGATGCACAACCCTTGGCTGACCTATCTGCATTGCACTCTGCCTCTTTGGCCCCTGCATCAAAACCAGCTTTGCTCAAGGGGTCCCTACCTCCTTGCAGCCTCTACACTCCAAAGGGGCCCGCCGGACTTACCTTTAAGTCCATCTGTGCAATGTGTTTCCAAGTGGTCCCCTTCTCTGTTCTGCACCAGCTCCAGAACTTTCAGCCGCTGTTCCCGCTTGAATCGGGACCCGCCAGAAGTTCTCTGGCTGGCCCACAGGACACCTCCATAATCTCGACCTAAAAATAGAAGGTTACACTTGTAAGAGCATTGCCGGATTTTATATGCATTTTTAACGTTTTTCCCATTGATTCATATAGTATGCAATTACACACAAAATACTATTTTTGTTAAACTTTGAAAAATCATACCTTAAAAATTACTTAGCCAATTTTGATGATCTTGGTCTTAAAAATACTGAGTACAACAAATGCATAACACATCTTCAAGATAAGCCTAACTGCTCACCCACACTACCACAAAAACAGAGCATTAGGTGGTCTACTTTTTACCTCTGGGTAACAAGGTGGGGTTGCTTGGACTCTGCACAGTGCACGTCATTTTCGCACACTATTGAGAGAACCAATCTCCTACAGGGACATTCATGAATGTGTAAGCGATATACAGAAGAACTATGTGGTGGTGCTCTTGGGGGACTTTAATTTGAAGTCTGCCTGTTCTCCACGTCTATGGCCTGCGTTTTGGTTGATGATGCTGGCGATCCGATCACTCACTTTGTTTACTGCCTGCTGGGGGATGAATTCAACCAGGTCATTATGAAATATAACTTATTTTTCTCCTTTGACTTGTTAACTTTGAAGCCAATGCATTACCCATCTCTATAGGGAGGGGAACCGTAGCCAGGAAGATTTTATCCTCTTTTCACAATCTCAGAGAAACTGGGCATTGGGCTATAGTCTTGTAGACTCACCACTTGGTGACCACAGGCTCCTGGCCCTTTCTGTGCATGCTTCCTTGCTGGCCAACGTATTCATTGGGCGTAATACACTCCCTCTCCAAAATGTTAAGACTAAAGGGATGCTTAAGACTTTACTGACAATACATGCAGCCACTTTTATGAGTAGCCTGGTAGCTTCCTCACTGCCTGAGTTCTTATGATGTCTAGCTGATACCTGCTTGGATCTTGATGCTGGTCCTGTGACTACATCAGGGGGAGGCTAGTGGATAGTCTCTCTTTGCCTCCCCTAGATAATTTATCTCCTCAGTCATTGGTAGTGTGTCTGGCTGGCCAAGAGATAGATCTTAGTGAGGTCCTGATGGGGTTAGGCAGTTGTGCAGCTGGCAAATCTCCTGGCCCTGACTGGATCCTCTCCAATCTGTTTAAGGCTAACATCGAGCTGTGGGCTCCACTTCTGATTAATGTCTCTACTGCCGTTTGTAGCCAATTGGCAAGTACACTCTGGCAAAAAAGGGGAAGCTGTATCTGGCATTCTTGGACCTAAGCTCTGCTTTCGACTCTGTTAACAGAGCCAAATTGTGGAACATTTTATCAGCTACCAGTACCTTCGCCGGAAATGGGAGCAGGGAGATTGGTCAATAGTTTTTGGGTTCACTTGGGTCAGCAGAGAGTTTATTGAGTAGTGGTGTGACTTCGGCATTTTTCCAGGCGTGTGGAGCTTGAAGTTGAGATGTTCCATGGGGGTGGTGGTGTTGTCGGTGGTGGTGGTGCACTGTATGGTCTCTTCGTGGATGATGGCTTTACCTCCTCCAGGCTTGTTGGTGTGATCCTGGTGAATGATTTTATATCCTTCAGGAATCACTGTGGAAATATCTGCGGGGATGTGGGCTTGAGCCAGGTCTCAGTGACAAAGATGATGTTGGGGGCGAGTGTGGTGATGAGTTCTCATAATTCAGTAAAATGTTTGCATAGTGAGCATGTGGTGAGGAGGTTGCATGCGAGTTGGTGTTTTTTTTCAGGGGTGTCTGTGGTGTGTTCATGGTGGGGCTGGTCAGTGAGCTGGTGTGTGTGCTGTGGCAGGTGAAGGTCCTAATGGTCCTAAAGTGGAGCTTGGGTTGGCGTGGTAGTAGTGTTTGTTGTGAAGTCTGGGATTCAGGGTGTAGAGAGTGGTGTATATTTGAGGGGAGGGTGGACCAGCGGTTGTGGCAATGGGCATGGTCCAGGCATGGATGGGTGTATGCAGTCATGCTACGGCCTGCATTAAGTACGTCATGTGGTGGGCAGGGCTTCTGTTGGCAGGAAGAACAGTGAACAGCCACTTTTATGAGTAGCCTGGTAGCTTCCTCACTGCCTGATTTCTTATGATATCTAGCCGATACCTGCCTGGATCTTGATGCTGGTCCTGTGACTACATCAGGGGAGGCTAGTGGATAGTCTCTCTTTGCCTCCCTGTCAGAGTCACCAGATCCTCGGGGTCCGTGCACGTTCCCAACACTTCCACCACAAGACAGCTCCAATACTCTGATTAGATTTATCACAGAGTCTAAGAGAGTCCAAGTGGGGAAAAGGGGATTAGGACGGGAACAGCTGGGAAGGAGACCTGTAGGAAGCAAAAGGTTAAAACACAACATCAAAATTACATCTCATGAAATCAGTACCATGCTACAACTCTAAGCTTCGTCTTTTCTGAAAAAACATGAACAACCCTGGAATAATCCTAAAACTGACTAGGCTTTAGATGACCGAATACCTGAGGAGGAAACAGGAAAAGTTAAATAGGACTTTCAGATTCAAGTACTTTCTTTAGCATGAGAATCAGGAAACACTCTGAGCAATTTCTAAACAACCATATGAATCTCCTTTTATGAATACATATCAGGAACACACAGCATTACATCTAAAATTCTGGTATTTTTGTGTTCATCTCAGAAAAAACATTTGGAAGTAAACTGCGCACATTGCAGATTTTTATATGAGTATTAAACACCATAAAGGTTTGTGCACCATGAAATCACACAACGTAGATTCAAGGAATAAATCATGCGACGTGTCAACTTGAAATGCTACTAAGAAAATGTCTTAGAATGGTAGCGCACAGTAACTTACATTATTTATACACGAGGAAAGAATTGCGTGTCTTGCCGATTCAAATGCCACCACACAAATGCCAAGAAATAGTAGCACACAATGAACAACATGAAAAGCACTCAGGGAAAGAATCGTGCGTCTTGTCGATTCAAATGCCACCATACAAATGCCAAGAAATAGTAGCACACAATGAACAACATGAAGAAACACTCAAGGAAAGAATCGCGCATGTTGCGATTCGAATGCCACCATGTAAATGCCAGAAAATGATAGCGCACAATGAACAGCATGAATTACACACGAGTAGGGAATCGTGCGTTTCACCGATTCGAATGCCACCATGTAAATGTCAAGAAAAGATGGCGCGCAATGAACAACAAAGTTAAATGCTCATGAAACGAGTTGCACGTCATGCCAACTCGTAAAACATCATGTAAATGTCAAGAAATATCAGCGCGCAATGAACAATAATGTAATAACGAAGTCAAATCTTTATGGAATAAATTGCGCGTCCTCCCTATTTGCAAACCACTATACAAATGTCAAAAAATGGCAGCGCACAAGTAATCTGTTATTCATTCAAGAATAAAAAGCAAGAATATGAAGATTCTCAATTACGGTGTTGGGAAATGTCCAAAAACCGTCTTACCGCCTGGAAACAGTGATCACCAATGAGAGATGAGTGCAGAAGACTGGAAAATCCAAATAGGCCGTCGGGACAGGAGCTCAGGAAGAAGCTGCTGCTCTGCACCGGGACCTCTGTATAGTGAGCACTGGAAGTTGGGCTGACTCTCTTTTATAGAGTCTTGGCCCAGCCTAGAACCACGCCCAGGCATGTTGCAGGGAAAGTCTCCAGAAGGCCCTGGAAAGGGACCACACCCTAACACACTCTGAATGTCTGCAGCAATACATTGTAAATGTACAGTATTTATAAGCACCTTAAAAATGAATCTTTTGGATGGAATTCTGCAATGCAAAAGGTTAAACAACATATCATCACAATGCATAAATTACTTTATCTTGCAAGTGTTGGGTTTTTGCATTCTAGATGCCCGTAGAGCGCGCACTGTCCTGGTGTTGACAGTACTCCCCTCTCCCAGGCGCGCTCTAGGGCCTGGTTTATCTGGATTAAGACGATGAAAATGTCTCACAAGTACTGGAGCATGAACATCAGATGCGGAAACCCATGAATTACTTTCAGGGCCATAACCTTTCCATGAGATTAAGTACCATAGGTTATGCCCTCTCAGTTTAGAGTCCAACACTTTCTTGACTTCATATTCTTCTTCCCCCTGTACTAGAACAGGAGCTGGATGAGGGCGGACCTTTTGGACTGCCTTTTTTAAGAGGGAAGTGTGGAACACTGGATGAATCCGTAATTATTTTGGCAATTGTAGCTTATAGGTCACAGAATTGATTTGCTGAAGAACAGTGTAAGGACCTATAAATTTGGGGTTGAACATGTGCTTCGTCTTGAAGTCTATATGTTTTGTGGAAAGCCACACTTTGTCCCCAGGTTGATACTGCGGTCCCTCACAATGTTTCTTGTCATAATGCTTTTTGTATTTTTGTTTGGCTTTTTCTAAATGTTGTTGAATCGATTTCTGAGTTTGATGCAAATGTTGAATGATTTCTGACACAGCTGGAGTGAGAGAGCTTTCTTGAGTAATTGTGATGGGCAAGGTGTCAGGATGATAGCCAAACAAACCAAAGAAGGGTGTAATCCCAGTAGAAGTGTGGAAGGAGTTGTTGTAGGCTAACTCAGCTAACCAGAGCATTGATGTCCATGAATTAAGTGCTTTTTCAGCATTAGCACATAGGTATTGCTTTAAAGTCTGATTTAGTCTCTCCGTTTGACCATCTGTTTGAGAATGGTGGCTAGTAGATAGGGTAGATGTCACTTGGAGTGTTTTACACCATGTCTTCCAGAAGTTGGAGGCAAATTGCGATCCCCGATCGGAGAGGATCACTTTTGGCAGTCCATGATAACGAACCACTCTAGTCAGTAAGATAGTTGCCAGTTCACTAGAGGTGGGTAATTTCTTACAGGCAATGAAATGTCCATATTTTGTGAGACTATCTACTACCACCAGAATTACTGAATGCTGTTGAACCACTGGCAGACCTGTAATAAAGTCTAAAGAGATGTGTTCCCACGGACGACTCGGGGTTGGGAGTGGGTGTAACAACCCTTTCGGTTTTGAATGACTTGTTTTAGTGCGAGCACAGACTTCACAGTTGTTTACCATTGTTTTTACATCCTTTGTTAAGGTAGGCCACCATAAATAGCGTTGGATTAATTCAAGAATTTTAGGAGTACCAGGGTGACCTGCTGTAGGTATAACATGCAACCAATGAAACACTATCTTGCGAAGTTTGGTAGTGGGCACGAACAAACGAGCATTGTGAAAGGGTAATCCTTGCTTGATTGATCTTTTTGGATCTGCTTGGGCCCACGCCTGCCATTTTTCAACAGTGAATGAATTGCGGATGTCTTCAAAGAAATCTTCTGTTTTTATGATACATAGGACCTTGTCAGGAGCAATGATAGCTCTGGAGGTTTGAACTGCAGGCAATGTGGTAGACTCTTGGCGGGACAAGGCGTCAGCTTTGCGATTATCTTTACCAGGCCGGAAGGTTACCACAAAATCAAACTCGGCAAAAAACAGCATCCAGCGTAATTGCCGAGGAGTCAAAAGTCTGGCAGAACTCATGAATTGAAGATTGCGATGATCAGTATATACTGTGACAGTATATTTAGCTCCCAACAAATGATGTCTCCATTCTTTAAAGGCGTCACGAATCGCCAGAAGCTCTTTTTCAGCAATGACATAGTTCTGTTCGGCTTCGTTCAACTTCCGAGACATGTAAGCTACAGGATGAAGCTGACCAGTGTCTTTGTTTCGTTGTGACAAGACTGCTCCTATCGCCACATCTGAAGCATCAGCTTCCACTATGAAAGGTCGATCCGCATCTGGATGAGTCAAGACTGGGGCAGTGGAGAAAGCTTCTTTCAAAGTTGAAAAGGCTTGATCTGCTTCTGGGGACCATACAAATTTTTCTTTCTTTCTTAATAACTTAGTAATTGGAGTTACTGTCTGGGAGAAATGATTGATGAACCTCCGGTAAAAATTAGCAAAGCCCAGGAAACATTGTACATCACGAACAGTCTTTGGGATGGGCCATTCAGATACGGCTTTTACTTTCCTTTCTGCCATCACCATACCTTGAGGGGTAAGGATAACCCCTAAAAACTCAACTGTGGTAACATGAAACTCACACTTGGTTAGCTTGCAATATAAATGGTGTTTTCAAAGGGCTGTCAACATTTTCTTGACATGTTGAACATGTTCATTCTCATTGTCTGAGTAGATCAAATGTCATCAATGTAAACTATGGCAAAGATATCGAGGTACTCTCTAAGAACGTCATTTAAGAAAAATTGAAATGCTGCTGGAGCATTGCACAGACCAAAAGGCATGACGGTGTATTCAAAAAGGCCATATCTTGTTTTGAATGCCGTTTTCCATTCGCCACCCTCTCTCATTCTGACCAAATGGTAAGCACCTCAAAGATCAAGCTTCGTGTAGATTTTTGCTTTCTTTACTTGTTCCAGTAAAACCGGAATTAGAGGCAAAGGATATTTGTTCTTGATGGTGATTTTATTCAAGCCCCTATAGTCGATACAAGTTCGAAGCTCTCCGTTCGCTTTTGGAACAAAAAACAAAGGAGAAGCTGTGGGAGACTTAGAGGAGCGGATGAAACCATTCTCTAAGAATTTATCCAAGTATTTTCGTAAATGTTGATTTTCAAATTCTGACAGGGCATACAAACGACAATTGGGAAGTATCCCCCCTGGGACTAGATCAATTTGACAGTCATAAGATCTATGCAGAGGTAAGTTCTCTGCTTCCTTCTCATCAAATTCATCTTCATAAGACGAATACTGTTTGGGCAACTGAACTTCTTTCTCTGCGGCGGTAGCTATGTAAGAATGGCGAACTTCCGATTCTTGAGTCCTTTGGAGACAATGTTCTTTACATAGCACTGATGAGAACATGATCTTTCGTTCAGCCCAATTAATCTCTGGATCGTGATGAGTTAACCATGGCAAGCCAAGGATGATCCCATACTGGGGAGCATGGATCACGTCAACAATGAGTTCCTCTTTATGTTTCTTTCTTTGATTTTTACCTTCACAAATTATTGTCAAGGGGACAGTCTGAAGAGTTATCGGACCTCCAGTCAAGAGTTTTCCATCAACTGCCTGGATGGTTTCTGGAGTCTTCTTTTCAATACATGAGATCCCCCATGCACGAACCAATTGGGCGTCAACAAAGTTTCCGGTAGCCCCAGAGTCGACTAGAGCCTTCTTGAATTAGGTCTTTTTCTTGACCTGAACTCTTATTCCCAATTTTAGATGTTTGGATTGTGAAGGATCCACGGTGACACCCAAGAGCAACCCTTCTCTGCAACTTGGGTGCTTTAGATTTTCCAACTCGACTGATGCATTGGTTGCAACTTTCTGAACTGGGCCTCGCTTGCTCTTTGTTTCGATTGGACAATCTTTGGCGAAATGACCTTTCTGCCCACAATAGAGACATTGCCCATTATTTCTGCGTAGGTCCTTTTCGTCTTTGGTCAAAGGTCTCCTGATGGTTCCAATTTCCAATCAGTTCCGGCGTTCTTTCTCTCTGAGTTCTTGGGTCTTTGTTATCATGAGCATGCCAAGAATGTTTTTCAGTCTTATTACGCGTTCCATTTTGTTCATTTAAACGATGATCAAGCCTCAAGACAAGGTTTAATAAATCTTGACAGTTTGCAGGTTGTGGGTCGATTTGCGCTAAGATGTCTTTTAGCTCCTCTTTGAGTCCCCTGTAAAACAAGTCTGCTTGTTTTTCTTCAGGCCAGGATGTCTCAGCAACCAGCCGATTAAAGTTGGCTAAATATGACACTAAGGCCCTCATTCTGACCCTGGCGGTTCCCTACCGCCAGGGCCAACGGGGGCGGGAGCACCACCGACAGGCCGGCGGTGCTCCCTTGGTCATTCTGACCGCGGCGCTTTGGCCGCGGTCAGAACGGGAAAACCGGCGGTCTCCCGCCGGTTTTCCACTGACCCTTAGAATCCTCCGAGCTGCGCCGCCGAGGGGATTCTGACCCCCCCTACCGCCATCCTGTTCATGGCGGGAAAGCCGCCATGAACAGGATGGCGGTAGGGGGGGTCGCGGGGCCCCTGGGGGCCCCTGCCGTGCCCATGCCCATGGCATGGGCACGGCAGGGGCCCCCTAACAGGGCCCAACTAGGCTTTTCAGTGTCTGCGATGCAGACACTGAAAAGCGCGACGGGTGCTGCTGCACCCGTCGCACGCCTTCCACTCCGCCGGCTCGATTCCGAGCCGGCTTCCTTGTGGAAGGCGCTTTCCCGCTGGGCCGGCGGGCGATCTGAATCAGATCGCCCGCCGGCCCAGCGGGAAAGTCAGAATACCCCTCGCGGTCAATTGACCGCGGGGCGGTATTCAGGCGGATTCCGACGGGCGGGCGGCAACCGCCGCCCGCCTAGGTCGGAATGACCACCTAAGTCTTGATTCCCTTGGCGTAAGTCTAATAATTCACGATCTGCTGACTGTGTTACAGTTCTACGATCGAAAACTCTCTCGAATTCACGAACAAAAGTTTTCCAGTTGTACAACAGGGGACTATTTTTACGCACAAGAGGAATAGCCCAGGAAGCTGCATCTCCAGACAGATATGACAACAAGAAAGCTACTTTAGACTGGGCATCGGGGAAAGTATGTGGTCTGCAGGTGAAGTGAAGTTCCAATTGAACCAGAAACGATTGCGCTTTCAAGGGATCACCTGAGAAGCGTTCTGGGGGACCTAAAGGAATGGCTGAAGGAACATTGAGGGAAATGTTAGTCGGACTACCTCCAGAAGTCTGAGAAGAAGTACCTGGCCAAGACACACCTGTGGGACTTTGTTCTTTCTTCTCAACCTTATTCTGTAACTGACTCACCCTCTCAGCTAGACAATTTGTCAAATCCTTTGATGATACCACTTCTGACTGGAGCTGGGTGATAGCCTTGACTAGCTCGTCCAGTGTGGCCATGCTGAGAACATACACAAACCAGGAGGATAATAATTAGTGGGCTCACTATTCTGTCAGAGTCACCAGATCCTCAGGGTCCGTGCACGTTCCCAACACTTCCACCACAAGACAGCTCCAATACTCTGATTAGATTTATCACAGAGTCTAAGAGAGTCCAAGTGGGGAAAAGGGGATTAGGACGGGAACAGCTGGGAAGGAGACCTGTAGGAAGCAAAAGGTTAAAACACAACATCAAAATTACATCTCATGAAATCAGTACCATGCTACAACTCTAAGCTTCGTCTTTTCCGAAAAAACATGAACAACCCTGGAATAATCCTAAAACTGACTAGGCTTTAGATGACCGAATACCTGAGGAGGAAACAGGAAAAGTTAAATAGGACTTTCAGATTCAAGTACTTTCTTTAGCATGAGAATCAGGAAACACTCTGAGCAATTTCTAAACAACCATATGAATCTCCTTTTATGAATACATATCAGGAACACACAGCATTACATCTAAAATTCTGGTATTTTTGTGTTCATCTCAGAAAAAACATTTGGAAGTAAATTGCGCACATTGCAGATTTTTATATGAGTATTAAACACCATAAAGGTTTGTGCACCATGAAATCACACAACGTAGATTCAAGGAATAAATCATGCGACGTGTCAACTTGAAATGCTACCAAGAAAATGTCTTAGAATGTTAGCGCACAGTAACTTACATTATTTATACACGAGGAAAGAATTGCGCGTCTTGCCGATTCAAATGCCACCATACAAATGCCAAGAAATAGTAGCACACAATGAACAACATGAAAAGCACTCAGGGAAAGAATGGCGCGTCTTGTCGATTCAAATGCCTCCATACAAATGCCAAGAAATAGTAGCACACAATGAACAACATGAAAAAACACTCAAGGAAAGAATCGCGCATGTTGCCGATTCGAATGCCACCATGTAAATGCCAGAAAATGATAGCGCACAATGAACAGCATGAATTACACACGAGAAGTGAATCGCGCGTTTCACTGATTCGAATGCCACCATGTAAATGTCAAGAAAAGATGGCGCGCAATGAACAACAAAGTTAAATGGTCATGAAACGAGTTGCACGTCTTGCCAACTCGTAAAATATCATGTAAATGTCAAGAAATATCAGCGCGCAATGAACAATAATGTAATAACGAAGTCAAATCTTTATGGAATAAATTGCGCGTCCTCCCTATTTGCAAACCACTATACAAATGTCAAAAAATGGCAGCGCACAAGTAATCTGTTATTCATTTAAGAATTAAAAGCAAGAATATGAAGATTCTCAATTACGGTGTTGGGAAATGTCCAAACACCGTCTTACCACCTGGAAACAGTGATCACCAATGAGAGATGAATGCAGAAGACTGGAAAATCCAAATAGGCCGTCGGGACAGGAGCTCAGGAAGAAGCTGCTGCTCTGCACCGGGACCTCTGAATAGTGAGCACTGGAAGTTGGGCTGACTCTCTTTTATAGAGTCTTGGCCCAGCCTAGAACCACGCCAATGCATGTTGCAGGGAAAGTCTCCAGAAGGCCCTGGAAAGGGACCACACCCTAACACACTCTGAATGTCTGCAGCAATACATTGTAAATGTACAGTATTTATAAGCACCTTAAAAATGAATCTTTTGGATGGAATTCTCCAATGCAAAAGGTTAAACAACAACATATCATCACAATGCATAAATTACTTTATCTTGCAAGTGTTGGGTTTTTGCATTCTAGATGCCCTTAGAGCACGCACTGTCCTGGTGTTGACACTCCCCTAGATCATTTATCTCCTCAGTCATTGGTAGTGTGTCTGGCTGGCCCAGAGATAGATCTTAGTGAGGTCCTGATGGGGTTAGGCAGTTGTCGAGTTGGCAAATCCCCTGGCCCGGACTGGATCCTCTCCAACCTCTTTAAGGCTAACATCGAGCTGTGGGCTCCACTTCTGACTAATGTCCTTTCTGCCGTTTGCAGCCACCGGCCCTCCTAAATCTTAGCCCCACGCTACTATTGTCTCCATTTTTAAAAAAGGTTCCAAAGGTGATCGACATTGTAATCGTCCCATCTCCTTGATCAACTCCACTGCCAAAGGTATGGGGAGAATACTGTTTGAGCACCTATGGACATGAGCCAGCGAACGTAATGCAGTCTGAGCTGCAATTTGGTTTTCATTCTGGCCTGCAATTTGGTTTTCATTCTGGCCTCCATTTGGAGCAGCCAAATTGTACCCTCTAATTGGCAAGTATACTCTGGCAAAAAAGGGGAAGCTGTATCTTGCATTCTTGGACCTAAGCTCTGATTTTGACTCTGTTAACAGGGCCAAATTGTGGAGCATTTTATCAGCTATGGGGATGGAACAGTATATAATCAATTTTTAAAGCAACTTCACAGCGAGACGTTGTACAAACGGAGATGTTGAGTAGCTGGTTTTGCTCCAGGCATGTCATGAGTTGATTGTTGATTATCTTTTCCAGTACCTTTGCTGGAAATGGGAGCAGGGAGATTGGTCAGTAGTTTTTGGATTCACTTGGGTCAGCAGAGAGTTTATTGAGTAGTGGTGTGACTTCGGCATTTTTCCAGGCGTGCAGAGCTTGAAGTTGAGATGTTCCATGGGGGTGGTGGTGTTGTCGGTGGTGGTGGTGCACTGTATGGTCTCTCCATGGATGATGGCTTTACCTCCTCCAGGCTTGTTGGTGTGATCCTGGTGAATGATTTTATATCCTTCAGAAATCACTGTGGCAATATCTGCGGGGATGTGGGCTTGAGCCAGGTCTCAGTGACGAAGATGATATTGGGTGCGAGGGTGGCGATTAGTTCTCATAATTCAATAAAATGTTTGCATAGTGAGCATGTGGTGAGGAGGGTGCATGTGAGTTGGTGTTTTTTTTCAGAGGTGTCTGTGGTGTGTTCATGGTGGGGCTGGTCAGTGAGCTGGTGTGTGTGCTGTGGCAGGTGAAGGTCCTAATGGTCCTAAAGTGGAGCTTGGGTTGGCATGGTAGTAGTGTTTGTCGTGAAGTCTGGGATTCAGGGTGTAGAGAGTGGTGTATATTTGAGGGGAGGGTGGACCAGCGGTTGTGGAACTGGGCATGGTCCAGGCATGGATGGGTGTATGCAGTCATGCTACGGCCTGCATTAAGTATGTCATGAGGTGGGCAGGGCTTCTGTTGGCAGGAAGAACAGTGAGTGGAAAATCCAGTCAAGAAAACCCTGGTGGAAAAACACAGAACAGCTGTGGTGTCAGTGGATCAGACTTAACACATTTAGGTACAACCTGGTATTTTTTTATAAGTTTCTCTCCGTTCTATATATTTTCTGTATTAGAGACATTACAGCCTGTCATGTGTTGTCTTTTTTCAAAGCAGAGAGCCAATCTTCCATAGATACAGCATGACCAAAACCTTCCATGCCATCTGCTACATTCACCAAAATCTCATAAGTTTTTTAGTTCTTCAACTTTTACCAAAATGTGGGGCAACCAAGATAAAAAATCAGCAAACTTGTTTTGGAACCTCATAGTTGTAACACCACAGTTTAGGTGCCAATTTTGCCAGACCGGACAAGTACTTGTTAATGCCTCTCGGGCTAATCACCTTCAGCAGATGTTTGTGATTGATTCGTAACTCAGTTAAACTTCCCCAAATATACATCCTAAAACAGTCTATGGCCCAGATAGTAGCTAATGCTTCCTGTTCTGTCACAGATTAATCTTTTTCAGAGCTGAACAAAGACTGAAAAGGAAAATCTTTAGTTTTTTCTGATTTACCATACAGCTGCACTAACACCACCTCAATCCCCACAACAATGGCATTCATTTTAAATATGGTTTTCAGCCCAATCTGAATGAGAACCAAAACACATGCCTTGCAAATGTCTGCTTTAACCTCACAAAATGTTCTCTGTTGTTCTTTCCCTAACTCAAATGATTACCTTTTCCTCAACAACCTCAAATTCTCTGTTTTGTGTGGGAACCCCCGATAAACATGAAGTAATATTCCACTAAGCCCATAAATTACCTGAGTTTGCCTTTATCATTTATACTATCTGTTTTAACTATGGCACTCAAATAAGTAAGAGTTTGATCCGTCTCCATAATCTGATATCACATATCCCAGATATTCCAACTCTTGATTAAAAAATGTGCACTGCTTCTTCTGAAGAGTGAAAACTGTGGTTTCAATTGTACTAAAAAAAATGATGTAATATTTAACTGTTGTTCTCTACTGTTAGCCAAAGATTAAAATATCCTTTGCATTCTTGCCTTCTGGCAGAATTCCGGCTACGGTCATAATGCCATAGACGGTTGGTAGCCACATCGATGGTATGTTGGCAGCGTTGCCATGGCGATAGGCGGGTTCGCTGCCAATCTTATAATGAGACTCTGCCATCTTGAATCTTTGGACTCTGGGAAGGGGGAGAGGGGCGGGAGAGACCCCTGGCAGTGCCAGGTAAGGAATTCCCTGGCACTGATAGTGCCTACCGCCATGGTTTCCGTGGCAGTACAGAAACCACGGAAACCATTGCGGTGGACGGGGTCAAAATGCCATGGGTGGCCAGTGATGGCTGAAGTCTCCAGCCCGGCGGTCATTACCGCCGTGGCGGTTGGTGTGTTAACTTGGCGGTTTGGCTTTGGCCAAACTGCCAATGTCATAATAGTGGAGGTATGTACCTCTAGCCTGTTGGCGGTAATACCTCCACTATTACACCGACCGCCGGGGTCATAATGACCCCCTAAGTGCCTTCAGTGTTTTAATTCCAGCGCTCATTCCAAAGAAAGCATGACGTGATGCAGTGGGAGTGCTTATCAGTTCACTTGTCCCTTTATGATATGGCAAAAGGAAAGTAACAAGTGACAGAAGCTGACAGAAGCTTTAAAGATAGTCTGCAAATGTTGAAGTCAGGTTCCTCGCAGCGAGGTGTACTATTCCTAGGTGGGCTATGCGTGCTTAGTGTGCACTGAGAGAGCTCAAGTGCAGACCTGTGCAAGAATTAAGGTAGATCAAATGCATTAGTAATTAGGGGCATAACGCAGAGCCCTGCAGCCCCTTGGACACAAGGGGGCACCAAACCCTCCAGGGGCCATGATCCTTCAATGGGGGTCCATTCAACCCAAGAAAAATGAACATTTGTGAGATATGGGGGACTCAGGCCCATCATCACTTTAAACATGGGGACCCTTTCATTTTGCATTACACCACAGTTAGGGAGGCTGACGTTGTCAGGTACACAAAGCCTTAAAGATTTAATTAAGTTTTGCATAAATACTCTTCTACTCTTTGTGTTGGTGGATTTGTGGATTCCTTAGTAGAGGATGGAATCAGTTTTTTTGTATATTTAGTGGAGGAGAATTTATACCTTGAATTTGTGTGGATCTCTTAGCGTTTTCTCAGTTGTTCTTGACCTGTTTCTGGCCAAGTCATCGCCAACTTGTGATGAAACAAAGTCCATTTTCATGAAAGAATCAGTTTCATTACGAAGCAATTCAATGACCTCCCTTCAAGGCCAGGCACCACAGCAAATCAACTATATACAGTTTGCAAATCAACAAGCACATGACCATACTATGCACAGTGCTTAATTTGAGCCTTTTGTTGCCCATAAAGGTACAAAACTGAAAGATGGCAGAAGATAAAGACTGAAAGACTGTCAAAAAGGGAGAAAGCAGAAGCCTGATTGAGATAACGGAGTAAGGAGTCTCTACTAGTGGATAAAAGAAGCAAGTGGCGGATTCAAGATTTTGAAGCCCAAGTACTTACTGCACTGACACCACTGCCTGTGGCAAGCTTCCAAGCGGAGTGTTGGGCACCAGCACTTATTCTCTCACAAATTAACCACTGATGGCACTTTAACTTGGATCTGCAGTATATGGCTGCATTCTCATGAATTAATGTCACAACACAATCACTAGAAATGTTCCTTTTTAGGATGGTGCTCACTTGTCCCTCGCTTCTTTTGCCTCACCATGCTGCACCCTCAAAGACTACATGGTCTGTTGTTGTTTTACTGCCTTCATGTGTCTCCATAACTGGCTCCTTGCTGATCTGAGCTGTGGTCCTGGCTGATGCCGTCATTAATGCATGTGCCAAGTTTCATCTGAGCACAGTAACATGATAATGAGGTTTTTCTTCTTTCTTATTTCCAAAACTGTTCTGTTCATTCTCTGCCCATCTGGCTCTTTGAATTGCTATTATGCACTTCTACTGGCTCCTTTCATTCATTCCTACATGTCCTCCACAGTATGTTTATTCCTCTACTATTTGTTTTCATTCTTCTTGCTCTGTCCCTGCACCGCTTCTTTTTTCTTTCCCCTTCATCTATTTGAATACACGTACTCATCCTTGAAGCAGGGCACTTAAGATGTTTTGACATTGCACAATTTCTCAGTGAACCCTCATATATTTGGACTGATGCCTTCAAACAGTGTCTTTTGAAACTCTTAACTTGAGTAGTCATCTGCTTCAACTCTTCTCACTGCACTGTTAAAAACATAACTGGCTGTATGTCAGAATACTGATAAGAAATATATTGTCTGTAATAGTAGTCACCCATGAGGTAGACCCTAGGTAGGGTGTATTTAAATTAAATGGTTGGACAGGAACTTTTAAGTTTTACATTTCCTGATACTGAAAAACTCCTCAATTAATTTTTCACCACTGTGAGGCCTACGTGTTGCAAAGGAAAACATTGAGTTGCCTTACTACATTTAATAAGTGCTTACTTTTGAATGGGAACAGGTAAGCATTTCATGTTTGGTATCTATGAAATTGTAACTACAAATCCTCTTTGATGATAAAGTTGTATTTTAAGTTACAATTTTGAAAATGCCACTTTCAACTGCCCTTTCTATTTGGTGCCTGCAGCCTGTCTTATGTCACATGACTGGGTGTAGCTAACAGCTGGACTTTGTTTATTCCTCCCAGACAGTCACACAGTAGAAGGAATAGGTGTGCTTGGATGGGCTGCCACCTGGTAGGATGGGGGGCATAGCTTGGTTCAGACTCACTTACAACTTAGTAGTCTGTGCCCTGCCTTCACATGAAGGACTTGTCACCACTACATTGTTCACATAGCCAGCTTGGAGCCAGTACAGATGAGGCAGGAAAGATCAAAGACTTCAAAGGTAATTCTCTAGAAACTTCTCCTACTTCAAAGTGGGTACCAGTTATAAATATTGGACCATCAGACCCAACTGTCAAGACACTCCAGGACCTGAAGATGCTACAGAAGAAGAACTTTGGTGCTGCTTTGTTGCCAGAAGGGCTGCCACTCTCCTGCCCTGCTACTCTGCTACCTGCTACTCTGATTGCTGAGAAGGAAGACTAGACCTGCCCCCTTCATCCCAAGCTGAAGTGACTGCAAGGGTTAATCAGCTGACTTCCTGTTTTGAATTACAGGGACATAACAAGCTCCATAGGCTCCCTGCATCTGCCCAACTTACCTGCTGCCTGGATCTGAAGTTAGACCATCAAATGAACCTTCCTGAGCCCTGCTGGCCTCTGCTGGAGTGAGTCCCTGACCCAGAATTGCTGTCCCTCTGATCCTGGACCCTTGGTGTCGCATCAGGTGAGCTCCTCTGAAGCTTCTGGGCTCTTTGAAAGCACTAACAAGCCTGTTCCTGCCAGGATCTCACCAATCATGCCCCCCTGCCAATGCTAAGTTCAGGCGAACCAACTCTTCATACTACAGCGACTGCTAGCGATGCCTTGCCGAGTAAGATCTGCACTTCATACCACAGCATCAACAGCTTGTGATGACTGCAGCATGAAGCTCCACGATACCTGACAGGATTTTTGCACTACAGTGATGATCATCCTTGAAGCCCGGCTTGCTCGGCGCGCTACTTCGACAGCAATCGACGATAGCCTCCCTCCTCCTCACAGCTTCTTCCAGTGCAAATGGAACCCTTTTTGCTGGATTGTGAAGTTAACTCTTTCAGACTAGCCTGGTCCCTGCATCCAGCCCACACACCATCACAGTCTGAACTTTCAACTTGTCTTGGCCAACTAGATGGTGGAGAGTGGTGCTTTGTACTTTTTTAGCACTATTTTTGCTTAAACTTTTACAATTGTATTTCTCTGGTTCTTCTGATTGGATTTTTGTTGTTTTGGTGTCAAATTATTTATTAAATATTGTTCTATTGTGCTAAATTGGTGCAGATATTTCTTGTGTTGTGCTTTGACTTTATTACGTTTTGAAGTGCTGCATAAATAATTTGCAAATAGCCTCTAAGTTAACTGCTGCTGTGCCAAACTACCAAAGGACTAAGCACAGATTAATTTGGGGGTTGCTTGTAACTTCAACCTGAGAAGGTCTGTGATTGCTGCTTGAGTAGTGTTTCACCCCCCTTCAACCAGCAACTCAAATTCTTATGGCTTATGAGGCAACAGTATCTCAGTCTGTATTCACTCAAGGATTTTGCACCAGTTTTCCATACTCAATTACATAGTGGTAGCCACGCCATGGTAGTTCAGTTATTGTGACTCAGCATGTTTGCAATAGAAAGAAGGTAGAGAAGAGGCACTTGCTACAGGTCTGCAGGGACTGCTTTGTGCTCTATTTGTTATGATGTTGCTAATCAGAGCTCGGTGGGAGGCATAGCTGGGAAAGAAGCTGGTCAGAAGGTATAGATGGGAAATGCCACAGGAAACTACTGGTTACTGCATTTTCAGTATTGATTGTCAAACCAATATGAGAGGTGCATTCAAATATATTTCATTAGTATTGAATAAAATGCTTCATGTTTTCCTAATATTTTACCAATATTCAAAAAGTTAGACAAAGTATGGAAGACATTTTGCTGGACTTGGAAAAGTAAAATAGGTCAACTCTTCATTTATTTAATGAAAACACCTCATTTCCTAACAATACTTAATGTACAACTCTGATTTAAAATTCAGTCATTCTCACTTGGCTAGATGTCGCAGAACCCACCTGACCTTTTTTCTTTTCTGTCTCTTAGTCCTCTATGGCTCATGGCTTGATCATGTCAAAGGCTGGATGAAGTTGAAGGACAAGCCCAACTTCCTATTCCTTACCTATGAAGAACTTCAACAGGTAATTACATTATCAATGCTCTTTAATGGTGTTCTGTGATGTACAAAAGAAATAACTGCACATTGTGGTTACCCTCCCTTCTTAAAATGCAGTCTGCAAATTTTAACCTTCTTGACCAGAGGCTTTCAATTTTTAGTAAAGAGCCACCACATATCAGGAGCCCCTGAAGTAATAATAATAATAGCATTGATAATAACAATATTAATAATGATAATTGTATACATGTATGCCTGTAGGTGGTATTTCTAAAGCACTAACCTAGCCAAAAGGCAGAGGACGCTGTCTATGGTCAAAGACAAGCATACAGTCATTCAGTGTGAAAAAAAAAGTAATTGGTTTATGACAGGTCATGCATTTCGATGTAGTTTTCTGTAAAGACCTACATCTTCAGCTCTTTCATAAATTTGTGATGGTCCTGATGGATAGGGGGATTGTGTTCTAAATCCTGGGTGCACAGATGGAAAAGTCCAGCTGCCTCGTTTTTCTCTTTTTTACATTTCTTATTCTGCAGTCTGATGGTGTCCTGGCTATGGGTATTCTGAGAACCATAAGAGAAGGTGAATTTGTTTGTGTGGTAAGTGGGGCTGCGTTTACTGATAACTTTAAGAATGATGCAGCTTTTTCAAGATTGTGCAGTGCGGCAAGGGCAGCCAATGGTGTACCATCAGGATTGAGGTGATGTGATCCTATTTCTTCAGGCCCTGGATGAGAGATGTGTTGTGGTGTTTAGAATACCCTTACCGGGTACCAATATGGCATCTGGGACGCCATGGAGCAGTGAGTTTGTCACCATCTAGGTGCGCGGATACAAGGGCTTGAACAGCAGATCTGAACTCACTTTCTTGAAACGGTTTCACTTTCTTTGGAAGACATCGCTTGCAATAGGCTATCTTTGTTTTTTTGACTATGTGTTCCTTTAGAGGGAATTTGCTGCCCAGGGTGAATCCAAGTGAAAGTTCGGGTTAGAAGCCATCAAAGTTTGTGTGATTGAGATAGGTCTGTACTGTGTCTTGCTTGTTGTTCTTGGAAAGTAGCAGGAATTTTTATTTGTTTGGTTTGAACTTCAGATAACACTGGTTGTCCATGCCTGGATGATGTGTAGGCAGTGTTTGACGCTGTGGATGACTGACACAGAGAAAACGTTCAAGTAGAGTTGTGTATAGTTGACATATTGGTGAATCATGATGCTCTTGTCGATGAGTAGAGTACCAAACAGCTCCATGTAGAGGCTGAAGATGACAGAGGACTGTATGGAGCTCTGATAGACTCAACTGATGATAGGGGTCTTTTGTGACCTCGAGATGCCCATGTGAACAAAATGATGTGTGTTGGAAAGGTAAAAGGAGAACCAGTGAAGGACATTGCCAGTGAATGCTATTCAAAACTCTAGGGTGCATATGAGGGTGGGATGGTTGATGTCAAAGGTAGCTGAAGAACCCCTGCTGCAGCATGATCTAAAGCCAGACTGTTAGTCACGCCTGAAATAGTTAATATTAATGTCATCTTGGAGTTGAACATAGGCCGTTTTTTCCGTTATCTTGCTGACAAAAGGGAAGAGCCAGTAGTTGTCATGGTAATCAGGGTTTACAATAGGATCGTTTAGGAGTGAGAGTATTTGGACTGTTTTGAGAGCTTCTGGGTAGATGCCTTGAATGAAGGAGGCATTGACAATGTTGAACAAGGGGTGAGAGAGCATCCTCCTAAGTAGCTTTATTGAAGAAGAAGGGTAAGGCGTCATCTTCTTAAGAAGTTCCTTTGGGAAATTGATTATCTCACACAGATCTGCATGAGATGGGAGATGATTATTGGTGGGTGTAATGGGAAGGGGTGGGTGTAAGAGATGAAACAGGCTTTATTTTGTCCATGTGTTGCCAAATGTTCTCTAAGTTTTCGTTGTAGAAGAGGTTAAGAGCACTTCAGTTTTCTGTGGAGAAAGAAATAAGTGGGTCTGGTAGGGTGTTACTTGTCTTGAAATCTGTTCTGCTTCTGTTGGTGTCTTTAGTGATGATGTTGGCATAGTACTTTTGTGATCTGATTAGCTGTCTGTGTGTTGCACTGGGAGACTTCAGTATCATGAGGGCATCTGAAGTTCTGTTTTACTTCCATTTTCTTCCCTGTCAGCAGATGGTTCGTTTATTGCCAGCAAGGTCATCAGAGTACTAGGAGGACTGAAAGCTATGGCATAAATGTGTATGTTTTAATTGGGACGTGAATGCTGACATAGTTTTCCAAAACACTGTTGAAATTGTTTAGGAAGTTGTTGGTGTTCAATATGGAGTTTCGTCGGTGAGAGATGAGTTGGGAGTTAAAAAACCACACACCCAGTGTGCAGTGAAAGGCCTGGAGACATGCTTTGCATTGTCATTGTAGTGGTGTCACAATATGTGCTGCAGTCCCCTAGTGGCTTTTAACTTATAGGCTATGAGCATATTTTTCTACCATATACTAGGGACACACAGGTATGTTAAATATGCCATTCAGGTGTTTACCAATTTGCCATGTTTTAGGGGTTAGAAGGAGACAGAAGGGGACAGCAGTGTTCCAGGGGCCAGAGTGAAAAACCAGCAACAAAATCTAGCAAAAAAGTGGTAGTGACCACTCAAAAAAGGGCATTTTCTTACATAGATTTAGCTTGAGGTAAGGCTAAAATATGTCCAGGTTTTACATGATAGTTATATGTTGATGTTACTGTCATTTTATTATGGATCCAGTTACGCTATCCCACAGCGTTTGTGTTTTGCTTTGCTTTTGCTGCCCTAAGTGTGCCAGGTATGCCCAGACGTGGGTCCCGGGCTCACTGTGCCACTGGATTCAAGCTAGCCTGGCTGATATGGGATGAAACCCCGAAACCGGTCCCAGGATGCTTGTTTCCGGTCCAGGGAGAACCTGGCCTGGCAGTTCGGGCTGGACTGTTCCCATGAGGAACAGGGTCAAGACTGATTTGCATATGGCTGGGTTCAAACTGGGGTGGCATGGTGAGCAAAATAATGGATGGATTAAACCCAGATCTGTGACTGGGGGTGAATGTTTGATTGGTTCCGCATTCCATCCATCCAGTTACGCTATCCCACAGTGTGTTTTGCTTTGATTTTATTATGGAACACCTGAGATTTTGCCAGGCATGTTGCATATGTTGTGTGTATGTGTGTCTTGAAATATTCTTTTTAATTCATTACAGTGAGAGTTGTTCAGTTTGCGATATTTTGCGATGATGCCTCTTTAATTTGAGTTTTCATTATATCAAAAAATCGTTTTGGTTGGGGTTTATGATGATTTAATTTTGTTCTGAAAGTAGATAACTGTGTACTGTAGGATGATATTCTCATAGTTTTTTCTATATTGGTTTTCTATGTCATTCTTGGAGTAAGAACAACTATGATCAATGAGAGAGGGGTTTAAGGGTTCCACTAGAAATTGGGTATATCACAGGTTGGGACTGAGTGATGGAGTAGCATCTCTCATGATTTCAAATGTTTTTCATTACTTACACATGTAATTTGCCCTGGGTAGATTGTTCAAAAAGGGTTTTCGGAGTGGGAGTTGTGAATGGAATGCAGATGTTGATCAGAGAAATCAATGATAATTGGTTCTTGAACTGGTAAATGGTTTTGTTAAGCAGTGGTAAGGTCTAGAGCAGATCCTTTAGAGTGAGTTGATTTGGTGCATAGGTCCACTAGATTTCTTTTGGATAGGAAGGATGATGAGGCTTGTTACAAACTGGGTCTCTAGTTGGCAGCGGTATGCACCCTGTCCAAATAGGGACTACAATCCTTCTCAGGGTAAGCCAGGTACACACCCTAAATTAATCTGTGTTAACCCTCTGGTAGCTTGACACAGAGCGGTCAGGCTTAACTTAAGAGGCAATGTGTAAAGTATTTGTGCAACACTTAAATTACGGTGACACAGTGGAAAACACCACACTTGTTTAGAAAACTAGAGAATATCTATCTGAGTAAAACACGATGAAAACAACAAAAATCCAATAAGTAGAACTCAAGATATTAATTTTTAAAGAATAAACTGCAATGTAGTGCTTTAAAGCCAATAGCGCTGAAAGGTTAGTTGAGGTCGTGCTAGATAGGGGTAAATCCAAATTTTAGGCCAACTGCAATGGAGGGCAGGCCGACTACAGATCGCATGAAGCACCCGCTGAAACAATGCTGTTTATCCAACCATCCAGGGCCTTCCAAAAGGAACCCACACAATCCACCCAGCTCTATTGGGAACACTTCTGACTGTCCCTGAACTTGTGCCTGCATTTCTCAGGGGTCAGATCAAACTTCCTGCTTAGGGCCTTCTCATCCTGTCTCTTCCTTCTAGGGCCAGTAGTGTGTCCCCTTCCCTCACTGGGAATGGGCCTCCACAGACTGCCAATTGTCCCCGTGGACCCTGTGCATCTGTAAATCAATCTCAAAGGCCTAAAACCATTTGTCCATCCTGTCTCCCATCACAAAGTCAGGCACTAGATTCTTGGTTATGTGGACCCTCCTATCAGAGGGCATTGAAGAATTGCTGCCACCATCTTGGCTGGAATCTTCAGTTTGTTGCAGAATTCAAAAACTGAGGAGGTGCCTTTGATGTGCAGGGGAATGTAGTTCCAAATTTTAGGAGTGAGGTAGGAGATGGGACAACAGTCAGATCTGGTTCTGCATATGCAGGGGGCGAGTAGGAGTCCAGCTGAGCAGAGGTGTCTCTTAGGTTAGTGGAAATGTATGCAGTTGTTGAAGTACGTGGGCCCAATGGTGTGTAATGCTTTGTATGAGTGTTCATTTGTGGATTGGGAGCCAGTGGAGCTCTTTGAGGTTTAGGGATATATAAGTATAGTGCAAGTATTGTGCTCACCTTTTATAATGGCTTTATCACCTATGCGTCTGTTTTCTATGTCCTTGGACCTGTTTTGTGTTCTCAAGGGGTTAACATGTCTGTTAAGAAAAGGGTGTTGGGTTAAGAATCGGTAATGTCTAAGGTATTGTTAATGTTAAATTGGCAGTTTAGAAGACACATTTGTGTGGTTGAAGTGGTATGCCTGTTTTATATATCAGAGTTTGCTTATACAGGCTCTTCAAGGATTTGTTTTTTTAATCAGAACCGTGTAGTACCTTAAGTCTCTGTTATCAATTCTGATAGAGGGGTGGGCTTCTTTTGTTGTTTTGTTTCCTTTGTAAGTAGCCTTAGTTTCAGCATCTTATTTGTGGAGAGTAAACGTAGGACTGACCACCTGGATGGAAGCAGCAGAGTAATCCGTGCATATATGGTACCTCTGATAAGTATTTGAGGCTTCAATTTTTCAGCGAAGATACTGTGTTATCAGATTTGTGTGCCAGAGTATCTGCAGTGCCCGGGTAAGCTTTGGCTAAGTTGCAAACATTCTGAATAGTGTCCATTGCCTTAGTGTTAACGTCAGTGTTGTATTTAGTAGAGTTTACATGTTTGGGCTTCAGTTGTGTGCAGCATTTTTGATTGGGAGTGTGAGTTTTAAATCTTGTATTTAGTGGGTGGGTTGATGGATCTCTATTTGTCTTTCCAACTGTAACATTTTGTACCAGACAAGGGTTCAGGTGTCTTGAAGAGCAATACAGTGGGTGTGTTTAACAGTGGTTTAGGTGTTTTAGCTCGAGTTTAGATGTCGTAGATATGTGTTTGATTTTTGTTGTTGACCGGTCAGTGTTTTTTCTGTTTGCTGACTTGGTCTATGTTCAGAATTAAAGATTTCAGAGTTTGGAGTGCCAGGTGTGAGTGAGTTAGTAGCAGTGTATTCTATGTAATATTGTTTGTAAGGTGTTTGAGTGTTTAGGAGACAGAAGTTGAGAGGTGTACATTATTGTCTATAGATTGCATTATGATTTTGCCATTGTTAAATATACTGGTATATAATTCACATTCATGGCCCTCATTACCTGAGGTAAAAATGCCATGGGATAAAAAGATTCATTCTACCACAGTGATGAAATTCAGTAAATTAACATACCAGGCTGCTGTGTCTTCAATAAAGAAGAGCAGTTTTGTTTTTTAGTTCTATTTATTATCTTGTATATTTATAGGAGATTAGAGTTTCAGGCTGTGCTGTAAGGGCAGGATGTTTTAAAGTTTTGGATGTGCTTCATGAGGTCACTTCATTATAGATTACTTTGGAAGTGTTACTAACAGTGGCTCTTAATTTGATAGCATACTTAGATCACTTGCCTTTTGATAAGGGTCATAATGACAGAGGTATTATAATTTGGGGGAGTTGAGGGATTGTATAGGTCAGTGTAGGCTTTGTTATTAGTCAGTAGTAGTAATCATAGATCGCTATGATATTGCAGAATATTGCTGTATATGTTGGGAATTGTTAATCAGTGTTGAGAAAGCTGTGTCTAGGTTAGTGAGAACAGTAGATATAGAGGGTCATTCTGACCCTGGCGGGTGGCAGGAGCCGCCCGCCTGGTGGGAACCGCCAAATGGCCGCTCCGCGGTCAGAAGACCGCGGATGCCATTCTGGCTTTCCCGCTGGGCCGGCGGGCGACCGCCAAAAGAGCGCCCGCCAGCCCAGCGGGAAAGGCCCTGCAACAAGGAAGCCGGCTCCGAATGGAGCCGGCGGAGTTGCAGGGGTGCGACGGGTGCAGTTACACCCGTCGCGATTTTCACTGTCTGCTTAGCAGACAGTGAAAATCTTTATGGGGCCCTGTTAGGGGGCCCCTGCACTGCCCATGCCAGCGGCATGGGCAGTGCAGGGGCCCCAGGGGCCCCACGACACCCGTTCCCGCCATCCTGTGGCTGGCGGGAAGGGGGTCGGAATCCCCATGGCGGCGCTGCAAGCAGCGCCGCCATGGAGGATTCCCCCAGCCGGGGGAAATCCGGTGGAAAACCGCCGGACCTGGCTGGGCGACCGCGGCTTCACAGCCGCGGTCGGAATACAAAATGAAGCACCGCCAGCCTGTTGGCGGTGCTTCAGCCGGCCTCCACCCTGGCGGTCATAGACCGCCAGGGTCAGAATGAGGCCCATAATGTACTTGTATGTAGTCACATCAGGATGCTAATTGTATGTAATGTGTCATAATAGATACAATTTACCCTTTTTTCTCTCTCTCAAGGACTTGCGTGCTGGTGTAGTGAAGGTATGTAAGTTCCTGGGGAAAGAGCTGGATGAGAAGACAATTGATCTGGTGGTAGAAAATGCCCTCTTTAGAAACATGAAGGACAACAAGATGGCCAATTTCAGCACCCTACCACCAGGCCTCATGGACCAAGAAAAAAGCAAGTTTATGCGAAAAGGTACGAGAATCATATTACAGAACATCCAAGGTTGGAAACTATGAGAACTTTTTTGTTTTTAAGTCATTATTGATTTCCTATTCTTACAGTAATAATGTTCTCAAATTTGCAAGGTACAATATTTGTAATTAACAGAATGTAGACTCGTTTTCTAACATACGTCACCCATTTCACATGTGGTGTCCGAAACCGAAGGAGTCTACTGAGCCTCAAACTCTTGGAGCCGAGAAAACTTATTTCCAAATTAATAGGGGTGAGTGAAGTTATGAGTCAAGCCAAGTCAATTTATGGCGGTTTGGGAACAATTACCATCATGCTACAGCAAGGGTACCTATGTTAACAATAGTATATGTTAAGAACAGTTTTGAAAATAAAAATTAGAACAGATATAAAGAGAGATAAAATCTGTATACAATTTCAGTGTGGTGAGTATACTGTGGTCGATGCTGAAACAATTCTGATATCTATGTGCAAACTACAGCAATATATGTTTCACAAGTCAGAAGTATACAGAGGTCACGAAACGATTTTGACCAGCCATGAGAGGATTCTTTCACATCGTGGCCCAGCAGTTCTGTTCTGATCACACATGGAAGCCAATTCTGGACTCTGTTCCATGCTCATTGTAGCAGTACATCCTTTGACACAGCTCCGTTCCTCAATGCTTGTATTCAACAACTATGTTAACATCTCTGGCTTATACAGATGATCCTCCGTTGTAAAGGGGCGATTCTGATAGAGGGGTGGGCTTCTTTGGTTGTTTTGTTTCCTTTGTGAGTAGGCTTAGTTTCTGCATCTTTTTTGTGCAGAGTAAACGTAATTGCACATATGGTACCTCTAATAAGTATTTGAGGCTTCAGTATTTCAGAGAGGGAACTGTGTCATCAGATTTGTGTGCCAGAGTATCTGCAGTGCCCGTGTGAGCTTTGGCTAAGTTGCAAACATTCTGAATAGTGTCCTATTCCTTAGTGGTAATGTCAGTGTTATATTCAGTAGAGTTTATTTGTTTGGGCTTCAGTTGTGTGCAGCATGTTTGATTATGACTGTGAGTTTTTGAAGCTTGTATTTTGTGGGCAGGTGGACGGATGTCTATTTGTCTTTCCATCTGTAACATTTTGCACCAGACAAGGGTTCAGGTGCCTTGAAGAGCAATATAGTGGGTGTGTTTAACAGTGGTTTAGTTTTTTTAGCTCGAGTTTAGATGTCGTAGATATGTATTTGATTTCTGTTGTTGATTGGGAAGGGTACCTATGTTAACAATAGTATATGTTAAGAAAAGTTTTTAAAATAAAAATTAGAACATATAAAGAGAGACAAAATCTGCATGGAATTACTATGTGGTCGATGCTGAAAAAGTCTGGCCACTGTTCCATGCTCATTATAGCAATACATCCTTTGACACAGCTCCGTTCCTCAATGCCTGTACTCAACAACTCTGTTAACTTCTCTGGCTTATACAGATGATCCTCCGTTTGTAAAGGATCAAAAACTTCTCTGGCTTATACAGATGATCCTCCGTTTGTAAAGGATCGAAACACCATTGACATATAATACAGGCCTGCATTCATGTTGTTAATTTGTGGTATATGGGCCGTATCTGTCTGTACTTTTGACTTAGTACTAGAAGTGAAAGTACACTTGTAGTTTGTGAATACCAAAAAAGAAAGGTATATTTAAGATTTTGTGTAAATTTACACTTGCTGTAGTAACTTTTCTAATTTTTGATATTCACAAACAATGTGTAATTTTACTACTAGTAATTATTAGTAGTATTATTACACTCGTAGTCTATGGATACCAAAAAGTAGTAAAGTTACTACAGCAAGTGTAAACTTGCACAAAAGTGTCAGCTTACATGTGTGAATCAGGCCCAGAAACCACAGAAATGGGATATAAGCACGAACCTAAAAAAAAGAATCAGAAAATCTATTTTAAACTCCACCTTAACGGAAAAGGTCAGAGCTTTAAGAAACTAGTACATGAAGCAGGTTTGAAAGGCAAAAGGGCACACATTGACCCAGTGGGTAAGAATAATGCGAGTATGTCCATTTATAATTTATAAATAACCTTGGCTCCCAACACTCAAATGAGCCAGGAAACTCAACCCCAGAGGAAAGCTGGACTAGCCATGTTGATACATTATACGTGGACAATTGAGCTGGGTGGCGCCTCCTTTTGTTCCAACTTACGCCGACTCTGCTTTTTGCCAGGACCTAGAGCAGTTTTTACAATTTTTTATGAGTCCAACACTGAATTTTGGCCCTCTTACTTTCGTCAATCCTTATCATTGTTTTTGAAACCCAAATCATCCCCCCTCTTTGCAAAGCCGTATACTCAAACCAAAATGTAAAAGGGTGATCTGATGTTAGACCTATAGAATGGTTCTGATCCTGGATAGAGAGGACAGGTACTATGCAAAAGACTATGAAGGGAACTTGAGACATGGCATGAATTAAAAAATCTCATACATACAAACGGTGCTTGGGGGAAACAGTAACACATCTCACAACGTCCTTCCATTATACATGCTATCTTTTGTGACAGTGAAAGTTAAAATGTAAACTTTAGATGTGTTACTGTTTAATTTACTAACGTATGGCTTTTGACGGAGTAGATCTCGCTATACACTGGTCCAAATTAGCCAGATGAGACAGTCCCTCACCCCTACTTAGGGCAAGCCATTCTTTTAAATGGAACAGATGGGTAAGGGTCAAACTGGCACATAATGGCCACATTTGAAGAAAAAATAATGACAGGCAGAGGACTAAAGCAGGGATTTGTGTTGCCACTTCTGTTATTCTCAGTTATAGCAGATTTACCAGATGCCATGAGAGTGGAGGGATGTCACCCTGGACGGTTAGACACTCATTCTGTTCAATCACTGCAATACGCTGATGATTATTTTAGATTATGCATCATCAAGGATACAGAGGTGCCTGGCTTCCCTTGACAAATTATACAAGGCAAATAAATTAGCAGTTTACAAAGGCGATGTTTTATTTTTTTAGTAATAAACGGTGCAACTTCTGCAGCACACATAGATAGAGTAATATGCCTCTAAAGATTGTTTTTGTGTTCGAAGGTGCCTCTTCCTGCACAAAAGCAATACTGCATGCAATGCAGGAACCCTTGCACCATGGTGCAAGGGTGCCTGCATTAGCGATAGGCAGCCCACTGTGCGCCAGCTTTCCCGGTGATGCAGTACACAGCAGCAAGGTGATGTACTATACTGCAATGCACCACTTTGCTATAAATATGTCCCTAGGGGCAGATTTAAGGAAAGTGGTGCTGCAGCAGGTGCAGCGCCACTTTCCTGGCAGCTCTTAGCACACCACTACCACCACCATGTGTGCGCCTTATTTAAAATATGGTGCACCATGGCACAGGTTATGGGGCAATAGCGTAATTTTTTTTACGCTAGTCATGTATTATGCAGGAGCAGCACCCAAATGTTTGCACTACTCCTGTAGAGTACATAGAGGCTCACATAAATAATGGTATACCTCCTTTTAACACCTGCTCTGAGCAGGCGATAAAAGTGCTGAAAAAAGTGGGTGCCATTTTTCACCCCCCCAACAGGGAAACACCCCCTTGCATACATTACATCTGGCACAGGCATAATGTGGCGCAAGGATTTACAAAGTTGCACCACTTTGTATATATGGTGTGGGGAAAATGTCACTTTAGCGCCCCTTAACGTAAAAAAAAATGTCACTAGGGGCTCTTAAATCTACCCCTAAGTTTCTCAATTCCGATCTTGCAGCTTTCGCAGAATTTTCATCCACCTAACTCTGCCTGCCAATCGAAAATCAAACTGGAATTTAAATTGAAGGAGCCATTGATAAAACTCAAGTCCCATCATCTGCCCACCCTCATTCGATATAACACACCAAGTGACATACTTTCAAAGCTACCATCTGCCGTGCACTTTCAACAGATTACTCCAGATATTTACCAAACAGTTTAAATGCTGCACTTCGAGCATTGCACTTTAAATTATTATGGGAAACACCAACTTTCTAAGGCTTCTCTAAACTGATGGCCAAAAACACGCCAAAGACACCACCCTTTGCGCAGGACATTGCGAATTTGAACACAAAAAACATTCATGTTATATTGGGGGAACCTCCATGAAAATACATTCCTAATTATCTTTCCTGCTCTTTGGCTAAAACATTGAGACAGCATTTTATTCTTATCCCATTTTTATGTTCCCCTCTTACAGTGTTTAGATATGCATGAACAGCGCACAAAGACTACTCCAAATGCTGCTGTCTTTGCAGGTATAAATTTGAAACATTAATTCATATTATTTGTCCTTGCATAGCACTTCTAGCCAAACAACAAAAACGGCTTCGCCCACTTTGTTTTAAAAAGGGGTGCTATCGGAAAAGTGTTGCTTTGACATTTGCATGAACCGAGAAACCCCCAAATGACAGTAAATAGTGTTAAAACAAAAATGCAGCCCTGGCATCCTTGAATGGTAAAGAGTTTGAAACAAATTATCATGTGCCTTCTGTGGTCCTTTTTACTCCTTAATTGTTCAGCGATTTAATATTAGAGGTGTTTTATATCAGAACTGAAACTGTTTTATCTAATCTCCTCTGCCTCCCCGTGCTCAGCTTCACGAGGTGTCTATAGAGAGGACGCTGCACAGGACCGAACTTCGAATGCCCAGCAGGTTCATACAGGCCCCTTGCTGTACTACTAGAGAGATGGTTGCCCCGCTGAGGAATACCAAGGGCTCTGGTGGCACAGTGTGCCAGTTCCAGCCCATATTTACAAGGCCACGCAAAGCCACCTTTCATGGCCTTGTAAATATGGATCCCTTTCACAAATAACACTGCATGAAAGGGCAGTTCCATGGGTGTTGTTAATAGTGTTCCCACGCAACAGATTTACAAGTCTGGAAATGCATCAGATTCCTACACCACTGCAGGGATGGCGTAAGAATGATGCAACGAGGAGAAATATCTTTATTTCTCTCTTTTTCTTTCTCTTTCTACGTGTGCTGCATTCAGTGTCCCTTTCTGTAAAACCAATCATCCCCACCTGGTGCAAGGGTGCCTGTGTCAGTGCTAAGCAGCAATTTGTGCACCAGTACAAGGAGAGAGGACAGAAATGCCCTGTATCTTGTAGATAGGGTGCATTTCTGCCCTTTCCCGGTGGCGCAGGGTGGCGCAGCAAGTCTGCACCAGAGGCCTCGTAAATGAGGCCCTTAGTCTTTCCACCTGCCGTATGCTGCCTCCCCTTCTAAATTCCCTAACAAATTGCCATTTCAGTACCCTGCCTCCCGTCCCTCCACTCCCCCGCTGGCTTGCTCCTGGGGGAGCTGTCCCCTGACCTCCCATCCTGCTGCTCACTCACCCACTCTGGATGTTCAAGGGTTAGGCAGGTCCTTTTTCATCTCCTTCCTGGACCCTAACAGACTGCCCTAACGATTGTGCAGGTCTCTCCTGTTGGTCTGCCTGTGCTCCGGCCACCTGACTCCTCAGGTGGGTTATAATGACTGCTAGACATGGTACTCCTTGGGGAATTTTCTTAAAACTTCCCCCCCCCAGTCCTGCTGGCTCACTATGCGTGACCTTAGGAGTCTGGGCACTTCTCCACTTTATGGCAGTGGAGAAGTGGATGTGCCTTTCCTACCTATGTTAGGTAGGGGCAGTTATGGGCATGGTTGAGGTGCTGTACCAAGGAGGACCCTGTGAAAAAGGTACCCCACATACCAGGGTGGGTATGGCCCTGCTAGGGGGACATTGCACTGTGTGTGCCACCCCCTAGAAACCCCTATCAACCATGTGGTAGGCCAATTCGATGGGTCAGTGGAGGGGACACTAGTGTGCCTGAGCTCAGGGTGCCAGCCATTATGCAGGAGCCAACCCTAAGCCAGCCTTATGTCTTCACGAGAGGGCCCGAAGCGGGGGCAGGTGGTAGGCCTAGGGCAGATATATGAAGGGTACTCTGTTCTGGTAGGGGAGACCCCCACCTGGGTGTCCCCTACCTAGGAGGGCCAGCTGCCACCATGGGATGGGCTGATCCCCTAGGAGGGGTCTTTAGGTGCAGGATGAAAGTGCGCATGCTTGTCCTCTACTGGATAAGAGGTGGCATGATGGTAGCTTTAGATCCAATGTGTATGGCATAGTTGGACTTGAGGGTCACACTGGCCCTGGGCACTTTCCTATTGTACACCTACCTGGAAGGGACGCTAGCCCGTGTACGTATACTGGCACGGGTGGTTAACTACATGGATATTGCTCCTGGCCTCACCTGTCAGGTTGTGCACATTTGCATGCAGCTAACTAAAGTAGTGGCTGAGCCTGATAGCGTAGGCCAGCATTGCGTGCACTTGCTTCCATGTGGTGGCTGTAGCAAAAGTGTCCAGCCCACCGCTGCAGGCTCGTATGTGCACCCATGCATGTTCGCACTGCCCATGAGAGCTGCTCTGCCCATAAGGTAACATGGGAGACAAGAGTCCTGCTAGGTTTGGCTGCAAGATTGCAGAGGAGCATCCTCATGATGTTGGTATCCTTGGACTCAGAGTGAAAAACTGCATCTAATGGTAAAGGGAGTTTTATTAGTAACACGCTAGAAATGCCACTCCTTGGATGTGGGCATTTCTAGATTCTAAAATGCTTTGTGTGTCTTATAAAATTGACTCCATTCCACTGGATGCGGGGGAAGAGCACATCTGTGCATTCCCCAAGCGACAGACTTGGGCATCCAAAACGAAAGACCCCTGACGTTCGAGGCCTGGTATAGCAGCGAGAGGTTTCTGACACTTGGCCTCTCAGAGCCTGAGAATGGCCCCACTAAATATAAAGATCTACGATCCAAGTCCTCAGACCGGATGGGTAGGAAATTTAGGAGAGGCATCTGTGGTTCAAAGGAGAATCCTTTGAACCACCCCTAACTTCAAAGGTACACTTTAATATAACTAGGGGTACTATCCTTCAGCAAGACAAAGTTGGATTTATGGCGATGTAGGACCGGTGTTGCTGGACTACACAGGGCACACTGCCAGAGGAATCTGTTGTGCATAGTAGGATAACTGTATGAGGAGGTTATCCGCACACCCTTCCTGTATTGTGACTGGCCTGATAAGACTGTCTGCTGCTGTGTCGCAGCCCAATGTGTGCTCCCCAAGGGGAGGTTGGCTGCCTTTTGTTCTCTGCAGAGGTCTCAGGTACATCAAAGACCTCCTGTGAGGGATTTACATTGTCTACTGCTACCATATGGAGAGTGGTGCCCTCCTCTGTGCCTACATCGTTTGCTGGACTCCACCAGGCAGCAGCGGTGTGAGCATGGATGAGGTACTGAATCTGGAGACCAGAGTTACCTGGTGCAGGGCCTGCAAGTATTGCTCACACTTCAGGTGAGTGGCCCTTCATTGTGGGGACCACTGCACGAGGAGCCTTGTGGCATGGTCAGGATTACCCATTGCGGGACCCCGCATGGCCTGCTGTTGTCGAGTGAGTTGCATTTCTCTTGTGTGCTCCTCAGTTGCAGGTGCATTGTGTGCTCTGCCCCGTTCATAAGTTGCGACCCTCAGAGGTGGGGGTGCATCTGGAGTTGTGCTATATACTGACTCGTATGGTACAGCTGAACTTGCGTCAAAGTTTGTGACCGGGGAGCCTGGTGCAACTAAAGTCATCACGCACCAGACGCTGTTCCTCATTCCAGAGAGGTATGGAACTGAAGTTCCTTGTGTGACCGGAGGGTCTAGACTGACTCAAGTCATTGAGCGCTAGATGTTGTACCTCATTCCAAGGGGTGCAGAGGGGAGCATCCAGGAGTGTCTGGTGCGGTTCAAGTCATCAGGCACCAGACTAGTGCCTCCTCCTGAGGAGGTACGATATTGGAAATTGTTTTGGGAGTGATTGTAGGGTCAAGGCCAAGTGAGGTCATCAGGGACCTGATGATGTGCCTCATTTTAATGGAGATACAGCACTGAGCACTTTTCACATGGGAATGTAACCATCTGGTGCAAATCAAGTCTTCATGCACTGAACACAGTGTCTCCTTGTAAAGGAGGCATAGACCTAGTAACACATTGTGGGCTACCGGAATCGTTGAGGGCAATTCAAGTCAACTTTCCCCGTCAGTGCACCTCTGTTCTGGAGGTGCAGAAAGTAGTAACTACTTGGTAATGCTGTCTGTCTGGCAGGGCTGATCACCGTGTTGTCCACTGGGTGGCCCCAGTAACTCCCCTCCTGTGTGTTGCAGATCTTGTCTCTAGGGCTGAGAGCGACCTAGTATTCTGTGTGGAGGTTGATGCAATCTATGGTTTATGGTGGGGTGGTAAAGCCAAAGCTGGTTGGTGGGTGGAGGGCGGTTTGGGACCTGAGGTGCCCACAAACACAGTGGCATCCACTAGCCAGGTATCAGGGCACTACATTAGGGTGCTGAGAGTGCATGCGTATGAGTGTGTGTGTGTGCAGGAGCCGACTGCAATCTGTGGCACAGCCGGCGGTGCAGAGTGGATGTGCTGGAGTGAGTGCAGGTGAATGCAAGGGCAGCACAGGGGTGTTGCTGGTTACCTTCATCTGCCAGGGAAGTCCTGTGGTTGGCAATTATGATTTACTAGTAGGCCCTAGGCTGCAGTACTATGTGGTAGTGTACAACTGTCAATTTACATATTGCTGCTAGCATTGGGAACTGGGGTGCACCCTGAAATAAATGATTATATCAAAGTTGGTAAACTATATGGTGGGTCTTGTGCTGACAAAGTTTGGCACCGCAAAAGGGTGCAGGGAGAGAACCTATAATTTAGTCACTTGTACATATGGTGGTTGGTGTTATTCACAGTTTGGGCTGAATATTGTGAACTCTATTGTTAAATGTGATTTATGCCCAGATTTCCATGATATTCATGCTGTGTTGACAATGTGTATGTTGAACACAATCTTTAAATATCTACACAGCCTCATTTGTGCTGGTCAGCATGGTGTGGTGGGGAAGTGCTGTGCTGTTGCTTTACACATTGCTTCTGTGATAAACCTGACTGCTCTGTGCCAAGCTACCCAAAGGTGAGAGCAGGTTATACAGTGAGTGTATTCACTCACCCATGACAGTAGCTGTGAGATTCTGCTTGGATGGGCCCTTGCAGCAGCCAACTAGAACGTGCTGCCTCCAACATTTTCTATTAGACTTTTCTGCTTATGGTCATTGTTAGAAATTGGGTCTTTGGTTGACAGTCAGGTTACCCCCTGTTCAAGCAAGGACCCTCACTCTAGTCAGGGTAAAAGAGAATCACCCTCAGCTAACCCCTGCTTACCCCTTTGGTAGCTTGGCAGAGCAGTAGGCTTAACTTCAGAGTGCGAGGTGTAAAGTATTTGTACCAACACACACAGTAATTCAATGGAAACACTACAAAATGACACAACACCAGTTTAGAAAAATAGGAAATATTTATCTAAACAAAACAAGACCAAAACGACAAAAATCCAAAATACACAAGTCAAGTTATGAATTTTTAAAGATTAAACTCAAAAATAGCACTTAGAAACAAAAATGCTTCGATGAGGTGTTAACACGGCGTCGTGATGGAGTCGTTCCCAACAAGCCGACACCAGCGGCGCCGGACACGGAGTCGCGTAGACCCCCAAGTACAGTACCTTTGGTGAAGAATGAAAACAACCCAATGCGCGAAGTCGGGGATCGCGGCGTCTGTGCGAAACGTTGAATCTGCGCACTTCGAGCGGCGTCTGTCACGACGTGGTGCGGCGACTTCCACGGAGTCGCGGACTTCAGCGGGGCTGCAGCGGAGTCGGGCCTGCAAAGAGCGTAGCGTTCCAGCGAAGGTCACGGCGTCGGGTGCAGGCGGCGTCACCGGATTCAGCAGCGGCGTCGGTCCAGAGTCGTCCGAAGTCGATTTCCTTGGATTTCCACCAGCTTTCCTTTCAAGGGCCCAGGGACTGGATAGGGCACCACTTGTCAGAGCAGGAGTCTCTCCAGAGACTCCAGGTGCTGGCAGAGAGAAGTCTTTGCTGTCCCTGAGACTTCAAACAACAGGAGGCAAGCTCTAGATCAAGCCCTTTGAGATTTCTTCTCAAGATGGAAGGCACACAAAGTCCAGTCTTTGCCCTCTTACTCTGGCAGAAGCAGCAACTGCAGGATAGCTCCACAAAGCACAGACAGGGCAGCTCTTCTTCCTCAGCTATTCAGCTCTTCTCCAGGCAGAGGTTCCTCTTGGTTCCAGAAGTGTTTCTAAAGTCTGTGGTTTTGGGTGCCCTTCTTATACCCAATTTCTCCTTTGAAGTAGGCCTACTTCAAAGTAAAGTCTCTTTTGAATGTGAAATCCTGCCTTGCCCAGGCCAGGCCCCAGACACTCACCAGGGGGTCGGAGACTGCATTGTGTGAGGACAGGCACAGCCTTTTCAGGTGTAAGTGACCACTCCTCCCCTCCCTTCTGGCACAGATGGCTCATCAGGAAATGCAGACTACACCCCAGCTCCTTTTGTGTCACTGTCTAGTGTGAGGTGCAACCAGCCCAACTGTCAAACTGACCCAGACAGGGAATCCACAAACAGGCAGAGTCACAGAAATGGTATAAGCAAGAAAATGCTCACTTTCTAAAAGTGGCATTTTCAAACACACAATCTT
Source organism: Pleurodeles waltl (assembly GCF_031143425.1). Lineage (NCBI taxonomy): Eukaryota > Metazoa > Chordata > Amphibia > Caudata > Salamandridae > Pleurodeles > Pleurodeles waltl. The sequence continues at coordinate 1,276,194,064 of NC_090446.1, read as the reverse complement.
AAAATCAACTTTACTAAAAGATGTATTTTTAAATTGTGAGCTCAGAGACCCCAAACTCCACATGTCCATCCGCTCCCAAAGGGAATCTACACTTTAATCAGATTTAAAGGTAGCCACCATGTTAACCTATGAGAGGGACAGGCCTTGCAAATGTGAAAAACGAATTTAGCAATATTTCACTGTCAGGACATATAAAACACATTACTATGGGGGTTATTCCAACTTTGGAGGAAGTGGTAATCCGTCCCAAAAGTGACGGTAAAGTGACGGATATACCACCAGCCGTATTACGAGTCCATTATATCCTATGGAACTCGTAATACGGCTGGTGGTAAATCTGTCACATTTGGGACGGTTTACCACCTCCTCCAAAGTTGGAATAACCCCCTATATGTCCTACCTTAACCATACACTGCACCCTACCCTTGGGGCTACCTAGGGCCTACCTTAGGGGTGTCTGACATGTAGGAAAAGGGAAGGTTTAGGCCTGGCAAGTGGGTACACTTGCCAAGTCGAACTTACAGTTAAAACTGCACACAGACACTGCAATGGCAGGTCTGAGACATGATTACAGAACTACTTATGTGGGTGGCACAACCAACAACCAGTGCTGCAGGCCCACTAGTAGCATTTGATTTACAGGCCCTGGCACCTCTAGTGCACTTTACTAGGGACTTACTAGTAATCAAATATGCCAATCATGGATAAACCAATTACATACAATTTACACAGAGAGCATATGCACTTTAGCACTGTTTAGCAGTAGTAAAGTGCTCAGAGCTCAAAAGCCAACAGCAACAGGTCAGAAAAAATAGGAGGCAGGAGGCAAAAAGATTGGGGATGACCCTGCATAAGCAAAAAAGTCCAACAGTCATGCTCTATGTTCTTCTGCATGTAGTTGCTGTAGTGTCTTGTGAGTTTTGTGATGGAACTGTTTTGGCTCAGAATGGACCCCTGTGATGTAGTTGTTAGAGCAGAATGCAATGGAAGGTTGGTTGAGAATGTTGACTTTGTGGTTACACGCCGAAGAATAAAGATGTATAATAATCAGCTTGTGCATGGTGTAGTCATTGGTGGGTTCCCTGGGTGGGCAGGATGCTATAACTGGTGACAGGATAGGGCAGTGGTTCCCAACCTGTGGTCCGGGGACCCCTGGGGGTCCGCGTAGCATTCTCAGGGGGTCCGCGACTGCTAAGAAAATTAAAAAATATTAACAAATATTGACCAATTAGGACCCCAGCTTCCAGTAATGACTCAGGCGGGGGTCCCCGGATTCCAATGATGATTCATTGGGGGTCCCTGGGTTCCATTAATGTTAAAGAGGGGGTCCACGGAAATCAAAAGGTTGGGAACCACTGGGGGGATAAGTAACCGGAAAAACAATTGTACTCTCCCTGTGAGTTTGCCAATGTCCAAGCAAACGTCTTGTGCATGCCACATGTATCTCTGTTAAAGAGCAGAAACAATGCTTCATGCATCTAGAGTCAAAGTGTGGCTCCAGCCGCTCTAAAGCAGTTGAAGACAATGAAAGCATTATAAATAATCAATACATCATTGGCCGCAAACCTGCTGGTCAGGCCATATATAAAGACACCGGGCTGCCACTCAAGATGAAATTGTACATTATACGGAACGTTAATGTTGAAGGTGGATGCAATGAGGTTTACAACGCGCAGCCAAAGGTAATCATAACTTGCTGTGAAGAGAAGCACTAAAAGACTGCTGCAGTCAAAAACTATCAAAATATATAGGAGCACTGGCTCACAGAACAAGTTAGAAGGAAGCGTACTTTCATTACACTGAACAGAGTCTTGATAAGTGGAGCTTTACGACCCCAGCACCGGGCAAGGAGACCCAAGAAGAAGCAGGGGTTGTGCTTACTGAGCAGTCCAATACCTGAAATGGCACACCACTAAAGCTGCAGGTGACAGAAATCCAGAGGTCTTCTAAGGTGAAAGAGCTCCAATGGAGACGAAGAAGGCAGTCACAGTCCCAAACACTGTCCAGGATGATCCAAGGCCTCAGAGATGGCGCAGGTGACGCATGTCCTAGTAGCCAGCAGACAGCATCTGAAAGACCTACAACCTCAATGTCAACCACTCCCATAACTAGCTACTATGCTGCCGCTTTCCTGAAACCACCACCACCAAAACGCTCAATGGTTTCACCAACGTTTTGGCGTTCTTGACTGAAAATGTCTCTTTTGTCATCATTGTTTGTTACTGGATTGAATTTGAGATTCAACGCTTCTTTAATCTGATGGTATGTGTCTTCGTCAGTTCTCAGCATTTTCTTTATGACTTCTCTCATACCATTACAGCAAGATTGATGCAAAGACAAAATGTCCACCAGAACATTCCAGAAGCAACGCTCAACGCACACCCACAAATAGACAATGAACTAAGGCAATCTTCATCTAAATTATCAGCAAACATTTATTTGGTTAAGTATCAGGTGAAAGTGAGTAAGATTATTGTGTCTTGTTGATGTTTGCCTCAGAGAAATGTGCACATGTTGGACTGGCTATATGTGAAGAAAAATGTCAGTCAAAGAAAAGTCGACATGCCAAAGCACCAAAATCACACAAGCAGCATCTAATGATTACATTGAAAATAATTGGTTCTTCGATACCTTTCATTATCGACATCAGTGCATCGATAACAATGCCTGAAGAGAAATACAGTAAACTATCTGTTGTAATATAGTCTTTAGCTTGGTATAATAAGCACCAGTAGTGTAGTGTATTATTCATTGTATTAGATTTATTGTTATGTTAGATTGTTATTTAATTATAGTCATATAGATGTAATAGGTAATAATTATAACACAGGGCTGTGAATGGTATGTTCCTTTTCGCCCCCGTGGTAGTGGGAACATGGAACACTTGGAATGGGAGATGGGAGGCTGTGTTAGAATGTTGAGAAGGGGCTGGAGACTAGAAGGGTAAGCTGAGGTGCTGAAGGAAGAGGTTGGAAAAGCTGTATAAGGCTGAACAGTGGAGCTGAAAATAAAGTCTGGAACTGAAGATAAGTACTGCGTGTGAGAGACTTTATAACACTGGCGACGAGGAGTGCGAAAGGGGGCACTATCATCTCCATCCCTTTTGATTGGTTTCGGCTGTTCCAGTGATAATTTTATTCACGCTTTAAGTACCCATACAAGAAGTGAATTCTCATTAAGATTTACCTACTTATTTAACAAGATTTCACGAGAGGTCACATTTTCTCGAACGAAGTTACCCGGCTGGATGTGTGACGAAATCTCCGTTTTGAGTGACTCAAGATTACTGACAATTACTGCAAAATATGTGGTAGACTATTACCACATGTCATTTATAGTGTGCGAGTATATAAAGCATTTATGGGTGGTTGTCTACATGTTTACGAGCGCTCACATTCCAGCACCATCGAAGCGCGATTAAAAACAAAACTTCAGAATTCCTTCCTCACCTCAGCGTACATATTGTTTATTGTGCGCTGGTAAAAGAAGACTTCGTTCACCGTCCCCGGTTTTTTGAGTGCTGCATTCCACACGCGCTCGTGTCAGTTTTTCATCTCTGAGGAAGCGCAGTCAATCGGACAACATCAAAAGTCCCTTTCCTGTCACTTCCCTTCCCACAAGCATATCGAAATCGTTACGACGCTGATTGCGTTTCTGGTGGATCGCGCATTCAGTTCGGAGCAAGGATTCTTCAGTACAGGCGTATGGGAGTTAGTTAAGGCTGCATTCAAGAAACGGCCTAGCCTGTTACATGCTCACGCTGACAGGCACAGCACAGGGAAGTCACTTTGAAGGAGATTTCACGGAAGTACAACCAACGTTGGAAGGAGAAGATTCTTACCTGTCTTAACTCAGCTAGTGATACGGTTCTACATTTTTGAAGTGTATGCTGGGATTGACTTGCTGCTAATGTATTTTCCTCTAATTTTCGGTGCTGATTGACTGTAAGCTATACAATTTAAAGGTGCATGTTGGGATTGTGTTGTTGCTAATGTTTTTCTCTAATTTCCAGTTCCATGTTTTTGTCAGGATATCTTGGCAAATCACACTGCAAATAGCAAATGTAATATTGTAACTAGGCAATTGACTATCCTAACTTAATCTAGGAAAAAAAAAAAAAAAAAAAAAATAATTTTTTTAAAAGGTAAATTATATTGTATTTGCTTCAGAGGTATAAAAATGGGCGCTGCAGGAATGTTGCAACCAATTCCCTTCTTAAATGAATTAGGGGAACCTAACATTCCGTGGAAGGATTGGTTTAGGATTTTCGAATCCTATCTGATAGCAATAGGGGGGGACAAATTCAATCCTGTGAGAAAACAACATATTTTGCTACACAATTTAGGAACCCATGGGAGGAAAATTTACGATTTTCTCCCAGATCCCAATAATCCCGAAGGTCAGGTTCAGGATGAGTATATATCCACATGTTTAAAACTTGAGAAGCAATTTGGGGACCGCATTAACGTGGTGCTTGAACGTCACAAATTTTTCTCTCGTTGTCAAGGCAAGCAGGAAAGTGTCACCAATTATATTGCTGCTCTTAGAGGGTTGTGCGCTTTGTGTGAGTTCGGGGATCTCAATGACTCTCTCGTCAGAGACCAACTAGTGCGGTGCACAAATAATACCAAAATTCAGGAAAAATTGTTACAAAGGCAACCTGATCTGCAGGAAGCTATTGAAATTGCAAAATCTATAGAGCACACGGAGATTTGTTTACAGGAAATCAGACACACTCCTGTTGATGAACTGGTAAATGAGATTGCGAGTGATCCCAAAGATGATAAAATTCTTAATATCAGAGGCAAGAATAAACAACCCCAACTGCACGCAAATGTAAAATCTAACTTTACCTGTTACCGCTGTGGCAGTAGTAATCACTTGGCTAATTCTATTCATTGCCAAGCCAAATCTGCAATTTGCAGAAAATGCAGCAAAAGGGGGCATTTTGCGAGGGTGTGCAAGGACTCTTCTAAACTTACAGACAACAAAAAATCGGATGATGCTTCCCAGTTGATCGGAAAAATTATTTTGCAAATAAACTCAGATAGTGGTAACTCCAATAAATATCCAGAGTGCACCATAACCATCAACAACAGGCCAACTAGAGTATATGCGGATTCATGCTCTCCATTCACAATTATTAATTCTCGGGATTTAAATGAGATTGAAAAGGGCAGTAAAATTGAGCTATCACAAGCGGACATCAGTCCCAAGGGGTATAATAGGGATCCTATTTGCTTGAGTGGGATGTTCATAGGCATTATTTCCTTTAAAGGCCGCTCCACCGTTGGTAAAATCTACGTGGTGGAAGATGGTTCAAGCTTGCTTGGGTGGCAACACCAAAAAGAACTGGGGATAAAACTTGATCCCAACAACCCGGAACAAGTGTTATGTATTGAGAACCCTAGTGGAAGTGAATTCTTTATACGAGAGTTCCCAGAAATTTTTTCTGATAAATTAGGGCTTTTAAAAAATTTCCAGCACAAGATTAAGCTTAAACCTAAAGCTAAACCAGTAACACACAAGACTAGGTCGATACCGCACCTCCTAAAGAGTGCGGTCAAAGAAGAATTGAACAGATTAGAAGATTTAGGAATCATACAACCAGTTGAGTGTTCGGAATGGTTGGCCCCCATTGTGGTGGCCAAAAAGAGTAATGGTAAAGATATCAGGCTGTGTGTGGACTTGAGGGATTTGAATAGGAACATATGGGTCGAGAGGTACCCCCTTCCTAGAATTAATGAGATCCTTAGTACTATGGGGGAAGCAGCATACTTTTCAGTATTGGATCTTTCAAGCGCATATCATCAGGTTGAGTTGCATCCCGAGTCCAAATGGCTCACAGCTTTTACCACCCCATTTGGCTCATTCATGTTCAACAGAATGCCTTTTGGGCTCGCATCGGCGGCAGCTGTCTTTCAGAAAATCATGCATAACATCCTGGGCGATTTACCTAATACGTTATGCTTCCAGGATGATGTGCTGATTTATGGTGTCTCGGAAGAAGAACATAATAAGAATTTAAGAGAGGTCCTTCAAAAGTTGAAGACAGCGGGGCTCACATTAAAAAGTGAAAAATGTTAGTTGGGGGTGAGTTCAGTAGAGTACTTAGGACACGTTATCTCTAAAGACGGATTTAAACCCAAATTCTCCCTGGTAGATGCGGTGAGAAAAGCTGATCCTCCAAAAAACAAAGACGAGTTACGATCATTCCTGGGGTTGGCTGAATTCATGTCCAAATATGTTAAAAAAATTTCATCTATCTCATGTAAACTGAGAGAGTTATTAAAAAATCACGTACCATATATTTGGACTGATGAACACGATAGTGCCTTCCAGCAGATCAAACTAGACATAGTGGAGGCACCTTACTTATGCAATTTTGACCATAACAGGAGGACAATTCTCACAACCGATGCCAGCAAATTAGGTTTGGGTGCTACCTTGTCTCAAATTGTCGATGGAAGAGAAAGAATAGTAGCTTTTGCATCCAAGGCCTTAAGCAAGGCAGAAGCTAACTACTCGGTCATCGAAAGAGAGGCCCTGGCGGCCTTCTGGGCCATAAAACATTTCAAGTTTTTCCTCTGGGGAACTCAATTTGCCCTACAAACTGATCATAAACCCCTGGTATATGTGTTCTCCACCAAGGGATTTAGCAATAGCACTCCAAGAATAGCCAGATGGATCTTAGGGCTTGAAAATTTTTGTTTTAACGTGGAATACATTCCTGGTAATAAGAATTCTGCAGCTGATTTTCTTTCTAGATCCCCTATGAACATCAAGGAGGAGGTGGAAATTAACGAATTTCCCATACTGTTGGTTGACTTACCTTCCATTAATAATGAGGAATGGGAGTTGGCATATAAACAGGATGATGCATTATCCTTATTAAAGGAAAAAGCTAGAGAGGGGTGGCCGTTAGTGAGGAGAGATCTGGAAGATATCATTAAGGATTTCTGGGAAGTGCGGTTGGAAATAAATGAAAAGAATAATTTTGTACTCCGAAACGATAAAATCGTACCTCCCCAGAGCCTTAGATTAAAAATAATAAAACTTGCCCATGAGGGCCATTTAGGACGTAGTCTCACCAAAGCCAGAGTTAGGGAGTGTTTCTGGTTCCCCAACATGGATTCCTTAATAGAAAATGAAGTTAAGGGATGTTCTATCTGTGCTGCAAGTGATAAATCTAAAACAGTTCGCAAAACGCCCATCTCTCCAGTTCAAGTTCCCAACAAACCGTGGATTAAGCTAGCTTTAGATATTATTGGCCCTCTTAATCATGCTGGTCTCCAAAAAAGATTCGCTTTGGTCCTAATTGATTACCATTCCCATTGGATATCCACGAGATTTGTAAACCAAATTACCACAAATTCTGTTATAACATTCCTTAAGGACATATTTGCTGTGGAAGGAATTCCTGAAACTCTTATCACAGACAACGGTGTGCAATTAACATCTACAGTGATGAAGCAATTCCTGGACTCGGTAGGCATTAAACATCTCACTACCGCTCTGTACTGCCCTAGGGCTAATGGCCTGGCGGAACGGGCCAACCGCATGATTAAGGAATGCATTCAATTGGCTTGTACTAACCATGTAAATGTAGAATGTGCAGTCAGAGAGATGCTTTGGGCCTACCACACTACTCCGAACTTAATTACTAAGATTTCCCCATTTGCTGCTCTGCGTGGGAGGAAACCAGGCACCAAATTCTTTCCACCTTGGCTTGGGGGAGGTAATAAAGACGAAAGGTTAGTTACTTACAACAGTACAAGGGTAACAATGCACCAAAACAAATACAAACAGAGATATGACAGTAAACATGGGGCGAAACTACAAAGTTGGATGGTGGGTGATCAAGTCTTAGTAAGTAGACCCTTGGGTCAAGTGAAGCCATATAGGAAAGATTCTAAGTTTACAGGTCCATTCCACATAATTAAAATAAAGAAAAATGTTGTTATGTTGAGTAATGGCCAGTGCTGGAGTATGGACAGGATTGTTAAATACCAAACGCATAGTAAGATGGCAAATTCCGATGGTGTCTCATGATGAAAAGATAAGAGATCGCATGCGAGAAGCCGTTGTCATTGCTCAAGACGCATATTCATATGAACTTCCACACCTTCTGGTTGGTGAAGGGCCTGTGATGTCAAGGAAAAGGACCTTGTAGGAACAATATTTTCTTATGTGTCAAATGTAACAAATGTAACAAATGAACTTTCTGTTGTCATAAAGGGGAAGATGTGTTGTAATATAGTCTTTAGCTTGGTATAATAAGCACCAGTAGTGTAGTGTATTATTCATTGTATTAGATTTATTGTTATGTTAGATTGTTATTTAATTATAGTCATATAGATGTAATAGGTAATAATTATAACACAGGGCTGTGAATGGTATGTTCCTTTTCCCCCCCGTGGTAGTGGGAACATGGAACACTTGGAATGGGAGATGGGAGGCTGTGTTAGAATGTTGAGAAGGGGCTGGAGATTAGAAGGGTAAGCTGAGGTGCTGAAGGAAGAGGTTGGAAAAGCTGTATAAGGCTGAACAGTGGAGCTGAAAATAAAGTCTGGAACTGAAGATAAGTACTGCGTGTGAGAGACTTTATAACACTATCCCTATTCCCATGGTTTATGGCATTGAAAACCAAAATGTGTACATGGGCTACATCAACATCCAAAAAAAGTCAATTTTAATTTGCAGTGACAATAAAACACAAGAAAATGAAGGTGCAGGCACCCATCCATGTGCTTCAAAGTACGGCATCAGGTGCCTGTCTGCTCAGTTTCTGCACAGCTGCTGATATGGGACTGGTTTCTGTGAATTACAACATGAATGCTCATCACGAAATAGTAAGTCAATTCCCTTCTTTATTTCATGATTTAGGAAAGCTCAACATTATAAAAGTAAAGCTGCATATTAATGAGGATCTCCGTCCTGTTGCCCGGAGACCTAGACATCTTGATTATCATTTACAAGAAGCTGCAGGAAAAGAACTTATATCGTTACTCAAGCATGACATTATAGAGCATTCTACTGGTCCAATGCCATGGGTTTCTCCCATAGTGATAGTGCCCAAAAAGGACAGTGAAGGAGCTGTATGCATATGTGCAGGCCAGTGTCAGGCAAACAAGGCAATTGAAAGAAACAACATCCAGGTCCACACATTGCTGACACAATAACACGGTTAAATGGTGCAAAGATCTTCCCCCGCCTTGATTTAAATAAAGGTTATCATCGGTTGAAAAGCAAAGAAAATTGCAGGAACATTACAACGTTTTCTACACATGTTGGTCTGCATCAATATAAAAGACATTTGGGCAGATTACAAGTTTGGTGGTATGAGGACTGCCATGTTGGCGGTGGTGGTCTGACTGCTAACAGGCTGGTGGAGCAGACTACCGTATTGAGTTGGGTGGTCAAGCAAATAGAAGATCGCCAGCGGTCCGCTGCCAAAGTCAGGCAGCACAGACTGCTGCTATCTCTTGGAAGCACAAACAGGCCCGGGGAGACCATGTTTCCGCCAGACCCATTAGAAGGTTGCACACCGCCAATGTGACCGGGGCTGTCCAATCACCACGTATAAGGAGGCGGAAACAGACAGTATAAAGGGAGACAGTCAACTGCAGACAGCCATACACGTCCAGAGCCACCACGGAGCCATTCCTAAATGTCATGCCACTGCTCCTACTCGCTGAAAGGCAACAAAATCAATGCTGATGTGGATGACGGCAACCGTAAGTACACACAACTACCTGTATTATTGATATTACAAAAAAACTTGTACCACTAGCAAACACATCATAGGGGGACGCCATGGGCAGCAGCTACACCTACGTTTTGACACACACGCACTCACATGCTGCAACACGGACACCCAGGCATTCACAACACGCACACTTCAGCCAGCTCACACACACTGCTTGGCAATACTACACATTTATGCACGGCTGCACAGCACAGGCTTAGGGACACAGAAGGCCACACAGCATTCACACAAACAGCAACAACAATACAACTACTGCACATATACAAATACATTCCACACACTCACACCCAACAATGGCTAGGGACTGGCCACAACACACATATACATCCATGTGCCATGGAACACACACAATACCACCATCAAACAACCCTGCAATCGACACACACATCACACATGCAGTTAGCACAATCGAAGCACAATGGCATGCACAATACACACAGAGACAAATAGACAAAAGACACAAAGTGCACCACAACAACAATACTGGCACAGCTGGGATGGGAGCATCAGGACCACACATGAAAGGAGATTCTCCCGGGACACATATCATGTTGAACAGGGCCTCAAACAGCATGCGCACAGGAATTGGCCCCAGTCGGATCTCAGGGACAAGCAATACCAACACTAACTGTCATGGATAGTCACACAATAGAGAAAGGCAAGTTAGCAAAGCATGCGCAACTCACACTCCGTGGGACATACCTCTAAACCAACCAACTGCGAGGGACACACACCTAAATGGACACATGCACACTCAAAGGCAAAGCATACTAGCGCAAGTCAACACACTCCATGTCTGCACTGACAAAAATCAAGAACACACACACCACATATAGACAATAGCCATATCAGGGGTACAAGTCCTACACCATACATGCCCACATCGCACAACACAAAAAGAAATACATATCACTACAAACACCACACAGTGCCATGACCCCAAAATTCAATCTCCATACATATACCCATCACAAAACACACGCCCTTCCCTTGGGGTACAACAGCACTGCTCACAAACTCACATACTGCAATAAACACCACATGGAGCAGCAAGCAGCCCAAACAAACACAACTACAGGCACACAACACATGCCACTCAGGAACAACAGAAAGCTAGGGAAGGAAATGCAGGACCAAGATATATCCAACAAACCAACAACTGGTTGGCTTTCTTATAAATAAAAGGCCAGTCCAAAGTTTTTGGGCCAAAAGGCACAGTGCTGGGCCCCTACTTAACTCCTGACCGCCATGTAACGTCCACAGATAGAGGCATCAAGGGGGTAGGCAGGCACCTCAGGGATGATCTGGAGGGTGGGTGAGGCGAGGTTTTGGCTTGGCAGGGGTGTTGGGTTTGGGCTTGGGAGGAGGGAGCCTTCTGGGGAGGGGAGGGCTTCTTCTTGGTGGGGAGGGACATGGGTGTTTGCAGAGGGGGTAGGGAAGGTCTTGGAGGTGGAAGGGATGGTCTTTAGGAGGGAAACCGTCCTTTAGGGGTGGTATGGAGGTGAACAGGGGTAAGGTCAAGGTCACAAAGGAAAACTTTCTTAGACACACGGGGATGGAAATCAGAAGGGGGTTGGGATTTGGAGGTTGATGGAGTGGTTGTCTGACGTGTAGGTGTAGATGTCTTGGGTGTATGTTTGTGTGGTGGGTGTCTGTTAGGTGGGTGAGTGAGGGCGTTTTTTGTGTTTTTGCCTGAGGGGGTGGTGGTGTGGGGGGATGCCATGGTGGGTGGGTACCTGTCTGATGGGGTGGTGAATGCAGGTATGGTGGATGCGCTGCATTTAGGTGTGTCTGTGTTTGTGGTATCTGTGGGTTTGGTGAATGTAGTGGATGGCTGAGAGAATGCTGGGGTGGTGTCTGCAGGTAGGATGGGTGTGTTGGCTGTATCAGTGACTGTTGATGCGGTGTCTGTAGGTGTGCCAGATGCGGTGTGTGTGTGATGCTGGTAGTTGGGGTGGTGTCAGGTTAAGTCATGACTGTTGCTGTGACAGTGGGTGGATGCTGTTTGTGTGCATGCTGGTGTGTCTTGTGGTGCTTGTGTTTGTATGTGCTACCCTTGTCTGTTGAGGTAGATGCTTTCAAGTCTGTCTGGGTACTTTGGGAGGGTTGAGGAAGGGGTATTTTTGGATTGGGAAGAGGGAGGTGGAGGTTAGACGGAAGACAAGGGGTGACTGGCTCCTGTTAGTGTGGAGGTCAGAGCCTGAAAAGATCTCTGTAGGCCAACCATTGCACAGTGAATGCCCTCCAGGAATGAATTGATCTGCTGGACTTGGGTTGCCAGTCTCTGGATGGCATTCTCAATGGCGGACTGACCACAGAGATTGGCCTCAGGAGGTCAATAGCCTCCTCACTGAGGGCAGCAGGGTTGACAGGGGCTGGGGCAGAGGTGTCTGCGGCAAATGAGACACCTACCCTCTTGGGTGAGCAGCAACGGTCAACTGGGTGGGGAACAACAAGGAGGGCGGTGATAGAATGAAAGGTGGTGGACAGAGATGGTATTGGGAGTGGTCAACAGTGGGTCCGCCACCACTAGGGAGTGGCCACTGGAGGAGGAATCCAAGTATGTCGATGCAGATCCATTCTCCTGCATGGCATTCCACTCACCCTCCGAGCCACTGGGTCCATCTGTGTCAGTGGTGTCTTGACCGGAGGTCCCATTGTCAGATGCTTTCCAACTCATCTCAGTCCCATCTTCTTCACCTGCCAGTGCTGATGCTACCAAAAGAAAGTAATAACATGGATAGGAAAACACTTCAAACACAACTCCAAGAGACACAACATACCATCATGTCAAGTGGCCTCCACATGAAGTGCCAGCAAAGTGGCACCACATGTGCCAATTCAAAATCATGCATGCCATCTGGAATTACAAAGATGACACATGAGCACGTCTTGGTCTCAGACAACTACAATAACATGGATAAAGTCTAGCTGTCACACTACCCATACTACAACTAGGTGACCACTCCACCCCAAACCTGTGCCACATGCAGCACACCCCAGTGAACCAGTAACCAGCAACTGGATCTCATTGTAAGGTACCCTACCAATTACACAGACACAAGCCTATGCACATATCTAACTTTCACTGATGTAATGTATCAACAATAAAAGATGTTGCTAAGGAAATGCAGATAACATTGGTACAAACATGCCATACCTGGATTAGGTGACTGTGCCAGGGCACGGGGTATGACAGAGGTTCGGCCGTATTTGGAGTTCCCCAGGGGTACGCCCTGCAGCTGATTCCCGGCAACCACGCGACAATGTGCTGACGTCATCAAGGGTTCTACTGAAAAACCCGGAAGAAGAAGAGCCGTGGAGGGTCTGCCTGGAGAGGAAGAACAGGAAGACAAGGACAGCCGGGTGCTGAGGAGGAAAGCGCCGACGAGAGGAGAGGAATCCCAGGAACCATGGGGAGAGGACGGAGGAGGACCGAGCTCCTTGGTCGAGAGGAGGGAAGCGAGGAAACCAGCCTCATCCTTGGAGGGACGTGGCTCCTGCAGGTAGGGGACCCCGTATGCGGTCCACTAACAAAATTAATTGGTAAAGGTGGGAGGGATCGGTCAGGAGGGACGGGAACCAGAGAGCACCGCACCAAGAGGGATTCTATCTACAAAACAGATAGGGCCAGATGTAGGAAAATCCTGCATTGCGACTCGCAAATTGCGAGTCTGAGCGAGTCGCAATTTGCGAGTCGCAATGCAGGAGGCAGGATGGTGTCCCTGACATCATCTGCAAGTCGCAAGGGGCAACTCGCAGCACTCACAGGGATGGTGGCCTGCTGGAGACAGCAGACCACCATGTCTGTGACTGCTTTTAAATAAAGCAGTTGTTTTTTTTTGTAATGCACCCCGTTTTCCTTAAAGGAAAACAAGATGCATTTCAAAAGAAAAATGAAACGTGTCAGTTTCATTTTTTCAGAGCAGGCAGTGGTTCATAGGACCACTGCCTGCTCTGAAAAAATGTTTTCAATGCCATTCACAAAGGGGAAGGGGTCCCATGGGGACAGCTTCCCTTTTGTGAATGTGTTACAACCAGTGTGACACTGGTGGTAACAGCGATTGCTTTGCGACCGCGTTCGCTGTCACAATGCAATCCTGCATCGCGCTGCGACTCGCAAATAGGAAGGGGAACACCCCTTCCTATTTGCGACTCGCAGTCCTGTTTTGTGAGTCAGTAACCAGGTTACCGACTTGCAAAATGGGAATAGGCCATCGCGATGTGGGTTTTACGTGTCGCAAACAGTGAAAATCGCTGTTTGCGACGCGTAAAACCGTTGCTACATCTGGCCAATACTGTGATATCTTTCCTTTGGTTGGGTGTTCCTTATTGGGGTTGTGTGTTTGTCCACGTTGTGTCAGCACTAACGAGAAAAATGCTTGAAAAGAAGAGAAAAACCCCCCATCAGTTATACGAAGTGTAATGAAACAGTAGACTATTTCTCAGGTGCAGTTTCTTTACGTTCTTGTGTGAGTACAGTAACGGAATACTATATGGAGTCTTTTCATTAATTATTACAGGTCTTTTTTTTCCAGTTTTTCCTTTCAACACTTCTTTCTACTGTTCACATATCCATCTATCCATGCACAAGAAGAAAAGCATTTAAGGAGAGAAAAAAAAGAGAGAGAGAGAGCGAGAGAGAGAGAAAATAAAAGAAAAGGAAACCTTAAAACACTTACTTGACAGGGATTTCTTTGTTTTTGTTTTTTCCTTCTCTCACTGGCCACCGGACAGTGACCCAAAGCTGAAACCTCAGGGAGCCTGGGGAGAACATAAGAACAGAAAACAGAATATCAACTGGAATAATCAGGACTTGATAGAAAGACATAACTTAATTGAATAAAAAGAACCACTGCAAATCCTATTTCAAGACTATTTGTTATCTATATAGGCCAAAGAAGTTTATCCCTCCTTGATTAGGATGGTGTCCTGTGACAATGACATGGACACAAGAATGGTCCTATAAGGCCCAGGATAGGCCCCACAAACGTCTCACACCCATTTCCATGTTTACTTCTGAGTGTGTTTGTAGGAGACAACTGTACTGTGCAGGAAGGAGGGACACAGACATTACAATCATTTACAGAAGGACACCAAATTGTTGTACAATGAGAAGCAATATCACTACCCACATCTCAGTCATGGCAAGCATGGCATCTGTCAATAAATCCCTGACCTCATACACATGTGATGCAAACATCATTGCAAATTAATCCATGATGCATCCCAACAGTCAGGGTAAAATTCTTAATCAACACACAGGTGCTGTGCACCTACAAGCAACATTCCACATCAAGGGTAAAAATTATCATGAAGTAGATCCACACCCTGGCCCTACCTGTCATGTCCATCATAGCAATTGCAGTTACACATGACTAATAACATACTATGAGGCATGAATGTATCTGTCTGACAACATATGACTGTGACACAGTCCATTCTGTGGCATCACAGCAAAAGAACCGCCATTGCAGATGTACCATAACGACAACAGGGCCCCATGGACATATATGTGAGAGATTCCAGACATCATCCCATCTGCATGTCTAGCACATGGCTACGTCTAATGCATAGATATGTATCCTGGTAGCAATGTAGCACATGCAGACACAAAGGCACAAGGAATGTTGACTACACTTATGACACGTCACCCATGACAATGCACATTCCCCACTTACCAAGGGGAAGTAGTTCACTACAGCTGCTAAGGTTTTGCCATGTAAGTCACGTCACATGTATGATGAACAACTATGCATCACAAACTGCTGTGAGGCATCAGCACTCAACATACAATGGAGAGAACATGCCCATGGGTTGCCGATATCAAACTACACATCCCCAGGCACATGGTAGAGGACAGTGAGCCACATCCTACCTACCTTTGTACTGTGACATTTGGGAGGAGTGATCTGTTGGTGGAAACCAACACCCAGTCATATATGCTCCCTGCTGTGCACTTGGACTGAGGGTACGCCACAGTTTAGTCCTTGGACACAGCTCCAAATGGATGAGCACACCAGTTTGAAACACATGGTCCATCTACACCAAATTGATCCCAGACACATGAAACATCCCACATTGTGAGGGGGAGCAGTCAGTCCCTCACTCAACCACCTGGCAAAGGGTCAAGCATGAATTTGTCTTGTACTCACCCCCTTGTGGTTGCTGTGCTGCCCTCAAACTCCCATCCAACTCTGGGTTGGCCATCGCCAAAATGCAGGCCGTTGGGGGTCATAGTCCGACAGGCACCCTGTCTTCGTTGGAAGGACAGTCCCAGCTGGGCCTTCACTATCTTCCGGGCCCTACGTCTCAGGTCTCCCCACCTCTTCCGACAGTGGGTGCTCCACCAGCTGCGGACCCCAAGAGTCTACACCTTCTTGGCGATGGCTTCCCAGATCCCCTTCTTCTGATGGGCATTGGCCTGCATGGATGCAAATGACAAGACAGCATATTATGTCCACATGTCTCTTACAAAATGGCTAAGTTACAAACATGTCAGTGCACCAAGCAAATAACATCCTGTCTTGACCATCCCCTCCACCTGCGGCACATAGCAGTCACTGGGCACAGGGACATGACTACAAACACTCCCCAATAGGGTGCCCTACACACATCCCAGCTCAGGCCCTGCACGGACCAGGTAGGCCAACTGTGACTTTTGTGTGACATGAGTTAGCCACATGACCTTGAGTAGGAACACAATGGAACACATCACACAAAGTGGCAAGTGAAAGGTAAACCACCCAGTAAACAATGCACACAAACATCCACTACCTATGAATGTCACCCACTGCATACAGTCCCTATAGGTCACAGCAAGCCTAAAGACTGACCCATTGCGCTTGGACCACAATGAAGGGAGTGACATGTTGAGCACACAAAGAGTCAAGCCTGTCCATGTGTGGATATGTGCAGATACAGATGCAGGCACCAGCTACTTCAGGGGGTGGGGGTCTGTGTGTCACATCAACATTACAATACACACTTTCACACATGTTTGTTCACTAAACCCAGAGTACCTCAAGAGAAACCTGGCCATGCATTGCACATGTCCCGCACATCAGTCACAGATCACCACCCTGCCCCCAATGTAATTCCCATAATAATCAGTAGACAGAGGCTTAGGAAGCTGCATATTGGCAGTGAGTCATGATTTGGCAACATCACATGCTGTGCAGGGATACAGGGTGTGCACAGTGTCACACTTACTTGCATTGCAAAAGGGAATCAATACCATCCCAGATTTAGGCTTTTGCTGTGAGCAACAACAGACAGGCCCTGGTGTCTGTAGGCTGAGCAGATGTACCTACACAAAACACCTTATGCGACAAATCACATGAATCACAGCACATCACATAGCCTACAGCCATTTGCCATTGGGTGTCTGGGTGTAGAGCTAAGGGGCATAGTGAGTCATTACCTGGCTTCAGAACAACCATCCAACAAGGCCAGATGTGGCCAGAGATCACTGTGCAAACACAGAAAAAGCTCCAATATCAATCAACCAACACATACAACATGCATTCACCCCTCCTGCTGTCATGCAATCATATGTGACAACACATTACAAAAATCTTCTGGCAAGAGTTGCCCTGCGATGGTTGTCATGACACCTCACCTAGTCATGTGCATCCAACACAATTTGGGTCAGGCAACACTCAATACACACTCACCACATTGTCTCAGGACTCCAAACCTGTCACTTGACAAAGAACCATGCCCATGAACTCAACCATTAATGCACACTGTCAGCATCTACAAGGCTTTGGAGACACAATCTGACAAACTGGGCCTAAGCCTAGGCTAACTAAAGCAAAAGTAGCGGTACAGAGAAAAGTGTGCACATGGGGCACTTAACTGCTCCTCTGGTGCACCATAGAGCTGTTTTTACAGGGGTAGGAACTCCTCCGCAAGCTTCTCCAGCTCCCCTTCTGGCAAGAAGGCTGGGGCGGTATCACCTGTTGGATGAGGCATGATTGCTCCCAGAGGCAGTACACAGCAGTTCAGGTAGTGGAGGTCATGCTGGCAGCAGTGTCAGGAGTCAAGTAAGGGACTCAGCAGAAGATGGCAGTC
The DNA here is from genome assembly GCF_031143425.1 of Pleurodeles waltl. NCBI lineage: Eukaryota > Metazoa > Chordata > Amphibia > Caudata > Salamandridae > Pleurodeles > Pleurodeles waltl. Next base: position 1,276,176,219 of record NC_090446.1, on the reverse strand, counting down.
AAATACTCTACTGCCACAGCTGGCAGACACTGCCATTGGCTCAAAACCTCCACAGGCAGCAATGGTATCCTATGGCAAAGTATGCCATGGTAGCATACGCTTACAGCCATAACGACTTCCGCCACCGGTCGGGGACGGTTCTTAATGTCCAGTGGAGAAGGTAATTCAGCCGCCATTTTTGAGGCATACAATGTAATTAAATGCTGTTTTTGATGCATCACAAATTGGAAAATGTTGCCCTGGCAAATCTTGAGCGCTGGCCTTGTCCTGCCATGTAGGTCACTTGTTTTAGTGATCATACTGGTATGTGGTCCAGCACATGACAACATAATTGGGGGCACAGTCGCCACCCTCTCCCCCACGGGCAATCCAGGATTTGGGGCAGTGAATGAAGGTCAGAGCTGCAAGTTGCTGTCCAAATAGATGATGTGTACACATATGTGGAGAATCAAGGGGGTAACATGTTACAAATGTGTAATTGTTAGTCTTGATGTGTTCCGTGTAACATGTTTTCAGTGACTCACATCATGTCACAGTTTGTATATGACATGTATTATGTAAATTGCAAGAGGCACAATGAATGACAGCCATGTCTTCCTTTTGTCCCACATAGTTACCCTGGGTGGAGAAGGATTAAGCAACCTCCTATGTACTGTCAACTAGCAGACTTGCAGGCCATGGACAACAGACATGTAATCCAAATTTACCACTTGGATAGCCAGACAATTGTGGATCTTTGTCATCATTTGGAGCCAGATCTGATGCCAGCCGTCCATCATCCAAATAGCACACCATCCATTGCACAAGTCATGTGAGTGTTGCACTGGTCGTAGAGCCATGTCTTGAGGCGTTTCCTGAACGTCAAGAGGTATTGGGTCTGGCGAAGGTGGAGCGGTAGGGAGTTCCAGGTCCCGGCGGCTAGGTGAGAGAAGGATCTTCCTCCGGCGGTGGTGCGGTGGATGCAGGGGATGGAGGCGAGGGCGAGGATGGCGGAGCGAAGATTGCGGGTGGTGGTGTGGAAGGTGAGTCTGTCGTTGAGGTAGGCTGGGCCTGTGTTGTGGAGGGCCTTGTGTGCGTGGATGAGGAGTTTGAAGGTGATCCTCTTTGATACTGGTAGCCAGTGAAGGTGTCTGAGGTGGGGGGAAATATGGTCACGGCGTGGGATGTCCAGAATGAGGCGGGCGGATGCGTTCTGGATTCTTTGCAGTTTTTTTAGGAGTTTGGTTGTTACTCCTGCATATAGGTTTCCTCAATGTGAGGATTTTGCCCATGTGGAGGCAGAGTTCTGTGGTGTGGCACATATCCCACATGTTGTGGGAGCCATTGATGGTACCCGTGTAGCCTTGGTTTCACTGCATTGCAATGAACAGGTCTATTGGAACAGGAAGAACTTCCATTCCATCAATGTCCAAGTAGTTTGTTTGGCAGACCTCTACATTTCCCAAGTCTGTGCCCGTTACCCGGGTTCAGTCCATGATGCCTTCCTCATGAGGAACAGTTTTATTCCCCAGCTGGTGACACAAATGTACCCAGAGATAGCCTGGCTGGTTGGTAAGTAACATATGTCATGTGTGTTTATATGCTATGTCTGCTGCTATTGAGATAATGCTTTGGACTGATGGTTGCACACATGTCACATTCCCTTACTGGGGACTTGGCATATTCAAACCATCCCTCATTGTTGACAGTGGTGAGGAACCCAACTACGCCATGGGAAGTGCACTCCAAGGAGGCACATGCAAGGACACGGCGTGCAGTGGAGCAGGCTTTTGGACTCCTGAAGGCAAGATTCTGCAGCATTGACAAGATAGGTGGAACCTTCCTCTATTCAAAGTGTGTAAGATCATTGTGGCCTGCTGCATGCTCCACAACCTTGCCCTGAGCAAAAACATCCCATGCATCCCTGATGAGGGGAGCCTGTCAGTGCCACCAGGTGAGCCTCCTGAAATGCCAAGTGAGGATGACAGTGATGAGGATGAAGGTGGAGACATTTGGGCAGATCTCATCAATTAGTACTTCATTTGAGTGTAACTATGTGATGCTCTGTGAGTACTGTGACTGCATGGGGTACTGTAAGGGTCAGGATTTGTTGAGAAGGGAATTCTGTCACCATGTTACAGGGCATCTCATGCTATGCATCATACAGCCAAGGTTTGCTGGCTACGTCAGACTTGAAGATGTGACTCTCTTGAGAATCTCTTTTGTTTGGGGCAGTCACATTGCACTGTCAGTGACACAACTGAAGTTTTAAATGAGGTTTGTATATTATGTTTCCCTTCACCTGCCTAAACTCCATGCATGACACTTATTCCTTTCAGGTCTCTTCACCATGCCATCCTCATGTGAGCATTTCCGAGTTGTGTCATTGGAAGGTGGCTAGTCCGACTTGTTAAGTGGACATGGATTGATCCAGGTGCTGTTTGTCACAGATTTGGGGCATATGAGTCCCATGCCCAGGATTCTGGACAGTGATAGAGCAGGAATGTGAGCTACACAATAGACCTGTTTGCCATGGTGTGTTGGTCCAATGATCTCATGTGTTTGATCATGCGGCCTTGCAGCATGTCATCCTGTGCAATCCATTCCTTCTACCTTTACATTGTGTTGACGTTGATCCTGTGTGACCTATTAGTGTCTGTCAATGCGTTTCCTCATGGCAGGCAAGTGTGCCTGTGCCACAACACTGACACAGGTTTGCGACATTCCACCAGGTGCTTGCTCATTGTTATGGGAAGGGCCTGGGCTCAGGCTCTGGTGTACTGCCCTCTGTCTGTGCCAGGGCGTATGTTAAGTTGGCAGGACTGGTTCTGGTATGTGATAAGGGTCAAACTTGAGACAAAATCCCCTACTTGCTTTGCCTAATCTATGGGACAAGGTCTTACAGGCCTTTTCTGGTGTGATCTGGTGCACAGTAGAAATAGGATATCTGGCCTGTTTCCATATGGCTATGGTGTTCTTGCTTATGACTGTGCAGACATTCTTAACACCTTATGTGCAATACAGAACAATAAGATGTTTGATGTGACCAGACACTGATGACATTGTGTTGCTAGTCATCCTCAGCATGACACTACCTGAGACATTTCCCTTCACCCATTGTCTTCAAATGTCTTAAGCATATACATTACATGTGATTAGCATTCAACATTCCAGACCGATGAGAAAGAGAGGTAGTTGGCAATGTTTTAGTGATGAGGGTGTTTATTTACATTACAACAAAAATCAATAGTGATACAGGATGAAAAAAATCTTAAGGTGACGGGACCATTCATGGCGGATGCAATCAATAGAGTAGAGGCCACAAAATTTGGGGTCCAGAGTCTAGTGTCCTACTACCTTGGAAAATAGAAAGTGGTTAAGGAACAGTCAACAGAATGAGTGTGTGGTACACAAAGGAGTGACATCAGGAAGTGGTCAGTTGCTGGCAGTGGTTGGTGTCTTACCACCCACACCTCATCGATGAGGGGGTACTTCGTAACTACAGAGGCAGGGGTGTCTGATGCAGGTGCTTCCCCTGACAGGTCCTCCATTCCAGTGGCTGGCACCAATGAAGGGCCTTTTCTGGATGCTCCAAAGGAAGGGGTGTGATTTTATTGCCTATGCCTGCTCAGGCTACTGTTAATGTCGCTCAGCACCCCTGTTAGGAAGGCCATGTTGGAGTTGTGGGCCTCCCACTGTTCCTGCATCTCATGATGGAAATCTGTCTGTAGCTCAATGATTTCCCTGAGTTCAGTCAGTACCTAGCTCATCATGCCTTGAAAAGTTGGTAGGAACCCTAGACCTAGCTGATGGTATCTGGGCCAGGGGCATCCCCAGCTGCCTCTTGCTGCTGGACCACACCATCCCTTCCATGCACCCTATCCCCAGTGCCTGCGCCCTTGGTACAGCCTGCCCTCTTCCACTGGTTCCAGGTCCATCATTATCATGGTTGGCGGGTAGCTACTCAGGAACGTGGACTGGGGCACAAGATTTTGGAGACTGTAGTAGGGACGCAGGTCTAGGGGTGACTGGCTATCTGAGATGTTGAGTCCACGGGACTGGGAGGAGTTGATGTGGTCAGGCTGAGGCTGACCGGTATCGTCTGGCCAGGTTGCCTGTATGGGCCAGAACCTTCCTCAATGTCCAGCAGTCCAGGAGTGTTTGTTTCACTGAAGGCTTCATCCATGGGGGTAGTGGCAGTCTCCTCTGTGGTGTTTGCAGTTGCAGTATCAGTTGCAATGGCAGCACAACCTGTTGATGTGGAGAGACAATGTTAGTGGTTGTATTGTGACATCTACCTCCAATAGTTGACAGTGACATTGGAATAGGGTTATGTTCACATTGTATTTGCTGATTTCCCTTATGTGACAGGTATACACATTGTCATTTGTAGTGAGCTGACATTGTAGCCACATATCAATTCCTGTTCAGTGACGTAGCCTCAGACTGTCTGGAATCCTTAGCTGTTGGAGGGCTGGTAATAGACTTATGTCTTGCCACCAGTGCAGGTAGGACATTGACTGGGCAGGATGTTGTTTGAGTCATCTTGAAAGCTATTTGTTTGTCATGCAGACATTGTCAGAACCTTGGATGATATGTGATAGTTGTCATCCTGTGGTCAGTGCACTGTGGATGTGACTAATGCCAATGCAATGCAGCAGACATATTTTGGGGGCTTTGATCTGTGTAGGAAGTTCTTTCCAGGCAATTTGAGCTGTCCTTCCTGTCTTCATTATTTTCATCTTGGCATGTCAGCTCTAGATGGATCTGGGTGTGTTGTCACATCACAGGGTGTACCATGACCTGTGCCCTTGTCCTTCCCAGGTGTATCATGTTCATTGTGGGTTCAGGGAATGTGGCACAATATCATATGGACTGTGACATGGTGTTTGGGGTGCATGGCCTGGTCCTCCCAGAATTTTATTCAGCCGTTACTCTTATCACAACTCACAGTTCACATTGTCTGTAATTTGAGGTGAGTGGATTTTCATAACAAGTATACGAACAGGGATATTTGACTATATGCAGAGTGGACTGGGTAATTGGATTGGGTAGACAGAGCCTCCTGGCCTCAGCAGTCATGTGAATTCCTGTACTACATGCAGTTTTTCAATTTGACTCGCCCAGGTGTGTTCACATCATGAGTGGGTTTCCAGGTAAAGGTATTTTGACAGGTGTACAGTGTACTGTTGCTTGGAGTGTGAGTAAGGGATCCTCCTATGAGTATTAACCATTTCACTCCATGTACTAAACACACACTGTAGAGCTGTCCTCCTGTCAGGTAAGTACAGGTCAAAGGCTGAGTAGAGAGATAATGGTCATAGTAGCAGAGAACACAGTTGTAGCTGGGTGTAGTCAGAGTCTCAGTGCCTCCTGGCCTTAGTATTCCTGTCATTGCCTGTTCTACCCTCACACTATACAGGTGAGATCCCCTCAGGTGAGTACAATTGAATGGCTGATTAGAGGGAGAATGGTCATAGTAGCAGAGAATACAGTTGTGACTGAGTGTAGTGAGAGTCTCTGTGCCTCCTGGCCTTAGTATTTCTGTCATTGCCTGTCCTACCCACACACTATATAGATGAGATCCCCTCAGCTGGGTACACTGTAATGGGGAGTTGACAAACAAGGTAATTTTGATTATGCTACACTCTTCTGGTTTTAGTGATTGTAGAACGGTACCTGCTGGGACTCGTAGTGCTACAACCACTATATAAAGATATTGTTCCCCCAGGTGAGTCTACTTGATCTGTTGGAGGCCAGACAGGGGTCTATGGACAGATGAACACTGGCTTTTGAGTGGAGTGACATTATAGGTGGCAAGAGGTGATCAGTGAGCATGCATGCCAATATATTTTGGTGCCATTTTTGTTGTTGTGACTTACCCGACTCCACTCCCCCAGGTATTCCTGTCAAGCCCTCAGGATGCAAGATGGCCAAGACCTTCTCCTCCCATGATGTTAGTTGTAAGGGAGGAGGTGGGGGACCACAAGCTGGTGCCTGGATGCCATTGGAATGAACCTTCCACCTGAGGTCATTCCACCTCTTCCTGATGTCGTCCTTTTGGAGTGGGTAGCTGCCTACAGAATTCACTCTGTTGACTATCCTTTGCCACATTTCCATTTTCTGAGCGAAGGTAGTTTGCTGGACTTGGGCTCCAAATAGTCGTGCCTCTACTTTGATAATTTCATTCACCATGACTCTTAACTCGTCATCTGTGAAACGGAGACTTTTCTGTGGTGACATGGTGGTGGAAAACAAGAAAACAAATACAATGGTTAAGAGCTGTGTAATGAGGAGGTGAAGGGGTAAATGGAGTGTAGAGGTGCAAATATGTGTGGTGGGGGTGTGTTGAGGGTGTGGGATATGTGCTTAGTGCAAGTTAGAGGGGTGCCTAATCTATGGTTGGTAAAGTCTTTGGGCAGCGCTCTGGCTTATGTTTGGCATGGAGATGCAAAAGATTGGGTATGTGAAGGGGTATGTTTTAAAGTGTGGTTTGCAGGTGTGTCAAGTGTGTGAATGTGTGTCAGCTGTGCTGCTTTCAAATACATTGAATGTGGTGTTGTATGTTACCATGGTGACCACCACCATTCGTACCACCATTGTAAGACTGTCATGGCAAGACTGCCATTGTGATTTTCAACTTGTAACAGTTTTGGTGGTTGGTTGACAGACTGGAGTGCCAGTGGTCAGACTGCCTATTTGCCTATTGCTTGCCCTCCAGAGTCCTTGGGTGGTCTGATTTTTGGCTGGCTTTTGGCGGGCCTGCCTGTGTAATTCTTAATATGGCAGTCTTTTGGCAGCCGCCACCATGGCGGTCTGGCAGTCCAAGCACCCAACTTAAGTGCTGATTATGAGTTTGGCAAGTGGGAACACGCATCTGTCAAACTCATCTGTCAAACTCCCAACTCCCAAACTCCCAACGGGGTGGTCGCCGCAATGCTGATGACCTCCCCACTGGCCTCATTATGACTTTCCCACTGGGCTAACCAGCAGAAACCAAGGTGTGTTCTCAGCTTTTATTATTCATGTTTCAGTCAATAAAGTTCAAAATTAAGCATACATAAACTGTTTTATTATTGTAGTGTATTTCATGTCTTATGGGTTTCAAGTAACAATGCATTTTTCTATGCCTTACCTTGCTGAAGTGGTTGCATGGTTTTAATTATCTGGTGGAGTTTTACATTGGAAATTAGATTGTCTTATTATTGTACTGTATCTTGTACATTTTATAGCTTTAAACTAACAATGTATTTTTTCTATATTGAATCATGCTAAAGTTGTTGTACAGTTCAAATTAAGGGCCAGATGGAGGTAGCTGTTTGCATGTCGCAAACTGCGAAAAGCGCAGTTTGCGCCATGCAAACAGCCTAACGCGATGCTTATCCCCAAATTGCGAATCAGTACCGACTCGCAATTTGGGGATTCGACTTGCAAATAGGAAGGGGTGTTCCCTTCCTATTTGTGACCGCATCGCCATGCTGAGTTGCTTTGTGACCGCGAATGCGGTCGCAAACCAACTCGCAGTTACCGCCCACTTGAAGTGGGTGGTAACTCATTCGCAAAAGGGAAGGGGTCCCCATGGGACACCTTCCCCTTTGTGAAAGCCGAAAAAAATGTTTTTTCAGAGCACCACTGCCTACTCTGAAAAAAACGAAACCAAATGGTTTTGGAAGTTTTTCTTTTTGCAACTCGTTTTCCTTTAAGGAAAACGGGCTGCAAAAAGAAAAAAAAACCTGCTTTATTAAAAAAGCAGTCACAGACATGGAGGTCTGCTGACTACAGCAGGCCACCATCCCTGTGAGTGCATGGACTCGCTATGGGGTCGCAAACTGCGACCCACCTCATTAATATTAATGAGGTGAGTCTTTGCGACCCCATAACGTGTCGCAGAAGGTGTCTGAGACACCTTTCTGCATATGGTTTTGCGAGTTGCAAATTGCGAGTCGGTATGACTCGCAATTTGCAACTCGCAAACTTTTACTTACCTACATCTGGTCCTAAGTTTACAATAACCATATGTCTGCCACACAGTGGTTGTAGAGTAACTTGTTCACCTTGGTTGGGTGATGATATAAGGGTTTTCTGCAAAGTCAAGCCATGTTATGAAATGTTGCCTTTCTTGAAGAAAGGTGAAGTTACTTTTGTTTGACCGACATCATCTTAGGTTAGTTTACTTTTAAGCAGACTTATTTTTCTGAATCAGGAGGTCCTACCAAAGCTAGTCTCTCTCTTTGTAGTATGTGACTTCCAGTGGTAAGGAACTGCAGCAACTCCGGACTCTAAGCAACAGATGGAACATTCTCTCAGTGTTGTGCACTTTATCTAAATAAAATTGCCAGCCCACTTGTGTGGCTGGGCCTAGTGCCCGCAACAGGAACAGATCAATGAGTGTCCCTTTGTGAGGACTCCCACTGATATTAGTTTGATCCGTTCATGTTGCGGGCACTAGGCCCAGACACAGAAGTAGAGCAGCATTTTTTGGGACTAAGTGGTTAAACGCTGGATTTAAATAATTTTGTGGGGTACTATTGATTCCAGAAGTTCACATAGCAGAAATACAAGGAAAATGTGCAATTTTAGGCAAAGTTTGAGTTTGCAAGGGCTTCTGGGTAAGAAAACATGGCAAGAGCCATACAATTCACCCCACATGGTACTACCCTGGGTGTCTAGTTTACATAAATGGCTAGGATTGGTAGGTTTTCCTGTGTGGCTGCCGAACCCAGGTCCAAAACCTACGGCTACCCCTTTTGTTGATGTTGCCACATTGCATCTTAGATCCCACTCTTTGGCGAACACTAGGCCCAACCACACAGGCGACATGCAAGCAGATTCCAGTACTTTGAGGGATCAACACCAATCACCCTTTAGTTCCCCCTGGTGTCTAATTTACAAAAATATCTATAGTTGTTTGATTTTCCCCAGAAACAATGTACACTCTGGCAGAGAAGGACAGAAAATACAAATGTTACTGTACAACCATCTATTCCTCACATATGTGCACATACTGGTTGGATTTGGCATGCGGGAAAGTGAAAAGTTTAAAAAGTAAATTCTATTAATAAAAGATTTCACAAAAATGAAATTCAGTTTTAATAATTGAAAGTTCGGAATCCTGAACCAATGACTCACAGCTCGTGAGCTGTAAAGTCACATGATGGCACCAACCTCTTCATAGGCCATTCACACACCTTCCATGCGTGAGACACACTAAACTATTCACATTGCCAGTCGCAGGCCCAGCACATCACACTAGCATTGAACTGCCCATCACTTTTATACGCCCACGTGACTGACACAGACATCACTCATCCTGGCAGCTGATGGAGTGTGTGTAATGGCGTTTGGCTGCCAATGTGTGTGTAGTGACCAGCAGCAAGTCACTTCAAACACTGCCAAATGCCAGCTCACACACACCACCAGCCGGAGGCCAACATACACACTGCTGGTGCACACACCACCAGCCAAATGCCATTTTTGACACAACAATCACACCGCCTGGAAACTTGCTGCTGGTCACAACACAAACACTGGCAGTCAAACACCAGCCCACACACTGCTAGTCACACACACCACCAGCCAAACATCAGTTCACACACATCAGCCAAGTGCCAGGCTACACACCACCAGCCAAGAGGCAGTGCGCAAACACCACCAGCCAAGCACCAGTCTGCACACATTGCCAGCCAAGTAGCAGTCCATGCACAACTCCAGCCAATTGCCAGTCTACCCACACCAACATCAAATTTTTTTTAACAAACAAGAAAACACAACCAATTTGAAGGAGGTGAAAAATCATCTATGACTACAAACAAAACAGGTCTAACTAAATACATCAAATAACCGCCTACTGTGAAACTGAACAAAAAACATTGAACAATACAAACCAGGCAGTTCACTCCCAATACTTGAGTTGTGTATGGTACGATTTAAAACAAGTTGGCACACATAGCCCAGGATTGGGAGAACACTTGGGCAGTAGATACAACTCTCCTTCCCCATGTCTCTTGAGACACAGACACTACATCTCCTACAGGTAAAGGGTTTTTTGGGTGTGGGAGAAATTGAATCAGGAAAGTGGTGATCTTTCAATCTAGCCACATCCTCCACCACTACAACTCGAGGAACACTTGCCTGCTCAGCTACAATAAGACAGCCTGTTACAGATCACTGAAACTAAACAAAGTTATCTTTGAATCTGGAGAGCAATCCTTGAATACAACAAAAGCATTGAAGGTTTCCAAATGAAGCAAATGAACAGCCAACTTCTCATTCCAAATGTATGATTTATGAACAGCAGTGTTAGGCTCTAATGTCTGATCTACTGTATCTACACCACCCATGTGCTTATTGCAGTCACAGGTGAAGTACTTTCATCATGAATGGATGTCAGCATGTGGACATCTCTCAGGTCTGAAAATTTCACAGCTAGAAGTTTATCACTATGCAAAACACTGCACTTTCTCCTCTTTTGGGTAACCTTTATGGTTTGAGTGGATTACTTTGAACAATTTCTTGAACAATTGTACACCATTGTAGAAGTTATCTACATATAAATGAATGGTGACCTTTGTTAAATAGTCCTCAACCAAGTTCCCACACATTTTTTTTACTGACTCCAAAAGTGGATAGACAACCATGAGGGTCAATAGTAGAATCCCTACCAGTGTACACCCCTGTGATTATAGACATAGCCAGTACTACTTTCAGACAGCATAATTCCATAGCATCCCCTCCTGCGAGGAATGTACTGTCTTAAAACCATAATCCCTTGGACAGGACCAAAGACTCATCCACTGCTATTTCTTTCCATGGAACATAGACCTCTGAAAAGCAATCTACAAAATGATCAAGGACAGGCCAAATCTTGAAGAGATGGTCACAACCTGGATGATCCTGTGGCAATATTGATGCATTATCAGCAAAATGCAGCATCTGAAGCAGAAGCAAATGACAATCACAACTCATGGTTGCAGGAAATATAGCACTTGTCAGGACTAGTAGGTGATATATAAATAGCAACAGCTTCCTTAGCAATCGAGTCAACAAAATTAAACCCCAGAACCTCTTTAGCTCATATAGCCTTGTGGGAGTCCATCAGCTAGCTCTAGAGTAGGGCTTAAGTCTGGCACTGTTGTCCCTCAAATACTGTTCAGGTAAAAAGTTTTCAGTATTGACGCTACACCCTGCAAGACCACTAAAGGCAGGCAACACATGATGCACCATATTTGGGGCAACCCACATTTAAGCACTTCCAATGGGAAGCCTGTCATCCCCAGAGTGCAGTCCAGATTCCTCTTCTACACTATCACCATATCAGTGTCCTCCTCTAAAAGAGGCACCTCCTCCACACTGACAATGTATTTATTTATTTATTTAAGACATTTGTGGAGCATGAAAGTCACCTAACAGGTATCCTGGCAACAAATTCAACCAATCATGAATCAACTGCAACACTGAAGAGGAAGTGATATTAAGAATCAAAGTGCACAAAAAAAAAACATTTTCAAAGTCCTTCTAAAGCATAGGAGATCAGTTGAGTTTGTGAGGAAAGCAGGGAGCTCTTTACAGAGCTGGGCAGCGTACATCAGAAAGGCACATCCACTGTAGCTAGACTTCTTAAAGTTAGAAATACAGACGAGGTTGGTTGATGAAGAGCGGAGGCCTCTCCCCGGTGCATATTTTGGGAAACTGTCCTGAAGTGCGTCGGGCCACAGTCCTGAAGGGCCTTGAAGACAATACAGGGGGCTTTAAAAATTATCCTCTGCCTGACCAGAAGCCTAGTGAAGATCCTTCAGTGCTTCCAAAGCGGTTGATCTTCTGGGTCTGTCCACAGCCAATTTGGCTGCTACGGCGTGAACTCAATGAAGTCTTTGCAGCAAGTAGTCAGGGCTCCTAAAAGGAGTGCTTTACAATAATCCAGCCTGCTCAGGACCACAAAATGTAGAACCAGAACTGTGGCAGATGGAGGTAGCATAAGAAGGAGTTTTTTTGCAAGCCTCGTAAAAGTGAAATGCAAGTCCCAGCTACTTTGGTAATGTGACCCTCCAGGGATGATTTGCTGTCGAAGGTCAACCCTGGGTTACAGATGGAGTCTGAAAGGGAAGGCTCTTTCTAAGTGGGTGGAGGCCAAAACTTGGTTGGAAGACTAAAATGAACTTTGTTAGCTGTGCAGCACAGAAGCTCAGTTTTGTCTCTGTTATATTTCAAGGAGTTAGCTTTCAGCCAGATAGCAATGTCCTTCATGCAGTTGTGAAAGACCATATTCTAAGCCTGGAGGTCGCTGTCCAGTTACAGGATTAGCTATGTGTCATCAGCATAATTAACTTTGTGAATGTTAAGGGTCACCAAGGGTCTCATAAAAAGATTTCAACAAAATGGGGATAAGAGCCGACCCCTAGGGGACACCATACTTAACATCCTTAAAGGCAGATGAGTAAGTAGGAAAAGGGACGGCATAGCAATGCTCTGACAGACAGGATTGCATCCAGTTTGATGCATTGCCTTTTATTCCGGCTAAGGCGAGTCTCTCTAGAAGGATATTGTGGTTTACTGTGTCAAAGGCGCCATCAACTACAATTCGAAGCTCATCCATGGCAGTGAGGAGGGCCAATCCAGTTCCATATCCAGGCCTAAAGCTGAACTGTTCCTTTTTGAGCAGAGTCTTATGTTCAAAACAGTGAGATAACATTTTACTGATGTAGCGCTCCAGTAACTTAATTGGGAAAGGCAGCAAAGAAATTGGCCTATAGTTGCCAGGGATAGCCAGGTTTAAGGATGATTTTTTCAAAAATAGGGGAGACAATAGCTTTTTTCCAAGTATGTGGGACTGTGCCAGCATCCAGAGGTTGGTTACAGATTTGGCATAGTAATGGGAAGGATTCTTCTGCTAGGTCTTTCCAAATCTTTTTAGGGAAGGGATCATGGGGAGACCCTGAAGATACTGAATTAGCCAGGGACTGAAAGCAGTCAGCAGTGATGGACTTGAATTTCTCCACAGTGCATCTAGGGGTACTCGAGGAGCTGGATAATTTGGGTGAGCTATCTGGTACATAAGAAAAATAATCGGTGATCAAATTACTATTGGGAACTATTTCAGAAATGGGGAGGCTTGTAGGGAAAAGGAATTTATTAATGTCCTCTAAGATATTCTTTATCTTTTCCTCAAAACATGTTGCAGGCTTATTGCATAGATCCTGAAATGGAGTAAAATACCTTTACAAACAATCTGGTTTCGATAACTCCCGCATAATGTCAAAAACCTTTGAGCATTATTAGGGGCTGTAAGAAGTCTGTTTTGGCTCCATTGATCATTTTCTTAGAGTCATGTAAGGGTGAGTTTAGCTGTGCTGTGTCATCTTCTGTCCAAGATCTATACCATTTTCTTTCAGCTTTTTTACAGGCTATCTTTTTATTGTTTGAGAGAATAATTGTACCAAGGGGTGAAGGGGTGGTACGCTTCGCTTTCTCCTTGATTGCAGGGGGAATTTCAGCATCTAGAAGTTCCAAAATCTTTTTATCCTTAATTGTATAATATACGATGAATGGTCTCTCTGGGGCAAACGAGGTGGAGAGGTTAGATAACCCCTTCCAGAAAGAGCTGCTCAGTTTGTGCCGTGCCCTGCATAACTGAAATAGTATCCACCTTTTTGGCGAGTCTAAATTAGCTTACATGGAGATGAAAGGTTATCAAGGCATGCCCTGTCCAGCAGAGAGGAAGAGTATCCAAAATGGAGACTAGCTGCTCTGAGGCAAAAATTAGATATTTGGCCACTAGATTGAGTAGGGCCAATACCATCTGATGAAGTCCTAAGAGCTGCATAGTTCTCTATAAGCAGGAGAAGGGGGATATTCCTCTGCTCACGTATTAAAGTCCCCTCATACAAGGAAATTGGAGTGGGCCTGTGCTTCATCATCAGGTGATTACTCTCAGACAGAAAACTCACTGCCAGAATCTTGCCTAAAATACAGAGTCAGTCTCAGAACCGGGGTCAGTAGCAGTCAACCTGCACTCAGCCATAATGCTTGCTAGTAAAAGTAATGCAACAAATAAGTCTACACTATTTGCATTTAGTAGTCTGGAAGGAAAATGTAATCGATACAAAGTACATAAAAGACCTTTATATGACCTATATATTACCACTCACATGCCAGAGACAGCAAGACTGTGGATCAAGCACCAAAGAAGTCCCACTGGAAAGGAAAAAAACACATTCAACATATCACAAGGCAGTATAGAAATTGCACAAATCAATACATTACTTTGAAAGATAATCTCACAAAAAGCTAAAGATTCAAACATTAGCACAGCAGTCAAAAAACATTTTACAAACAGGCCAAAGATACACATTAGATGAAAAGATTACAAAATGACTTGCGTACCAACCACAACTTCACAAACTACAGATATGCCAAAGCTGTCCCCGGAAACAGGATTCACCACCAAGACGAAGGAAACAATTGGCTCTACAATCAAAAGAAATTGATATTCCCCTGAAAGGAGGTGGGTCAATGGCAAAAAAATGACACTCCCGGATTGAAGCAAACCTTACTCCAGAAGCAGAACCCCTACCACGTCCATGACCTTATTCCCAGGTGACTCAAGTGTTACCACCCACCCTGACTGACTCTTGCCCAAGAATGGCTGAACTAACCCCTGGGGGCCAAAACATGAAAAAAATATTGTCCACCAAAGGAAGCGACCCTTGCCTATGGGAAGTGCCTTGAAATTACTGAAAAAAATGAATCCTGCCTTAAACATGGAAATATTATTGGCCCCCAATGGGGAGCTACCCTTGCCAAGGAGCCACTCCCCCAACAAAAAAGCCATGGTGGTATTGCAGTCTGGATTCCTGCTCCACAATTACAGCCCCACCTGCGATTGTGGAGCAGGAGTATTCTACAGACAGACACAGGGGGAAATGAAAAAAAAAACTCTTTCTTTTTACCCGTGTGTGTTCGGTGTCCAATACCCCCCCCACTAAGGAGAAGGACTTACCGAACAGGCGTCATCTCTCCTAGACATGCTGGAAGCAAATGGCTTCAGCACGCTCCCGGCACCATCTGATGATGTTGGCACGCTGTCCATGGGCTGATGTCATCAGATCACTGAGGGAGGGGCTGGGGTGGCAGCGGAAGCACTTCTTCTGCCACTTCCAATGGAGCCACGCTGTGGGGTGAGCGCCTTTATATAACCATCTGCTTGGCGTTCATGGCTTTACACCTAAATATCTTGCACAGAAAATGCTCAATTACTTGGCTCTGGCCTGATTTAAAAATAGATAACTACAGATAACAACATTCCACAAAATATCCTCTTTTACCTGATCCTCCTTTGGCCACACACCTAAATATGGAACTCTTTACCAATGTTTATTAGAATGCTTAACTATTACAATGTATTTATGTGCTCCTTGATATTTCACCTGCTAGGGTAATACCTTTAGATTTATATTACTATTCTCTATTTTACAATGTCCTTTATAACTTCTCTAAGGGACTTTGAGTTATTTTCTTTAAGACTAAAAGGGCTACTTCTTTTAGGAACAGTGTTCCTGTTTGTTTTCTTGAATTGTGATATAATGTCTCTGGAAACTTGATCTTTTGCTCACAAACTGTATTTGCATAGCTCATGTAACTGACTCTCACTTGGATTTGACTGAGCTGCAAAAGTCTAATGCAATCTGATATCATCCAGAGTTTCATTTACGCTTATATAAAATTCTGTATAAATAGATATATCCAGCTCAAAAATAGGAGAAGTTGAACAAGGTGATGGACTAACCACCAATAAAAAATGTAGTTCAGGGTATTAAATCATTTCTTGTGATCCTCACAAAGAGGCAATGAAGACTTTACAGATGGATTAACAAGCATGTTGCTATCATGGATACAAAATAAAGGTCTGCATTGAATTATCAAATGAGATTTCAAATGCTTTGGATAAGATACATTGGGAGAGTGAATTACTCAAATGTCTTTCTTTGCTGTGCTTTCTGAGCATCCTGAGATTGTCTAGAACAGTACCAATCCCATAGATCTGCCTGTGTCCCTGATGCATGTCTATATACTGGCCTGTTGTTGGACCTGGCCCTCTCTGCAGGGTTACACCCAAACCTTTTACCTTCCTCCTCCATATTTGTGGTGGTCTCGTTTTTGCTGACCTTAGGACTCCGTGCACTTTACTAGCACTTTACTACTGCTATCCAGTGCTAAAGTGCTTTTGCTTTCTTCTCTAAACATGGTTATATTGGAGTATCCATAATTGGCATATTTAATGTACTTATAAATATCTAGTAAATTGGTACTACATGTACCCAGCATCTGTAAATTAAATGCTACTAGTGGACCTGCAGCACTGATTGTGTCACCCGCATACATAGCCCTGTAAATATGTGTCAGGTCTGCCATTGCAGAACCTGTGTGTGCAGTTTAAACTGCAATTCCGACATGGCAAAATAAACCTTTTGCCAGACCTAAACCTCTCTTTTTAATACATATAAGTCACTACTAGGCTAAGCCCTGGACAGACCAGTGGGCAGGGTACAATGTATTTTAAGAATAGGACGTTCACTTTTAAGTTTTACATGTCTGATAGTAAAAAGCACTTAAATTCATTTTCACCACTGCAAGGCATATCTCTCCCATATGATAACATTGGAATTGCCTTATTATTAATTTTTATGAGTATAATTTCCAAATGGGAAGAAATGTCATGATCGGTGTCTCTGGAATCACAATTTAAAATCCTATCTATTGGTGAAGTCAGACTTTAAATTATGTGAGAAATTGGATTGTTGGTTTACTTCGGTGTAAGCCCTGGTCAAGCAGCAACCACTGTCACGTTGTAGATGCTCCTCAGACTTGGTGCGATGCAAATGGGAGTCCACCTCCTGACACCACCAAGTCACCGATAAAAACCACGGTGCATTGGAGTAATCAGGTGAGGGAAGGAAGGGGAAGGAACAGCAGGGAAGGGATATCTGTAAGGAGAAGAATACACAGCGTTAATATCACATTAGCCTGTCTATTCTCGCAATGTCTCGCTAAAGCACCAACGACCGTACCTGCCAATATCTCCTGAGGGCAGGACTAGTCCAACGCCTGTCTATGCTCCATCTGAATCATAGAAGGACGCCACAGGCCAACGATGAACACCGATAATCTCTTATGGGTTGTTGAACACCCACTCTTGTACAAGATAGACATAAAATAGTGAGGAAACAATACGAAGAGAGAGAAGAAAAAGAATGACGGTAAAACCCAACTCGGGCTCCTTTCTATAACTCAGTTAAAACACTGAGCCTCATATCATAGTCACGCAAATGGTAGAAATGACCCATTCTTTCTACACCATGTACTGAAAAGCAAAAATGTCCCGGCAGTTCAATCCCCGCAAAAGTAAACATTAACACTGCGTCACAGCAGAATAAAAATGTTCTCCAGCTATGAAGACAACAGTTCATGAGTAACGAACAGTTCAAATAAAGGAACGCCGTGCCTCGGATATTAACTGTGTCCTGGTCGAACAGGATAGTGGGAAAAAGGCGAGGGAATCCGGCACCAGATCGCCTCACCGCTTACCACCTCTCCTTCATGTTTCGAAGATCCAAATGGAAGAACTCGAGACTCCCGACGATATCGGGAATATCCAATACTTGAGGGAAACAGGAGAAAAACAAGTACTCCACTGGAAGCAGAACGAGAATCCACCCTCGGGAACGCCGTCAACAAGAGCCCTCGTTGACCATCCGACTTTGATCTGGGAAACGAATAACGCACAACGCTTCCTGGATGTGCGTGGTTTTATGCGACCTCTTCCGGCGATAGGCGTCATGGGATATGTAGTCCAGAAGTACTACAATATGCCGATCGTCAATGCAGGCACCGCGGTTAACTCCTGACAGTACGCCCGCCTCCAAAGCGCCTCCTCGGACCAGGCTTAGAGGGATGACGGGCATGAAACAGCCGCACAGCCCTAGGGGCATGGACATTGCGTTCCGGCTCCCATGAATCATCCTCGGCATTGTACCCCTTCCACGGAACCAAGTACCACAGCTTACCCCCCCGTCGTTTGGAATCCAACACTCTGCGCACCTCGTATTCCAGCTGCCCATCTCTGACCACCGGAGGCACCGCCTGCCGGGTCGCTGAAAGGGCCGGTTTCAAAAGGCTGCAATGAAACACCGGATGGATCCGTAAGGAAGCAGGTAAGTTGAGACGATAAGCCACAGGGTTTATCTTGCGTAACACCACATAGGGACCAATGTAACGAGGATGAAAGACGCTACGCATCTTGAAGCGTATATACTTCGTGGAAAGCCACACTCTATCGCCTGGCTGATATGCCGGTCCCTCACGCCGATGTTCATCACCCCATTTCTTATACTGTTCTTTGGCTTTCTCCAGATTGAGTCGTATCTTCTTTTGCACGGATTGGAGATTCTTAATCACAGCATGAACCGTAGGTTGATCCGTGACATCCCTAGGTATGGTTATGGGCAACATCTCCGCGTGGAAACCCGTGTTAGCACGAAAAGCAGACTCCCGTATCGAGCTATGCCAAGCATTGTTGTATGATAGTTCGGCAAGCCATAGCAACGAAACCCAGGATTCTTGAGCGTCCTTTGCATAGCACCTCAGATATTTTTTCAGGGTTTGGTTAAGGCGCTCCGTCTGGCCATCGGTTTGTGGGTGGAAGCTGGTGGACAGGGCGGATTCAATACGCAGAACCTTACACCACATGCGCCAAAACCTAGCGACAAACTGGGGGCCTCTGTCCGAGATAATGGTTCTCGGTAGACCGTGTAACCGCACCACTTGAGACAAAAGTAGGTGGGCGGTTTGACTTGCTGTAGGCAGATTTTTACAAGGGAGAAAATGACCCATCTTGGTAAGACTGTCGATTACCACCATGATAGCGTTGTACCCCTGGTCCATTGGTAATCCTACCACAAAATCCACGCTAATGGTTTGCCATGGCTTATCCGGAGTGGGCAAAGGCATCAGTCTGCCCTGGCTCTTCGCGTTTTCTCCCTTGGCTCGTGCACATATCTCACACCGAGCCACCCAGGCCGCAACGTCTTTAGCCCAACCTTCCCACCTGAAATGTCGTTGAACAATTTGCGCAGTTTTGGTGTAACCAGGATGACCAGCCGTTACCGCATCATGACACCAATTGAAGGCTTGCACTCGGAGTTCTTGTGTTGGCAAATACAAACGATTACATTGCAACGGTATTCCATGCTTAAGGGTACGGTCCTGACTTAGTTCTGCCCATTTCTTCCACTGAGCAGCAGACTTATGCTTAGAAACCTTTTCTAGGAAATGGGAGATGTGAAGGGCGCAAAGCACTCTTTCGGGTTTGATGATTGCTTCCTCGGGTCTTGAAACTATGGTTCTCACGTCCTCTTGTCGGGACAGTGAATCTGCCTTGCGATTGTCAACCCCAGGACGGAAGGTCGCCACAAACTCATATTCCGAAAAAAACAGCATCCACCTCATTTGCCGCTGGGTAAGTTGTCTTGCCTCCTTCATATACTGCAGATTGCGATGATCAGTATACACCGTGACTGGGTGTTGAGCTCCCCAAAGGTAGTGTCGCCATTCCTGAAATGCCTTTTTGATGGCTAGCAGTTCCTTTTCTGCCACCGTATAGTTAAGTTCCGCAGAAGATAGCTTCCTGGATAAGAACGCAACAGGATGAAGCTGTCCGGTGGTTTTGTTTCGTTGTGATAACACGGCACCAATCGCTATATCAGAGGCATCTGCCTCAACGATGAAAGGTGCATCTGGCTGTGGATGTTGAAGTATAGATGCGGAGCAGAAGGCCTGTTTCAAAAAGCAAAAAGCCTCCTCTGCCTCCTCTGACCAAACAAAAGACACACCCTTTCTTAGCAACCTTGTTATAGGTGACACCATGTGGGAAAAATGAGAGATGAATCTTCTGTAATAATTAGAAAACCCAAGGAAGCATTGCACGTCTCTCATACTAGTGGGTACTGGCCACTCCTGAACAGCCTGTATTTTTCTTGTCGACATGCAAAACCCCTCGGGGCTTAAATCCACCCCCAAGAACTCAACCTTCCGGACATGGAACTCCCATTTGCTCAGTTTGCAAAAAAGGCTATGCTGTCGCAATGCTTGGAGTACTAAGGAAACATGGTCAAAGTGGCGCTCCAGGGATGTGGAATACACCAGAATGTCATCTATGTAAACGATCACGAAATGGTCTATGTATTCCTTGAGAACATCGTTCAGAAAATACTGGAATGCCGCCGGGGCGTTACACAACCCGAACGGCATTACCAAGTACTCAAACAGGCCATAACGGGTTTTGAACGCCGTTTTCCACTCGTCCCCTTCGCGGATTCTGACCAGATGGTAAGCTCCCTTCAGGTCCAACCTTGTATAGATTACCGCCTCTTTCACCTGGTCCAATAACACTGGGATGAGAGGAAGAGGGTATCTATTCCTCACCGTATTCTTGTTCAGCATTCGATAATCGATGCAGGTTCTCAACTCTTTATTAGCTTTAGCTATGAAAAAGAGTGGAGAGGCTGCCGGAGAACAAGACGGTCTAATGAACCCGATCTCCAGGAAGTGATCCAAGTATTTTCTCAAATGCTTGGTTTCTGGGTCTGATAGAGCATAAACCCTACAAGAAGGAAGGAGAGCTCCAGGGATCAGATCTATCTTGCAATCATACATACGATGGGGTGGCAATGTCTCAGCCTGACCCTCGTCGAACACATCCTTGAACTCGACATAAACGGAGGGCAATATCACTGTTTTCTCCACCACTGTGGCCAACTGTAACCCTTGAGCCAACGCTAACGTGGGGGGATCGTCGTACAAGAAGCAGCTATTCTCACACATCGAGGACTGAAAAACTAACCGTCTTGGTTTGCCAATCGATAAAAGGATTGTGTTTTCTTAACCAAGGCATTCCCAAAATAATTTCGTACTGAGGAGCCTCTATTATATTCAGCCTGATTCTTTCTTTATGTTCCGGAGATACCCCATTGAAGATCAAACCAATGTCCTCCGTATGTTCTGAGAGGGGCCCAGATTTCAGCGGTGTACCATCAACCGCCAATACTATTTCGGGGTCCTTTCTCTGAATGCTAGGAAGTCCCAATCTCCTAACCACCCCTGCATCTATGAAATTTCCCGTGGCTCCGGAGTCTATCATCGCCCATACTGGATGCTTTCGTTCTTTGTTCACCAACTCTACTGATAACAAAAGGTGGGACGCTTTTTCTTCCTGTGGAAAAAGGGTTAAGGAAGTTAACCGTAGCACCGGTTGGGGTTCTGTAAAGGGCAAAACCTCTTTCTCAGATGTCTTTCCTGACATAACCGCCACCTTTTGAGTGGGGGAGTAGGAGAATCTCTTTTTAGGTTTGAGGGGACACTCTCTTACATAATGACCCTTCCTGCCGCAATACATGCACAACCCCTGTACCCTCCTACTCTCCTTCTCAGACTTTGACAAGGGTGCCCTAACGGCTCCCACGTCCATAGGCTCCCCACCTATCTCATTGGGAGTAGAAGCAGATCGCACCTCCCTTTCTGGAATGCCAGGTCGCCTATCACCCGCTCTACGCTCTACCCCTCTTTCTGCTAATCTGTGGTTCAGTCTCAGGGTAAGATTCACAAGGTCTGTTCAAGTGGAAGGCTGCGGATCTATTTGAGCGAGTATATCCTTCATGTCGTCTCGTAAGCCTTGATAATAGAGAGACATTCTCTTCTCCTCTGGCCACCCTGATTCCGCCACCAGTCTATTGAAGGTCGTAAGATAAGTGACCAGATCAGACCTCCCCTGCCTCAGCTCCAGTAATTCCCTATCAGCACTAAAAGTGGTTGTTCTATGATCAAACACCCTCTCGAAGGCAGTCCGAAAGGCATTCCAATCCGATAACAAGGGGTCATCGTTCCTGACTAATGGCACGGCCCAATTAGCTGCGTCTCCAGAGAGATAAGAAATAGCGAAAGCTACCCTGGAAAGGTTAGAGGGAAAAGACGCGGGTTTACAAGAGAAATGTAGAGACAACTGAGTCAAAAAGGCCTGAATTTTCTTGGGGTCCCCCGAAAACCGTTCTGGGCTGGCTAAAGGGATAGGAGGGGAGACATTCACGGTTACCTGTGGTGTGGATGCTGAGGCGTCGAAGGGATTCCTAGTAAGCTTTTCTACCCTTTCTTTTAAAGCCGCTGCCTCAGCCCTAGAATTAGCCAACTCTTGTTGTACTACTACTAACGCCTGTAATACATCATCCATAGATGCCATCTTTGTATCACACCGAGCGGGAGGAGCGTTATTCGTAGGTGCGTTATTCTGTCACGTTGTAGATGCTCCTCAGACTCGGTGCGATGCAAATGGGAGTTCACCTCCTGACACCACCAAGTCACTGATAAAAACCACAGTGCATTGGAGTAATCAGGTGAGGGAAGGAAGGGGAAGGAACAGCAGGGAAGGGATATCTGTAAGGAGAAGAATACACAGCGTTAATATCACATTAGCCTGTCTATTCTCGCAATGTCTCGCTAAAGCACCAACGACCGTACCTGCCAATATCTCCTGAGGGCAGGACTAGTCCAACGCCTGTCTATGCTCCATCTGAATCATAGATGGACGCCACAGGCCAACGATGAACACCGATAATCTCTTATGGGTTGTTCAACACCCACTCTTGTACAAGATAGACATAAAATAGTGAGGAAACAATACGAAGAGAGAGAAGAAAAAAAATGACGGTAAAACCCAACTCGGGCTCCTTTCTATAACTCAGTTAAAACACTGAGCCTCATGTCATAGTCACGCAAATGGTAGCCTCGGATATTAACTGTGTCCTGGTCGAACAGGATAGTGGGAAAAAGGCGAGGGAATCCGGCACCAGATCGCCTCACCGCTTACCACCTGTCCTTCATGTTTCGAAGATCCAAATGGAAGAACTCGAGACTCCCGACGATATCGGGAATATCCAAGACTTGAGGGAAACAGGAGAAAAACAAGTACTCCACTGGAAGCAGAACGAGAATCCACCCTCGGGAACGCCGTCAACAAGAGCCCTCGTTGACCATCCGACTTTGATCTGGGAAACGAATAACGCACAACGCTTCCTGGATGTGCGTGGTTTTATGCGACCTCTTCCTGCGATAGGCGTCATGGGATATGTAGTCCAGAAGTACTACAATATCCTGATCGTCAATGCAGGCGCCGCGGTTAACTCCTGACAACCACAATTCTTATCAGGGTATGGCACAAGTAAACCCCAAATTAACCTGTGCTCACTCTCTGGTAGCTTGTCGCAGAGCAGTCAGGCTTAACCTGAATTCAATATGTAAAGTATTCATGCAACACTTCAAACAGTAAAACAGTAAAAACACCACACAAAAAGGATCCCGCACCAGGTTAGAATACCAGGACTTAATTTAATAAATAAAACAAGACTGAAATGACAAAAATCCAATAAGTAGAACTCGAGTTATGAATTTTTAAAGAATAAACTGTAAAACAGAGCTTAGAAAACAAGACATGCCAACTGGGGATATCTGCTTGCACCGGACCAGGACAAAGTCAAACATTCATGCTGACTGTGAAGGCGCACATGCCAGCTGCAGGGACCTTGTTAAGCCCACTAAAGTACCTTAAGTGTTGGTTGCAAGGCATTGTATGGTTCTGAAACAAATATGTGCGGCACATCCGGGGCAATGCAACTGTTTCAAGATATGGCGAGGCTGCTGTGTGAGATCCTGATGTGTCGATATCGAGGATCCTATCAACAGTTCTTGTGATGCGAAGACCCGAGTCAAGAATGTGTGCTGCAGTTGAGACAATTTGTTACTTCCGATCCATGCAGTACTTGCAATTTGGAGGTTCGGCATCATCGTCAAGGCTGCCTTTGATATGATATGTGAGGGGCTTGTGCCGAGATAAGCATCGTGCAGTGGCAGTTCCAAAGGTGATGTGCCTGTCTCAGGATGCAACGATGCAAGTCTGTTGCGCCTGTTCTGACACACGCAGTAGCAGTGATGGGCCAGTTCCGTTCCACCCAACAGCAGAGATGCGTGGGTTCTGTTCCCCGGAGCCGAGGATGTGTTGGTTCTTTGGAGCAAGCACCTTAGGCCCACTTCCAAGGATCCAGGACTAGGGTGGCACCACTTGGCAGGGCAGACTCACAGATGGCAGAGTACAGGTGCAGGACCAGTGAGGTTGGAAGTCTTATATGTTCCTGAGACTTCAGATCAGGAAGCCAGCTAACTAGCCCTTGAAGTCACTCTGGGTTCTGGGTTGGAGAGTCTCAGGTCCAGTCCTTCTCACTGCCTGTCAAGAAGGCAGTCCAGCAGAGTGGCAGTTCTTGTTCTTATTATAAATTAAGTTTTGATGTTATTGAATATGTAATTGTATTTAATTAGGCTACTTAATTGGCTAATTATTATTTTAGTTATTTAAGCATATTAAAATGATTTTATTGTTTAATTACTAATGTGTAATTTGGTAGGTCAATTAAATATTGCTTGATAATTAATTATGCAAATTATTTAATAATAAATGATTACTTGTTTTAATTGCATTTATTTTATTTCAATACTATTTTAATGTGGTTAATGATACATTTACAAATAATTTGATTTTTGGTGCTTTTGCTTAGGTGGGAGAGAACTGTATTTTCATTAAATTATTTCGTGTTTTCCTATCTGTCATTTTTATTTATTATTAAATGTTATTTGTTTCTTTTATATTAAATGTCATTGTTAATGTTTTAATGCTGTTCATATTGGTAGGTATTTAATTCGTTTTTCTACTGATTAGGAGTTGGAATAGTATTTCTAATCCTTTCAAAATCCAACACTTTCCCTACTTTTGCTTAGGGAAGTTAGAATGGTAAATCTAACCCCTTCAAAGTCATCCCTTTTCCTACTGTTGCTTAGATTGGAGTGGGAATAATTAATCTAACAACTCGAAAAGTACAATACTTTACCTAATTTTGCGTACGTTGAACTGAGAATAATAAATATGGCCCCGAAAAGGTCTAACACTTTCACTATTGTTGCTTAGATTGGAGTGGAAATACTAAATTTAACCTCTCTAGAGTTCAGCGCTTTCCCTTATGTTGCTTACTGATATAAAGTTGAATACAACGCACGATTCTCAGAAGTCAGACTTTATTTCCATCTCCACTGCTTCAATTCTTCCTGCCCTCTACACAGCTTCTTGTTCACCTTCCTCTCACAGCCTCACCAACATTCTAATACACCCTCCTGTTCTCAACAGTCTGAAAATACCATTCCAGAAGTAGGGGAGAAGGATCTACCATTTTTAATAAACTATAATTTCTAACTATTACTACAAATCCTCTAAATTATAGGTTCCCCATAATTTACAACTATATTACAACACATCTTCCTCTCTAACAAATGATGATGAAGAAGATAGAACAAATTTCATTTAGCATCTTGCATTGCTAAACACATATACAAAGTGTTTTCCCACAAAAACATTGAAAACATTTCCCGAAGGTTTACCAGTGGTATCGTTCATGTGATAGTGCCTTCAAGTGGTGATGTTATAGTCCTTATGCCATGTTGGAGGCTTGACTTGACGGTGACTTGATCTTCTTTGGAAATTACCTCGTGATGAGTCTTGTGATTTCTTTTCCCATGAAGATTTCTCCACAAGATTTTCATCCTTCTTTTCGTCATATAATGGTTGTTTGACAATTACATCCATGCTCCAACTTTGGCCATTTTCCAACACCACCACATTGTTTTTTACATTGTCAACACGAAAAGGACCCATGAATTTGGTGTCTTTCATGCCTGCCCTCACCCCACTCCATGGTTCCTTTACATACACTTGATCACCAACTTTCCACTGTTGCTGTTTAACACCATGTTTGTTATCATATCTATTCTTATACTTATCTTGGTGTGTGGAAACTCTGAGCTTACTATGTGAACTTGAATATTCACTTCTTCCTCCCCCACCTAACCAGTAGGGAAAAAAATTAGTGCATGGTTTTCTACCCTTTAACGCTGCAAATAGGGATACTTTTGTGATTGAATTAGGAGTGGCATGGTATGCCCGTAACATATCTCTGATCGCATCCTCTATATTTATATGGTTGATACTAGCTAATTGAATACATTCCATGAGCATGCGATTGGCTCTTTCTGCTAAACCATTCGCTTTAGGGCAATATAGGGCTGAAGTAAGATGTTTCACCCCAATAGAATCCAGGAAGTTCTTCATCACCGAGGAGGTTGATTGAACTCCATTGTCCGTGATGAGAGTTTCTGGAATGCCTTCCATAGCAAATATGTTCTTGAGAAACTTAACAACTGAATCAGTAGTTATTTGATTGACTAATTTGGTGGTTATCCAATGTGAATGATAGTCAATCATTACTAATGCAAATCTTTTAGATACTCCAGTGAAGTTGATAGGACCAATAATGTCTAATGCCAATTTTACCCAAGGTTTATCAGGGACCTCAACTGGTGATATAGGGGCTTTATGAACTATTCTACTCTTGTCGCTGTGCGCACAGATGGAGCACCTTTTAACCTCCTGTTCAATCATGTAGTCCATGTTAGGGAACCAAAATCTTTCTCTTACTCTAGAATTTGTGAGACTCCTGCCTAAGTGACCTTCATAGGCCAATGTCATGATTTTGTGTATTAGACTTCGAGGTGGTATGATCTTATCATTTCTAAACACAAAATTTTCATCCTCATTAATTTCATATCTTACTTCCCAGTAGTTGCTAATGATTTCTTCGACATCCTTCTTAAATGCTGGCCAACCTTCTTTGGCCTTTGCTTTGAGTAGAGATAATGTATCATCTAGTTGACATGCAGACATCCATTCCTCCTTACTGATTGAAGGTAAGTTAATCATCATTATAGTATGTTCAGTAATTTCAAAGTCCTCCTTAATATTTAATGGGACTCTGGACAAAAAGTCAGCTGCAGTATTTTTATTCCAGGTAGATAATCAATTTTGAAACAAAGATTTTCTAAACCTAAAATCCATCTAGCAATTCTAGGAGTGGTGTTGAAGGATCCTTTAGTGGAAAAGACATATACTAGGGGTTTATGATCAGTACGTAAATCAAATTGTGTGCCCCACAAGAACAATTTGAAATGTTTAATAGCCCAGTAACACGCCAAGGCCTCCCTTTCTATGACCGAATAATTGGCTTCTGCTTTGCTTAAAGCTCTTGATGCAAATGCCACAATTCTTTCTTTGCCATCTATTACTTGTGATAACGTCGCACCTAAACCTAATTTGCTAGCATCTGTAGTCCTTTTATGATCAAAATTGCATAGATAAGGTGCTTTTAATATGGCTTTTTTGATTTCTTTGAATGCGCAATCATGATGTTCTGTCCATTTGTAAGGTATGTGTTTTTTTAGTAATTCCCTGAGGTCGAACGAGATTGTAGAAAAGTTCCTAACATACTTTGCCATGAATTCAGCAAGACCAAGAAAAGACCTCAGTTAATCTTTATTCTTGGGGGCCTCTGCTTTCTTTATAGCATCCACTAGTGAAGTTTTGGGTTTGAACCCATGTTTGGAAATTATGTGTTCTAAATACTCCACCGAGCTTACACTAATGCGGCATTTCGCTTTCTTTAGAGTGAGACCTGCTGTCCTCAATTTGTTCAGAACATTTCTTAGATTTTTACTGTGTTCTTCCTCTGTGGCTCCATAAATCAGGATATCGTCCTGAAAACAGGGTTCTGCTAGCATCTTCCAGAATATGCTGCATGATCTTCCGTAATACAGCAGCTGCTGACGCAAGCCCAAAAGGCATTCTATTAAACATAAACCAGCCCAGAGGAGTGGTAAATGCTGTAAGCAGTTTAGATTCTGGATGCAATTCTACCTGGTGATACGCACTTGAAAGATCAAGCACTGAGAAGTATGCAGCTTCCCCCATCGTGCTTAATAATTCATGGATTCTAGGGAGAGGATGTCTCTCCACCCAAATATTTTTTTTAGGTCCCTTAAGTCCACACAGATCCTAATGTCATTGCAACCACTTTTTTTAGCGACAACAATGGGAGCCAACCTCTCTGAGCATTCAATCGGCTGTATGATCCCTAAAGTTTCTAATCTTTCAAGTTCTTTCTTAACTGCATCCTTAAGTAGGTGCGGGATGGGTCTGGTTTTTGTGTATTACAGGTTTGAATTTGGGTTTCAATTTGATATTATGTTGGATTTTTTTTTCGCAAACCTAGTTTTTCACAAAAAAATTCAGGGAATTCCTGGACAATTTGTTCGCCTAAAATAGATGTGTCTACACTTAACACCTGTTTGGGGTTGTTTGGGTCTAGTTTTATACCTAGTTCTCTTTGATGCTGCCATCCTAGTAAACTAGACCCTTCTTCCACTACATAAACCTTACCCACTGTAGTACGGCCCTTAAAAGAAATGAGAGCTTTAAACATGCCCTTAAGGTGAATAGGATCCTTATTGTATCCTTTAGGGTTGATGTCAGGACTTACTAAATTAATTTTATTATCACTCTCCACATAGCTGAAATCTGAAGCATTTATGATAGTAAATGGTGAGCAAGAATCTGCATATACTTTTGTCACTTTGTCGTTAATAGAAATTGTGCATTCAGGGTATTGTGACAGATAATCCGTTTTAACCTGTAGTACAATTTTCTTAATTAACTGAGAACCGTCCTCTGACCTCTTATTGTCAGAAACTTTTTCAGATCTGGAAATATCCCTGCACACCCTAGCAAAGTGGCCTCTTTTATTACACTTCCTACAAATTGCTGATTTGGCTTGACACAACATTGAATTGGCCAAATGGTTGTTACTTCCACAATGGAAGCATGTTAAATTGGCTCTAGGATTAGTATGCTTTTGAACCAATTTATCACCAGTTTTGACTTTGAGAACTTTTTCATCCATTGTGTTATCTAGAACTTCATTTATCTGCTCATTTGCAGGTAAAGATATGATTTCTTGTAAGCATAAAGCCGTGTGTTCAATGGATTTTGCTATTTCGATAGCTTCCTGTAAATCAGGTTGCCTTTGAGGTAGTTTCTATTGTATTTTGACATTATTAGTGCATCAAACCAATTGGTCTCGTATAAGGGAATCATTAAGGTCCCCAAAATCACATAGAGCACTTATTCCCCTTAACGCAGCAATATAATTAGTTACACTTTCTTGTTTTCCTTGGCTACCAGAGAATAACTTGTGTAGTTCAAGTACTACATTAATTCTATCGCTAAACTGTTTTTCCAGCTTTAAATATGTGGTGACATATTACTCTTGTGCTTGACCCTCAGGCACATACGGGTCTGGTAGCGATTCATAAATTTTCCTGCCATGTGTTCCCAGATTGTGTAGTAAAATATGTTGTTTTCTGACAGGATTGAATTTATCTCCCCCAATGGCAATTAGATACGACTCGAAAATTTGTATCCACTCCTTCCACGGGACATTAGGGCCCTCATTACGACCCTGGCGGTTGGCGGAGAAGAGGCGGTCTTACCGCCAACAGGCCGGCAGTAAAGAAATTGGAATTATGACCATGGCGGTTACCGCCATGGTCATCCCCTACTTCCCCGATCCGACCACCAGGGCGGTAACGACTGCCGGGCTGGAGACTTGGGTCTCCAGCCCGGCGGCCGTCACAAGACTGCCGGCGGTATCACGACCCGGCTTACCGCCATGGATTTCATGGGCTTGGGAAGCGCCATGTAATCCATGGCGGTAAGCACTATCAATGCCAGGGAATTCCTTCCCTGGCACTGATAGGGGTCTCCCCCATCCCCCACCCCCACCGCCGAGTCCCCCCCACAGCCCCCACCCCCCTGACACCCCCTCAAAAGTGGCAGGACCCCCCTCCCCAACCCCAACATACATACACGCACCCCTCCTCACCCCCAACATTCATACACGCACCCCTCCCCACCCCCAAAATACATACACGCACCCCAACACTCACACCCCCCCAACATTCACACATGCACCCCAACACGCACAACCCCCCAACATTTCAAACCCCCCCACCCTACATGCATACAGACACACCCGATACTCATACCCGCACACATGCCAACATACATACCAACATACACACACACAGTCATACACGCACACATACTCACAGACATACAAACAGGCAGACACGCGCACACATTCAGCCACACAACACCCCCTGCATTCATACACGCACTCACACACCCTCTCAGCACACTCACACGCACACCCCCATGCATGCACACACACACAACACCCCCCGACCCCCTCCCCTAACGGACGATCAACTTACCTGGTCCGTTGATCCTCCGGGAGGGGACGGGATCCAGCAGTCATAATGCACCGAGCGGAAAACCGCCACCACTGGCGGTCTTCAGCACGGCGGTCCCTCGGCGGTCTTGTGAAAAGACCGCCAAGGTTGAAATGACCACCTAGGTTCCCCCACTTCATTTAAGAAGGGAATTGGTTGGGACATACCCGCAGCTGCCATAGTAATTGTAAAAGTTGACACAGTTACAATTTAGTTGCAAACTATATGAATACAGTCAACCAGGACAATCATATTCTCGTATATTGGTTGCACTATATATACAATAATACTATCATAAAATTTTAGTTGCAATCTATATGAATTAAATACTCTTACCTCCTGCCTTACCATAAATAACAATCATGCTTACATGTGTACAAGTATCCATGCAGGATTAAAGAACTGGCATTAGAACTACTATTTTCCTCATTAGTACAGAGTATATGATAACTACTGTATTATTACCAGTTTTCTACCATACCTCTTATGTAACATAAACGCCTTTTTTAAATTCACATGAATTTATTTTCCAATTTCTTACAATTAATATTAAAATTGCTTTTATGTAACAATATTAAATTGCCTGTCAGCGTACTGTCAATACTTGTGCATTGTTTCTTACAATCTGCTGCAGCAATTTGTTAAGCTGTGCCTGTCAGCACGATCGTTGACAGGCCTCTATACAAGTTCCAAAGACTGAAAGTTTGGTTAGAGCTTTCACAAGGCCTTCACAAATGTCTTGCTTCAAAACCTCCCCAAGGGTAATTACTCAGTGGGAGGTTTCCGAAAAGCGGAATGCGCTGATATTTATCAGCGCAACTGTTAACAGGAATGTCTCGTTAGAAAAGCACGCGCCTCTTTCCACACAGTTGTTCAGAACGCTGACGTATTTTCACTGTGAGGAAACACGTTGTTTCAGTCAGCGCTTGTATTTATTTTGAGTATACTCCACTCTCTGCTTTCTGTTTTTTTATTACGCTGTGCCTGTCAGCGAGGTTAACGACAGGCCAGAAGTCGAACTTTACACAGCTATTCAGAACGCTGATGAATTTCACTGTGAGGAAGCACGTTATTTTAGTCAGCGGCTATATTTATTTTGGGTATACCGCACGCTTACTTTTTGTTTGTTTATCACGCTGAGCCCGTCATCGTGGTTAAAGACAGGTCAGAAGTGGGAATTTACGAAATTTACACGTGCGCGCGTCTCTTTCCACACAGCTGATTTTGAAACCTGCTGAGCCCGTCAGCGAGGTTAACGACAGGCCAGAAGTCGGAATTTATTAAATTTACACGTGCGCGTCTCCTTCCACACAGCTGATTTTGAAAGCTGCTGTACTTCACTGTGGGAGCACGATGTAAGCGGTCTTAAATTAACTTAATTGAATAACTGCTCTGCTCTCCTTTTCTATATTAGGCTGTATCTTAATATCAGAATGCGTTAACATCCACAATCACGTCGTGTAGCGCTGAATACTGCTGCTGTTGTATAAAATTTCTGTTCTGAGTCAGCGGTAATTCAACAAGCTGCACGTGTGTCTAAATCGGTAAATGAAGACAAAATAGCCACTACAGACTGGTATTAGAATTAGTTAATATCAGCAAGGAAGGTTGTGCAGTGATTCTCCATATTTTAATTGTAGAAGATGTTAAGCACTTACAGAGTCTTTAGCAGAGGACACGAGGACAATAATTGGAGCAATACCTCCAAAGGGGTAGAGATGAAAGTGCCTCCTTACGCACCAACTCGCCGCCAGTGATATAAAGTCGAATACAACGCACGATTCTCAGAATTCAGACTTTATTTTCATCTCCACTGCTTCAATTCTTCCTGCCCTCTACACAGCTTCTTGTTCACCTTCCTCTCACAGCCTCACCAACATTCTAATCCACCCTCCTGTTCTCAACAGTCCGAAACTACCATTCCAGAAGTAGGGGAGAAGGACCTACAATTTTTAATGAACTATAATTTCTAACTATTACTACAAATCCTCTAAATTATAGGTTCCCCATAATTTACAACTGTATTACAACACTTACCTGTTAGTCAGAATTATGCATTTAACCCCTCAAAAATCGACCATTTTCCGTACTAGTCTCATTAATGTTTATATTATTTATAAAAAGAATTGTAATTTCCTATTTGCAGTTTATTTTATTTGTTTATTAATTTTAATGTATATATATTTATTGTCGTTACTAATTAAAACTATTCATTTTTATTTATAATGATGCTATTAATTTGTACTTTAATATTTTAAATGCATTATATATAAATCAATATATAAGAATATTTCAATATACTTATATTTTGGTGATATTCTGTTCCTCAATATTTTTTACTCCATGTTTTAGTTGCTTGGATACAAAGAGCCTCATTACATGTTCACCGAACTTCAGACTGGGAGGTTGCTGCCTTACTGGCTTCCTCCCTAAATGCTCCATTACGACTTTCCCGCTGGGCTGACGGGCAGAAACCAAGGTTTCCGCCCATCAGCCCAGTGGGAAAGTGGCGGCGGCATTGTCGCCGGCTTGTAATTGAGCCAGCGGCAATGCTGCCACCCCCATGGGGCACCAGCACCCTCGTAATGCGCACTGTCTGCACAGCAGACAATGCACATTACAAGGGTGCTGGGCAGAGGGACCCCTGCACTGCCCTAGACATTTCTGTTGACAATATTTTGAACACATTATTCTGGTGTCATGACATTGTTGTTCTTGGTATTGTGTTATACAACTCTACAACTAGAACCCTCATAGGAAATCATGTAAAAATATATATTCATTTACTTCATTTTTCAGAAGTATACATACTTGTAGTTTATAGATAAAAAAAATACAAAATAAATATTATTTTATGCTGATGTGTTTTATTAACATTTGTTTAATGTAAACATGAAATAAATATAACTTTATTGTTAAAAAAATATCAAATTAATTTAAATTACTTTTATACATAATGTTTTTTACTTTATAATACACAAAAAGTACATACATTTACCTATTTAGATTAAGATTGGATTTTTGTTAATAAATATGGGAACAATATTCTTAAATTTAATGCCATATATTTAAATTAATGACAAATTCCATTCTGAATTCAGAATGATTCATTTGCCATTTGGTACTCCCTTGGTAGTGCTGTGTCACTAGATATCTCTAAATTTTGAAGCTTAATTTACTTTAAACAGCTAAATGGATTTACATCAAATAACAATAAAGCATGCTTTCTAGGTAAAGACCAAGCTTTCTACCACATTCGGTGTCATTTCTTTCATTTCTTTCATCTGCTTTGGCTGTATCATTGTCTAAAGTTCCTAAAGGAAATACCAAGGGAAAAATCAATTTTTGGACTTCCTCCTTTTTCTCAGTCCCCGTGTTCGCCCTACAATTTTCCAAGGAGGAGCTTAGGTGGATGAAATATTTTTTATTGCAAGTTTCTCAAAGATTTGCCAAACGATGCCAAAGTTATTAGCAAACTAAAAATCTCCTATTTCTTTGTAATTGCAGGGACACTTAAAAAAACCAAAGGTTACAGGGACGTAATAGTTAGGCTCACATTTTAAGGTACAAAACCATAGAAATTCACCTGTTATAGTAAGAGTTATTTCAAGTAAATATAAATCGTAGCCTGTGGTAACTATTTCTTGTGCCCCCACCATGCATAGTTTTTTTAATGAATAATTTTACAGCCAATGTTACAGTGATATTATCAATTATCTTATAAAAGATGTCATAAGTGCTGTAATATGTGGGGTAAATAGCAGTGCATGGCACGTACTCAAGTTATAAGTTACCTTAGGGCACGAGTTATAGTTACTTGAAATAACTCAAATTTTGTTGTGAATGTAAAAAAGAAGTGCTTTTAAGCCTTGGGGGGTGTCAGAGGGGACTAAGGATAGGGGCTTAAGGTAAAAGTACCCTGACCCTTTTTCTTTTTTTTAGCTTTTTTTTAAGCTCAAACTGACACAAAATGTCTGCCAACACTTCCTGGTTGAAAGTAAACAAGGAAACACGGAGAACAAGGAATGTGGCTACCCTGTCCAGCCTGGTGCACCTCCTTTCCCCCCAACAAAGATCATGCGGCACTGCAAGGAAAGGATTGCTCTGATATATTTTATTTAACAAAACTGTGCCTGGGTCTACACATGGGACTACCCTTTATCCACCACCAGTAAATCAACAATATCCGAAAAGAAAATTAATTACTCTTTAAAAAATCCCTAACCACAGCCAGCCCAATGCAAAATTAGTTACCTCTCCAAAATGCTATTAAAAGTTTCAGAAACATGTAAAACAGAATATCAACCTTGATACACATACACAAACATGCAAAAATTGTGAAGTAGCACATGGGAAGATAGATGATAATAAAGGAAGATGTCTGGCTAAATAGACCTGGACTCCAGGAGCCACCCTTTCCTAGCCACCAGCAGACACAAGGAGAATAAAAATTACCTATATTTTTGTTAAATGGAAGGCCATCCACAAGCCCTTACAATTATTTAAAAAAACATATAGCACAGCAGTACTGAGAATATAAAAATACATACAAAATATACCCAGAGCCTGCTACAGACTATACCCCAAACAGTAAAACAACAACACATTAAATTATTAAAAAATCTTAACAAATTCACAAACAGGAGGAAATGAAGAAAATGTATTTAGAACCCAAAGCCTCCACCATCCTGACAATGTGGAAAATGTATCTCTTAAAACAACGTAATCCAACAAAGGCCCCTACTCCTAATTCCAGGCCATCTAACAAAACAATAAACAAAATAAAACAAAACATAGCAGAAATAGTGGTGCCTGCCCTCTGTCAAACAACAAACCTTTTGCAAAGCTATGCATTGAATTCACGTGATTTTTCCCAAAAAGTAAACATTTCAAGGGTATGGATGCAGCAGAGATTGCAGACAAAAAGAGAGTGATGCCTCCCCTCCTAAAGCCAAATAAAAAACAAGCATTTGCAATGCAACAGGTCTCGCATTTGCTCGAGTTATAGCTATTAGCGTTGTAAAGTCCTAACTGGATGTTTCTTGCCACACAAATTAAAATTAAAAAACAAAGCACGATCGTGCTATGTGAAATGCGATCGAGCTGAAATTAAAAACAGAGAAACAGAGCGCGTTGCGCAATATAAACCCCAGCGCGATCGTGCTGCGTGGAAAATAAAAGGACAAAGTAGCCCGGAAATCATGCTGAAAACATGGAGCCTCGTATGTTTTCAGTAGTTTACTGGTGCTATGTAGGTGGGCTAAACATCGGAAAAGGCATGACATATGCATGCCTTTCAAGAATGAAAGCAAGCGGATTTTAAAAGGCAAGCCCACGAACCAATGAAAGTGACTGAAGTGACATGGGAGTGGTTAGAAGCCCAAAGAGAGATTACTGCAGGGGATGGAGAGCTTTGCGCTCACCCCTAGTTAGCAAGAGTTGAACAAAGCAGAGGGAGGAGTTTTCAGGACAAGAAAAGTTAGTTGCTCCTGTATGTACAGTTACCTCCGAGTCTCTACGGCAGTTCCTTCATGCTGCGAAAAAATTTGTTTAATGCTCAAAAAATTACCCATATGGTTTGCTTGAGGAACATTTCGACTTACAAATGTAAATTTGTGTCGATTTTCTACTAGTCTGTAGTATTAAAAGAAGTGATGTTCTTGAGCACAAATGTTTTGAGCTAAAAAGCTATCTGAAAGGTCTGCTCAGGTAAAATAAAATCAACTTGAAGTGTTTGTTGACTACCTAAGTTAAAGGACTGCCTCTCTTATTTGTACTGATCACGCTGTTTCCATGCATCTTGCATGGTGGTATAACGGAGTAATCTTGGTAGCTGTGCATAATTTTGTTATGGGACAAAATGTAAATTTTGCCCGAGTCTACGTGAGCCAAGGGTGTATAACTGGAGACTCCATTTGCCAAAATGACATAAACATTTTTTTAAATAAGCAAAATGTTGAAATACAAAATATCAGCAGCACAGACATGCCTACTAATAAAGGGTGAAACATGTGTTGCCTGAGTTTTTGTTACCCTACACAAACAAACTATGGGGGTCATTCCAACTCTGGCGGTCGGTGTTAAAGCGGCGGCCAACCAGCCAACAGGCAGGCGGTAATAAAAATGGAATTCTGACCCTGGCGGGAACCGCCAACACAGGCCGCCACTTTAACACTCCGACCGCCACGGCGGGACAAACAAACAGCGCGGCGGTCACCGCCAACAGACAGGCGGCAGACAATGTACCGCCCACACTATCACGACCCACCAATCCGCCACCTTTTCTGGGGCGGGCGCCCCGCCGATAAAAACACGGCGGAAACAGACTACGAACGGGAAAACGCTCACCTATACACACTCCACGAGGAATCTGGACAGCATGGAACCCGAATTAAACATCCTACCAGCCATTGTCTTCCTGCTCCTCTACCAGGAGCACGAACGCCGGCGCAGAAGACAACGGTGAGTACTGCACCTACGACACAGGGGAGGGGGGAGGAGAAAAGGTTACGGGCACACACATACCCGACACCCCCCCCCCAATCCCTACACACCAATGCAGAGCAACAAGTCAGAGTGACACCCCCCAAGCCCCCTGGAATAATGCAAAGACAAAATAAAATGTTCATTAAAATTGAAGTATATTAAAGCATATTTGAACTTAAGTGAAATATGAAATTTATCAAATAAATATATTACAACATGAACAATATATACATAGTCCAAAAGTCCGGCACATATTGGCTACATTCCATTGTTCGTGGGCCAATGTGCATAAACACATGGGCAAAGCCCACACACGAGACCCGATTCCATTGGAGAGAACACTGCTGGGGCATCAGATATTAAAACCACAAGCACCTCAGGGAGAAGGGAAGGGGGGGCACCTCAGCCACATGAGTCCACGACGCCAGATCCACGAGGGGCCTCCATGCCCACTGTACCATCCTGGGGAGTGCAAAGCCATAGCCTCTCAAGTCTCTACATTGGGTGGATTGCCCATTGTACCATCCTGGGGAGTGCAAAGCCACAGTTTTCCAAGTCTCTACAGTGAGTGGATTGCCCACTGTACCATCCGGGGGAGTGCAAAGCCACAGTCCATCAGGTGGATTACAGACTCCACTGGTTATGGAGGAGGCATGTTGGCCAGAGTGCTTCGTGAAGCCCTGCCCGACACAGATCCGGACCTGCCAATGGGCCAGCGGTGCTTGACAGGAAGGGCCCAGCGGAGCAGTTCAGAGACGGCGGTGCCCAGCGGAGCGGTGCTTGACAGGAAGGGCCCAGCGGAGCAGTTCAGAGACGGCGGTGCCCAGCGGACCGGTGCTTGAGATGAAGGGCCCAGCGGAGCGGTGCTTGAGATGAAGGGCCCAGCGGAGCAGTTCAGAGACGGCGGTGCCCAGCGGAGCGGTGCTTGACAGGAAGGGCCCAGCGGAGCAGTTCAGAGACGGCGGTGCCCAGCGGAGCGGTGCTTGAGATGAAGGGCCCATCGGAGCAGTTCAGAGACGGCGGTGCCCAGCGGAGCGGTGCTTGAGATGAAGGGCCCAGCGGAGCAGTGCTTGAGATGAAGGGCCCAGCGGAGCGGTGCTTGACAGGAAGGGCCCAGCGGAGCGGTGCTTCTCACGGCGGGGCCCTGTTCAGCGGTGCTTGTCTTGGTGGGGCCCTGTTCAGCGGTGCTTCTCACGGCGGGGCCCAGCGGAGCGGTGCTTCTCACGGCGGGGCCCTGTTCAGCGGTGCTTGTCTTGGTGGGGTCCTGTTCAGCGGTGCTTCTCATGGCGGGGCCCTATTCAGCGGTGCTTCTCACGGCGGGGCCCAGTTCAGCGGTGCTTGTCACGGCGGGCCCTGTTCAGCGGTGCTTGTCACGGCGGGGCCCAGTTCAGCGGTGCTTCTCACGGCGGGGCCCAGTTCAGCGGTGCTTCTCACGGCGGGGCCCTGTTCAGTGGTGCTTGTCTTGGCGGGGCCCAGTTCAGCGGTGCTTCTCACGGCGGGGCCCAGTTCAGTGGTGCTTCTCACGGCGGGGCCCTGTTCAGCGGTGCTTGTCTTGGCGGACCCTGTTCAGCGGTGCTTGTCACGGCGGGGCCCAGTTCAGCGGTGCTTCTCATGGCGGGGCCCTGTTCAGCGGTGCTTGTCACGGCGGGGCACAGTTCAGCGGTGCTTCTCACGGCGGGCCCTGTTCAGCGGTGCTTGTCTTGGCGGGGCCCAGTTCATCGGTGCTTCTCACGGCGGGGCCCTGTTCAGCGGTGCTTCTCACGGCGGGGCCCAGTTCAGCGGTGCTTGTCACGGCGGGGCCCTGTTCAGCGGTGCTTGTCACGGCGGGGCCGAGTTCAGCGGTGCTTCTCACGGCGGGGCCCAGTTCAGCGGTGCTTCTCACGGCGGGGCCCTGTTCAGCGGTGCTTGTCACGGCAGGGCCCAGTTTAGCGGT
Source organism: Pleurodeles waltl (assembly GCF_031143425.1). Lineage (NCBI taxonomy): Eukaryota > Metazoa > Chordata > Amphibia > Caudata > Salamandridae > Pleurodeles > Pleurodeles waltl. The sequence goes on along the minus strand of NC_090446.1, from coordinate 1,276,137,503 downwards.
GCTTCTCACGGCGGGGCCCTGTTCAGCGGTGCTTGTCTTGGCGGGGCCCTGTTCAGCGGTGCTTGTCAAGGCGGGGCCCAGTTCAGCGGTGCTTCTCACGGCGGGGCCCTGTTCAGCGGTGCTTGTCACGGCGGGGCCCAGTTCAGCAGTGCTTGTCACGGCGGGGCCCAGTTCAGCGGTGCTTCTCACGGCGGGGCCCAGTTCAGCGGTGCTTCTCACGGCGGGGCCCTGTTCAGCGGTGCTTGTCACGGCGGGGCCCAGCTCAGCGGTGCTTCTCACGTCGGGGCCCAGTTCAGCGGTGCTTGTCTTGTGTTCCTAGGGAACCAGATCTGGCCAATAATTCCCGCTCAGTCGCCATCCGACCTTTCGCTTGCGGGGCCCTCCTGTGCTGGAGTCCTGGGCCCGTGGGTGTCCTCCGTCACACCCCAGATGGGGCTGGTGGGGCCCTCCTGGGCAGCTCGCCTGCTGCCGGACTTGTCCGCCCTGCTGCCCTTGCCCTCCTTGGCAGAAACTCTGGGGCCCTTGCCTCCCTTTGTGGATGGGCCAGGTGACGGTGCAAGGGTGGTGTCCTTGGGGGCAGCCGTCTCAGGCCTGTCGCGCCGGCCCTTCCCTTTTTTGGTTCTTTTCCCAGGGGGTGGGCTGGCTGTCCCCTTGATGCTGGCCGATGTTCCTGCCCTAGGAGCTGGTGGACTCCAATAGCCCTGAACGATGGTCCTAGTAGGTGCAGGGCTTGTGGTGGCTGAGGTGCTGATTGGAGTCTTATGAGATGGAGGGGGTGGGTCAGTTGTTGGAAAGAGGTCAAGGTTGGAAAGGAAAATCAATTTAGAAAGACAGGGACGGGTAGTTGTAGTGGGTATGGGAGTGGAGGAAGAGGATGTGGTTGTAGGAGAGTGAAGTCTGGTGTCTTTGGGTGCAGGTGCTTGTGCTGGAGGCTGTCGTGAGGTGGATGGCTGTTGGGTGGGTGGCTGCCTGCGTTTGTGTGGTTTGGAAGAGGGGTGACAGACACACTGGGAGAGGACACAGGGGACGTGTAAATGGCAGTGGGGGTGGTGACTGCACGTGTGCGGACTGTTCTGGTGGGTGTGGTGGTGATGGACGTACTGGCTGATGGTGGTGTGCATGCAGGTGTGAGTGGAGACGTCACAGGGAGGGAGGAGAGAGACGAGGAGGAGGGGGACACAGAGGAGGCAGTGGCTGTTGGCATGTCTGCATGTGGATGTTGCTTGGGTGAATGCTTGTGTGATCTGTGGTACTTATGTCTGGATGAGCTGCCCTTGGGTGTTGAGGTGTGTGCAGGCTGGTCTGTAGGTGTGTCTGGGATAGGCAGAGGAACAGGGGAGTGGGACTGGGTTGAGGAAGTTGGAGGGGGGAGGCTAGACACAGGGACAATTGCTGCCATCAGTGCTGAGGCCAGAGCGTTGAACGATCGCTGATGGGCAGCCTGACCCGAATGAATGCCCTCCAGGTATGCATTGCTCCGATGCACCTCCCTTTCTACCCCCTGGATGGCATTCAAAAGGGTAGACTGCCCAACAATGAGCGTCTGGAGGAGGTCAATGATCTCCGCACTGAGGGCAGCAGGGGTAACTGGGGCAGGACCTGAGGTGCCAGGGGCGAAGGAGATGCCCGGCTTCCTGGCCGAGCGGGCACGGGGCGAAAGCTGAGGGGCTGCTGGGAGGGCGGAGCTGGTGCGCTGGGTGGCGGCTGTACCTGTTGTTGCGGTGGGCACGGATGTTGCCGCCACCACAAGGGAGCTCCCTTCCGAGGACTTGTCGGTGTCGCTGACGTCTCCACGGGTCCCCGTTGTGGAGCTCCACTCGCCCTCCGTCTCACTGATGTACTCGGAGTCGGTTGCATGGCCCTCCGGGGCCATGTGAGATGCAGCTCCCTCGTGCGCCGATGCCACTTCTCCTCCGCCTGATGATGCTAATGCACACATGAACAGGAAAACCAAAAAAAAGGGGGGGAGAAGAAAGAAAGACATGTTGAGTGCATGCATTGGCGGCACCGTTGGCGGAGAGGACAGACACAGAAGCCCCCTGCAATACGCCGCGCACCCGGGGTACACTACTCAATTATTGTGACTTGGCCTACAAGTCTATGGACGACAAATGCACACATAGGTGAGCCCGGACCATGGATAGCTGTACTTAGCACCCTACAGAGGTGGGGGGCGGGGGCACAGGGCCATGCCAAACGGAGGGGCCTAGCCTACAGAAACCACCCTGGCCTAGAGATAGCCACAGCCCTCCTCCCCCACCCAGACACCTCCACTGTGCGCTAATATAGCAGAATGTGCTGATACTCACCCCCTTGTGTCTGCTGTGATGTCCTCACGCGCCCATCCAAATCGGGGTAGGCCACCACCAGGATCCGGGACATCAGGGGGGTCAATTGCTGTGTGGCACCCCTCCTAGGTTGGGAGGCCATCCCCAGCAGAGCCTCGGCAGTCTTTCTGCTCCCGCAGCGGATGTCCTCCCACCTCTTGCAGCAGTGGGTGCCCCGTCTGTTGTGGACCCCCAGGGCCCGGACGTCCTTGGCGATGGCACGCCAAATGTCGATCTTCTGATGGGCGCTGACCTATGTGACATGTACAGGGTGAAAAAAGAAATATCATCACTTTTCTGCATGGTCGATGTGAGTGGCCCCCCCTCCCCAACCTTGCCATGTGGCACATGCTCTCATCTGTCGTGCGTTGCACTCCTCATTCGCTCCCCTCCCCACCATCTTACATCCACCCCACTCAACACAGGCATAGCCCATACTAGGTGCTCCCTGTGTACTTACCTGTTGGTCTGGAGGACCGTAGAGTAGCGCATACTGGGGGAGGACCCCATCATCAAGTTTCTCCAATTCCTCAGATGTGAAGGCAGGGGCCCTTTCCCCAGTCGCAGCAGCCATTGTATCTTCCAGACCGAGGTCACAGCAGCACTTGCAGTATAGGTCCTCTCCTGTGGATGATCAGGTCTCGAGTGATTAAGCAGTTAGAAAATGGCGGTCACGCCCGCGGCGGTGCGTACCGCGGCGGTGCGTACTGCGACCGCCCGCGCACATCGTCATTGGCTCCTGAGACCCATAGGGTTCAATGTTAACCAATGCTGCTTTGCGCCGCGGTCTTCGACCGCCTACCGCCACAGTGTGCCACGCCAGCGCATTGACCTCACATCCCATTGTCACACTTTACAGGTCAGGCAGCCGCCATTTCAAGGGCCCACATGCCTTAATTTCTACTGCGTCACACAGGCCTAGGCCTTGCATTGCCACTCATACATGCCATTCAATGCATAGCGAATCGTGTACTGTGGAAGCTGTGGTTACGTACCTGTGGGTTGCTTGACTCTGTGCTCCATGTTGTCCTTCCTAGGCACCGTCCGCTGGGACTTGCGAGGAGATGGAGGAATCCTCCTGTGTACAGACCGCTGGTGGACCTGTCGACAATGGAAGAAAGACATGTCATACTGACATACAGACTTGACCGAGCCACTATACAGGAACTGTGTGCCCAGCTGGAGCCAGACCTGATGTCCCCCATTCGCCAACCGACAGGGATTCCCCCTCTGGTGCAGGTTCTGTCAGTACTCCATTTTTTGGCAAGTGGATCATTCCAAACAACAGTGGCCATATCATCTGGGATGTCTCAGCCTATGTTTTCTAAGGTTTTGTCCAGAGTGTTGTCTGCCCTGATGAAATACATGCGGAGCTACATTGTTTTCCCTGAGGTGGGCGATTTGGCTACAGTGAAGGGTGATTTCTATGCCCTTGGACATATCCCCAACATCATTGGTGCCATTGATGGGACCCGTGTGGCTTTGGTTCCCCCCCAGTGGAAGTGAGCAGGTGTACAGGAACAGAAAAAGTTATCATTCGATGAATGTCCAGGTGGTCTGTTTGGCTGACCAGTACATCTCCCATGTAAATGCCAAGTTCCCTGGGTCAGTGCATGACGCGTACATCATGCGAAATAGCAGCATCCCTTATGTGATGGAACAGCTACAGAGACACCGTGTGTGGCTAATAGGTGACTCTGGTTACCCCAACCTGTCGTGGCTACTTACCCCAGTGAGGAATCCCAGGACAAGGGCAGAGGAACGCTACAATGAGGCCCATGGGCGAACTAGGAGGATTATAGAAAGAACCTTCGGCCTCCTGAAGGCCAGGTTTAGGTGCCTGCATATGACAGGTGGATCCCTAATGTACTCACCAAAGAAGGTGTGCCATATCATCGTGGCCTGCTGTATGCTTCACAACCTGGCTTTGCGACGCCAGGTGCCTTTCCTGCAGGAGGATGGTCCAGATGGTGGTGTTGTAGCAGCTGTGGAGCCTGTGGAGAGTGAAGAGGAGGAAGACGATGGGGACGACACAGACAACAGGGACACAGTGATACAACAGTATTTTCAGTAGCACACAGGTACGAATCAACCACGCCATTTTACATTTACTTAAAGTCTCCTGCCTCTCTACTGTCTGAGTTCCCCCCCAGTTCCTGTTAACTGAGTTGTGACTTTCCCTTCCGTTTTCAGAGCTGTGGGCCCCACTGCGTGACCTCTGCTTTTTTTTGCCCATGGACTACAGCTGTGTGACAGTGGTATGTTGTCATCACAATGTAACTGAACATTTTTGCACCGTTATGTCTAATACATTTGTTCAAAATACAAGCAGACTCCAGATTTTTTAAGTGCAATAAGTGATTTAATTAAAGTGCTACATTTAGGAACATGATTGTAAAACGGTGATGGGTGATGGTGGAGTAATGTCCATGGCAGAGTCCAGTTCTCAGTCTCACAGGTGCATTGTCCATATGCCTGTGGAAGGATGGAGCAGAGGCAGTTCAAGGTTGGACAGGGTGACAATGTGGGACAGTGGGATGACATCAGGGGGTATCGTTTGCTGGCGGGGGTCTTGGCATCCTACTCTGTCTTCTTGTGAGATCTCAGGTTCCGCTTGCGGGGTGGTTCTTCTTCTGCAAGAGGTGGGGTTCTGGTGGCCTGTCGTTGTGTGGGGGCCTCCTGTCCACTAGCGCTGGCGGAGGTGGTAGGCTGTTCCTGGTTCAGGCTAGTGACAGGGGCCCTTTGTGGTGCCACATTGTCCCACAATGTGGTGACTATCTGGTTAAGGGCCACGACGATGGTCCCCATTGCGGAACTAATGTTCCTCAGTTCCTCTCTGAACCCCATGTACTGTTCCTCCTGCAGTACCTGGATCTCCTGGAACCTGGCCAGTACCGTAGCCATCGTCTCCTGGGAGTGGTGGTATGCTCCCATGATGGAGGAGAGGGCCTCTTGGAGAGTCGGTTCCCTGGGCCTGCCCCCCCCCTGTCGCACAGCAGCCCTCCCAGTTCCCCTGTTTCCCTGGGCCTCTGTCCCCTGGATGGTGTGCCCACTACCACTGCCCCCAGGTCCCTGTTGAAATTGGGGTGGTGGGTCAACCTGGGTGCCCTGAAGTGGTGGACACACCGCTGATTGACGTGTCCTGGAGACAGAGGCACTGGCCTGCTGGGTGGGAGCTGTGCTGGTGTTACCAGAGGGGGTTAGGTCAGGTGTAGCCTGTGGCTGTCTTTCGGGAACCGACTGTCCCGAGGTCCCCGATGGGCCGGGCTGGTCATCTGGGTCCAGGGAGACAGAGCTGCTGTTGTCACTGGGGGCCTCTTCTGGGGGTGGGATGGAAATCTCTGGACCCTCCGTGGCGGTGTGGTGGCGTTCGGGTCCTGCAGGGGTATAAGAGTATGGTTATTGCTTCTGTGTGTGGCATTTCGTGTAATGGGTGGGTGCCCGTGTACCCCAGTGCTGGCATTCCCTTGTGGGGGCTTTTGTGACGGTGGCTTGTGGGGGTGATGGGTGTGTGCAGTGGGCATGCTTTGGGGATGGGTGTCCATGCTTTGGGGACGCATGCAGGGCTAGGTATTGGGATGGGTGGGATGTGATGGTGAGCCATTTGCAAGGAGTTGGTGTGATGGGGGTGGAGGTGAGGGTGGGGGTATGATTTGGCATGCAGGTGGGGATGGGGTAATGAAGTAGTGGAGATTTGCCTTACCAGAGTCCATTCCTCCGCCTACTCCTGCGAGGCCCTCAGGATGCAGGATGTGCAAGACTTCCTCCTCCCATGCTGTGAATTCTGGGGGAGTAGGTGGGGGTCCGCCGCCAGTCCGCTGTACCGCGATGTTGTGCCTTGATACCATGGAACGCACCTTCCCCCGTAGGTCGTTCCACCGCTTCCTGATTTCCTCCCGATTGCGTGGAGGCTGTCCCACAGCGTTGACCCTGTCCACTATTCTTTGCCATAGCTCCATCTTCCTGGCAATGGTGGTGTGCTGCACCTGTGCCCCGAAGAGCTGGGGCTCTACACAAACTATTTCATCCACCATGACCCTGAGTTCTGCGTCAGAGAACCGGGGGTGTCTTTGGGGTGCCATGGGGTGGTGTGGATGAGGTGAGGGGTGGTGTATGTGTTGTAGAGTGTGGTGAGTGTGGTGGTGTATGGTGTTTTGTGCGTGGAAATTGTGTGGGTGATGTGATTTGCCTCTGTGTGATGGTCTACCTTATGCTGTGCTGTCTCTCTCTGTCCTTCAGTCGCAATTGTGGTCGTAAGGGTTTGTGGGTGATGTGGGTGTGTGTTTTATATTTAATTGGGTGTGTGGGAGTGGTGTGTGTATGTGTCTCAGGTGTGTATATTTTGATTTGTCCAATGTGGTAGTGTTTTGTAAAGGAGTGTGTATTTTGAGCGCTGCGGTGTGTACCGCCAATGGAATACCGCCGTTGAAAGACCGCTGCGGGGATTTGTGGGTCGGAATGGTATGGGCGTATTTCTGTTGGCGTGACGGTGGAGGTTTGGTCATCGCCAGTTTCCCGCTGACCTTTGGTGTGGCGGACTTTTGTTGGTGTCGGGTTTTTGGCGGTTTGCCAGTTGCGGGTCAGAATGACCATGGTGGTTTACCGCGACCGCGGCGGTGTTATGGCGGTCTTCTGACCGGCGGTAAGCGCCTTTTACCGCCGAGGTCAGAATGACCCCCTATATATTAAAATATGTAATTGAACTATATGGTTTCGTGTGATAAAACTGGAACATTTATGAACCTATTCATGTCTAGCTGTTGATATTTTGTATTTCAAGGTTTTGCTTATTATAAGAAATGTCTATGTGACTGTGGCAAATGTACCCTCCCATTACATATTGAATTCACCTCTATGTGCAAGGGCTTTTACCTATTCAGGTGCATTTTCTAGCCCCTAAAAGTATCTCTTGCTAAAAATAGAGTATTAAAAGACATAGCGTTCCAGCAAATAGCCCTTCCTCCTTTTTTATGAGATAAGAGTTCATGGCTCCCACATGAAGCTTATTTCACCCCTGCCCCTTGCTACACCAGACGTAGACCACTGACAAGACCTTCCTTTCCACTGACACCTTGTAGCCCATGTCATTGTTCGGTTGGAGCAGGTCATGCACAGTTATCTGAAGCCAAGATGTGATGAGCAGCATTCGACCGTCCCCGGTTTCTGTTCTCTTTTAAGCCCTGTCTCCAGGGTTGATCTTTTGACTGGGCTATGCAGGGCTGGATTCACAGATGACAAACCACACATCCCATAGAAGAGTCAGTTCACCATGTCACAAAGAGCTTCGAAGAATGCTATTGCAAGTCACACCAAGCACTGCAGCTTACCTATTGGGTGTAAGAACAAACACATGGGTTCAGAGTTGCAGGCATGCAAGCCACTTTTGTTGTTCTCTCTTGTAGCTCACAGAGGATGTACTTGTTGGTATCGTTGTCAGTTTTCATTCAGTTGTGTTCTTTCATTAGATGTTTTTTCATGCTTCAGTTTTAGAAATGCTTGTCCCTGTTGCACAAAATTATAACAGCTAATAATACAGCCACTCTATTAAAGGGACAACGTATGCTTCCAGAAATAAAAGTCGACTTTCCATAAATCACTTTGAAAGAGCATGTAGTGTAGAGAATAAAATAACATATTTCTGAAGACAGTGGAGCATTATTTTAGGGAGGTCAAGCAATGTTGGTAAGATGACAAATGTATCCCTTTGCTTTTCTCGACCCATGAGCAAACTCTTTTAGGGGCTCTTAAAGGATGCACACAGCCAGTTGATGTTTGTGAAGAGAACACATTAGAGGAGGATTTCGAGTTTGGCATGCAGCCGACCTATCCGTCAGGATGCTGGAGGACATTACTATCTCTTGGCATTTTAGAGATTACTGCCGGCTGTGCCTTCAGAGGAACTGCTGTCACCAAGTTTCCTGTGAACACACTGGAAGTTTAGTGAGCAGCCACAGTCTCTCAGGCGGCTGCACACCGATCTTTTTTGCAAATAGTTGGAGGTTGTTTTTGGAAAAAAGGAGCTAATTACCCTCTTTCTCTGAGTTTTCTCCTAGGGTGTGGTAGTTATTTTTTACTTTTGCCCTGTCTGGCACTGTGAGGTTTTTCCTGGCAGTGACTGGCAGAAAGCAATACATCAGACCATCCTCTCTAAATAGCGAGCTTGGGGCCAGATGTAGCAAAGGTTTTTCCCCATTCTGTGTCTATGGGAAAAAGTGTTCGTACATTTGGCCCTTGGTCTGTTACCTTACCTCAACATGCTCGACCCCATCTGCTCACCTGAGTAAGCTTTCGGACTTCGGAACCAGTGGGACCACTGCTATATTAAATATGATGGTCCACTCTCACTATAAACAAAGTCACATACCAAGGATTCGGCGGAAAGAGTGCTCTGAAATATATGTGGCAGAATATCCTGTCCGCCAAACTATGGATCTGGCCCTTAGTTATTAGTCACTTATTCAATAATTTTGTTTTTTATGTATTCGATGTTGAATTTTATCCTTGCTTTTCTTTGACTGTAAACTGCTGTAGGCTCTTATAGCTCTTGAATCTTCGTATAGCACACATTTGCTTCAACCAATCCCCTGTTTGTATTTCTTCACTGATTCACTTTTGTATTCCTATTGACTGTCATAGTACTTGATCCACTCTGTGTATGTCTTGCAGGAATCACTGGGGACTGGAAGAACCACTTTACAGTTGCCCAGAGTGAGAACTTCGACCAAGTCTATCAGGAGAAGATGAAAGACCTGGCAGCTGTGTTTCCCTGGGAATAAAACACAGGAGTGCAGTGCCCTGCAAACATAGCAATTGATAATTTACAAAAGGCGAGGCCCCTCCTACCTTTGACAAAATCAACCAGAGTTGGACCAATAGATGAAGATTTATGCAGACCTTCAGAATAACCACAGACTCTGCAAAAAATATTTCCTTTTAGATTGATTGTTTTTAAATTTATTTAGTATGAATATCTAAACATTCAACATGCATCCGGCACATTTAGACCTTATTTAAACACCTCTGGGCTTAAGAATTTTGAACTGTTTGGTTGTGTTATGAAAGATGCAAAAACAGAACCATGAAACTGACTACATTTATACGCTTAATAATTTCCTTGCAAAGGATTGTCAATACCATAAAAATATATATCTTCTGAAAAATGACTTACAAAATGTGCTTTCAAGTAAAGGCATTAGTTTATTGACCCACAGAGTATCATTTTATTAAACGAAACAGCATTTTTAAGTTGAAACTATTTTTATTGAAATGTTCATAGAAAAACAAAACAATACAGTGAAGAAATCCAGAGGGAGAAGAAAAAGGAGGGAAAAAGAAACAATGAGGTAAAATCGGTAGTGTAATCAGGATATGTACAGTCCATATGGCACAAATACATGTATATATTTGATTACATAAAGTATCATGATTATCACCTAAACTTGGGGGTTGTAGATGGAGATTGGTTCCCGGGTGTGCAATAGAGGTATGAAGTGTTAGATGAAAAGGGATCAAATGATGTTTAGTGGGGACATGGCATTCAGAGGAACATACTGTAAATCTCCTTAGAGATGTTTTGGTTGTACCATTTAGAGGCCAGGGGATGTTGGGGGTAGAAAGGGAGAATAGGTGGTGTCATGTGAAGCAGTGAGAAGGAGGTAATATCTGGATGATGTTATCATAGGAGAAACCTGTGGCTTGAGGAAAAAAAGGGGATTTCTCATTAGGGAGGCAGATTGTGAATTAAATGATCTAATATTTCCCAAACACGTTGGGATGTGACCGGGCAACTTTTGTCGCCACCTAGGGTTACATGAGTGCTTCTCAAGTAGGTAATCCAGGCCCACCATGTGTGGTAAGATACACTGTTGTTAGATTTCCAATCAATCAGTATTACTGTGATGGCAATGGTAAGAAGAAAGTCAAGGAGGACAAGATCTATATCAGAGAGATCATGTGGGGCTCTGCCAGGTGGGGTAAGATAAGTGGAAATGACAGCAGAATTATTGTTTTGAACATTTTGTGTAGTTGTAGGGGGAAGTCTCGCCAATAGGATTGTAAGAGAGCAGGAGAAGAAAATATGTTCCTGGGGATGAGTCACATGCCCAGCATGTGTTGGCACCCTTAAGTTTCATTCGGAACAGTTTTCCAGGCGTCAGGATTGCGAGATGTGCAACAAAGAGTTTTGTTTGAGTTAGGGAAGGGATCAGTTTATGGCAAAGTAGGTGTGATTCCACTTTCACCCAGGTGTCCTTAGAAGGTGGGGTGAGGTTTCTCGAGGAGAAGTAGGAGGACCATTTCTGTTCTAAGAGAGACTGTGGTGAGCTTTTAGGACTTGAGAGTATTTTATAAGAATGTGAAGCTACCTGACCACTCTTTGAAATTTGCTTTTCTTTATTAAGGTTGATTGAGATATAGGACCAATCTTAGAAATCTTGGCTTTAATTTGGAGGTAGCTATAGAAGTCCATGTTAGCAAGACCACATTTGTGTTGTAGGAAGGCAAATGAAAGCGATTCAGTGTTGTTGCAGTAGAGGTCTGAGATCCTTGCAATACCTTTATTTGCCCAGATGGGGCCAATGGTTGGAGAGATCAGGATATGTAGTTTCTTGTTGTACCATAATGACTATAGGACAGATGGATATTAGTTTCTTGTTTAGTTTCTATACAAAGTATGTCAGATATGGTGTCTTTAAACATTGTGGTGGATTGGGTGTCTTGATATTGCTTCATCGTAAGTGTGGATAGAAGTGGGAGGGGGTGGCATATGGAGCATTTGACATTAATTCAGACAGGTTTTTCAATAGGTTTATTTCAAACCATTGTGAACCCTGGTCTGACGGGTAGGAAGTTTGATAGGTGATCTAGTTGGGAAAATTGCAACCTCCTTCTTTCACAGCCGTTAATAGTTTTTGTATACTTATTCTGGGTTTTTTGTTCTCCCTTAGGGAGTTTTTAACAATTTTAAGAAAGAAATCTGAGGAGAGTCAGATAGGTAACATGCTTGAAAGAAAGTTAATTAGGGGTGAAATCATCCTTTTGATGGCCTCAAATCTACCCCACCAAGATATGTGTTTTGGTGACCAAGTTGATAGCAATTCTTTTATTTTATTTAGGGTTTAATTTTCTTTAATGGAGTTAGATTCAATTAATCAATCAATCAATCACTGATTTGTAAAATGCACTACTCACCTGTAAGGTTCTCAAGGCGCTGTCTTCAGCGATTCAGCAAGGTCTTTACAAAAACCTAATCCCAAGGTATTTGATAGTAGATTTCCATTGAAAATTAGATGAGCTGGACATAGAGGGGTGACAGTGGATGTTCAGAGAGACAAATTCAGTCTTGTCTTTATTCAGGGAGTATCGTGAAAATCTGGAAAAGTGATCTATATTGAATAAGATTATATCAATCACAAGTTCTGGAGATTCTGTGAATATTAGGACGAGGTCTGCATATGTGTCTGTTTTGTTTCAAGTGCTAGCAAAGGAAATGCCTGGGATGTCTGGTGATTCATTTAACATCAGAGCAATGGGTCGAGTTCAAGTAGAAACAACAGCTGGGAGAGTGGACACCCTTGTAGGGGCCTTTGTTGGAGTATAAAAGTTTGCAATAGGGATCCATTGATTCTGATTCTAGCAGTGGGGTTGGAATATAGAGCCATGGTCATTGTGATGAACTTTGTCCTAAAGGTGTGTCTTGAGCGAAAAGCCTTGACATATGCCAGGAAATGTGTTCAATAGCCTTCTCTGTGTCCAGGTCAATAGCCTCTTCCAGTAGAGAAAGCGTACTGGAGGGCTTTTTCAATAACATGGGAAAAAAGAGGAATATTGTTACTAGCTAAGCATCCCCTGATAAAACCTGATTGGGTAGGTGGACTAGTTTTGGAATTAACAGCGTAAGGATGTTACCAAGAATTGTTGGATACATTTTAGCTTCTGTGTTAATGAGGGAATTGGGTCTAAAGCTTTTGAGTTCAGAGTGATCCTTCCTTTCTTATGGGATAACTATAATGGTGGCTTTGGAGGCTGACCCTATTACTGAGCCAGAGGTAGCGAAGTGGGAGAAAATCAACTTCAGTTTGGATATAAATGAGGTAAATGTTTTATAAAATCAGATCAGAAAACCATCTGGACTTGGTGCTTTGCCGGATGAGATACTTCTGATACTTTGATAGATCTCCTCACTGGTAATTGGTTTCGCTAATACGGTTCTATCATATTTGGATATTTGTTTAATTGGAAGAGACTTCAGGAAAGTTGAGCAAGCTTCAATAAGTGTGTCAACTGAGGTGGTGTAAAGGTTGGTATAAAAGCTTTGGAAGACCTTAAGTATCATTTCAGATACAGTTTGCATTTTATTATGTTCATCTTTAATCGATTGGATCAAACTAGAATTGCTTTTGAATTTTAGGTAAGCTGCTAAGGACGTTCCAGCTTTGTTAAGATAAAACAGTTTTTTACCTTTTTGAGCGTGGACCTAAAGGTGTGCGCATTTATTGATTATGGAACTGCATTCATGTTTAAGTCGGTTTAGGAGAGTAGAAGGATCATTGGTTTGTCAATAGGTCCTTTTTTCAGATTTTATTTCTGTCATTAGTTGGTCAAGGGATGATTTAATGAGTTTATTTTTCCGTGACCTTCGGCTTATTATTTGAAGTCTACAAAAACATTTCCTGGAATCACATAGAGTAACCAGAGAGGTACTGAGTTTTTGTTTGTTTGAATATTTTGGTTTAGTTCATTATGAAGTATGAAGGATTTCTAGATTCATGCGCCCGGTCTTTGACTTTGGGGAAGCAGGAAGGGGTTGGAGGAGTACTGAGAGGGCTGCATGATCTGAAATTCTGATCGGTTCATTTAGATATTGAGGTGATGTATGGAAGGACTGTGGAGTCCACCAGGAGGTAGTCAATTCTGGAGAGTGTGTTGTGTGGGGATGAGAAAAAGGTAAAATCACTAGCAGTGGGTTTGTGAAGTCTACAGACATATGCTAATTTGTGAGCCGAAATTAAGGCGCAAAGTGTGCTATGGGATCCATGTATTTTGTATCTGAAGGCCAAATGGCTGTCCAGGATAAAATCTAATGGTAGGTTAAAGTCATCACAAAGAATGATTCAGGCCTCGGGGGAAGGAATGCTATTTTGGCAGAAAGGGCACCCCAAAATTGAGTGTCGTCTGTGGTGGGGTCATATATATTCACTGCATACATTTCTGTCGACACTATCTACCATCACTATGTGGTTCCGAAGAAATAATTGACAGGTCAGAATTTTTGGACATCAATCTGAGGACCTAATTTTTTTGGGAGATTACAGTAGTGCAGGCAATATCTGATACCCAACCAGTGCTGAAGGAGAGTGCTTCTTCATAGCCAATTTTTGTTTGTTTCGAGAAAACCATATTACTCTTGAGCGAGTGGCAGTAACCAGAGAATTTTTTCTGCTTCCTAGAGTGGTGGAATCCTTTGGCATTGAGAGAAATCACACTGAGCATGGTGGTGTTAGAGTCAGCCATTGTCATGTAATGGGGATGGGTGGGGTTATTGTTATCGGTGGCCACAGATTGTAGTGTGGGCATCGATGGCACATGTGAGTCACATGATATAGTATGGAGACAGTGGACTGAGATCTCAAGTGATAGGAAAAGAGGTGGGGATCATGTGTAGAAGAAGTGCTCTCTCAATGGGAGAAAAGTCCTACGAGATGAGGTGAAGAGTGTGTGGCAAGGTGTGTCACTTGCAAGAGCCAAACGAGCAATATGAACAATAACCCCTTCTGTGCCCAGGACATAATGGTTACATCCTGAGGCACAGTGCTTGTGTGCCCAGGACGTAACCATTACGTCCTGGGCACAGAGCCCAGAGGTAGCGCTAGCGCTCCCTCTGTGGGCTTCCCCCCCATCCCCCCAAGGCAGGGATGAAGGGGAAGACCTTCCCCTTCCACCCCTGACCCCACCCACCCCCCTGTGACGTCAGCGCGCAATCGCACGCTGATTGTCACAGAAGGCCTCCTCGCGATCAAAAGAGAAATGCAAAGCATTTCTCTTCCGATCATGTGGAGGAGGCCCGGAGAGGGGTCAAAGGGAAGGAAATGTATTTCCTTCCCTTTGAAGTCTCTCTGAGCATTTCAAAAGCCGGATTGCAAAGCAATTCGGCTTTTGAAATGCCCACTAGACACCAGGGATGTTTTTTTACAAAAGGAAATTGGCATAAGGGAGCGACCCCGTGGGCAAGGGTCCAGGGGGGGGCATTTTTTTAAAGGCCTTTTCTGCCCCCATTGGCCTATTTTTATGAGGCCAATCTGCCCCCAAGGAGGACAGAAACCACTAGACACCAGGGAGTTTTTTTTTTGTTTTCGTGAATTTCACGCAAGGGGAGAGACCCCTTAGGCAAGGGTCGTTCCCCTGGGGGGCAAATTTATTTTAGGCCATTTCTGCCCCTTGGGGGGCAGATCAGCCTATTTTAATTAGGCAGATCTGCCCCCAAGGGGGGCAGAAACCACTAGGCACCAGGGATTTTTTTATTTTTGTTTGTTTTACAGATGGGGAGCGACCCCTTAGGCAAGGGTCACTCCCCTGGAGGGGCAAATTGTATTTAGGCCATTTCTGCCCACTTTGGGGGCAGATTGGCCGATTTTAGGTCAATCTGCCCCCAAGGGGGGCAGAAACCACCAGGCACCAGGGATCTTTTTTTTTGTGCCGTATCGCAAGGGGAGCGACCCCATAGGCAAGGGTTGCTTCCCAGGGGTTGGGGGGGAAAATTTATTTTAGGCCATTTCTGCCCCCCCGGGGACAGATTAGCCTATTGTTATTAGGCCGATCTGCCCATAGGGGGGGCAGAAACCTCTAGGCGCCAGGGCAAATTTTTATTTTGTGTTTTTTTTTTTTTAGTTTTTTTTTTTTTAGATGGGGAGCAACCCATTAGGCAAGGGTCGCTCCCCTGGGGGGCAAATTGTATTTAGACCATTTCTAACACCCTTGGGGGTAGATCGGCGGATTTTAGGTCAATGTGCCCCCAAGGGGAGCGACCCCGTAGGCAAGGGTCACTCCCCAGGGAGGTTGGGGGGGGGCAAATTTATTTTAGGCCATTTCTACCCCCCGGGAGCAGATCGGCCTATTGTTATTAGGCCGATCTGCCCCCAGGGGGGGCAGAAACCTCTAGGCGCCAGGGCGAATTTTTTTTTTTGTGGTTTTTTTTTATGTTTGTTTGTTTTTTTAGAGATGAGAAGCGACCCATTAGTCAAGGGTCGCTCCCCTGGGGGGCAAATTGTATTTATACCATTTCTGCCCCCCTTAGACGGGCGGATTTTAGGTCAATCTGCTCCTAAGGGGGGCAGAAACAACTAGGCACCAGGGATATTTTTTTTGTGCCAATGTCACGCAGGGGGAGCAGCCCCGTAGGCAAGGGTCGGTCCCCTGGAGGTTTGGGGGGGGGCAAATTTATTTTAGGCCTTTTCTGCCCCCCCTGGGGCCGGCTGAGCTAGAGGCCAAAATCCACAGGTAGGCACTTTGCAAAAAACACCTCTGTTTTCTGTGAAAAAATTTGATGTGTCCACGTTGTGTTTTGGGCCATTTCCTTTCATGGGCACTAGGCCTACCCACACAAGTGAGGTACCATTTTTATCGGGAGACTTGGGGGAACGCTGGGTAGAAGGACATTTGTGGCTCCTCTCAGATTCCAGAACTTTCTGTCACCGAAATGAGAGGAAAAAGTGTTTTTTTGGCCAAATTTTGATGTTTGCAAAGGATTCTGGGTAACAGAACCTGGTCAGAGCCCCACAAGTCACCCCATCTTGGATTCCTCCAGGTTTCTAGTTTTAAAAAATGCGCCTGGTTTGCTAGGTTTCCCCAGGTGCCGGCTGAGCTAGAGGCCAAAATCCACAGGTAGGCACTGTTTTCTGTGAAAAAATGTGATGTGTCCACGTTGTGTTTTGGGCCATTTCCTTTTGTGGGCGCTAGGCCTACCCACACAAGTGAGGTACCATTTTTATCGGGAGACTTGGGGGAATGCTGGGTGGAAGGAAATTTGTTGCTCCTCTCAGAATCCAGAACTTTCTGTCACCGAAATGAGAGGAAAAAGTGTGTTTTGGTAAAATTTTGAGGTTTGCAAAGGATTCTGGGTAACAGAACCTGGTCAGAGCACCACAAGTCACCCCATCTTGGATTCCCCTAGGTGTCTAGTTTTCAAAAATACACTGGTTTGCTAGGTTTCCCCAGGTGCCGGCTGAGCTAGAGGCCAAAATCCACAGGTAGGCACTTTGTAAAAAACACCTGTTTTCTGTGAAAAAAAGTGATGTGTCCATGTTGTGTTTTGGGCCATTTCCTTTCTTGGGCGCTAGGCCTACCCACACAAGTGAGGTACCATTTTTATCGAGAGGCTTGGGGGAACACAGAATAGCAAAACAAGTGTTATTGCCCCTTGTCTTTCTCTACATTTTTTTCCTTCCAAATGTAAGGCAGTGTATAAAAAAGATTCTATTTGAGAAATGCACTGTAATTCACATGCTAGTATGGGCACCCCTGAATTCAGAGATGTGCAAATAACCACTGCTTCTCAACACCTTATCTTGTGGCCATTTTGGAAATACAAAGGTTTTCTTGATACCTATTTTTCACTTTTTATATTTCAGCAAATGAATTGTTTTATTCCCGGTATAGAATAAAAACCCATTGCAAGGTGCAGCTCATTTATTGGCTCTGGGTACCTAGAGTTCTTGATGAACCTACAAGCCCTATATATCCCCGCAACCAGAAGAGTCCAGCTGACGTAACGGTATATTGCTTTCAAAAATCTGACATCGCAGGAAAAAGTTACAGAGTAAAACGTGGAGAAAAATGGCTGTTTTTTACACCTCAATTTCATTTTTTTTAAATTTCAGCTGTTATTTTCTGTAGGAAACACTTGTAGGATCTACACATATGACCCCTGGCTAAATTCAGAATTGTGTCTACTTTTCAGAAATGTTTAGCTTTCTGGGATCCAGTATTGGTTTCTCACCCATTTTGGTCACTAACTGGAAGGAGGCTGAAAGCACACAAAATAGTAAAAATGGGGTATGTCCCAGTAAAATGTCAAAATTGTATTGAAAATTTGAGTTTTCCAATTCAAGTCTGCCTGTTCCTGAAAGCTGGGAAGATGGTGATCTTGTCACCTCAAACCCTTTGTTGGTGCCATTTTCAGGGAAAAAACCACGAGCTGCCTTCTGCAGCCCTTTTTTTCATTTTTTTTTTTTAAAACAACATTTTCACTGTATTTTGGCTAATTTCTTGGTCTTCTTCAGGGGAACCCACAAAGTCTGGGTACCTCTAGAATCCCTAGGATGTTGGAAAAAAAGGACACAAATTTGGCGTGGGTAGCTTATGTGAACAAAACGTTCTGAGGGCCTAAGCACGAACTGCCCCAAATAGCCAAAAAAAGGCTCAGCACAGGAGGGGGAAAAGACCTGGCAGCGAAGGGGATAAGAGAAGAAAAGGAGGGCACAAGCACAATGCAACAAGTACAAAGTAACATTCCAGTAAATGGAAGGCCCTGAGAGAACATAGACAACATATAAAACGTAATGTATCTTATCATCAGTGATTTTCTGAAGAATTGGCAATATCTTAGACCAGCAGTAATAACCAGGCTGCATTCTAACATCTGTACTTAAAGTTGTAAGGGAGCTTGTATGGGCGTAGGGCCCTGTTAGGTGATAATTTGGAACAGGGAAGATTTAGTGCAACCTATTACAGAAATACCATCAGTCTCCTAAAACAGTATCAGAAACAAAATTATGTCAGAGAATATATGGCCATAATTGTGAGAGAACAAGCTCATAAGGTGTCCTGGATCCTTATAGGTCAAAGTGTTGTAGGTAAACATTGATTATATGATTACATGGGTGGCATGGTGATGACGTGGTGGAGTTGTGTGTTTGTGGGTACTAGTGTGGGAATATTTAAGGATCATGATAGTGTCAGACGTTTTGAGTGTGTCTTGCATGGGCATGTGTAGGCATACTAGATATGTAGGGTAAGACATCGGTTTGTTGGAAGCATCAATGCATTCTGACACAATGTAATAGCAAAATGAACATTAAATTAGCATATATGACATAGTAAGGAACAGTATAGGATGCATAACTGGTGGAATAAGTGAAAAAAAGTTTATTTTTTTAGCCCTGGCCACTTAGGGAGTCTTCAATGTGGATCTCTGTAGCGTTATCAAGGAACACACATAGTTCACGGTGGTCAGAGAATATATTTGTTTTTCCTTTCTAAACAATCTTGAACTTGGCTGGGGCAATGAAGGAGTGTTGGATCGCTTTGTCTATCAGTGGTCGTTTTAAGGGCTTGGGATCCTTTCCCCTGGATGATGGAATCCGTGGTGTAGTCTTGGGAAATGCTGATATTTGTGCCTTGCCAGAGAAGTGAGTAAGGGACTGATTAGGAGTTTGGCGGACAGGTCTTTCCATACGCTGAATGTCAGATGGAACGGTTGCCTCCACACTGGCTGCCTCCCCTTTGGACCCATTATGAGTTTGCCGCTAGGCTGTCGGGCGGAAACCAAGGTTTCTGCCTGTCAGCCAAGCTGGAAACTGGCGGCAGCATTGTCTCCAGCTCGAAATCGAGCTGCCAGTAAAGCTGTTGCTGCATGGCGCATCAGCACCCTCACAATGTTTGCTGTCTGCTCTGCATGGGCAGTGCAGGGGCCCCCCTGTGGCCCCCTGCACCTGTTCTCTCCCAAAATTTTCATGGCTAGAAAAGCCGCCATGAAAAGGCTGGCAGAGAACAAGCTCGTAATCAGCAGGGCGGCGCTGCGTGCAGCGCCGACCTGGTTGATTGCGATCTCAGCCACCATCAATCCGCTGGGATTACCGATCCCGGCGGATATAGTGGTACCCTGGCGGTCGAACCGCCAGGGTCTTAATGTGGCAGTCGGACTACCACAGCAGCAGCGGTCCTGACCGAGTGAGGTCCTAGGTCATCTTCATGGGAGATAGGATGGGTTCAGAATGCTGGAAGTGCAAGAGTCAAAAAATCGGTGCACGTGGGGTGGACAGGTTTTTTGGTTTGAATGTTGGTACCCTACGTGTGTTTTCAATTTCAAAGTCTTTATTATAAGTGAACGGAATGTGTTTCTAGAAACATGATCGTAGGAGAGGCCTTGTCTTCCGATCTTTCTGGGAGACCAAAGATTCTGAGATTACCCCTCCTTTTACAGTCTTCTAATTTGGTTAGATCACTTCTGAGATTAGTGATGGTATAATCAGTCTTATGGAGTTGTTAGCATTGTGCTGCCAGTTGGTTTTCGGACATGCTTAGGTGATTTTTAGCTTTTGTAACTCTCAAATTGAGTTGTTTGAGGTCTTTCCAGATTGCTGTGACATCTGTTTGTAGTATGTCAGTGTTGATCTTAATGCTCTAGGCAATGTCATGGACATCGTTCAACTTTTTTAGAATCATTTCAAGGGTGGATTGATTCTCATCTTTCTCTTTGATAAGAGAATCAGGATGTAAAGAGTTGTGTTTTGAGCATTTGAGACCAGTTTTGGTTTCTTTCTCTTTGGTTCACTTATGGTCTCTTCTTAGGTCTGCCATGGTTGTAGAATGACCAAGCACAGGTTTGCTGAGTGGGTGGTATAGGTATTGAACTTGTAAATATTAAGATTTAATCATTAATGATCAGGGTTGTAGATTAGGTAGGAGCTCCAGGATACATTTATCAGAGATTCTCTTGTGAGTGGGATCCGAGTGGTCTTCTACTTAGAGACTATATTAATTGCACTGGTGCAATTCACATGAGATATGTGTGTTCTGGTGGACTTTGTATGCATATTATACTTCCTGTGAATTCTAAAATGCTGTGGGAAGCTGAATTATGCAATGATTGTTATGTGAGAACTGGTCATTGCATCATCAAAGATGATATCTGAGCTCAACATCAAAGTACATTAGAGGGAGCTACTGATTTTACAGCTGGGGTATAGTGGTGCAGGTGAGAGCAGTGCAAGATCAAGAGTCATCAGGTTGGTTGGCAGCTCCCCAAGGCCGGGCCCGTTACATGCAGTGCAGGCTGCAGAGGCCAATCCGCGTGAGTGCACATGAAATGAACTCGCATTGTTGGGAGGTTTTCTGTGGGCTCCACATTTGTTAACTGGTCTCAATGAATAAGAGGTGCATTTATGAGCAGTAAAATGTAAACAATCGAGTCACCCGTAAAGCTGAGGTTGCTATTTTAGCCATTGCGCTGGTTGTCAGATGCATGTCTTGGAGATTACACCTGTGAGCCCCCAGAATGACAGTTGGCTTTAATATAGTCCTCAATATGGTGATGATGATGGGAGGCACAGAGAGACCAGGAGGAGTATCGGTCGTGTGACACTTCTTCGAGGTTGATCTCTGTGACAGGTGTGGGGGGCTGCGTGGGCTTGACCGCATGCATGCTCGTAAAATGAAGAGTAAATGGCTTGCCAAGTTGGCCCAGTGATGTTGGCAGGTCTCCTGTGGTTTCCACTCATGTTACATGCTCCTGGGGATAAATGGTGTGTTGGTGAGCAGTCAGTTGCTAGTGATCTCGATTGTCCATGAGGCTGACGCCACAATTTTAGCAGTTGTGCCAGTCGTCAGGTGCGCGTCAGGGAGATTAGCCCTACAGGGCCTCAGAAAGATGGATGTCCTCAATGTGAGTGCTCCTTCTCATCAGGGCACTGATTTTTACCATAGATTTGGCAGAATTCTGTCCAGGGACAGGAAAAACAGTTTTTGAAGTGGCAGGCTTAGCAGAGCTCAGAAGGGAGCCACTTTCTTGCACAGACGCTGGTCACATCCCCCATCAAACAACATTTAGTAAATCAATGTAGCTGTACAGTAAGTGATAAAAATGGCACCTGTTTTGAAATGCTAATTAACTGTAAACAAATCACAGAAGCAAGATAGAAAAAAACAAGAAGTCCATCTAATGACAAAGAGAGGAGAAGGTACTCTGAACCATATTCTTAATGCTTGGCTTTTTGTCTAAACCACCTAAAATCAATGAGAAATATTCATAAGCAGGACTGTCTTTATTGCTGGTGGCGGCCCATGCGATAGTCATTTTGTGCCTAGCCCCCACCACTCATGACCTCCTCCACGGATTCCCTACTACCACCTTCCACCTGTGCCCCTCATTTTTCCATAGCCCCTCTCTCACATACATTTAATTGAAAGTGCTAGTTGGGGTTGGCTGTACTTTTGAATCACTGTTAGCAACATTACGAATAAGTAATGAAAGACAGAGAAAAAAGTAATGTCCTAACCTACATTATGCAGCTTGATGCCAGTTGATAAATCACTGTTTTATATTAGGATTGCAATTTAAGACTGCTGTAGCAAAAGTATCTCTATGACAAAAGCAGTAATCTACTGAGCTATCCATATAAAATACAATTCTGTGATCTGCATGGTAGACGTTCTTTGCAGTAGGCATATTAACCATCTGCACCATACTATGATGAGGGAAAACTGCCACTAGACAAAACTTCATCTCTCTCCAGCAGGAGCATCAATCACCAGAGTTACCTGCACATTATTATTGCTACCTGAAAACTTGAGGATGCACAAGGGACTCCACAGCAAGTTCATTTAAACCCATCAGTTATCTCTAAACACAGCACCCGGTTGAGGCCCCCACCAGGTACTGCTGCACTGGTCGCACCATCCCTAAAGCTGACCCCGTTCATAAGTAGTTTCAACATAAAAGAAAGCTTTTATTATTAACATTGAAGTAGATTCAAGGCAGATTTAGTTTTCCTTAAGAAGACTGAACAGATATACTGTATTTGAATCTAATTGGGTTATCCGTTCTCCATCAGACCATGTCCGTATCATGTTGAGACTTTAGAATATTGTGAGGTTCAATCAAGATGGAAAATAATTTAACTAGTTTCAATCTTTCTTGGGGACTTATGCAGCAGCTTAACTGTGTACATTCATTAAATGATTATATTAATGCTGTCATAGACCTGTGTTTTTTGCATGGTGGAGTCTGAAACAAAGAAAAACATTCAAACTTGTATGCAAAGTTGCAAATTCGCTTGACACAATACCTTGCTATTTTTTCAATTAATGGCCTTTGTAAAGTGCTACAATCACAATGGTTTTTAAAAATTGAAGGGTATCATCAGCAGCCATTTGCTGCAGGCATGAACTGTTCCCTCTGTTGAAAAGGGTTGTGCAGAACAGTAAGTGAATTTCTCCTATTTCGCAGCAGTATTGTTAGCCCATGTGACCTTAATAAGTAAACTTATAAGGGGACGCGAATGGATCGATGAACCTTTTGACAGCACTTAAGGTGTTCCCACCATATATCCAGTACATGCAGATCAACAATCAATAACATTAGTAATCAATTGGAGTCAGTAATTGTCACACACCATGACCTTGCAGTCATGAATAACCACACCTTTATTTAAAAGTTAGAATATTTATCAATTGATAAACATACAGAAACAACACTGGCGGACCGAAACGACAAAAGTATTGCAATCTAATCAAAGCTTAAGTTACTATACATTCTAAAATAACAGTGCAAATTAACAAGAACAACTGCGCAAGCGATGTCACATACATTTAAATGCAGCAAAGAAAACACATCAAATGTTATTCCATGTATTGAACTTCATTAGGGAGGACCCTAACTAACACCAGATTAGAATAGCATGTTTGGGCTTCATGCAAAACAATTTAGGCAACACAAATTTGGAAAAACATCTAACTATGACTCTGTCAAAATAATGGTTGGTACCAAGAAACACCTGCAAATAGACATAGCAAACAACATGATAGTCAATATACCTATCCTCAGTTTGGATCAGCAAGCTGTGACAGTCTTTGTCATCAGGACATCAGTCTGGTCAGCAAGGCATCAGGATTCAGCATCCAGGTTCAGAAAAGGCAAAGTCTTTAAGCAATAAAGTTACGCACGTCTCTTCTCAAGACGGTGAAGAAAATAATGGCGGTATGGCAAATGGAAAATGGCAAATAGTGTCTTCTTCTCAGTGGAGACTGGCTAAGTTAGATTGGTTAAGGGATCACATGTTCACACTTCATCCAATAAAACTAAAACTTCAAGTATACATTTCTACTAGTACACAGTTCACAGGTCGATGATTGGCTCCTTTCGTACTGTTCTCATCATCCGGCTCGTCAGGTAACAATATTGTTGCAGCTTATACTCCAGTCAGAGTTTCCATTGTATTCTCCTGAGAAAGTCAGTCTTACATACATTACATAAAATAATGTTGCGTTAGCTAGTACATCGTCTCCTAGCAAGCAGTTCTCATGAGAAAGACTTTTAGCTACAAGCACATTAGGTCAACACAGTGGAAAATCACCATTTAATTCTCTAAGCAGACATTTTATTAAACGCCTAAGAAATACAGCTTGACATAAGGCCGTGCAGCAGCGCCAAGACCCCAGCTAAGTTAAGGCCTACAGTTTATAAAGCTAATACATAATGCACAACCCTTAATATGACGTATTAATACATTAATCAAACATAAGCTCAAAATGTCATGTTAACAAGCCACTAATATATACACTTCGTGGCTATTGGCGGCCACTCACGTGGTCACACTTTCAGATGCATGCATTATTTTCTCTATATTATTACATTTTCTACGCAAATTCAACACTCAAAATACGTGACTATTCATTAATAATTTCAACAATAAAAATCAGCGTTAACAGTATCCATGTCCTTCTCCAGCTTCCAAACATGGCCCAAGTGTAGCCTTAGCCAAGTCTGTTGAGCAGCAGCCCACAGTGACGTAACACAACTTGAGCCCCCCTTGCGCAGAGCATGCAGGGGACTCCCCCTCCGGACTCACTCAGGCCAGGTGCTTTGCTGAGGGAGCTCATGTGGTCATACTCTCAGATGCATGCATTATTTTCTCTATATTATTACATTTTCTACACAGATTCAACACTTAAAATACATGAATATTCATTAATAATTTCAATAATAAAATCAGTGTTAGCAACCCCTCCTCTGATGACTAAATGTGTCATCACACCAAACCTTCACTCACAAATTTTTGTATCTGCTAAAATTCTGTAATTTCAATCCCTTGAAATCTTTGTCCCCTTTTCAAATTCTCCATAAGCAATTTTTCCCTTTTCTTTTCTTCCCTCCTCGTATTATTCTTTGACTTTTTTTATTAAACTCTTTTACACAATTTACATATTCCCCATATTCTATTTATGCAAATCACAATAATCAATATCCGTTGTATTATTTTCAATAAGATCCCTTTCCCAATGTTGCTGAGCTAATTTCCCACAGAAGGAAACCCTTTGTCAGCTTTCTCCTAAACACCTGTTTTCTTCAATTCTTTCAAACAAGTACTCTCTTTAGTCAGATTAGTAAGTAAGCTTCTAATATCTTTACTATTGTCAGGAATAAATGAGCAGCAACGCCTAGAATTAAGCATTTTGCAAACTCCGCCATCCTTTCCCAAAAGAATGTGTAACGCAAGGCGGTTCTGAAGAGTCATAGCTCTTTCAGCAGCTAATTCAGTATCTATCAGGATCATGGCTCCTGAAAAAATTGTCAGCATGTTATCCACAATAGTAGACAATTTTGAATCTTTATTGAATTCAGAACAACTCCCACTGAAGGTATTATTGCTCCAAATAGATCTCCCATAAGGGGACTCTCTCCTTTGTCTAATGTGAAGTAACTCAGTCACTTTCGGAAATTTCCTTAAGTCGTTGAGCTGAAATATCTTTGGGAAAACTATCCCCAAGTAACATGTGCCATACCATCCTCTTAGGAGATGGTAACAAGCATCAGGCCCACATATGTAATATGTGCCAAGAATCGCTGGATCCTGTCCATTCAACATAAATGTCCATTTACTCTGAAACAAAAACACATGTCTACATTCACTGGTTCCCACAAATAAAGTTTCATTGTGAGATTTAGGCCTATATACACAAAGCTTCCCTACATGTTGCGCATCTAAAGCTAATTTCCCTTGTGTCCTAATTACACTATAAACATAATCATTCATGTAAGTCCTTTCCTCTAAGCCTTTTTCTAATTTCTCCTTCAATACCTTTCTTCTGTCATCTGTGTGATCTTTTCTAAAGGTGTAAGAAAGCATGTCAGGTTATTCCTGTGAGCATAAGCTGTGCCAAAAGTTAATGTAGGCTCAAAGAATCTCTAACTAATATTACGTCATTATCCTTACCTACTCTACTCAGGTACCTAATTATGGGGACAAATGCATCATGGTTGGAATAGAAGTACTGTATGTACTCCTGGTTATAGAATCTTGTTAGTAACAGACTACAACTTATCCCATAAGTAAGAGGCAAACTATGATAAGTAACTCCTTCTTTGACTGATGAAGGAATCTGCGTACACACAAAACAATTCTTCGCATTCATTGTCTCAACATACTCACTCAATAAGCGATACAAGACCTTAGAAGAAAGTTCCCCTTGTGCATTACTACCTTCGTGCAAATACTTCTTATCTAACCTAAACTTCTCTATTGCAGTTAATGCAGTAGTTGTCTCTAAAGCTGCAGTATGGTTGGCTTCCCTTTTGCCAAGGACAGTCAGACCCACAATCAGTATCACAAACAATTTCCCACACACAACTGCCAAACCAATACTCATGTATTTACAGCACCTGTTCTTCCTACCCTGCTGAGTAAAGTTACTCATGATCTGTAAAGAATCAGAAAGCAGAATTGGAAAGTTAGAAAAATTGCCGCAAGAATCTAAAAGCAAAAACAAAAATCTTCTTTCAGCAGTTATTTACAGCTTTCAGTCTCACTTCCAGGATCCTTTGTCAAAAATCGGTTTAGCATCTTGTCAAAATCAGGTTTCAAAAAGTTCAAATCACGTTATCAAAGTCTTTTCAGAATCAGAAAGCAGAATTGGAAAGTTAGAAAAATTGCCGCAAGAATCTAAAAGCAAAAACAAAAATCTTCTTTCAGCAGTTATTTACGGCTTTCAGTCTCACTTCCAGGATCCTTTGTCAAAAATCGGCTTAGCAGCTTGTCGAAATCAGGTTTCAAAAAGGTCAGATCAGGTTATCAAATCAAAGTCTTTTCAGGTTACTTTCAACAGTTTCTTTCTCTTTCTATTTTTCTCAAATTGGTCCCAACAGTTCAGTTCATTGGCTTTTTTCAAGTGCCAAAATATTGACCTGGAATATGTCAATCAAAATAAAAAGACAAAAATTCTTTCTGCCATTCACTTGTATTTGCATATGCCCATTCAAGACCTGCGTACCTTCGACTTGCTATTCTTTTTCTTTTCAACTTTCGATTACCATTCAACTCTCCTTCACTCAGATCTTCTCTCCTTGTTGTATTTACTTATTCCTAAATTGTGTTTCAACAACTGCTTCCTTTCTCTTTGCTTGTGATTCCGGCCACTTATCTCCTTCCAGTGGACCCTTGGACAATGCTCCTTTCAGTGTTGAACTTGAAACTTCTTAAATCTATGCAGTGTTTTCTCTTGATGGACTTGCAACTGGTTCAGGAGGAGTCAGATCACAATGGCTTTGATGTGCCTCAACTCCTTCCCCCTCGGGGTCTGGCAACTGCACTGTTTGTCTCTCAAAATCATCTGCTTCTGGGAAAGCCTCCTCTGACTAGGCTCTCCTGATACCTCAATTGAGATAGGCTCACTGTCACCCTCTTGAAGGTCTTCTCCTTCGTCTCTCACAGGAGTGACTGAACCATCCTCAATGATTTCAGATCCAGCTTCAGTTTCTCGTTCTTCTCTTTCCGGCTCTGAGCCTTGCCTTGTTGATGTTGTTGGTGCGCTCAACAACTCTTCTTCATTGTCCAAAGGACATGCCACTTTATTCGTGTGGCTGGCGTGGATCGAGTTTGGAACTCCAGCACACTTCACAGCTGTGGTAGTAGTCAGGACTACCTGGAACGGTCCTTTCCAGCGAGGCTCCAAACACGTTTTCCTCACGTGTTTCCAGACCACAACACAGTCACTGGTTCTCAGGTTGTACCCTGGGTCATGGATCGATGGCAGTGTGGTAGCCTCCATCTGTTGAGAGAAAGAGCTAACCACATCAGCCAGACCCTTGCAGTAGTCCAATACCATATCATCTGTAATGTTGACAAGTGCATTTGCATGCACCGCTGGCAATCTCATGGGGCAGCAATACTGACTTCCTGACTGATGTGTTTCTCATTGTCATCAGAACTAAATTCATCTGTTCCACTAGTCCTGATTCTTCAGGGCGGTAACGACAATGAAACCTCTGGTCAATGTTCAATGCTGCACACAGTAATTTAATTACTTCATTGTTGAAGTGACTTCCCCTATCTGATTCTAAAGAGGTCGGAAACCTAAAATGTGGTATCAGTTCCCTAAGCATTAGTTTCGCTACTGTGAGGCTGTCGTTACTTCGTGTAGGGTATGTGTTGGACTTTTTGCCTTACGTAGGGTCATCCCCAGTCTTTTTGCCTACTTCCTCCTGGTTTTTCTGACCTCTTGCTGTTGGCTCTAGGACTCTGAGCACTTTATCACTGCTGACCAGTGCTAAAGTGCAGGTGCTCTCCCATCTAAAGTTGGTATGATTGGCTTATACCTAATTGGCATATTTAATTTACCTATAAGTCCCTTGTACAGTGGTATCTCTATACCCAGGGCCTGCAAATTAAATACTACTAGTGGGCCTGCAGCGCTGCTTGCGCCACCCACTGAAGTAGACTTTCAAAGCTGTCTCAGGCCTGCTAGCGCAGGGCCTGTGTGCGCAGTTTTCTGCCACAGGGACCTGGCATCTAAACTTACATGCCAGGCCCAGAACTCCCCTTTTACTACATGTAAGTCACCCCTAAGGTACGCCCTAGCTAGCCCTATGGGCAGGGTGCCATGTATGTAGAAAGGCAGGACATGTGCCATATTGCATGGCCTGTCCTAGTAGTGACAAATAGCCTAACTTGGTGTCTCACTGCTGTGAGTGCTGCCTTCTCATAGGATTGCATTAGAAATGCCCTTATGTGTAAGGGGTATTGTCTGATTTATGAGGGGTAGCGTAGGCGTGTTTGGTATGGTTGTGATGGTGATAATAAATGCTGCTTACTGGTGTGGGTGTATTTTTTATTACTATCACAGAAATGCCACTTCTAGAAAGTGCGCATTTATCTTTGCTTATGACACTGGTGTTTTGCAGCTTGACTCTAATCCACGTCTGGGCAGAGTGACAGTTGGGGCTTTGTGCATACATTTCAGACAGCCTGTTCACAGGGAGGGTGGAGGTGTCACAGAGGTGCATCTGCATACTGAATAGTCTTCCTGGGCTGAGAGAAGGGAGAGGCGGGGCACACCTGCATTTGTAAAGACTGTGCCCTGGCCTCACACAATAGGGTTGTTAACCCCCCACTGATGTTTGGAGCCTGTGCTGAAAGGAGAGAGGGGGCACTCCCAGAACCAGTTGTAACTGGCTGGAACCTCCTCTCCCTACCATTGTAAAACAATCAAAAAACTGACTATAAGTACAGGGGAATTTTCCCCACAATTTGGAGACTCTTGGAATCATCTTGGAACTGGACACCAAAGGCTGAAAGGACTCACCAGGAACCGCCATGGACTGCTGCTGCTGTGCTGACCTGTGACCTGCCTGGTCACTGTGAAGGACTTGCCACTTTCTGCCTTTCCCTTGTGCTGGCCTGTAGCTGGGCCCTCCACCTGAGGACCTTGTCTTAAGATTCTGCTCCCCAGGGGCAGGGTGCTGTGGCCCCTGACCCCTGCATCCATTTCTTCACGAGGGGTGCTTCTCTGTGGTTGCGGCTGCCATAGCGCTGATTGCAGAGCGCTTATGGAGCCTTGGGAGCTCGTAGGCTCCTTGCTGCATTGTGCCCCTTTAAATAAGATCACCGCAGCAGCCCGGGAAGCTGGAAGAACACTCGCGCACCGCATCGGGTGCAGACGAGTGTCTGCTCGGGCCCCAGGAGAGGTCTGATCTTCTTGTGGCTTCACGGCAGGACCAGGGGAAGGCGCGGGGAGTACCCCCTTCCCCCTGGCCTCTGCGTTAGGAGCAGGACGCTCCTTTTCTGCTGTTAGGTAAAACGGGCATTATTGTGCCCCCCCCCAGCTTGGTGGAAGGGCCAGTGGAGGCCCGGGGGGGCCCCCAGAGATCACGGGTCCCGGGAGGGGCCTGTCATTAAACCGGAGGGGGTGCGTGGTGCCCCCCTCCTGCCCTAAGTTGTTTTTGCTGGCTTTGGCCCCCCCTCGTGAGGGCCGGTTGAGGCTCTGGGGGCCCCCAGTAATCACGGTCCCCGGAGAGGACTGTCTATAAAAGAGAGGAGGTGCATGTCGCCCTCCTCTGACCCCAGAGTATAAGGGAGGCCCCCGTTTTGCGCATAGGAGCGCCAGGGGCCCCATTGTTCGCCTTCTAGGCACTGGAGGTGCCTTCATCCAACCAGGTACTGTTTAAAGGACCAATATAGTTGCAATCCAAAGTACTTTCTACAGACTTTTGTTTGATTCATATATTACCTACCTGCGTTTGATGTTTTTACATATGTGTATGCAAATGTTCCTTTTATGGACATGCTTGCTAATATGTTTTTCTAACTTGCCATATGTTTTCTAATGTTCCTACTATGGGCATTTTATGCTATTCTTATGACAAGTGCTGTGATGTAATAACGTGTTTTCCTGACTACTGCTTACGTTTCAGAATACTGAGTAACCTGTGTGTAATGTGTGACTACTGCTAGGTTGCAGAGTAACTAATGTGTAACGTTCTGACAACTGCTAAGGTAGCAGGATAGTACTGATATGTGATGTGTGGTCTGATAATCTGGTGTTGTGTTTCCTTTGTGGTGGGGATATTGTGTCACGTGTGTTGTGTGTGTTGTGCAAACTCTTTACACATTGCCTCTGGGTTAAGCCTGACTGCTCGTGCCAAGCTACCAAGGGGGTGAGCAGGGGTTATCTTGGACGTGTAACTCCCTTGCCCTGACTAGAGTGGGTAAGTTCTGCCTGGCTGAGGTGCATACCCTAGCCAACCAGAAACCCCATTTCTAACATTGGTTGTCAGAGGTGAGGATAGGACTTGCGCTTGCACAATACAATTGTGACTCATTATTTCACTACAAGGATTGCGTTTAGACCATCACATGTTTGGCTTCTCTTAACTTTCTCTCTTTGGTCATTTTTCCTGTTTTCAGTTCTCACGCTTGGGTATTGTGGTTGTCACATTTGAGTTATTTGTACCTTTTCAAGATGGGGCTTACCTTTGATTTAGAGGACCTGCCGTTTTACATGCAGGAGGAATTAGAGGGGTTCTGTAGAGAGAGAGAGAGGGCTGCCTGTAGAAGGGGACCTCAGGAGATCTCTGAATTTCTTTGAAAGGTTTGTGACATATACCCAGGGAGGGAGTGTGCTTAGGGGGTACCCAGAGGATCCTGAGTGTAGCGAGGGTTCCCAATGGGAGGGCTCCCAGACCTCATCCCTAGAGAGTGGTAGAGAGACTGATCAGGAGGGTGAGAATGACCGGTTGGGGATGCCAGTTGACTGGGAAAGCCCCAGTGATAGGGAGTCCCTTGCTGGGTCCAGTGTAAGAAGCAGGGCTACCTCTCATTCCTTGACGCCTGATGAGCTAAGGGATAGGTGGGAAGAGAGGGACCTGAAGTTGCAGTTAGCGCGCCTAGCTGTTGAGGAGAGAAGGGCTGAGGTAGAGAAGGCCTTAGTACAAGAGAGAATGGCAGAGGCAGAGAGGGCCTTTTCCAGAGAAAGACTCGCTCTAGAGTGCAGTCTGAAGGTTCTGAACTCACCAGCGCTGCAGGTGGAGTCCAGTGGTGGCAGCAATGTACAGAGCTGTAGCAAAGATGTTCCTCACATACCCATAGATCTGGTACCTAGGTTCCAAGAGGGGGGTGACATATGTCCGTGGTTAAAGGAATATGAGAGGGCTCTGGTAGAGCACAGGATCCCTGAGAAGGATTGGGGAACTGGCCTAGGGAGCTTTATTCCTGAGGAGGGGAGGAATGCCCTACTGACTCTAGAAGAGAGTAACAGGGAGGGGTACTCCACTGTAAAAAATGCACTGATTGTGAAGTATGGTTTTTCCCCTGAGGAATACAGAAAAAGGTTAGGGGTGGTAAGAAACTGTCCCACCAGTCTTGGGAGGAGTTTGTGGAGGATTGCTGCATTGCACTAGATGGATGGGTGAAGGGTAGCCCAGTAAACAATTTTGAAGGGCTGTTTAATCTGATTGTCAGAGAGCACCTGCTTCATTGTTGTTTTTCAGAGTTACGCCAACACTTGTCAGTGTGTGAGCTCTCTGACCCCAGGGAGCTTGCAAAGGAGGCAGACTTCTGGTTGCGTACCAGAGGGTCTGGTGTGGCATTAGGGGATGTTCCTAATGAGAGTGGTCTAGGTGTTTCCCAACCAGGTGTGGTGGGAAAGGCTTGTGTCCCAGGTAGGTCCCAGTGTATTGGGGCAGGTAAGGCACCCCATGTCCAGTCTCAGAGGAGAGGGAATGGGGTTGGGCTGAGGCCCAGGGTACCCGAGCTCCAGTCCCAGGTCCTGGAGGGTTCTATGAGTGAATGCCAGGAGGTGAGCCTAGCCTGTGCCGTAGGGCCAGCTGTTCAGAAGGATCCCATTTTGTCATTAGGACTTGGGCGGGTGGCTGGTGATAGCGTTCTGCCGGTCCTGGTGTCTGGTAGTCTCGCTCTACAGTGGAGGAAGCAGAAATCCAGGCATAGGGTTGAGAGGGGGCTGCGGGCCCCAGTGGAGAACCTGGAGGGTCAGGGGTCAGCTCTGGGAGCAGAGCACCCCAGGAATGACCTTGGTGAGACCATTTTTGGGCTGGGGGGGATCCAGACTCTGTCAGATGGGCAGAGGTCAAGAGACCTGCGCCAGCCAGACTCTTGTGTGGCCCTTGGGCAAGGCGTTTCCCTGGTGGGG
Organism: Pleurodeles waltl; assembly: GCF_031143425.1. Taxonomy (NCBI): domain Eukaryota; kingdom Metazoa; phylum Chordata; class Amphibia; order Caudata; family Salamandridae; genus Pleurodeles; species Pleurodeles waltl. Next base: position 1,276,105,263 of record NC_090446.1, on the reverse strand, counting down.
GGTAGGTGTGCCCCCCAGGAAGTCCTGGTGCACCAGGCAACGATTCAACCGCAGGGTGGTGACTCTGGGTTGAATGATCAGGTTCAGGGGGTAAACTCTGACCTGATGGGGAGTAAGTGTGCTCCCAAGGAAGTCATGGTGCACCAGGCAGTGGTTCAACCGCAGGGTAGTGACTCTGGGTTGGATTGCCAGATTCAGGAGGTAAGCTCTGATCTGGTAGGGGATAGGTGTGCTCCCAAGGAAGTCCTGGTTCGCTGGGCAGTGGTCCAGTCTAAGGGTGTCGTCCCTGGACTAGGTAGACAGGTTCCCTGAACTAGATAGACAGGTTCAGGGGGTAAACTCTGACCTGGTTGGGGGGGCGGTTAGTGTGCTCACCCCGTGTGAAACTTCTGGTGGCTTCTCCCGAGGTGGGGTGACGCAGGACTCTGGAAGTGGGGTTCAGGGAGGGGGAAGCCCGCCCGAACCCCGGTGCAACCCAAGGGTGTCGTCCCTAGGTTGGGTGGTCAGTCGCCAGGCAGTGATCCTGGGCTGGCGAGAGAGTTGTGCAGGGCTGCTGTACCCAGCACCCTGGCAAGTGTGGATTCTGGTGATACCCCTCCTAGGAGAGGAGGGCAGGATCCTAGACGGAGGGGTAGAGGGAGGAGAGCCTCGCCTCTAGCCCCTGTAGAACCTATGGATGCAGCCCCTAGGTTGGTGGATCAGTGGCAGGGTAGAGCCCCTGAACTGATTGGAAATGGAGTGGAGACAGGTTGCTTTGCACCTGGGGCTACCGCCCCCCACTCGTTATGGTTTCAGAGACCAGAGGCTCCTAGATGGCCTGGGGCCTGGTTCTGGCAGCTAGAGAACCCCCGTGGGTTGGTCTAGGCTTGTTAGGGTTTGTACACAGCAAAGAGCATGTCCCCTCTCACTGCACTAGTGGGTTCTGTAATAGCTCCCTTTTAAACTTACTATTGAAAGCCTTTCTTGTTATCTCACCTTCCCCCCCCCTAGGCTTCTGTGTATGTTGTTTAATGTGCTGTTTTGTTTACACATTGGGCCTTGCTTTTACCAAGGCTTCTTTAAAATACTCCTCCCTAGGCCATGTGTTAATCCAACTCATTTGCATAATAACTGAAACTCTGCACACCTTTCAAGAACATGTGCAGCATGTGAGGACCACACCCAGCTCTGCACACCTTCCAAGAACATGTGCAGCATGTGAGGACCACACCCAGCCCTTCAAACCACACCCAGCCCTGTCTATAAAAGGCATCCCCGAGCCTCACCCAGTGCTTGTGCTCGTCTACCTCCCGCTTACCTGAGAACAGATCCCTTGGCGCTGGCACTCCTGCTCTTTACAGACTTTCATTGACTTCAATGGGCGCAGCTTCTGGCTCTTCCTTCTTCCGGTTTCCGGTTCCTCCTTGCTTCAGCCTCTCTTCTATGAGTAACCTGCAAAAGAGAAAGAAGACAAGGTTAGACTGATCAGTATCTCTTGCCAGCAACAAGTAAGTGCAAAACCTTTTATTACCTGAAAGAACTTTGACAACAATTTCTGGATTCCTGTATAGACAATTTGAAACGAAATACCTTCCACGAACATTGTGATTCAAACTCTTTGTTACAAGAATATTTTGCAGAACTTTGTGAAGCAAACATTGTTTTTTCTCATGGAACTTTTAAGAATCGAACAGTGGAAACCATTAACAGCAAGGCAAACAGTAAATCAAGGACTTGCACAAATTACATGCTGTATTTTGATGTAAAAGTAAAGTATTTGTTTTATAAAAGATTCTGGAAATATGGGAAAAGTGAGTCTGCTATTGGGAATTTAGGCTTTAGTTATATTATGATGAATGTTTGATATTGGTAATTCTGATAACGGTATTTGTTTAATGTTTTAGAAGCTTTACAGTAATAGAAAACACATCCCAGAGCAGTAACACATTCCAAACCTGGAAACTAGAGACCAGGATCCAAGAGGTACTTTTAGAAGAGAATTTCTAATAAATAAAGGGATAGTCAGGAACCCATTTAGGAATAGGTTGCACTTATCTGTTCTTTGTTTATGTTTCATTAGGCACCAGTTTCTACAGAAGTCAGAAAGGGCCGCAGATTTGTGCAGCACTTCAACAGTGGAAACGCAAGAACGGTGTTGTCTCTCTTTTTTATTTTATCCACTTCCCCCCTTCCCTTGAGCTTCTGTTCTTAGTGCACTGTTTTAAAAACTAGTGTGCTGGAACAAGCAGTTTCAGGGTGGGGTCGGATTGTCTTCAACCTCCATCAGAACTGAACAATAACTCAGGTGAGCTGGGCTTTGACAAGGCTGCCTGGGAAGCAGACAGAGAGATCCAAGTGGAGTCAAGAAGGCGTAGAACTAGAACATGCCCCTGCTGTTGTGGGCCTGGGTCCTTGTTCTATCACCCCAATCAGGGAAGTACATCAAGGTGTTGATTGTTCTCCCCAGGCTTTTGGCTGGTAGGGGGTTGTGTTGGACTTTTTGCCTTACGCAGGGTCATCCCCAGTCTTTTTGCCTCCTTCCTCCTGGTTTTTCTGACCTCTCGCTTTTGGCTCTAGGACTCTGAGCACTTTATCACTGCTGACCAGTGCTAAAGTGCAGGTGCTCTCCCATCTAAAGTTGGTATGATTGGCTTATACCTAATTGGCATATTTAATTTACCTATAAGTCCCTTGTACAGTGGTATCTCTATACCCAGGGCCTGTAAATTAAATACTACTAGTGGGCCTGCAGCGCTGCTTGCACCACCCACTGAAGTAAACTTTCAAACCTGTCTCAGGCCTGCTAGCGCAGGGCCTGTGTGCGCAGTTTTCTACCACAGGGACCTGGCATCTAAACTTACTTGCCAGGCCCAGAACTCCTCTTTTACTACATGTAAGTCACCCCTAAGGTACGCCCTAGCTAGCCCTATGGGCAGGGTGCCATGTATGTAGAAAGGCAGGACATGTGCCATATTGCATGGCCTGTCCTAGTAGTGACAAACAGCCTAACTTGGTGTCTCACTGCTGTGAGTGCTGCCTTCTCATAGGATTGCATTAGAAATGCCCTGCCTTATGTGTAAGGGGTATTGTCTGATTTATGAGGAGTAGCGTAGGCGTGTTTGGTATGGTTGTGATGGTGATAATAAATGCTGCTTACTGGTGTGGGTGTATTTTTTATTACTATCACAGAAATGCCACTTCTAGAAAGTACGCATTTATCTGTGCTTATGACTCTGGTGTTTTGCAGCTTGACTCCAATCCACGTCTGGGCAGAGTGACAGTTGGGGCTTTGTGCATACTTTTCAGACAGCCTGTCCACAGGGAGGGTGGAGGTGTCACAGAGGTGCATTTGCATACTGAATAGTCTTCCTGGGCTGAGAGAAGGGAGAGGCGGGGCACACCTGCATTTGTAAAGACTGTGCCCTGGCCTCACACAATAGGGTTGTTAACCCCCCACTGATGTTTGGAGCCTGTGCTGAAAGGAGAGAGGGGGCACTCCCAGAACCAGTTGTAACTGGCTGGAACCTCCTTTCCCTACCATTGTAAAACACTGTAAGAACTGACTATAAGTACAGGGGAATTTTCCCCACAATTTGGAGACTCTTGGAATCATCTTGGAACTGGACACCAAAGGCTGAAAGCACTCACCAGGAACCGCCATGGACTGCTGCTGCTGTGCTGACCTGTGACCTGCCTGGTCACTGTTAAGGACTTGCCACTTGCTGCCTTTCCCTTGAGCTGGCCTGTAGCTGGGTCCTCCACCTGAGGACCTTGTCTTAAGATTCTGCTCCCCAGGGGCAGGGTGCTGTGGCCCCTGACCCCTGCATCCATTTCTTCACGAGGGGTGCTTCTCTGTGGTTGCGGCTGCCGTAGCGCTGATTGCAGAGCGCTTATGGAGCCTGGGGAGCTCGTAGGCTCCTTGCTGCATTGTGCCCCTTTAAATAAGATCACCGCAGCAGCCCGGGAAGCTGGAAGAACACTCGCGCATTGCATCGGGTGCAGGCGAGTGTCTGCTCGGGCCCCAGGAGGGGTCTGATCTTCTTGTGGCTTCACGGCAGGACCAGAGGAAGGCGCGGGGAGTGCCCCCTTCCCCCTGGCCTCTGCGTTAGGAGCAGGACGCTCCTTTTCTGCTGTTAGGTAAAACAGGCATTATTGTGTCCCCGCCAGCTTGGTGGAAGGGCCAGTGGAGGCCCGGGGGGGCCCCCAGAGATCACGGGTCCCGGGAGGGGCCTGTCTTTAAACCGGAGGGGGTGCGTGGTGCCCCCCTCCTGCCCTAAGTTGTTTTTGCTGGCTTTGGCCCCCCCTCGTGAGGGCCGGTTGAGGCCCTGGGGGCCCCCAGTAATCACGGTCCCCGGAGGGGCCTGTCTAGAAAAGAGAGGAGGTGCATGTCGCCCTCCTCTGACCCCAGAGTATAAGGGAGGCCCCCGTTTTGCGCATAGGAGCGCCGGGTGCCCCATTGTTCGCCTTCTAGGCACTGGAGGTGCCTTCATCCAACCAGGTACTGTTTAAAGGACCAATATAGTTGCAATCCAAAGTTCTTTCTACAGACTTTTGTTTGATTCATATATTACCTACCTGCATTTGATGTTTTTACATATGTGTATGCAAATGTTCCTTTTATGGACATGCTTGCTAATATGTTTTTCTAACTTGCCATATGTTTTCTAATGTTCCAACTATGGGTATTTTATGCTATTCTTATGACAAGTGCTGTGATGTAATAATGTGTTTTCCTGACTACTGCTTATGTTGCAGAATACTGAGTAACCTGTGTGTAATGTGTGACTACTGCTAGGTTGCAGAGTAACTAATGTGTAACGTTCTGACAACTGCTAAGGTAGCAGGATAGTACTGATATGTGATGTTTGGTCTGATAATTGCCTTGTGTATAATACAGTATATTTTCATATAATCTGGTGTTGTGTTTCCTTTGTGGTAGGGATATTGTGTCACGTGTGTTGTGTGTGTTGTGCAAACGCTTTACACATTGCCTCTGGGTTAAGCTTGACTGCTCGTGCCAAGCTACCAAGGGGGTGAGCAGGGGTTATCTTGGACGTGTAACTCCCTTGCCCTGACTAGAGTGGGTAAGTTCTGCCTGGCTGAGGTGCATACCCTAGCCAACCAGAAACCCCATTTCTAACATTGGTTGTCAGCGGTGAGGATAGGACTTGCGCTTACACAATACCATTGTGACTCATTATTTCACTACAAGGATTGCGTTTAGACCATCACATGTTTGGCTTCTCTTAACTTTCTCTCTTTGGTCATTTTTCCTGTTTTCAGTTCTCACGCTTGGGTATTGTGGTTGTCACATTTGAGTTATTTGTACCTTTTCAAGATGGGGCTTACCTTTGATTTAGAGGACCTGCCGTTTTACACGCAGGAGGAATTAGAGGGGTTCTGTAGAGAGAGAGAGAGGGCTGCCTGTAGAAGGGGACCTCAGGAGATCTCTGAATTTCTTTGAAAGGTTTGTGACATATACCCAGGGAGGGAGTGTGCTTAGGGGGTACCCAGAGGATCCTGAGTGTAGCGAGGGTTCCCAATGGGAGGGCTCCCAGACCTCATCCCTAGAGAGTGGTAGAGAGACTGATCAGGAGGGTGAGAATGACCGGTTGGGGATGCCAGTTGACAGGGAAGGCCCCAGTGATAGGGAGTCCCTTGCTGGGTCCAGTGTAAGAAGCAGGGCTACCTCTCATTCCTTGACGCCTGATGAGCTAAGAGATAGGTGGGAAGAGAGGGACCTGAAGTTGCAGTTAGCGCGCCTAGCTGTTGAGGAGAGAAGGGCTGAGGTAGAGAAGGCCTTAGTACAAGAGAGAATGGCAGAGGCAGAGAGGGCCTTTTCCAGAGAAAGACTCGCTCTAGAGTGCAGTCTGAAGGTTCTGAACTCACCAGCGCTGCAGGTGGAGTCCAGTGGTGGCAGCAATGTACAGAGCTGTAGCAAAGATGTTCCTCACATACCCATAGATCTGGTACCTAGGTTCCAAGAGGGGGGTGACATACGTCCGTGGTTAAAGGAATATGAGAGGGCTCTGGTAGAGCGCAGGATCCCTGAGAAGGATTGGGGAACTGGCCTAGGGAGCTTTATTCCTGAGGAGGGGAGGGATGCCCTACTGACTCTAGAAGAGAGTAACAGGGAGGGGTACTCCACTGTAAAAAATTCACTGATTGTGAAGTATGGTTTTTCCCCTGAGGAATACAGAAAAAGGTTAGGGGTGGTAAGAAACTGTCCCACCAGTCTTGGGAGGAGTTTGTGGAGGATTGCTGCATTGCACTAGATGGATGGGTGAAGGGTAGCCCAGTAAACAATTTTGAAGGGCTGTTTAATCTGATTGTCAGAGAGCACCTGCTTCATTGTTGTTTTTCAGAGTTACGCCAACACTTGTCAGTGTGTGAGCTCTCTGACCCCAGGGAGCTTGCAAAGGAGGCAGACTTCTGGTTGCGTACCAGAGGGTCTGGTGTGGCATTAGGGGATGTTCCTAATGAGAGTGGTCTAGGTGTTTCCCAGCCAGGTGTGGGGGAAAGGCTTGTGTCCCAGGTAGGTCCCAGTGTATTGGGGTAGGTAAGGCACCCCATGTCCAGTCTCAGAGGAGAGGGAATGGGGTTGGGCTGAGGCCCAGGGTACCCGAGCTCCAGTCCCAGGTCCTGGAGGGTTCCATGAGTGAATGCCAGGAGGTGAGCCTAGCCTGTGCCGTAGGGCCAGCTGTTCAGAAGGATCCTATTTTGTCATTAGGACTTGGGCGGGTGGCTGGTGATAGCGTTCTGCCGGTCCTGGTGTCTGGTAGTCTCGCTCTACAGCGGAGGAGGCAGAAATCCAGGCATAGGGTTGAGAGGGGGCTGCGGGCCCCAGTGGAGAACCTGGAGGGTCAGGGGTCAGCTCTGAGAGCAGAGCCCCCCAGGAATGACCTTGGTGAGACCATTTTTGGGCTGGGGGGCATCCAGACTGTCAGATGGGCAGAGGTCAGGAGACCTGCGCCAGCCAGACTCTTGTGTGGCCCTTGGGGAAGGCGTTTCCCTGGTGGGGGTAGGTGTGCCCCCCAGGAAGTCCCGGTGCACCAGGCAACGATTCAACCGCAGGGTGGTGACTCTGGGTTGAATGATCAGGTTCAGGGGGTAAACTCGGACCTGATGGGGAGTAAGTGTGCTCCCAAGGAAGTCATGGTGCACCAGGCAGTGGTTCAACCGCAGGGTAGTGACTCTGGGTTGGATTGCCAGATTCAGGAGGTAAGCTCTGATCTGGTAGGGGATAGGTGTGCTCCCAAGGAAGTCCTGGTTCGCTGGGCAGTGGTCCAGTCTAAGGGTGTCGTCCCTGGACTAGATAGACAGGTTCCCTGAACTAGATAGACAGGTTCAGGGGGTAAACTCTGACCTGGTTGGGGGGGCGGTTAGTGTGCTCACCCCGTGTGAAACTTCTGGTGGCTTCTCCCGAGGTGGGGAGACGCAGGACTCTGGAAGTGGGGTTCAGGGAGGGGGAAGCCCGCCCCGGACCCCGGTGCAACCCAAGGGTGTCGTCCCTAGGTTGGGTGGTCAGTCGCCAGGCAGTGATCCTGGGCTGGCGAGAGAGTTGTGCAAGGCTGCTGTACCCAGCACCCTGGCAAGTGTGGATTCTGGTGATACCCCTCCTAGGAGAGGAGGGCGGGATCCTAGACGGAGGGGTAGAGGGAGGAGAGCCTCGCCTCTAGCCCCTGTAGAACCTATGGGTGCAGATGCATTAGAAATGCCCTGCCTTATGTGTAAGGGGTATTGTCTGATTTATGAGGAGTAGCGTAGGCGTGTTTGGTATGGTTGTGATGGTGATAATAAATGATGTTTACTGGTGTGGGTGTATTTTTTATTACTATCACAGAAATGCCACTTCTAGAAAGTGCGCATTTATCTGTGCTTATGACTCTGTTGTTTTGCAGCTTGACTCCAATCCACGTCTGGGCAGAGTGACAGTTGGGGCTTTGTGCATACTTTTCAGACAGCCTGTACACAGGGAGGGTGGAGGTGTCACAGAGGTGCATCTGCATACTGAATAGTCTTCCTGGGCTGAGAGAAGGGAGAGGCGGGGCACACCTGCATTTGTAAAGACTGTGCCCTGGCCTCACACAATAGGGTCGTTAACCCCCCACTGATGTTTGGAGCCTGTGCTGAAAGGAGAGAGGGGGCACTCCCAGAACCAGTTGTAACTGGCTGGAACCTCCTCTCCCTACCATTGTAAAACACTGTAAGAACTGACTATAAGTACAGGGGAATTTTCCCCACAATTTGGAGACTCTTGGAATCATCTTGGAACTGGACACCAAAGGCTGAAAGTACTCACCAGAAACCGCCATGGACTGCTGCTGCTCTGCTGACCTGTGACCTGCCTGGTCACTGTGAAGGACTTGCCACTTGCTGCCTTTCCCTTGTGCTGGCCTGTAGCTGGGCCCTCCACCTGAGGACCTTGTCTTAAGATTCTGCTCCCCAGGGGCAGGGTGCTGTGGCCCCTGACCCCTGCATCCATTTCTTCACGAGGGGTGCTTCTCCGTGGTTGCGGCTGCCATAGCGCTGATTGCAGAGCGCTTATGGAGCCTTGGGAGCTCGTAGGCTCCTTGCTGCATTGTGCCCCTTTAAATAAGATCACCGCAGCAGCCCGGGAAGCTGGAAGAACACTCGCGCACCGCATCAGGTGCAGGCGAGTGTCTGCTCGGGCCCCAGGAGGGGTCTGATCTTCTTGTGGCTTCACGGCAGGACCAGGGGAAGGCGCAGGGAGTGCCCCCTTCCCCCTGGCCTCTGCGTTAGGAGCAGGACGCTCCTTTTCTGCTGTTAGGTAAAACGGGCATTATTGTGCTCCCCCCCAGCTTGGTGGAAGGGCCAGTGGAGGCTCGGGGGGGCCCCCTAGAGATCACGGGTCCCGGGAGGGGCCTGTCTTTAAACCGGAGGGGGTGCGTGGTGCCCCCCTCCTGCCCTAAGTTGTTTTTGCTGGCTTTGGCCCCCCTCGTGAGGGCCGGTTGAGGCCCTGGGGGCCCCCAGTAATCACGGTCCCCGGAGGGGCCTGTCTATAAAAAAGAGGAGGTGCATGTCGCCCTCCTCTGACCCCACAGTATAAGGGAGGCCCCCGTTTTGCACATAGGAGCGCCGGGGGCCCCATTGTTCGCCTTCTAGGCACTGGAGGTGCCTTCATCCAACCAGGTACTGTTTAAAGGACCAATATAGTTGCAATCCAAAGTTCTTTCTACAGACTTTTGTTTGATTCAGATATTACCTACCTGCGTTTGATGTTTTTACATATGTGTATGCAAATGTTCCTTTTATGGACATGCTTGCTAATATGTTTTTCTAACTTGTCATATGTTTTCTAATGTTCCTACTATGGGCATTTTATGATATTCTTATGACAAGTGCTGTGATGTAATAACGTGTTTTCCTGACTATTGCTTATGTTGCAGAATACTGAGTAACCTGTGTGTAATGTGTGACTACTACTAGGTTGCAGAGTAACTAATGTGTAACGTTCTGACAACTGCTAAGGTAGCAGGATAGTACTGATATGTGATTTTTGGTCTGATAATTGCCTTGTGTACAATACAGCATATTTTCATATAATCTGGTGTTGTGTTTCCTTTGTGGTGGGGATATTGTGTCACATGTGTTGTGTGTTGTTGGAAAATGGGTTATTGGTAGGGCAGGTAGGTACCTACACCTAGCAACAAGCCACTAACCTCCACCTAGGTACAGTTAGGTCTCAGTAAATTAATCCCAGCTCAACCCTTGGTAGCTTGGCAACGAGCGTCAAGGCTTAACTTAGGAGACAAAGTGTAAAGCATTCAAATATCACAAAACAGTAATTAAATAAAACACAGGAAACAGTTTAAAAATCCAAAACCAATTTTAAAAATAGTTTATATTTTTATCTTTAAAATGACACAAAAACGATTAAAATCGGTTCAGGGGAACCGGAGATAAGAATTTTTAAAGAATTATTACTTTTCTAGCGCTTAGAAACAAAAAGCGCCAATCGGGTCATCTGGTTGCACCTCGACCGGGGCAAAGTCAAACTTTCTGGCCGACCGCGATGGAGCCCTGCTCGGCTACAGGTCGCGGGAGGCCTCGGTTAAAAAGTTACCTTCTGACTTAGGCCCTCATTCTGACCTTGGCGGAGGTGGCGGTCGGACCGCGAACAGACCGGCGGTATTAAAAATGGCATTCTGACCGCGGCGGTCACCGCCGCGACCGACCGCCACTTCCCCACTCCGACAGCCACGGCGGTCATGACCGACGGGCTGGAGTCTGCGCACTCCGGTCCGGCGGTCGACCCAAGACCGCCAACGGTATCATGACCCTGCTTACCGCCGCGGTTTCTGGCGTTCGGGAACCGCCATGCGAACCATGGCGGTAGGCATTATCGGGGCCAGGGAATTCCTTCCCTGGCACTGATAGGGGTCTCCCCCACCCCCCACTGCCCCCCCGAGTCCTCCCCCCACACCCTCCACCCCCCTGCCACCCCCCAGAGGTGGTACGAACCCCCTCCCCACCCCCACCCCGACATGCACATACACGCACCCCGACATGCACACACCCCCAACATGCACATATACACACCCCCTACACACACACATACACAACGGGGACACATACCCGCACACATACATGCCGACATGCGCACCCGCCGAACTACACACATCGCCCATAGGCACAGCAGCACTCCCCGCCCGCATGCACGCACTCACACACCCCCTCTACACACTCACACGCACACCCCCATGCACGCACACATCACACAACACCCCCCCACCCCCTCCCCTCACGGACGATCAACTTACCTTGTGCGTTGGTCCTCCGGGAGGCGACGGGAGCCATAGGGACGTGACCGCCAACAGAAGACCGCCAACAGAAGACCGCCACACAGAAATGTGGGTTGTAATTCTGGGGGCGGTGTTCTGCTGGCGTGGCGGTGGAGGTTGACCAGTCTCCACTTTCCCGCCGACCGCCAGTGTGGCTGCTGGCGGTATTCCGGCGGAACGCTCCCAGCGGTCGGAATACGCGCAGCGGCATACCGCCGCGGTCGGCGGTCTTTACCGCGGCGGTAACTCGGCGGTCTTGCGAAAAGACCGCCAAGGTCAGAATGAGGGCCTTAGTCTTTATTTTGAAGTTTTTCTTCACCGGGACGAACCTGCCAGTTGAATCCGACCTCCTGGAGCCCTTGTCCGGATACGCGATGTGGGTTTCCTCGGTGGAGACTTTTACCTTCGGACTTAGTCGTTTTTTCGAGATGAAAATCCTTCGACCGGGGTAAACCTGGATCTTGATCCGACGTCCATGGAGCCCTTCTCGGATACGATGGCTGGGAGGTCCCGGTCAACTTTTTACGTTCGGACTTAGGGGGTCATTCTGACCTTGGCGGACGGCGGAGGCCGTCCGCCAAGGTACCGCCGTCAGAACACCGCACCGCGGTCAAAAGACCGCGGCGGTGATTCTGAGATTTGCCCTGGGCTGGCGGGCGGCCGCCAAAAGACCGCCCGCCAGCCCAGGGCAAATCAACCTTCCCACTAGGATGCCGGCTCAGAATTGAGCCGGCGGAGTGGGAAGGTGCGACGGGTGCAGTTTCACCCGTCGCGTATTTCAGTGTCTGCTAGGCAGACACTGAAATACTTTGTGGGGCCCCCAGGGGCCCCGCGGCACCCCCTACCGCCATCCTGTTCCTGGCGGGAGAACCGCCATGAACAGGATGGCGGTAGGGGGTGTCAGAATCCCCATGGCGGCGGAGCGCGCTCCGCCGCCATGGAGGATTCTGACGGGCAGCGGAAAGTCGGCGGTACACCGCCGGCTTTCCGCTTCTGGCCGCGGCTGTACCGCCGCGGTCAGAATGCCCGGCGGAGCACCGCCGGCCTGTTGGCGGTACTACCGCCAACCTCCGCCATGGCAGTAATTACCGCCGGGGTCAGAATGACCCCCTTAGTCTCTTTTTTGGATGTTTTTCTTTACCGGGACGAACCACGAAGTCAGGCCGGGTCGCGGTTGAGGCAAGCCGGCTAGAATTTCCGCGGCGGGTCGGTCCCTCACTGGAGCTTTTTTCCAAAAATTCTCAAATCTTTTCCAAACTTCTGGGGCTTCACCCAGATGTTCTTTTAAGGTTCTTTTGGGGTCCACAGCTCACCCCAAGGGTCCAGAAGTTCTGTGATGGTCCTTGGGGGGTGCGGACTTCAACTCCCAGAATGCACCTGGCGCAAACTCCTTTTTGGCCACGGGACAGTGGTCAGCTGGTCGCTTTCTTCAGGAGTTGGTGCAGGGGACTCTGGTTTAGCAATTTTTCACCTGTAGCAAACAGGGAGTCCCTCCTTGAACCAGTTGAAGCCAGGCAAAGTCCTTCTTGTGGTGAAGCCCAAGTGTGCAGCTGGTGCAGTCCTTCTGAGTGCAGGTTCCAGGTGCAGGCCAGGGGTCCAGCAGGGCAGTCCTTCTTCTTCTTTAGTTCCTTTCTTGTTGAATTCTGGAGGGGATCTGAGGCGTGGGTGCAGGTCTGCCAGTTTTATCCTTGCTCCTGGGTGAAAAGCAGGGGGGCCCTGGTTCTCCAATCAGGGACAGGGTCGTCCCCCTGTGATGACCACTTCCTGGGAAGTGTGGCAAAAATCCATCCCAGAAGGCAACAGTCTCTAAAAATCCAACATGGATGAATCTGATTTTTGGAGGTTACATCTGGCTGAGCCCACCCACTGGTGTGGCTAAAAATCATAAACACACCCCTCTCCTGCCCTCTCCTAATCTAATCAAGGGGGCACCTAATTGTCTGGGGTTGCAGGATGTGGGGGTGTTGCTGGGTGCTGCAAATGTCCTTCTCTGCCTTTGAAGACCAGTTTAGCAGCCCTCCCCCTTCCTGCCTCACCATCTGCTGAGGGGAGATTCTCTCCCCCAAGCACATTCCTTTGTGTGAAGCCTGGCCACTTCACACCTCATCAAGGCAGCCTGGCAGAAGCTGCTGCAGGCTGGCCAATCAGAGCACAGCAGCAAAAACAATGCAGAGCTGAAATTGGCAACTTTTTAGGTAAAGTCTAAACTTTTTACCTGAACTAGTTATATTAAATCCAACAACTGGAAGTTGTAGGATTTATTACAACAATTAATTTGATACCAAATTCTTGGTATGCAACATTTAAGGAGACTTTAAAATTTAAAATAAAGTCTGCCCATTCTAGCCTATGAAGGCCATTTACTTCAATGAGGGAAAAACGAATTTGGCTGTTTTTACCTCACCAGGGCTTATAAATCTATTTTTATAAAGTCCCTGCTTATAGTTACATGGCACCCAGCCCTAGGGGCACATAGGGCACACCGTAGGGGTGACTTATATGTAAAAATAAGGTAGTTTAAGACTTTGGAAGTACCTTTAATTCCAAAGTCGAATTTGCATATAACTTTAATTTAAAAGCAGCCAGCAAGGCAGGCTTGCTTTTAAAATGACACTGGGCACCTCAGCAATGCACCTAGGTGTGCACCACCTATGCTGTGGTCCCTAAACCTACATGCCCTACCATATACTAGGGACTTATAGGTAGGTTAACTTAGCCAATTATAATTAGCCTAATTTGCATATCCATTTTACACAGAGCACAGGCCCTGGGACTGGTTAGCAGTACCCAGGGCACCATCAGAGTCAGGAAAACACCAGCATAAAGTGGAAAATGGGGGCAAAAAGTTATGGGTCCTCTGCAATCAGCCCTGTTTTCTCACATGTGTGTTGTGCAAAAGCTTTACACATTGCCTCTGGGTTAAGCCTGACTGCTCGTGGCAAGCTACCAAGGGGGTGAGCAGGGATTATCTTGGACGTGTAACTCCCTTGCCCTGACTAGAGTGTGTAAGTTCTGCCTGGCTGAGGTGCATACCCTAGCCAACCAGAAACCCCATTTCTAACAGTATGCTTCAATCCAGTGACTAAAGATGCAATGGCCAACACATATCTCAAACCTCCACATACAGGCATTTCAATAAAATCCATTTGCATTCTGCTGAATGGGCCTCCTGTTCTTCCAATGTGGCTCAAATTAACCACTGTCCCTTTTCCCGCGTTCATTTGTTGGCAAATGACGCAATGATGACATACTGTTTCAGCAACTTGTCTAAACCGTGGGTTGAACCAATTATGCTTGAACAGGCATATCATGGCATCCCTCCCAACATGTACTTGACCATGATAATACCTAGCCACTTGAGACAGCAGACTATTGGGCAAAACTAATTGACCCTCTTCTGAAACCCACAGTTCATCTTGTCGCTGTACACATTTAATTTTACTCCATAAGCGTTTTTCCTCCCTGTCAACATTATTCTGCAATGTTTTCAATTCTTCCAGGCATACCCAAACCCGGAGCTTTGCACAGACTCGCACTCAATTCAGAAAACGCTTTCATGCAAGCCTGGTCTAACACTATGGGATCAGTGACCTCCTTGTGGGTCAGCTTCTGTAAAGGCTTGAAAATGACAGTAAAATTGAGAATCCATTGGTGGCAGTAGCCTACTATCCTTAGTAACATCTTGACATCTCTCTGAGTGGTTGGGGGATTCATCTGCAATATGGTTGTGGCCCTTTCTCTGGATATTTTCCTCGATCCCTTCTCAATCTGGTGACCCAAGTATTTCACCTCTTTCCGACAGTATTGCAATTTACGTGGAGACACTTTATGACCATTCTTTTTAAGTGGTTCAGCAAGGCAATCTTGTCATGCTTACACTTGTTCCTTGTTTTGAATGCAATCAGTAATTTATCAATGTACTGTACCAAGGTCGATTGGAAATGGCAATTCAAACGACTCCAAATTATTTTTCAAGATCTGATTGAATATGGAAGATGACTCTGAAAACCCTTGAGGAATTCGACACCAACAGTAAACTCGGTCCAAAAATTTGAAACAAAAGAGAAATTGTCTGTCCTCATGAAGAGGCACAGAAAAGAAGGCTTGTGACAAGTCTATGACATTGAACCACTCAGCATCACATGGAATTTGAAACATTATCACAGTTGGATTTAGCACCACGGGGCAACATGTGATCACAATGTCATTTATTTTTCTCAAATCCTGGACAAGTTGAACTTTCCCACAGGGCTTTTTCAATAACATTATCAGTGAATTACATGAGCTGCTCAACACTTCTTTTCAAACCCCTTGGATTACAAATTCTGCAATTATCTGGGCAACCTCTATAAGGATATCTTGTGGCATGTGGTGTTGGGGAATATGAAGAATAATCGCGTTCGGCTTTACAGAAACTTTAACTGGCTCAGTTCTCTTTATCAGATCTATCTCTTTCCCTGTCAGATTCCACACTTTCTCTTTAACTGTTCCCTGTAAGTCAGGATGAAGCTCTTTCACTGCGAACACTGGAAATAAATCAGTCAGAGGATATTCCTTATTTGTGGTTAGACACTCTATCTATGGAGTTGGACCATCTTCATCATCGCTATTCGTCTGTATCTCGATCCCATCATTTGAACAGGTAATCAAGCACCTTTGTTTTACACAGCAAGTCTCTTCCCAGTAGGGATACTGGACTTGAATCACAGACTACAAATTTGTGCAATCCCTGAAAGTTGCCAATTTTAACCTGAACTGGTTCTATAATTGGGTTGGTCAAATACTGCTTCGCTACTCATACAATCTGGACTGTCTTCCCTGAAAGGGGCAAATTTGGAGCCTCTACACTTCTTACTGTAGAGCGTTTAGCTCCTGTGTCAACCAAGAAGGAAACTCTATTACCCATGACTTTTCCTTTCACATAGGTACCTTTCTGATCTATTTCTAAAGATGCTGCAAGCACACACGCCTCCTCATCTGAACTCTCACTCACCCAATCATTGTTTATTCCATTCTCACTGTGTAATGGGAATTCATTTACTGTGTTATTACTTTGGTTCGACCTCTGACCTTTGACCTGTGACCTGTTGAGGAAGCATCACCTACTGCAGTTCCATTAGGGCTTGAGGTATTTGAATTTGCTGTCTAGGCACCATGGGAATCCACTGTTGTATTTGCTGCAACTTTGGATTAGAACCCCTCATTCTCGGTCCTCTCATGTTTTGAAACAAATTGATGTCATTAGTTTGCTGAACGACACCTTGCTGCACCATCATTGGTGTTAGACTTTTCATCATTGGCGTGGTCTCCCTTAACTTTTTGCCTTTGTTTCCCAGGTTGTTGATGTGTGCTGGACTCTGTTTTTGCTGTGTTTGTTACTCTGGGCACTTTACCACTGCTAACCAGTAGTAAAGTGCAAGTGCTGCTTTACAAAATGTGTATGTAATTGGCTTAGCCATGATTGGCATATTTGATTTACTAGTAAGTCCCTACTAGAGTGCACTAGAAGTTCATAGGGCCTGTAAACCAAATGTTATTAGTGTGCTTGCAGTACTGGTTGTGCCACCCACATAAGTAGCTCTGTAATCAATTCTCAGACCTGACAGTTTTAACTGTAAATTCGACTTGGCAAGTGTACCCGCTTGCCATTCCTAAACCTTCCCTTTTCTTACATGTAAGATACCCCTGAGGCAGGCACTAGGTAGCCCCAAGGGCAGGGTGCAGTGTATTGTTAAGGTAGGACCTATAGTAATGTGTTTTATAGGTCCTGACAGTGAAATATTGCTACATTCATTTTTCACTGTTGCAAGGCCTGTCCCTCTCAAAGGTTAACATGGGGGCTACCTTTAAATCTGATTAAAGTGTAGATTCCCTTTGGGAGTAGATGGACATGTGGAGTTTGGGGGTCTCTGAGCTCACAATTTAAAAATACATCTTTTAGTAAAGCTGATTTTAAGATTGTGTGTTTGAAAATGCCACTTTTAGGAAGTGAGCATTTTCTTGCTTATACGATTTCTGTAACTCTGCCTGTTTGTGGATTCCCTGTCTGGGTCAGTTTGACAGTTGGGCTGGTTGCACCTCACACTAGACAGTGACACAAAGGGAGCTGGGGTGTAGTCTGTATTTCCTGATGAGCCATCTGTGCTACGAGGGAGGGGATGAGTTGTCACACTTGAAAGGGCTGTGCTGGGCACTGATTTCACCTTCAAAAGAGACTTTGCTTTGAAGTAGGCCTACTTCAAAGTAGAAAATGGGTATAGAAGGGAAACCAAAACCACAGACTTTAGTACACTTCTGGAAACCAAGAGGAGCCCCTGACTGGAGAAGAGCTGAAGAGTTGAGGAAGAAGAGCTGCCCTGCTTGTGACTGTGCTTTGTGGAGCTATCCTGCTGTTGCTGCTTCTGCCAGAGTAAGAGGGCAAAGACTGGACTTTGTTTACCTTCCATCTTGTGAAGATCTCCAAGGGCTTGATTTAGAGCTTGCCTCCTCTTGTTTGAAGTCTCAGGGACAGCAAAGACTTCTCTCTGCCAGCACCTGGAGTCTCTGGAGAGACACAAAAGGATAATGGACAGAGTACTGGACAATGCAAACACTCACCCCCGTCACAGATATGGGTTTAATTCATCGTTCTTTTGCTCACCAGGCCACCCCAGTTTGGACCCAGCCATATGCAAATCAGTCTTGACCCTGTTCCCCATGGGAACAGTCCAGCCCAAACTGCCAGGCCAGGTCCTCCCTGTCCCGGAAACAAGCATCCTGGGACCGGTTTCAGCATATCACCCTTCATCAGCCAGGCTAGCTTGAATCCAGTGGCACAGTGAGCAAGGGACCCATGTCTGGGCATACCCTTCCCACTTAGGGCAACTTTAGCAACACAAAAGGATGATGGACGGAGTGCTGAACAATGCAAACACTCATCCCCAGTCACAGATCTGGGTTTAATCCATTGTTCTTTTGCTCACCATGCAACCCCAGTTTGGACCCAGCCATAAACAAATCAGTCTTGACCCTGTTCCCTATGGGAACAGCCCAGCCCAAACTGCCAGGCCAGGCCCTCCCTGGACCGGAAACAAGCATCCTGGGACCGGTTTCAGGGTATCACCCATCATCAGCTAGGCTAACTTGAATCCAGTGGCACAGAACTCCGTCCATCATCCTTTTGTGTCTCTGGAGAGACTCCTACTCTGCCCTGTGGTGCCCATCCAGTTCCTTGGACCCTGAAAGGAGAACCTGGCAGCCTAAGAGGAAGAAGTCCACTCACAGAACGCCATGCAGGGAAAAGATCAATGCGACTCTGATCTGCGGCTGAAAAATCGACGCGCCGCCGGCTTTGTGGCTGAAAATCGTTGCTCGCCTGCAACTCAACCAGACGATCGACACACGGAGCTGGGGAAACGACACGCAGCATCGCTGACGGAGGCTGGTGAGATCGCAACCCGCCATGCGTGGTTTTCCGATCATCGTGCGGCTGGATTTCCCACGCATGCACCGCTGGGCGTGTAAAAACAATGCAAGGCCTGCCCGGACCTGAGAGTGCTGACCAGATCGACACATCGCTCTCCTGCAAAGAGAAGAAACGACACACCCCAACCCGACGAAAGGAGAAACGACGCAAGGTCTCGCTCATGAGTGAAATCAGAGCATCGCAAACCCTTTTTGATGCACACTCGCCCGTGTGGGGTTATTTTTGATGCACCCAAGGTACATTTTCACGCTAACAGTGTTAGTGTGTGTTTAAAACTATATGAAGACTCTTTTTGCTTTTTAATTGATAACTTGACTTGTGTATTGTGGATTTTTGTCGTTTTGGTCTTGTTTTGTTTAGATAAATATTCTCTACTTTTCTAAACCTGTGTTGTGTCATTTTGTTGTGATTTCATTAAGTTACTGTGTGTGTTGGTACAAATACTTTACACCTAGCACTCTGAAGTTAAGCCTACTGCTCGTGTCAAGCTACCAAGGAGGTAAGCAGGGGTTAGCTGAGGGTGATTCTCTTTTACCCTGACTAGAGTGAGGGTCCTTGCTTGGATGGGGGTAACCTGACTGCCAACCAAAGACCCCATTTCTAACAATCGGACACTCCCGCTTCCAATGTTTGACCGCTCCGCAGGCGTGACAAGGCAATAAGTTCTTCATTCCCTGCACATCATTCTGAACCTCTACAGTACTCATATCTGGACCATGGTTTACATTACCTCTGCAACCTCTATCTCTCATCTGACTTTGAAATATCATGTTTCCCTGCTGCTGTCGTGGAAGCTGCTGTGGAAAGTTTCCCTACATCCCTGTTTGTGCAGCTTCAATCTGTATCACCATCACCTTTTCCTTGAACTTTCTCTGCTTCAACTCAATCTCGTCACTACAATACTTTGCGTACTTCAACACCTAATCAATTGGTTTTGCTTGCCAGCAAATCAAATGACTCTTAATCATCTGGTTAATTTCAGGTCTCAATCATTTCACAAACCTGAACACAATATGAATCATGTCTTTCAGCTCAATTGTCTTTGTACCACTGTAATTCTTAAAAGCCTGCAACAATCTCTCGTAATACGCATGAATCAACTCCTTTGCTTCCTAAACTGTCCCCTCTGTTCTCTACCAGTCAATGTTTTTGGGTGAAATTCTTATTTTCAAAAATTCATTCAACTTGTAGTAATATTTCATTACCTATGGAGACGGCACACCCGTAACCTGATCTCTCTCTGGCTCTTTTGTTGGCCAAGCTATACTCCTCTTACACTCCATCCACGGATCAGCTGGAACTACTATCTCTAATAGAGTGTTCAAGTCCTCCCACAGACACTTTGCAAGTTTTACAAACCTGTCTGTCTGCTGGTACCATTCCACTGGCTTCTCCCTCACTCTAGGATAATCATTTCTAAACGACAGAATGTTACTTTTGCTCCAAACATGAACAAAAATGCCCTCATGGAATCTCTCTCATTGGTAAAGTTTTCACTGGATCCTTGTCCTGCTGCACATTTGCAGTTAACTCCATAGAATCCTTTTTCTTTTATCTCTTTTCCTTACCCATCTGCCTTCCCTTTTGTCTAGTGCTCCCCAGGTCTGGGCACTTTGAAGTCACTCTCTAAGGTGTGCCTTCATTCTGGCAGAGCTCATGTGTTATTATTATTATATTATTATTATTGATTTTATATAGCGCACAGCTACCCGGAGGTTTCCCGGCGCTAAAGACAATGCAAGACAAAGGCAGGCTCAAGAGAGCAGCTTGGGCAGTTACTGGTTAAAAAGCCATGTCTTAAGCTCCTTTCGAAATCTAATGAACACCCTTTCATGACGTAAATAAGAAGGAAGAGAATTCCAGAGAGAGGGAGCTAGGAAAGCAAAAGAGCGTCCCCCCATTTCAGCACGTCGGAATTTGGGCACCTGGAATTTTAGTTGATTAGAGGATCGAAGTGGACGAGAGGGCCGATATTGTTGGACCAAGATTTTAAGGTAGTTGGGAGCTAGGCCCATATTAATTTTATGCATGTAGCATAGGGCTTTAAATTTGATACGATTCTCAATTCTTAGCCAATGAAGTTCATGAAGTGCACCAGAAGTAGGCGTGATTCTGGGAAGTTGGCAAAGAAGCCTGGCCGCCGAGTTCTGAACAACCTGCAGTTTGTGTAGAGCTTCTTTATTCGCACCTAAATAGAGCACGTTTCCGTAGTCCAGTCTAGAAATAACCAGCGCTTGGACCACAGTTCTCTGGGCAGCCACAGGAAGCATCCAGAGAATTTTACAAAGCCACTTCAGGATAGTGAAGCAGGTAGAAGCTACTTTGGTCACCTGTTTTTTCATAGTCAACTGATCATCAATTAAGATGCCCAGGTTCCGTGCAGAGAGGGAAGGGATTGGGGGGGCACCCAATTCAGAGGGCCAATGTTGGGGGCCCCAGAGAGATTTTTTATTTCCAAAAATGAGGAGTTCTGTCTTTTTTCCATTAAGTTTGAGTTTATTAAAATGCATCCAATTGGCTATCTTAGATAGTCCTATTTGCAGAGAGGGAGGATTAACGGTTTCTTTGGAGGAGAGTGAAAAAATAAGTTGAGTGTCATCGGCATAAGAAAAGATAGTTAGACCAGCTTATTCTGCTATGCTCGCCAAAGGACTGACATATATGTTGAAAAGTAGTGGACTAAGAATGGAGCCCTGGGGAACTCCATGAGGGGATGCGTGAGTCAAAGAGGAAGCTGTATGGGAGAAAACCTGAAAAGTCCTATTAGATAAAAAACTGGACAACCACAGGAGGGCTTTGCCGCCAATGCCCTTGATATTGAGAATTTTTAGGAGAGATGAGTGAGATACAGTATCAAACGCTGCGCTTAAATCCAATAGGATAAGAGCTATCGTTTCTCCTTTGTCAATTTGTTGGCGGATATTTTCAGTCACGCCCAGTAAGGTCGCCTCAGTTGAATAGCCAGCACGAAAACCAGATTGAGATGGATGAAGAATGTTACTGGTTTCTGCAAACTGGGATAATTGAAGATTAACATGTTTTTCCAAAATTTTGGAAAAAACAGGCAAAAGAGAAATTGGGCAAAAGTTAGAGAAAATTTCAGGATCAAAGTTAGTTTTCTTAAGTAAAGGGAGAACCGTTGCATGCTTCCATAATGCAGGCACATAAGCTTCGGTAAGTGACAAGTTAAGAAACTGCATAATGAAGAGAAGTATGGGGGGATTTAACTTTTGAAGTACTGTGATGGGGATGGGATCTTGCGGGGAGCCAGATTTAATGCTTGTGAGAATATTAAAAAAAGAAGCAGTATCCATAGGGAGCCATTCATTAAGTAAGTTAGAATTATTAGCTTGGGTCGTTTCTTGAGTGATAGGAGAAGATAAAAAGTGAGTGGATTGGGATTTAATACTAATACTGGGATGATTAGAGTAATTGTGGAATTCAGCATAAATTTTGTCAATTTTATCCACAAAGAAGGTTGCCAAATCATTGCATTTTTTGGAATCCAAGTCAGGAGGCTTAGATAGGCCGAGAGTCACCAGAGAGTTCCTGTACTACTTCAAACAGCACTTTGGGGCAGTTCTGGGATTGTAAAATAATGTTGGTGGCATATTCGGCGCGCGCGGTGTTACATAATCGATGGTAATTAAGAAGGGCTAGTTTGTAAGTAGCTTTCCTGTCTGGGTCATAATTTTTTCACCATTTCCTTTCCAAGTTCTTGCATTTTGTTTTTTCAATTTTAAGGGTTTCTGAAAACCAAGGGGCGGGAGGATGCTGGTAGCCCTGTTTGTTCTTTTTATTAGATAAAGGAAGACATTCATCAGTGGCAAATGAAAGCCAGTCAGCAATAACCCCGTCATCTCTTATACTCGTGATTAAAGGTAAGGTTTTTTCCAACATCGAGTTCATAATATTAATATCTAAATTTTTCCAATTCCTATAAGTACTGGATTTGGCGAAGGAAGAGGAAAAAGTCGGACCCTGTTTTTGTACAATCGAAAATTCCACCACAAAATGATCAGACCATGGAATGGGAATGACTTGTTTACATGAAATCGTAGCAAGATTGGAAAAAATCGGGTCTAATAAATATCCTGCCTTATGCGTGGGGCCTGAATTGTGTAAAAAGACATTTAATGCCGCTAAGTTATCTAAAAGAGTAGCGCTTGTAGTACAAGATATATCATTGAAGTGTAAGTTCAAGTCACCTAAGATCAGAAAATTGGTGGTTTCTAATAAAAAGGGAGCAATAAGGTCAGGGAGGGTCGCTGCCCAGAGACCTGCGGGGCCAGGAGGACGGTATATAAGGGCCCCGGAAAGAGTAAAATTAGGTGATAGTAGAAGTTTAAAAAACCCGGCTTCACAGTTTTTGAAATCCAGATCTACCCATTTACATGTATGATCTGTTTTAAAAATTAAAGCTATACCCCCACCAGTTCGGTCAATGCGATTTCTTCCAAGATATGTGTTTAAAATCTTTAGTCTCAAAATCAAACCTGTAACTCCTTTTCAAATGTTTTGTTTTCTCTATGTCTATGTTGCATTTCTCTGCCAGGTCTGCTAGCTTTTAATGCACATTGCTCACTTCCCTCGTTATTTTCAATTATATTTCAATTCTGCTTCTGCCTAGGATCCTAACTTATTCATACCCATACGTCCCTCAATAGGCTCACCCGCTTCCATTCCTAGTCTATTGTAGTTCAAGAACTCGTCTCCCTACGGAGCACTCTGCGGGGTATTCAGCTGGCTTAGCCATTCAGTCAATTGCTGGGCAGTCAAACCTTGCAAAATGTTGCTGCCCTGGACAGGTGGTACTTGTTGCACAACTGCACTCGGGGAATGCGGTGTCAGTAATTATAAGCTCTGACTAATGTTCGACCCTATCACAGTATCTGCAGGAACTCCTAATGGACTAAGATCTAGCAATGATCTAGATCCGTCAAATGTCTGTCACACTGGAGAGACTACTCGGATATTCTCATTAAGTCCCTGTCTCATTGAATTCTGACTCAGGACTCCCTGTCCATCTGCACTGAGTTTCTCTTGTGCAAACAAAGGCACAATTGGACCAATAGTAACAGGTACAGATAGAGCATCTGGGCTTTTTCTAGCACCTAGGTTCTGTTGTTGCGTAGCTCTCATATTTTGGCTCATCAGTACAGACATATCTGTCTGGGTCCTTGTTATCGCAGTGTATTTCGGCATTACTTGTGGCTGTACTTAAAGCAGTTAATGTGGAATCGGCTTTGTCTGAACCAACGTTGGTCTCAGGAAAGCCTGTCCCATTGGCACTATTAAGTTTGTGGCAGTTTCCACAATGGGCACATCAGGGTAAATTCTCTGGACATTTGACTGAGGCACCTGTGTTTGCACTACTGGAGTAGTAGGTGCATTAAGACTGCTCTGCATTGGGCTCTGTGTCAGGCTAGAATTAACCTGCACAGGACTTGTTGTCACATTGACCTGTGTCGGAGCTGAAGGATCAGCACTGGTACTTGGACCACTCTCATGTGCTGCATATGGTGGTGGACGATTTCTCAATAATTGCAAAATAAACTTAGCATCGCCTGACTCTTCCTCCAATGTCGAAGATTTCCTACTCTCCCTATTCTCTGAGGGGCTTCTGTTAATCTTTCTAGTAGCTTTCCTTCCTTCTTTCTCATTGTCTTGTGTAATTGCTTTAAACAACTTGATCCCCTACAAAGTCTTGGTTCTCCAAAATTTCTGAACATGGTCCCATATAGCCTCCGCTAGTGTCTTTTCGGCCTTTCTCATCCTCCTTTCAAATTTCTGTTGCTGTTGTTGTCGGGCTACTAACTCGTAGATCGCTAATGTCTCGAACTGTGCTGGTCTCAGAGGGGGTTTTAGATCATACAGCACCCTCCTCAGATTCTCTAAACTTCTCAAATTGAATGTTCTGTTAGCAGGAAACGCTAAGCTCCCATCCGTCTCTGTCACTTTGCACCATTGCTTAAGCCAAAGACATAGCACAGCACCCTTTTCTTCAAATACAATGTAAGCTGGTGTACCTTCTGGCAGTGCAATATCCCCTATACTCATTGTAATGTTCATATCTCCCCTTAAAGAACTCTTTAAAGCTTTGAAAAATGTCATCTTTGTGATCTTTATGTTTATCTAAATCAAATCAGGAAGTGACTTTTAATCCCAGAATTCTCTTCACCCACCTCCTCAACCAATTGCGCTTCACGGACGGCTGCCAATCCATGCCCAACCCTTCTCACTAACCAACCTATCCCATCGTAGTTCCAATGACGTGACAGTGACATGTACTGCAGCTGACAAAGTCTTGCGTATTGTCCTCCCCAACTCAGATTCACACGAAACTAATGCAAATTATTGCGAGCACCAAAGAAAATCACAACCCAATTTGCTGATTTACTACAGGTAAGGTAACACAATTGCTTCTGCAACTTTACAGATTTTTCACTGAGGGCTGTCACGCTAGCAGCTACTCCTTTTTTCTCCGTTTCCCTGATTCGCAAGCACAATTTGACCCGCAAATTTCACTCTCAACTGATCAGTGAATCTGTCCTGGTGCACATAGGACTCATCAGATCTCAGTCCAAAAATTAGTTCACTCACTTTAACTCACACTCCGACTTGTCGACCACGCCTGATCGACCTATTAAACCAGACAAATCACAACAAAAAAACAAGTGTCTCATGCACTTTTCAATATACTCCTGAGTCTTATACCACACAGGGTCCGTATACCAACAACCATGTGGACAATTTTTTAGCACAAAGCGCCACACACATGTGAAGTTCGACGACTTCCCTACTCTCACACTTTGGAGTACGCAAACTCCCTAAAACCTACTTCATTCACATTGTCACTAGAACGCTGAGAACATCCACAAACAACCATTGGCAAGCTCCAAGATTCTGGGAAAGTCATTTCAGGTATTTAGGGGCACATTTTCTCTCCAATTTGTATCATTGAAAAAATAACTCCAAATCTCAGTGATGATGGGCTCCTAAAAGACAAGACCATGTACCAGGCCTCTATGATAGGCTCTCAAAGAGACAAACCATTAAGCTACTACCATGTCTGGAGGCACTTGTTATTTCTCTCTTACAATCTTCTGGGACCAAATACTCTACTACCTCTCTTTCTGGACCGTATGATGGGCTCTTAAGGAGACAAGCCATTCTCTGCTACCATCTCTTTTAGTGCGCCTGACCTTAATAAGTAAACTTATCTAATCAAAGTTTGCGCTACTACACATACTAAAATAACAGTGCAAATTAATAACAAGAACAACTGCGCAAACGATATCACATACATTTAGATTCAGCAAAGAAAAGACATCAAATGTTACTCCATGTATTAAAATTCATTAGTGAGGACCCTAACTTACACCAGATTAGAATAGCATGTTTGGGCTTCATGCAAAACAATTTAGGCAACACAAATTTGGAAAAACATCTAACCCACGCTCTGACAAAATAACGGTTGGTACCTAGAAACGAAAGCAAATACACATGGCAAACAAATTCATAGTCAATATACCTATCCTCAGTTTGGATCAGCAAGCTGTGACAGTCTTCGTCATCAGGACATCAATCTGGTCAGCAAGGCATCAGGATTCAGCATCAAAGTTCAGAAAAGGCAAAGGCCCATATTTATACTTTTTTAGCAACGCATTTGCGTCATTTTTTGACGCAAAAATGGCGCAAACTTGCAAAATACAATTGTATTTTGTAGGTTTGCACCGTTTTTGCATCAAAAAGCGGCGCAAATGCGGCACTAAAAAAGTATAAATATGGGCCAAAGTCTTTAAGCAATAAAGTTAAGCATGTCTCTTCTCAAGACAGTGAAGAAAATACTGGCGGTGTGGCAAACGGAAATTGGCAAATGGTGTCTTCTTCTCAGTGCAGTCTGGCTAAGTTAAATTCCCTAAAAATACTTCCAAGTCCCTATTGGTTAAGGGATTGCATGTTCACATTTCGTCCAATAAAACTGAAACTTCAAATCTACATTTCTACTAGTACATGCTTCACATGTCGATTATTGTCTCCTTTCGTACTGTTCTCATCATCTGTCTCGTCAGGTAAAAATATTGTTGCAGCTTATACTCCAGTCAGAGTCTCCATTGTACTCTCCTGAGAAAGTTAGTCTTACACACATTACCTAAAACAATGTTGCGTTAGCTTATACATCGTCTCTTAGCAAGCAGTTCTCATGAGAAAGACTTTTAGCTACAAGCACATTAGGTCAGCACAGAGGAAAATCACCATTTAATTCTCTCAGCAGACATTTTATTAAACGCCTAAGAAATACAGCTTGACATGAGGCTGTGCAGCTAGGCCAGGACCCCCGCTAAGTTAAGGCTTACAATTTATAAAGCTAATACATAATGCACAACCCTTAATATGACGTATTACTACATTAATCAAACATAAGCTCAACATTTCATATTAACAAGCCACTAATAAGTACATTTCGTGGACATTGACGGCCACTCACGTAGTCACACTTTCAGATGCGTGCATTATTTTCTATATTTTATTACATTTTCTACACAAATTCAACACTCAAAATACATGACTATTCATTAATACTTTCAATAATAAAATCAGCGTTGACAGTATCCATGTCCTTCTCCAGCCCCCAAACATGGCCCAAGTGGAGCCTTGCTGCCATGCTTTCTCCCTTGTCCCTTAGCCAAGTCTGTTGAGCACCAGCCCACAGTGACGTAACAAAACTTGAACCCCCCGCACAGAACATGCAAGGGGCTCCCTCTCCGGACTCACTCAGGCCAGGTGCTTTGCTGAGGGAGCTCCCTGGAGCTCGCCCCCTCTCCCACCCAAACCGCTGGTGCCTTTGCTAAGCCCCTGGCAGCCGCCACTACTCCCTCTTGGACTACAGCAGACAGTACTTGATTTGGACAACAACTTAATTGTTCGCACCAGCACTTCATTTTCAACACTGGCACTTTTGACAGTCTGTCCCATGGTGGCGGTTTTTGGCTTATTTAGAGATAAGCAAAATTACATGTTTATTAATTCGATATACATTAAAATGACTAATACTTGTCACCCAAAGCACTCATAGTTTTGGGTGGCCAGGAATAGTCTGAATTGTCACACTTCTAGGAGTGTGGTGCTGCAGAGGCCTCCTGACGAGAGCCTTAGCACTTTTTTTCAAATTAAACTCCTAGAGCAGCCTTCTGGCACTTCCAACCCTGCCCCTAAACTGTCTGCATCCCCGTCCCTATGCCAGTCAGCCTGCAGCAATGTAGTGAATCCTTCGTCATTATATGGTACAGGATGTTAAACAAAAGAGGCCTGGTCTGTGCAAGCCAGGGTGCTGTATATATACAGATTCGGACAGAAAATAGGCCAGGGCATCAAACTAAGAGCAGCCACCAGGAACAAATTAGCTAAAAAAAAAATCTAGAAAAAAAATCAAAATTTGCAAATCTAGGTAGTCTTGAACTTATAAATACTTGCTATATATTAGTGTTTTGCAAGGTATGAGAGACTGAATGCACTACCGGTTAACAGCGGCCCACAAATAGCCAAAAAACTGGCCCACGTACTTGGAGGTTAGACCAACCCCTCTCGCACTGCCAGATTCTCCAATAGGCCAGTCCGAGCCTGTATATTTATTGTTATTCACCAACTGTTAAATCTACATAATTGAATTGTCATTTCTCTTCTTCATTCCATATTCCTCCACTTCCCTTTCCCAGCACTCGATGAGGTATGCACCTTAGTATGTTCCAAAATGTTAGCTAGATCCTGCCAGAAAAGAAAAGGACAGTTACCGCGCGGTGGTAGGCTCGCCTCACTCAGCATTGTGCCATGGTTTTTGCCGTCCTTAAATGAAAGAAAGACTACCTTTCTGGAGGTCTTCACAGTATTATTTTACTGGGTGAAGGGAACTTTACTCATACCACCCTTAGAAGTTTCACGACTCTATCCAACTGCACAATAACTATCTGTGTCCCCTAATAAAGGCAGACATGACATCCATTGCTTTTTGGCATCTTGCAAATGTTAAATTCACTACATAGTTTGCCAATCAAAATTTTGAATGGAAGAATTTTGCAGCTGATAAGTTAGATGTTGAGAATCCGTTTTTCCCTTTCTACTTTCTTCGGGATCAATCAGTGTAGCAGTAGAAAGCGCCATCTTGCTCCTTGCGCGGAGACGTGCATTTGAAAGTCACGTATTAAAGACTTCTAAAACTCAGAAGGCACTATAAAACACAAGAAAGTATTTGCTCTTTTTAAAGAAAAAGAATACATACATGGTCATCTTTAAACGATTAGTGACAAAAAAATCATACTTGTTTGAATAACACTTCAGCACTTACAAGTACCCGACTGGAGGAGCTGAAAGGTGATCCAAGGTAAAGTTGTGCTATGTTTGGCAGGGGTGGCCCTAGCGCATAAGAAACTGAATTAAGAGCGGACAAACTCTCATAGTGGGAACATGATTTTTTTCATAATGAAATAGAAATGTTCTTCGTGTGCAGGGAGTTTTCTCCATGAGTAAGGGCGCCTTGTACATTTGCCCTGCTCCTGTCTGCCATGCTCTGTCTGACGATGAGTGGCAGACACAGGAAAGGACAATGGATGACTGTGGTCTCACCTCAATACGGCAGGACTGATCTCACTGTGACTTCTGGCCATGTGGAAACAGGCCGCCAGGACAGCGATGAACATTGGGAGAGCAAGAGAAGGCTGTATCCATGTAAACGTATCTCTTCCCCTAACTCTAAACAGTGCAGCAGAATCACAAGTAATGACGATTTGTATCCGTAATCTTGTTCCGTCAAACTGTAAATGCTGACAAAAAAAAAAAACACGTAATTTTGGAGCTATGTGAAGAGACTATAATAAACAACTTGATAATTATGGGTCTAGACTCAATCTCAGCGGTAAATGAATATTGAAACTGCTAACGCGTCCTTCTATGTTAATTTATACACATTAGGACTCGTTTTAGGCCAATAAATCTTTGGACCCAGTGGTGAGACACCGTAGGAGATAACTGATCAATATGTCAATCAATATATCAATAATGTCATCAACATATATCACCACAATATATTTCACTTTAGACATTAGTTAAGACCATTAACGCAACCATGAACTTTCAGTCATGAATAACCACACCTTATTGAGTTTTTGTGAATTTTATTCCCTATTGATTACAATCTAATAGCAGATGTATTAATCTCAAAACCAATAAGCAAAAGAGCATAATCACGATGCGGCAACTATGATAAGTTTTCAACAATGTAAAGATCACGAACATAAGATAGTAATATGAAGATAAACGAATCAAAATGCATAGAACCTCATAAAAGGTCTTAGTTCAGCATAGCATCATGTCAGTCACGTCAGTGTCGTCAGTTGAAGTGAATGCCTCAACTAGCCACTAATTAGCATCAGCATGTTGGGCTTCATGCAAAACAATTTAGAACACCAATTTGGAAAACGTCTAACTAAGGTCTCTAATCAAAAATACACAGCAGTTGGTGCCTAGAAAGAAAAGGCAAATAGATGAATTTTCAATAGCAACAGCATAATTACCCTCCTCGGAATAGGTCAGCATACAGGATCAGTCTTCGTCTTCAGGACATCAGTGGAATCACCGTCAGTATATCTAGTCTAAGGGCAGGGGACACTTCCCTCATAAGGAAGAAAGTGTATTGGGGCGACTAAGGGTGAGGATAGTTTTGTCTAAGTCTCTAGTCACCAAATAGAATGACAGAGTTTCTGGATGCAATCAATATCATTCCCTACCTAATGCTCTCGAGTCTCCTGTGTCATGGGTTTTTATCCCTTTTTCATAATACATTCCCCCAAAATTCTATTGGATAGTCACTACACCCCACTATCTGTAACCTATCAAATTATACATTAAGTAATGCACTTGTCATTTTACGATAAATCATGACATTTTGATTGGTCTTCATAATTGACGTTTTTCGTAGGTGGCACATCCGGGGTTACTTCATTTTCTGGCACGTTCTTCGGGTCAAGAGTTCTCTTTTCCGTGGTTGAATGTCCTTGAAAGTGTCCATATTTTGTTGCAAAGCGTATATCTCTATAGTAATAAGCAGCTAGCATGCGGATGGGAATATAACTGTTAATGATACAATAAGCGGAGAAAAGAACAATTGCTGGGTCATGGCCTTTTGCAAGACAGCACACTGAAGAAACAGAAAAATATGCTTTAATATGAGAGCTACACAGCTAGTTTTCGACTCACGCTAACTTAAGGCTTATGGATTCTAATAAATGTAATCTTCGCATGTGTTAACATATTTAATTAATCATAATACAAGCAATTATTTCTTACAGTCGACATTAGTTTATGCATATGATAATTCTCCACGTTTAAATACGTTTCAATGAATAGTATTGTTAATGCAGCATTGTTAATCGTAAGCATTTCACATCTAAATATATATTATTTAAACTACGCTCTCTCAGTCCCTCCTCTGATGACGCTCGTCATCACACAATCTTTCTCTTTGATCTAATTTTTCACCTTGCGCATAATACGCATTTCAACATCTTGCCCTTTATGAGAACTTTCCCATATTTCGTTGAACATTTTCTCTCTTTCACTTTCTTCATTCCGTCGGGCTCTTTTAGTCCAATTTCTTTTTACTTTGTCATTGATTTTACATGCCCCCCATAATCCTAATAAACAAACCAAAACAATTAATAGACTTATCATAATTTTTGCAAGTACCCCATTCCAAATGTTGGTAAACCAGCTTCCCACTCGGGCAATTCCTTTTCCAAATTCCTCCCAAACACCAGGTTCTTTCAGATCCTTCAGATCTGTACTATCTCTAGTAAGGTTAGTAAGCATGCTTCTAATTTTCTTACTGTTATATGGTATGAATGAGCAACAATGACGCTCATTAAGCATTTTGCAGACCCCTCCACTTTTTGCTAAAAGAATGTCTAAAGCAAGCCGATTTTGAAGAGTCATAGCTCTTTCTGCAGCAAGTTCAGTATCCATCAGGAGTATGGCTCCTCTTAAGTTTGTCAGCATGTTATCCACAATAGTAGACAACTTTTGAATTATCATAGAATTCAAGATAACCCCTTCTGATGGGATTATGGCTCCAAATATATCACCAATGACAGCCGCCACTGATTCTCGTTTTTGTCTAGAATGTTGTAATTCAGACGTCTTATGTATTTGTTTTAAGTCATCAATCTGGTATATCTTTGGGAATACTATTCCCAAATAACATGTCCCATACCATCCCTTAGGGAGACGGTAATATGCATTTAGTCCACAGATATAATAGATTCCAGGGATCGCTGGATCTTGTCCATTTAACATAAAGGTCCATTTACTCTGAAACAAAAACACATGTCTACATTCACTCGTACCCACAAATATACTATCTTGATCAGATTTTGGCCTATATATACAGAGCTTTCCTACGTGTAATGTGTCTATAGCTAATTTGCCTTGCGTTTTGATTGCAGTGTAAGCATAATCATTTGCATATGTAAGTTTTTCTAGTCCTTTTTCTAACCTTTCTTTCAGTGCTTTGCGTCTATCATCTGTGTGATCTAAAAAGCTTTTCTCTACCGGCGATAGTAAGCAAGTCAAATTATTGCGATGTGCATAAGCAGTGCCAAATGTAAGTGTCGGCTCAAAGAATCCTCTAACTAATTTTATATCATGCTCTTTTGCTAATCTATTTAGGAATTCAATCACAGGCACAAAAGAAAACACAACATCCAAGTTTGAATAAAAGTATTGCACATGCTCTTGATTATAGAATCTTGTTAATAGCAAGCTGCAGCTAATTCCATAAGTAAGAGGGAGGCTATGATAAGTAACTCCCTCCTGCACAGATGAAGGAATTTTAGTACATACATAACAATCTTTCGCATCCATAGTTTCCACGTATTCGTTTAGTAAGCAATAGAAAACATTGGTAGAAAGTTCCCCTTTTGCATTAGTTCCCTCATGCATATGTCTTGCATCCTGCTCAAATTTCTCCCAGGGTGTTAGCTTAGTGGTAGTCTCAGGTTTTGAAGTTGCATTAATCGTTTCTTTCTCTCTCCATGGCATTCCCACAATCACTCCTACAATCACTATTGCACATACAACACCTATTATAAGACCTAACCAACCACACACCTTGCTTCCCTTACTACTATTTCTATTGTAAGCCATGTTTGTATAGAATTAGTATAGCAGATCAACAATCAACCCAGTGATAAACTCTCTGCGTATATTACAGCGTCTTCACTCACTCCAGGACCCCCTTTTGTCGATTCCGGTTAGCAGCTTGTCACAATCAGGTTTCTTTAAAAGTCAGTTTCGGTTTTAGTGTCACTTCCAGTAGTTTGTAATGTCTCTTTCTCTTAGATTTCACGAATTCAATTTTAACTGAGTTTCCCTTTGAATATCTTCAGGTACCGTAGTATTGGCCTGGTACTTCTCGATCAAAACAGAATGCTAAGAATTCTTGTTGCCATTCAGAGGTTGTAGCATATGCCCATTCAGGACCAGTATATCTTCTGTTCGCTATTCTTTTTCTTTTTAACCTTCGTTCACCTTGTTGTTCTCCTTCACTCAAATCATCTGCTTGTGAAGTATCACTTTCTTCTATTATTGTGCCATTCAATACTTCTCTTATTTTGGGATGTGACTTGTCTGGCCAATTATCGCCTCTATGTGTCTTGGTTTGATGTTTTCCTTCAGGACGTTGGACAGCACCCTCCTCTTGTGATATGGTGTTTCCTCTTGACGGACCTGCAACTGGTTCGGGAGACTCTGGCACGTTTTGATTTGTATCTATAGTTTCTCCTTCTCTTTCTTCTTCTGGTTCAGTGTTGGGTTCAGATTCTAACCCGTACTCGTCTACTTCTGGGAGAACTTCTCCTTGGCTTAGTTCTCCTGCTGCCTCTACTGAGACAGGCACTCTGTCACCTCTCTCGAACTCATTGACAGTTTGAGGGACAAGGCTGTTCTCAGTGGGCTCTTCAGTAGTCTCAGTTCCTTCTTGACTGATCTCTGACTCTGAGACTTCTCTCTCTGAGGTTGCTGTACCGGAAACTTCAAGTTCCTCTTCAACAGGACACGTTACCTTTTTCGTATGACTGGCATGTATCCAGTTGGGAACCCCGGCACACTTCACAGCAGTGGTAGTCGTCAATATTACTTGATACGACCCCTTCCAACGCGGCTCAAGACACGATTTTCCAACGTGTTTCTTGACAACCACCCAATCTCCAGCTTGCAGAGAGTGACCTGGACCGCCAATCGGTGGCAACGTGTTAGCTTCCACCTGGTGAGAAAAAGAGCGAATTACGTCAGCCAAACCTTTGCAGTAATCCAACACCATATCATCTGTAATATTCACTAGTGCATTTGTAGGTACTGCTGGTAATCTCATAGCTCTGCCCATGAGGATTTCGTGGGGAGATAATCCCGTCTTCTTGTCAGGGGTATTTCTCATAGTCATCAGCACTAGGGGTAAAGCGTCTGGCCACTTCATGTTTGTAGCTGCACACATTTTTGCCATTCTTGATTTTAAAGTACCATTCATTTGTTCGACTAGTCCTGATGCTTCAGGGCGATAGCTACAATGCAGCTTTTGTTCAATGTTGAGTGCGGCGCATAGAAGTTTAATCACCTCATTGTCAAAGTGTCTTCCCCTATCTGATTCTATAGAAACCGGAAACCCGAATCTTGGTATCAGCTCTCTGAGTAGTAGTTTTGCAACTGCAAGACTGTCATTCCTACGTGTGGGATATGCCTCAATCCAATGACTGAAAACACACACAATCACCAACACGTACTTCAATCCTCCACAAACAGGCATTTCGATAAAATCCATTTGCATTTTGTTAAATGGACCTCCAGCTCTCCCAATGTGGCTCAAAGTTACCACAGTCCCTTTTCCAGCATTGATCTGTTGACAGATGACGCACTTGTGGCAAGTGATTTCTGCGGCATGTCTGAATTTTGGATTGAACCAATCAATCTTAAAGGACCTGATCATGGCATCTCTTCCCAGATGTGCCTGGCCATGATAAAGCCGGGCAAACTGTGATAAAAGACTATTTGGCAGAACCAATTTTCCCTCTTCTGAAACCCATAGATCATCTGCTCTTTGTACACATTGCATTCTCTGCCAGGATCGTTTTTCTTCCTTGCTAGCACGACTTTGTAATATTTTTAGTTCGTCTAAGGTATCAACCACTCGTAATGCTAGACTTAAGCTTGTGTCGTTTTCAGTTTGTGGTAACATTTCCCACTGCTCTTTAAACGCAAAATCTTGCGACTTGATCTGCATAACTGTTTCCCATAGACACAAAATCTTGTGATCTGGTGTGAGCGCTGCACTTCACCACAGCAACTTCAAGAGGTAACTGAATCGCATGTAACAAATCTCTTATTTGTTCACCGTTTTTCACAGGAGAACCAGAGGAGGTCATGAAACCCCTCTATGACCAGAGTTGGCCAAAATCATGCACAATTCCAAATCCATATCGGCTGTCAGTATAGATAGTAGCTTTCAAATTTACAGCTGCGTGGCATGCCTTAGTAAGAGCTATTAATTCTGCCACTTGTGCAGAAAACACTTTCTCGAGGTAGGAAGCTTCGACAATGCCAGTTATGGTACATACTGCGTAACCAGCTCTCAATGTTCCTGCTTGTTAGAAATGGGGTTTTTGGTTGGCTAGGGTATGCACCTCAGCCAGGCAAAACTTACCCACTCTAGTCAGGGCAAGGGAGTTACACGTCCAAGATAACCCCTGCTCACCCCCTTGGTAGCTTGGCACGAGCAGTCAGGCTTAACCCGGAGGCAATGCGTAAAGCGTTTGCACAACACACACATATATGTGACGCAATATCCCCACCACAAAGGAAACACAACACCAGATTATATAAAAATACACTGTATTGTACACAACGTAATTATTAGACAAACATCACATAACAGTACTATCCTGCTACCTTAGCAGTTGTCAGAACGTTACACATTAGTTACTCTGCAAACTAGCAGTAGTCACACATAACACACAGGTTACTCAGTATTCTGCAACATAAGCAGTAGTCAGGAAACACGTTATCACATTAGCACACTTGTCATAAGAATATCATAAAACGCCCATAGTAGGAACATTAGAAAACCTATGGCAAGTTAAGCAAACATATTAGCAAGTCATGCCCATAAAAGGAACATGTGCACACATATGTAAACACATCAAAGAACAGGTAGGCAATATAACAGAATTGCAAAGTCTGTAGAAAGAACTTTAACTCTTAATCATATTGGTCCATTTTAAAAAGTACCTGTAAATGATGAAAAGGCACCTCCAGTGCCTAAAACGAATAATGGGGCCCCCGGCGCTCCTTTGCGCAAAAACGGGGGCCTCCAAAACATTGCAGATAGAGAGGGGCGGCACGCACCCTCTCTGACTCCTTATCGGGCCCCTTCTGGGACCCGTGATCACCGGGGGCCCCCCGGGCCTCCACCGGCCCTCCTGTGGGGGGCCCAGGTCACCCAAAGCTCAAAGAGGGGAGGGGGCGCCTCACACCCCCTCCTTGTAAAAAGGCGGGCCCCTCCGGGGGTCCCGCTACCGTCGGGGGTCTCCCTGGGCCTCCGTGGCCCTTTCCTGAAGGGAGACCCCTAAATCAGGGACTTCTGGCCTGCGAGGGGGCCAACCAGAGAGCCAGGGGCCAGGGCGAGCCTCCGGTGAGGTTGCGCCCGGCCCGGCAGCACAGAGGAGTCCTCCGGGACTCCGACGCGCGAGGGAGAGGCGTCCTCCTCTCCCTCGCCGGTCAGAATGACGTTGCGGCCCAGGATGGGCCGGCTGGTGCCCACGGGGCGCCCTGAGAAGGGCGCGTCCCCCGGGAGCACGCGAGGAGCAGGCTTGCTCCGATTTCTTAAAAAAATTATCCTCCCTGTGCCCCGGGGGCACAGAGCTGAGCGCGCTCCTCGCGCTCAGCACGAAGAAAGAACCCGGCTGCGGCGGTGATATTTTCTCTGGGCAGAAAGACAATTAAGCACTTAAGTGCAATGCTCCAGCAAGGGGAAGCGCTTTCAAGCGCCTATGGAAGTCCCCTAAGGAGCGCTTTACAAAGCGCTTAGTTTTCCCTTCCAGGTAAAGAACCCCACGTGCTTTAGGGTAAGAATGCAGGGGTCAGGGGCCACAGCACCCTGCCCCTGGGGAGCAGAGCTCAAGGAAAAGGCCCACAGGGGGACAGGGTCCAACATCAGGCCAGCGCAAGAAAGATGCTAGCAAAAGGTAGTCCTTTATGGTGACCAGGCAGGTCACAGGTCAGCCCAGCAGCAACAGTCCATGGCGATTCCTGTGGAGTCCTTCCAGCAGTCTGTGTCCAGTTCCAGGTAAGTTCAAAGAGTCTCCAAATTGTGGTGGAAAATTCCCCTGTACTTATAGTCAGTTCTTACAGTGTTTTACAGTGGTAGGGAGAGGAGGTTCCAGCCAGTTACAACTGGTTCTGGGAGTGCCCCCTCTCTCCTTTCAGCACAGGCTCCAAACATCAGTGGGGGGTTAACGACCCTATTGTGTGAGGCCAGGGCACAGCCTTTACAAATGTAGGTGTGCCCCGCCTCTCCCTTCTCTCAGCCCAGGAAGACTATTCAGTATGTAGATGCACCTCAGTGACACCTCCACCCTCCCTGTGTACAGGCTGTCTGAAAAGTATGCACAAAGCCCCAACTGTCACTCTGCCCAGACGTGGATTGGAGTCAAGCTGCAAAACACCAGAATCATAAGCACAGATAAATGCGCACTTTCTAGAAGTGGCATTTCTGTGATAGTAATAAAAAATACACCCACACCAGTAAGCAGTATTTATTATCACCATCACAACCATACCAAACACGCCTACGCTAGCCCTCATAAATCAGACAATACCCCTACACATAAGGCAGGGCATTTCTAATGCAATCCTATGAGAAGGCAGCACTCACAGCAGTGAGACACCAAGTTAGGCTGTTTGTCACTACCAGGACAGGCCATGCAATATGGCACATGTCCTGCCTTTCTACATACATGGCACCCTGCCCACAGGGCGTACTTTAGGGGTGACTTACATGTAGTAAAAGGGGAGTCCTGGGCCTGGCAAGTAAATTTAGATGCCAGGTCCCTGTGGCAGAAAACTGCGCACACAGGCCCTGCGCTAGCAGGCCTGAGACAGGTTTGAAAGTCTACTTCAGTGGGTGGCGCAAGCAGCGCTGCAGGCCCACTAGTAGTATTTAATTTACAGGCCCTGGGTATAGAGATACCACTGTACAAGGGACTTATAGGTAAATTAAATATGCCAATCAGGTATAAGCCAATCATACCAACTTTAGATGGGAGAGCACCTGCACTTTAACACTGGTCAGCAGTGATAAAGTGCTCAGAGTCCTAGAGCCAACAGCGAAAGGTCAGAAAAACCAGGAGGAAGGAGGCAAAAAGACTAGGGATGACCATGCGTATGGCCAAAAGTCCAACACAACCCCCTACCAGCCAAAATCCAGGGGAGAACAATCAATACCTTGATGTACTTTCCTGATTGGGGCGATAGAACAAGGACCCAGGCCCACAACAGCAGGGGCATGTTCCAGTTCTACGCCTTCCTGACTCCACTGGGATCTCTCTGTCAATGCGTCCCAGGCAGCCTAGACCAACCCACGGGGATTCTCTAGCTGCCAATGGCCAGAACCAGGCCCCAGGCCATCTAGGAGCCTCTGGTCTCTGAAACCATAATGAGTGGGGGGCGGTAGCCCCAGGTGCAAAGCAACCTGTCTCCACTCCATTTTTGATCAGTTCAGGGGCTCTACCCTGCCACTGATCCACCAACCTAGGGTCCGCACCCATAGGTTCTACAGGGGCTAGAGGCGAGGCTCTCCTCCCTCTACCCCTCCTTCTAGGATTCCGCCCTCCTCTCCTAGGAGGGGTATCACCAGAATCCACACTTGCCAGGGTGCTGGGTACAGCAGCCCTGCACAACTTTCTCGCCAGCCCAGGATCACTACCTGGCGACTGACCACCCAACCCAGGGACGACACCCTTGGGTTGCACCGGGGTCCGGGGCGGGCTTCCCCCTCCCTGAACCCCACTTCCAGAGTCCTGCGTCTCCCCACCTCGGGAGAAGCCACCAGAAGTTTCACACGGGGAGGTGAGCGCACTAACCGCCCCCCAACCAGGTCAGAGTTTACCCCCTGAACCTGTCTATCTAGTCCAGGGACGACACCCTTAGACTGGACCATTGCCCAGCGAACCAGGACTTCCTTGGGAGCACACCTACCCCCTACCAGATCAGAGCTTACCCCCTGAATCTGGCAATCCAACCCAGAGTCACTACCCTGCGGTTGAACCACTGCCTGGCGCACCAGGACTTCCTTGGGAGCACACGTACTCCCCATCAGGTCAGAGTTTACCCCCTGAACCTGATCATCCAACCCAGAGTCACCACCCTGCGGTTGAATCATTGCCTGGCGCACCAGGACTTCCTGGGGGGCACACCTACCCCCCACAAGGGAAACACTTTCCCCAAGGGCCACACAAGAGTCTGGCTGGCGCAGGTCTCCTGACCTCTGCCCATCTGACAGAGTCTGGATTCCCCCCAGCCCAGAAATGGTCTCACCAAGGTCATTACTGGGGGGCTCTGCACTCAGAGCTGACCCCTGACCCTCCAGGTTCTCCACTGGGGCCCGCAGCCCCCTCTCAACCCTATGCCTGGATTTCCGCCTCCTCCGCTGTAGAGCGAGACTACCAGACACCAGGACCGGCGGAACGCTCTCACCAGCCACCCGCCCAAGTCCTAATGACAAAATGGGATCCTTCTGAACAGCTGGCCCTACGGCACAGGCTAGGCTCACCTCCTGGCGTTCACTCATGGAACCCCCCAGGACCTGGGACTGGAGCTCGGGTACCCTGGGCCTCAGCCCAACCCCATTCCCTCTCCTCTGAGACTGGACATGGGGTGCCTTACCAGCCCCAATACACTGGGACCTACCTGGGACACAAGCCTTTCCCACCACACCTGGTTGGGAAACACCTAGACCACTCTCATTAGGAACACCCCCTAATGTCACACCAGACCCTCTGGTACGCAACCAGAAGTCTGCCTCCTTTGCAAGCTCCCTGGGGTCAGAGAGCTCACACACTGACAAGTGTTGGCGTAACTCTGAAAAACAACAACGAAACAGGTGCTCTCTGAGAATCAGATTAAACAGCCCTTCAAAATTGTTTACTGTGCTACCCTTCACCCATCCATCTAGTGCAATGCAGCAAGCCTCCACAAACTCCTCCCAAGACTGGTGGGACAGTTTCTTACCACCCCTAAACCTTTTTCTGTATTCCTCAGGGGAGAAACCATACTTCACAATCAGTGCGTTCTTCACAGCGGAGTACCCCTCCCTGTCACTCTCTTCTAGAGTCAGTAGGGCATCCCTCCCCTCCTCAGGAATAAAACTCCCTAGGCCAGTTCCCCAATCCTTCTCAGGGATCCTGCGCTCTACCAGAGCCCTCTCATATTCCTTTAACCACTGACGTATGTCACCCCCCTCTTGGAACCTAGGTACCAGATCTATGGGTATGTGAGGAACATCTTTGCTACAGCACTGTACATTGCTGCCACCACTGGACTCCACCTGCAGCGCTGGTGAGTCCAGAACCTTCAGACTGCGCTCTAGAGCGAGTCTTTCTCTGGCAAAGGCCCTCTCTGCCTCTGCCATTCTCTCCTGTACTAAGGCCTTCTCGACCTCAGCCCTTCTCTCCTCAACAGCTAGGCGCGCTAACTGCAACTTCAGGTCCCTCTCTTCCCGCCTATCTCTTAGCTCATCAGGCGTCAAGGAATGAGAGGTAGCCCTGCTTCTTACACTGGACCCAGCAAGGGACTCCCTATCACTGGGGCCTTCCCTGTCAACTGGCGTCCCCAACCGGTCATTCTCACCCTCCTGATCAGTCTCTCTACCACTCTCTAGGGATGAGGTCTGGGAGCCCTCCCATTGGGAACCCTCGCTACACTCAGGATCCTCTGGGTACCCCCTACGCACACTCCCTCCCTGGGTAAATGTCACAAACCTTTCAAAGAAATTCAGAGATCTCCTGAGGTCCCCTTCTACAGGCAGCCCTCTCTCTCTACAGAACCCCTCTAATTCCCCCTGCGTGTAAAACGGCAGGTCCTCTAAATCAAAGGTAAGCCCCATCTTGAAAAGGTACAAATAACTCAACTGTGACAACCACAATACCCAAGCGTGAGAACTGAAAACAGGAAAAATGACCAAAGAGAGAAAGTTAAGAGAAGCCAAACATGTGATGGTCTAAACGCAATCCTTGTAGTGAAATAATGAGTCACAATGGTATTGTGCAAGCGCAAGTCCTATCCTCACCGCTGACTTCCAATGTTAGAAATGGGGTTTTTGGTTGGCTAGGGTATGCACCTCAGCCAGGCAAAACTTACCCACTCTAGTCAGGGCAAGGGAGTTACACGTCCAAGATAACCCCTGCTCACCCCCTTGGTAGCTTGGCACGAGCAGTCAGGCTTAACCCGGAGGCAATGCGTAAAGCGTTTGCACAACACACACATATATGTGACGCAATATCCCCACCACAAAGGAAACACAACACCAGATTATATAAAAATACACTGTATTGTACACAACGTAATTATTAGACAAACATCACATAACAGTACTATCCTGCTACCTTAGCAGTTGTCAGAACGTTACACATTAGTTACTCTGCAAACTAGCAGTAGTCACACATAACACACAGGTTACTCAGTATTCTGCAACATAAGCAGTAGTCAGGAAACACGTTATCACATTAGCACACTTGTCATAAGAATATCATAAAACGCCCATAGTAGGAACATTAGAAAACCTATGGCAAGTTAAGCAAACATATTAGCAAGTCATGCCCATAAAAGGAACATGTGCACACATATGTAAACACATCAAAGAACAGGTAGGCAATATAACAGAATTGCAAAGTCTGTAGAAAGAACTTTAACTCTTAATCATATTGGTCCATTTTAAAAAGTACCTGTAAATGATGAAAAGGCACCTCCAGTGCCTAAAACGAATAATGGGGCCCCCGGCGCTCCTTTGCGCAAAAACGGGGGCCTCCAAAACATTGCAGATAGAGAGGGGCGGCACGCACCCTCTCTGACTCCTTATCGGGCCCCTTCTGGGACCCGTGATCACCGGGGGCCCCCCGGGCCTCCACCGGCCCTCCTGTGGGGGGCCCAGGTCACCCAAAGCTCAAAGAGGGGAGGGGGCGCCTCACACCCCCTCCTTGTAAAAAGGCGGGCCCCTCCGGGGGTCCCGCTACCGTCGGGGGTCTCCCTGGGCCTCCGTGGCCCTTTCCTGAAGGGAGACCCCTAAATCAGGGACTTCTGGCCTGCGAGGGGGCCAACCAGAGAGCCAGGGGCCAGGGCGAGCCTCCGGTGAGGTTGCGCCCGGCCCGGCAGCACAGAGGAGTCCTCCGGGACTCCGACGCGCGAGGGAGAGGCGTCCTCCTCTCCCTCGCCGGTCAGAATGACGTTGCGGCCCAGGATGGGCCGGCTGGTGCCCACGGGGCGCCCTGAGAAGGGCGCGTCCCCCGGGAGCACGCGAGGAGCAGGCTTGCTCCGATTTCTTAAAAAAATTATCCTCCCTGTGCCCCGGGGGCACAGAGCTGAGCGCGCTCCTCGCGCTCAGCACGAAGAAAGAACCCGGCTGCGGCGGTGATATTTTCTCTGGGCAGAAAGACAATTAAGCACTTAAGTGCAATGCTCCAGCAAGGGGAAGCGCTTTCAAGCGCCTATGGAAGTCCCCTAAGGAGCGCTTTACAAAGCGCTTAGTTTTCCCTTCCAGGTAAAGAACCCCACGTGCTTTAGGGTAAGAATGCAGGGGTCAGGGGCCACAGCACCCTGCCCCTGGGGAGCAGAGCTCAAGGAAAAGGCCCACAGGGGGACAGGGTCCAACATCAGGCCAGCGCAAGAAAGATGCTAGCAAAAGGTAGTCCTTTATGGTGACCAGGCAGGTCACAGGTCAGCCCAGCAGCAACAGTCCATGGCGATTCCTGTGGAGTCCTTCCAGCAGTCTGTGTCCAGTTCCAGGTAAGTTCAAAGAGTCTCCAAATTGTGGGGAAAATTCCCCTGTACTTATAGTCAGTTCTTACAGTGTTTTACAGTGGTAGGGAGAGGAGGTTCCAGCCAGTTACAACTGGTTCTGGGAGTGCCCCCTCTCTCCTTTCAGCACAGGCTCCAAACATCAGTGGGGGGTTAACGACCCTATTGTGTGAGGCCAGGGCACAGCCTTTACAAATGTAGGTGTGCCCCGCCTCTCCCTTCTCTCAGCCCAGGAAGACTATTCAGTATGTAGATGCACCTCAGTGACACCTCCACCCTCCCTGTGTACAGGCTGTCTGAAAAGTATGCACAAAGCCCCAACTGTCACTCTGCCCAGACGTGGATTGGAGTCAAGCTGCAAAACACCAGAATCATAAGCACAGATAAATGCGCACTTTCTAGAAGTGGCATTTCTGTGATAGTAATAAAAAATACACCCACACCAGTAAGCAGTATTTATTATCACCATCACAACCATACCAAACACGCCTACGCTAGCCCTCATAAATCAGACAATACCCCTACACATAAGGCAGGGCATTTCTAATGCAATCCTATGAGAAGGCAGCACTCACAGCAGTGAGACACCAAGTTAGGCTGTTTGTCACTACCAGGACAGGCCATGCAATATGGCACATGTCCTGCCTTTCTACATACATGGCACCCTGCCCACAGGGCGTACTTTAGGGGTGACTTACATGTAGTAAAAGGGGAGTCCTGGGCCTGGCAAGTAAATTTAGATGCCAGGTCCCTGTGGCAGAAAACTGCGCACACAGGCCCTGCGCTAGCAGGCCTGAGACAGGTTTGAAAGTCTACTTCAGTGGGTGGCGCAAGCAGCGCTGCAGGCCCACTAGTAGTATTTAATTTACAGGCCCTGGGTATAGAGATACCACTGTACAAGGGACTTATAGGTAAATTAAATATGCCAATCAGGTATAAGCCAATCATACCAACTTTAGATGGGAGAGCACCTGCACTTTAACACTGGTCAGCAGTGATAAAGTGCTCAGAGTCCTAGAGCCAACAGCGAAAGGTCAGAAAAACCAGGAGGAAGGAGGCAAAAAGACTAGGGATGACCATGCGTATGGCCAAAAGTCCAACACTGCTGAATCTCTTAGGCAGGACCCATCAACAAACCTAATGCAATCGTTTTCTTTTAACTGGGCATCCTGTATGTCTGGGCGAGGTTTGGTAGAGTTCGATCACTTCAAGACAATCTTGTTCAAATTCTTCCCCATCTTTGATTTCAGTATTTTCATTGGGAAGTAAGGTTGCCGGGTTCAGCACAGTGCATCTCTTTAATGTGACATTTGGTGACCCCAGTATAATCGTCTCATATCTAGTGAGAAGGGCATTTGTCATGTGTTGTGTCTTAGTTCGTGTCAGCAGAATTTCAACTGAATGTGATACCATTACAGTCAGAGGGTATCCCATTACTATGCCTTCGCTTTGTGAAAGGCTTTGACCAACTGCTGCAACTGCCCGCAAACAACCCGGTAAGGCTGCTGCGACAGGGTCCAAAGTAGCTGAAAAATATGCTACAGGGCGATTTGCATCTCCGTGGACCTGTGTTAAAACAGACAAAGAACAAGCATCACGTTCATGACAAAACAACAGAAAAGGTTTCTCATAGTCAGGCATTCCCAATGCTGGTGCCCTGCACATGCATTCTTTTAATTCTACGAATGATTCAAGCTCCTCTTTTGTCAAAGTTATTGGGAATGGCTCATCCTTGATTTCTTTTCCTGTCAACTTTATTA
This sequence comes from Pleurodeles waltl, assembly GCF_031143425.1. NCBI lineage: Eukaryota > Metazoa > Chordata > Amphibia > Caudata > Salamandridae > Pleurodeles > Pleurodeles waltl. The sequence goes on along the minus strand of NC_090446.1, from coordinate 1,276,061,146 downwards.
AAGGCTTTGAGATGATTGAGAAGTTGGGTATCCACTGGCGACAGTAGCCCACCATTCCCAAAAACATCCTGACATCTCTTTTTGTTGTTGGGGGGTTCATCTGCAAAACAGCTGTTATTCTTTCCTTTGATATTCTTCGAGACCTTTCTCAATCAGGTGTCCCAAGTATTTAACTTCTTTTTGACAGTATTGTAACTTTCAGGGTGACACCTTGTGTCCATTCTTTCCCAAATGATTCACTAATGCAATGGTGTCATATTTACAACTGTCTTTGGTTTTAGATGCAATTAGCAAATCATCAATGTACTGCACAAGAGTCGAATTAAAAGGTAGCACAAGAGGTTCCAGATCCTTCTTCAAGATCTGATTGAAGATGGATGGTGACTCTGAGAACCCTTGAGGAATTCTGCACCAGCTGTACACCTTGTCCAAAAATTTGAAACTGAACAAAAATTGGCTGTCCTCATGTAGAGGTATCGAAAAGAATGCTTGTGATAGGTCTACCACAGTAAACCATTCAGCATCACAAGGAACCTAGAACATTATTACAGCTGGGTTAGGCACCACAGGGCAGCATTTTATCACAATTTCAATTATTTTCCTCAAATCCTGCACAATTCGAACTTTCCCACAGGGCTTCTTTAAACCCATTATGGGAGAGTTACACGGACTGCTCAAAACTTCTTTCAGGACTCCCTGTCTGAGAAAATCTGCATTTATTTGTGACACCTCAATGAGAACGTCTTGGGTCATGTGGTATTGTGGCACTTGTGGGAACACTGCATTTGGCTTTATCTGAACCCTGACTGGATCTACTCCTTTTATCAATCCTACTTCTTTCCCAGTCAAATCCCATACTTTCTCTGTCACGGTCCCTTGTAGTTCAGCAGGTAAGTCGATCAAAGTATGCATCAGGAATAAAGTAATCAAAGGGTAGTCTTCATTTGTCTCTCCACCTTCCTCTATGAATTGACTCTCATCTCCTTCATCGTCACTATTTGGCTGTACTTCTATTCCATCGTTGGAACAGGTAATTGAACATTTTGTCTTACACAGTAAGTCCCTTCCTAGTAAGGATACTGGACTTGAATCGCATACAACAAATCTATGCAGCCCTTGAAAGTTGCCAATTTCAACCTGCACTGGATCAGTAATCGGATTAGTCAGGTACTGATTTGCCACACCAACCACTCGTATAGTACGCCGTGAGAGAGGTAATTTCGGGACCTCTGCACTTCGAACTGTAGAGCGTGTAGCTCCTGTGTCGACCAAGAATGAAACCTTATATCCCATTACTTTTCCCTCTACGTATGGGCCTCTCTGATCCACCTCTAGAGATGTTGCAAGCCTGCACTCTTCACTGTCTGAGCTGTCATCTGACCAATCCTCATTCAGGCCATTTTCACCTCGTAATGGGAACTGTTGTACAGTGTTACTTTGATTTGTTACCTGGCCTGTGACCTGCTGAGGAAGCATCACCTGTTGCTGTCCCATCGGAGCCATTGGTAATTGCATTTGCTGTCTAGGTACCATAGGAATCTGCTGCTGCACTGGTTGCATTTGTACTGACTGAAAACGCGGCATTTGCATCTGCTGCATGGACTGTACCCCTTGCATTTGCACCAAATTATTCTGAAAATTCGGGTTTTGATGTCTCACTTTTGGACCTCGTGAATTTTGTAATGTACCAACATTAATGTTCTGCTGAACTGCACCATCCTGCACCATGTTCGGGCACTCCCGTTTCCAATGCCCCACGCCCCCGCACGCGTGACATGGTGACATCCTTTTTAATCCTGGAACATCATTTTGAACAACATTATTCATGTCCGAACCACGGTTCACAAACCCTCGACCTCTGCCTCTCGGCTGTGCCTGAAACACACCATTTATTTGCGGTTGTTGCTGTATCATTTGCTGAACTCCATTTCCCTGTATTCCAGCTTGGGCAGCCCTTATCTGCATCACCATCACGTTTTCCTTCAACTTTTTCTGCTTCAACTCAATCTCATCACTACAGTATTTTGCACACTGCAACAACTCATCAATCGGTTTAGCTTGCCAACAAATCAAATGATTCTTAATCATTTGGCTAACCTCCGGTCTCAACCCTTCAACAAATCTAAACACATGGTGATTCATGTCCTTCGGTTCGATAGTCTCAGTACCACTATAATGTTTGAACGCTTTCAATAGTCTTTCGTAATAAGCATGTATTGACTCCTTAACCTCTTGAGAGGTCCGGTCGATTTTCTGCCAGTCGGTCACCTTCGGCGACACTTTTTGTTTCAAGAACTCAATTACTTTATGATAATATTTCATCACCTCTTCTGAAGGTGCTCCAGTCACCTTATCTCTTGCCGGCTCCTTCGTTGGCCAATCTACCCCTCTCTTGCACTCGAGCCACAAATCAGGCGGAACAATGATCTCAAATAAAGTATTCAAGTCTTCCCAGAGACACTTTGCAAGTTTCACGAACCTGTCCGTTTGTTGATACCACTCAATCGGCTTCTCTCTTAATCTAGGATAATCGTTCGTAAAAGACAAAATATCTCCTCTAGACCACGGCACATGTACTAAAACACCACCAGCTGTCTCTCTCATAGGTAAGATTTTTACCGATCCCAGGTCAGGTGACGTCCTAACTTCATTGGACCCTGGACTGTCTCCCTTTCCCTTATCTCTTTTCTTTGCCCATCGGCCTTCCCATTTCTCCAATGCACCCCAAATTTGTGCACTTTGCAACAGTTCTCTCAGATGTGTCTTCATACCTGCAGATCTCCTGTGTTCAAAATCCTTGGAGCCAAAATCTAATCTGTAACTTCTTTTCAGATGCTTAGTGTTTCCAATATCAATATTATATTTATCTGCCAAATTCGCTAATCTCTGATGTACTTTGCCTACCTCTTTGGTAATCCTGGGGCATAAGTACCTGAATTCTGCCTCAGTGTATGATTCCAACCTGTTTACTCCCATTGTTCCTTCCACTAACTCAGCAGCTTCTGCCCCTAGTCGTACAAAATTCAAGTATTCGTCTTGTTTTTCTTTCTCAGGTTCAATGGTAGTAATTGCAGTCTTTTGTGAGGTACAAGTTTTCTCTAACCACTCATTTAACTGTTGTACTGTAAAACCCTGCAGTGAAATGTTCCCTGCATGTATCATTGGAGTGTGTGATGTATTTGTACTCATAGTTTGGGGAGTTAAAACTCCCAACCCTGCTTGACGCATCGCTTCGAGAGGTGCCCCTACTGGACTAAGGTCCATTAAGGGTCTCGGTGGCTCATTTACTTGCTCTCCCGGGGCCATTATCTGTGGAGTTCTCATAGGCCCTCCTCTTATCGCTTCCTGAGTCATAACTCCCTGATCACACATCCCTGTTTTATCTTGTGCATACAATGGCACTGGGGGACCAACAGTAATAGGTAACGATATAGCGGCAGGTGTCTGACCTGAACCCAGACTTCTTGGAGCCGCAACACCATAGGTCTGCTCCAGTGTACCCGGTACAGGCACTAACGGTGGTCCAGCTACAGGGTTATACCCTGGTATCAACTGTGGTGGTTGAGAAATTAGCTTCGGAGTTGATTAAATCTGTATTAACTTTGGCTTTGTATATACCGGGTCTGGCGGCACTATCAAGTTTGTAGTAGTCTCAAGCACTGGAACATCAGGGTAAATTCTCTTTATCTGCAGTGGAGGCTGCAACTGTATCGGCAAGTCTGGTGCAGTGGGTACACTGACACCATTCTGTATCAAAGCTGTATCGCTAGTCTGTGCTGTATCAGTAACTCCCTTTTCTTGTGTCTGGTTCCCAGGATCCAAGCTAGTACTTGGAGCACTGTCGCTCACCGCATATGGTGGCGGACGATCATGTAACAATCTATCCATGAATTCCTCATCATCTGAATCATCTTCCTCTTCCCAGGACCTTTTATTATCTTTAGTTTTGCCTGAATCTTTGTTGGTTTTACAGGAGGCTTTCTTTCCCTGTGTCTCTTCTCCTTGGGTTATTGCTGGGAATAACTTCAACCCATCTACGATTCCCCTTCTCCACATTTTGTTCTCGTTGTCCCACCTAGCCTCTGCATATGATTTTTCTGCCCTTCTCAGCCTTCTCTGAAACCTTTCTTGTCTATGTTTAAGGGCCATCAAGTCCCAAATTGCCAAAGCCTCGTATTGTGCCGGTCTCGGAGGTGGCTTCTGTGTACTTAACATCCACCTCAGATTTTCTAGTACCTTTGGATTGAACGTCCCATGTTCTGGAAACGCTAAACACTTCTTTTTCTGTTAATTTGCACCACTGTTTCATCCATAAACAAGGTGCAACACCGTTCTCTTCCATAACCGTGTAAGCCGGAGTACCCTCAGGTGGTGTGGGTTCTCCATCGGTTGCAAAAATATACACATCTCCCTTTAGAGCGCTCTTAAATGCTTTGACAAAATTCATTTTTGCGATTTTCTTATTTATATTTGATCAGAAACAGCTTAGTTCCCAGGACACTCTTCACCCGCCCTTTCTCAACCTATTGCCATTCACGGACCGCAGCCAATCCGTGCGCGACCCCTCTCGGCATCTGACCTATCTCAGCGCGGCACCACTGACATCACACTCACACACACAGCAGCTGACAAAGTCTTGCGGCTTGTCCGCTCTTCACTGACCCTTACAACTCATACAAACTAATGCAAATTATTGCAAGCACCTTAAAAGACAACACAAATCTGCCGGTTTACTACAGGAAGGGTAACACATTCGCTTCAGAACTTTACAGAGATTTCACTAGAAGCCTCGGCCGCTACTTTCTCCTTCTCAGTTCCCGCATACGCAAGCAGAATTCGACCCGCAAATTCTACTCTCGACTTGTCAATGACTCCTTCTAGTGCACTTTAGAATTTGTCAAATCTCCATCGAAGGTTTCAGTCACACATTACAACTCAAACTTGACTTGTCAACCACGCCCGATTGACCTACTAAACCGCACAGATTACAACTTAAACCATATTCGTCTTCATTACTCCGGAGTCTTAAACCTCGATAGGTCCGTACGCAACAACCAACCACATGGATAATTTTGAGCAACAAGTGCTACATTCACATGAAGTACGCCAACTTCCCTACTCTCATACTGTTCCCTACTCTCATACTCCTGCTAAACAACACTTAATTTGGCCTAAATACACACAAATTTTCCACAACCACCTGCAAGATGCATAAGCTTAAGCAAGCGCAAAGACCCTAACCACACACACTATGGTGCCGAGAACATTCCCAACTCATTTAGGCAGGCTCTGAGATCCCGGGAAAGCCATGGCGAGCTTAGCAACCCATCATATCTCCAAATTGCATTATCACAGAAAAACAAATTAAACAATGAAACTCCGTCCTAGGGCCCCCAAGGGCCAAACCGTCGCTCTGCTACCAGGACTGCTAACGCGTCCTTCTATGTTAATTTATACACATTAGGACTCTTTTTAGGCCAATGAATCTTTGGACCCAGTGGTGAGACACCGTAGGACGAGATAACTGATCAATATGTCAATCAATAATGTCATCAACATATATCACCACAATATATTTCACTTTAGACATTAGTTAAGACCATTAACGCAACCATGAACTTTCAGTCATGAATAACCACACCTTATTGAGTTTTTGTGAATTTTATTCCCTATTGATTACAATCTAATAGCAGATGTATTAATCTCAAAACCAATAAGCAAAAGAGCATAATCACGATGTGGCAACTATGATAAGTTTTCAACAATGTAAAGATCACGAACATAAGATAGTAATATGAAGATAAACGAATCAAAATGCATAGAACCTCATAAAAGGTCTTAGTTCAGCATAGCATCATGTCAGTCACGTCAGTGTCGTCAGTTGAAGTGAATGCCTCAACTAGCCACTAATTAGCATCAGCATGTTGGGCTTCATGCAAAACAATTTAGAACACCAATTTGGAAAACGTCTAACTAAGGTCTCTAATCAAAAATACACAGCAGTTGGTGCCTAGAAAGAAAAGGCAAATAGATGAATTTTCAATAGCAGCAGCATAATTACCCTCCTCGGAATAGGTCAGCATACAGGATCAGTCTTCGTCTTCAGGACATCAGTGGAATCACCGTCAGTATATCTAGTCTAAGGGCAGGGGACACTTCCCTCATAAGGAAGAAAGTGTATTGGGGCGACTAAGGGTGAGGATAGTTTTGTCTAAGTCTCAAGTCACCAAATAGAATGACAGAGTTTCTGGATGCAATCAATATAATTCCCTACCTAATGCTCTAGAGTCTCCTGTGTTATGGGTTTTTATCCCTTTTTCATAATACATTCCCCCAAAATTCTATTGGATAGTCACTACACCCCACTATCTGTAACCTATCAAATTATACATTAAGTAATGCACTTGTCATTTTACGATAAATCATGACATTTTGATTGGTCTTCATAATTGACGTTTTTCGTAGGTGGCACATCCGGGGTTACTTCATTTTCTGGCACGTTCTTCGGGTCAAGAGTTCTCTTTTCCGTGGTTGAATGTCCTTGAAAGTGTCCATATTTTGTTGCAAAGCATATATCTCTATACTAATAAGCAGCTAGCATGCAGATGGGAATATAACTGTTAATGATACAATAAGCGGAGAAAAGAACAATTGCTGGGTCATGGCCTTTTGCAAGTCAGCACACTGAAGAAACAGAAAAATATGCTTTAATATGAGAGCTACACAGCTAGTTTTCGACTCACGCTAACTTAAGGCTTATGGATTCTAATAAATGTAATCTTCGCATGTGTTAAGTTATTCAATTAATCATAATACAAGCAATTATTTCTTACAGTCGATATTAGTTTATGCATATGATAATTCTCCACGTTTAAATACTTTTCAATGAATAGTATTATTAATGCAGCATTGTTAATCGTAAGCATTTCACATCTAAATATATATTATTTAAACTACGCTCTCTCAAAACCACAATCAGTTTCTAGATGACTGCACTATTTTTTTTTTTTTTTTTTAGTCCTCATCTCACCAGCCCATGCCAATAGCGGGAGAATCCAAATATGCTACCGGTATCCAGCCCCTTAGTATCAGCGGGCCATTCCACCCAGCGCACTTTTCAGTGGATCTCCTTATCTCCTTGGCAGGTCGTCCCCTCCTTTGCCAAAAATCCCAATTGGCCAATAGGGCCCAGTACATCCATGAGGGGGGCAGGTATAATCATCGGACCTCTTTAAACATTTAAATAGTATTTTGCCATTCATTTTCCCATCCCACCCACAAAACATCTCTTTTACTGATCGGCCCAGCTCTATCCAATTTATACAATCTATCTATTGATATCAGCCACTCCTGTACTGTAGGAGGTTGTGCACTTATCCATTTATAACAAATTTGTCGCCTGGCGGTAAGCATCAAAAAGAATAATAAACGTTGCTGAGATTGATCTCTCATCTCACAGACGCCAAATAACACTAAGCCAAGATTCAAAATTATTTCTTCCCCAAATATCCTATTTAAGACAGTCTGCACATCTGTCCAATATTTAGCTAATCCTGGACAGTCCCAAAACATGTGCACATCATCCGCCTCAGTACCTTCACATCGTGGGCATTTCCTCTGGGTTCCACTTATCCGAGATAGTCTCGCTGGAGTCCAATACACTCTGTGCAATGTAAACAGATGATTCTTCCTTATTGCCGCAGATTTCGCCGTATTCCAGAGGGTATACCATGATTTTTGCCACGTCGCAATTATGTTTATATTTGGGAACACCTCTCCCCATTTCTGGCATGGAAGAGGAGGGTCCTCCTCGACTGCCTCCAACAATGCTTTGTACCAAACCGCCACTTCTTTCGGTATAGATCTTTGATTTAGTTTCTCCTCCCAGCTGGATCTACCAATTTCTCCTTTGTGTAAAGATTTGATCCAACTGACCAGGTGGTAGTATTTAAATTTAGAAATGTTTTCTCCCACTCTCTCCAAAAATGTGGCCCATGGTACCAAATTCACACCCTCTATAATTTGTCCCCATTGTATTATCCCGCTAACTTTTAGTGGATTTGAAAGTTTATCGCACAGACATACCGGAGTGCCTGGTGAATCCCATATTGGAGCTGAGCCTGAGTAATAAGCTATCTGCAATAAGTTGCGGATCTGTATCCAAATTTTACGTGCCTGCCACAAAATCTTGAGTCTAACTTTTTTGAAGTATTTTGGGTGGCCAAATTTGTATAGAAAAAACTCCGCTCCATCCCCCATGTATGCTGTCAATGCTGCCCACATTGGTGTATAGTCTGATTTTTCGTTTAAGAGAATTCTACTATTCTTAAATTGAAAAGCCAAATAGTACTTATAGAGGTCAGGTGTTCCTAGCCCCCCCCGTTCCTTTCTCTTGCATAACTTTTTCCACGAAATTCTTATTCCCTTTTGTGCCCAAACAAACGAAGACACATCTCCTTGTAGTTTTATAAACCACTTACTCTTAAATTCCAATGGAATAGTATTGAATAAAAATGTGAATTTTGGCAAAATAATCATTTTCAGAATATTAGATCTACCTATTAGGGACAGCGGGAGAGCCGCCCATGATCTTAGAAGTCTCTTGGCCTCTAAATATGTTTTCTCAAAGTTTACCCTTGCCACGTCTTCCAATTCTTTTGTGATCAAAACTCCTAAATACCTAATTTCCTGTTTAATTAACGGAGATTCATATGCCATATTCCAACACATAATCTCTGTTTTTTCAGCGTTAACTTTATATCCCGACATTCTACCAAAATCTTCTATCACCAATTTTATTGAAGGAAGTGACAGAGAGAGATCCCTAGTATAGATCATAAGATCATCCGCATATAGTGCGACCTTCTTTTCCCAACTCCTACTCTGAAAGGAGAGGATTTCCCTATTATTTCTAATCCGTGTCGCAAGTGGCTCAATATATAGATCAAATAACAGAGGAGACAAAGGACAGCCCTGCCGCGTCCCTCTGAAAATAGCTACTTCTTGCGAAAGCACATCATTAATCAGAATTCTCGCTGTTGGTGACCTATATAGTTCATTAACTGCTCTGATAAAAATAATTCCTAATCCAAACTTTTCCATAACCACCTGCAAAAATATCCAGTTTACTTGATCAAATGCCTTGGCTGCATCAAAAGTTATTATTGCAAGAGGAAGCCTCTCTACCGAAGCCAGATCAATTGCCGCCAATAAATCATGCACTAACTCCTGTAGCTGTCTATCCTTAATAAACCCTTTCTGAACTTGGTGGACCAGTCCCGGTAAAACCTTCCCCAACCTTTTAGACAACAGACTTGTATAAATTTTATAGTCAGAGTTGAGTAATGAAATAGGTCGATAAGAAGAGCACTGTGTTGGGTCCTTATGAGGCTTCAAGATCAAACAGATTACTGTTTCCCTCCAGGAGCTAGGTGCTTGACCCCCCTCTAAAAGCATATGATTAAATAATTTCAATAGAACCGGAACTAATTCTCCCCTCAGTGCCAGATATAACTAGTTCGGGAGATCATCTGGGCCTGACGCTTTACTTCTCTTCAAGCCCTTAAAAATGTCCATTAATTCTGACCCAGTTACTTCTCCTTCTAAAATGTGCAACCCTGAGCTCTCCAGGCAAGGCAAACTGACCGTAGCCAAGAAATCTCTAACCTGCTCCTCAGAATGCCACAGCTCATCTGCATACAAATCTTGAAAAAAGGAGACAAAGGCAGCTTCTATTTCTGTACCTTTTACATAAAGCTGACCCGTGATGTTAGACCTGATTGACGCAATATGTTTCTTTGAATGGTCAGATTTTACCTTCCAAGCCAGTAACTTACTACATCCTTCCCCGTACTCGTAGTGGGCATACTGACTAGTTTCCCATTTCTTTCTTTCTCGGACTTCCAATAAATGCTCTAGTTTCAAATGGGCTTCCTCATGTTGTCGTTCTAGCAACCTTAATTGATTCCCGTTCCCCATTACCTGTGCGGCTTGTATAGAGTCCTGCAGCATCGCTATGCTGGTCTCAAGACTCTGTATTTTCTCTCTCTCCTCCCTACGCTTAAATATGGCCAAATTAATCAGCCTCCCCCTTATATAGGCTTTATATGCATCCCAGACTATTTGCATGCTAGCAGATCCCTGATTCACTTCAAAAAAGTCTATTGTGTCCTTTCTTAGTATCTCAATAATTAGATTGTCCAGTAATAATAAACAACTTATTGTACCTCGAAACCTAGGAATTTGTGCCGTGAAGGAAAGATACAACTTAACAGCCGCATGATCTGATAAATGTAGCGGGGCATGTACTATTGAATCCACATTTCCCATCAAGCTATTCTGTACTAGGAAAAAATCTATTCTAGATCTATGCCCATATTTCTTATTATGAAAAGTAAATCTAGGTCCTACCCCCCCCTTAACCTGCCACACATCAACCAGTCCCAAATCAATCATAGCCTGCTTAACCCGTAACCTACATCTAGGGGAATTAGCCGTTCCTCGGGGAGTGGACTTATCCAAGGCCAAATTCAGTAATATATTGAAATCCCCACCTAGTACAATCGGGTACTTGGATTTCAGAAGAAGGTTATATAGTTCCATAAACGGGGTGGCATCATCTATATTGGGTCCATAATAACCTGCGAACGTGAGCCATACTCCAAAAAAAACGACCTCCGCCACCACCCATCTACCCTTTAAATCAACATGTACCTCGCCAATAACTAATCCCTTCGCTATTCTTTCTTTAAAAAGAATAGCAATGCCCTTAACTGGGCACGAATGCTTAGTCACTATTCCCCTAGATATCCATCTTGTATTCTTGAACACGTTTTCCCATTCGTCTTGTAAAAGATGCGTCTCTTGTAATATAATCACCTCCTCCTCTGCCTGCCTAAGAAATTCCAAGATCTTCCTTCTTCTGCCATTAACCCTAAGCCCGTTGATATTCCATGACATTATTTTTAGTGACAGGCCTAGCTGCTTACCCATCCTATCCTAAAAAAAAAAAAAAAGAAAGATTACCTGGATCTCCCCTTTCTTAACATGTTGAAAACCCATCTTGAGGACTTTTATTTTATTTTTAACCCTTTTTCCCCTTGTGCCCCCACACCCCAACCCACCAAATCTCCAAACCCCTCCAAAACCCTCTACACCCTTTATACCCCTATCTCCTCCACCCATGGGAACCCTCCCTGCTTTTACTAGGACAGCCATTGCTTGCCCCTTTAAGCCCTCCGCACCCCCCACACCGGGAGTTCTTCAATCACGTCAATACTATTGCACTATTGCGACTTTATCTGTTCTATAAAGGCCTTTACCTCCTCAGGGTCTCTTATGTTATGCATTTTATTCTGCCACATAATCCGCAGGGCCGCCGGAAACCTTAACTGTACCGTTGCTCCTAAAGAGCGGAGCTCTTGCATTAATTTGCCCAGCTCCCACTGTCTATCCAAAGTCACTCTGGAGACATCTGATCGAATTCTAAAAGACCAATTATCCTTAGTGAATTTCCCACCCTTCAGAGCCTCATTCAGAATTTTCTCTTTTATAGAATAGGTGGCAAAGTTCACTAATATTCTTCTAGGGGATTTCCTTCCTGGATTTTCTTTGAATGGATCACGGTGTATCCTTTGAATATCCTCCTCCAGCTTCAGATGTGCTGAACCTGGCATCGCCTCTTTTATCAATGATACTAGATAACCCTTGAGGTCTACTCCTTCCACCCCCTCCGGAACTCCAAGAACTCTAATGTTATTTCTTCTCATATTATTTTCCAGAAACTCCAGTTTATCCTGCATAGCCCTCTCCCCCCGCTTAAGATTCGCAATATCTTGAGAGTTGGTTAACACCTGATTTTCCTGCAACTCCATAGCCTTTTCCACCATGCCGACCCAATCTGTTAGCTGATTGATCTTAGTCTCTAAATCACACACGCTTCTTGTATCTTAGCCTGGTTATTTTCAGAAGTCTCAAACCTCTCACGAATCTCCTTCTTAAGGCAGAGCAGGAGCTCATATACTCCCCCATCCCCAGGCTCCTGTAAGGCTGAAGCGCTAGGTCCTGGATAATCTTCTTTGCCCCCTAACGAGCCCCCCCCTACTGCAGTTAGCTGATTCATCTGCGCCTCCCACTGCAGCGGGGAACCCTGCTCTAAAATAGTTGGGCCCTCTGGGGCCAAGTGTGATTCCGTAGACGCCAAAGGAGTCTCACTTGTTTCCTCCATACCTGACTGGAAGTATTTAGAGATTGATCCTGGGGTATCCCTTTTTCCTCCTGGACCCCCTTTCGTGTTAATCTCCTCCTCGCCCCGGCTCTCTTTTACTCTAAATTGTCCTCTCCTTTTTGTCGAACATATATTGTCAGTAGTTATAGCGCACTCCGAACCTCGAGATCCCGCTTTTCCTTTCCGTATCACTCCCGACTTGCCGATCCCCCCTTGAGGACCTTTTACAAGGTGCTTAACCGGTGACATCAATGCTGAAGTAGTTATCACCCCTCCTTGGTTCTTTATTTCTGCAAAGTCTGCTCCAGAGAGTGATCCTGGGCCCCGAAGACTGCACCGAGCAGTGTAGCGTCTCCCCTGGTGCACACCCCTTATGGCTTCACTCCATACACCTGAGGTTAAACAAAACCTCCTGCACTTCTCTCCATATAAACTGCTCCTTACGTTGTTCCCTGCCGCCTCCGCGGCCTGCGTTGAGTTGTGTGCCAGGTCTAATTATGATAAGAAGCCCTCCCCCTCTGTTATCTAACAAACAGGAAGGGGGGGAGCTGAGAGGGAGACTCAAAAAATATTATTATTTTTTCTTCTCTTCTTTTTTTTTGCCCAGACACTACTCCAACACTACTCCCTCTAGCCCTCAAACCACCTAAATCCACCAATTAGCCTTGGGGGGGAGGAGAAAATCCCAGTCTATGGCTCCTAGGCAGGAGTCTTACCTTCTGGATATCTCCATACCTCCAGAAGTGGCTTTTCCATCAAGCTCCTTTGTCCACAAGCCGGTTCAGCCGGTTTTAGCCCCCAAGCGGTCTCTCCGAGGGGCTAAATTCCTCACAGACACGGACCTCCGACAGAGGTAAATAATATCTTATTTCGGCGCTTCCCCATACTCGGAGAAACGCCGACACTGGAGCTGCCGCGCGCGCGTCCAGCAGCTCTTACCTCCTTCCTCGTACTGCGTCGCGTTGCGTTGCCTTGGCAACCCCCGGTGCGGCTCGGAGGTGATAGAGCGGTCCGTAGTAATAATTTACTTGTGTTCGGACGCTCTTTAGGCCGATGAATCTTTTGACTAAGTGGGAACTCTCTGTACTCTTATATCGATCAGTCTCATCAAACCAATAATCAATAACGAACATAAGCAATACCTTGTTCAACATAACACTTAACAATTAATCCAGAATACATTTCGGCGAACCCTGACCTTTCAGTCAGGAATAACCACACCAGTTTATTCAAAGTTAGTGAATTTATTTCCCTATATTAACAAAGCTAGCACAATATAGATGTGTCTCAACACCAAATGATAAACGTAGATGAACATTAATAGCTGTCCATAGCGGCGAAACAAGTGTAATCTATGTAGCATTTGGATCACAAGGCATTCGATAATAGCAATGCAAATCACTAATACGATAATCTGTAATGAACTAATGGCATACATTTAGTCAGCATAACAAGATCTCAAATTGCATCGTGCGACATATGGAATCCTCGTCTAACCTCAAATTAGCATCGGCATGTGGACTTCATGCAAAAACAATTTAGCAACATTAATTTAGAAAACTCCTAACTAGGGACCTTATCAAAATCAGCAGTTGGTTACCTAAAAGAAACACAATGCAATTTTACAATTTCCTTTCATATTTACCAATTACGATCAGCATACAAGGAAGTCTTCGTCTCACAGGTACCGTTCTTCGGTCAGCATGGGTACCGTTTCGATCAGCATGGGACGGGGCAAAGGGGCAGGGGTGGACGGGGCAATTGCCTCACGGCGGCAAGGTAAAACTACTACTTCATGCAAAGGGATCAAATCAAAGTTAAAGTCTCTAGGGCCAGAATCATCAAAGTCTCTTTCTCTCGATTAGAGAAAGCATCAAAGTCTCTCAAAATGGCGTCGCAGCAAAGTGGGCCATAATAGCTACGAAGTCAAAATGGCGTAGTGTCCGGGTAATGGCCGTAATGAATCTCGCAATGGCTACCTTCTTCTCGTGCACCTGATTTTTATAGACAACAGTTCAAATCCAGTAGGGTCTCCATTGGAGGGTTCATAGGTTAGCTTCAAATTGTCCAATCAAAAACGACAGTTCTCAAGCTTTTACTTAAGCATACATTATCCTTGGAGATGGGTACGCAAGTTGCAACATTGTCTACCAATTAGCTCACTTTCAGAGCCTCCATTGTCCGCACCTGCAAATCGACCTTGAAGTAAAGAGAAAATATGCCAGGCTGGCACGAAACCTTAAGATAAGCATGTGAACGGTTTCTGTGGAAAAGTACAGCTTCAAGCAAAAATACACGTTTATTAGCACAGTGGAAAAATACGAGCATCTAAACCGTGAGACCAGGCAACTAGGCCAAAGCCTCCGCTAAAGTCATGCTAAGCTAAAACATTTCAAACAGGCAAATCGTAGCACACGTTTATGATTATGTCGGATTAGTGCAATTCTAGTACACCACGTTATATAAAGCACGCGTATAAATGATGGCAAACTACTCTGAGGGCACATTTTGTCCCCGTACAATCTTTATTAATTCGGTTAAAGTCACACATGATTATTTCAGCACTACGTTTAAGCGTTAATAAATGAAAACCTTCATTTTCTGCTTCATCAATCCCTCCTCTGATGACTACTTGTCATCACACCAAATCATGCCCACAAATTTTATTCCATTAAAATTCTGTCTGTTCCCTTTTTCTTTTAGTTCCCCTAGTTTGCGCTTTGTATTCTTCTGCCATTCTTTTCATAATTTTCTCTTCTTTTCTTCTTTTAATTCTTTCCATAATCATTATTATTCCCCTTTTTATTCCCCAAATTCCAAATACACAAATTATCACTATTAAAATTCCCTCTATTATTTTTAACAATATTCCATTCCAAATTCCCCCAATCCAATGTCCCACTGAAGCAAGTCCCTTTCCAACCTTCTCCCACACTCCTGGTTCTTTCAACTCCTTCAAATCTGCACTTTCTTTTGTTAGATTAGCAAGCATAGTTTTAATCTTCACACTATTGTCGGGTATATAAGTACAACAGTGTCGTGCACCAAGCATTTTGCAAACGCCTCCATCCTTTGCTAAAAGAATGTCTAAAGCAAGCCTATTTTGAAGAGTCATAGCTCTTTCCGCTGCAAGTTCAGCATCTATCAGTATTATAGCAGCTGAAAACTTTGTCAACATGTTATCCACTATAGTAGACAACTTTCGTATCTTGATGGAATTCAACACAACTCCCAATGAAGGAATCATGGCTCCAAATATATCTCCTACCACAGCAGCTGCGGTCTCTCTTTTCTGGATACGATGGGATCCAGATGTCTTTTGAATCATCGATACGTCATCCAGTTGATAAACCTTTGGGAACACTATACCCAAATAACATCTCCCCCACCATCCCTTTGGAAGACGATAATAGGCATTATACCCACAAATGTAATATACACCTGGAATGACAGGGTCAAGTCCGTTCATCATGAATGTCCATTTGGCCTTAAAGATAAACGTATGTTTACACTCACTCGCTCCTACAAAAATGTTGTCATAATAAGATTCACCTCGATATATACAAAATTTCCCTACATGCCAAGCATCTAAAGCTATTTTCCCTTGTGTCTTTATAGCAGCAAAATCATAATTATCTACTGAAGTCCTCTTATGTAGCTCTTTTTCTAATTTCGCCTTCATTTGTGCCCTTCTATCATCTGTGCGATCTAAAAAGCTTATCTCTACTGCAGAGACTGAGCAAGTAAGGTTCTCCCTATGAGCATGAGCCGTTTCAAAAGGTTGCATTGGCTCGAAAAATTCCCTCATTATCTTAGCATCCCAATCTTTAGCAATCTGGCTTAGCTGCGCTATTATAGGAACGTAAGCAAAAGTAACATCATAATTCGAGTAAAAATACTGTATGTTAGTTTGACCATAAAACCTAGACGTTACTATACTACATGTAATCCCGTATGTAAGAGGCATGTGGTGATAAGTCACCCCTTCCTTTACTGATGTCGGTATCTGTGTACACACATAACAATCTTTCGCATCCATAGTCTCAACATACTCTGTTAGCAAGCGATAGAAAACGTTATACGAAAGCTCTTTCTTATCATGCAAGAGTCTCTCATCCAATGCCAGTCTTTTCAATGGGGTTAGTTCAGTGACAGTAACAGGAGCAAAAGTAGAAGCCTCAATATTCTCATTCTTACCCTTTCCATGCATTCCAAGCACAATTGCCATTATTATTAGTGCACATGCAATTACCAAGCCTATACACACATATTTACAATATTTCTTTCTATTATTTTGCGTAGCGTACCTAGTCATGATCTGTATAGAATCAGAGAGCTAGAAGCACCTATAAATGAAACTATTTAGCAATTCATTTACAAAGCTGAACGAGCGCAATGTTCACACCGTCTTCTTCAAGAGGCCGGTCACTTATCGGTTAGCAGCATTTGTCTCAATTCGGCAATAACACAGTCTTTATCGGTTTAGCAAATGTTTCATCCGGTTTAGCAATGTCTCAGCTGGTTGTTTGTTTCACGTTAGATTGTAGCAAGCAATATCATTTATTACTCTTTCAATCGACAGAGTCTATGAAACTTTTCTTTTCTATTGGTATCTCTTCTTCTTCTTCGTTCTCGATGCTTAGAGATACAAACTCGTCAGTCCAATCGTCATTGACTGCATACGCCCATTCAGGACCGGAATATCTCCTGTTTGGTATCCTTTTCCTTTTCAATTTTGCTTCTCTTTTCGACTCTGCTTCGCTGGTACTTTCCTCTTTTGTCAAGTCTTTTTCTTCACTTGACGATTGTTCCACAACAGTCACTTCCTTTCTTTTCTCTTTCACTTTCGGCCTTCCTCCTTCGTTCAAACTTTCTTTGCCCCTTTCTTTTATTGGTGAAATACTTAGAGGGTCATTCTGACCCTGGCGGCCGGTGGCCGCCAGGGCCACCGACCACGGGAGCACCGCCGACAGGCTGGCGGTGCTCCAATGAGCATTCTGACCGCGGCGGTTCAGCCGCGGTCAGAAGCGGAAAGTCAGCGGTCTCCCGCTGACTTTCCGCTGCTCATTGGAATCCTCCATGGCTGCGGAGCGCGCTCCGCAGCCATGAGGATTCTGACCCCCCCTACCGCCATCCAGTTCATGGCGGGAAAGCCGCCATGAACAGGATGGCGGTAGGGGGGGTCGCGGGGCCCCTGGGGGCCCCTGCCGTGCCCATGCCAATGGCATGGGCACGGCAGGGGCCCCCGTAAGAGGGCCCCAAAATGTATTTCACTGTCTGCCTTGCAGACAGTGAAATACGCGACGGGTGCAGTAGCACCCGTCGCACCTTCCCACTCCGCCGGCTCGATTACGAGCCGGCATCCTCGTGGGAAGGTCGTTTTCCCCTGGGCTGGCGGGCGGTTTAACTGGAACCGCCCGCCAGCCCAGGGGAAAACTCGTAATACCCGCCGCGGTCTTTTGACCGCGGCGCGGTAATTTGGAGGGCGGGATCCTGGCGGGCGGCCTCCGCCGCCCGCCAGGGTCATAATGAGGCCCTTAGTCTTCTCTTTGCACCGTGTCCATTTGATGGACTTGCAATTTTTTCGGTGGAAGCTTGAACTTTTTCGTTCTGTTCTGCATTGTCCCCTCCTTCTGGGGAATCAATCACGTTCTCTTTTTCTTTCTCTGTATCGTCTGCTTCTGGGAAAGCCCTCCTCTGATCAGGCTCTCCTTCTTCTTCAACCTTTTCGAGCCCTTCGTCACCGTTACTTTCGTCAGGCTCTTTATCACTTTCAGCTGCTTCAGGTTCCTTGTCACCTTCAGCTGCTTCAGGCTTTTTGCTACCCTCAGCTGCTTCAGGTTGTTTGTCACCTTCAGCTTCTTCGTCGCTGTCTGAACTTTCTCCTTGGTCTCCCCCAAGCGAGTTGGTGTCTTCGTCCTCGGAGAATATCTCTTTCTCTCCCGTTTCTGCCTGTTCGTTTTCTGTTCGGTTCTGCTCTGTCTCAGCACTCAGCACTGTTTTATCAGGCACTGGCAGTTTCAGCGCTTCAACTTCCTCATCTGTGGGACACAACACCTTCTTTGTGTGACTGGTGTGAATCCAGTTGGGAACCCCCGCACACTTCACAGCGGTAGTTGTCGTCAGGATCACTTGGAAAGGGCCTTTCCAACGGGGTTCTAGACACGACTTTCTCACGTGCTTCTTTACCACGACCCAGTCACCTGCTTTCAGTGCGTGTCCTGGACCTTGGATCGGTGGCAAGGTGGTTGCTTCCACCTGGTGAGAGAAAGAGCGAACCACGTCAGCTAGACCCTTGCAGTAGTCTAACACCATATCATCTGTAATATTCAAAAGCGCGTTTGCGGGAACTGCAGGAAGTCTCATAGCCCTGCCCATGAGAATTTCATGCGGAGACAATCCAGTCTTTCTATCGGGAGTATTTCTCATTGACATTAGTACTAAGGGCAATGCGTCAGGCCATTTCAAATTTGTCGATGCACATATTTTCGCCATTCTCGATTTCAGTGTACCATTCATCTGCTCCACCAGTCCTGATGCTTCAGGGCGATAGCTACAATGCAGCTTTTGCTCAATGTTCAGCGCTTCGCAAAGTAACTTTATCACCTCGTTATTGAAGTGACTTCCCCTATCTGATTCTAAAGAGATCGGGAATCCGAAGCGTGGTATCAACTCCCTCAACAATAGCTTTGCAACTGTAAGGCTGTCATTTCTACGTGTGGGGTATGCCTCAATCCAGTGACTAAAAATGCACACAATCACCAACACATACTTCAAACCTCCATGCACAGGCATCTCAATGAAGTCCATCTGCATTCGACTAAACGGCCCGCTTGCCCTACCAATGTGACTCGCGTTCACAACCGTTCCCTTTCCTGGGTTCATCTGCTGGCAAGTGACACATCGATGGCAAACTGCTTCTGCAGCTTGACGAAATCTGGGGTTAAACCAATCATTTTTGAACAATCTTATCATGGCATCTCTCCCTAGGTGAGCCTGCCCATGATAAAACCGCGCAAGCTGTGATAAGAGACTGTTTGGCAAAACAAATTTTCCCTCATGTGAAACCCATAACTCATCTTGTCTCTTTATACATTGTGATTTAATCCAGGAATCTGTTTCATCCTCCCTGACATTATTCTGCAGTGCTTTTAGTTCATCTATTGTATCTACGACCTTCAAGGCAAATGCTTCAGCTGGTTCGAGTTCTGGTTCATTTATTGAATTCCATTCGTCCCTGAGTAATATACAGTTCAAGGCACAAAATCTTGCGACTTGATCCGCATATGCGTTTCCCAGAGAAACATAGTCCTGTCCTTTCGTATGAGCACTACACTTTACCACTGCAACTTTGGCTGGCACTTGAATGGCGTGTAACAATTCCCTTATCCTCTCCCCGTTCTTCACTGGGGATCCTGAAGAAGTCAGGAGACCTCTCTGTGACCATAGTTGTCCAAAGTCATGCACAATCCCAAACCCATATTGACTATCAGTGTAAATGGTGACTTTCATCAATGCAGACAGTTGACATGCTCTTGTAAGGGCTACAAGTTCTGCTACTTGTGCAGAATAGACTCCTTGAAGCCATCCCGCTTCCAAGACCCCTGTTACAGTACATACAGCATATCCTGCTTTCAAAATCCCCATCCCGTCTCTTAGACATGAACCATCAACAAAAAGAATTTGGTCATTTTCATCAAGTTTAGTATCTTTAATGTCCGGTCGAGGTTTTGTGCAAAATTCAGTCACCTGAAGGCAGTCATGCTCGACGTCTTCGGCGTTCTCAATTTCGACATTTTCTCCAGGAAGCAAGGTTGCTGGATTCAACGTAGTGCACCTTTTCAGCTGCACATTCGGTGAGCCCAGAATTATCGTTTCATACCTTGTGAGTCTTGCTCCAGTCATGTGCTGCGTTCGGGAGCGGGTCAAAAGTATCTCAACTGAGTGAGGGACCATGACTGTTACTGGGTGACCCATCACTATTCCTTCACTCTGAGTGAGGCTGATACCAACTGCTGCTACGGCGTGCAAACACCCTGGGAGTGCTGCTGCGACCGGATCCAAAGTAGCTGAAAAATACGCTACTGGTCTGTTTACGCCACCATGGGCTTGTGTCAAGACAGACAGAGAACATGCATCACGTTCGTGACAAAACAATGTGAAAGGCTTTGTGTAATCAGGCATACCTAAAGCTGGAGCCCTGCACATGCATTCTTTCAATTCAACAAAAGCATCCATCTCATCTCCTTTCAGCTCAATTTGATCCAAGGCATCCTTCTGGGTCAACTTCAGTAAAGGCTTTGCTAGAGTCGAGAAGTTGGGAATCCACTGGCGACAATAACCCACTATTCCCAAAAACTTCCTCACCTCCCTCCTTGTCTTTGGTGGACTCATTTGAAGTACGCTTGTTATTCTTTCCTTCATTATTCTCCGTGACCCCTTCTCTATCTGGTGACCCAAGTATTTCACTTTCTTCTGACAAAACTGCAATTTGGAAGGAGACACCTTGTGTCCATTCCTTCCCAAATGGTTCAACAGAGCAATGGTATCGGCTGTGCAGCCACTTTCTGTCTTTGATGCAACTAGTAAGTCATCAATGTACTGTACTAGGGTTGACTCGAATGGCAATTCTAATGCTTCCAAATCTTTCTTTAGAATCTGATTGAATATTGACGGTGACTCAGAAAACCCTTGAGGAATTCGACACCAACTGTATACTCTGTCTAGGAATTTGAAACAAAAGAGGAATTGGCTGTCCTCATGAAGAGGCACCGAGAAGAACGCTTGTGACAAATCGATGACTGAGAACCACTCAGCATCGCAAGGAATTTGAAACATTATCACAGCTGGATTTGGTACGACAGGGCAACACTTGACTATGATGTCATTTATTTTTCTCAAGTCCTGCACTAGTCGGACCTTTCCACTTGGCTTTATTAGTCCCATTATTGGCGAATTACATGGACTGCTTAACACTTCTTTCAGTACCCCCTGTTTTACAAATTCGTCAATAAGTTGAGCAACTTTCATGAGGGTATCTTGTGGCATGTGGTATTGTGGGGTCTGGGGAAAGATTGCATTGGGCTTTACAGTCACTTTCACTGGTTCCACTCCTTTCATCAATCCCACCTCTTTCCCTGTCATGTCCCACACTTCCTTTCCGACTGTCTCCCGTAATTCGGCTGGAATATCTTCTTCAGTTATCATTGGGAAAAGACAAATCAGAGGATACTCTTCATCTACAGTTTCCACCTCATCCCCCTCTACACTGTCCTCTTCTTCCCCATCACTGCTCGTCTGGATTGTTATTCCTTCATTCGAACACATAATTGAACAACCCAATTTGCACAATAGGTCTCTCCCCAACAGTGCTATTGGGCTTGAGTCACATACCACAAACTGATGTACCCCTTGATAGTTACCGATGCTGACTGGTACCGAATCTGTTATTGGGTTCGTCAGGTGCCTGTTTGCTACTCCCACCACTTGAACTGTCCTCCCTGAGAGTGGCAAATTTGGTACTTCACTGCTCTTAACAGTTGAACGTGTTGCTCCCGTGTCAACCAAGAACGAGACACTATGACCCATTACTTTTCCCTCTACGTACGGACCCCTTTGATCAACTTCCAAGGATGCTGCAAGCACACAATCTCCTTCTTCTTCTGAACTTTCACTCTCCCATACATTGTTTATTCCACTCTCACTGTGTAATGGGAACTGTTGTACTGTGCCATTTGTACTCATTACCTGACGCGAGACCTGTGGAGGAACCATCACTTGCTGCTGACTCATTGGTGCCAAGGGTATTTGCATTTGCTGATTAGGTACCATAGGTAACTGCTGTTGCATTGGCTGCATTTGCGTCATCTGCATACGAGGCATCTGCTGCGGCTGCATAGGTTGTAACCCCTGTAATTGATTTATGGTCTGAAAATTTGGGTTTGGACCTCTCAATTTCGGTCCCCTCATTGTCTGAAATGCATTGACATCATTGTTTTGCTGACCAACACCTGCACCTGCACCTGCACCTTCCTGCACCACCATCGGGCACTCGCGTTTCCAATGACCTACAATTCCGCACACGTGACACGGCATCACCTTCTTCATTGCCTGCACACCCGTCACAACAGTGTTCAAATCCGGACCATTATTCACAAAACCTCCTCTACCTCTGCCTCTCGCCTGTGGCTGAAACGCCATGTTTCCCTGCAACTGCGGCTGCTGTTGCGGTACCTGCTGTTGGAACCCTTGCATCCCTTGCAAACCCTGCAAACCTTGTAAACCTGTTTGAGCTGCCTTAAGCTGCATCATCATCACCTTCTCTTTCAACCTTTTCTGTTTCACTTCGATTTCATCGCTACAGTATTTCGCATAATTCAACACCTCATCAATCGGTTTCGATTGCCAACAAATCAAATGTGACTTTATCATCTGACTTATCTCTGGCCTCAGCCCTTCCACAAATCTGAAGACAAAATGGAGCATGTCCTTCGCCTCTATTGTTTCCGTGCCACTGTAATTCTTGAACGCCTTCAACAACCTCTCATAGTAACTATGAATCGATTCTTTAGTCTCTTGGGCAGTTCGATCAATCTTCTGCCAGTCCACATTTTTCGCGGGTACCTTCGTCTTCAAATGCTCAATCACCTTATAGTACAAGCTCATCACCATAGGTGATGGTGCGCCCGTCTCCCTGTCTCTCTCTGGTTCGCTTGTCGGCCAACCTACCGCTCTTTTGCAATCCTCCCACAAATCTGCCGGAACCACAATCTCAAAGAGAGTGTTCAAGTCCTCCCAGAGACATTTTGCAAGCTTCACAAACTTATCAGTCTGTTGATACCATTCAATCGGCTTCTCCCTCAGTTTGGGAAAATCGTCCGTAAAAGACTGAATGTCACTCCTGTGCCATGGTACATGTACTAATTTTCCCCCTGCTGTCTCCCTCATTGGTAACATTGTTACTGTATCACTACTCTGCGGTCTCTTCTCATTGTGCTCTGTAGCACTGTCCCTCCTCTTTTCCTTTCTCTTTATCCACCTGCTTTCCCATTTGTCTAAGCACCTCTACACTTGTGCACTCTGCAGCAATTCTCTAAGGTGTGTCTTCATGCCTGCTGACCTCATGTGTTCAAAATCTGTGGTCCCAAAATCTAACCTGTAGCTCCTGCTCAAGTGTTTCATCTTGTCTAGGTCAACCCCGTTTCTGTCAGCTGCTTCTTGCAGACTCTTATGTACCTTGTTCACTTCCTTCGTAATCCTGGGACATAGATACCTCAGCTCTTCTTCTGTGTAGGACTCTAACCTGTTCACACCCATGGTCCCTTCCACCAATTCTTGTGCTTCCATGTTCAACCTAACCCTATTCATATAGTCTTCTCCTTTCCCACTGGCTGAATTTTGTGTGGAGTTTAGACTGTTGAACCATTGTGTCAACTGTTGCGCATTCACCCCATCAGCGTGGCATTCACATCGACTGCCATTGATGGTTGCGGCAACTTTTCAGTGCTCGATGTTAAAGGTATTATCAGTGGGGGGCTCGACCTCACCAGTGTCGATTGAGCAGATACAGGACTAAACTCCATCAAGGATCCGGGTCGATTAGGTTGAGCCGCTATCGGAGTTATCCCTGGAGTGTTTTCTATGCACCTCCTTTCGGTCCCATTCTGCAGCATGGATCCCTGACCGCTCAGACCCAAGTTAGGCTGACTATACAAAGGTACAGGTGGACCTACAGTAATGGGTAGTGATATCGCGTCTGGGTTCTGTCCATTTCCCATGTTCTGTGGCATGTTCATGCCCACACCATGGGTCATCATTGCCGGCATGCCCATCTGACTCCCCGTCATCTGAGCATGTGCGTTTCCTCCCTGCATCTGCTTCTGGGGCAGCAAAAACTGAGTTGATTCAGCTTGTCCCATTGTTTGGTTATAACCATTCTGTACTCCCCTTACGGTTGGATCTAGAATCATTCCTGCACTGTTATCACTGTTGTAGTACCCTGGCATCTGCGGCTGATAATTTTCTGCTGGTTTCAACACGGGCACATCTGGATATATTCTCCTAACCTGCGGTATCTGCGGGGTGAACAATAAACTCGGGTCCTTATATCCCGATGACGCTCCTGAATTCTGGGTTTCACTGTTCTGTACCGATGCCGGAGGGGCAGAACTGGTACTTGGACCTTGTCCATTCTCTGCATAAGGCGGTGGACGGTCGTTCAGCAATTGCATTATTAACTCCTCATCCTCTAACTCCTCTTCTCTTCTCAACTTTTCCTCATCCTCTCTATCCTTTGAACACTTCCTGTCTGTCTTACAGGTAGCTTTCTTACCTACCTCCTCTTCTTCCTTAGTAATTGCGGGGAACAATTTTATCCCCTGCAATACATCTGACCTCCACACCTTCTGTGCATTATCCCACCTAGCGTCCGCTAGTGTCTTTTCTACCTTTCTCATCCTGGTCTCGAACTTCTTCTGCTGTTGCTGTCTGGCCATCAGTTCCCAAATCGCTAGAGCCTCAAACTGGGCTGGCCTTGGAGGCACCTTCATGTCGTACATCGTGAATCTCAAATTCTCTAGAATCCTTATATTGAATGTCCCATGTATCGGGAACGCTACGCTCCCATGTTTCTCTGTCAGTTTGTGCCATTGCTTTAGCCAAAGGCACGGAGCTACCCCCTTCTCTTCCATTACAATGTAAGCTGGTGTGCCCTCGGGCGGCGTCTCCTCTCCTACGCTCGCTTTAATGTAAGACTCCCCCTTCATCGCACTCCTGAATGCTTTAAAGAATTTCATTTTCTCGTCTTTTATTTCACAAAATTCGTAATCAATGGGTGACTTTAATTCCCGGAATACTCTTCGCTTGCCTTTCCCCTTCCAATCGAGCCCCACGAACTGCGTCCAATCCGTGCGCGACCCTTCTCTGCAACCAACCTATCCCAGCGCGGCTCCTAGTGACGTCACACTCACACACACTGCGGCTGACAAAGCCTCGCGGCTAGTCCTCCTTCATTCACCTCTTTTCGTAACAACTTCTTGCATATATCGCGAGCTACCAAAAAAATAAAACAGATCTGTCGGTTTACTACAGGAAGGGTAACACAGTCGCTTCAGGACCTTAGGGACCTTTCACTAGCCTCGGCCGCTATTCCGTCTTTCTCAGTCCCCACGTTCGCAAGCAAATCTGACCCGCAGACCTACTCTCAACTTGTCAATGATCTATTCTAGTGCACTTAGAATCTTGTCAAAGCCGGAAGTCGAAGTTCCTTTCACTCCCTAACACACGTACCGACTCGTTGACCACGCCCGATCAACCTACTAAACCGCCCAGACCACAACATGGATCAACATACTCCGGAGTCTCTTGACCTCGCAGGGCCCGTCTCAACAACAACAACCACGTGGACCTTTTTATGCACAAAGCGCCACACGCACATGAAGTTCGACGACTTCCCTACTCTCACACTCGGAGCCGCACCTCCGCTATTTCTATGAAGTTCGACGACTTCACTACTTCTACACTCGGAGTCGCACCTCCGCTATCCTCTAAAAAGAAAAAATCCTCGCAACCCTTTTCACACACCCTGCGGCAATAAGCTGTGCAAGCGCAAAACCCTGACTTCACTCATACCATCACTAGTACCGCCAACGCTGATTCCACACCTCCGTTCTCTCCATTCGCAAGCTCCGAGATCCCGGGAAAGTCGCGGTGAACCTAGCCCATCATCATTCTGTCAATCTATTTTACCCAAGAAAAATCTAATTCAACTTCTCGAATGGGGTCTCAAAAATGCGTAACCGTTAATTCAACACCATGTACTTTAAGAGTACAAGGTCCCAAAAGACGTAACCGTCCTCTGCTACCATCTACTGATAGAGCGGTCCGTAGTAATAATTTACTTGTGTTCGGACGCTCTTTAGGCCGATGAATCTTTTGACTAAGTGGGAACTCTCTGTACTCTTATATCGATCAGTCTCATCAAACCAATAATCAATAACGAACATAAGCAATACCTTGTTCAACATAACACTTAACAATTAATCCAGAATACATTTCGGCGAACCCTGACCTTTCAGTCAGGAATAACCACACCAGTTTATTCAAAGTTAGTGAATTTATTTCCCTATATTAACAAAGCTAGCACAATATAGATGTGTCTCAACACCAAATGATAAACGTAGATGAACATTAATAGCTGTCCATAGCGGCGAAACAAGTGTAATCTATGTAGCATTTGGATCACAAGGCATTCGATAATAGCAATGCAAATCACTAATACGATAATCTGTAATGAACTAATGGCATACATTTAGTCAGCATAACAAGATCTCAAATTGCATCGTGCGACATATGGAATCCTCGTCTAACCTCAAATTAGCATCGGCATGTGGGACTTCATGCAAAAACAATTTAGCAACATTAATTTAGAAAACTCCTAACTAGGGACCTTATCAAAATCAGCAGTTGGTTACCTAAAAGAAACACAATGCAATTTTACAATTTCCTTTCATATTTACCAATTACGATCAGCATACAAGGAAGTCTTCGTCTCACAGGTACCGTTCTTCGGTCAGCATGGGTACCGTTTCGATCAGCATGGGACGGGGCAAAGGGGCAGGGGTGGACGGGGCAATTGCCTCACGGCGGCAAGGTAAAACTACTACTTCATGCAAAGGGATCAAATCAAAGTTAAAGTCTCTAGGGCCAGAATCATCAAAGTCTCTTTCTCTCGATTAGAGAAAGCATCAAAGTCTCTCAAAATGGCGTCGCAGCAAAGTGGGCCATAATAGCTACGAAGTCAAAATGGCGTAGTGTCCGGGTAATGGCCGTAATGAATCTCGCAATGGCTACCTTCTTCTCGTGCACCTGATTTTTATAGACAACAGTTCAAATCCAGTAGGGTCTCCCTTGGAGGGTTCATAGGTTAGCTTCAAATTGTCCAATCAAAAACGACAGTTCTCAAGCTTTTACTTAAGCATACATTATCCTTGGAGATGGGTACGCAAGTTGCAACATTGTCTACCAATTAGCTCACTTTCAGAGCCTCCATTGTCCGCACCTGCAAATCGACCTTGAAGTAAAGAGAAAATATGCCAGGCTGGCACGAAACCTTAAGATAAGCATGTGAACGGTTTCTGTGGAAAAGTACAGCTTCAAGCAAAAATACACGTTTATTAGCACAGTGGAAAAATACGAGCATCTAAACCGTGAGACCAGGCAACTAGGCCAAAGCCTCCGCTAAAGTCATGCTAAGTAAAACATTTCAAACAGGCAAATCGTAGCACACGTTTATGATTATGTCGGATTAGTGCAATTCTAGTACACCACGTTATATAAAGCACGCGTATAAATGATGGCAAACTACTCTGAGGGCACATTTTGTCCCCGTACAATCTTTATTAATTCGGTTAAAGTCACACGTGATTATTTCAGCACTACGTTTAAGCGTTAATAAATCAAAACCTTCATTTTCTGCTTCATCAGAGGACTCGCGGCTCAGCTCCTAGCTGGCCGCCATGTTCCCTCAGCCATGCCGAAAACGAAAGATGACTGCACTATTGTAGAAACATAAGCATGCTATGATGTAATGTTATCAGGCAGCTTGATAAGGGTAATGATGCAAGATAAAAAGGACTATAGGCCCAATGTACCAAACCATGTTCGCAGACCAATGTTTCGTATATGCACGTCAACAAAATGCACCATCGCAGGATTCTTTCCGAATTTGGCTGGTGGACAGGATGGTTTTAACTGTATTAACGGGAATAAGCAGTCCCTCACAGAAAATACATTTAACCCAAGGAGTTTGAGCGAAATTCAAAGTTAACCGTCATTTCCTGGGCATCAGGGAGAACAAGCATTTGCAATGCAACAGGTCTCGCGTTTGCTCATGTCAGAGCTGATAGCGTTGTAAACTCCTAACCCGACTTTTCGCCTATCGGCAAAAGTGTATTTATGTATGTAACCCGAAAAAGTGCAATTAACTGTGTAAAGCGCTCGACTTCTGCCAAGCAGAATCGCACTAGTAAAATAGAGAAAAAGTAGTCCACGAGCCGGACAGAAAACAGCGAGCCTCGCATGTTTTCTGTAGTTGGTCTATGCGCTCGAGGAGGGCTAGCCACCGGAAAAGGCATGACGTGTGCATGCCTTCGACTAATGAAAGCAAGCGGATTTTAATAGGCAAGCCCACGAACCAATGAAAAACACTGACGTGATGTCGACAGGGCTCCGAGCCCTTTTCTAATAACTAAAGCGTCTCGCTGCGATACGCATGCGCGAGCGCATGCAATGCAGGCTCGACCCTAAAAAGGGCTTCCCTTCTAAAACTAAATTCAACTACTGAAGAGTGGGAGGACGACTTGCAGCGGTAGCAGTGGTTAGTGGAAGTCCTAAATGAAAAAGGGCCTAGGCCCGGAGCATACTCTTACTCTATTTGGCAATAAAATTAAGATCCTCTCTTGGAGCTTAAAGGGCTGCTCCAAAACTGTAGGAATTTTTTTAAATCCTACCTCATTAAATGCAGACATATTGTAATTACAAGAAACATGGGTAACAGGTGCATTAGAGGTAAAGATTATTTTGTAATCAATAGCCCCCGAGAAAAGTCTAGGAAGGGTCACATAAGCATTGGCAGTGCCACTCTACTAAGAACGCTCTGCTCATGGTCCTACAGAGTGTACTATCATCCCTCAAATTTGCTACGTTGTATACTTTTTGGCAAGAAAATAGAGAGGGATTCCCGTCCGTCTCAGCTGTTGTTGATGAACTCGTATTTATCGCCCGGGAAAGAGTATAACCAACTCTTAGGAGATTGTTTCTGTTTTATTAAATCAGTGACCACCCAGGCCCAGACCAGTAATATAATTTTGATTGGTGATCTTAATGCTTCTGTCTCTAATCACTCGCTAAGACTTCATTCAGATGAGGAAAGAGAGGAGGCCTTGAATATCCCAAGGGGGTCTTTCCCTTGAGGGTCTAGAGTAAATAATAGAGCAACGCTATTGCTGGAGGAGTATCCCCTATACTAGATTATAGAGGCCATTATTGTAAATGGAAAAGTAGAGGGTGACATCCCGGCCCATCTGACCCATAAAACTTCGAATGGCTCATTGATAATCGACTTTATCATTAGTTGCTATGTCGCTTCCACCTCATAATTGCCGCTGATGTGATGGATCACAATTAGAGTCACTCCAGTATCTTATCCTCCTGCATTAAGGGCAAGCCCGAGACTTTTGATAATTGGCAGATAGAAGAGAAGGAGCAGGTAAATTTGAAGATGGCCAATGGTAGAGTATCTTGGAATGCTGTAAATAAGCTTCTTTTAACTAATGACTTGAGACAAGCTGTGGAGGCAATTCCTGATAAGGGTTGGATCTCAGCAGCAACTTTTACAAAAAAGGATCATTTGTAAAGGTTAAAGCCATCGTTCCAGAGGGTTTCAAATATAGGAAGCTGGCGATGAGTGTACATAGGAACTTTTCCCTGAATAGGTTGATAAATAAACTTCAAAGGCGACAATTTGAATAGTATTCAAAAGAACGTAATAAAATTATCAGTTGTCTTAGAAGGAGGAGATCAAGGTGGTTAAGGTCACAAGAAAGGAAAGAAGCCGATAGGAGATGGATATAAATCACAGAAGTCGTTAAACAGAAGAACTCACAGTTATTTTGCAATATTGTGGGGGAATGTTCCGGCAGTATAGTTAAGCTCACAATGAATAATAGTACACGTGTAGTCTGGTGTGAATATATCAGCTTGTTGTATACCTCAAATGGTGTGGAGGATGCTTTGATAGACCAGTGCATGTCAAAATCTAGGCTGAGAAATAGGAATGAGCTGACTTTTCCCTATCCTTCAAAGGCACAAGTCAAAATAATTATTCAGGGTGTGAGAAGCTCTGTGGTGAGAGGGCCTGATCAGCTGCCTATAACTTATTAAGTTAGAGGCCGATTTATGGGCTACCTATTTGTCGGCTTTGTCTAAATTTTATTGCAATTCAGGGAAGATACCTAATTCCTGAAGGGGCCGCATTGTCCTGCCTTTACATCTAAAAGGACCCACTGATTTACCGATGAATAATAAACAAATTACTCTGCTTGACACAAAAGGGAAAAACTCTGAGAAGTCTATATTTTTTTTTTTTTGCAGGACTGGGTAAAGAAAATGCAGATTCTGCCACTGGAACAAGCACGCTATCACCCACATTTCTCTACCTTGGATATTATAACTATATTACACCTCACTACAGAGAAGTATGCTCGAAAATGCGGCTTTTATTGATTTCTCTACTGCTTTCAACAGAGTAGACAGGTACACATTATGGAGGAAGCTTAAGAGTTTGGGAATTCCTGAGGGTCTGTTAGAATTAATGTTAGCCTTGCACACGGACACATGTTGCCAAGTAATGTTGGGGGGAAATCAGGGACTCATACCTAAGCTTGAAACAAAAAAGGTTTAAAGAAAGGCTGCTTATTAGCGCCCCTTCTTTTCTTACCATATGCTGCTGACCTACCTCAACAGATGAATGGCATAGGTGGAGATGCCCCTAGGGCTGGATTGTACCCGATAGGGACTCTCCTATGTCCCGACATTATATTATTGAATTTGACTCCAAAGGGGTTGCAGAAGCATCTTCACGCTGCAGCAGCCTACGCAGAGAGGAATATTTGAAGACTAATGTGGATAAAAGCAAAATAATGAAATTCCACAAACGCGTTTGTCATTCGAGGATGAAGTATAGTTGGCTCTTGGGTACAAGCCGCTAGAACTAGTGAAATCATATCCTTACTTTGTCAAAATCGTCTCTGATGGTTTGTGAGACAGAGGTCATCTTGCCCATTTGTAAAGTATGGCTCTATCTCATGCAAATGATCTCAAGGTTTTTTACGGGGCAACTGGTAGAAGTCACTTTAGTCACTTACTGAGTTTGTATAAGATGAAAATACCATTTACACTGCTAAATGGAGTGGAAATTATTCACATTAATCACTGGCACTTGATGCATAACTTTGAAGGGAGAATTTTGAGATCAATATGTAATTTAAATAATTTGGCACAAATTGAGGCATGGTGCCTAGAAATGGGGCTGACAAGCACCGTTGAAAGAGGGTTGGCGGCTTTAGTTCACTGAGGCTTTCATCTCATGCATTGAGAAAAGAACTTTTTCAGGAAACCTTTAAGTGTTGAATGTTTACAGCTGTTAAAAGGAGACTACACCCCAATGCCAAACCTTCTGTATGCACTTGAGCACTTTAGCCTTAAGTTGATAGCCCTGCAAGACAATTCTTACAGCATCCTCAAATGCTACCTAAAAACGTACTAGATAGTCACCATTGCAGAAGTCTAAAAAGTTCTGGAGGTAGTAACCAAGACTGCTAGAATCTCAGTTCCTAAGCCTTATGTAAGATGGAACTTAGATCATGTCATCTGTCGCTGTATGCTGATGTTCAGACTAAAGTGTCTCCCCTTGAGTTGTGTTGTGGATAGCTGGTGCCAGATAAAGTAAGCTGATAGGAGGTGTACTCTGTGCTTGGGCGCAGTTCAGACGATTGACCTTGTACTCTTTGTTTACCTTGTTTTAAAGTCAGCTAGATGTCGCTTTTTAAAACCTGTGTTTTTGCAGTATGGTATTAACTCAGCTAGAGCAGCTGCTCAGTTCATCTAAAACCCAGTTAATGAGATAATGTGTTGTAAAGTACAAACATTTTAAAGAGTTTTTAAGTATGTATTAACAAACTTTTAACAAGTAAATTCAATTGGCTCGATGGAATGTATGGTCCTACATAGTATTAAGCCGTATTGCTGATGTACTGCGATTTCTTTTATCCATTGTATAATTTTATATGTGGTATTATTGCAGAACCTGCTGTTTTTATTGTAGATCCCTTTGCAGATCTAGAAACTTAAATGAAATAAATAAACAAAGGAATATAATGTGTCTAGACTCAATCTGAGTGGTAAACACATATTTAAACCACAATCAGTTTCTAGATGACTGCGCTATTTTAGATGCGCATCATCAAAATGTACTTTCACAGACTAGGGGTACGACTAAGGAAGTATGTGCTGTCTTATGGACACTTCACAGCAAACTTAAGATATACTAGACAAATGTTTCTATAGCCAGGCTTTTGCTAGGGTCAAAAACTACAAGCAGGCCCCACTTCTTCCATGCATGCCAGCTTGCTCAAGCACC
Source organism: Pleurodeles waltl (assembly GCF_031143425.1). Classification (NCBI taxonomy): domain Eukaryota; kingdom Metazoa; phylum Chordata; class Amphibia; order Caudata; family Salamandridae; genus Pleurodeles; species Pleurodeles waltl. The sequence continues at coordinate 1,276,028,723 of NC_090446.1, read as the reverse complement.
TGATTTAAAGAAGGCAAAAGCATTCCTTCCAGGTACAGAGAAAAAACAGCAGGTGAAGCATCTGCCGCCATCTACTGTATGTAAAGATAAGTACGGGTAAGGTAACATTTTTTAAGCGAGGCACGCTCACTTTATCTAAAACGTACCGCATATGTTTTAAATGTTATTATTGTTAAGCAACATATTATAAAAGTAGCAGGTATACATGAAAATTGAGATAAAAAGTAACAATAAATGTATTTAAATATAAACATTGCTATGCTTACATTGCAGTGTTAGACAACTAAAGTTGTATGTTATGTGTTATAATGTATTGATGGAAAGTGCATTTACTAATGTAATGTGAGAAGATAAAGTTTAGCTGGATGCTGCAAAGATGTCAATCATTTTATATAATACACAGAAGAGTTAGCATATGGATAGCAGTAGCTGATACTGAGATTTTGCTACCCTGCTGTACTTGTTGCACACATTGTGCCAGTTCTTTGTGTGAAAAACGAGTACCCGCTACTTGCAATTTGTATTAGAGAAGCATGCCCTGGTGCTTCCCATGCTGTACCTGTGTTTTATGTTAGTGAAGCTTGGGAAGACCTGTTCCCTATGCATAGTGCAAAACTTTTGGCACGCCCAATGGATGGCAAATACTGGGTTTAGAGGGGTGGGTGAGTGAGGGTGCAAGGAACGAGCACAGGTTATGGCGAATCAATCTTCATTTGAACACACAGAATTTGTTACAGCACATGGAGCACAAGTGCATGCCTCCAAAAGAGAGAGGACAATGCAGGGGTATCAGCAGTGCAGGCTTTCTACACTCAGCACAGAATGACAAAGCACAGGCAGCAGCAGTGCAAGACCCCCACCACACACACAGAACAGGTAGCACTTGGTCATTGGCAAAACAAGTTTCCTTTTTGTAGTGTCTACCCCAGCCTGGGTACACGCCAATGACTAAACCCCACACTGAGCTGTAAATCAGATATCTTTATTCCTCTGTGTATGCCTGTGAACACCAACATTCTACTCCAAGCTTTACTTATATTCTGTTCTAGCAATTACATCACACTGATACGAAGTCCTCTGGAAGCCAGAAAGTTTCAATTCTAAATCATGCAGGAAACTACATCTCCCCCTCTGTTAAATGAAAATTTATTTTTTTTATAAAATCATTAGACCTACACATATATCTAAAGAAACATGTACAACTATATCTCTTCACTCAATTCTTCTTGTTACTTTGATTATTCAACCTGATCTGGTTGCCGGAAGCTGTAAACTGTCATCTTCAGTGTCATAGATTGTTAAAGATGGCAAACAATCACAAACAGTCACTGAATCTTCAGAGTCAGTCTTTCTTTCAGCATTTCTAGTTGAATACTGATGAAATAAAGTGAGAAGAGTCTCTGGTAATAGACTTCCCAAGGTGCTGGGCAGCCATCATGTGTCTCTTGGTAGACAGTCCTTGGAAAGGTTCAGCCAGGGGCAGCCCGTCCACTGTGGGGGAGGGCCATTGCCCCACTGCTGACAGACAGCACAAAGCAGAAAAATAAAATGATAATAAAAGTATTTTATTACCATTTCATGTTTCTGTGGACTGTCGGATGGTGCAGGGTCAGCATCCTATGTGTCAGCAGGGAGAAGGAGCGCTAGGTCTATTCTAAGTGCGTATGTTAGTTTGCCGGCCGTCTGAGGCCATGCGCACTTAGACTCTCCACCTGAGCTGTATTTCACAGCGGGGTGTAGAACAAGCATCCAAGCTGAGCTGTATTTCACAGCCGGGTGTAGAACAAGTGCAGACTTCCACTCCCTAAATGGGCAGCATTTCAGCCTGCTCAGACCAATCCAGTAGGCTTAACTCATTCTGGATAACAGCATGAGAAAAGCGTCTGGATTGGTGGGGATGGGAGCAACAAATGAAGAACCTAGGCAGCGAGGAACTCCGAGGTGGCGTCCAGCAGCTGCAAGTAAATGTTTTTTTTTCTTTATTATTATTATCCCCCCCCCAAAACACTCTGGGGGTCATTCTGACCCTGGCGGCCGGTGACCGCCAGGGTCACCGACCACGGGAGCACCGCCAACAGGCTGGCGGTGCTCCCTCGAGCATTCTGACCGCGGCGGTTCAGCCGCGGTCAGAAACAGAAAGTCGGCGGTCTCCCGCCGACTTTCCGCTGCTCGGGAGAATCCTCCATGGCGGCGGAGCGCGCTCCGCCGCCATGGGGATTCTGACACCCCTTACCGCCATCCTGTTCCTGGCGGGTCTCCCGCCAGGAACAGGATGGCGGTAGGGGGTGCCGCGGGGCCCCCGTAAAGTATTTCAGTGTCTGCAAAGCAGACACTGAAATACGCGACGGGTGCAACTGCACCCGTCGCACCCCTGCAACTCCGCCGGCTCCAGTCGGAGCCGGCATCCTCGTTGCAGGGGCATTTCCGCTGGGCCGGCGGGCGCTCTTTTGGAGAGCGCCCGCCGGCCCAGCGGAAATGTAAGAATGGCCGCCGCGGTCTTTTGACCGCGGTGCGGTCCTTTGTCGGCGGGACTATGGCGGGCGGCCTCCGCCGCCCGCCATAGTCGGAATCAGGCCCTCTGTGTGCTTCCCCTCTGATTATTCCTTGTAGCAGCTGCCACTGGGCTCAGCATCATAAGGAGGGTCAGATTTGATTTTCTACATCTGTTAAGCGATCACCAAGTCATTTACATGTCACCTCTTATCTGCATAAGCTTTTATTTTCTGTTTGTTAACCAAATCCCTTGTACGAATCATGTTTTCACTTATATGTCGCTGGAAGGTCCATCGAGGTAACTTGGTTGTCATTGCTCTCCCGAACATCAAAGTTTCAGGATTTTCACCTGTGGTCAAGTGGAGTGTCAAACGACAAGCTCTTAGAGTAGAATTCAAGACTGTTTTCAAATTGAGCTTCTCAGGAGTTGCACGCTGTACTGCGTTCTTCAGTGTGCCCATCAAATACTCAACAAGTCCATAGGCATGTGGCCATTAAGGTGTGATCTTTTGATGCTTTAATTTCAGATGCTCCAAAAATCCTTTAAATTCTTTACTGTTGGAGGCTGGATATTATAATCATAACACTACTCCAAAAGGTCTTCTTCAAGATTTATTGCAGATGAACAACCTGTGTCCGTCATGCCAGGCAACTTCACAATAATCCCACCGGCAGAGGACCCCCAGTGATCTCACACCCAAAACACGCACATCACTTATGACATGTAGAACATTCTACCCCATATTCTACTACAGATGGAACACGTACAGTGATCTACCCCATTACCCACAATGGGTGGCAGTGCCATATTATAACACACCCCCTTCCATCCAAAACTACAACAAAACAAATCAGAACATCCACGCACAATACAATAGACAACCATCTTCTCCTTCACAAAGATAATAAACATAATTACCTACCCCCACACAGTCTCCCCACTAAGTCAGATGCTTGCTCACACGAGCTGCATGTCCGCCAGCATCATCACTGTTATGACTTAAAGCATCTGTCTCATACCTATTCAAAGCAAGAGAGCTATGAACATTTTTATCGTCCATCAGCAACCAACCAGTGAAATTTTGCACCTTCTGAGCCGGTTTTACTACACGTCTTCCATTCTTCTGAAACAGAGCAACTCTTCTAAGATTCTGGGTCACTCACTTTGAGACAAAAAGCCTTACAATCCTCTATGTCAGCCACCATTTACTCAGAATCAAAAGTACAGTCATCTGCAGACTTATCTTGACAATTAATCCACCAGTTTGTTTCCCCACCCCAGCAGATATTCCAACAGACACTCATTGTCTTGTAACTTTACACCTAACCTTGTCAAATGACGAGAACAATTGATCGTGCCATTCAGGCCTAGCACTTGCAATAGTGATTTGTGACATGTTCTTAGTATAAAATTTCCACCCCAAATAAGGATAAGGAAATGATTTGTTGCACAAGCAGCAGCCAAACCTTGTCGCTTAATGACTTAATAGTTCTTTTCTGCATAAGATGCTGAGCAAGAAGCAAAAGCTACTGTTTTCTCTATCCTTTTATGCATTTGTGAGAGTACCACTCTAATTCCAATTGCATTTGCATCAACTGTTAGAAATGTCCGCAAACCAAATTGGAAAGGAACCAAAATTTCAGCATGTAAAGTGTCCATTTTTAGCTGGTCAAAAGCTGTTTGCTGAGCCTTTCCCCAGTCAAACTTCTTCCCTTTTTTTAGCAGATCCCTGCGTACACTTGGATTCGTATGCAAAATCACAAATTTTGCATAGTACTCTACAAGTCCCATAAATGATCTAAGTTTATCTTTATTGTTAGGAATTTGTCCATTTACAATAGCACTGACCAAATTCAACTTAGGTTTTATTCCTTCACTTGTAATCAAATCTCCAAGGCACTCAAATTCTGCTAACAAGAATTTGCATTTGTCTTTGCGTAGAGTCATTCTGGTATCACCAATAAGGTTCAGGAGTGCACCTCGTGCTTCATTATGCTCAGTGACATTTTCTCCAAAAATGAATATGTCATCTTGGAAAAAGCCAACATTTTTTATTCTGGATAACAGATTCGCCATTATTCTCTGAAACACACTGACTGCTGAAGAAAGCCCAAATGGCAAACTGTTAAATTGGAAGATGCCCTCCGTAATGAATGCTGGCTAAATGTTTGAATCCTGGCGCAGTGTCACCCAATGATAGGCACTTCTGAGATCCAATTTAGAGAACGACCCGCAATTTGACTATTGGAAGAATAATTCATTGATATTTGCCAGCGAAAAACAGTCAATAACCACAGCTTTATTGAGGCTGTGCAAATCCACACAGAAGTGAAGAGAACCATCTGTTTTCTTGGCCACAACAAATGGAGACAGCCATTTGGTCACATCCACTGGCTTAATGATGCTGTGTTTCATCATTTATTCAAGAATAGATTAGATTTTATCTCAGCGAGGGCCGCCAAAGGTATCTTCCTCAGACAATGCTTCACTGGGACGACATCTTTCGCCTCACAAACACTTTCAAAGTCTTTAAGCACAACATCCAATTCTTCTTCATTATCTACCAAGGCTTGTTCAGTTGCCCTCGGATTGACAGTTACATACAGATCATATTGGTGGGACCATCCTAATATTGGAGGACCTTCTGCTGCTACATACACTTTTCCCTTTGTTATACATTTTTTTAAATCTAATTTCAGCTGCAAAGTACCCCATCACACCAATATCAGCTCCTAAGTATTCTTTCAAGATAACATCTGATATTTTTAATGCTTCCTTTTGCCACAGGGATTCAAACATCTGTTTCGGCATAATAGTATACAGGTAGCCTGAATCCACCATCAGGACTACAGCTGTCATTAATCTTGAACTCTGCTTTTGGCCTCAGCCTTCTCTTCTCATTTTGAAGCTCCTCTTCATCAACAAGTAACACTCTGTGATCTGTAACATCCTTAACCTCCTCCATCTTGTTGGAGGTTCTGCAGACATGCAAAATGTCCCATTTTTCCACATAGGTAGCAGTCTTTGCCAATGGCAAAGCAAGACTTTGAGCCACCCACATGAGAATAACTACCACACCTATAACATGAACAACAGCTTTGAGTTTTTTGTAAATTTGTCGACAAACTCCCTTTTCATTGCCTCCTTTCTCACTGCCTCGATCATGACTGACGCTTGGTAAATATAGCTTTTTACTGCATTAACCAACTCTGAATCATGAAACGTTTGCTGCAGTATAATCAGACTTCATCTCTGTTAGAAATTGGGTCTTTGGTTGGCAGTCAGGTTACCCCCTGTCCAAGCAAGGACCCTCACTCTAGTCAGGGTAAGTCACACACAATCCAAATTATCCTGTGCCCACCCTCTGGTAGCTTGGCACTGAGCAGTCAGGCTTAACTTAGAAGGCAATGTGCAAAGTATTTGTGCAATAAATCATACAATAACACAATATAGCACCACAAAAATACAGCACACAGTGTTTAGAAAAATATATAATATTTATCTGGATATTTGCAGGTCAAAATGATCAAAGATGTAATAAGTAAATGAAGAGATATCACTGAAAAGTGATATAAAGTGTCTTAGGTCTTTTAAAAGCAAACAAAGTCGCCACACACGGTGATGCGCAGTTTAGTTTCCACGCAGGGACGTCTGTGCGTCGATTTCCAGCCCACGGTCGTGGATCCTCTTCGGGTTGCGGGGTTTTCAAATGCTCCGGGGACTGTGCGTGGAATCCTGTGCTTGTGGAGCGGAGTAACAAGTGCTGCGTCATTCCGGTGGGCGTTGCGTGGAGATTTCTTCCGTACTACAGGCGCTGCGTCGATTTCCCCTCTAAAAGTCGGGCCACGTCGTCCTAGGTCAGCTGTGAGTAGATCGGGTGTGCCGCACGTCGAAGTTCTGGTCACAACGCAAGCGCTGCATCCAGTTCAGAGTGCAGTGAATTTCTCACCACGGGGCAGGCTGTGCGTCATTTTTAGCAAGCTGTGCGTCGAAGTTTCGCCGCACAAGGAGTCCAGTTGCAAGAGAGAAGTCTTTTTGGTCCTGAGACTTCAGGGAACAGGAGGCAAGCTCTATCCAAGCCCTTGGAGAGCACTTCTTAACCACAGCCAGGGAGCAGCAAGGCAGCAGGGCAACAGCAGGGCAGCAGTCCTTCACAGAAAGCAGTCAAGTGAGTCCTTTTGGCACCCAGGAAGTTCTTGGCAGGATGCAGGTTCTGGTTACAAGTTTCTTCTCCAGGAAGTGTCTGAGTTGGAAGGGGCAGAGGCCCTGTTTATATACCCAAATGTGCGTTGAAGTGAGGAAGACTTCAAAGAGTGGCTTAGAAGTGCACCAGGTCCCCTTTCAGTTCAATCCTGTCTGCCAGGGTCCCAGTAGGGGGTGTGGCAGTCCTTTGTGTGAGAGCAATCCCTCCACCCTCCCAGCCCAGGAAGACCCATTCAAAATGCAGATGTATGCAAGCGAGGCTGAGTATCCTGTGTTTGGGGTGTGTCTGAGTGAATGCACAAGGAGCTGTCAACTAAACCCAGCCAGACGTGGATTGTAAGGCACAGAAAGATTTAAGTGCAGAGAAATGCTCACTTTCTAAAGGTGACATTACTAAATTAGTAATATTAAATCCAACTTTACCAGTCAGCAGGATTTTATATTACCATTCTGGCTATACTAAATATGACCTTCCTACTCCTTTCAGATCAGCAGCTACCACTCAAACAATATATGAGGACAGACAAATGTTAGCCTCTGAAGGGACCAGGCCTCACAGCAATATAAAAACGAATTTGGGAGTTTTACACTACCAAGACATGTAAACTACATAGGTACATGTCCTGCCTTTTTCCTGCACAGCACCCTGCTCTATGGGTTACCTAGGGCATACCTTAAGGGGGTATTATATGTAGAAAAAGGGGAGTTTTAGGCTTGGCAAGTACTTTTAAATGCCAAGTCGAATTGGCAGTGAAACTACACACACAGGCCATACAATGGCAGGCCTGGGACAAGGTTAAGGGGCTACTTAAGTGGGTGGCACAACCAGTGCTGCAGGCTCACTAGTAGCATTTAATCTACAGGCCCTGGGCACATATAGTGCACAGTACTAGGGACTTATAAGTAAATTAAATAGTCCAATTGGGTATGATCCAATGTTACCATGTTTAAAGGGAGAGAGCATATCCACTTTAGCACTGGTTAGCAGTGGTAAAGTGCGCAGAGTCTAAAAAACAGCAAAAACAGTGTCTAAAAGTGGAGGGAGGCAGGCAAAAAGTTAGGGGTGACCACCCTGAGGCTGTCAGGTCTAACATGTGTCCCCCCCAGCTGAAAGTGAGGAGAGCTACCCAACCTCCTGGGAGCTCTCATCGCTAAGGCAGAAGTATCTGGAGAAACCATCAGCGCTGGCGTGCTCAATCCCCAGGCGATGCTCCACCGTAAAGTCCATCCCCTGTAGGGAAATGGACCACCTCAATAGTTTTGGATTCCCACCCCTCGTCTGCATGAGCCATCTGGGGGGCCTGTGGTCTGTCTGAACCCAGAAGTGAGTCCCAGACAGGTAGGGTCTTAACTTCTTCAGTGTCCAGACCACAGCAAATGCTTCTCTCTCAATAGCACTCCACCTCTGTTCCTGTGGTAAGAGCCTTCTGCTAATAAAGGGTACTGGTTGGTCTGAGCCCTCCTCATTTAACTATGCTAGAACAGCCCCTATGCCATGCTCTGAAGCATCTGTCTGCACAATAAATTCCTGGGAGTAGTCAGGAGCCTTGAGCACGCGGGCCGTGGACATGGCTTCCTTCAGAGAATGAAAGGCTATCTGACAAGCCTCTGTCCAATTCACCAACCTAGGTTGTTTCTTGGAAGTGAGTTCTGTCAAGGGTGGCACAATGGTACCATAGCCCTTGACGAATCTGCAGTAGTATCCAGTGAGGCCTAAAAAGGCTCTCACTTCAGTCTGTGTTCTAGGTGGTTGCCAGGCCTTGATAGTTTCAATCTTGGCCTGGAGTGGCTGCACCTTGCCACCACCTACTAAGTGTCCCAAGTACACCAAGGAACCCTGCCCAATCTGGCACTTACTAGCCTTGATGGTCAGGACTGCCTGTTGCAGAGCCTGAAGCACCTCCTTGAGATGGAGCAGGTGTTCCTCCCAGCTGGAACTGTAGACAGCTATGTCATCAAGGTAGGCTGCACAGTAGACATCCTTGCCAGCTAGGACCCCGTTAACCAACCATTGGAAGGTAGCGGGGGCATTTGTCAACCCAAATGGCATCACCCAGAACTGGTAATGGCCATCAGGTGTAGAAAATGCTGATCTCTCTTTGGCCCCCTCGGTCAGGGCGATCTGCTAGTACCCTGAAGTAAGATCAAACGTACTCAGGAACTTGGCAGCGCCTAGTCTGTCAACGAGCTCATCAGCTCAGGGGATGGGGTGAGCATCAGTCCGTGTGACTGAGTTGAGACCCCGGTAGTCCACACAGAACCTGAGTTCTGGCTTCGCACGCGGGCAGCGGCCTTAGGAACCAGCACCACAGGGTTGGCCCAGGGACTACTGGATTTCTCAATAACCCCTAAAGTCAACATCTTGGAGACCTCCTCCTTGATGCTGGCCTTCACCTTATCCGATAACCTGTAAATTTTGTTCTTCACAGGGGGACTGTCACCTGTGTCAATGTCATGAACACATAGGTAGGTCACTCCAGGAGTAAGGGAGAACAGGGAGGAGAACTGCTCTAACAGCTCATAGCAGTCTCCTCTCTGGTTTAGAGTCAGGGAGTCAGAGAGAATGACACCTTCCAATGACCCATCACCTTCTTTGGCAGAGAGAAGGTCGGGGAGAGGTTCACTCTCCTCTTCCATTCCCTCATCTGTGACCAGGAGCATACTGATCTCAGATCTCTCAAAGTGAGGTTTGAGCCTGTTGTTATGGAGGACCCTAAGGGGGTGCCTAGGCATCTTGAGGTCCACTAGGTAAGTGGCCTCCCCTTTACGCTCCTTGATCTAAAAGGGGCCAGTCCAGCCCTGGGCTCTACTGGCTCCATCACCCAAACCTTGTCTCCAGGTGAGACCTCAACCAGAGTGGTCTTCCGGTCATACCACTGCTTCATCACCTCTTGACTGGCCTCAAGGTTACTCTTGGCCTGCTTCCCGAAGCATTGGGTTTGGTTGCGGAGGGCCAGCATGTAGCTGACCACATCCTGGGGAGGTGTCTTGGGAGCTTTCTCCCAGCCCTCTTTAACAATGCTTAGAGGTCTCCTGACAGGGTGACCATAGAGAAGCTCAAAGGGGCTGAGCCCCACCCCTTTCTGGGGCACCTCTCTGTAAGCAAACAACAGGCATGGTAAGAGGACGTCCCACTTATGCTTCATGGCTTCAGTCAGGCCATTAATCATGCCCTTCAGGGTCTTGATGAATCTCTCAACAAGCCCATTGGATTGAGGATGATAAGGGGCGGTAAACCGGTACGTCACCCCACACTCATCCCACATGGACTTCATGTACGCAGACATGAAGTTTGTGCCCCTGTCAGACACAACCTCCGTAGGGAATCCCACACGGGTAAATATTCCCAACAGGGCTCTGGTCACCACTGGTGCAGTCACTGTTCTCAGAGGGATTGCCTCTGGATAGCGGGTGGCATGGTCCAACAAAACCAGGATAAACCTGTTGTCCAAGGGACCAACAATGTCGATGCCCACCCTTTCAAAGGGGGTGCCAACGACGGGGGTGGGAGCAGGGGAGCCTTAAGCTTTTTCCCTGCCTTCCCACTAGCGTGGCAGGTGGGGCAAGCTCTGCAGAAATTATCTGAGGCTAACCTCATTCTGGGCCAACGGACATGGGTGACAAGCCTGTTAAAGGTCTTGTCTTGGCCTAGGTGTCCTGCCTGGGGGATGTCGTGAGCCAGACCCAGTAGGAAGGCCCGGTAACACTGGGGGGCCACCAGCACACGTGCTGCCCCAGGAACTGGAACCTTAGGCTCACTATAAAGGAGATCATTCTCCCAGTAAATATGGTAAGTGCCAGAGGCGTCACTTGCTACTTGGGCTGTGGCCTGTTGCCTCAGACCCTCAAGGGTGGGGCATTCCTTCTTCACTTTGCAGAATTCTGCCCTGGTGGGCCCACCCTCTACTTGCCAGCCAGCAAGTTCAGGTAGGTTACCCAGGTCAGCTATGTCCTCCCCAGTTGGCTCAGGGGCCTCCTCCTCCTCAGGGGCCCCATCCACCACCATGGGAACATCTGAGGTGGGTTTCCCGCGCCTCTTGCCCTTCCTCTTTGCAGCTGTCTGGGCCATTGTTCCAGGCTCCAGACGCCCTTGACTCCCTTCCCGGGCAGCCATGGACCATGTGGTCATGCAGACCCACTCAGGAAAACCTAACATCTCCAGGTGGGATCTGAGCTCTACCTCTATCCAGGCAGTATGCTCAAGATCATTGCCTAACAGACAATCTACAGGCATGGCAGGACTCACAGCTACTTTCAGAGTACCAGAGACCCCCCCTCTACTCAAAGGGAACCAGAGCCACCGGTAGGTGACTCTCGCGATTGTCAGCGACTATGACCTGGTGGAATGTATTTGGTACTATGTGCTCTGATGACACCAGCTGACTCTTGACAGTAGTCATACTGGCTCCTGTGTCACGCAGGGCCTCCACCCTTTGCCCATCAATGGTGACCCACTGCCAATACTTTGAAGTATTTTCTGGCATGTAGGCTTTAGGCACCATCTCTCTTTTTCCCAGGGACACTAGGGAAACCTCTGCCTGCTCCCCAAAGCTAACTGGGACTGTCTGCCCCCCGAGCGCTACACTAGCCAACCCAGGTGTCTGCCCAGTGGTGGACTGTGCCCTCTTGAGGCACTGGGAGTTGCCCTTAGAGTGTCCATGCTGGTAGCACTCTAAGCATTTGGGGATGAATTTCCCTGATGTTTTATCAAAATACCCTGGCTTCTTTGCAAACCTAGAAGAGGAATGGTATCCACCCCCCCTGGAATTCTTTTGGGGGCCTTTTGAGAACTCCTTCCCTTTAAGTTTTTGTCCCCCCATTTTCCTCTGTTGGGAACCCTGACCACCTTTGTTGGAGTCCCCTCCAGATGCCTTTTTGGGCACTCTGGTGTTAACCCAGAGGTCCACCTCCTCAGCGAGCTTCCTGGGATCAGTCAGCTTACTATCTACCAAGTGCTGGCGCAACTCTGTAAAAGAAATATTGAGTATATGCTCTCTCAGAATCAAGTCATATAACCCTTTATAATCATCTACTTTGCTGCTCCGCACCCATCCATTCAGTGCCTTACTGGAAAAGTCAAAGAAATCTACCCATGTTTGTGTGGACTGTTTGGTGCTGTTCCTGAACCTCTGACAGTATTTCTCAGGGGCAGCCCAAACTTGGCAAGTGAAATGGCTTTCTGAAGTGGGTATGTGTTTTGATCCTTTGGGTCCAGTGTGACAAGTGTGTCCCTCCCAGTGCTGGCACATAACTCCACGTAGCTGTGCCCCTTTGCTCTTCAGGAACCTCATGAGCCCTTAGTGCAACTTCATAAGCAGCTAACCATTTATCTATGTCATCTCCCACCACAAAACTGGGCACCGCATTTTTTGGTATATGAACCTTCTTTTCTCCAGCAGGTCCTGCCTGTATGCTGCCACCATTACTGCCGAACTCAGACTGTCTCGCCTTGATCTCCAGCTCCTTGAGACTCAGTTCATGAGCCAACAATAGTTTTTTCTCAGCCAAGGCTCTCTCAGCTGCAGCTTCAGCTCTTTCAGCTTCAATCTTTTTGGCTGCTCTTTCAGCCTCAGCTTGCTCGGCTTCTCTCTCTGCCCTCCTTTCCTCCTGATGAGCCTCAATTTTTAGCCTTGCCATTTGCACCTGAAACTCTCACTCCTCTCTCCTTTCCTCTGCGATCAGGCTTTGATCTGAGACACTGCTCCCTGGTTTAGCAGGGGGCACAGTTGCAGTGGTAATATTCACTGATGGCAAAAAATCCTCTGGGGGGCCATCTTCTGGCACCTCCTCCTCAGCATCCTCCTCTGAATGGGCTTCTGCCCAGGCCCTCAGCGCCTTTTGAAATTCCTTCTTTCTGGAGGCACCTTGGGTGGGTACTCCCATATCCCTGCAGAACCCTTTCAGCTGTTTGGCAGTGTATGTCTCCAACAGGGCTAGGTAAAAATCTCCTGCTTGAGACCCAGCCTGAGACATGTTGAGTGAGGATTTTGGTCAAAAAATTGACAGGAAAAACAAAATTGCTGAAAAAAGAAAAAATCAAGTTGACCTTCAACTGTGGGTAGGTAGTGAAATACTTAGCTACTGTATGTCACTGCACAGATACAAGTCCTATCCTCACCGCTGATCACGAATGTTAGAAATGGGGTCTTTGGTTGGCAGTCAGGTTACCCCCTGTCCAAGCAAAGACCCTCACTCTAGTCAGGGTAAGTCACACACAATCCAAATTATCCTGTGCCCACCCTCTGGTAGCTTGGCACTGAGCAGTTAGGCTTAACTTAGAAGGCAATGTGTAAAGTATTTGTGCAATAAATCATACAATAACACAATATAGCACCACAAAAATACACCACACAGTGTTTAGAAAAATATATAATATTTATCTGGATATTTGCAGGTCAAAACAATCAAAAATGTAATAAGTAAATGTAGAGATATCACTGAAAAGTGATATACAGTGTCTTCGGTCTTTTAAAAGCAAACAAAGGCCCTCATTCTGACCCTGGCGGTCGGCGGAGAGACGGCAGTCGGACCGCGAACAGACCGGCGGTATTAAAAATGGCATTCTGACCGCGGCGGTCCCCGCCGCGACCGACTGCTACTTCTCCACTCCGACCGCCACGGCGGTCATGACCGCGGGGCTGGAGTTTGCGCACTCCGGCCCGGCGGTCGTCCCAAGACCGCCAAGGGTATTATGACCCTGCCTACCGCCGCGGTTTCTTGCGGGCGGGAACCGCCGTGCGAACCATGGCGGTAAGCACTATCGGGGCCAGGGAATTCCTTCCCTGGCACTGATAGGGGTCTCCCCCACCCCCCACTACCCACCCGAGTCCTCCCCCCACACCCTCCACCCCCCTGCCACCCCCCAGAGGTGGTACGAACCCCCTCCCCACCCCCACCCCGACATGCACATACATGTACCCCGACATGCACACACCCCCAACATGCACATATACATACCCCCTACACACACATACACAACGGGGACACATACCCGCACACATACATGCCGACATGCGCACCTGCCGAACAGCACACATTACCCATAGACACAGCAGCACCCCCCGCCCGCATACACGCACTCACACACCCCCTCTACACACTCACACGCACACCCCCATGCACGCCCACATCACACAACACCCCCCCACCCCCTCCCCTCACGGACGATCAACTTACCTTGTGCGTTGGTCCTCCGGGAGGCGACGGGAGCCATAGGGACGTGACCGCCAACAGAAGACCGCCAACAGAAGACCGCCACACAGAAATGTGGGTCGTAATTCTGTGGGCGGTGTTCTGCTGGCGTGGCGGTGGAGGTTGACCAGTCTCCACTTTCCCGCCGACCGCCAGTGTGGCTGCTGGCGGTTTTCCGGCGGAACGCTCCCAGCGGTCAGAATGCGCACAGCGGCACACCACCGCGGTCGGCGGTCTTCACCGCGGCGGTAACTCAGCGGTCTTGCGAAAAGACCGCCAAGGTCAGAATGAGGGCCAAAGTCTCTTTTTGGCCCAAAGTACCTGGTTTGCATGGAAAATCTCCACAATGGGCCCCAGAGTAGGAGAAGGGTGGGAACAAAGGGGGTGTGCGTGGATTTCTCGGGCGCACACAATGATGCGTTGTTTAGTTTCCACGCAGGGACGGCTGTGCGTCGATTTCCAGCGCTCGGTCATGGATCCTCTTCGGGTTGCGGGGTTTTCAAACGCCCCGGGGTCTGTGCGTGGAATCCTGGGCTTGTGGAGTGGAGTCACAAGTGCTGCATCGTTCTGGTGGGCGTTGTGTGGAAATTTCTTCCGCACTGCAGGCGCTCCATCGATTTCCCCTCTGGAAGTCGGGCTGCGTCATCCCAGGTCGGCTGTGCGTAGATCCGGTGGGCTGTGCATCGAAGTTCTGGTCGCAACGCAGGTGCCGCGTCGATCTTCTCCTTGCGAAGTTGGGCTGTGTCATTCTGGTTCGGCGTGCGGGGAATTTCTCACCGCTGGGCAGGCTGTGCGTCATTTTTAGCAAGCTGTGCATTGAATTGTCGCCACACAAGGAGTCCAGTTGCAAGAGAGAAGTCTTTTTGGTCCTGAGACTTCAGGGAACAGGAGGCAAGCTCTATCCAAGCCCTTGGAGGGCATTTCTTCACCACAGCCAGGGAACAGCAAGGCAGCAGGGCAACAGCAAGGCAGCAGTCCTTCACAGAAAGCAGTCAGGTGAGTCCTTTGGGCAGCCAGGCAGTTCTTCTTGGCAGGATGCAGGTTCTGGTTACAAGTTTCTTCTCCAGGAAGTGTCTGAGTTGGAAGGGGCAGAGGCCCTGTTTATATACCCAAATGTGCCTTTGAAGTGGGGGAGACTTCAAAGAGTGGCTTAGAAGTGCACCAGGCCCCCTTTCAGTTCAATCCTGTCTGCCAGGGTCCTAGTAGGGGGTGTGGCAGTCCTTTGTGTGAGAGCAGGCCCTCCACCCTCCCAGCCCAGGAAGACCCATTCAAAATGCAGATGTATGCAAGTGAGGCTGAGTATCCTGTATTTGGGGTGTGTCTGAGTGAATGCACAAGGAGCTGTCAACTAAACCCAGCCAGACGTGGATTGCAAGGCACAGAAAGATTTAAGTGCAGAGAAATGCTCACTTTCTAAAAGTGACATTTCTAAAATAGTAATATTAAATCCAACTTCACCAGTCAGCAGGATTTTATATCACCATTCTGGCCGTACTAAATATGACCTTCCTACGCTATCAGATCAGCAGCTACCACTCAAACAATATATGAGGACAGCCCCAATGTTAGCCTATGAAGGGAGCAGGCCTCACAGCAGTGTAAAAACGAATTTGGGAGTTTTACACTACCAGGACATGTAAACTACATAGGTACATGTCCTGCCTTTTGCCAACACAGCACCCTGCCCTATGGGTTACCTAGGGCATACCTTAGGGGTGTCTTATATGTAGAAAAAGGGGAGTTTTAGGCTTGGCAAGTACTTTTAAATGCCAAGTCGAATTGGCAGTGAAACTTGCCACACAGGCCTTGAAATGGCAGGCCTGAGACAAGGTTAAAGGGCTGCTTAAGTGGGTGGCACAACCAGTGCTGCAGGCCCAATAGTAGCATTTAATCTACAGGCCCTGGGTACATATAGTGCACAGTACTAGGGACTTATAAGTAACTTAAAATGTCCAATTGGGTATGATCCAATGTTACCATGTTTAAAGGGAGAGAGCATGTGCACTTTAGCATTCGTTAGCAGTGGTAAAGTGTGCAGAGTCTAAAAACCAGCAAAAACAGTGTCTAAAAAGTGGAGGGAGGCAGGCAAAAATTTAGGGGTGACCACCCTAAGGCTGTCAGGTCTAACAATCTCCAACTTCTGCATCTCCTTCATACATTTTGCAGATTCCTTCACAAGTTTGGCAATCTTGATGGCATCTTTAAAAGTGGGATCACTTGTGGCCAAAGTCTATATTGTATCTTTGTATTACTGCACAGAACCATCAGCTGGTCTCTGATCATTTATTCAGTCATCTCCCCAGATTTTCATTGAGCAGCCAGTTCCCGCAACCTAGCTGCAAACACATCAATTGACTCAAATGGTTTTTGCAATTTTGTGTAAAAGCTATGATGTCTCATAACAAAATTAAAGGTTTGGCAAAATTATAATGTCCCCTAAACCTGGCTTCCTTATACACATTCTCTATAAAATTGATGTTCCCCTCATATACTTGTGGCAAGTATTTGAAAATATGCAGTCCTTCAGTGCCTAAACATCCCATCTAAACCTCTTACTGAGCATAGGCAAAACATTTGTTCCCCCCAAGTGCCCTGATATAATTCTCAAAGATTCAGGCCTAACTCTCCCATTTCATGAGTGGATCACCTAGTTGCATGAGAAAGGCAGATGGCACTGTTACTGACTGACTTATATTCATTACACCATTGTGTAACACCAAGTGGGCCCCTAGCTTTAGGAGGAGCCTACCAATACAGTACTGTTGATCTATATGTGGTAACAAGGAAAACCAGCAGGTGGTGCTGTGACTGTACAGCACTGATGTTTTATCATAGACATTTTCACCTGATCAGTTTTTGAGACTTGTAGCTGGCACTTGGGCAGTCAAAAGGCACCGAGAAGGATGAGGAGAAGCTGCTGTATACTGGATAACAGTAATGAATTTGTGTGTTTACTTTAACGTGGATCCCAACTGCATGTTAGATTTACTGGAAATATGTATAGCTAGTTCTTTTATGTAGAATATACCGCTGTGACTAACTTTATTGCCACTGGATTTTTTTCCCTTTATTTAAAACACACTGGCAACCGCAGTGGTCTCCTTTAATCCTTGATAATCACGAGCACTTCAGCCACGTAATGCCTCTGCTGGTTAGCGTGCTGGTTTCCTTTACTTCTTGGCTATCACTGCATTTCTGGCACACTGGGAAGCTTGCACGTTCCCTTACATAAAGTTCAATACGCGCCTCAAGGCCGTGGCTATGCCTTCTGGCACACGTGTCAGCTCCTGCTCTGCACGTACATGTCACACGGTCTTGAGACAAACAAGCTGAATGCAATGTGATGCCTGTGAAGAAACATACAGGCCACAAATTTTGCTGGAAGCGCTGGGGCTTGCGATCTCACTAATAAAATTGGGAAGATTTAATTAAGTCTTTATCCATTCAAACCACTTCCAAAGCAAATCCTATACCAGTGTACTGCCAACATTTACTGTCCAATAAAGAGGCTTGATCAGATGCTGAAGTAACTACTTCATCAAGGTGACACGGTTATTCTCTGTCAGACTCCATGTACATCTCTGTGGGATGCCTGGAACATCCATCCTCATCTCCAGAAAAAGTGTTATAATCATAACACTACATCAATAAGTCTTCTTTAAGATTTAATGCAGATGAACAACCTGTGTCAGTCATTTCAGGCACCTTCACAATAATCCAACTGCCACAGAACCCCCAATGACCTCACCACCCAGAACACCCACATCATTGTGACATGTACAACCTTCTACCCCATATTCTACTATGGATGGAGCACGTACAATGATCTACCCCATTACCCACAATAGGTGGAAACTCCACATTATAATAGGTGGCCATTGTCAAATTTTACAATGGCTGGTATGTCCCATGTCGCAAAGATGCAATCAAGTTCTTCAATTACTTGTTCATGAGTTGTGGATGAGATATCTTCAACCAAAGGAAAACGTGAGTATTCATCTACAATGACCATTAGACGATGTCCATTTTCAGGAATACCAAAAAAATCAATGGCTATTCTCTTCCATGCATGTCTACAGAGTTCTGACATGTTTAAAATATGTTAAGTGACATTGGTTGACAGACAAGTGTTTATGTGGCATGCTTTGAGTACCTTCTCAACTTTTTCATCCAAGTATGGAAACAAACCTCTGTCTCGGAGAGCTCTCTTTGTGGCAACAATACCATAATGTCCCTTGTGAGCCACTGCCATCACTTTCTGTAGCAAATTCTCCGGAATCAGGATTCTTGATCATTGCAGTATAATTCCTTCTTGAGTTATAGATAATTCAACTTAGATATTTTTGTACGTTTGATATTCACCATCATTATTGAGAGGTCAAGTGTGTTTGTTCAACTCCAGCAGATCACCAACATGGCTCCTGGCAGTGATAACCTGGGCTAATTATACAGCAGCTGGTTTCTTGACTTTACAATGAAATGAATGTAGGCATCAGCCATCTTGGATTGATTACCGTGACCTTGCATAGGCACTCTCGAAAAGTAGTCAACAGTATTCTATGCTGAACAATGCACAATTGTGTAATCGTACACTTGTAATCGTAGTCCCCATCGTTCAATGCGAGGAGGCCCCTCGGCTCTTTGATTACCAAAGATGGCCAGAAAAGCTTGATGATCAGTGTAGGAAGTTGGCTCTGTATATACTATTTCAAAGTAAGAAATAGCATGCACAGAGTCCAAGGGTTCCCCTTAGAGGTAAGATAGTGGCAAAAAGAGATAATTCTAATGCTCTATTTTGTGGTAGTGTGGTCGAGCAGTAGGCTTATCAGAGGGTAGTGTTAAGCATTTGTTGTACACACACAGGCAATAAATGAGGAACACACAGTCAAAGACAAATTCCAGGACAATAGGTTTTTATATAGAAAAATATAATTTCTTAGTTTATTTTAAGAACCACAGGTTCAAGATTTACAAACAATACTTTAAATGAAAGGTATTTCACTCAGGTATTTTAGGAACTTTGAATCATCACAATAGATGTACAGTTTTGGCAAGAATGGCAATAAGCTATTTTAAAAATGGACACTGCAAAAATCAACAGTTCCTGGGGGAGGTAAGTATTTGTTAGGTCCACAGGTAAGTAAAGCACTTACAGGGGTCAAAGTTGGGTCCAAGGTAGCCCACCGTTGGGGGTTCAGGGCAAGCCCAAAGTTACCACACATAGACATTTTCACCTGATCAGTTTTTGAGACTTGTAGCTGGCACTTGGGCAGTCAAAAGGCACCGAGAAGGATGAGGAGAAGCTGCTGTATACTGGATAACAGTAATGAATTTGTGTGTTTACTTTAACGTTGATCCCAACTGCATGTTAGATTTACTGGAAATATGTATAGCTAGTTCTTTTATGTAGAATATACCGCTGTGACTAACTTTATTGCCACTGGATTTTTTTCCCTTTATTTAAAACGCACTGGCAAACGCAGTGGTCTCCTTTAATCCTTGATAATCACAAGCACTTCAGCCACGTAATAGCTCTGCTGATTAGCGTGCTGGTTTCCTTTACTTCTTGGCTATCACTGCATTTCTGTCACACTGGGAAGCTTGCACGTTCCCCTACATAAAGTTCAATACACGCCTCAAGGCCGTGGCTATGCCTTCTGGCACACGTGTCAGCTCCTGCTCTGCACGTACATGTCACACGGTCTTGAGACAAACAAGCTGAATGCAATGTGATGCCTGTGAAGAAACATACAGGCCACAGATTTTGCTGGAAGTGCTGGGGCTTCCGATCTCACTAATCAAATTGGGAAGATTTAATTAAGTCTTTATCGATTCAAACTACTTCCCAAGTAAATCCTATACCAGTGTACTGCCAACATTTACTGTCCAATAAAGAGGCTTGATCAAATGCTGAAGTAACTACTTCATCAAGGTGACACGGTTATTCTCTGTCGGACTCCATGTACATCTCTGTGGG
Source organism: Pleurodeles waltl (assembly GCF_031143425.1). NCBI lineage: Eukaryota > Metazoa > Chordata > Amphibia > Caudata > Salamandridae > Pleurodeles > Pleurodeles waltl. The sequence continues at coordinate 1,276,008,858 of NC_090446.1, read as the reverse complement.
ATGCCTGGAACATCCATCCTCATCTCCAGAAAAAGTGTTATAATCATAACACTACATCAATAAGTCTTCTTTAAGATTTAATGCAGATGAACAACCTGTGTCAGTCATTTCAGGCACCTTCACAATAATCCAACTGCCACAGAACCCCCAATGACCTCACCACCCAGAACACCCACATCATTGTGACATGTACAACCTTCTACCCCATATTCTACTATGGATGGAGCACGTACAATGATCTACCCCATTACCCACAATAGGTGGAAACTCCACATTATAATAGGTGGCCATTGTCAAATTTTACAATGGCTGGTATGTCCCATGTCGCAAAGATGCGATCAAGTTCTTCAATTACTTGTTCATGAGTTGTGGATGAGATATCTTCAACCAAAGGAAAACGTGAGTATTCATCTACAATGACCATTAGACGATGTCCATTTTCAGGAATACCAAAAAAATCATTGCCTATTCTCTTCCATGCATGTCTACAGAGTTCTGACATGTTTAAAATATGTTAAGTGACATTGGTTGACAGACAAGTGTTTATGTGGCATGCTTTGAGTACCTTCTCAACTTTTTCATCCAAGTATGGAAACAAACCTCTGTCTCGGAGAGCTCTCTTTGTGGCAACAATACCATAATGTCCCTTGTGAGCCACTGCCATCACTTTCTGTAGCAAATTCTCCGGAATCAGGATTCTTGATCATTGCAGTGTAATTCCTTCTTGAGTTATAGATAATTCAACTTAGATATTTTTGTACGTTTGATATTCACCATCATTATTGAGAGGTCAAGTGTGTTTGTTCAACTCCAGCAGATCACTAACATGGCTCATGGCAGTGATAACCTGGGCTAATTATACAGCAGCTGGTTTCTTGACTTTACAATGAAATGAATGTAGGCCTCAGCCATCTTGGATTGATTACCGTGACCTTGCATAGGCACTCTCGAGAAGTAGTCAACAGTATTCTATGCTGAACAATGCACAATTGTATAATCGTACACTTGTAATCGTAGTCCCCATCGTTCAATGCGAGGAGGCCCCTCGGCTCTTTGATTACCAAAGATGGCCAGAAAAGCTTGATGATCAGTGTAGGAAGTTGGCTCTGTATATACTATTTCAAAGTAAGAAATAGCATGCACAGAGTCCAAGGGTTCCCCTTAGAGGTAAGATAGTGGCAAAAAGAGATAATTCTAATGCTCTATTTTGTGGTAGTGTGGTCGAGCAGTAGGCTTATCAGAGGGTAGTGTTAAGCATTTGTTGTACACACACAGGCAATAAATGAGGAACACACAGTCAAAGACAAATTCCAGGACAATAGGTTTTTATATAGAAAAATATAATTTCTTAGTTTATTTTAAGAACCACAGGTTCAAGATTTACAAACAATACTTTAAATGAAAGGTATTTCACTCAGGTATTTTAGGAACTTTGAATCATCACAATAGATGTACAGTTTTGGCAAGAATGGCAATAAGCTATTTTAAAAATGGACACTGCAAAAATCAACAGTTCCTGGGGGAGGTAAGTATTTGTTAGGTCCACAGGTAAGTAAAGCACTTACAGGGGTCAAAGTTGGGTCCAAGGTAGCCCACCGTTGGGGGTTCAGGGCAAGCCCAAAGTTACCACACATAGACATTTTCACCTGATCAGTTTTTGAGACTTGTAGCTGGCACTTGGGCAGTCAAAAGGCACCGAGAAGGATGAGGAGAAGCTGCTGTATACTGGATAACAGTAATGAATTTGTGTGTTTACTTTAACGTTGATCCCAACTGCATGTTAGATTTACTGGAAATATGTATAGCTAGTTCTTTTATGTAGAATATACCGCTGTGACTAACTTTATTGCCACTGGATTTTTTTCCCTTTATTTAAAACGCACTGGCAAACGCAGTGGTCTCCTTTAATCCTTGATAATCACAAGCACTTCAGCCACGTAATAGCTCTGCTGATTAGCGTGCTGGTTTCCTTTACTTCTTGGCTATCACTGCATTTCTGTCACACTGGGAAGCTTGCACGTTCCCTTACATAAAGTTCAATACACGCCTCAAGGCCGTGGCTATGCCTTCTGGCACACGTGTCAGCTCCTGCTCTGCACGTACATGTCACACGGTCTTGAGACAAACAAGCTGAATGCAATGTGATGCCTGTGAAGAAACATACAGGCCACAGATTTTGCTGGAAGTGCTGGGGCTTCCGATCTCACTAATCAAATTGGGAAGATTTAATTAAGTCTTTATCGATTCAAACTACTTCCCAAGTAAATCCTATACCAGTGTACTGCCAACATTTACTGTCCAATAAAGAGGCTTGATCAAATGCTGAAGTAACTACTTCATCAAGGTGACACGGTTATTCTCTGTCGGACTCCATGTACATCTCTGTGGGATGCCTGGAACATCCATCCTCATCTCCAGAAAAAGTGTTATAATCATAACACTACATCAATAAGTCTTCTTTAAGATTTAATGCAGATGAACAACCTGTGTCAGTCATTTCAGGCACCTTCACAATAATCCAACTGCCACAGAACCCCCAATGACCTCACCACCCAGAACACCCACATCATTGTGACATGTACAACCTTCTACCCCATATTCTACTATGGATGGAGCACGTACAATGATCTACCCCATTACCCACAATAGGTGGAAACTCCACATTATAATAGGTGGCCATTGTCAAATTTTACAATGGCTGGTATGTCCCATGTCGCAAAGATGCGATCAAGTTCTTCAATTACTTGTTCATGAGTTGTGGATGAGATATCTTCAACCAAAGGAAAACGTGAGTATTCATCTACAATGACCATTAGACGATGTCCATTTTCAGGAATACCAAAAAAATCATTGCCTATTCTCTTCCATGCATGTCTACAGAGTTCTGACATGTTCAAAATATGTTAAGTGACATTGGTTGACAGACAAGTGTTTATGTGGCATGCTTTGAGTACCTTCTCAACTTTTTCATCCAAGTATGGAAACAAACCTCTGTCTCGGAGAGCTCTCTTTGTGGCAACAATACCATAATGTCCCTTGTGAGCCACTGCCATCACTTTCTGTAGCAAATTCTCCGGAATCAGGATTCTTGATCATTGCAGTGTAATTCCTTCTTGAGTTATAGATAATTCAACTTAGATATTTTTGTACGTTTGATATTCACCATCATTATTGAGAGGTCAAGTGTGTTTGTTCAACTCCAGCAGATCACTAACATGGCTCATGGCAGTGATAACCTGGGCTAATTATACAGCAGCTGGTTTCTTGACTTTACAATGAAATGAATGTAGGCCTCAGCCATCTTGGATTGATTACCGTGACCTTGCATAGGCACTCTCGAGAAGTAGTCAAAAGTATTCTATGCTGAACAATGCACAATTGTATAATCGTACACTTGTAATCGTAGTCCCCATCGTTCAATGCGAGGATGCCCCTCGGCTCTTTGATTACCAAAGATGGCCAGAAAAGCTTGATGATCAGTGTAGGAAGTTGGCTCTGTATATACTATTTCAAAGTAAGAAATAGTATGCACAGAGTCCAAGGGTTCCCCTTAGAGGTAAGATAGTGGCAAAAAGAGATAATTCTAATGCTCTATTTTGTGGTAGTGTGGTCGAGCAGTAGGCTTATCAGAGGGTAGTGTTAAGCATTTGTTGTACACACACAGGCAATAAATGAGGAACACACACTCAAAGACAAATTCCAGGCCAATAGGTTTTTATATAGAAAAATATATTTTCTTAGTTTATTTTAAGAACCACAGGTTCAAGATTTACAAACAATACTTTAAATGAAAGGTATTTCACTCAGGTATCTTAGGAACTTTGAATCATCACAATAGATGTACAGTTTTGGCAAGAATGGCAATAAGCTATTTTAAAAATGGACACTGCAAAAAATCAACAGTTGCTGGGGGAGGTAAGTATTTGTTAGGTCCACAGGTAAGTAAAGCACTTACAGGGTTCAAAGTTGGGTCCAAGGTAGCCCACCGTTGGGGGTTCAGGGCAACCCCAAAGTTACCACACCAGCAGCTCAGGGCCGGTCAGGTGCAGAGGTCAAAGGGGTGCCCAAAACGCATAGGCTTCAATGGAGAAGGGGTTGCCCCGGTTCCAGTCTGCCAGCAGGTAAGTACCCGCGTCTTCGGAGGGCAGACCAGGGGGGTTTTGTAGGGCACCGGGGGGGACACAAGTCAGAACAAAAAGTACACCCTCAGCAGCACGGGGCGGCCGGATGCAGAGTGCAAACAGGTGTCGGGTTTGCAATAGGTTTCAATAGGAGACCCAGGGGTCTCTTCAGCGAAGCAGGCAGGCAAGGGGGGGGGCTCCTCGGGGTAGCCACCACCAGGGCAAGGTAGAGGCCTACCTGGGGGTCGCTTCTGCACTGGAGGTCGGATCCTTCAGGTCCTGGGGGCTGCGGGTGCAGTGTCTTTACCAGGCGTTGGGTTCTTAGAAGCAGGCAGTCGCGGTCAGGGGGAGCCTCTGGATTCCCTCTGCAGGCGTCGCTGGGGGATCTCAGGGGGGTCAACTCTGGCTACTCACAGGGTCGCAGTCGCCGGGGAGTCCTCCCTGTAATGTTGGTTCTCCGCAGGTCGAGCCGGGGGCGTCGGGTGCAGAGTGGAAAGTCTCACGCTTCCGGCGGGAAACGTGCAGTCCTTTAAAGTTTGTTTCTTTGTTGCAAAGTTGTTTCTTCTTTGTAGCAGAGCCGCTGTCCTCGGGAGTTCTTGGTCCTTTTAGATGCAGGGTAGTTCTCTGAGGCTTCAGAGGTCACTGGACCCTGGGGGATGCGTCTCTGTTGCAGTTTTTCTTGAAGTGGGAGACAGGCCGGTAGGGCTAGAGCCAAAGCAGTTGGTGTCTCTGTCTTCTCTGCAGGGATTTCAGGTCAGCAGTCCTTCTTCATCTTCAGGTTGCAGGAATATATCTTGCTAGGTTCTGGAAGCCCCTAAATACTCAATTTAGGGGTGTGTTTAGGTCTGGGGGTTAGTAGCCAATGACTACTAGCCCTGAGGGTGGCTACACCCTCTTTGTGCCTCCTCCCTGAGGGGAAAGGGGCACATCCCTAATCCTATTGGGGGAATCCTCCATCTGCAAGATGGAGGATTTCTAAAAGTCAGAGTCACCTCAGCTCAGGACACCTTAGGGGCTGTCCTGACTGGCCAGTGACTCCTCCTTGTTTTTCTCATTATCTCCTCCGGCCTTGCCGCCAAACGTGGGGCCGTGGCCGGAGGGGGCGGGCATCTCCACTAGCTGGAGTGCCCTGGGGTGCTGTAACAAAGGGGGTGAGCCTTTGAGGCTCACCGCCAGGTGTTACAGTTCCTGCAGGGGGAGGTGAGAAGCACCTCCACCCAGTACAGGCTTTGTTACTAGCCACAGAGTGACAAAGGCACTCTCCCCATGTGGCCAGCAACATATCTGGTGTGTGGCAGGCTGGCAAAACAAGTCAGCCCACACTGGAAGTCGGGTACGTTTTCAGGGGGCACCTCTAAGATGCCCTCTGGGGTGTATTTCACAATAAAATGTACACTGGCATCAGTGTGCATTTATTGTGCTGAGAAGTTTGATACCAAACTTCCCAGTTTTCAGTGTTGCCATTATGGTGCTGGGGAGTTCGTGTTTGACAGACTCCCAGACCATATACTCTTATGGCTACCCTGCACTTACAATGTCTAAGGTTTTGTTTAGACACTGTAGGGGCATATTGCTCATGCACCTATGCCCTCACCTATGGTATAGTGCACCCTGTCTTAGGGCTGTAAGGCCTGCTAGAGGGGTGACTTATCTATGCCAAAGGCAGTGTGAGGTTGGCATGGCACCCTGAGGGGAGTGCCATGTCGATTTAGTCATTTTCTCCCCACCAGCACACACAAGCTGGCAAGCAGTGTGTCTGTGCTGAGTGAGGGGTCCCCAGGGTGGCATAAGACATGCTGCAGCCCTTAGAGACCTTCCCTGGCATCAGGGCCCTTGGTACCAGGGGTACCAGTCACAAGGGACTTACCTGGATGCCAGGGTGTGCCAATTGTGGAAACAAAGGTACAGTTTTAGGGAAAGAACACTGGTGCTGGGGCCTGGTTAGCAGGCCTCAGCACACTTTCAAATCATAACTTGGCATCAGCAAAGGCAAAAAGTCAGGGGGTAACCATGCCAAGGAGGCATTTCCTTACACAACCCCTCCCCCCCCAAACGAAAGAGGATGAGACTAACCTTTCCCAAGAGAGTCTTCATTTTCTAAGTGGAAGAACCTGGAAAGGCCATCTGCATTGGCATGGGCAGTGCCAGGTCTGTGTTCCACTATAAAGTCCATTCCCTGTAGGGAGATGGACCACCTCAACAGTTTTAGATTTTCACCTTTCATTTGCATTAGCCATCTGAGAGGTCTGTGATAAGTTTGAACTACAAAGTGAGTACCAAAGAGGTATGGTCTCAGCTTCTTTAGGGACCAAACCACAGCAAAGGCCTCCCTCTCAATGGCACTCCAACGCTGCTCCCTGGGGAGTAACCTCCTGCTAATGAAAGCAACAGGCTGGTCAAGGTCATCATCATTTGTTTGGGACAAAACTGCCCCTATCCCATGTTCAGAGGCATCAGTCTGCACAATGAACTGCTTGGAGTAATCTGGAGCTTTTAGAACTGGTGCTGTGCACATAGCTTGTTTCAGGGTGTCAAAGGCCTGTTGGCATTCTACAGTCCAGTTTACCTTCTTGGGCATTTTCTTGGAGGTAAGTTCTGTGAGGGGTGTCACTATTGATCCATATCCCTTCACAAACCCCCTGTAGTACCCAGTCAAGCCAAGGAATGCCCTGACTTGAGTCTGGGTTTTTGGAGCTGCCCAGTCCAGAATAGTCTGGATCTTGGGCTAGAGTGGCTGAACTTGGCCTCCACCTACAAGGTGTCCCAAGTAAACCACAGTTCCCTGCCCTATCTGACATTTGGATGCCTTGATAGAGAGGCCTGCTGCTTGCAGGGCCTTCAAAACCTTCTTCAGGTGGACCAGGTGATCCTGCCAGCTGGAGCTAAAGACAGCAATATCTATCGTCAAGATAAGCTGCACTAAAGGACTCCAAGCCAGCAAGGACTTGATTCACCAACCTTTGGAAGGTGGCAGGGGCATTCTTTAAACCAAAGGGCATAACAGTAAACTGATAGTGTGCATCAGGTGTGGAGAATGCTGTCTTTTCTTTTGCTCCTGGTGCCATTTTGATTTGCCAGTACCCTGCTGTCAAGTCAAAGGTACTTAAGTATCTGGCAGCACCTAGTTTGTAAGTCAATTCATCTGCCCTTGGAATGGGGTGAGCATCTGTCTTGGGGACAGAATTAAGTCCTCTGTAGTCCACACAAAACCTCATCTCTCTCTTTCCATCTTTGGTGTGAGGTTTGGGGACTAAGACCACTGGGCTAGCCCAGGGGCTGTCGGAGTGCTCAATGACTCCCAATTCTAGCATCTTGTGGACTTCCACTCTGATGCTTTCCTTAACTTGGTCAGACTGTCTGACAGAGAGGGTGTCTGAATAGATCACTCCATCTACTGAGCCATCTTTAGGGTCTGTGGAGAGGAGATCAGGGAGAGGTTCACTCTCAGCTTCCTGGTCCTCATCTGTTACCATCAACAGATTCACATCTGCCCTGTCATGAAAGAGTTTGAGGCGGTTCACATGGATCACCCTTTTGGGGGTCCTGCTAGTGCTTAGGTCTACCAGGTAGGTGACCTGACTCTTTCTTTCTAGCACTGGGTAAGGGCCACTCCACCTGTCCTGAAGTACCCAGGGAGCCACAGGCTCCAGAACCCAGACTTTCTGCCCTGGCTGAAACTCAACCATAGCAGCCTTTTGGTCATACTACATCTTCTGGAGTTGTTGGCTGGCCTCAAGGTTTTTGCTTGCCTTTTCCATGTACTCTGCCATCCTGAAACGTAGGCCTAGTACATAGTCCACTATGTCTTGTTTAGGCTCAAGAAGAGGCTTCTCCCAGCCTTCTTTTATAAGAGCTAATGGTCCCCTGACAGGATGGCCAAACAGAAGTTCAAAGGGGGAAAACCCCACTCCCTTCTGAGGCACCTCTCTGTAGGCGAAAAGCAGACATGGCAAGAGGACATCCCATCTCCTTCTGAGCTTTTCAGGGAGCCCCATGATCATGCCTTTCAATGTCTTGTTAAATCTTTCTACAAGGCCATTGGTTTGTGGATGGTATGGTGTGGTGGATTTGTAAGTCACCCCACACTCATTCCACATATGTTTCAGGTATGCTGACATGAAGTTGGTACCCCTGTCAAACACCACCTCCTTAGGAAATCCCACTCTGGTAAAGATACCAATGAGTGCTTTAGCTACTGCAGGGGCAGTAGTGGACCTAAGGGGAATTGCTTCATGGTATCTAGTAGCATGATCCACTACTACTAGTATGAATTGGTTCCCTGAGGCTGTGGGAAGTTCAAGTGGACCCACTATGTCCACACCCACTCTTTCAAAGGGGACCCCCACCACTGGAAGTGGAATGAGGGGGGCCTTTGTGTGTCCACCTGTCTTACCACTGGCTTGACAGGTGGCACAGGAGACACAAAACTCCTTTACCTTCTGGGACATGTTGGGCCAATAGAAATGGTTAACTAACCTTTCCCAAGTCTTGGTTTGTCCCAAATGCCCAGCAAGTGGAATATCATGAGCTAAGGTCAGAATGAACTTCCTAAACTCCTGAGGCACTACCACTCTCCTCGTTGCACCAGGTTTGGGATCTCTTGCCTCAGTGTAGAGGAGTCCATCTTCCCAATAGACTCTATGTGTTCCAGTGATTTTTCCTTTGGTCTCTTCAGCAGCTTGCTGCCTAAGGCCTTCAAGAGAGGGACAGGTTTCCTGTCCCTTACACAACTGTTCCCTTATTGGGTCCCCCTGGGACTAGGAGCTCAACCTGATAAGGTTCCAACTCCATCGGCTCAGTTCCCTCAGAGGGCAGAACTTCTTCCTGGGAAGAGAGGTTCTTTTTCTTTTGTTGTGTTGAAGCTGGTTCCCCAGTCTTCTTTCCTTTCCTCTTGGAGGGTTGGACCATTATTCCAGGCTCCAACACCACTTTTCACCCTGAGCCTTGCACTGTGCCCTTGTCTTGACACACCAGTTCAGGGATACCCAGCATGGCTGCATGAGTTTTGAGTTCTACCTCAGCCCATGCTGAGGACTCCAGGTCATTTCCAAGCAAACAGTCTACAGGGATATTTGAGGAGACCACCACCTGTTTCAGGCCATTGACCCCTCCCCACTCTAAAGTTACCATAGCCATGGGATGTACTTTAGTCTGTTTGTCAGCGTTGGTGACTGGATAAGTTTGTCCAGCCAGGTACTGACCAGGGGAAACCAGTTTCTCTGTCACCATGGTGACACTGGCACATGTATCCCTCAGGCCTTCTACACTAGTCCCATTAATTAAGAGCTGCTGCCTGTATTTTTGCATGTTAGGGGGCCAGGCAGCCAGTGTGGCTAAGTCCATCCCACCCTCAGAGACTAATGTAGCTTCAGTGTGAACCCTGATTTGCTCTGGGCACACTGTTGATCCCACCTGGAGACTGGCTATTCCAGTGCTAGCTGGAGTAGAGTTTGAAGTGGAACCTTTCTTGGGACAGGCCTTGTCTCCAGTTTGGTGTCCCTGCTGATTACAGCTACGACACCAGGCCTTTTTGGGATCAAAGTTTTTACCCTTGTACCCAAAATTGGATTGTGAAGAGGCTTTGGACCCTCCCTCCTGAGCAGGTTTTTGGGGCCCTGTAGAAGACTCTTTACTTTTTCCCTTGGATGTCTCAACACTCTTCCCCTGGGGAGTCTTTGTGACCCCTTTCTTTTGGTCACCCCCTGTGGAAGTCTTGGTCACCCTAGTCTTGACCCAATGGTCCGCCTTCTTTCCCAATTCTTGGGGAGAAATTGGTCCTAGATCTACCAGATGCTGATGCAGTTTATCATTGAAACAAATACTTAACAGGTGTTCTTTCACAAATAAATTGTACAGCCCATCATAATCATTTACACCACTGCCCAGTGTTTTGACTGAGAAGTCAACATAATCAACCCAGGTCTGGCTCGAGGATTTTTGACCCCCCCTGAACCTAATCCTGTACTCCTCAATTGAGAATCCAAAGCCCTCAATCAGGGTAGCCTTCATGAGGTCATAGGATTCTGCATTTTTCCAGAGAGTGTGAGGAGTCTATCCCTACACTTTCCAGTGAACATTTCCCAAAGGAGAGCACCCCAGTGAGATCTGTTTACTTTTCTGGTTGCACAAGCCCTCTCAAAAGATGTGAACCATTTGGTGATGTCATCACCATCTTCATATTTAGTTACAAGCGAAGCGCGTCAAGAGGTGTGTCCAGGGGCAGGAGCCCTTTAGAATTCTACAGCGCTCCCGCCGTCGCGGGAAGCGCGTCAAGAGGTGTGTCCAGGGGCAGGAGCCCTTTAAAATTCTACAGCGCTCCCGCCGTCGCGGGAAGCGCTTCAAGAGGTGTGTCCAGGGGCAGGAGCCCTTTAAAATTCTACAGCTCTCCCGCCGCGCGGGACGCAGCAAACCACCCCAAGTAATCCATGGTATACTATCAAATGCAGGGAGAGGAGAAGAGTACTGATAGAGGCTCTAAAGCAAAAAAATCAACTAGCTGTACAACAGGCAAGGGCCTGCTACAAGAAAATACTGGCAACTGCCCAAAGTAACTGGGAGGATCAAAAATGGCAAGACCTGCTGGAAGCAGCAAAAAGTAATGACGCTGGGATCTTCTGGAAAATAGTTACCCACGGCAGCAAAGTGGGGATATTTAATAAAGATCATCATATAGATCCCAAAACATGGGTTAATCATTTTACATACCTTTACTCTGATCCCCCCAGTCTTGATTTCTATCCCTCCAAGCATAAAACCCTAGCTACTTGGGGTATCTTACCCGAGTTACAATTTAGTCTGGAGGAGACGGTGAATGCCATCAAAGCAATCAAGCCAGGAAAAGCCCCCGGTTTGGATAAGATCCCGGGATATATGTTTAAACATAGTATAGAAATTTGGACACCTTATATAAATCTTTTAAGTAACGCTATAGCAAGGGGAGGTCTAGTGCCTGAGACATAGAAAGGGACAGAAATAATTCCAGTCTACAAAAAAGGATCCAGGGAAGATCCTGGGAACTATAGACCAATCAGCCTCATAGATGTTATGCAAAAAATTTATGCTAGACAATTGCTGAATAGAATTAGGAGCTGGATAGAAGAAAACAGCATATTGACTATATACCAAGCAGGCTTTAGACAGCAGACGAGTACGGTCGATCAGGCCTTTAGGCTATTGACAATAATGTGGAAATATACTAGACTAAGGAAGGGTCACCTCTATATCGCGTTTGTGGATCTGCGTGCGGCCTTTGATCTGGTGCCAAGAGACTCCTTATGGGGAGCACTAGGGAAACAGGGCATCCCGGGGAACCTCCTGTGCCAACTAGAGAGGTTACATGAAAATACATTTGCAAAGGTTCGGTGGGGTCCAAAGGGAGAGTTGACAGACCCAATACCTATCAAGAAGGGGGTGAGACAGGGTTGTGTGCTTGCCCCAACCCTTTTCTCATTATATGTTAATGACCTGGTTAAACATTTGAAACAAAGTAACCATGGCTCGCCAAGATTGAACGGTGATCCAGTTCCTGCCCTCCTTTTTGCAGATGATACCATCTTATTATCACAAACTCCCATGGGCTTGCAAACCCTATTAGATAAATTTAGTGAGTACTGCAGTATGAAGGGACTAGAGATAAACACAATTAAGACCAAATACCTGACTGTTAACCCCCATAAAGCACTCAAGAGAAACATTAGGATTAGAGGGCAGTCATTGGAACGAGTCAAAAACTTAAACTATCTAGGGATACTGCTTGATGCCAAGTTGTCATGGGCACCGCACGTCTATAAAGCTGCTATCTCCTTAGTTCATAGTTCCATGGCGATTAGTAAAACTATAAATGTTCTAGATCTAGCATTGTTTCACCAGTATTTGAGATCTATAGGTGCAAAGCACAGGCTGCTGCTTTATATGGAGCTGAACTCTCGGGATTTACAAATCTAACACCACTGGTTACCCAGGAAAATAATTTTATGAGGGGGGTACTGGGTCTCCCTCTATCTACTCCACTGATTCCTCTTACCTATGATATTAATATGAAAAAAATAGGTAAATTGGCAGCCCTGAGGCCCTTGCTTTACTGGTGTAGACTATGGACAACTCCTGAATTGATCCAATATAGGCAAGCACTAATCGAGATTATGGTCTTGGATAAGGCTATCTCCCTTCCATGGCTCCACTATATAAGGCAATGCTTTTACAATCTAGGGCTGAAATCCTATTGGGAAGAACCGCATACACTCACAATACAATCAAAGATTCGACTAAAACAAGTATTTTGGGACTCCACTCTAAACAGCCCTCTCTACAGCAAGGACTTAGGTAGACTAACCTTAAGTTTCCTGGATATCAAACCATTACCGAGAGCTGAGGAATGGATAGATACTGTCCATCCTAGGCGAGCAAAAGTTTTATTTATGAAGTTCCGATATGGGACTCTCCAGGTTAGGGCTTTTACTTCTAAATGGGGCCCCTCGAATGGGAGAAGACATGAGGTGACTTGTGGGCTGTGTAATATGGAGACCTCTGAAACGACGGATCATGTACTTTTGAACTGCAAAGCTTATGATAAACCAAGGAGGAAATGGATTCGACCTATTTGCAGGAACGTTGGAATCAGGAATTATAATGAAGCAGCTAGATTCTTGAGATCTAGTACTATGCCATATGTTGTTTTTGGTTTAAGCCGGTTTTTACTAGCAATCTCATTTATCAGAGACAAGGCTGGCCTGAGGCTCTAGGCGCTTCAACTCAGACTAAACCCCCACAGTTAATCCACGGTCCTCAAAATGATAAATGGGAGCCATCTTCTGTAATCCAATGGACTCTGGTTATACATTCAGCTAAGGATGTATTTAGCCCAGGGGATATTGGTAATGCTTGGGAAGAACATGAATTATAAAATTATTTTGCCCCTTAGCACAAGGTCTGTAGTTATCAGGAGGATTTTTAAGTTTTTTTTAGAATTGTCATCAGACACTTATGGAACTAGCTTGTAGATCTAGTTACTTATTTTTTTTTTTACTTAATTGATCAAATAATCCTCCCTTAGTTAAGCAAATAAGTGCCTGATGGCCGGGAGGCAAATTTTTAAATCTTTAAATTTTTAATTTTTAATTTTAATGGTTTATAAAAATGTAATATTGTAATTGATTGTTATTTATTGCTTCTAAGACTAACATTTGGCCAGTATCTAGACAGTCTGATTTTAGTATTTAAGTGAATATTAATTGTTGCTGGAATAATGTGCTTTTTGTAATGCTTGATTGTATTTTCCTTTTATGGCTTTTAGCCGAATAAAGGCGTGTGATGATGATGATGATGAGTTACAATCCCTTTAGGGATTTTCAACATGTCAGGAGAATCTCTGACCCTATTTATGTTGCTGCCACCATTGATGGGACCTAAGCCCATCTCTTGTCTTTCCCTTTCTATGGCTAGGATCTGTCTTTCCAAAGCCAATCGTTTGGCCAACCTGGCTAGCAGGAGGTCATCTTCATTGAGGCTGCCCTCAATGCTTCCAGAGCTGTTGGACTCTCCTGTGAGAGAAGCAACATCTCTGACTATCACTTGTGGAGACAGGGTTTGAGAAACCCTGGGCTCCCTATCTAGGACTGGAGGTGGGAAATCCTCCACATGACTAGCTTCGCCCTCTGTGAAGATCTCATCAGAGGGTTGTTTTTAGCAAACTCTGCCAAAAGCTCCTGGAGCTGTACTTTGGTAGGGTTTGAACCAGTCTTTATCTTTTTGATTTTGAACAGAGACACTAACTCTGACATCCTAAGATGCAGGTAAGGGGTGAGGTTGAGTTCCATCACTATCTCTTCTGCAGCAGACATTATGGCCCTCATTACAACATTGGCGGTAAAAGCCGCTTACCGCCGTGCAGAAGACCGCCAAAACACCGCCGCAGCCGCGGAATTCCGCTACAGCTATTATGACCCACATCTCAGAATCCGCCGAAATACAGACACCCACACAACTCCGCCACACCAAAGGTCAGTGTTAAACTGGTGAAAACAAAACCTCCACCGCCACGCCAACAGAAATACGCCCACACTATCACAACACACGAATCCACGCGGCGGTCTTTCAACCGCGGTATTCCATTGGCGGTACACACCGCCGCGCTCAAAATACACACACATCTCCAAAACACCGCCACATTGGACATTTCGAAATACACACACCTGATACACATACAAACACCACTCCCACACACCCAACACAATATAAAACACACACCCACAAACCCCTACGACCAAAAGTACAGAAAGAAGACCAGATAGACAGAGAGCACAGCAACTGAGAACCCCACAACACAGAGGCACACAACACCATCACCCATACAACATTACACGCACAAAACACCACACACCACTACACATCAACACACACATCAACACTTACACCACCCCACACATCACCTACACCACCCCATGTCACGCCAAAGACATCCCCGGTTTACCGAGGAGGAGCTCAGGGTCATGGCGGAGGAAATCCTACGGGTAGAGCCACAGCTATTTGGCTCACAGGTGCAGCACACATCCATAGCCAGGAAGATGGAGCTATGGCAAAGAATCGTCGACAGGGTCAACGCTGTGGGACAACATCCAAGAAATTGGAAGGACATCAGGAAGAGGTGGAACGGCCCACGGGGGAAGGTGCGTTCAGTGTTCTCCAGGCACAACATCGCGGTACAGCGGACTGGCGGCGGACTCCCACCTCCTCCCCCACAACTAACAACATGGGAGGAGCAAGTCTTGACCATCATGCATCCAGAGGGCCTCGGAGGAGTCGGTGGAGGAATGGACAGTGGTAAGTCAAATCTCAACTATCATATCCCCCACCCTACCTGCATGCTATCACACACCCCCACCCTCACTCCCTCCCCTAACACTCACACTCCTCACTAATGTCCTAATAACACAATCCACTCATCCCAACACCAAGCCCTGCATGACACAACTAAGCATGGTCACCCCTCACCAAAGCATGCTCACTGCACATACCCAGAACAATCCCCTAACCATCATCCCACAAACCCACACACAGGAATGCTTGCACTGGGGTACACAAACACCCAGCCATTGCACACCATTACACACACACATGCAATAATCAAGCTCTTATATCCCTGCAGGACCACTAAGGAACGTCACCACACCGGAGGGTCCAGACAACTCCACTCCACCCACAGAAGAGGCCCACAGTGACGACAGCAGCTCTGCCCTACTGGATCCTGATGACCAGCCCGGACCATCGTGGGCCTCGGGACAGTCGGTTCCCCTTGCACAGGCACAGCCCAACACTGACTTTCCACCCTCTGGTAACACCAGCACAGCACCCACCCAGCGGGCCCATACCTCCGTCCCCAGGACATGTCAATCAGCGGTGTGTCCACCACTACAGGGAACCCAGGATAACCCACCACCCCAACAACAACAGGGACCTGGGGGCAGTGGTAGTGGGCACACGGTCCAGGGGACAGAGTCACAGGAACACAGGGGAACTGGGAGGGCTGTTGTGCGACAGGGGGCGGACAGGCCAAGGGAACCCACTCTCCACGAGGCCCTCTCCTCCATCATGGGAGCATACCACCACTCCCAGGAGACGATGGCGTCGGTCCTGGACAAGTTTCAGGAGACCCAGCGCCTGCAGGAGGAGCAGTATTTGGGGTTCAGGGAGGAGCTCAGAACCATCAGCTCCGCCCTGGGCACCATCGTAGGGGTGCTGAAGGACATACAAAAGACCATGAGGGACACCGTGGCACTCCAAGGGGCCCCTGACACTAGCCAGGACGATGAACTGCCCACCACCTCTGCCGGCGCTAGTGGACAGGACGCCCCGCCACAGGACCACCACACCAGCACCCCACCCCCTGCAGACGGACAACCACCACGCAAGCGGTCCCTGAGATCCAGGCAAGACCCCCGCCAGGAAATAAGACCACCCTGATTGTCAAACCACTGTCCCACTTTGTTACCCTGTCCATAATGAAACTGCCCCAGCTCCAATTCCTATGCCCATATGGGCAGTGCACCTGTGAGACTAATAGACTGGACTCCGCCATGGACATTCCTCCACCGTCCCCCATCACCATATTACTACCCCCCTCCATATTTGGGCACTTAAATAAACACCCTTGAACCACAAAACAATCTGGAGTCAGTCTGTGATTTGGTAAATATGTATAATCAATGACAGTGTCAAAATGCGTTTCCAATTGTAAAGACAACATACCTATGTCACACATCACAAGTCCTTGAAGTATGCAAGCAGATGACACACGTTGGTAACCATACCTGTGAAACCGTAATGGAAAGGTACAACTCAGTGACCAAATACTGCTATGAAATGACAGACAGGATAGTGGTAGAAGTGTGAAAATGAATGTAATGGTAAAAAGAAAACTGTTCTCACCTGTGTGTCACTGGAAATATTGCTGGATGACTGACTCCCTGTTGTCTATGTCTTCTTCCTCAGCGTCATCCTCATCACTGTCCACAGGCTCCACAGCTGCCACAACACCGTCATCTGGACCATCCTTCTGCTGAAAAGGCACCCGGCGTCGCAAAGCTTGTGAAGCATTGAGCAGGCGATGATAATCTGGCTCACCTTCTTTGGTGAGTAGAATAGGGAACCACCTGTCATATGGAGGCACCTGAACCTGGCCTTCAGGAGGCCGAAGGTGCGTTCGATCACCCTCCCAGTCCGCCTATGGGCCTCATTGTAGCGTTCCTCTGCCCTGGTCCTGGGATTCCTCACTGGGGTCAATAGCCAGGACAGGTTGGGGTAACCAGAGTCCCCTAATAGCCACACACTGTGCCTCTGGAGTTGAACCATCATATAAGGGATGCTGCTATTCCGCAGGATGTAGGCGTCATGCACTGAGCCAGGGAACATTGCATTTACCTGCGAGATGTACTGGTCTGCCAAACAGACCATCTGTACATTCATCGAATAATAACTCTTCCTGTTCCTGTACACCTGTTAACTCCTGTGGGGGGGGACCAAAGCTACATGGGTCCCATCAATAGCACCTATGATGTTGGGGATATGTCCAAGGGCATAGAAGTCACCTTTAACAGTAGCCAAATCCTCCACCTGAGGGAAAACGATGTAGCTCCTTGGCAGGATTGCTGACATCAGGTCGGGCTTCAACTGGGTACATAGTTCCTGGATAGTGGCACGGTCAAACCTGTAGGTGATGATCAAATGTCGCTCCTCCATTGTCAACAGGTCCACCAGCGGTCGGTACAGTGGAGGATTCCGCCATCTTCTCAAATGTCCCAGCTGACGGTGCCTAGGAAGGACAACAGCGACCACAGACTCAACAAAATCCCAGGTATGTACCCACAGATACACAGAACACGACACCAAAGACAAAAATCTTCCTGTATGTGTGTCGAGTGTAGGCCTAGGTATGTGTGACGCAGTAGTCAATGAAGCCATGTGGGCCCCTGAAATGGCGGCTGCCTGACCTCTAAACTGGGACAATGGGATGTGAAGTAACTGCGCTGGCGTTGTACACCGTCGCTGTAGGCGGTCGTAGACCGCAGCGCAATGCTGCATTGGTTAACATTGGACCCTATGGGTCCCAGGAGCCAATGATGAATTGCGCCGGCGGTGATGATACGCACCGCCGCGGACGTGACCGCCATTTTCTATCTGTTCAATCACTCGATACCTGATCTTCGACAGGAGAGGACCTACACTGCAAGTGCTGCTGACCTCGGTCTGGAAGAGACAATGGCTGCTGCGTCTGGGGAAAGGGCCCCTGCCTTCACTGCTCAGGAGTTGGAGAAGCTAGTAGACGGGGTCCTCCCCCAGTACACGCTACTCTACGGTCCTCCAGACCAACAGGTAAGTACCCAGGGAGTACGTTGTATGGGCTATGCCTGTGTGGAGAGGGCTGGTTGTAAGAGGGAAGGGGGCAGAGTTCAGGGAACATGAATGAGTGTGAATGCATGTGCCACATGGCAAGGGTAGGGATGTGGGCCACTCACTTTGACGGCGCAGTTGGTAATGACTTCTCTTCTTCCCCTGTGCATGTCATGTAGGTCAGCGCCCACCAGAAGAAGGACATTTGGCATGCCATCGCCAAGGACGTCCGGACCCTGGGGGTCCACCAGAGATGGGGCACCCACTGCCGTAAAAGATGGGAGGACATTCGCCGCTGGAGCAAGAAGACGGCAGAGGCTCAGCTGGGGATGGCCTCCCAACGTGGGAGGGGTGCCTGTTACACCATGACCCCCCTGATGTTCCGGATCCTGGCGGTGGCCTACCCGGAGTTGGATGGGAGCTTGAGGGCATCACAGCAGACACAAGGGGGTGAGTACACCCTCATTCTGGGGACTTTGCGCGCAGTTGAGGGGTCTGGGTGGGGGAGGAGGGCTGTGGGTTTCCCTAGGCCAGGGCGACTTCCGTAGGCTAGGCCCCTCCGTAATGCATGCCATGTTCCACTCCACCCCACCTCAGTAGAGTGCCAAGTACAGGAATACATGCCCCTGTGGCATCCATGTGTGAAGATGTCCACCATAGCGATGTAGGCCAGATCCCAGGAATTGCAGCTGTAGAGGCCTAGAGCACGGCGTAGTGCAGGGGGCTGCTGTGTCTGTATTGTCCGCCAACAGTAGCGGTTAGCCATGCACTCAACCTCTTTTTCTTCTGTCCCCCCCCCCTTCTGTGCTCTCCCTGTTCTTTTGTGCATCAGCATCATCAGGCGGAGGTACAGTGGCACCGGAGTACGAGGGAGCTGCATCCCACATGGCCATGGAGGGCCACACCACGGACTCAGAATGCACCAGTGGGACTGAGGGCGAGGGGAGCTTCACGACGGTCACCGGATCACCAAACAGCGACACGGACTCGTCCGCCGATGGGAGCTCCCTTGTGGTGGCGGCACCATCTGTGCCCACCACTTCTACAGGTACAGCCGACACCTCCCCTACCAGCACCGCCCTCCCAGCTGCCCCTCAGCATTCGCCCCGTGCCCGCTCACCCAGGAGGGTGGGCATCACCTTCGCCCCAGGCACCTCAGCCCCTGCCCCTGTCACCCCTGCTGCCCTCAGTGAGGAGGCCATTGACCTCCTCAGGTCACTCACTGTTGGGCAGTCTACCATTGTGAATGCCATCCAGGGTATAGAAAGGGAGTTGCAACACGGTAATGCATTCCTGGAGGGCATTCATTCTGGTCAGGCTGTCCTTCATCGAACCCTGCAATCTCTGGCCTCAGCACTGATGGCAGCCATTGTCCCTGTGTCTAGCCTCCCCCTCCAACTTCCTCCACCCAGACCCAATCCCCTGTACCCCAGTCTATCCCAAGCACACCATCAGACAAGCATACATACACCTCAACACACAAAAGTAGCTCAGGCAAACATAGGCACCACACATCCCACAGGCACTCACACAAGCATCACACACATACAGACACAGCAACATCCACTGCCTCCACTGTGTCCCCCTCCTCATCGTCTCCCTCCCCCCTCCCAGTCTCATCTACACTCTCACCTGCATGTAGTACATCTACAGGCACTAGGAGTCGCACCAGAACACCCAGCACCACACCCCGCTCACCTGCACTCACCACCCCCACTACCATTTACACGTCCCCTGTGTCTTCTCCCAGTGTGTCTGCGACGCCCCCTCCCAAAGTACGCAAACGCGGGCACCCACACACCCAACATCCATCCACCTCACGACAGCCTCCAGTACCTGCACCTGCACCCAAAACACCTAAAGTGACACCTCCTTCAACCTCCTCCTCTTCCTCCACTCCCAGACCCTCTCCAGCTACCCATCCCAGTGTTCATCAGAAACTCTCCCTCAGCAACGTTGACCTCTTTGCCCCCACCCCCGCCCCTCCAATTTATAAGCCACGTAGTAGCGCCTCAGCCAAAAAGACTCCAGTACCAGTGGTGCGTGTTCAAGGTGTGTGGAGTGCACCGGCCACCAGGGCAGGCAGTGTGACACGGAGCCAAAGCACTGCCAGTCCACCCCCTGTAAAGCATCTCAAGTTGGAAAGTGGCCAACGGGACAGGGTGAAGACTCCTGGCCGAAAAACTGCTCACAAGGGTCCCAGGGGGATTGCAGAGTCAGCTGTGACTCCTCCAAAGGTTGTGAAGTGCCAGAAGAAGTCTGTGCAGTCTGGTAAGAGCAGCACGGCGGAGGAGGGCGCCATCCTCCCCGGTGGACAGGACGCCACCGCCAGCACCGTCGTCACTGGTCAGGAGACCACCGCTGGAGTCAGTGCCCAGGAGGGCAGGAGTATCGTCACTGGTCAGGAGACCACCGCCGGAGTCATTGCCCAGGAGGGCAGGAGTATTGTCACTGGTCAGGAGACCACCGCCGGAGTCAGTGCCCAGGAGGGCAGGAGTATCGTCACTGGTCAGGAGACCACCGCCGGAGTCATTGCCCAGGAGGGCAGGAGTATCGTCACTGGTCAGGAGACCACCGCCGGAGTCAGTGCCCAGGAGAGCAGGAGTAACGTCACTGGTCAGGAGACCACCGCCGGAGTCAGTGCCCAGGAGGGCCCCGGCAGCCACAGCCCCGCTGGGCAATGAGGGACCGTCATGCCACACACCAATGCACAGGTCAGAGACCGCCATGGCAAAGCACCGCTGAACAGGGCAGAGAACCGCTGAACAGGTCAGAGACCGGCATGGCACAGCACCGCTGAAAAGGGCAGAGAACCGCTGAACAGGTCAGAGACCGCCATGGCAAAGCACCGCTGAACAGGGCAGAGAACCGCTGAACAGGTCAGAGACCGCCATGGCAAAGCAACACTGAACAAGGAACTCACCGCCATGGTGAAGACTGCTGAACATGGCAAAGCACCGCTGAACAGGGGAGAGCACCGCTGAAGAATGAAAACACCGCCACATGAAGCATCGTTATCCCATGTACAGCTGGGACAGTGACGGAACAGGAAGCGTCATGGGGAGCCTGATGCAGTGTGGGCACCATTCCCCCTCCAGAACCAATGGAGACATGCATCCACTCCGTCTGTCCTTAACAGGATGAAGCACTCTGGGCACCAGTCCACCTACAGAACCAGTGGAGACTGTCATCCACTTGAGAGACTGTGGCTTTGCACTCCCCAAGATGGAACAGTGGGCAACCCAATCACTATAGAGACTTGAGAGACTGTGGCTTTGCACTCCCCAGGATGGAACAGTGAGCATGGAGCCCTGTCGTGGATCTGGCGTGGTACTGTCATCCGGCTGAGGTGCCCTCCCCCTTCCCTTCCCCCTGAGGTGCCTGTTGTATTTCTATCTGATGCCCCAGCAGTGTTCTCTCCGTTTGTGGACAGGTATCTAATGTGGGCCTCGCCCATGCATTTTTGGCCCAGTGGTGCACGGACATTGATATGTGCATACCTGCACTACTTCTCAGAATGTATAAGAGCTGGAATGTGTATATATATCTGTATATATTTGGTAACTGTATTTTGATACATTACAATTTTTGAACGGATTTCCTTTGGTCTTTGCATTCTTCCGGGGGGGTTGTGGGTTGTCCCTATGATTTGGGAAATGCATTGGTGTGTGTGTTGTAATGTGCGAGGGTTAGGGTGGGGGTGGGGGTGTTGCATGTGTGTCTGTGACTTTTGCCTCCCCCTCCCCTATGTCGTAGGTGCAGTACTCACCGTTGTCTTCGGCGCCGCCGTTGCTGGTGTTCGTAAATGAGCAGGAAGACAAGGGCAGGTAGGATTTGTAATTCCGGCTCCATGGTGTCCTCCTTCCTCGTGGGATGTGTAGAAGGTGAACGTTTTCCCATTGCAAAAGCTGTTTCCGCCGTGTTTTTATCCACGGTGAATCCGCCCCGGAAAAGGTGGCGGATTGGGGGGTTGTGATACTGTGGGCAGTACATTGTCTTCCGCCTGTCTGTTGGCAGTGACCTCCGCGCTGCTTGTGGCGGTCTGAGTGTTAAAGTGGCTGTCTATGTTGGCGGTTTCCGCCACGGTCATGATTCCCTTTTTTGTTCCGCTGGCCTGTTTGCGCTATTACCGCCGCTTTAACACCGTCCGCCAGGGTTGTAATGACCCCCTATGTTTCTAAAAGTTGGAATACATTTTAAGACTCTGAAACTATCTCTAGAACTTAATTCAAGCTTTTTTTTAAAAAACTTTTAAACTCTAAAAGAAATGCTAACAGGGACTAACACAAGGCCCAGCAGGACTTTAAAAAATTTAGAAAAATTGCTCAAATTTCAAAAATCTGTTTCAAATGACAATTTTTGGAATTTAGTCGTGTGATCAGGTATTGGCTGAGTAGTCCAGCAAATGCAAAGTCTTGTACCCCACCGCTGATCCACCAATGTAGGAAGTTGGCTCTGTATATACTATTTCAAAGTAAGAAATAGCATGCACAGAGTCCAAGGGTTCCCCTTAGAGGTAAGATAGTGGCAAAAAGAGATAATTCTAATGCTCTATTTTGTGGTAGTGTGGTCGAGCAGTAGGCTTATTAGAGGGTAGTGTTAAGCATTTGTTGTACACACACAGGCAATAAATAAGGAACACACACTCAAAGACAATTCCAGGCCAATAGGTTTTTTATATAGAAAAATATATTTTCTTAGTTTATTTTAAGAACCACAGGTTCAAGATTTACAATCAATACTTTAAATGAAAGGTATTTCACTCAGGTATCATAGGAACTTTGAATCAGCAAAATAGCATGTACAGTTTTCACAAAAATGGCAATAAGCTATTTTAAAACTAGACAGTACAATTTTCAACAGTTCCTGGGGGAGGTAAGTATTTGTTAGTTTTGCAGGTAAGTAAACCACCTACAGGGTTCAAAGTTGGGTCCAAGGTAGCCCACCGTGGGGTTTTCAGGGCAACCCCAAAGTTACCACAGCAGCAGCTCAGGGCCGGTCAGGTGCAGAGGTCAAAGTGGTTTCCAAAACGCATAGGCTTCAATGGAGAAGGGGGTGCCCCGGTTCCAGTCTGCCAGCAGGTAAGTACCCGCGTCTTCGGAGGGCAGACCAGGGGGGTTTTGTAGGGCACCGGGGGGGGACTCAAGTCAGCACAAAAAGTACACCCTCAGCGGCACGGGGCGGCTGGGTGCAGAGTGCAAACAGGCGTCGGGTTTGCAATAGGTTTCAATGGGAGACCCAGGGGTCTCTTCAGCGAAGCAGGCAGGCAAGGGGGGGGGGCTCCTCGGGGTAGCCACCACCTGGGCAAGGGAGAGGGCCACCTGGGGGTCGCTTCTGCACTGGAGGTCAGATCCTTCAGGTCCTGGGGGCTGCGGGTGCAGTGTCTTTACCAGGCGTCGGGATCTTAGAAGCAGGCAGACGCGGTCAGGGGGAGCCTCTGGATTCGCTCTGCAGGCGTCGCTGGGGGGGCTCAGGGGTCAACTCTGGCTACTCACAGGGTCGCAGTCGCCGGAGAGTCCTCCCTGTAGTGTTGGTTCTCCGCAGGTCGAGCCGGGGGCATCGGGTGCAGAGTGGAAAGTCTCACGCTTCCGGCGGGAAACGTGCAGTCCTTTAAAGTTTGTTTCTTTGTTGCAAAGTTGTTTCTTCTTTGGAGCAGAGCCGCTGTCCTCGGGAGTTCTTGGTCCTTTTAGATGCAGGGTAGTCCTCTGAGGCTTCAGAGGTCGCTGGACCCTGGAGGACTCGTCGCTGTTGCAGTTTTTCTTGGTGTGTGGAGACAGGCCGGTAGGGCTGGGGCCAAAGCAGTTGGTGTCACCGTCTTCTCTGCAGGGCTTTCAGGTCAGCAGTCCTTCTTCGTCTTCAGGTTGCAGGAATCTATCTTGATAGGTTCTGGGAGCCCCTAAATACTCCATTTAGGGGTGTGT
Organism: Pleurodeles waltl; assembly: GCF_031143425.1. Taxonomy (NCBI): domain Eukaryota; kingdom Metazoa; phylum Chordata; class Amphibia; order Caudata; family Salamandridae; genus Pleurodeles; species Pleurodeles waltl. The sequence continues at coordinate 1,275,984,932 of NC_090446.1, read as the reverse complement.
TTAGGTCTGGGGGGTTAGTAGCCAATGGCTACTAGCCCTGAGGGTGGCTACACCCTCTTTGTGCCTCCTCCTTGAGGGGAGGGGGGCACATCCCTAATCCTATTGGGGGAATCCTCCATCTGCAAGATGGAGGATTTCTAAAAGTCAGAGTCACCTCAGCTCAGGACACCTTAGGGGCTGTCCTGACTGGCCAGTGACTCCTCCTTGTTTTTCTCATTACCTCCTCCGGCCTTGCCGCCAAAAGTGGGGCCGTGCATCTCCACTAGCTGGAGTGCCCTGGGGCGCTGTAACAAAGGGGGTGAGCCTTTGAGGCTCACCGCCAGGTGTCACAGTTACTGCAGGGGGAGGTGAGAAGCACCTCCACCCAGTACAGGCTTTGTTATAGCCACCGAGTGACAAAGGCACTCTCCCCATGTGGCCAGCAACATGTCTGGTGTGTGGCAGGCTGGCAAAACAAGTCAGCCCACACTGGAAGTCGGGTACGTTTTCAGGGGGCATCTCTAAGAAGGGGTGTATTTCACAATAAAATGTACACTGGCATCAGTGTGCATTTATTGTGCTGAGAAGTTTGATACCAAACTTCCCAGTTTTCAGTGTAGCCATTATGGTGCTGGGGAGTTCGTGTTTGACAGACGGCCAGACCATATACTCTTATGGCTACCCTGCACTTACAATGTCTAAGGTTTTGTTTAGACACTGTAGGGGCATAGTGTTCATGCACCTATGCCCTCACCTATGGTATAGTGCACCCTGCCTTAGGGCTGTAAGGCCTGCTAGAGGGGTGACTTATATATGCCAAAGGCAGTGTGAGGTTGGCATGGCACCCTGAGGGGAGTGCCATGTCGACTTAGTCATTTTCTCCCCACCAGCACACACAAGCTGGCAAGCAGTGTGTCTGTGCTAAGTGAGGGGTCCCCAGGGTGGCGTAAGACATGCTGCAGCCCTTAGAGACCTCCCCTGGCATCAGGGCCCTTGGTACCAGGGGTACCTGTTACAATGGACTTACCTGGATGCCAGGGTGTGCCAATTGTGGAAACAAAGGTACAGTGTTAGGGAAAGAACACTGGTGCTGGGGCCTGGTTAGCAGGCCTCAGCACACTTTCAAATCATAACTTGGCATCAGCAAAGGCAAAAAGTCAGGGGGTAATCATGCCAAGGAGGCATGTCCTTACAATCAGTTACCAGCATAAAAGGCTTTCCATACAGGAATACATGGAAACGTTCACAAGCCAATACCATAGCCAAACTTTGTTTCTCAGATTATGAGTAAACATGTTCTGTTTGAACAAACTTCTACTAACATTGGCTACAATAAGCCATTGAGCATTTGGGCTTCCACTAAGCTGTGCAAGGACAGCACCTAACCCCACTGGGCTAGCGTGAACCACAACCTCCGGATGAAGTTTTGGATTGAAGTATGCCATTTCAGTACCATTTTCAGTGGCATGTTTGATTCTCTTAAAGGTTTTCTCACATTTTTTTGACCATTGGAAAGAAACTTTTTTCTTCATCAACTCTCGTAGTGGAGCACTAACAGTGGCAAAGTCGTGGAGGTCTATTGAACAGTAACATGCCATGCAAAGAAAAGAACGTACCATTGAAACACATTGTGAGGGGGGGGAGGAGTCGGCATTTGACAAAGGTTGTACTTTTGCAGGGTCAGGTGTCATACCCCCATCAGAAAAGATATGACCAAATAATTAAAATTTTGTCTTTTTGAACTCATACTTGTCCGCATTCAAAGTTAAACCTGCATCACTGAGTGACTGACACACTTGTGTGGGAGCTCTATGGTGTTCCTGCTGTGTAACTCGGAAAGCTACAATTCATTGCTATAATCTAATGGATTCACAACAGATTGTATGACTCGTCAAAAGATGTCTTGGAAAAGTTCTGCATGCGATGATACACCAAAACAAAGGGGCAGATTTCTTTTGTATTTAAAATACGGCGCACCATGGTGCAGGGTAGGATGCAATAGCGTCTTTTTTTAATGCTATTGGTGTACTCTGCAGGAGTAGCAGCAACATTTTGGTGCTACTCATGCAGAGTACATAGGGACCCATATAAGTAATGGTATGCCCCCTTTTAACGCCTGCTCTGAGCAGGTATTAAAAGTGCGGTAAGAAATGGCACAAGGAAATCTTTTAGTTTTCCTTGCTCCATTTTCTCGGCCCCCTTAATGGGGGAACGCCCCCCCTTGCATACATTATGCCTGACGCAGGCATAATGCGGCACAAGGGTTTACAAAGTGGCAGAAATGCAACTTTGTAAATATGGAACGAGGAAAATGTCACTTTAGCAGTACCTTAGCGTCAAAAAAATGACGCTATGGTGGCACTAAGGTGGTGCTAGGGGATCTTAAATCTGCCCCAAAGTCTCTTGTATCTAAGCAAACCGACATGTGCAGAAAGGTTGTAACGTACCTGCAGCTTTCTTCAAGTTCCATCTGATGATAACCTTTGTTTAAATCAAGTCAAGAATAAACCTTGGCACCATTCAATTCTGTTATCATGTAAGCAGTGTACAGCCCTGGATGTCGTTCTCAATCAATTGCTTTATTTGCCTGATGCATGTCAATGCATATACAGACAGCTCTTTCATTGTCCTTTATAGGCACTACTACTATGGGAGAAGCACATGGTGATGGACCAGTGGAACCCTCAATAATATCATGCTTAAGTAATGATTAAAGTTCTTTTTCAACAACTTCTTGTAAGGAAAATCAACTTGTCTATGTCTCTGAGCAACAGGACGAACATCCTCATCAATATGCAGCTTTACTTTATAGTCTTTAACTTTCCTGTTAGACCTGACATGCCTTAGGGTGGTCACCCCTAACTTTTTGCCTATGTCCCTCCACTTTTTGGACTCTGTTTTTGCTGGCTTTTAGACTCTGTGCACTTTACCGCTGCTAACCAGTGCGAAAGTGCATATGCTTTCTCCCTTTAAACATGGTAACTTTGGATCATACCCAATTGGACTATTTAATCTACTTATAAGTCCCTAGTAATGTGCACTGTATGTGCCTAGGGCCTGTAGATTAAATGCTACTAGTGGGCTTGCAGCACTGGTTGTGCCACCCACTGAAGTAGCCCCTTTACCTTGTCCCAGGCCTGCCATTGCAAGGCCTGTGTGTGCAGTTTCACTGCCAATTCGACTTGCCAAGCCTAAAACTCCCCTTTTTCTGCACCTACGTCACCTCTAATGTGTGCCCTAGGTAGCCCCTAGGGCAGGGTGCTGTGTGGGTAAAAGGCATGACATGTACCTGTGTAGTTTACATGCCCTGGCAGTGTAAAACTCCTAAATTCGTTTTTACACTACTGTGAGGCCTGCTCCCTTCATAGGCTAACACTGGGGCTGCCCTCATACATTATTGAAGTGGTAGCTGCTGATCTGAAAGGTGCAGGAAGGTCATATTTAGTATGGCCAGAATGGTAATACAAAATCCTGCTGATTGGTGAAGTTGGATTTAATATTACTATTCTAGAAATGCCACTTTTAGAAAGTGAGCATTTCTTTGCACTTAAATCTTTCTGTGCCTTACAATCCACGTCTGACTGGGTTTAGTTGACAGCTCCTTGTGCATTCACTCAGACACACCCCAAACACAGGGTACTCAGCCTCACTTGCATACATCTGCATTTTGAATGGGTCTTCCTGGGCTGGGAGGGAGGAGGGCCTGCTCTCACTCAAAGGACTGCCACACCCCCTACTGGGACCCTGGCAGACAGGATTGAACTGAAAGGGGACCTGGTGCACTTCTAAGCCACTCTTTGAAGTCTCCCCCTCTTCAAAGGCACATTTGGGTACATAAACAGGGCCTCTGCCCCTTGCAACTCAGACACTTCCTGGAGAGGAAACTTGTAACCAGAACCTGCATCCTGCCAAGAAGAACTGCCTGGCTGCCCAAAGGATTTACCTGACTGCTTTCTGTGAAGGACTACTGCCTTGCTGTTGCCCTGCTGCCTTGCTGTTCCCTGGCTGTGGTGAAGAAACGCTCTCCAAGGGCTTGGATATAGCTTGCCTCCTGTTCCCTGAAGTCTCAGGACCAAAAAGACTTCTCTTTTTCAACTGGACACCTTGTGCGCGAAAAATTCGATGCACAGCTTGCTCCACGGCGAAAAATTCACCGCACGCCGATCCGGAAAGACGCCGCTCGCCCCCGTAAGGAAAAGATCGACGTGACGCCTGCGGTGCGACCATAACTTCGACGCATGGCCCACCTGGACAACGCCGCCCGACTTCCAGAGAGGAAATCAAAGCGATGCCTGCTGTGAGGGAGAAGATTCCACGCACAGCCCACTGGAACGACGCGCAGCCGGATAACAAACCCAGGATTCCACGCACAGTCCCCGGGACATCTGGTGATCCCGCGACCCACAGAAGGAGACTGTCCGCGCACTGGAAAACGACGCATGACTTCCCTGCGTGAAAAATAACGACGCAAGTCCGTGTGTGAAGGGGCGAAACCGACGCACACACCATTTTTCCACGTATCTCCTCCTCTGCGGCCCTTTGCGGAGATTTTCCACTCCAAACCAGGTATTTGTGCTTGAAAGAGACTTTGGGGGTCATTCTGACCTCGGCGGTAAAAGGCCCTTACCGCCGGCCAGAAGTCCGCCATTCTACCGCCGCGGGCGCGGTAAACCGCCACGGTCATTCTGACCACCAACTGTGCAACCGCCAAAAACCCGACATCCACGGAACTCCGCCTCATCAGCGGGCAGCGATAAACTGGAGATGACCAAACCTCCACCGCCACGGCAACACAATCACGCCCATGCCATTCTGACCCACGAATCCACGCAGCGGTCTTTCAACCGCGGTATTCCATTGGCGGTACACACCGCCGCGCTCAAAATACACACACAGCTCCAAAACACTGCCACATTGGACAATTCGAAATCCACACACCTGAGACACATACACACACCACTCCCACACACCCAATTAACTATAAAACACACACCCACTTCACCCACAAACCCCTACAACCACAAATATCTGAGAGAAGGCGCAATACACTGAGAGAGAGCACAGGGAACGCAAAGCACAACACACACAGGAACACAACATCCTCACACACACCACATCTACGCACACATCACCACACATCACCACGCACATCACCACAAACACCACCCCACACCTCATCCACACCACCCCATGGCACCCCAAAGACACCCCAGGTTCTCGGACCAAGAACTGAGGGTCATGGTGGAGGAAATTATAAGGGTAGAGCCCCAGCTCTTCGGCACACAGGTGCAGCACACCACTATAGCAAGGAAGGCGGAGCTATGGCAAAGGATCGTAGACAGGGTCAATGCTGTGGGACAGCATCCCAGAAATCGGGAAGATATCCGAAAGCGATGGAAGGACCTACGGGGGAAGATGCACTCGATGGTGTCGCGACACAACATCGCTGTGCAGAAGACTGGCGGCGGACCCCCATCCACACCACACCAATTCACAGCATGGGAGCAAGAGGTAGTAAACATCCTGCATCCTGATGGCCTCGCTGGAGTACACGGAGGAATGGACTCTGGTAAGTCAAATCTCAACTACTTCACCCCCCCCCAACCACCAGCATGCCAACCCCCACCCCCACCCTCACCCCCAATCTAAACCCCCCAGCACACATCCTCCCTGCCAATGTCTCACCAGCACAACCCACCCTAAACAACACCAACCCCTGAATGCCAACACAACCCATAGACAGCCATCACCAAAGCATGACCATTGCACATACCCATACACCCCTCCCCCACCCTCACAACACCTCCCACAAGGGAATGCCAGCACTGGGGGACAAGGGCACTCAAAATGCACGCCATGGCACACACAAAAACAATAACCATACTTTTTCACCCCTGCAGGGCCCGAACGCCAACACACCGCCACGGAGGGTCCAGATATGTCCATCCCACCCCCAGAACAGGCCCCCAGTGAGGACAGCAGCTCTGTCGACCTAGAACCTGATTTCCAGCCCGGACCATCGGGGACCTCTGGACAGTCGGTTCCCCACACACAGACACAGGCCACAGCAGACCCAACCCCCCCTGGTACCACCAGCACAGCTCCCACCCAGCGGGCCCATGCCTCTGTCTCCAGGACGCGTCAATCAGCGGTGTGTCCGCCACTACAGGGCACCCAGGCTGACCCAACACCCCAACAACAACAGGGACCTGGGGGCAGTGGTAGTGGGCACACCGTCCAGGGGACAGAGGCCCGGGGAAACAGGGCAACTGGGAGGGCTGCTGTGCGACAGGGGGGGGGACAGGCCCAGGGAACCGACTCTCCAAGAGGCCCTCACCACCATCATGGGAGCATACCATCACTCCCAGGAGACGATGGCGACGGTACTGGCCAGGTTCACCGAGATCCAGGCACAGCAGGAGGAACGGTACATGGGGTTCAGCAATGAACTCAGGAACATCGGTACCGCTATGGGGACCATAGTCCAGGCCCTCAACCGTATAGAAACCACATTGCGGGACCATGTGGCACCACAAAGGGCCCCTGTCACTAGCCAGGACCAGGAACAGCCTACCACCTCCGCCGGCGCTAGTGGACAGGAGGCCCCACCACGACAGGCCACCAGAACCCCACCTCCTGCTGAAGAACAACCACCCTGCAAGAGGAGCCTGAGATCCCAAAGGAAGACAGAGTAGGATGCCAAGACCCCCGCCAGCAGAAGATACCCCCGGATGTCATCCCAGTGTCCCACATTGTCACCCTGTCCAACCTTGAACTGCCCCTGCTCCATCCTTCCACAGGCATATGGACAATGCACCTGTGCGACTGAGAACTGGACTCTGCCATGGACATAACTCCACCCTCACCCATCACCGTTTTAATATCATGTACCAATATCTAGCACTAAAATAAATCACTCATTGCACTGAAATCATTCAGGAGTCAGCCTGTATTATTTACAAATGTATAACACATTATTGATCAAAAATGTTCAGGTAATTTTGTGATGACAACATACCGATGTCAATAAGCATTAGTCCATGGGCTAACCAAGCTGAAGTCACGCAGTGGGTCATACAGCACTGAAAAGGGAAGGGAAAATCAAACATCATTTTAAAAGAACTGGGGGGAAATACACAAAGTAAAGATGCAGGAGGCTTTCTGCAAATGTTAAATGGCGTGGTTGATTCTTACCTGTGTGCTACTGAAAATACTGTTGGATAACTGTGTCCCTGTTGTCTGTGTCGTCCCCGTCGTCTTCCTCCTCTTCACTCTCCACAGGCCCCACAGCTGCCACAACACCACCATCTGGACCATTCTCCTGCAGCCAGGTTGTGAAGCATGCAGCAGGCCACGATGATATGGCACACCTTCTTTGGTGAGTACATCAGGGATCCACCTGTCATATGCAGGCACCTAAACCTGGCCTTCAGGAGGCCAAAGGTTCTTTCTATGATCCTCCTAGTTCACCCATGGGCCTCATTGTACCGTTCCTCTGCCCTGGTCCGGGGATTCCTCACTGGGGTCAATAGCCAAGGCAGGTTGGGGTAACCAGAGTCACCTATTAGCCACACACGTTGTCTCTGTAGCTGTTCCATCACATAAGGGATGCTGCTATTACGCATAACATACGCGTCATGCACTGACCCAGGGAACTTGGCATTTACATGGGAGATGTACTGGTCAGCCAAACAGACCACCTGGATATTCATAGAATTGTAACTTTTCCTGTTTCTGTACACCTGCTCATCGTCTTTTGGGGGTACTAAAGCCACATGGGTCCCATCAATGGCACCAATGATGTTGGGGATATGTCCAAGGGCATAGAAATCACCCTTCACAGTGGCCAAATCAACCTCCTCAGGGAAAACAATGTAGCTCCGCATGTGTTTCATCAGGGCAGACAACACTCTGGACAAAACCTTAGAAAACATAGGCTGAGACATTCCAGATGACATGGCCACTGTTGTCTGGAATGAGCCACTTGCCAAAAAATGGAGGACTGACAGAACCTGCACAAGAGGGGGAATTCCTGTGGGTTGGCGGATGGGGGACATCAGGGCTGGCTCCAGCTGGGCACACAGTTCATGTATAGTGGCTCGGTCAAGTCGGTATCGTAGTATGATATGGCGTTCTTCCATTGTCGACAGGTCCACCAGCGGTCGGTACACGCGAGGATTCATCCTTCTCCTTGCAAGTCCCAGCGGACGGTGCCTAGGAAGGACAACATGGAGCACAGAGTCAAGCAAATCACAGGTACGTTCACCACAGCTTGCATAGCACACGATTATCTATGTTTTGAAAGGCGTATGTGTGTCAATGCAAGGCCTAGGCCTGTGTGACGCAGTACAGATTAGGCCATGTGGGCCCTTGAAATGGCGGCTGCCTGACCTGTGAAGTGGGACAATGGGATGTGAGGTCAATGCGCTGGCGTGGCACACCGTGACGGTGCCTAGGAAGGACAACATGGAGCACAGAGTCAAGGAAATCACAGGTACGTTCACCACAGCTTGCATAGCACACGATTATCTATGTTTTGAAAGGCGTATGTGTGTCAATGCAAGGCCTGTGTGACGCAGTACAGATTAGGCCCCGCTGCGGGCGTGACCGCCATTTTCTATCTGCTTAATCACTCGAGACCTGATCATCCACAGGAGAGGACCTATACTGCATGTGCTGCTGTGACCTCGGTCTGGAAGAGACAATGGCTGCTGCGACTGGGGAAGGGGCCCCTGCCTTCACATCTGAAGAGTTGGAGAAACTTGTGGATGGGGTCCTCCCCCAGTATGCGTTACTCTACGGTCCTCCAGACCAACAGGTAAGTACACTGGGTGCACATTGATTGGGCTATGCCTGTGTTGAGTGGGGTGGATGTAAGATGGTGGGGAGGGGAGCGAATGAGGAGTGCAACGCACGACAGATGAGAGCATGTGCCACATGGCAAAGTTGGGGAGGGGGGGGCAATCGCATCTAACATGCAGATAAATTATGAATTTTCCTTTCCCACCCTGTACATGTCAAATAGGTCAGCGCCCATCAGAAAGTCGACATTTGGCGTGCCATCGCCAAGGAAGTCCGGGCCCTGGGGGTCCACATCAGACGGGGCACCCACTGCCGCAAGAGGTGGGAGGACATCCGCCGCGGGACCAGGAAGACCTCCGAGTCACTGCTGGGGATGGCCTCCCAACCTAGGAGGGGTGCCAGTCGTACCCTGACCCCCCTGATGTCCCGGATCCTGGCGGTGGCCTACCCTGATTTGGATGGGCGCTTGAGGACATCACAGCAGACACAAGGGGGTGAGTATCAGCACATTCTGCTATCTTTATGCGCAGTGGAGGCGTCTGGGTGGGGGAGGAGGGTTGTGGGTGACATTAGGCCAGGGCGTTTCCTGTAGTGTAGTCCTCTCCTTTAGGCATGGCCCTGTGCCCCCGCCCTCCACCTCTGTAGGGTGCCAAGTACAGCTATCCATGATCCTGCATCATCCAGGTGTGTATTTGTTGTGCATAGACCTGTAGGCCTGGTCACAAGTACTGAGTAGTATACCCCGATTGCGCAGCGTAGTGCATGAGGCTCCTGTGTCTGTCCTCTCCGCCAACGGTGTTGACATTGCATGCACTCAACCTGTTTTATTATTTCTCCCCCCCCCCTTTTTCTTAATCTGCTTGTGCATTAGCATCATCAGGCGGAGGAGATTTGGCATCGGAGCACGAGGGAGCTGCAAGTCACAAGGCCCCGGTGGGCCGTGGTACAGACACCGAGGGCACCAGTGATACGGAGGGCGAGGGGAGCACCACAACGGGGACCGGTGGTGACACCAGCGACACCGACACGGCCTCGGATGGGAGCTCCGTGGGGTGGCGGCAACATCCGGGACTCCCGCCTCTACAGGTACAGCCGCCACCCAGCGCACCAGCCCCGCCCTCCCAGCAGCCCCTCAGCCTACGCTCCGTGCCCGCTCGCCCAAGAAGGCGGGCATCTCCTTCGCCCCAGGCACCTCAGGCCCTGCCCCTGTCACCCCTGCTGCCCTCAGTGAGGAGGTCATTGACCTCCTTCAGACCATCATTGTTCGGCAGACTACCCTTTTGAATGCCATCCAGGGGGTAGAAAGGGAGGTGCATCGGAGCAATGCCTACCTGGAGGGCATTCATTCGGGTCAGGCTGCCCATCAACGATCGTTCAATGCTCTGGCCTCAGCACTGACGGCAGCCATTGTCCCTGTTTCCAGCCTCCCTCTTCTAACTGCCTCCAGCCTGTCTCTGTCTCCTGTTCCTCTGCCTATCCCATCCACACCATCAGACCAGCCTGCACACACCTCAACACCCAAGGGCAGCTCATCCAGACACAAGCACCACAGATCCCACAAACACTCACGCAAGCAACACCCAGATGCAGACATGCCAACAGTCACTACCACCTCTGTGTCCCCCTCCTCCTCGTCTCCCTCCTCCCTCCCTGTGACGTCTACACTCACACCTGCATGCACACCACCATCAGCCAGTGCTTCCATCAACAGCACACCCTCCAGTCCAGTACGCACACGTGCAGTCACCACCCCCACTGCCATTTACACGTCCCCTGTGTCCTCTCCCACTGTGTCTGTCACCCCCTCTTCCAAGACACACAAACGCAGGCAGCCACCCACCCAACAGCCATCCACCTCACGACAGCCTACGTCACAATCACCTGCACCCAAAGACAGCACACCTGACTCTCCTACAACCACATCCTCTTCCTCCACTCCCATCACCACTACTCCAACCCTTTACCTTGGTCCTAAAAATGTTTACCTCTCTAATCTTGACCTCTTTCCCTCCCCTGACCCACCCCCTCCATCTGCTAAGAGTCCCAAGAGCACCTCAGCCACCACCAGCCCAGCTTCGAGTGTCACTGTGGTGCATGGGTTCTGGAGCCCACCCTTTGGCATCAGTGCCACTTCCATCAGCAGCAAGGGGACAGCCAGCCACCCCCCCAGGCAAGAGGACCCGGAAACTCAAGGGCCGCCGTGAGAGGAGTGCCACGGCTGCCCCCAAGGACCAAAGTTCGGCCACTTCACCTGCCACAACATCCAGGGGAGGCAAGGGCCAGAGAGCATCTTCTAAGGAGCGAAAGGGCAGCAGGGCGGAGAAGTCAGCCAGCAGGAGTGCGGAGCAGGAGGGACCCACAAGCCCCATCCCGGCTGTAAGGGAGGACACCAAAGGGCCCAGGACTCAGTCACCGAAGGGTCCAGCAACTGCACGGTCGGAGGGCGACTGAGCAGGGAGTCCAGGCCAGGTCTGGCTCCCGTGAATTACTGGACAAGCACCGCTGAACAGGGCCCCGCCGTGCAGAAGAGCACCGCTGAACAGGGCCCGCCGTGCAGAAGAGCACCGCTGAACAGGGCCCCGCCGTGCAGAAGAGCACCGCTGAACAGGGCCCCGCCGTGGAGAAGAGCACCGCTGAACAGGGCCCCGCCTTGCAGAAGAGCACCGCTGAACAGGGCCCCGCCGTGCAGAAGAGCACCGCTGAACAGGGCCCCGCCGTGCAGAAGAGCACCGCTGAACAGGGCCCCGCCATGCAGAAGAGCACCGCTGAACAGGGCCCCGCCGTGCAGAAGAGCACCGCTGAACAGGGCCCCGCCGTGCAGAAGAGCACCGCTGAACAGGGCCCCGCCGTTTCAAGCACCGCTCCGCTGGGCCCTTCCTGTCAAGCACTGCTCCGCTGAGCCCCGCCGTCTCAAGCACCGCTCCGCTGGGCCCTTCCTGTCAAGCACCGCTCCGCTGGGCCCTTCCTGTTAAGCTCCGCAACGCTGGGCCCCGCCGGGCCCCGCCGTCTCAAGCACCGCTCCGCTGGGCCCTTCCTGTCAAGCACCGCTCCGCTGGGCCCTTCCTGTCAAGCACCGCTCCGCTGGGCCCCGCCGTCTCAAGCACCGCTCCGCTGGGCCCCGCCGTCTCAAGCACCGCTCCGCTGGGCCCTTCCTGTCAAGCACCGCTCCGCTGGGCCCTTCCTGTCAAGCACCGCTCCGCTGGGCCATTCCTGTCAAGCACCGCTCCGCTGGGCCCCGCCGTCTCAAGCACCGCTCCGTTGGGCCCCGCCGTCTCAAGCACCGCTCCGCTGGTCCCTTCCTGTCAAGCACCGCTCCGCTGGGCCCCGCCATCTCAAGCACCGCTCCGCTGGGCCCTTCCTGTCAAGCACCGCTCCGCTGGGCCCTTCCTGTCAAGCACCGCTCCGCTGGGCCCCGCCATCTCAAGCACCGCTCCGCTGGGCCCCGCCGTCTCAAGCACCGCTCCGCTGGGCCCTTCCTGTCAAGCACCGCTCCGCTGGGCCCCGCCGTCTCAAGCACCGCTCCGCTGGGCCCGCCGTCTCAAGCACCGCTCTGCTGGGCCCTTCCTGTCAAGCACCGCTCCGCTGGGCCCTTCCTGTCAAGCACCGCTCCGCTGGGCCATTCCTGTCAAGCACCGCTCCGCTGGGCCCCGCCGTCTCAAGCACCGCTCCGTTGGGCCCCGCCGTCTCAAGCACCGCTCCGCTGGGCCCTTCCTGTCAAGCACCGCTCCGCTGGGCCCCGCCATCTCAAGCACCGCTCCGCTGGGCCCTTCCTGTCAAGCACCGCTCCGCTGGGCCCTTCCTGTCAAGCACCGCTCCGCTGGGCCCCGCCATCTCAAGCACCGCTCCGCTGGGCCCCGCCGTCTCAAGCACCGCTCGGCTGGGCCCTTCCTGTCAAGCACCGCTCCGCTGGTCCCTTCCTGTCAAGCACCGCTCCGCTGGGCCCCGCCATCTCAAGCACCGCTCTGCTGGGCCCCGCCGTCTCAAGCACCGCTCTGCTGGGCCCTTCCTGTCAAGCACCGCTCCGCTGGGCCCTTCCTGTCAAGCACCGCTCCGCTGGGCCCCGCCGTCTCAAGCACCGCTCCGCTGGGCCCTTCCTGTCAAGCACCGCTCCGCTGGGCCCCGCCATCTCAAGCACCGCTCCGCTGGGCCCTTCCTGTCAAGCACCGCTCCGCTGGGCCCTTCCTGTCAAGCACCGCTCCGCTGGGCCCTTCTTGTCAAGCACCGCTCCGCTGGGCCCCGCCATCTCAAGCACCGCTCCGCTGGGCCCCGCCGTCTCAAGCACCGCTCCGCTGGGCCCTTCCTGTCAAGCACCGCTCCGCTGGGCCCTTCCTGTCAAGCACCGCTCCGCTGGGCCCCGCCATCTAAAGCACCGCTCCGCTGGGCCCTTCCTGTCAAGCACTGCTCCGCTGGGCCCTTCCTGTCAAGCACCGCTCCGCTGGGCCCTTCCTGTCAAGCACCGCTCCGCTGGGCCCGCCGTCTCAAGCACCACTCCCCTGGGCCCCGCCGTCTCAAGCACCGCTCCGCTGGGCCCTTCCTGTCAAGCACCGCTCCGCTGGGCCCCGCCGTCTCAAGCACCACTGGCACAATGACAGTGCCGGATCTGTGTCGAGCTACTGTTCACGGTTCACTGTGCCCACCATGCCTCCTCCTTGACCAGTGGTGACTGTTATCCACCTGATGGACTGTGGCTTTGCACTCCCCAGGATGGCACAGTGGGCAACCCACCCACTGTAGAGACTTGAGAGACTGTGGCTTTGCACTCCCCAGGATGGCACAGTGGGCATGGTGGCCCCTTCGTGGATCTGGCGTCGTGGACTCATGTGGCTGTGGTGCCCCCCCCTTCCCTTCCCCCTGAGGTGCCTATAGTTTTGTCATCAGATGCCCCTGCAGTGTTCTCTCCAAAGACTCAGGTCTCCTGTGTGGGCTTTGCCCTTGTGTTGATACACTTTGGCCCACGGACACTTGGAATTTCGTTAAATGTGCAGGACTATTTGCCTCGGTTTATCGATTGCACTAAATATTGAATTGAATTATTTAAATTTTTATTGCTATTTGACCATGACTTATCAGAGGCTATTTTTACATAAAATTTGATTCACAATTTAATTATGTCTTTGCATTTTTCAGCGGGGGTTTGGGTGGTGTCACTGTGACTTGTTGCTCTGCATTGGTGTGTACATAGTTTGGGGGGGTGGGGGTCGCATATGTGTGTGCCGTAACCTTTCCTCCTCCCCCCTCCCCTGTGTCGTAGGTGCGGTACTCACCATTGTCGTCTGCGCCGCCGTTCATACTCGTGGTAGATGAGCAGGTAGACGAGAGCAGGTAGTATGTTTAATTCGGGTTCCATGCTGTCCTCCTTCCTCGTGGAGTGCGTAGAGGTGAGCGTTTTCCCGTTCGTAGTCTGTTTCCGCCGTGTTTTTATGGGCGGTGCTCCCGCCCCGGAAAAGGTGGCGGATTGGTGAGTTGTGATAGTGTGGGCGGTACATTGTCTGCCGCCTGTCTGTTGGCGGTGACCGCCGCGCTGTTTGTTTGTCCCGCCATGGCGGTCGGAGTGTTAAAGTGGCGGGCTGTGTTGGCGGTTCCCGCCAGGGTCAGAATTCCATTTTTTGGACCGCCGGCCTGTTGGCGGGTTGGCCGCCGCTTTATCACCGACCGCCAGGGTTAGAATCACCCCCTTTGTTTGCTTTCTAAAGACTTAAGACACTTTGGTGGTCATTACAACCCTGGCGGACGGTGTTAAAGCGGCGGTAAGACCGCCAACAGGCCGGCGGTAACAATTTTGGAATTACGACTGTGGCGGAAACCGCCAACAAAGACAGCCACTTTAACACTCAGACCGCCACAGCGGTACAAACAAACAGCTCGGCGGTCACCGCCAACAGACAGGCGGAGGACAATGTACCGCCCACACTATTATGACAGGCCAATCCGCCACCTTTTCCGGGGCGGATTCACCGCGGACAAAAACACGGCGGAAACAGGAATTTCGAAGGAAAAACGCTCACCTCTACACACTCCACGAGGAAGGAGGACACCATGGAGCCAGAACTCCATATTCTTCCTGCAATAGTCTTCCTGCTCCTGTACCAGGAGCACCAACGCCGGCGGCGAAGACCACGGTGAGCACTGCACCTACAACACAGGGGAGGGCGGAGGCATAAAACAGGGACACACACACGCAACACCCCCACCCTCACCCCCACCCACTACAACACACACACCAATGCATATCTATACATTACAGTTACACCCCCCCAACCCCCCCGGAAGAATGCAAAGACAAATGGAAATGAATGTAACCATTGTAATATATCAAAATTCAGTAAGCAAAAATATACATATATACACTATTAACAAAATATACACCAAGATTAGTAGTCCAGGTATTGCACCATTATAGTCCGTGGACCAATGGGCCCAAAAAGCATGGGCGAGGCCCACACACGATACCAGATCAAAACGGAGAGAACACTGCAGGGGCATCAGATAGAAACACAACAGGCACCTCAGGGGGAAGGGATGGGGGGCACCTCAGCCGGATGAGTGCACAACGCCAGATCCACGAGGGGCCTCCATGCCCATTGATGTATCCTGGGAGTGCAAAGCCACAGTCTCACAAGTCTCTACAGTGGGTGGGTTGCCCACTGTTCAATCCTGGGGAGTGCAAAGCCACAGTCTCACAAATCTCTACAGTGGGTGGTTTGCCCACTGTCCAATCCTGGGGAGTGCAAAGCCACAGTCTTACAAGTCTCTACAGTGGGTGGTTTGCCCACTGTTCAATCCTGGGGAGTGCAAAGCCACAGTCTCACAAGTCTCTACAGTGAGTGGGTTGCCTACTGTTCAATCCTGGGGAGGGCAAAGTCACAGTCTCACAAGTCTCTACAGTGGGTGGGTGGCCCACTGTTCAATCCTGGGGAGTGCAAAGCCACAGTCTCACAAGTCTCTACAGTGGGTGGGTTGCCCACTGTTCAATCCTGGGGAGTGCAAAGCCACAGTCTCACAAGTGGATGACAGTCTCCACTGCTTCTTGAGGGGGCTTTGTGCCCAGAGTGCTTCATCCTGCCAAGGACAGAGGTAGTGGATGCCCTACTCCACTGGTTCTGGAGGGGGCTTTGTGCCCAGAGTGCTTCATCCTGCCAAGGACTGAGGTAGTGGATGCATGTGTCCACTGGTTCTGGAGGGGGCTTTGTGCCCAGAGTGCTTCATCCTGCCAAGGACAGAGGTAGTGGATGCCCTACTCCACTGGTTCTGGAGGGGGCTTTGTGCCCAGAGTGCTTCATCCTGCCAAGGACTGAGGTAGTGGATGCATGTCTCCACTGGTCCTGGAGGGGGCTTTGTGCCCAGAGTGCTTCATCCTGCCAAGGACTGAGGTAGTGGATGCATGTCTATACTGGTTCTGGAGGGGGACTGGTGCCCAGAGTGCATCACTCACCCCGTGACGGTCCCTGTTGCGTCAGTGCCCCTGCCGCTCATGGGCTAGTGGTGCTTGATTCGGCGGTCCTTGCCCTGTTCATCGGTGCTTGCCCTGTTCATCGGTGCTTGCCCTGTTCAGCGGTGCTTGACTTGGCGGTCCTTGCTCTGTTTAGCGGTGCTTGACTTGGCGGTGCTTGCACTGTTCAGAGGTCCTTGCCCTGTTCAGCGGTGCTTGACTTGGCGGGCCTTGCCCTGTTCAGTGGTGCTTGACTTGGCGGTGCTTGCCCTGTTCAGCGGTGCTTGCCCTGTTCAGCGGTCCTTGCCCTGTTCAGCGGTGCTTGACTTGGCGGTCCTTGCACTGTTCAGCGGTGCTTGACTTGGCGGTGCTTTCCCTGTTCAGCGGTCCTTGCCCTGTTCAGCGGTGCTTGACTTGGCGGTCCTTACCCTGTTCAGCGGTGCTTGACTTGGCGGTCCTTGCCCTGTTCAGCGGTGCTTGACTTGGCGGTGCTTGCCCTGTTCAGCGGTGCTTGCCCTGTTCAGCGGTCCTTGCCCTGTTCAGCGGTGCTTGACTTGACGGTCCTTGCCCTGTTCAGCAGTGCTTAACTTGCCGGTGCTTGCCCTGTTCAGCGGTGCTTGCCCTGTTCAGCGGTCCTTGTCCTGTTTAGCGGTGCTTGACTTGGCGGTCCTTGCCCTGTTCAGCGGTGCTTGCCCTGTTCAGCGGTCCTTGCCCTGTTCAGCGGTGCTTGACTTGGTGGTCCTTGCCCTCTTCAGCGGTGCTTGACTTGGCGGTGCTTGCCCTGTTCAGCGGTGCTTGCCCTGTTCAGCGGTCCTTGCCCTGTTCAGCAGTGCTTGACTTGGCAGTCCTTCACTGCCCAGCTGGGCTGGGGCTGGCGGTCCTTCATTGGTCAGCTGGGCTGTGACTGACGGGGCCCTCCTGGGCAGCTGGGCTGTGGCTGGTGGGGCCCTCCTGGGCAGCTGGGCTGTGGCTGGCGGGGCCCTCCTGCGCAGCGACGATGGGGCTGGTGGTGGACTCCTGGGCAGTGACGATGGGGCTGGCGGGGCCCTCCTGGGCAGCTGGGCTGTAGCTGGCTGGGCCCTCCTGGGCAGCGACGATGGGGCTGGCGGTGGCTTCCTGGGCAGTGACGATGGGGCTGGCGGTGGCCTCCTAGGCAGCGACGATGGGGCTGGCGGGGCCCTCCTGGCCAGCGGGGATGATGGCGGTCTTCTCCGCCGTGCTGCTCCTCCCAGACTTGCTGGCTTTCTTCTGGCCCTTCCCCACCTTGGGAGGAGTCACAGCTGAGTCCACACTCCCACCGGGACCCCTGGGAGCGGGCTGGGTGGCTGGAGTCTTCCCCCTCTCCCGCCGTACACTGGCCAACTTCTGGTGCTTCACAGGGGGGACTGGCTGTGCTGTGGCTCCGTGCCACACTGGCTGTCCTGGTGGCCGGTGCACTCCACATACCTGTGACAACAGGCACCACTGGTCCCGGAGTCCTATGAGTTGGATGGGGGGTGGTGGGAAATAGGTTAAGGGCGGACAGGAAAAGCTGTTTGGAGACACTGGGACGGGTAGCTGGATGGGGGTTGGGAGTGGAGGAAGAGGTGGTGGTTGTAGGAGGTGTAAGTTTTGTGGCTTTGGGTGCATGCGTTGGAGGCTGTTGTGAGGTGGATGTATGTTGGGTGGGTGTGCCTGCATTTGTGTATCTTTGGAGGGGGTGTCACAGACACACTGGGAGAGGACACAGGGGACGTGTGAATGGTAGTGGGGTGGTGACTGCACGTGAGCGGGGTGTGCTGGTGGGTGTGCGGGACGTAGTGGCTGTAGAGGTAGTGCATGCAGGTGTGAGTGTAGTCGAGACAGGGAGGGAGGAGGGAGATGAGGAGGAGGGGGACACAGTGGAGGCAGTGGATGTTGGTGTGTCTGTATGTGTGTGATGCTTGCGTGAGTGCCTGTGGGATGTGTGGTGCTTATGTTTGCCTGAGCTTCCCTTGTGTGGTGAGGTGTGTGCAGGCTGGTCTGATGGTGTGCTTGGGATAGGCAGAGGTACAGGGGACTGGGTCTGGGTGGAGGAAGTTGGAGGGGGGAGGCTAGACACAGGGACAATGGCTGCCATCAGTGCTGAGGCCAGAGATTGAAAGGTTCGGTGAAGGGCAGCCTGACCAGAATGAATGCCCTCCAGGAATGCATTGGTTTGTTGCAACTCCCTTTCTACACCCTGGATGGCATTCAAAATGGTAGACTGCCCAACAGTGAGGGACCTGAGGAGGTCAATGGCCTCCTCACTGAGGGCAGCAGAGGTGACGGGGCAGGGGCTGAGGTGCCTGGGGCGAAGGTGATGCCCACCCTCCTGGGTGAGCGGGCACGGGGCGAAGGCCGAGGGGCTCCTGGGAGGGCGGTACTGGTAGGGGGGGTGGCGGCTGTACCTGTAGAAGTGGGAGCACAGATGTTGCCGCCACCACAAGGGAGCTCCCATCGGAGGACGAGTCCGTGTCTCTGGTTTCAGCTCCTGTCACCGCCGTGATGCTCCCCTCGCCCTCCGTCCCACTGCTGTATTCAGAGTCTGTAGTGTGGCCCTCCATGGCCATGTGGGATGCAGCTCCCTCGTGCTCCGGTGCCACTGCTCCTCCGCCTGATGATGCTAATGCACACAAGAACAGGGAGACCACAAAAAGGGGGGGGAGGAAACAGAAGGAAGACATGTTGAGTGCATGGCTTACCGCTACCGTTGGCGGACAAGACAGACACAGAAGCCCCCTGCACTACGTCGCGCTGTTGGGCTCTACAGTGCAATTCCTGGGAAATGGCCTACAAGGCTATGGATGACATCTGCACACATAGATGACACAGGTGCATGAATAGCTGTACTTGGCACTCTACAGAGGGGGGGTGGGGAGCCACAGGGCCATGCCTTACGAAGGGGCCTACCCTATGGAACTCGCCCTAGCCTAGGGAAACCCACAGCCCTCCTCCCCCACCCAGACACCTCCACTGCGCGCAAAGTCAGCTGAATGAGAGTGTACTCACCCCCTTGTGTCTGCTGTGATGCCCTCAAGCGCCCATTCAACTCCGGGTAGGCCACTGCCAGGATCCAGAACATCAGGGGGGTCATGGTTCGACGGGCACCCCTCCCAGCTGAGCCTCCGCCGTCTTCTTCCTCCAGCTGCGAATGTCCTCCCATCTTTTCCGGCAGTGGGTGCTCCGTCTGTGGTGGACCCCCAGGGTCCGGACGTCCTTGGCGATGGCACGCCAAATATCCTTCTTCTGGTGGGCGCTGACCTACATGAAATGTACAGGGGAAGAAGAGAAGTCATTACCAACTGCGCCGTCAAAGTGAGTGGCCCCCATCCCTACCCTTGCCATGTGGCACATGCACCCAGCATCTTTCATGCACTTAGAACTCTGCCCCCTTCCTTCTTACAACCAGCCCTCTCCACACAGGCATAGCCCATACAACATGCTCCCTGTGTACTTACCTGTTGGTCTGGAGGACCGTAGAGTAGCGTGTACTGGGGGAGGACCCCATCCACGAGCTTCTCCAACTCCTCCGATGTGAAGGCAGGGGCCCTATCCCCAGAAGCACGAGCCATTGTCTCTTCCAGAGCCGAGGTCACAGCAGCACTTGCAGTGTAGGTCCTCTCCTGTCGAAGATCAAGTATCGTGTGATTCAACAGATTGAAAATGGCGGTCACGTCCACAGCGGTCACGTCCGCGGCGGTGCGTACGATCACCGCCAGCGTACATCGTCATTGGCTCCTGGGACCTATAGGGTCCAATGATAACCAATGCAGCATTGCGCTGCGGTCTTCGACCGCCTACCGAGACGGTGTAGAACGCCAGTGCAGTTACCTCACATCCCATTGTCCCACTTTACAGGTCAGGCAGCCGCCATTTCAGGGGCCCACGTGGCCTAATTACCAACTGCGTCACACATACCTAGGCCTACTCTCAACACACATACAGGCCACATTTTGTGTATGAATGGTGTTCTGTGTAGACTGTGGGTACATACCTCTGAGTTGTTAGACTCTGTGCTCGCTGTTGTCCTTCATAGGCACCGTCCGCTGGGACATGTGAGGAGATGGCGGAATCCTCCGGTGTATCGACCTCTGGTGGACCTGTCGACAATGGAGGAAAGAAATTTGATTATTACATACAGGTTTGACCGTGCCACAATCCAGGAACTGTGTATACAGTTGGAGCCTGACCTGATGTCAGCAATCCGCCATCCCACAGGAATCCCCCCTCAAGTGCAGGTGCTATCAGTGCTCCATTTCCTTGCAAGTGGGTCATTTCAAACAACTGTGGCCATGGCATCAGGGATGTCCCAGCCTATGTTTTCCAACGTATTGTCCAGAGTGTTGTCTGCCCTGCTGAAACACATGCGGAGCTACATCGTTTTCCCTCAGGTGGAGGATTTGCCTACAGTGAAAGGTGACTTCTATGCCTTGGGACATATCCCCAACATCATAGGTGCCATTGATGGGACCCATGTGGCTTTGGTCCACCCCCACAGGAGTGAACAGGTGTACAGAAACCGGAAGAGTTATCATTCCATGAATGTACAGATGGCATGTTTGGCTGACTAGTACATCTCCCGTGTGAATGCCATGTTACCTGGATCAGTGCATGACGCCTACATCCTGCGGAATAGCAGCATCCCTTATGTGATGGGTCAACTCCAGAGACACCGCGTGTGGCTATTAGGTGACTCTGGTTACCCCAACCTGTCATGGCTACTGACCCCAGTGAGGAATCCCAGGACAAGGGCAGAGGAACGCTACAATGAGGCACATGGGCGAACTAGGAGGGTGATCAAGCGGACCTTCGGCCTCCTGAAGGCCAGGTTCCAGTGCCTCCATATGACAGGTGGATCCCTATTCTACTCACCAAAGAAGGTGTGCCAGATCAACGTGGCCTGCTGTATGCTTCATAACTTGGCTTTGCGACGGCAGGTGCCTTTTCTGCAGGAGGATGGTCCAGATGGCAGTGTTGTGGCAGCTGTGGAGCCTGTGGACAGTGATGAGGAGGAAGCAGAGGAAGAAGACATGCAGAACAGGGACTCAGTCATCCAGCAATATTTCCAGTGACACACAGGCGAGAATACATTCCTGCCTACTACATGTACTTTTACACTTCTACCTCTATCCTGTCTGTCGTTTTCACCCAGTGTATGGTCACTGAGTTGTCACTTTCCCTTATGGTTTCACAGGTGTGGGTCCCAACGTGTGTCATCTGCTTAGATTCCTCAGGGACTAGAGCTGTGTGACATAGGTATGTTTACATTACTATTTCCTGAACATTTTGTCACTGTAATTGAAAATACACTATTTCGAAATCACAGACAGACACCAGATCTTTTGGTGCTTTAGGTGTTTTTATTTAAATACAATATATTGGAGGGGGAAGTTAAATGGTGAGGGGTGATGGCAAAGGAATGTCCATGGCAGAATCCAGTCTATTAGTCTCACAGGTGCATTGCCCATATGGGCATAGGAAGTGGAGCTGGGGCAGTTTCAATATGGACAGGGTGACAAAGTGGGACAGTGGGATGACAATCAGGGTGGTCTCATTTCTTGGCGGGGGTCTTGACATCGTGCTCTGTCTTGTTCCTGGATCTCAGGGACCATTTGCGGGGTGATTCTCTGTCTGCAGGGGGTGGGGTACTGGTGTGGTGGTCCTGTGGCGGTGCCTCCTGTCCACTAGCGGAGGTGGTGGGCAGTTCATCGTCCATGCTAGTGTCAGGGGCCCCTTGTAGTGCCACAGTGTCCCTCCTGGTGTTGAGTACTTCCTTCAGCACCCCTACGATGGTGCCCAGGGCGGAGCTGATGGTTCTGAGTTCCTCCCTGAAGCCCAAATACTGTTCCTCCTGCATGTGCTGGGTCTCCTGAAACTTGGCCAGTACCGTTGCCATCATCTCCTGGGAGTGGTGGTATGCTCCCATGAGGGAGGAGAGGGCCTCGTGGAGAGTGGGTTCCCTTGGCCTGTCTGCCCCCTGTCGCACAGCAGCCCTCCCAGTTCCCCTGTGTTCCTGGGCCTCCATCCCCTGGACCGTGTGCCCACTGCCACTGCCCCCAGGTCCCTGTTGTTGTTGAGGTGGTGGGTTACCCTGGGTTCCCTGTAGTGGTGGACACACAGCTGATTGACGTGTCCTGGGGACGAAGGTATGGGCCCGCTGGGTGGGTGCTGTGCTGGTGTTTCCAGAGGGGGGAAGGTCTGTGGTGGCCTGTGCCTGTGTGAGGCGAACCGACTGTCCTGAGGCCCCCGATGGTCTGGGCTGGTCATCTAGATCCAGGTGGACAGAGGTGCTGTCATCACTGTGGGCCTCTTCTGTGGGTGGAGTGGAGATGTCTGGACCCTCCTGTCTGGTGACGTTGGGTAGTGGTCCTGCAGGGGTGTAAAGGCATGATTATTGCATCTGTGTGTGTCATGGTGTGCAATGGGTGAGTGAGCGTGTACCCCAGTGCTGGCATTCCTGTGTGGGGGCTTGTGTGATGATGGTTTAGGGGGGTGTATGGGTATGTGCAGTGGGCATGCTTTAGTGATGGGTGTCCATGCGGTGGTGTTGCATGCAGGGCTTGGTGTTGGGATGTGTGGTTTGTGATATTGGTACATTTGTGAGGAGTTGGAGTGATAGGGGTGGGGGCGAGGGTGGGGGTATGTGATAGCATGCAGGTAGGGTGGGGGATATGGTAGTTAAAGGTTTGACTTACCAGAGTCCATTCCTCCACCGACTCCTGCGAGGCCCTCAGGATGCAGAATGGGCAAGACCTGCTCCTCCCATGTTGTTAGTTGTGGGTGAGGAGGTGGGGGTCCGCCGCCAGTCCGCTGAACCGCCTGGTGGTGTCTTGAGACCACGGAACGCACCTTCCCCCGTAGGTCGTTCCACCTCTTCCTGATGTCCTCCCGATTTCTTGGGTGTTGTCTCACTGCGTTGACCCTGTCGACTATTCTTCGCCATAGCTCCATCTTCCTTGCAATTGAGGTGTGCTGCACCTGTGCTCCAAATAGCTGTGGCTCTACCCGGACGATTTCCTCCACCATGACCCTGAGCTCCTCCTCCGAGAACCTGGGGTGTCTTTGCTGTGCCATGGGGTGGTGTAGGTGATGTGTGGGGTGGTGTGTGTGGTGATATGTAGTGGCGTGTGGTGTTTTGGCGTGGAAGTTGTGTGGGTGATGGTGTTGTGTGCCTGTGGATGCTAGTTTGTGGATGGTGGTGTCTCTCTCTGGCCTTCTCTCTGTAATAGTGGTCGTAGGGGTTTGTGGGTGATGTGGGTGTGTGTTTTATATTGTATTGGGTGTGTGGGAGTGGTGTGTGTATGTGTATCAGGTGTGTGTATTTCGAATTGTCCAATGTGGCTGTGTTTTGTAAGTGTGTGTGTATTTTGAGCGCGGCGGTGTGTACCGCCAATGGAATACCGCGGTTGAAAGACCGCCGCGTGGATTCGTGTGTCGTGATAGTGTGGGCGTATTTCTGTTGGCGTGACGGTGGAGGTTTTGTTTTCGCCAGTTTATCACTGACCTTTGGTGTGGCGGACTTGTGTGGGTGTCTGAATTTTGTCAGATTCCGAGATGTGGGTCATAATAGCTGTGGCGGATTTCCGCGGCCGCAGTGGTGTGTTGGCGGTCTTCTGCACGGCGGTAAGCGGCTTTTACCGCCAATGTTGTAATGAGGGCCTTAATATCACTTTTCAGTGATATCTCTACAATATGACCTGCAAATACCCAGATAAATATTATATATTTTTCTAAACACTGTGTGGTGTATTTTTGTGGTGCTATATTGTGTTATTGTATGATTTATTGCACAAATACTTTACACATTGCCTTCTAAGTTAAGCCTGACTGCTCAGTGCCAAGCTACCAGAGGGTGGGCACAGGATAATTTGGATTGTGTGTGACTTACCCTGACTAGAGTGAGGGTCCTTGCTTGGAACTCACTGCCAACCAAAGACCCCATTTCTAAAATGTTCTAAACCATGAAACAATGAAGAGAATTGACTTACTATTTTGTTATGGGCTTCCGTGTTGTAATTCACAGAAATCAGTCCTGTGTCAGCAGCCGTGTTGAAACTGAGCAAACAGGCATGGAGACAGTTCATTGTATGTCTCTTCAGAGATTATATTTATTGATTCCCCACTGTCGAAAATGAAAGCTATCGAACATCCATTATTTTCAATGTAATCTTTGGACAGTGTTTGTATGATTTTGCTGCTTTGGCATGTCGATTTTTCTTTGACTGACATTTTTCTTCACATGCGGCTAGTCCGACATGTGCACGTTTTTCTCAGGTAAACATCAAGATAGCACAATCACTTTCTTCACTTTCACTTATTAATGAGGTGGACAAACTGTTTGATGATGCTCTAGATGACGATTGACTTTGTTTAGTATCTATTTTCTTCAACTGATGCCAATGCTTGGCCTTGGGAGAGTGCATCAATCGCTGCTTCTGGAACGTTCTGGTGTCCATTTTGTCTTTGTGCCATGACACACT
Source organism: Pleurodeles waltl (assembly GCF_031143425.1). Classification (NCBI taxonomy): domain Eukaryota; kingdom Metazoa; phylum Chordata; class Amphibia; order Caudata; family Salamandridae; genus Pleurodeles; species Pleurodeles waltl. Next base: position 1,275,960,242 of record NC_090446.1, on the reverse strand, counting down.
TACTTTTTCCTTCGCTTTACACATCATCACAAAATAGTTCTCTTTCCCACAGCCTTTACAAATCTGTCCAATGAAGGGGCACTTTCCTTCATGTGGAAAAGAAATTCCACATCTGAAACACATCTTTTAATGTGTAGACATCACTTTATGTCCTTCAGACTTCTGTTTTGGATTACTTTTGACACTCATGACGGACTCGCTTTGAGCACCTCCAGCCTCCATGTAAGCAGCTTGTCTCGTTCCTTAGCTCTGGTTGCCTTCAACAATTGGACAATTGGACAAATAACCAATGATCTTTGAATGTGATGAATTACACCTATGATAATCCAATGGCTAACCTTGATATATTATTACAACACCAAAATGATTGACCCTTTATAGATTGCATGCACTCTATAAAGCAGCTGACGCTGTCTATGCCAAGACCTAAAATAAATGAACTCACTATCAAAAAAATGTTAAAGTGCATGCACTGCCCCCACAACCAAACAATATAATATGCACCCCGTTTAAAGCAAGTTTCATGATGATTGTTCCCGGTACCCATCACGGAGTTCAAGTGTCCATCACCTGCAAACACTGGAGCAAATTAAGCACGGACTATATGCAATTTCCCCAATGTACTTGGTGTTCATTTTGCGTATTTTCTGTTTAGTCCTCTCACAATGGCAGGTTAGGGGACTGAAGCATAGGGAGAACATGATTTATCCACGATGAAATAATTTAGTACATATGGGAGAACCAAGAGTGCATGCTCTGAAGGCCATAACGTTCCCACTATACCACATTTTGGCTCCTATTAGGAAAATAGGTAGCTTTTAACCTAATTATAATACACCTATTCATGGCAAAACCCCAGAATAGAGCAATAAGTTAGAAAGCTTTTGCCACTTACCGGTATGAAAGTAATGGCATAGGTCAAGCCTGCTGTTGTTGTACACCACAAACACTGAAGTGTTGTACTGGGGGACATACAATGCTGGAATAAGTATTGCTTTGATTTGTGTAGGCATCATAATTATAAAAGGTCACCCTCTAGCGCTCGCTTTAGCCTTAGATTATCAGTCTCGCATTTCTAGGCAGGTTCTTTTCGGCGTGTGATCTGTACTTCTGGGTTAACATGGGTGTACCTGCTTAAGAAGGTAGTTTACATGCCAACAGACCAGATTCAGGAGAGAGACTCCTGAGTTTCAAAGGAAAAAATGTCTCCCGTCTGAAATTGCCTCTGGTTCAATAGAAGTAAATAGAGAAAGTTCATTCTACCAGTTTCTTATTCAAAATCTCCCACTTTCCTTTTTCAAAATGTTGACATGTATGTAGGTATAATAATTCAATCTTGCATTGCAATTGTGCATTAAGCTTTATTTGCTAACACGTCAGTCTGAAGTTTGACCTTCCCTTACTTCACTTGTAGTTTGTTCTCCCATTTACTTTCCTTTGGTTCTGTTGACACCTGTTCAGTGAGGCAGTTTGATGGTGCTCTGTGTGTTTGTTTCCTTTCTCTACACTTGAGACTTTCACAATTTGCCTAGTTGTTAGGAATGTTTCATTATCTTATGCAACGATCACCAAAGCGCCATTTGTGGAAGTCCAGATAAGAAGGAGGCCGTGTGTGAAGTGTGAATATTGCTGTTGTGCAGCAATTCTATTTGATGAACTTTCCTCTGACTTTAGGGAGTTGTCATACCAGTATGTACTGTTAACACCGGAACCATTCTACATAAGAAAGGCCAGACTGGGAACCCAAAGCAGCCGTGCCAAATTTTGTCAGACCAGTCCCCCTAGAGTGCAGAGCAAGCTAGCCTGACCACTACAGTGGCGCTTGCGAGGCTCTCCCCCAAGCAAATTTGGGGCAAAATGTAAAAACCGGTGCATTCTACAACATGTCTTTCATTATATGTTCAATTGTAATAGTTCTTGAAACATAGTAAATGATGACCTTGCAGACCACCATGAAACAGGAATCTTTGCTGGGGTTCTTCAATGATTTCCTCACATCAACCTCTAAGACTGTCTCTCATCTCTCCATGGACCCTCTCTCACACATATTTAATTTGTTTTATAGCATCTCTCTTGCCGGTGTAGGGTGTTGGAGCACTTTATTTCACACACATACAGAGACGACGAGTCATAAGTGTGTAAATCAGTGGATAGAAAATGTTGACAAAGAGGACTATAAGGTGTAGGATTCACATGTCATCCATACTGGTAGGCATTTAATAAGAGTGCTTGGTCTGGAAAAGCATGCATTAGGGATTCAGAACGTGACACAGGGGTTAGGGTTGAGTTTACTAATAACAATTTATTTCTACCCAAACAAACCATTTTTTAGCAAAATTAGGATAATTAATGACTGTGAAAAAAACATAACTTTCTAACCTGTACCATGCAGTCTGCATGCAACTCTTTGATGGAAGCTCATAGTTCACTGTGCTAGATTAGGACTGTAAGTTATGAACTGCACAGTAACAAAAGGAGCTCTGTGACAAAGCAGTATCCCACTGAACTATATATAAAAAATACTGTTCTCTGATCTGCATATTAACCTTCTGAGCTACCTTAGAGGAGTCAAAACTGCCAGTAGACAAATTACTGATCTCTCTCCAGCGGGTACATTATTCACCAGCTTTATCTTGGCACTTTTATTGTTGCTTGAAAACTGTTGGATATACAAGAACCTCTGCAGTGCTGCACTGCTACAAAACTGGTCCCCAGGATTGGCCTGAGTGGGCTGGTCTGACGCTCGCTCAGGCATAGGGAGCCTATACCATTTCCCAAACAGGGCTGTGTAACACAGCTGGGTTGGAGGAATGTAAGTGCACATGTCAGTTGGGCCATCCTATGACGGCCAGCCAAACCTACATGCTCACTTTACAATGTCCACCACTACTCCTCCCTGCCATGGCCTGGCCCCACCCTGCCCTAGACTTGCATGGCTCAGTCAGAATGAAAAATAAAATGCTAATAAAATTGTTTTATCATCATTTTATTTTTCATTTGCTGGTACTGGGCAGAGGGGCGATGCTCCTTCACTATTATGGAGGAGTCACCCCGGTTGTTGAGTTGCTGCACAAATTCTTACATGACGAAGAAGTTGAACCCAGAGAGAGGTTTCCCTATATCCATCATTAGCAGAGATGTCATTGCTGCGCTGTTTCTTTCTCCCTCCTATTCTTCACCTAATGGTGTGTGATTCAGACTGACCTGGACCCTAACAAAAGGTAGCGAACCTCCAAGGAGCAGGGAAAGAAGAAGCTGTACTGGGAATACAGCTTCTGGGCCTGACCCACCCAAAACAGCTGTGGCACAGCTGGGGATTTGTGTAGATCCGAGGGCTTTGTACTGCAGGCGGTGCAGGCAGTTGCATGGGAACTAGGTGGGTCAGGAGGAGAGGCCCGTCCCACAATAAGGTGGGACAAATTTGAGGAGCTTGCCGCTGGCAGGGGACTTGACAAACGCCATTTTCCTGTTGTAAACAAAGGAAAGAAGACAAGCAGGGTGACAGAGCAAGATGGTATTGTCACGCTTGAGGTCTGAGGGCCATGCAGAGAGGACGCGGCCCTGCAACACAGTATAGGCAGCGAAATGCTCATGAGTCTGGAAAGTGTACACTGTGGTGCAGTGGCAAAATTTAATCCACACTTGAACAGGCAGCCAGATTGTGGAGAGAGGAGACATGTGCCAAAGGGCCTCTGAACAACATAGCACCTGGAACTGGAGTGGGGGTACTGTTCCCTGTTTTACTCAGAAGAAAATTGAATTTTACAGGTGAGAAGGGAGATTGAACCTTATTTACCAGTGGGTACCCTTGACCGCCCCTGCCTATTTAGTTACCAGTGGGTATCCTTGAATGACCTTGCAGAGTGGTTTGGTGGTGTTAGGGGGACAGAGCCTGAAGTGGAGGGTTCAAGAGAGGGCAATCCTGGAGTACAAGTATAGTTCTAGTACATGCCTCGCCGTAGCAAAAGAGAGCAAGACACCCCAGTCTTTCAATTGTTCTGATCATGCTGAAAAAGCAAGAGCGTCACCCTCAATACCTAGACATGATGGCATCAAAGACGAATGCGCTCACCAGAAATTACCTAAAATCATGCCTAACATTATTCAAATTAGACCAAGTGCAAGGTGGCCTCATGAAATTGAGGTCTGAGGTAGGGAAGCATGTTGCATAGATAAAATTGGAAATTCACAATGTAGACAAAAGACTGGAACAAGCTGAAGTTGACATGCATGCCGAAACAGTCTTGGAACGAATGGTCACCATGATTATTTACTAAATTGAATCCCCGACCAAATGACTGCTGTCACAATGTAAGAATTTAAACAATAGATCCTGGAAGAAAACATTTGCATTAGAAAACTGAGAAAGGATGGGAGGGAACAACATGTCAAGATGTTCACTTGCATCACAAAAATCTTCAGAGAAGTCCTGTGAGAAGGGGCAGTCTTCACCATTTGACCTAAGCGGGCCCACAGAGTGGGCAGATTACATGACTCACATAAGGACTGGCCAAGAGCCATGGTGGTAACTATCCTCTAAAAATACACTTCCTGACAGCTGCATAGAAGATGAAAAAGATAGAGTACTGTGAGTGGGAGGTGGCCCTCTTCTAGGATCTGGTGACACTAACTCTACAGTACAGAGGAGGCGTGAATTCAAATATGTGACCTTTGAGCTAGCTAAAAGACAGCTACATAATAAAAGGGTTTTGCTGAAAGCCTGCAGTTTACTTAGAAAGGTTCAAAGAATTTTCAAAAAAATGCAGATGGAAAAGTCCTTCTGGGTATTCAGCACCCAGTGATGATGAGAGAAGACCTTGAGACAAAGCACAAACCTCCAATGACTAGGAAACTTAGTTATCTGTGACATTTATTAAGCACAATTCAAATTCTAGAAGGAGAGAGCCTTAATAACGTAGCCTTATATACTAGGGACCGGAAATGTTGGTTTGGGCTGATCTCTACTTCTTTGAACCTTGAGCTCCACAGAACTGGGAAAGCTGAAAAAGTATAGAGAGGTGAAGAAGAAATCCTAACGGGATATTCAAATCCCCACTCTTGGAGCACCCAAGATAAAACTGATTGAGAGGGGTTCAGAGAGCATCCTAAGACCAAAATATAACACCAACTTTTTCTTACTGTACTTTACTCACAGATGTATTGATGCTGGGCTATGATAGCATGCACTAAAAGGTCTGCTCTAGCAGTCAAACACAAGGGAGGTCGGGGTAAGCGGGTTGCACTTACACTGTCTCAAATAAGGGAGGGTTTAGTTTACTGGTTCAGGCATCCCTTTCACCTCAACACAGGCATAACTAAGGATACAGGTACAAGGTACTAAATTATGCCATTCAAGCGTTTTACATTTAATGTCAGGAGCCTTAATGCCCTTAACAAAAGATGTATGGTTTGGAGATATCTCATACGACAGGAAGCAGATATTATATTAATTCAGGAAACTCATTTACTGAGGAAAGATCAGTTGAGGATGGAGAACAAAGGCTGCCTGGTCCAATCATTGGCCTTGGGACAAAAATCTGCAGGGGTACCCATAATTTGCAAGTGGGAATTTACTACCCAGGAAGTGACAAGTGCCCTAGAGGGCAGTCTCATAAGGGCTAATGCACAAGTACATGGATGTTCTACAATGACAATTGTTATGCCCATAATGCTCAACAGGATGTGTTTTTAGAGAGGGCCATGTGAGAGTGTATGGGGAAGGTGGGGGAACACAATTATATTTGAAATAGCATTTCATGCAGTTTAGGACCAGTACGAATATAGAACATCCTACCACACTTAATCACAAAATGCATTTTCAATGCTAGAAACAAGTTTGAATACCTTTTCAAAACCAGAAACGCATTTATATACATTTTTAAAGCCAGAAACAGATTTGAAGAGCAATGCTTGGTAGATAGGCGATGTTACTTCCACCCAGATGAAAAAGACTCTTCTTTCTTCTCCTGTGTTTACAAATCACATACTATACCTGATATGCTTCTTCTTGTTACATGCCTACTGCCTAGATTGTGTGTTGTATGCATGAAGGGGGAACATCTTGGACCAGATGAAGATAATAATCGATATGGAGGATGGCCATGTTAAAAGTTGTCCTCTCACAAAAAATCTGTACAAGAACACAAACAAAAACCCAACACATTTAAAGAAAGAAAAATTAAACATCTGAGAGGTAAACTGCGAACTGTAAGGACTAAGTTAAGTTATACTCACTAACATATTGTCACATATGGATCTTTGGGGGAGTTGCAGGTGCCCTTGGATCATATCCTGTGGTAGTAGGTGAATGGGGGGAGGTGGGATTCAGCTCTGGGGTTTGTTTACTGTGATTCTTAGGTTTAGGAGAAGACCTTGATAGTCAGACATTCTACTGATACTCCAAGTGGATCGGTCCCAGTGAAAGTCTGGAAGTCAAAGAATTTGCAAATGTTTCAAACTCTTATTCTAAAAAGTAACCTTGTCATTTTCTGAAGAAAAATCTGTCTCCTTGCATGACATATTGGAAAATGTAGCCATCAATGTGGAATTGCTGGATGGATTCTTGATGGACGTTGGTCCCTCTAAGGAGCTTTTGAGGTTTTTGCTTGAAAAGTTTTCTAAACCCCAAACGAGAAAGGGCTTGTAAGGGATGCTGGAGGCTTTTAGGGAGACAAATCTGAGATACGATCCAATGCCATGGAGCTGCCGCTTAGGTATCTTTATGCGGTAGAGCTGCTTGGCTCTGGATGAAAAGTTTTCAAAGGTTTCCAAAATGTTCTTGGTGCCCAAACAACCACTGGAGTACACTTTTAAGGCTCTCAGGACCTCAGGGAGGGCACTTAGAGACTCTCAGGATACCAGGCAGAGGCCAACAGCAAAATCCAGTAAAAGTCCAGTTGTCAGTGTGCAGCTAAGCACTTTCGGCCTCTTGAAGCTTGTGTCCCCGGAGCAACCCTGGAGGTCAGCCAGCTGACCTTTAGAGTCCTCTGCCTGGGTACAAGAGGGAGCAGGTCCAGTCCTTCAGTGCTCCTCTCAGGTCACAGACAGCAGGTCCAGTCCCCTTGTGCTCTTCCACATGTCCAGAGCGTGTCCTGATGGAGTTCTCAGGGACTTACAGGCAAGTTAAATGTGCATTGAACTTGACCTTCTCTGCAGTTTCATCCCAAACATTTTACCTTTGCTCCTCCTGTTTTATGAACCCATTGTTGTTGGCTTTTCGTACTCTGTGCGCTTTACCACTGCTAAACAGTGCTAAAGTGCTTGTGCTCTCTTCTTTCAATATAGTAACATTGGCCTACACCTAATTGGCACATTTAATTTACTTATAAGACCTTAGTAAAATGGAATTACATGTACCCAGGGCCTATGAACTAATTGCTACTAGTGGGCCTCCAGCGCTCATTGTGCCACACTTTAAAGCAGCCTTTTACACATATCTCAGGCATGCTGTTGCAGCCTGTGTGCAGTTTTAAACTGCCATTTCAACCTGGCAAAATAAACCTTTTGCCAGGCCCAAACCTTCCTTTATACTACATATAGATCACACCATAGTGTAGGCCATAAACAGCCCTTAAGGAAGGGTGCATTTCATTTGAAAGTTTGGGCATGTGCATTTGTGTTTTATTTGTCCTGGCAGTGAAAACCCTTACATTTGTTTTTCACCACTGCAAGCTCTATCTTTCACGTAGGATAAACACTGGGTTACCTTATTACTTTTAATAAATGATAAGTTTTGTTTGGGAACAGGCATAAATGTCATATTTACACTCAAATGAATTGTAATTTTAGAGCTCTTTAATGGTAAAGTCAAATTGTGAGTCACAACTCTGAAAATGCCACTTTAAGAAGGTTTCCATTTTCTTCTCCTAACCATTTGGTGCAAGTAACCTGTATCCTGGGTCACATGACTAGGTGTAGCTGGTCTTTGTGAATTTATTCCTCTACGACAGTATTACAAAGAGAGATGACTAGATGTTGGCAGGATGGCCCTCCCTGACCTAAAGGGAGGGGCAGATCTGCCAGCTACCACACTTGCACTTAAATTAGGGATGTCTCAGCACACTCACTAAGGATTTCATATTAGTCCTTTGTCACCCCAGCCCCTTCTGAGCCAAGGCAGAGGCAGGAAGAAAATTCCAGAACCAAATGCTGCGGGAGGTCTAGATGTTTCTCCAACTGGCACCAGGTATGAATATTGAACCTTCAAACCAACTCACTAGATTACTACTGGACCGTGGAAGACTAAGAAGAAGGAGTGCCCTGCTGCACTGGTGCTAAAATGACTGCCCTGCTTCTCTGCTACAAACGGACTGCCTTGCTGCCCTGCTGCCTGAGGATGGAAGACTGGGCTTGCTGCTTGAACACAGACCACGAGAAGGACTCAAAGGGCTAGCTGACTGGCCTCCTTTTGTGAGCTAATGTGAACGTAGAAAGATATAGAAAATATTAAGAATAGAAAGGAGAACAGTGTCACAATTAACAATCAAAATATTCAGTGGTACATGACCTATTTGTAAATCAAATGTAATAACCAACAAAAAATTGTCACATCAACCAATAAGTACTGAATCCCCTCTTTGGAGAAAAAATATACAGATCTCATATAGTAGTGAGATGAGCAAAAGATGTCCATTCCAAAGAAATAGCTGAAAGATGATGTCTTCATCCAGTTTGAGGAAGGAAGCTGAGATTCATCCGTATTCAGCCCCAAATTGAAAAGGAATAATAGAGTTCATCCGTATTCAGCCAATAATAAAGTTCATCTGAATTCAGCCGACACGTGTTTCGTCCACTATGGGACTTTATCAAGGCTGATTAAAGAAAGACAAATCAATTTGATTTACTACTTAGTCCTAATGTCATTTAAATCCAAGCATGACATGCCTATAAAAGATAGGAAAAGTCGCCAAGTAAACGACATAATAGTGACAATTTTTGAATCTAAAGTGTGCGAAAATCACCATGATATTACCAATAAGAGTTGTTTAAATCTTAAATATGTTACGCAAACAGAAACCAAAAATGTTTAATAAATAGTAAGCAATGAGTCCGAGAGTGATATAGGTCAAGAGAATTACAAAGAAAAAACCAGAAGAGTCCCAAAAGTGAGTTGAAAGACCAATCAAAGTGCAAGAGATAGTGCACGTTAGTTACAGTGAATCGTTAAATGCCGCAAGTAGAATGGTAGTCACTCATAAATGCTGGTAATAGTCCTTGACAACCCCGTTAATTTAGAAATTTTGTGCCCAAAAACCTTTGTTGACAACCAAAGAATGTATAAAAGCACTGGGTTTTGTACCTTAAGATTTCAAAAAGATATTCGATAGTTTAGTAAACTTCATAATTTATGAGGCAATTGTAGATCCAAAATGAAGTATTAGAATGTCATTGGAGATCTGCAAAATAAATAATCAATGATGTGTCTAAAGTAGAACAGCACTGGAGAAATGATAATAATAAGTCAGAAATCTCATTGTTGACTAACCTGCATTGTGCGAGATCTGTGTATTGGAAGTCAAATAATAAGATGTCAAGTACAAATGGCATCCCATGATAAGGTGCCTAGTACAAAGAGGAACAAAACCTGCTATTAATGATTCCGTCATAAATGGATATTATATAACTACTTCACACAGCTAGATAAGTGTAATTATATTCATGAAGTAGAGATATCGGACAAATGTCCCGATCATAGCATCAAAGTCCAAAAGTAACACCAAGGCAGAAAGGTTTTAGGTTGTTTCTATTGTCCCACAAGGCCTATAATACCCTAAATGTTAATAAGAAGTTTATGTCATCTAAGACTCGATAAACCCAGCATGTATATGCGTTAAATATCAAATTAAATTGTGAACTGAAAAGATAACGAGGGCATAGTATTGAGTCCAATAAAACAATCTTGTCATTGAAATAACAACCCCCAATGGACACGTCCAGAATATCAGAAAACAAGGAAGTCAAGCGCAAAGTAAGTAAATGGAAATAACAGTCCCCAATGGACACGTCCAGAATATCAGACAACAAGGAAGTCAAGCGCAAAGTAAATACATGGAGAGTTAAGTATTTTAGTTGTTATAAAACAAGAGAAATTATCAAACACGTCCTGAAAGCGGTACGTAAAGCGCGCCTACATAACAATGGCCCCTCCCCATTACCTTTCAAACACGTTACTAAGTCGTGCCGATAGCGATTCGGTTGTAGTAAGCACCGAGCCATCGGCCATGACGGACATATATAAGTATAAGAGAAAGCAAAGAGGGACTAAACTTCTTTGCGAGGGCAAAGGCACATAGTTTTATCCATAGTAGAAGTGGCGGCCATCTTAGAGAAGCTATGTTTGAATTGAAACACAACCATCAACTCAATGGTGTTAGGTATAGACCTGCTGTGCGGTCCAAAATAAAGCACAGATTTGAAAAGTTATTTTCGCCGATCATTATTTAAGAAGATCAAATAGTTCAATGAACGCATATACTTGAACTTTTCCGAATACAAAATGTAGTGTTCGACAGAAATTCAGTATTTTGTGTTAAAAGGAAAGTATATCTGAAATCTATGTCAATAACCAGAATGAAGGTATATAGCCAACATTATTTAGGGCACTTGACAGATCAAATGTGGTGATACTGAGAAAAGTCATAAAAACCTGTCAATTGAGGAGAGATAATTCTAAGGTGTCTTAAAATAAGACACTTATTTGTAGAGGAAGTGGCAATTCTATGACCCGTGTAAACATTCCTTAGTTGCCAACAAAGCATGACCATATAATGAAGAGTTTGAGTATTGATTTTGATATGAAGTAGCATTAGCCCCTCAGTAACAAAAAAATTTGATGTTAGTTATCTGTGTAGTGGAAAGAATACCAAGTGTAGCCCAAATCATATAACATAGAAAGATATGCTATGTACATAAGGTCATATATATATAGGTTTGTAAGCACAGTCAGATAATTGTGTTAATGGTTGTACATCATATATGTCGAGGACATCAAATAACACATTTACATCAAAAATCAATTGCAAAATTATAAATAGTCATAGGAAATAGTGTAATTCATGGTCGATATTTATTCCCATTTTTGTACTTTTTAGCCTGAGTATCCATTTGGCCTCATTTCTTCTCAAATCCAGCTCACGATTTCCTCCTCTAGGATGTGGCTGTGTTTGGCTAATGCCCATAAATTTTAGCAACGGAGTTTCTACGCCAGAATGTTCTTTAGTAACATGACGTACTAAGGGTGACAGATGATCATTATTTCTTAGGGCACGCACATGTTCTTGTATCCTCTCTTTGAGAGGTCTAATCGTGCTCCCAACGTATATTTTTTTACAGTCACATACAAGTATATAAACCACATACTTGGAATTGCAGTTAATGAATTGTTGTATTTGATAAGTTTTACTGCCATTGAAGTTGAAGCTAAGGGTTCTGTGCAGGGCAAAAGTGCATACATTACATTTACTGCAACTAAAGAATCCCTTCGGTTTGTCGGGTAACCAAGTAATGAATTCATTTTTGGACGGTGGTAAGTAACTCTTACATACAAGGTCCCGGATTGTAGTCCCCCTTTTGTGAATCATGGTAGGTTTAGCCAATAGTAGATGTTTGAGGGTACTGTCAGAGTGTAAGATACCCCAATTCTTACAGAGGATTTTATAAATGTCTTGGCTGTTTTGACTGAAAGGGGTACAGAATGTCACCGGACCTTTTGGTGATCGATTTGTATTCTCACTCTTTTTGAGCAGAGAAGATCTTTGGATTTTGTTTATTTTCTTTCTGGCGTTGTTTATGATTTGTACAGAATATCCTCTTTGGAGAAATCTATTTTCTAGTTTGTTGAGTTCATATTCACATAATTTATTATCACTACAATTCCTTTTGATCCGAATCATTGAAAGGTAATGGGGAGGGGCCATTGTTATGTAGGCGCGCTTTACGTAGCGCTTTCAGGACGTGTTTGATAATTTCTCTTGTTTTATAACAACTAAAATACTTAACTCTCCATGTATTTACTTTGCGCTTGACTTCCTTGTTGTCTGATATTCTGGACGTGTCCATTGGGGACTGTTATTTCCATTTACTTACTTTGCGCTTGACTTCCTTGTTTTCTGATATTCTGGACGTGTCCATTGGGGGTTGTTATTTCAATGACAAGATTGTTTTATTGGACTCAATACTATGCCCTCGTTATCTTTTCAGTTCACAATTTAATTTGATATTTAACGCATATACATGCTGGGTTTATCGAGTCTTAGATGACATAAACTTCTTATTAACATTTAGGGTATTATAGGCCTTGTGGGACAATAGAAACAACCTAAAACCTTTCTGCCTTGGTGTTACTTTTGGACTTTGATGCTATGATCGGGACATTTGTCCGATATCTCTACTTCATGAATATAATTACACTTATCTAGCTGTGTGAAGTAGTTATATAATATCCATTTATGACGGAATCATTAATAGCAGGTTTTGTTCCTCTTTGTACTAGGCACCTTATCATGGGATGCCATTTGTACTTGACATCTTATTATTTGACTTCCAATACACAGATCTCGCACAATGCAGGTTAGTCAACAATGAGATTTCTGACTTATTATTATCATTTCTCCAGTGCTGTTCTACTTTAGACACATCATTGATTATTTATTTTGCAGATCTCCAATGACATTCTAATACTTCATTTTGGATCTACAATTGCCTCATAAATTATGAAGTTTACTAAACTATCGAATATCTTTTTGAAATCTTAAGGTACAAAACCCAGTGCTTTTATACATTCTTTGGTTGTCAACAAAGGTTTTTGGGCACAAAATTTCTAAATTAACGGGGTTGTCAAGGACTATTACCAGCATTTATGAGTGACTACCATTCTACTTGCGGCATTTAACGATTCACTGTAACTAACGTGCACTATCTCTTGCACTTTGATTGGTCTTTCAACTCACTTTTGGGACTCTTCTGGTTTTTTCTTTGTAATTCTCTTGACCTATATCACTCTCGGACTCATTGCTTACTATTTATTAAACATTTTTGGTTTCTGTTTGCGTAACATATTTAAGATTTAAACAACTCTTATTGGTAATATCATGGTGATTTTCGCACACTTTAGATTCAAAAATTGTCACTATTATGTCGTTTACTTGGCGACTTTTCCTATCTTTTATAGGCATGTCATGCTTGGATTTAAATGACATTAGGACTAAGTAGTAAATCAAATTGATTTGTCTTTCTTTAATCAGCCTTGATAAAGTCCCATAGTGGACGAAACACGTGTCGGCTGAATTCAGATGAACTTTATTATTGGCTGAATACGGATGAACTCTATTATTCCTTTTCAATTTGGGGCTGAATACGGATGAATCTCAGCTTCCTTCCTCAAACTGGATGAAGACATCATCTTTCAGCTATTTCTTTGGAATGGACATCTTTTGCTCATCTCACTACTATATGAGATCTGTATATTTTTTCTCCAAAGAGGGGATTCAGTACTTATTGGTTGATGTGACAATTTTTTGTTGGTTATTACATTTGATTTACAAATAGGTCATGTACCACTGAATATTTTGATTGTTAATTGTGACACTGTTCTCCTTTCTATTCTTAATATTTTCTATATCTTTCTACGTTCACATTAAATCTTACATTTATGATATATTCAATCATTCAATCATGAGTCTCATTGACAATCTGTCAAATTGATTAGGCACTATATTGATATCACCTTGATAGGTACATATTATTTGTCATTTTTATACATTTATTGGGTCAAATAATGTTGCAATTTGTTTGATATATTAATTGATGCCCTGTGTGCTCCATTCTTTTTCTAATTAATATTAACTTGTTGGCACAGGTTTTTCCTGTACCTATACACACGTTTGACAACGGACGTGTTTAGAATGTTTGAGCACCACAACCATACTCTCAAATATAGGAATGTGCGGTAGTCGTTTGGTTTTGTTCTGTTGTCAACTTACTTAATAATCCTTTTGTGAGCTACTTGGACATAATTAGCTCCAGAGACCTGTCCTGCATCTGCCCAGCTTATCAGACCCAACTGTTCCTGCTTGTATTATGCTGCTGGCCTCTGACACAGTGAGTCCTGATCCCCAAGAGGTGCCTCTCAGGTCCTGGACCCTTGGCTGGCATCAGAGTGTGCTCCTCCTGGCTCAAATGTAGGTTTATTCCAAACCAATGCAGTGAGGCGCATCTTGACAAAGGACCTCGCTTCGCAATACCTCGCAGCTCCTGATCGATAGCCTCTTCGGAACTGATGCAAGTTGGCGTAAAGCAACACAAGACTTCAGCTGAAGTACAGCCAAGTGCTCTGTTCAGCAGGCAAAACTGAGTCCTGTACCTGACCTGTGCTCCGTCACTGTTGGCTTGAAATTGTGACTTTGTCGCGGTCTGGGGTGACCAGAGAACAATAGTTGGCACTTTGCTCCTTTTAGTGCTACTTTTTTTATTGAAAACTTTAAGAATCAGTATCTCTAGTTCTACTGATTGGATTTTTGTCATTTCATCTCAAATAGTTATTGAACTTTAATCTATTTTTCCACATTTCTTTGGGATTTTTCTTGTCTTGTGTTTTCAATGTGCTGTTGTTTGTGTGCTGCATAAATACTTTACACATTGCCTCTAAGTTAAGCCTGACTGCTTTTCTCACAATGAGCTAATCAGGAATAAGTCAATTGAATCCTGTTCAAAAGGAGAGCGGAGGTACTTTATTCCTTGTTAGCAAGGGTAGAGTGCACAGAATTCTGAAACCAGCAAAAATAGTGCCCAGAAAATGGGAAACAATGTTGGATGACAATGCAGAAAAGGTGGATTTCCTTCAATCAGGAGGAGCAGCAGAACTCTCCTAATGTACTAGACAGGATTCACAAAGGGGAAGGAAAGGCACACTTTCCCCTTTGTGAAGAGGTTGCCACTCCCTTTGGGGTGTTGGTAACTGATTAATGATTTGGACATTTGGAGTTGCAAACCATTGGTACATATCATTCAAATCGTAATTAGGATTAGGAGTGGATGCCCCTTTCAGGCACCTACCTACGTGCAATTCAGAATGAACCACAAACCCAATTTTGCAGAACAAAAATATGTGATTTCCAAATGTCTTTGTACAAGTGGCAATGTCCTTTGATGATAGTGAGATAATAACAGAGAGGTGGAGATTTCTAATTGTGAGGAAAGATACTTCTCTCTCAAAGGAAATGCCACTGTGTTGGGGCCCTACTAAGATATTTAATGTAGCATTTATTAGAAGCATGTTTTTATAAAGCCTGAAATAACAACCATATATCCTAGTTTCATTGCTAAAGATTACTGTACACTTCAAGAGTGTAATCATGAGGTACTCAGTAATAGGAACAGTGATCGTTGCTCCTTGATTTATTGCTACGAATCAGAAAAACGTGCCATTATGAGTTGAACCCTGCGGATTTATGAAAAACAGGGAATAACCGGTCAAACAGATTTATTTAATTTGAATCCACTAATTTATCACTCTTCACTTGCAGCAATTTGGCCTGCAGATGTTGGTGCGTGTGAGCTGTTCGAGAACCTCAGCTGAGGAAAACTGTGTGGTGAAATGATTTTAAAACATGACTGGTCATCAATCGTATTTTTTTGCTAAGCGCATCTGTGAATATGCACAGCTCACAATGGAGCCTTTATTGGTAAAGATGGCCGTCATATGCCCCCATCCTAGTGAATTTCAACTTTGCTTGGGCCCTACAGCCTACTGGGAAATTAATCTGTTATTAAGGGATTTCAGTGTCTGCAGAAAAGGAAATAAAGGCAAAGGAAATTATGATTTTGCATGGCTTATTAAATATGAAAAATAATTTTTGCATCAGGACTGCACCACAAAAGTGACACAATACTGACACAAAATCTTAGTAAATTCACCTCCCAGTGTATTGTTCTGGGTCAGACCTGTCAATGTTAGAGGGAGGAAGAAGTGAAGAGTGAAGAGATCTGCTGGGATGTGCATTGTTACTATCATCCCATAACTGAAAACCATTGTGAGATATAAAGAAGCAGCCATAATGTATAGATATTTTGGTACTACACCCAAGGACTAGTTTAAATCCCTCCAATTGACCTGCAGGGTGTGACAGCTTTCTTTAGTTGTTTGATACCTGTTTGCTTGGTGATAGCTGGTTTATTGACTGCAGAGTAGTGTTGATTGACAACCCTCATAGCATACATACCTTAATTGAATGTAAGGGGTGTAAGTTACAGTTGGCTGCTGACCACTGAATGGAATGGAATGGTTATGGTATAATTAGTAGTGTGTGCCAGAAATATGATGTATGAACTCACACAACTATTTAATCCTCCAAAAAGCATTGGTCAGCCCTCCTTAACTCACCTACTTATCAAAAGTAATTTGCTGGTTGGGTTTTTTCAATCTGTGGGTTGCAAGCTAAAGACCGAGTTTGTGGGTGCAACTGTATTTTCAGGTTCTGTTACCAGGATGCATGGTGGTGTAGTTGTCTGTGAAGTTGCCATATTTTAAACTGTCTTCTGAAATCTATATGCTTCTGAGTGCTTTGAATGCTGGCTGGTAGTATATTCCAGAGCTTGGCACCTTGTACTGAGAAAGCAGTCCCGCCTACGATTCTTGGTAAAGTCGTATGATGCAAAGTGATGCAAGCCTTGAGTTCAGTGCCCTGATTTGTATGTATTGCTTGACTTTAGCTTGCAGGTGTAGCAGTCCTTTTACTTGGAGGCTATGTGAACAATGCAAAGTGCCTTTAACATTGCCCTTCTAGCTATAGGTAGCCAGTGAAATGATTGCAAGACTCAAATCATGTGTTTTCTTGGGTAAGGGTAGAGAAGAAGTCTTGCAGCACCATTTTGGATAAGCTGTATTTTGCATATGATGAATGCGGGTGCGCCATAGTCTGTAGGTAAAGTCAAGCTTCAAGTTTATGTGAGAGTGGTTTGTATTTCCTGTTTGTGTCCAAGTTACGGGAGAATTCTACGTGGTGTTTTCATTGTGTAGAAGGCATTTTGTTTTATGCTGTTTAAATGTGGTGCCAAATATAGGTCTGAATCCATGGTGCCCCTGAGTTTCTGACTTCTCTCGATATAGTTGGGGGCGACCTCATGTCCCTTAGGCCACATGGGGGTAGGATGGTATTTCTGTCATTGTCTGCAGGTCGTAATCTATGTATTGGCTATTTATTCAATGTTTAAGATTTTTATTCATCATCCATGTATTTATGGTCCAAAGAGAATTATCAAGTTTTAAATTGTAGAGGTCTTTCAGACCCTTTTTTTTTGCAAATGATTTGGGTGTTATCTACTTGTTGTAAAAGATGAGGTTGAATGATTAATCATGATTGGTAAGTGGGTTAGGTAGATGTTGAATAGTAGAGGGGATAAAATGGACCTCTGTGGGACACCACAATGTTGTGTGTGAGGAGCTAATATGAAAGTTGGTAATAGCACTAGTTCACTGTCACAGCTGAGAGGCCAATAATTTATTGGGCATTAGCTGAACTCCCGCCTCACCTTTCACACATGGTATGTCAAATAAGAAGTTGCAGTGTGAAGAGATTACACAATTGTGCAGGGCATTGAGTCATGTAGTTCTTAAGCCAGCAACTTTACATTTCCTATTCCTGATACATGTGGTTGCCACTATCTAAACCTACCAGTCATTCAGAAGCAATGTCCAATCAGGGAACTCTAGATTCCAATAGGAAATGGTGCTTTGAGTAGCCTGTTGTGCTGAGGCAGAGTTATCAAAAGTCAGGTTAACTTACATGTGACTGGCATTACTCCAGCCTACACTGTCCTGGTGGGAAATATAGCCTAGTGAGATAATTTATCTGTTCAAATTTTCTTTGCAGGGAGCAGATCATTTGTTAGGTTAATGTGCTGGCCCTAAACTAGCAGTAGTGTGAATCTGAAATGGCCCACTGTCGCCTATCAAGTCACAAAGGGCTGCTATAACAGACTATCTTTCAAAGATGGTTTAACATCTAGATAACCCTGGCAGGGTCTGCATACTGATGATTCACCTACTAGAACCAAATATTGTGGAAACCATAATTAGGGCTATGTCAGGCCGGAACTATTCGTGTCATAGTTGACCTCTGTACACATCACTAACATTTTAAGATCTGTGTGGTATGAATTTGCTTTTCAAACTTTATTGACTCCTTTAAAATTCTCCTTTATCTGTGTTTAATTTATGGTCATAGCAAATAAATTGTTGCTCTGAGGTCCCATGTAAGTAATGTACTAAATGAAAAAAATCTGCTGCATACAGGGTGTTACCTTGAAGATTCTCTACAAGGAGCCTAATGCATGTGAAAAAGTAGAGCATGTCCATAATTATGGAAGTGGAGCCCTCTGTAGCATCCAAATAGGAGGTATCATGCAAGCAGCATCAAACAGAGATGTTATCATAGAGCAGAATCCTACATACAAACGTGAAACCACCACTCAGAGTATTAGAGACATTGCTGCTGCATGTCCCTCCACGGCTACTCTAACTGGAGATGGAACTAGTGTCTTCAGGAGAGGCCACAGACCTGAAACAGAACCATCCCAAGCTCACAAATCACCTATACTTTACCATGACTACCTGTCTTGCTATATGATGTCTAATGAAGGTCTCGTTTTTTATAATACCTTTCCTACAACCTCCCTGTTACTATGAGAGGTATATGTCAGTGTTGGAGCCTCCTCCAAGTCCGCACAGTTTATGCTGGTGCTTTTGATTACATGTAATTGAACTATCCATCTTTTGTCACAACCTTACAATGCAATTAATTGAGGAATCTTCCTAACTACCCCTCCAAAAAAACACATTCAAATTTGTTTTACTTCTTACTAATGTTGCAGCACTAACATGTTTAAAATATACTGATTTCCCCAAATGTTCTTGATAGATATGCTCAAAACTCTCTTTAAAGTTATTTAAATTAGTGGGGACCTAAATTAAAACGTCACTTACAAAGTTGGTGGGAATTAGGTAATGCCACATTTTATAAAGAATAAGATGTTTCTTAAATTTATGTGAGGTAAGGTTTATTCTTTTGGGCCTTTACTAGGACATACTCCAGCAAAAATATTTTTAGTGTGGTGACCACCACCTGAGGAAAAAGGTGTGGGAGGGAGTGCTCTGAGCTGATGCCAGTTTATTTCTTTAAAAAACAGAACTTGATAAGCTTTGCATTGCACAAAGCTTGAACAATTTGGAAAACACACAACATTGTGAGTCAGCCTACTTTAGAAATGTGCACCTTTCTACTTTAAATCCTTTCTGACTGAGTATTCAAAGGTGGATTGTGAAAAGTTGATTGTGCTTTACTATGTACCTTACAGAAATCCATATATTACTTCACATAGAATTACAAATATTAAAACCAGAATATCAATTGCACAGAATATCGAGGACAGAATATTGAATACAAAATATTGACAGGTAAGTGTAGGTTTTCTATTCCTTACTCCGCATGTATGTACCTATACAATATACATATCTTCAAGGTATGTATATGTAGAGTTAGGAATAGTAAATCTATAGTTCTCTATTTGCACTCACCTTTCAATATTGTGTCCTTGATATTCTTGGACTACGATATTCTGTGGGTCATTATTTAGTAGCTCAACCAGTACTTGGGAAAGAATGCACCTATAAAGCTCAACTTTAATGTTTGATCGTTGTTGAGTGCCATGCCCCACTAAACGTATACTTCTGGCTACGGGCCTGAGTGTGATACACAAAGTGGTGGTAGTCGCCTATATCCAACTTGCTCTTTATATTATCAGAAAGTTGCTTGATTGATGAAAGCAAAAGATATTAATTATACATATTGTATTGGGAATGTATGGGGAATGACTGGGCATCTCTTCCAGGCTGTAATTACTCGAGGTAGTGATAACTGCTTTGTATTGTTTAGAGCTGTCCACTTTGTCCGTATTCTGCACGTAGTGAATCTGTGCATACTGCTGACGACTAATTATATCGTACAATTGTATTTTTTGGGAAAGTTTCACAATCAAAGCTAGTAATTCTTGGTAGGTATAGTTAGGTGTATTTTTGCAGCAGACCTATGCAAAGAATCTTGATGCTGTACTTCACAGTTTTGGCTAAAAGGTAGCAAATCCGTAGCAGAAGTGTATAAAAGCTGGCTAGTTGCATTACTAGCTTCAAAAAGCAGGTTTCAGCTTTTTTAGCATTATTCAGGACAGTGACATTATCAGCAATTGTGTTCGTGGAGTGTCATTTTGTTGCTGGGGTGTCATTTTACCGTTGCATTTCATGTTCAGTGCGTCCACTGGCTGTCTCCTGGGATGGAGTGTGGATGTGCTACAGAAACACTGTTCTAGTGGTTGTTTCCATGACGTTGGATGCTCTACTCAAGGGGTGGGTCTATTTAGGCTCCCCAATGCATACAGAAAGGCGGAGTAACACCTGCAGGCAGCACTGGCTATGGAGTTCCCAAATAGCATAACCTGTGGCTTAGCTGGAGTCTCACAGGCTCTCTTAATGTCAGTAATAGAAAGATTTGCTGTCAAGAGAGAAGAGGCTGCTCTGGGATATAATCACGGATATGAAAATAACAGGTTATAGGAACCTGTCTTGAGGATAGGGACGGAACTCTCTGAAACCTATATAGGTGCACAAATGGAGGAAAGGAAAGCCAAACATTGTGGACAGCTGGAGAAGCATCTCTATTGTGGCGACCAAAGATTGATTGTGGGTGGTTTGTGAGGCATCTTTGTGGTGGGTACACTGTGGTGGCCAAGTCGGAAACCTTGAGAGACTAATGACGTTAACTCATCTCTTTCAGAGAAGAAAGAATTTACCAAACTCCACAGACTTACTTCCTCACCAGCCTCTAAAATACGCACCGTGGTAGGCGGATTCTGAAAGAAGGGAGGGTTCCCTACAAGGAAGGTAATTTCTTCAGCTTTTTAGATGATTTTATTTTTTATTTGTATCACATCAATTTAAGAACAGGTCAACTCTAAGGACAATTTCAAATACAGTGAGAAAGGCATTTCAATAATATCAGTGAAGTAATAGTTTGGAGGAGAAAGTGATAGAGCTGCAGAAAAAGTCAATTTATGGAGGTGGTTGTAAAATAAACTACAAGGACAACCTACATGAGCAGGAGTTACAGCTCAAATACAACTTGATACTTTAGTATCCAGAGGGCCTGTCTAAAGTAGTTTGCTTTTCTTGTATGATGTTATTTTACAGCTTTTTACATGCTTCTTTTATTTCTAGTAGAGTTTATTTTTTCATGAGGAATTGTATGCAACAAGAGTTGCATCCATAAATGTCACATGTGGCCTCTTAGTGAAGCTGTTTGCTGCAGACTACGAGAGACAATCGTTCAAGTTCACAACAATTTCCACCTGTACTGGCCGTTTTTAGGTCTGGCCTCAGCCATGGCCTTTTGTTTTAATGAAAAATGTATACTATATACACTTACTTGCAGGGGCTTTGACTCGGCCCTCTTCATCCATTGGTCTGCTTTAGAGTCATACACATTTTGCCTCAGTCCACCTTGGCATACAGCATGGGGCACATGGATAGCCCACTTTATCCTTTGGCTTCTGCAAAAAAAAGTAGTCCCCTTCCGTGCCTGGGGGCTACAGGTGAAATGTACAACTTCACATAAAATGATATTTATATTTTGCCCTTTAGACAACTTTTGCTTTCATACAATGCATGGGTTCATACAAAAAATGCTCACAAACAGAGTACGTATTAGCAAAGCCAAGAGTTCATCAGCCAACACCTGATCTGTCGGCTTTGCTAATAATTATTCTTTTAATGAATACTTCCAGTGGCCAATCTGGTTCAAAATGATGGCCACATCGGTCTAGGTGGGCTTGTGCCCTGTGTGGTCAATGAAAATGAGGGTGTTAAATGGCCTGGCATTTGACAATCCATGTAACCAGGCCCCTGACTTTTAATTAATGGTTCCGTGCTTACCCTCATGCTATTGTCTAGTCCAAATAAAGCCAGTGAGTGTTCGTTTCTATTCTGCTCAGGCTTCCAAGCACTTACAAAGATGGTATAGTTCTTATTACTGAAAACCGGTTTACAAATATTTCAAAGGCAGAATCCTGACATAATGAGTACTACTTCTGAGGAAGGAACCAAAGAGTGATGTAGGCCTGTTTAAGTTTTCAGACAGGAATTGTGCTTCTTCTTTGGTTTACTACTATTGTATTTCTGTCTTTCATCCAAACGTTACTCCCTTATTAATTTATACCCACGTTCGTTCATTCCCTATTTCTCATTCCCTACCTTCATCCCTGCGCATCCCTTCATCCGTGCTTCAGGCGGCCATTAAAGGAGGAAACTCTTGTGAACCTTTCACTTTGCTGTATACTCTTGCCTGGCAGGAGTTCCATGCAAGGGTCTGTATCCAGTAGAAGAGACGCAATTCTGATTGCGAGAAAGCATGAGTTCACGTCACCTGTCGTGATTAACTCAGTTGTATGCAGAGGCTCTTCAAAGTTCTCCAAATGTGGATTTCATAGTTACCTAATAACAAGAATGCATTTCCCACTTATTGAAAAGTGCATTGAAAAAGTCAATTAATCTCACTTTTTCAACGTACAGTGGCAAAGTCAATAGTTCTGGTCTATTGTTATGAGAACTTCCATGTATTAGTGGGCAACTTTGCTCACTTGTTCCTGGCTGTCCTAGAAAAAATGTATCACAATGAAATGATATTATGGGCTATAACAATATGAAAGTTGAGCGTAGAGCACCTTTGTTGGAAAGACTGCATTAGCAGAGTTATGCTATACTCAGGAATAAGAGTCAAACATGCCAGAAGATCAAGATTACATAAAAAAAAATACAAAAAATATTGCTTATTAGATACGTTTTGCAATGGCAATGGACTATTATTTTTGGTGAATCTGTGAAGATAAGCCAATATATGCACATTTCTTTATCTTGGAATCTAAAAAAGTTGTAAATTCAAACAGCATATGATCCTGATAGAAAATTAAATAAAACATGCAAGAGTGATTAGTGATTAACATTAGCCTGTCGATAATAAATAACATTAGCCTGTTACAAAAGGACACACAGTGCCAACACAAAATGCTATACACGAGCAATTAGAATGTCATAATACCAGGTCTAATTTACAAACTGCATATCCTGATGCTACAGCAGCCTAACACTGGCAGTTGAAAGCCAATAAGTCTAGCTTTTTAAAAGGTGTATGCAAACCTATTGGCTTTAGTCAATCAATCAATCACTTTACTGGTGCTTGTTTGCATTGGTGCTCATACTTTACCGCTTTGAAACAGCCAACAGTAATGTTGGAACTGAATAGTGAGAAAAGCCAAAATGGCTGTTGGTGTGCCGCACATGCATGCACGCAAATGGTGGCCATCTTGGAATAGTAAGAAAAAACATCTAAGGTGGGTGCTTTCAGTATGCATACATGTGCCCTGATGCAAGCACATGCATGTATCAGGAAAAATAAGCACACATTCGCAAAATGAATAGGTATGGCTTATAATTGAAAGTAAATGAAATACCGGATCACAGATGTGGTCCGGAACCAACGCGCACAGCAGAAGAGAAATAAATTCTCAAATGTCAAATTTTTTTTTTTTAACAATTTCTTTTTTCAACCAAATTCACAATGAGGTAATCCAACAAATTTAATGACAGAACTGTCTCTGGAAAATCTTCACAAATACAATTGAGTCTGTGTTGATATGATTTTATCTGTTGAGCAAACCGAATAATGATCAAGGACCTGATTACGAGTTTGGCTGTCGGCAAAGCCCGTGGTAAGGAGACCACCATCGAGATGACGGTCTCCCCTCCGGCCTCATTACGACTTTCCCACTGGGCTGTGTTCCCACCCGTCAGCCCAGTGGGAAATGTGGCGCAGCATTGCCACCTGCTCATAACAGAGCCAGCGGCAATGCTGTTACATGCAGGGGGCACCTACACCCTCAAAATGCGCACTGTCTGCGCATTTTGAGGGTGCTGGGCAGGGGGTCCCCCTGCACTTGTTCTCTGCCAGCCTTTTCATGGCGGTTGAACTACCATGAAAAGGTTGGCGGAGAACAAGTTTGTAGTCAGCAGGGCGGTGCTGACTTCGGCGCCATCCTGGCTGATTACAACCTGCACCGCGGTCATCCCGTCGGGATCGGAGATCCTGGCAGGGGCAGTGGTAGTTTGGCAGGTCTGCCTGCCAACCTCGTAATGTCGGACAGACCGCCACAGCTTGTAATAAGGCCCTAAATGTCCATGATTCAAACATTATTAACAAAAATAGCACTCCAGATGTCCATTGGTACCTGATGCATTTCAGGACTGAATGTCCCTTCTTGAGGGGCACTGCTATAAACTGAAAGAATAAAAAAAAAAAGAAAAGAGAAACACTGAAACAAGGAACCAAGAGAGAGATTGGTACTCTTAGGCATACATGCCATGATAACAACTTAATCTGCCTCAAGCCTATCCTCATGCATCCATCCTCATGATCATATCCAGCCCCCAAACATATATACACAACAACGTGCTCAGGCTCACTTACATGTTGGCTGACCAACAGCCTCATTTGACTTCAAACAAAATTGCCGAACATCTTTTCCAAAACCAATATAGATAGAAACTAAGACCATAAAAACCCAAAGATATCTGAAATAACTCATAACCAGTTGAAAACAAGCATGTCACTACCTGGAACATGGTCTGGTACATATTCCTTTATCGCACAATTCAGGAACCTGTTACTGAAGCACATCTGCAATACTGTTTTTGTTATGAATGTTTCAATCACGTACATTAAGGACTTCATTATGCGTTTGACGGCCATGAGACTGCCAAATTTATGGTGGCAGTCAGACTGCTGCGGCTTTCATGGTCCATCCACCAAATTAGGAAGTTGGACTGCCAAAGGACTGCCGACCCCCCACCCCCCTGGGAACATGGTTTCCCATGGCATGACGGCGGTCAGGCTTGCAACCAGCTATGGCAGCGCTGAACTGCTGGCTGATTACAACCCCTCTTTCCATCAGCCTTTTAATGGCATGGAGCCCGTCATGAAAAGGCTAGCAGAAAGGAAGTGCTGAGGTCCACAAGAGGGGCCCTGCACTGCCCATGACCATGTTATGGGCAGTGCAGGGGCCCCCCTGCCAAGCACCATCAGAATGCATAGCAGACAGTGCGCATTCCAAGGGTGCTGGAATGTTAGGATATTGGCCTCAGCTCCTTTCTGTTCCTGCCGGTCAGCCCGAGGGGAATGCAAATTACAATGTAATATGCTTGGGGGGAGCTTCACCGATATGGCGGTGGTGTCCTCCCCGTAAGTTTGGTGGTCCCGTGGTGGGAGATCCAAACTTATAATGAGGCCCTTAATCATTATTTGGTGTGCTTTAGCTAGACAGATTGAATCATATCAGCACAGACGCAATTGTATTCGTGAAGATTTTCCAGACTTGATTCTTGTTGGATTACCACATTGGGACTTTGCTTGGAAAAGAAAAAACATTTGTTAAAGAAAAATGTTGTTGATATTTTAGTATTTATTTCCATTGTGCTGTGAGCATTGGGTCCAGACCATATCTTAAATTCGGTACTTCATTTGCATTACTGTAATATGCAATTGGCAGGGCACGTCCCTAAGCAGCATACAATAATTGAAGAACAAGTTGAATGTTTTTTAGTGCATACGTATACTTTGTGGTGTGCAACTCACATCTATCGATAGTTATAATTGAAAGTACCTCTTCATTCATTGGTGATTGTAAGGAGTCAATAACTCATCAAGCAAGCATGCAAATATCATCAACCCATTTGCTCATTCTGGTATTTGCCTACTCACCTGGCCACAATACCATAAACACACACAAACAAACTCACAAGTCTATGATGAAGCTCTTGCAACTGTAAGACTAAAACGTAATCAAACGTATACAGTTTTCTTTTTCGTAAAACTAAAGGGTGTTTGAAACTCTCTTGATAAATGGTGCAGTGTCAGCTTAAAACACTAGTACCTCTGTCCTATGACTAAGTCAAATATGTGAACTTCAAATTTTGTTACATATTGTAAATATAGTAGCAAGTGTATTCTGATGTGCATTAAATTACCTGTGTACATTAGAATTGAGCTATTTCAACTGTAAATCAGTGTGCATGCAATGTAGCTGGCTGAAAACTGTTTTTATTATATCTGATGGCAGAGAGTAGAACTGGTTCATTTAGCACTTGAACTACCCCCACACACAGAGTAAGAGTAACACAACTATTTCCATATTCTAATGAAGCCTGGTCTTGTTTTGATATGTCCACACAACCGGGTTCGCCCTCACAAGTGATTGATTTTGTGTTGCACATCTCTTCTCTTACAGTGTTTAATGTTTTCCTGCCTTTAAAGCCAGTTCTTTGTCTCTGGCTGGTTGTAGAATTTGTATTATCACTAGTCAGAGCTCATGCCTGATTCACAAAGGTAAATTTACACGTTGATGTATACCTAAATGTACCACTGCAACTCTGACTGTGGATTTACACCTAAGTGTAGACTTACAGGATTCCACAACCCTGAAGGTTTTATGAGTGTATACTCATTAAATTAAATATGCATTAAATAATCAATTGGAATATAGTTGTTCAATTTATAAATAATATATCTTAAGGAATACTTATAAGACATTGCCACCCACAGTAACATTTTTATATTTATTTTATTTGTATTTACTATGTAGGGCATTTTGCTAGAATTGTGGATAGAGTTAATTTAAAATAGTTTAACAGAAGTTTAAAATGTTGTTATTTTTAGTTTTTAAATTAAGATCATTATTGCATTTTAAAACAATAACATAATTATTTAATAATTCAGTTCAATACAACATATATTTTATTATGTACCCTATGCTATATTTAACATATTATACAGTGGAAATTGTAGCTACAGACTGAACTGTAAGCAAACACAGCAAAGGTTGGTGGAGGAGCCCGTCGTATTGACTAACAGAAGGGATGAGGCACAAGAAAGAATACTAACTCACTGTAGTTTCCTGGGTAGAGTCCAGAGCCATCACGTATTACCAGGTGTGTTGCAAATGTTGTAAGCTTTATTTAAAATAGTCAAATGAAAAAAAGTTACTGGATAAAAAAAATGATGAAGAGCAAAGAAAAGTCCTCATCTTTGTAACACATAATTCTATTGCTTTTTGGTGCCTCCATTATGTTTTTATAGATGTGTAAGGGTGTTGCAGTACTTGTGAGTAACTTTGTGTAGGCCTTGACTTACTCCAAGGTTTGATTGAAGAACATTTACTACTGTTTTTACCCTTCTGACTGTTGTGGGTGGGTGTTTGTATTTGCATCCCTCTCTAAAGCCCTCCCTAAACCCCTCTTTTCCATGAATGCCCTCCCATTTAAAAGTATGGATTGGATTGGTGTGGCATATTTTACATACACTACCTTCCAAATCGGGTATTCCTGTGGAAGCTCAGAGGAGTGCAAACATTGCACACCCTTGGCCCTACTATGACTCAAAATCCTCTTGGTTGTATTTCCCCAAGCAAGCACAATCCAACTTGACATCTTATTTCCAGGCCATTGTTTATCATGCACAATACGTTCTCACATCGATCAGCATTCAGACCGAACAGTTGCTGATCGATGTGAGGGCACGCTCTGAAGTATGAACAATGAAAAGCAATGGCCTGGTTGTACTGCAATTAACAAATGGTGGCCAGATGACCCTGGATTATAGAAGGTGGAAAAAAGTTAAATATAGTTGCTGTTTTGTGAGATTTTAAACTCTACAATGGGTGTTTATGCAATCAAAGTATGCTGTTTGAGAAAACAAAGGTATTGAGTCACAGGAAAGAAAAAAAAAAAATGTGTGTCATGATTTAAAAAATATATATAAAATTCACTTATTCTTGATGTAATATTGTGTAAGAAATGTCGGTATATTTTGTAATAACAATTGTGTTTTAAGAATTATAAAAAGTTATGAAATGCCATTTGACTCGCTCAGAAAGAAATCTCCCTTTAAGATCTTGCAATGGAAATAAGGTATTTTACATATACACTCATGTTTTCTTTCGTTTCTACTAATTTCTTTTCAGCAGACAGAGCTGGTCAAACAAAGCAGGAACTAAGAACAATTATAAATGCATACTCAACTGCCAGGCGGGCACATCAAGTAGGAGGACACTAACAACAGCAGAGAGTGTGCACCTTCCCAGAGACAAACTCAATCCTTAAAACAAATACTCTGGTGGAGGCTGCAGAGCCAGCTGTGTGGGGTTGTGGATGTGGACACCACTAGCCAGGAGGAGGCAGGTATTGGGGCTCCTGGAAGATTTGCAAGTGGGGCCTGAAGTCAAGGGGCTACCATTTTCATGGTCAAGGTATGTTGCCTTTCATTCTCTTCCCTCAAACTACAAAGACTTTCTCTGTGCATCTTTGCCAAATAAAGGTAATGTTTCACAGTGTATCCAGGGCATGAATCTGCGCGGCAGTCACCTGATGGATCTTTTTAAAGGAGCCAGCTCTCTCACAGAAAGTTGCCCCTATTGCATGAACATCCTCCCACACTGTGGCCTGCTGTTTGAAAAATGTTCCTTCTAGAGTGCAGGATTGGACCATGCCAATCCCTCTGCATGTCTGGCCATCAAGTTGTCCATCACTTTATGGGGGAAATTGGATGATGATTGAGGACTGTTCCTTACCAGGAGATGTCTCTCCCTTACATTAAGAAAAGATGACTAAAGATGCAACTTTATGGGAGGAGTATGTAGATTCTACAGAGGTTGATTGAGGGAAGTGTGGAGGCGAGTCTTGTGTAGGCGGAACTAGCACCTATGGCTAGTTAACTAAATGTTGAGAACTGGAAATCCTCAGAACTGACCCTAGAAAAAGACTGCTGCCCAGTCATGAAGAGGTCTTGCCTAGTGAGTTAGCTAAAGGTTGAGGGCTGGGAATTCTCAGAACTGACCTTAGAGAAACAGTGCTGCCCAGGCATGAAGAGGTCTTGCTTGTGTTTTTCCACCTGAGGGCAACAATGCCCACCTCCTCCCCATCTCCTTCCTCGTCATCCTCATCCAGCTCCTGTTCGTCCCCCCCTTCTTCTTGTGTAGTGTCATCTGCTGAGATAGTACTTTGAGGAGAATTTGTTTTATGCCAGTAAATTACACTGTAGCAGACTCCACCCCCTGAATTGAGGGGGTAGAAACATGTAAGTCTACTCCTATGAGTAACTTTATACTTGAGATTGGTGAATAGCCAAAAATACTAAAGTAAATCCTGAGTGTGGGAGTAAATTTACATTTGTTTAAATCTACTCATGTATATTTACCTTTATGAATAGGCCCCAAAATAATGTTCTTTATTTTGCATAATTTTCAATGCAGTGAAGTCTTTATCTCTAGTATTTATAAAGGAGTGTGTTGCAGTAACTGTGAGTGGTATTGTGTGGTGCTTGACTTACCCTAAGGCTGAGTTGGAGTACATTTGCTACTGTTTAGTCACCTTTAGTGCTGAAGTAACATTAGAAGTGTAGTTTTTTAATAGGAATAAGGGTACTTTTTTGTGGGCTGGCTTTTCCAGCCACTCCCCCTCGTTCCTCCCACTTTTATAACTTTACTACTAAAATGTAGGCTACTGTGCCAGAGATCTCTGCATCAAAAAGCTGGGCGAGGTGAAGAACCCCCTGTAGGTTAGTGAATAGTATTTTGTTGTACATGAGTAGTACTACTGCAGAACGTCACGTACTATAAAATGCACTTTGTGACCAGGCCCTAACATGTGAGCATTAAGTGGCTCCCTCCGGGCACATCCATTCTTCAGCGGTTTTAAATAGGTAAACACCGGTCTTAGACTCAATGCCACAGGGGCCTCACACTATTTTTATGATACATCTTAAAGAGATAATGGCATGTCCCCGTCTTCTGAAAGTAACTGCCCCTGCCTATTGTAGATATTCTCCTTGAGCTATAAAACATTTTATAAAATCCAAATCACTACTGTAAACTTCAAGGAACTGTATTGAAATTACCAGGTATTTATTCATAACAACATTTTTTATTCTCTATATAGTCCCAGAATAAACCATATACAGAATTATGCAATCAAATAGTGCTGGCACATTTACCATGAGGACACAGAATACATTTTAAAAGTGGATATGCTGTTCAACGGTTTCTCCCAGCTTGTTATTAGTGCTGTCCTTGACCTCCTGGTCTCATGTGTTGCTCCTCCAGTGCTGCTGCCACAGCTGCCTAGCTCCATGAGACTGTGCTTCTGTCACAGTCATCGAGGCCCCCCTGTTCGTTCCTGCCGTTGGGTGACTGCTTGCCTGGTACACTGCTGCACTGAATTGCTGGAGCTTATTTACTGGTAATTATGGTTAAGTGTAGGTTATTTGGCATTTTTGGTTTTTATTTTTAGTTATTTGCAGTTTATTGGTATCCGTGGTTTTTTCTCTCCGTCATGCAGCTTGTAGCCCTCTTTTCCCCTGCCCACCCGTTCTTGTTCCCTACCCTCTCATTTTCCTACCAGCTCCTTCCACCTCCCAGGACTACTTATGGAGGCCACTGTGCAGCAGTGTGCAGTGGGTGTGCGGCTGACGCGTCAAAGGCATGCCGGTCTACACCCATCTGTGCCTGGACCACACCCAGCGCCAAGAAATCTGGTTCTCCCACCATCCACTGCTACTCCAGAAGCGAGCTCACTGCCCTGAACACCAGACCCACAATAGGAACTGCTGCGGCACCTCTCCTTGCACCACAGCAGGTCCCCTCACCTGCTGAAGCTGCCGATTCACCTGCAACAGCAAATCGCGAGCATGCCCTACACTCGCCATACCTCCAGCAACAATCACTACCCGCTAACTCCACTGCATCCTACTCAACTTCCGCTCCCTCTGCAAGCATGCAACCGAGATATGGGACACCATCACCACCTTCATCCACTACATCATCTTCCTGACAGAGACCTGGCATACCACTGCATCCGCATTCAACAGCGCTGCAGCCACTGCCTGCAGATACAAGATCATCCACCGAAACCGCATCATCAAACTCAGAGGTGGAATCACCATCATCCACAAGGAATCCATTCACTGCACCACCACGATGGATGACTACACACCGATCATGGAACACCTCAACCTCCAGCTCTGTGTAGACAGTAAAACCACCAACAAAGGCACGCTCGTCTACAGATCCCTGGAACCCCACCGCAGCTTCTGTGATGCTATCCCCGAATTCATCGCCCCCCCCAAGACATCTGCGGCGATCACTACATCTTCCTCAGGGACCTCAATTACCACCTCGATGACCCCAATGAAGCCAACACCACCCACCTTCTTGACAGTATGAACCCAGATAGTCACCAACCCAATGCACATCGCAGGAAACATGCTAGAACCCAGCTTCACTGTCAGCAACAGAGTCAAACACAGCCACACCACCAAGCTCACCTGATCAGACCACACCATTGTCCAAATCAACCACACAATGGCACCGAGCCATGCCACCAGCCTGCTAAGCACCTCTCATCGCAGCTGTGGCAAATTATCTGAGAGTCAGAGTACCAACTCCCCCTCATACCACCTCGGACATCAAACAAGCCATCAAAAGCTTCACCACCTGAATCTCCAACAGCATTGACAAAGTCGCTCCCAGAAAAACCTCTAAACCCAACAGACCCTCCAAACAAGCCAGCTGGCACACGCCAGAACTTAGAATCACAAAACGTAACTACAAACAACTGGAAATGAGATGGTGCACCACCAAAGATGAGTTGGCTGTAGGAAGGAGCAGGGTAGGAATTCAGAGGGCGACTCTCCTTGATAATTATGTGACTACAGGAGGCACCCTCTGCCCTATAGATCATGAGGCACGGGGTCTAAAAAATTAAGTAAATTACCTGTTATGCGATGAGGAGAGGTAGATCCTTTCCTTTATCATCACTACGCTATTAAATCCAAGATATAATCGGGATCGTAAGAAGCCCCGAAGAATGCCCGAGAGCAGATTAGGCTTTAAAAAGGGCAGAGACATGTCAGCGTAAGAGAGCTACACAAGGGCCATAATACCTAGCGTTGTCCTCCAATCAATACTTTATAGTATGTTTTAGGTATATAGAGGGTACCACCAATTAAAGAATGATCTTGTGGTTTATCCTAAGGTATTTTTAATAGGAACAACTGGATCCTGGAAAACTTATGCAGATTAGTAATTTCTAAGAACTCCCTCAAGCGAATCCCCCCTTGTGGTCGAGTAAGCCCTAGTAGTACTATCTTACCAGGGAGGAGTGATGTGGGCAATGATGAAGCATGTCACATTATGTGAGTGAGCCCACCTCATCCAATTCTTGAAATTGCCTGGAATGGTGGGTTTAGATTTCTTGGCACCACCATGGATCCCACTGACTGAACCACCTTCAAGAATTCATTCAGCCAGTACCATAAACTCCAGAAACACAGCAGAAGGTACGTCTTAGCCAATCACATCCAAGCCAGCTTTAACCACGTCAAAGAACTCTTCTGCATCATGAAGGAGCTCTCCAACCCCTCAGCATCTGAAAACAGCAACTCCGAGGACCTGTGCGACTCCTTTGCTGACTAGTTCTATGACAAAATATCCACCATCTACAGAAACTTTGCTCCCCAACCCATCACTGCTGCCACCTTCAGCCTTCTAGACCCCACAGATGCCCCCACCAACAACAGAATCGTCAGATAAAACGCGCTCACCATTCAAAACACCACTGACATCAACCGCTCCATCCACTCATGATCCCCAATGGACCCTTGCCCACACGATATGTTCAACTCAGCAAAGTACTATCAGCGGTAAACTCACTGAACTCATAAAGTCCTCCACCCTCAAAACCAAAGGACATCATCTGCAGAATTCCCCAAGGATCATCCCTCAGCCCCACCCTCTTCAACACCTATTTGACCACCTTGGCCAACATCGTCAGAAACCACGGACTGAACATCATGTCCTACGCAAATTACACCCAGCTCATCCTCTCGCTATCCAAAGACCCCACCACCATGAAGGCCAGCTTCCACCTCTGTATGACCAACGTCACTGACTGGATGAAGGACAACTGCCTCAGACTTAACACAGACAAAACAGAGGTTCTGATCTTCGGGAACAACGCCTCACATGGGATGACTCCTGGTGACTTGCCGACCTGGGTCCCCATCCCCTCCGACCAAGCCAGAAACCTCAGTATCATCCTGGACTACAAACTCAACATGAAGAACCAGATCAGTGCAGCCTCTGCCTGCTTCCTCACCCTCCACATGTTCTGTATGATTTTCAAAAGGCTCTCAATTTCCATCAGATGACCCGTTACACAAGCCTCATCACCGGCAATGCTCTGTACACTCATCTTGAACCTCCAAATACAGACCCACATCACCCCCACCTGAAGACTCTCCTCTGGCAACCTATACTCAAACAATGCCAATTCAAGCTAGTGACACACACCTATAAAGCCCTTTAAAACCAAGGGCCAGCATATCTCAACCACCCAAGCAGATTATTAAAAGTACCTGGATACCCTCATTTTTTTTCTTCATAAATCTGTTTATTAACATCTTTAAACTTTACATTGTTTCGTATTCTGGCATTCGTTTCAGATTAACATATTCTGATGTGCAGTGCCCACATTGTTAAGTAGTGTTCAGTACATTGGCAACACAGTGATGCGGCATATGTTACAGCGTGTTTTTGCAGTTGTTCAAGTGTTCATCACAATCACTTTGATACTTTTGGTTTTCACCTTGCATAGCCTTTGTTTTCTAGTGTGTCATGTTCTTGTGACTCTGTTCTGTGGGTGCAGCTTGAGGGATCGTTAGTGTGTTTAGCGTCTGTTTAGTTGGCGCGCTTTTTGGTAGCACTTATTGGTATAACATTGTTTTAGTCACAAATGTTCAGTTATTGCGCTTTTGTTAAGGAGGCAGATATTATGAAATTTATATAGGTTAACCTTTGGATAGAAAGAAAAAGGAAGAGAACAACAATAACATTTGCCGGGATCAGACACTTGTGTGGTTACTTCAGACATGGCTATTTCCATGTCGGGTTGGGGAATCAATTTCAACAGATCAGTTTGCTGACGGAGGGGCTGGGTCAGTTATCAGGTCCGGTGTGTGTGATTTTCCCACCCCTTAATACCATAGTGTGTCTAGCAGCTTCTGCATTCAGTCCCCTTATATGATATACTTTCTCGCCCACAGATACCAATCCGCGTTAGTCCAGTCCATCCCCTACTGGGTGTGCTTCTATGTTACGCAGTGCAGCAAGAGCCACTCCCAACAGGTGGAGATCGGAAATTGTCACAGTCCTAGTACTTCCTCTTGTCTCAGTGCTGAGCCCTCCGCTCCTACCCACACCTCGACCGAGCGTCTACAAGCCTGTATCGGCGGGGGTCTGGTGACTTCCACCTGCGGGTCACCAGTCGTTTCGCCACAGTGAGTCCTAGGTCTGTGAAGCGCGCCTCTGCTCTGTGTTGTTTGCTTCTAGGGAACAGTCCCAGGATGCATGCCTCCCATGTGAAGGGTATTTGTTGTGCTATGCAGTAAGATAAATTGTCAATTACCACCCTCCAGTAAGCGTTCAAGCTAGGACAGGACCACACCATGTGTAACAAGTCTGCCCCAATCTTGCGGCATCGGGGACAGGCCGCGTCTTGGCGGGCGAAGTATCTGTTCACGTGTGCGAGATAGGCTCTGTGCACTATATAGTATTGGATTAGTTGGAATCGTGAGTTACGTGGTACGTTGAGGTGGCCTGAGAGAGCAGATCTCCATCACGTTATCGCAATCGAATCGCCAGTGTCCGTCTCCCATGCCACGCGCAGTGCATCGTTTTCAGGGGCGATCTGGGTTCTCAAGGCATCCGCCAGCCAGCTAACCTGGTGTTGGCCACGGCCCACCACCTGTAGGTACTGGACCAGCAAGTGGGTAGGTGGAGCAGTCGTGATGTCTCCCGACTTGGACCCAAGAGTCCTTACCAGGGAGCAGTATAAGAGAAATTGGCCAGGTGGAAGTCCCGTTTCCTGCAGCTTAGCAAACGACAGTAGTTGGGTTTCTTCGTGGAGGTCGCCTAGTGTGTATAACTCTATTTCATGCCATGTGCGCAATTCTGAGTCTGACGTGACCCTGGGGCACCTTGGTGTGCCTGATAGCGCCAGGGTGGGCGCAAAGGGGATCACCGATCTTGTGCGGTGGAGCGATCTGCGGAAACATTTATGGGCTATTCTGAGGAACAGCTGCCATGGGGTTTGTGCGTGTGTGAGTGCGTGGAATAAATGCTGTATTTGTTGGAGCGGCCATGGTCCTTTCTCCGATGCTGTGTCT
The DNA here is from genome assembly GCF_031143425.1 of Pleurodeles waltl. Lineage (NCBI taxonomy): Eukaryota > Metazoa > Chordata > Amphibia > Caudata > Salamandridae > Pleurodeles > Pleurodeles waltl. The sequence goes on along the minus strand of NC_090446.1, from coordinate 1,275,924,876 downwards.
GCAATTTGTATGCCGGCCAACCATCTGGATATCCACTGAAGCTGGGCTGCCAGATAATAGTGTTCCAGGTTGGGGACCGCTAGTCCGCCCTTGTCAGGCGGCAGGTACAGTTTTTTAAGGGCAACCCTGCAGCGGCCGCCGTTCCAAATAAATTCCCTCAGTCCTGTCTCCACTGCCCTGAAGAAGCTGGGAGGAACATAGTGCGGGAGGTTAGAGAAGAAGTACACGAGCCGCGGAAGAACCACCATTTTTAGGAGTGCTATCCTGCCCGCCACAGATAGTGGCAGCATCCTCCAGAACGCCATTTGAGACCTGACTGAGGATACCGCTTTTACAAGATTACCCTCAAATATATCTTCTGCGCTGTGGTAGATTTGGATGCCCAGATATCTGAATGTGCTTGGTTGCCATGGGACAGAACTCCGGCCAGGCTAAGTCCTGGGTCCAGAAGGTCCGGGTCAATTGGAAAGAGGCATGACTTAGACTAGTTGACCTTTAGGCCAGATTTCGACGCAAAGTGTTGTAGGAGCGAACCAGCCATTGGTGGGATCTGCGTAATATCTCTGAAATATAGTAAGAGGTCGTCAGCGTACAGTGACACTATGTGTAAGTCATCTCCTAGAGGAATTCCTCAGTTGCTTCCCTCCCCGCGTAAGGCCGCCGCCAGGGGTTCCAAAGAAAGTGAAAATAGTAACTGTGAGAGAGGGCAGCCCTGTCTCGTGCCTCTGCATTCTCGGATTGGTTCCGATATCTCGGATCCCAGCCCCACCTGGATCAGTGGTCTGGTGTATAATAGTTTAACTAGACGAGTGAAGGGTGGTCCCATGCCGAATTGTTGCAACACCTTGAACAGGTAGGGCCATTCCAAGGAGTCAAAGGCTTTTTCTAGTTCAAGGACAAGGCAGTCCACCCGTGGCCAATCACGACTCACATATTGCATAACTTGGAATAGTCTTCTGATATTGTGGGAGGTGTCTCTGGCTGGTACAAACCTGTTTTGGTCGGGGTGTATTAGGTCTTGCACATTTGGCGCAAGGCTTGTCGCCAATACCTTGCCTAATATTTTATAATCGGTGTTTAGCATTGCCAGGGGCCTATACGAGCCCATATCCACTGGATCCCTCCCTGGTTTGGGAAGGGAGACCAGTAGCACCTCCCTCTGTGTGGCCGATAAGTGGCCCTCTTGTTCAGCCGTCTCATATACCTGAAGTAACTTGGGTGCCAGCTGTATCAGGAAGGCTTTGTAAAAGTCGACTGGTAGCCGGTCTGGGCCCAGCGTTTTTCCAGATGCAAGTTCCTGGATACTAGGTTTGATCTCTTCAAGGTCGAGAGGCGCCTCGAGCGTCTCAGTCTGGTCGTCTTCTAAGTGTGGGAGTTTCACTCCAGCAAGAAATTCAGTGCTGGAATCACCCCCAGGGGTTGCCCTTGAAGCGCAGAGCGCCCCATAATGTCTCGTGAACTCGGCCTGCATCTCCACGTGTGTGTATACTAAATCCCCTGTTTGTGAGTGAATTTCCATTATCGGTTTCCTCTCACAGTCCCGACGTATCAGCCAAGCCAATAATTTGCCTGCTTTATCCGCTGATGCATGAGTTCTCGCGGAGTGTGCAGTGTAATTTAGACATCTCAGACGATCTAGTAGTGACAGGTGTTAGGCGCGTAATTCTGGTAGTCTCGTCTTTTCAGTTTGATTATTAGTGATTTCTTCTTCTGGCCGCAGCAGGGCCTGCTCTACCCCGGTCAGGTCGCGTTCGATGGAACGGCGCATGTTACACTGGGCCCCCTGGCAGTGCCCCCAGATGAAGACCTTGAATGCATCCCATTCTATCAACCCCAAGGTAGCCGTGCCCTCGTTTTGCTCAAAGAATTCTGGGATTATAGCACTCAATGACACTCTAAAAGCAGCATCTTCTAGTAGTTCCTGCCTCAGTCTCCTCGTGGGGATAGCTGAACAAGGGGATCTCCAGCACGAGCGCGCTATCAGTGGGTTATGGTCCTAGTGTGTGCGCCCCAGGTACTCCGAGTTCACCACCACCGGGGCAAGGCTCGCAGTGCAAAGTATACGGTCTAGGCGCACATGTAGGGAGTGCGGGCGGAGTAGAAGGAGTAGACTCTGTCCTCCCTATGTCTCTGCCGCCACACATCCACCAATTGCCATTGTTGGGTCCAGTTTACCAGACCACGCGAGGCAGCTACCACCGGTGAGGTGGGCAGCGGGGGAAAGGAGCGATCCAGTTCGACGTCAAGCACGCTGTTAAAATCTCCCCCCAGTAGCCACGGAAGGGCACTCCAGCCCGCCAGATGGTGTGATAGATTATGTAGGAAGGTAGTCTGGTCTGTGTTTGGGGCATATATGGAACCCAATACAACTGTGCGACCTGCCAGCCTTCCCTTGACGAGTACAAATCTACCCTGTGGGTCTATGATCTGCTCGCCCGCCACGAAGGGAGTGCCTGCCCTAATCCAAATCAGCATGCCTCTGGCGTATGCCGATTGACCTGTCGCATATAGTTGCCCTCTCCAGCGCTGGCGCAGTCGGGGAATCTCAAGGCTTGTTAGGTGTGTCTCCTGTAAGAATGCTAATTGGATTGAGTGTCTTTTAAGGTAGGAATAAATAGTGTATCGCCGCTTGGGGGTGTGAATGCCTCTTACATTCCAGGTAATTGTTGTGTATGTGGCCATTTCATGAGTGTTGGGTCTTTTTTCAATTCCACCCGCCCAGCCCCTCTACGCAGCGCCACTTCGTTGATCTTCTGTTCCCCTCTAATGTTCAGGGAGTTAGTGTGTGTCCACCGGCAGGAACAAAACATAACTAATGCCATCAGAGCAGTTAGACAACGGGTCACTGCCCAAACACTACAACAAGAACAATAACGTGCGATCGCACATCTATACATTTTGTGCCTCCACTGGTAGGAGCGTGGGGGTAGGCCAAACATGTAGGAGGATGATGTAATCTTAAGCCTTTTTGTTCGGCTGTGACGGATAACTAAGAAGATAGAGGGGGACCTGAGGTGGGACTCATTGTATTTGATCGCCAAGAAGCGCAGCGCGTGAGGTCGGGTGTTATGCCCGTCAGTGCGCTCGTAACTCCATGAGGACCAACACGCATGTTTCACAGCTAGGTTTGTTGTTTGCTCGTCTTTTAAGGCATATCCGCGTAGGTGTCTCTAGTTGGGTATTTCCTGCTGCGTGTTGTTTCTTTACATTGTTCAGGGGTCTTTTAGAAGAGTTCATCTGCGGTGGCCGGTGTCACAGGGGGCCCCTCGGTGAGGCCTGACTTCGATTAGCGATCCGGTGTGAGGGGACGGTCGCTGGTCAATTGTGAGAGTTCTGTGTCTGACCCCGAGCCCGGGGGGATGCACCGATCGTTGCTGCAGTGTGGATCGCCTCCCTTCTCTCCTGAATTAGCTGTTCCAGGTCTGGGGCGCATTTCATTGGTCCTGCGTGAGTTGTGTTTCTTCTCCGGTCTCGCCTATTTCGACTACGCTTGGTTCGGGGCGTCGGTTCGGCTTGTTTCGGCACGCCACCAGTAGATAGTCCCGACGACTCAAGCCACTCCCAAACCGCCTCGGTGTGGGGAAGAAGTGTGTTTTATTTTCCACCACAACTCGTAGCTTGGCAGGAAACAGCAAAGAGTAAGTTAGGCCAAGTGATCGTAGCTTGCGTTTCAGAGGGAGGTTAGAGGCCCGGTCTCTTTGCACCGCTAAGGTGTAGTCTGGAAATAGCAAGATCTGCATGTCATCTATCCGGGGCGGCGGCGCGGCCCTTACCGTTCGCAGTATGATGTCTCTATCCGCATAGTGAAGGAGGCGAATGATGAATGGGCGCTGAGCGCTCCCCGGCGGTATCACCCGGGCTGGAATCCGGTGGACACACTCAACGGAAAAAAAGGGGGTAAGCACTCTGTCCGGTGCCAGCCCCCGCAACAAACACTCCGAGTAAGTCGTCGGGTCTCGGCCTTCAGTGCCTTCCGGCAGGTTCACCACACGGATGTTGTTTCTTCTAGAGTGGCCCTCTGCATCCTCCGCCCGGCGCTCCAGCTCCACCACCCTGGCTTGTATGTCTTCCATTCCTGCTTTCAGCTGGATGGTCGCAGGCATTAGTTCTTTTACTGTGGCTTCGATCTCATTGGTCTTGTCTGTTAGTTTGCGGTGGTCTGCGTGTAGAAGGACAAGGTCACTAGTCACCTTTTCTATCTTAGCTTCCAGCGACGTGCGGGCACGTTCCAGTGAGTCTCCGATGCGTTCCACTGCGGCAAGCACTGCATCTAGTTTTTGGCTGTCTTGGGTTAGCGTGTCTTGTGTTTTCCCAGCTCCAGTTCCAGAGCGTAGATGCCCTGTTCAGGCCATAGTCCAAATCCTTGGGAGGTTCTGTTTGGCTTCGGATCGGTGCTCCCCGCCCGACTAGTATCCGCGTGTGCGCCGCACCATGGTTTGGTTTCAATTAGGGCAGGTATACTGTTCGTCGCCTGCTCCGAGTGGCTCGGCGAAAGGTCTCACCTCCGGCGTTCGCTCCTGATTCCGCAGTGTGGAGCTCTCGCTGCGGTCAGTCCTGTGAGGAACTACATCTGGTGGTGTCCCCTATTAAGTGTTTCATTCGTACTCGATCATCAGCAGGTCCCATAGTTCCAAAGCTGCCTCCACTCTCTTAGGCGCCTATATTATTCAGGGAGGGTCGGGCCCGCTTGTCGGGGGCAGCGGATCACCTCCCCGCGACAGCACGAGCAGCCCGATCGAACAGTTCCTCTCCCCTGGTCCTGCGCCACTTACTTCTGTCTTTGTGGTGCTCCGCGGTTGCCAAGAGGTCCCGGCAGGCCGAGGGGGTCCAGCGTCAGCATGAGTTTAGATTTGCCGATCCCCACAGGTCCAAGAGATGTCCAGAGAGCCCCCTCTCCATGGCTCCCCAGTCGTTCCTCAGCACAAGGTTCCAGCCATCAGGGGGGGCCGCCTTCTCCTCCGTCGCCACTGTTAGCAATGGGAGATGAGGTCCTCCGGCCTCTGTCAGTTCGCTCGAGGGCCCGTGTGCACTGCCCAGGGCCCACCTCTGGCTGCAGTGCAGGTTCTGGATGGGCCACGCGTCTACCCCGTCGCCCCGCCGCCGGGAGGCGGATCAATCCTTGCCTCTGGGGCGCGGTCGTCTGCAGGGCGGGGGAAGAGTCCCGGGGGCGTCCCGGTTCCAATACGTGGCTCTGGCCGCAGCGGTCACCTCCCTCCTTGCGGCCTCTGGTCTTGGCGCGGCACCCGCACAGGACACACGTACACCCCGTTGCTTTGGCATCAGAGGGGGAGGCGCCGCCTCTCAACAGGATGTATCAGCCGATTGGCGGGGGAGTGGAGAGTACCTTAATTCCAGTGCGCGGTTCCAGCCGCACCGGCCGCTCCCCCTCTCGTGTAATCACCGCCTCGCGGCCCGGTCCTCAGGTACAGCCCATGCGGTTTCGGCGCGGGTCCCTGAATGTAGATCGCCGGGAGTCCGCTCCCAGCCTAGGCGATCCCGGCGTGGTCACAGCTCCCGCGCAGCGTGTAAAGAGTATTGTGCCCCCCCCGTACCCCTTCTGGGAAGCTGGTTTGGCCGAGTGCGGCGCAGCGCCATGCTTGGTGGCTTGGCCACGCCCCCAAGTGCCTGGATACTCTCATAGGTGATAAGTGTGCTCTATAAAACCCGAGAGATTGATTGATTGATTGATTGATTGATTGCCACCCTCCTGCCATCGTCCATTCACTCTGCCTGCGTTGGCATGCCTTCCATGGAGAACAGAGGACACAGCTGCTACAGCTGTTGGTGTGCATTCAGGCTGCTGTTGATATTTATTTTTCTGCGACCATTTCATGCATGTGTTTGTGTGTATTGTTTAGCTTTACCTGTTGTAAAGCTGTCATTAGAAGAGGGGACAAAAAGTAATGTAATCAATCTGTCAGTAGGAGTTGCTCTTCCTGCAGACTCATAGCCAAGTGAATCATTTTCTACACGAAGGAAAGCATAAGTGACCAGATCTATTAGAGATTTGCAAAAAAATTAACCTTGAGGCAAACAGCACAAAAAAACTGTCATTAAACACAGGTGATGTCTGTGTTACTCGAGTTTCAGCACATAGCACTAACTGTAGTGGTGTAGCAAGGATGCTTTGTACCCTAAGGCAACCTAATGCAAGAAAATAAAATGAGTACCTCCTTCCCCCATTTGGGTGGTAAGAGACTGCCATAACTGGAGTGCAGTGAGCCTCTTATACAATGAGCTTAGGTGCTATTGATCTCTGATATTGTTATCTTGTCGATGACGGGACTCAGTTATGTGAAGGACTCAATACATTATGCTCTTGACTCTTTAAGAAGGGAGGGTTCATGGACATTGATTCACTAATATGCCAGGAGTAATGAAAATGACATTCCGCATTATTTGACCTTAATGTATTTATAGGAAGTGATGTCATATGACATTTCATCCTAACTCTTCCCAGGATATGATGTCACTTGACTTTAACCCTAATGGCATCACAATATTTAACATCACAGAACTTCAGTAATACCTGCATCATTAATATAACAATACAAGAGAGGCAAATGACTATTTTATGTTAGGTTGCTGACATGATCTTTGAAAGTGGTGAAGGGTAATATTTGCCCTAACTCTCACTCACTCATTCTCACCCATTCATTCACACTCACTCATTCTCACTCAGATTCACTGATACTCTCACTCACTCATACTTTCTCACTTTCTCACTCATAATCAGTTGCACTCACTCATTCTCACTCACTTTGAAATACTTGCAATCTCTCACTCACTGTCACTCAGTCACCCAGATTTTCATTCACACTCATCTCTTGCTCATTCTCACTTAGTACCTGTCACTGACACAGACACATGCTTACCCAGAAAGACCTGCAACTGGTGCATACATGCGCTCCCTCTAATACTAAAACACTCTAACTCACATGCTCAAAACATACATTTAAAATCATTTTTAGAGCCACCTCTGTATTCTCAGCACTGACTTTGGCCATTTGAGTTCAGGGGAGGGGCTGCACAGGCAATGCCATGGTTCACAATGAGCAAGCCAGGATCAGAGCATTCTGTAGCACACATAGAAGAAGGAAAACACCTCTTGTGAAAACCCACAATCATACCCACAACGCAGGTACCATTACACCATGGTGCAAGGGTGCCTGTGTTAGCGTATGGCAGCAATTTGCTCACTGGTGCAGGGGTAGAGGACAGAAATGAGCCAAACCTTGTAGATACAGCACATTTCTGCCCTTTCCAAGTGGCTCGATTGAGGCCCTTTTTATTATCATGTTCCTACATTCACTAGCCCCAAAGGCTATTTTCAATGTATTTTCATGCAGATGATCTTATGAAAAAAACTAAAGTGCAATTAAAATTCTATTTTTGCTAATTCAGGGTTGAGATATGCTACAGAAATGTTTCAACCACTCTTTCAATATTTAATAAAATCCAATTAAATGGTGTAGGATTTTTAAAAAATATTTGGGAAAAGTAGCTTTTAAAAAGTTAGACTTTGTCTGCCTGAAACTCCAATAAGCTGTATAGCTTGAGCCTGTCAGCAGATGGCTATTGCCACTGCTTCACCTTAATGAGGATTGAAATTTGCTTCTAAAGCCGAAACAAAAGCTCAAGTTTTTTAAGAGTAAAACTTCAGTGTAAGGTGTGTGAGGCATGTGGCTCCTTCCAGCTCAGGAAGGCCAGCTGGGTGGGAGGGTTCAGGAACTTCAATAATTTGAAAGGGACCAGGGTGGGACTAGCCCAATCATAGGTAAGTATGAAGGGAGACCTGCTGAAGAGAAGCCTTTATTCTCTGGTTCAGCTATAGCCTGCTTGGCACCAACCCAGGGGGAGAGGGAGTTGTTTCCAGAACCAGTTTGGTGTGGTAGAGGAGCAAAAGGCTGTTCATTTCCCTACACATACCTATGTCCGGGACTGCACCCACTTTCAGGGCAGAAGAGTTCTACTACATTGGATTTTACTCAGAATAGTGCACTCTGGGATAGATTACAGTATTGCAAACAAGATATGCTAGAACATTTAGAAGGTTTGCCTTTGGGATCATTTTTGTCCTGAGTTACATAGGTTAACCCCTACCCACTGGGTAGTGAATCTTGCACAAGTGGCAACCTCATCCCTAGCTCATCAAATCACTTTCTAGACCAGTGGAAGAACAGAAGAGGACTGGATCTTCTGTCTGTGACACATGTGCAGTGGTGAGGTGCTGGACCGGCTCCTATTTGCACCCAGAACTGAGAAGTGGACTGCAAGTGTCATTTGGCTGACCTCCTGTGTGGCTACAGGAACTTTGCTAGTGGCCTCTGCTGGAGTGGGTCATGATCCTAAGTGCTGTTCATCCCCCACACACTCGCACCCAAAATCTCACTCAGATACACCCATTCACTTGCACACACGCACTCGAACAAATACATCCACTTGCCTTCAGGCACTCAGACATACGCATTCACTCGCATGCACACACTCACACATACACATTCACTCAAATGCAGTCATAATATGGCAGTCTTTACCGCCGGCCAGGATACGGTAAGACCGCCAGACTCGAAATGAGGGCCTAAATGTGTTCTCATATCAAAAATAGCAATGAAGATGCATTTTCACTATCATATTCAGACATACACATTAACTCTCATGCATGCACTCAGACATACACAGTCACTCGCATGCACGCACTCAGACATACGCATTCATTCGCATGCACACACTCGGACATACACCCACTTTCCCCCCGCATACACACAACCCTTCCTTCCCCCTTTCCATACACGCACTTACACACACACACAGACACCCCCTGCCCTCCTGCGTTCACACAAAAATACACGCACTCACACAAACACACACACACAACCCCCCCCCTCGGGATGCATGCACTTACACACACACACACACACAGACACTTCCTCCCCCCCACATTCATACACACACGCAGACACCACTCACATTCACACAGCACCCCCCACCCTCTCACCCCCGCCTTTCGAACAATCCATTTACCTGCTTTGGCCAGGTGGCCTTCCAGGAGGGGATGGGTTCCCTGTGCTTTCCACCGATGGCACTGCACTGCCGTGCAGGAAACAGCTGTGCCGTATTGCGGGTTGTAATATGGCGGGTGGACTCCTGTGGACGTGGCAGTGCTGCAGGTGGAAACTGCCTCTATTACAACATCGGCCAGGCCCGCGGTGTCAGATTTCCACCTGAAATCGGGTGGAAATCGGCACAACGTTGTGATATGGTGGTCTTCAGACCACCAACACTGGCGTCTTTTGGCGCCTGAGGGCTTCGGCGATCTTACGAAAAGACCGCCAAAGTCTAAATGAGCACCTTAGTGCTTAACAATAGTGCAAAAAACACCCCCGTGAACAACAGCTACTCATGCTCTGCTGTTCCCTTGCGTTTGCGGTGAACTTTTACTGCGAATGGCAAATCTGCAGCATATTTGTCTACAAATAGCATGTAATTATGTGAAGTCACATAATAGTATATTTTCTGGAACTTTTCTAACAAAGTAATGTGAATTTCCCAAAAGTATTCAAATTAATACAGCATAATTTAAATTTCACTGAGGAGTAATCTCCATTTGGGAAAAAGTTGGAATGGTGATTAAAAATTGATTTTCACATAGTTTCAAAAATTGTGTCAGCCCTACAATACACAACATGGACTTAAGGTAAGACTGGACATGAGACAAAATACACATATTGCCACATCATCATACAAAGAATGTTGCTGTGATAAAATCAATAATCCAACCTAAATTTTGCTGTCAATGAGTTACAGCTCCTGACATAAACTAGATAAAACATTGCGAGCGCTAACTCATGATAGATACAATAAAGAAAGAATGTCCTACCTAAAAACGAAAACCTTTACGTACAATACTGCAAAATAAGAAACAAAGGAACTCGCTAGGAAAACAAGGGACCCACAAATGTATACGTTATCAGACATCAAATGTAACTTCATTAACATTATTAAGCCAATCTGAGACTTCCCACCATTAAATAGCAACTTCTGATGTGAACTGGAGAATAAAGATTAAAAACAGAAGGAATATTTTACCTAGAAAATCTACAATTTAGCATACAGTAGTAAAAAATATAAAACCAAAGTACCAGCTATGAATGCGGATAACTCATGGAGTGCAGAGGCTGAAGGGGACAACAAGATTATTTATAATCATGTGCCAGTATTGGTGCATTTGATGGCTGAAAACAGTCTAGTAGCCTTCCATGTAGCATAGATTTGTGAAGATATCTGACTAAAAATTAGATCAGAGTCAGTGTGCATACAAACAGCTAAGGCATCCCTACAATGCCTGATGTAATGATTAAAAAAGGGGGCAAAGGTAATGTCTTCTAACCTGCAGCATAAATGAACAGGGCAACAAGAGAGTGATGGATTCATCTCCTTCTAGCTCACACCTACACGCAGCTGAGCTTCTTCCTTCATTTGTCCAGATACCTTTATACAACCTCACTGGCAATGTGCCTAATCTGAATTTGATGTACAGAGCTCTTTTTGTTTCTGGATGAAGTTAATCCATATAGGGTTCATACACTGGAAGAGGTTTAAAAACGTTAAAGTGTTTTAACAGTTTCCCACTAAGGTGGGCAAGATTGTAGTCAAGGAGGACCCTTATTTTTGGACTTTTGACGCAGGGCAGAGCAGCAAGTCACCTTGCTGAGCTGCCTCTGTCAAAGGGAAAGGGCAGGAAATTACCATATTTTCCCACTGTGCTGGTGCCATTTTAGCAGCCTAGCACCAAGGCAGGCACAGGCATCCTTGCACCATAGTGTAAGGGTGTCTGCATTGTAGGCTGGCTTGGTTTTGTACAGCAAGATGCACCTTCCATGCACAAAAAGAATACTGGGAGCTTTTTCCACTTTCTATGTGTGCTGCACATATAGAAAGAGGAAAATACGAGGATAAATAAATATATTTTTCCTCGTTGTGCCTCCCCTGGGGAAGTGTAAGGTTTTGGCACATTCCCAAGTTTACAAGCTCTTGAAAACCATGGGTGTTGCATAGGAACACTCTCCGCAATGCCCATTAAATGACTCCCTTGCACAAAGGAAAGCAACACAGCAATTTGCGCTGCCTGCCGTACTCCATATCTATGAGGCCATTCAAAGCCACGCAAAGTGGCTTTGCGTGGCCTCATAGATATGAGTTGAAGGTTTGAGTCAGTGTTGCATCGCAAAAAGTGATGCAATGGTGGCACAAGGAGCTCATAAACATGCCCCGGAGTGTCTCTTTCACCAATGGCCCGTTCATTGCAGATATGCCCTTGAGAATAGACCAAAACTCTGGGCAGCCTATGGAATTCAAAGTGGCTGCTATGTGGTTATATCACAGTAGCTTAGTTGATTCACCACTTCACCTGAGCTCTCACAGGATTTTCATGTAGATACTGAGCTCAGGCTTTCTCCGGATTCTGGTCCACTGGAAGAGGGGTCGAAGTGCTACGCCCATCTCCAACCTGAAGGCCTCCATTGGGGTCTCTAGGCCAACGCAAAGAAGACGCTGTAAGAATTGGTTCTCCAGTCTCTTTGAACCTGCAAATTTCTTTCCCCCCCCCTCACACAAGTGGCCTCGCCGGTCCCAGCAGCTACAGCTTGTGATAAATAAGCCTGAAGGGCAGGAGCAATTAGTCTGCAAACATTGCTGTTGGAAAATCTTAGTGCAGTAGTGGCATATTGGCACAAGGTAATGTCACCTCTTAGGAGTAAGCTCTCTTAGCTGAGTAGAGTTGGTTCCAAGCACGCCATCACAACCTCTATACTTTTTGTTCTCTTTAGGTGAGTTAAAGTTGTCTGAGAGGGATGACTGGTGCAACAAAGCCCTTTAAATTTAGTCTAAAGAAGGAATATTTGGCTTGCAGTGAGGTTAGTAAAATCATGCATGTTCCAGTATGACTTCGCCATGGCTAACTTGGCAAGGTTTTTTGGACAAGGATTTTTTAATTCACCTGAAGTTGGATCCTCACCATTAAGTTCTCACTGAAAGGATGGACAGCCGGAGTGATCATTGGACCTCATTTACACTCAACTAGGTTGTAACTCCGAATATTGTCTGACATAAATATTGTGTCCTAAATATAGTTGAAAAAAATTGTACCATTTGCTGTAGATTTTCTATTATTACTCGAAATTAAATTATATTTTTTGTAAAATATTTCAAGACTCACTAATTGCCCAACACAATACACCATACCCAGACTTAATACGTAGATGGACTACTTCTTTCTACTAAGCCTCGTGAGCCTCCACAGTGGTTTCCCTGGGTCATTAACCGTGAATTCGTCACAATTCTCGTGCCTAGTAGCCTAACCTCATCTTTTGTGCTTAGGCATGTTATTACAGCTACCCCCTCAAGTGTTCTTTTTGTGATGCTTAACTTGGTATTTAATGGTTCATCTGTCTCTTTGCCTCCTTTAGGAACCTAGCTTTGTAAAGGGGCAGGTTACTTAAAAGTGATGAACAACTGTCTTTCATCCCCACTCATTTTTAGCTTCCTTCTCTGAATGCAATCTCCTTTTTCTCATAACCCTGTCTTGGAAAAACTGAATTGGGTTTGGATTTCATGTGAGCCCTGGTGAAGAAACTTGTGAAACTTGTTTCTTGGCCCTGTGATAGCTCACTATCAGAGTCAGTCGGTGGGGTCAGTGGAGATGGTGGCCTTCTCTCCTGCAATTCCTTTGTGGATTTACATACAGCTAATTCAGATGTTGCTGCTTTTGATAAATGCTATAGTTTTTCAATGCTCTCATGAATGTTAGCAGTATGGCTTTTTGGGCTCTAGTGGCTTGTGGTAAGTTTATTTAAATCAGTGAGAAAGGGTACCTCCTAACACAATTAATTAACATCAAATATTTAATTAAAATGAAAACATTCAACTACAAACTCATAAAGTAACAATATATACATTACACATTTATATAGAAAAATGTAAACTTCGAAAATACACTTAAATGAGTAAATAACCAATTAATCAATGTACATATTTATTCGCCAATTAAATGTTTAACAAACAAAAAACAAATAAAATTAAAAACAGGAATTATAATTTAAATATCTTCTTACCCTTTTCCCCTGCAGGTTCAACAAACCACTAATAAATTGTAAATTACTAAATAAATGTAAAATAAATAATCAAATTTCAATCTATAGTTAAAAATCTGAAACAGGAACAATAATAATATTAACACCTAAAATTAATTAATATAATAACAAATATTTATTATATTATGATATTTATTACAACTATATGAAGGTAAACAATATTGTCGACAACTATATTTAAAAAAATTATTTCATAAACCAAAATTATTAACATAACTTCTATATTGTATGTCACTTCATATTTTCATTGTGGCAATATTTTTGACACAATATTCATGTCACGCAATAGTTTTTAAACAATATTTTCGTCGTTCACCACAACCAGATGGTATAAGGTTAGAATTCGAGGCTGCTAACTCCTTTCATTTAATACATCTCCAATGTGGGTGTGCCTAGCCCTATATTTCTTTTGATAATTTATTTATAAGGTGATGTGTATAAGGTAACCATCAATTAACCTTAGAGGTCGACACAAATCTTTGGACTCAGTTAGGATTGAGATACCATCCTAACAATCAACATCAATCATATCAAATCAATAAACATCACTTTCAATATTGGAGTCAGTAATTTATACGCACAATGACCTATATGGCCATGAATCACCACACCAGTTTAGTAAAGTACAAACATTTATTGCCCTTTAAATTAATAATGCTAAGATCATGTAAATCAAGCGCAAGACCAAATGATATAAGTACAAGAATAACACAGGCTGACCAAACCTTCTAAAGATTCTTAGCCTGGAAAGAATATTTATCATTAAACAATCAAGAACTACCATGCAGAACAATAACAGATGAATGATAAGCACAGAATACATCTAGGGCCAGATGTATCAAAAAATTTTGCATTCGCAAACGGTGCGAATCGCAAAATTAGACCGTTTGCGAATTCAAAAACGTGGTCTGCGATGCATGAAAGGCATTCGCAGACCAAAAATAAGAAATCGCACAAATTGCGATTTTTCGCGTTGCGACCTGGTTTTGCAAGTCGCATTTTGCGATTCGGTATTTCCAGTAGGAAATTGCGAGGCACAAAATGCGAATTGCAAAATCCAAGTCGCAATTCTATGCACCAAAAAATCGCAAATTGCGATTTTTTGCAGAATGGCATTTTGCACACACTAAGTGAAACCAGGTGGTAAACAGGTGAAACCTATATAAAGAGGCCCAGAATGCCTCAGACTCTTTTCCACAATGGCTGCACTCTGCGTAATGGCGAGGAGGATGAGGATCTTGGCAGGTTTGAGGGGAGGGAGGAGGAGACAGGAGCACATTTTTAGAGTGCGCATTACACTTTTTGACCAGACAGAGGAGGAAATATTTGAGAGGTATAGGTTGAACTCAGCCATGATACTTGATCTGATAGCTGAGCTACAACCCATACTGCAGCGCAGAACACAGAGGACTCATAGCATCCCCACCCATGTGCAGGTATTATGCTCACTCCACCTATTTGCCTCAGGGAGCTATCAAGGGGTCATAGCAGCCGCTGGAGGGGTATTACGGAGTACCCTCTCTAGATTTTTCTAAGCATTTATTAACACCATGCTGAGCAGGATACACCAGTACATCAGATTCCCCCACACCCCACAGGAAATACAGCAGACAAAAATAGATTTTTACCAGATAGCACAGTTTCCCCACGTCCTAGGTGCCATAGACGGGACACATGTTGCATTCTGTCCACCATCTGCCACAGAGTATGTGTACTGCAACCGTAAATACCAACATTCCATGAACATACAGGTGATATGCAATGCCTCGTACATCATAACTGATCTCGTGGCCAGGTACCCAGGGAGCACACATGATTCATACATCTTTCACCATAGCGGCATTCACACAAGACTGCTAGCTGGGGAGTTTGGAGAAGGATATCGACTAGGTATTGTCCCCTGTACACTGGCGCATTGATGGCGTGCTGATGTCAGATGGCTCAGTTACTCAACATACCCTCTGTCCCTTCCAGGAGACAGTGCCTGCGCAGTGCACACCTACATGATGACGCCCTACCTAAATCCTACAACACCTGCTGAACGGAGATACAATGCAGCACACAGGGCGACCAGCAACGTGGTGGAGCGCACCTTTGGACTGCTGAAGAGTCGCTTCCGGTGCCTCCACAAAAGTGGAGGGGCACTACTGTACAGCCCAGAGCCGACATGTAGAATAGTGGCTACTTGTGCAATCTTGCACAATATAGCTACCACCAGGGGCATACCTGTAGAAATATGCGATTATGAATCTGATGAGGATGATGATCCCATACCACCCCTACAGCCAGCAGACAGGACCAGTGCAGCAGAGGGAAGGCAAAGGCGTGCTGACATCACACACAACCATTTCAGATGTAAGTATGAACAACACAAATCCACTGAAAAATGTACCTGTAGTGAGTAAATTTATTACCTTAATGTCAGGTAATGTTAGTCCAACGAATACCAACAAAAGTGAATTTAACGAAAAACAAAAGAAGTCCACAGTAAAGCACTATTCTTGCATAGTGTACTCTTTACCCCTGTGGCCACCACAGTCACTTCTTGCGCCCACGCACGCCACTCGGGTGCCCAGTTGCCTCACTGGCACCTCGATTGTCTGCCTCTGTGGCAGTGCTGTGCCTTGCACTGCGCCGTCTGGGGTCCATTGCGGGCACAGCTAGGCTGCTGAGGCTGGATGTGTCCTCCGTGTCCCCCCGTCCCAGCTCACTAGGTGTGGCTGACCTGTTTGCCATGATGTTGTCAATCACATTTGTGATTTGGACGAGTCCGTGAGACACATCCCTACTGCTGTGTGCTGCCTCCACCTGTGCAGCCACTGCATGATGTGAAATTTGGGAGGTGGAATTAGCCAGCCTAGTGACATTGTGACAAAATTCCCCAAACATGTTCATGAAACATCACTCCTGCCTGCGATGGCTCACCCTGTCATGGCGCAGCTCCTGACATAGTTCCCGCACAGCAGAAGTGAGCTCCCTTGTGTCCTGCGATGCCTGCACCTGTCCCTCATGCAGCTGTTCAATATTTGCATTCAGGCACTCCAGCTGGCGATGCAGGCCCCCCCATGTTGGCATTATGTTGCTGCATCTGTTTTTGTAATGCAGCGATCTTTTTATTCTGCAGGCGCTGCTGCTGCAACAAGCAGATTCAAGGCCACCAAAGTAGGAGGTACCACCTCTTCTTAATTTCTTCACCCGAGCGCTGTGCCACTCCAACAGCGCAGATCTTTGTTTGTATGTCTGCCCAGAGTCTCATTTTCTCACTCTCAGGCACCTGGAGTGAGCTCTTGCCAAAAAACCAGTCATGGCTACTGACCACCTCCTCTGTCAGCACCTCCAGCTCTTGCTCGCTAAATTTGAGCTTACGCTTTCTTTCTCCCTTCTCTTTTCCTTGGCCTGAGGTGACCATGGTTGGTCTGGTGTGCTGCCTCCTTCAGAGTGTTGCTCAGTGTGGCTGGGCTGACTCTCTCTGAATGCTGGTTTGGGTGTGGCACCTGAAACTGCCTGGGCTGACTCACTTCCTGCTTGTGATGTAATCAGGCTCCTCCAGGTGCTTTCTCGCAATTTCTCGCAATTTGCGATTTTCAATTACCGAATCGCAAGTTGTAAAAATGCAAATTGCGATTCGGTAAATCGGCCTCGCAAACCACAAATAGCGTTTTTTAAGAAATTGCTAATTCCGAATCGCAATTATGATACATGGCCTATTGCGATTTGCGATTCGCAAAGCCATTTCTTCATACATATGGCCCTTAGTTATCACAGATGAATTATTTACAATCAATTTATATGAAACAGTAAAATTTAGACTGTGGCATCCTTAACTACTACTCCAATTCGATAAGCATATTTGGACTTCACGCAAAAAGAAAAGAAGACAAAAATTAATTTGGGAAACATCTGATTATGGTGCTAACCAAAAATAGAGGTTGGGTTTCCTAGAGAGAGAAATCATAAAGATCTGCAAGAAAGACACATTTGGATACACCTCTCCTAAATGGATCAGCAAGCAGCGATGTCTTTATCAGTTGAGCATCTTCTGGCCTTCTTCAATGGCCAATGACATAATAGGGAACAGTTCAGCAACATTTGGCCTTAATGAATCTGAACTGACAGAATCATAGGCAAAGAGCCAAGAAACAGGAACACATCACCACACTAGATGAGAAAAGGAAAATCTACAGACAGCTGAGAACTGCAAGGCACTGAAAGGAACTCCCCTTACATCACTTGAGTTTGTTATATTAAATCCCTAGATCAGAAATATATTTTCTTCACTTTCTGTAACCATGATTGTCTCATCTTCTCTCACTGCAGTCAGTAGTTTCCGCAGTAGAATACAATTGTGGCAGGTTATACATGAACACTGAAGACTATTGTTCCTGGGTACATGCTATCTCAACATAAGAACATAACTTTTTCACAGTGTGTAAGACACAGGATGCTCAGAGAAACACCTTTTGCAGAGTTAACACTTTAAAACATTGCTTCTTGAAAATTACTAAAATGTGTGACCTTTTAAAACAAATGCTAAAACATGAAGAATAAAACATTTCATAATATTTAAACCATTAATCCCTTTATTTTATCATATGTTATATGTGTCATCACAAAAGATACTTATTAATACTTGCATTAATACTTATGAGTCAATTCAAAAATTATTTTGTGCAGAATATCTATAGTTTCTCGGTTTTCTCCAGTTTTCAGTTGTTCTCAAATCATGAAAGTATCTGCTTCTCATCTTTTCTAATTTAATATCTTCCCTCCTCTGCTAATTTTTCTTCCTTTGTCTTTTTATCAAGAGTTATAGTTTGTAAAATCCAATTATACAGATGACACATACAACAAACAATTAATAATGGTTTCAATATTTTTCCCACAATATCCTGACCAAGATTACCCAACTGTTGGAAATGGCCCTTCTGCAGGGTTATCCCCAGACTTTTTGCCTTCCTCCTCTTTTTCTGACCTCATTTTTGCTGGTTTTTAGACTCTGCGCACTTTACCCCTGCTAACTAGTGCTAAAGTGTATATGCTCTCTCCCTTTAAACATGGTAACATTGGATCATACCCAATTGGACTATTTAATTTACTTATAAGTCCCTAGTAATGTGCACTGCATGTGCCTAGAGCCTGTAGATTAAATGCTACTAGTGGGCCTGCAGCACTCGTTGTGCCACCCACTCAAGTAGCCCCTTTTGCCTTGTCTCAGACCTGTCATTGCAAGGCCTGTATGTGCAGTTTCACTGTCACTGTGACTTGGCATTTAAAAGTACTTGCCAAGCCTAAACCTCCCCTTTCTCTACATATAAGTCACCCCTAATGTGTGCCCTAGGTAACCCCTAGAGCAGGGTGCTGTGTGGGTAAAAGGCAGGACATGTGCTTGTGTAGTTTACATGTCCTTGTAGTGTAAAACCCCTAAATTAGTTTTTACACTACTGTGAGGCCTGCTCCCTTCATAGGCTAACATTGGGGCTGCCCTCATACATTGTTGAAGTGGTAGCTGCTGATCTGAAGGGAGTAGGAAGGTCATATTTAGTATGGCCAAAATGGTAATACAAAACCCTGCTGACTGGTGAAGTTGGATTTAATATTACTATTTTAGAAATGCCACTTTTAGAAAGTGAGCATTTCTCTGCACTTAAATCTTTCTGTGCCTTACAATCCACGTCTGGCTAGGTTTAGTTGACAGCTCCTTGTGCATTCACTCAGACACACCCCAAACACAGGGTACTCAGCTTCACTGGCATACATCTCCATTTTGAATGGGTCTTCCTGGGCTGGGAGGATGGAGGGCCTGCTCGGACACAAAGGACTGCCACACCCCCTACTGGGACCCTGGCAGACAGGATTGAACTGAAAGGGGACCTGGTGCACTTCTAAGCCACTCTTTGAAGTCTCCCCCACTTCAAAGGCATGTTTGGGTATAAAACAGGGCCTCTGCCCTACCACCTCAGACACTTCCTGGAGAAGAAACCTGAACCAGAACCTGCATCCTGCCAAGAAGAACTGCCTGGCTGCTCAAAGGACTCACCTGACTGCTTTCTACAGAGGACTGCTGCCTTGCTGTTGCCATGCTGCCTTGCTGAACTCTTGCCGTGCTGCAGAAGTGCTCTACAAGGGCTTGGATAGAGCTTGCCTCCTGTTCCCTGAAGTCTCAGGACCAAAAAGACTTCTACCTTTCAACTGGACTCCTTGTGCGCCGAAAGATTCGACGCACAGCCTGCTCCGCGGTGAAAAATTCAACGCACGCCGATCCAGAAAGATGTCGCTCGACCCCGCAATGAAAAGATCGACACGACGCCTGCGGTGTGACCGGAACTTCAACGCATGGGCGTCTGGACAACGCCGCCCGACTTCCAGAGAGGAAATCGACGGAGCGCCTGCTGTGAGGAAGAAAATTCCACGCACAGCCCACCGGAACGATGCGCAGCCGGACAAAAAGCCCAGGATTCCATGCACAGACCCCGGGGCGTCTGAAAACCCCGTGACCCACAGAGGAGACCTGTCCGCGTGCCGGAAATTGACGCACATCTTCCCCGGCGAGAAAAATAATGACGCAAGTCTGTGTGTGAAGGGGCGAAACCGACACACACACACCATTTTTCCACGCATCTCCTCCTCTGCGGCCCTTTGCGGAGATTTTTCACTCCAAACCAGGTACTTTGTGCTTGAAAGAGACATGGTTTGCTTTTTAAAGACTTAAGACACTTCATATAACTTTTCAGTGATATCTCTACAATTTCTTATTGCATCTTTTATCGTTTTGACCTGCAAATACCCAGATAAATATTATATATTTTTCTAAACACTTTGTGGTGTATTTTTGTGGTGCTATATTGTGTTATTGTATGATTTATTGCACAAATACTTTACACATTGCCTTCTAAGTTAAGCCTGACTGCTCAGTGCCGAGCTACCAGAGGGTGGGCACAGGATCATTTGGATTGTGTGTGACTTACCCTGACTAGAGTGAGGGTCCTTGCTTGGACAGGGGGTAACCTGACTGCCAACCAAAGACCCCATTTCTAACACCAAGCAATGTTCTACTTTAGTAACACTTTTGCCAATATTTTCCCATACCCCTGGTTCTTTCAGATCTTTTAAGTCTGAAATTTGAATATGTCAGGTTCTTAATAAAATTGCTAAATCCTTTACCATTGCCAGGTATGTATGTACAATTCTTCACTCTCAGCATCTGGCAGACTCCACCTTCCTTTGCTAAAAGTATATCTAACCCATGTCTGTTCTGAAGAAACATAGGACCAACCACAGCCATTTCAGTATCCATTAGAATTACAGCTCCATAAAAATCAGTCAGCATGTTATCCAATAATAGTAGACAACTTTTTAATTATCTAAGCATTCAGAAAAACTACTACAGAAGGAATAATTGCTCCAAATATATTCTCAATTATTTCAGAATAAGTTTCTCTTTTTGATCTTGGTATTTGCAATTCATTTGAGTCATCTACATTTTCAATCTGTTAAATCTTTGGGAATACAACTCCCAAATAACAAGTCTCGTACCATCCCCTTGGGAGACGATAATAAGCACTCTTTCCACAGATGTATTATACCCCAGGAATCACAGGATCTTGTCCATTTAACATAAAAGCCCTCATTACAACCCTGGTGGTGAGTGATAAAGTGGTGGTAATACCACCAACAGGCTGGCGGTAAGTTCCGCCAAATTATGACCATGGCGGTGATAACTCCCATAGACAGCCAATGTACCACACCAACCGCCGGGGCGGAAACAACACTCACCATATTAAGACACTGTAAACCGCTACCTACGCTGAGCTATGCCGCCATAGAACCCGAACTGCAAGTGTTCCCGATGATTTTCTACGTTATGCTCCACCTGGAACACCAATTCTGACGAAGACGACGACGGTGAGTACAGCCGGCTAGCACACAAGGGAGAGAGGGAGGAAAACAAGAGTGACACACACGCACGACACACACCCGACACACACACACCATACACACAACCAGCTACAGAGTTAAACCAATACCACACGATATACGGCATAATAAAAAAAGGACCAGATTTCAGAAGTACTGACAATGTATTAGCATAGCAAAACACACCACACAAATCAAATATATACAAATGTTCATAAAGGGCCAATTCCCATTCCAAAGTCATAAGGGCACACACGCCACAGGGCACAGTCCAAGGCCCAAGTTGTATCCTGACAGATCCGGAGAGAACACTGCAGGGACATAATTCTGCAAGTGGGCAGGCACCTCAGGAGGATTGGGGGGACACCTCAGCCGAATACGGGTACTTCCCCACTGGTTCTGCCCATTCCTCTTTGCTAGGGAGTGCAAGGCCATATTCTTCGGAGTGGGTGACTTGTCCACTGGTTATGGAGGGGGCTCCATGCCCATTTCTCTTTGCTGGGGAGTGCAAGGTTACAGTCTCTGAGCTGGGGAACATGCCCACTGATTCTGGAGGGGGCTCCATGCCCAATTTTCTTTGCTGGGGAGTGCAAGGTTACAGTCTCTGAGCTGGGGAACATGCCCACTGGTTCTGGAGCGGGCCCCTTCTGCAGCAGTCCCTGGCGGGTGGCCTACATGTCCTCTGCTGGTGGTGATAGCTGCACTGCCTCAGCTGGTGTGGAGTGCTGCTCTGTGGCAACAGGTGACGGTGCCTCCTGGCCTGCCTCTGCTGGTGGTGATAGATGCACTGCCTCAGCTGGTGTGGAGTGCTGCTCTGTGGCAACAAGTGACAGTGCCTACTGGGCTGCCTCAAATGAGGTGATAGCTGCACTGCCACAGCTGGTGTGGAGTGCTGCTCTGTGGCAACTTGTGATGGTGCCTCTTGGTCTGCCTTTGCTGGCGGTGAGGGCTCTGTGACCATAGGTGGTGGCGGTGGTGTTGGTGGTTTCACCCTCCCAGGCTCTGCTGGAGTTGAGTGCTTCATTCCCTCCAAGGCAGGAGGTGTGGAATCCTTTCCCTTCCTGGCTGTAGGTGTTGTGGACTCCTTCCCCTTCCTGGCTGTAGCTGTTGTGGGCTCCTTCCCCTTCCTGGCTGTGGGTGTTGTGGACTCCTTCCCCTTCCTGGCTGTAGTTGTTGTGGGCTCCGTCCCCTTCCTGGCTGTGGGTGTTGTGGGCTTGTTTCCCTTCATGTCTGTGGGTGTTGTGGGCTCCTTCCCCTTTCTGGCTGTTGGATTGGAATCCCTCACAGTCCAGCCTCCACAACTAGGAGGTGCCTCCACTGTCCCCGTGGACTGTTTGGCTGAGATGCTGGGCTGGTTGGTTGGCACCCTGGTTCTATGGGCAGGATGGGGGGAAGGGGAGGGAAGAGGCCAAGTTGGGCAAGGAAAAGGTTTTTAGGGATGGTAGGGTGGAAGGAGGGAGGAGGGATGGGAGTAGAGGTTGAGGGAGTAGTTGTTTGAGGTGTACGTCTGCTGGACTTGGGAGCAGGTGCATGGGCAGTGTGCATGTGTGAGGTGGATGGCTGTTGGGTGTCTGAGTGCTTGCGTTTGTGGTCTTCAGGAGGGGGGACAGACACGGTGGGAGAGGACACAGGGACAAGTGGATGGATGTTGTGGAGGTGTCTGCTAGTGAGGTGTGTGTGCTGCTTGGTATGGTGATGCTGGTGGTGGGTGTTGAGGCAGTGCATGCAGGTGTGAGTGTGGACGTGACAGGAAGGGAGGTGGAGGATGAGGAGGGGGAGACAGTGGAGGTAGTGGATGTGGTTGTGTCTGCAACTGTATGGTGTTTGCGTCAGTGCTTGTGGGATGAAGTGTGGTGCTTGTGTCTGCCTGTGCCACTCTTGGGTGTTGTCTTGTGTGCATGCTCGTCTGCATGTGTGCCTGGGATGGGTTGGGGTTGAGGAGAATGGGACTGGGAAATGGTAGTTGGAGGGGGGATGGTAGAAACAGAGACAATGGCTACCATCAGAGAGGAGACCAGATCCTGAATTGATCTCTTGGGCCGCTAATCCACTCTGAATGCCCTCCAGGAATGCATTGCATTGCTTCTTCTGGGATGCAAACCCCTGGATGGCATTCACAATGGTTGATTGCCCTGCAGAGATGGATCTCAGGAGGTCAATAGCCTCCTCACTGAGGGCAGCAGGGCTCTCTGGGGCAGGGTCTGAGGTGTCTGGGGTGAAGGAGATGCCCACCCTCCTGGGTGAGCGGACACGGGCAACTCGCTGAGGGGCTACTGGGAGGGCGGTGCTGGTACGGGATGGCGGCTGTACCTGAGCTGGGGTGGTCACAGAGGTATCCACCATCACCAGGAAGCTCCCATTGGAGGAGGTATCTGAGTCTGTGTTGTGTCCTCCAGTGTCCCCCGTGGTGCTCTCCTCACCCTCCGTCCCATTAGTTCCCTCAGCGTCGGTGGACTCTGTCTCCAGGGTCCTGTGGAATGCAGCTCCCTCTGTCACCGGTGCCCCTGCTCCTCTGCCAGATGATGCTAATGCCCACAAGGACAGGATAACAAAACAATAAAGCGGGGAGACAAAGGATACACTTTTCAATGACTGCACCAACACCACCATTGGCATCCACATCACCGTCACACACAGGGAACATGCTTAAGCACTATTCATTGCACTACCAGTAATATGGCTAGTCACTAATGCAAGATGAGGACCACACACCACCAACTGCAGCACACCTGGAACCCACAATGCCCTGCCTGAAATGAACTGCTAACAAGCTAGGTTACCTGTACTTGCCATGCAACCATTACCCTTCAGTTGACCGACGCTGCAATGTCTGGCCCGGCCTTAGGTGCACCCACTATCACACATCCACCACCTGGATATCACCCCACCAGCCAAAATATGGAATGAAACCCAATTTACTCACCCCCTGTGGCTGCTGTGATTCCCTCAAGCACCCATCCAGCTCAGGGTAGGCCACCGCCAGTATGCGGGCCATCAGGGGGGTCAGGGTCCGACAGGCACCCCTTCCTCGCTGGGAAGTCATCCCCAGCTGGTCCTCCATGATCTTCCATGTCCAGCGGTCTCAGGTCCTCCCACTGTTTTGGACAGTGGGTGCTCCGCCTGCCAAAGACCCCCAGGGGCTGCACGTCCTTGGCGACAGCACGCCATATTCCCTTCTTTTGATGGGCGCTGACCTGCTGGGGCAAGACAGACAGGAGAACACCATTCGACAAACAGTCCAGCTGGTCTCACAAATGGCCCACCATACCTGATTCCAATGACACACACATAGGCCAGCGCACAACATGTATACCGCCAACAGACAATCCCCCCACTCCCCACCCACCCTTACACCGATGCTTTCACACACATCTCCAGGCATCCTTGCCACAGGTGTATTCAGCTGTTGGTCTGGAGGCCTATACAGCTGTCCGTACTGGGGTAGGACCCCATCCACCAGTCGCTCCTACTCCTCCGAAGTGAAGGCTGGGGCCCTTCCCCCGGTCACACGGGCCATGGTAGGCTCCAGACACAGGTCACAGCAGCACACGCAGTGTAGGTGTTCTCCTGTTGAAGTTCAGGAAACAAGTGAAGAATCAGATAGAAAATGAAGGTCACGTCCGCGGCAGTGTACACCATCACCGCCAGCATACATCCCCATTGGCCACTGTACTCCATAGAGATCCATATTATCCAATGAGGAATTGCATGGCGGTGCAAGACCGCCTTCCGCCACGATGCCCAACATCGGCAGAATAACTTCACTTCCACCTGTCCCTCCATACAGGACAGGCAGTCGTCATTTCAGGGTGGGGGAACAGGCCTATCGACAATTTAATTGGCACATATTTTGCCATTTACACTGTCCCAATACATAAGTGCACCATGTGGACTGCAGTTGTGGTTTTGTTGTTCCAATTGTGACAGCGTACTCACTCTTGTGTCCCTTAGATACTTACCGCTGCGGATGAATAGGAGGTGGAGACATAATCCCATGTACAGACCTCTGGTGAACTTGACTACACTGGAGGACAGGCACATAATACTGACCTAGAGACTGGACAGCGCCACAATCATAGAGCTTTGTGCCCAGTTGGAGCCTGACCTGATATCAGCTATCCTTCATCCCACTGGGACCCCCCCTCTTGCGCAAGTGCTATCAGTGCACCATTTCCTGGCAACTGGGTTTTTCCAAGTGACAGTGGGCTTGGCATCAGGCATGACACAGCCAATGTTTTCAATTGTGCTGGCAAGAGTTTTGCCTGCCCTGGTGAAACACATGTGCAGCTACATTTCTTTTCCCCAGGTGGAAGATTTGGCCACAGTGAAGGTCGGATTCTATCCCCATTCTTAACCTTCCTCCCCCCGTCGCCAGAATGAACAGGTGTTCAGGAATCGTAAGAGTTTCCACTCAATAAATGTGCAAATGGTGTGCCTAGCGGACCAATACATCTCCCACGTAAATGCTAAGTATCCTGGGTCGGTGCATGATGCCTTTCTTCTGAGGAATAGCAGCATCCCAAATGTGATGGACCAACTACAGAGGCACAGGGTGTGGCTAATAGGTGAGCCTTGGTCCCCACCCAGTGTATGATACTGTATGCCTCTTGTGTCAACCCCATAGGATTGTGTGTGGCTAAATGCTGTCCCTCAATACTTTCAGGTGACTCTGGCTACCCAAACCTATCTTGGCTGCTGACCCCTGTGAGGAATGCCAGGACAAGGGCTGAAGAACGTTATGATGGGACACATGGGCGAACCAGAAGGATCATCGAGAGAAACTTCAGCCTCCTGAAGGCCAGGTTCAGGTGCCTCCATCTGACAGGTGGATCCCTTTGCTACTCACCTGAGAAGGTCTGCCAGATAGTAGTGGCATGCTGCATGTCGCTGCATGTTGCATAACTTGGCCCTCAGAGGCCATGTACCTTTTCTGCAGGAGGAGGAGACTGGAGATTCCCCTGTGGCAGCAGTGGACCCTGAGGACAGTGAGGATGAAGATGCTGAGGATGAGGATGAGGACAACAGAACATCAGTAATCCCTCAGTACTTCCAATGACACACAGGTGAGACAGTGTAGATTAACATTTCTATGACTATTGGTGTATTCTGTGTGGCTGTGGCAAAATGGCATTCATTTCCTTTTACCTCTACTTACTGTCACCTATGGTTTGTCATATTGCATATTTCGGTAATGTAAGAACTGTGTACTGATGTGCTGACTACAGCCAGCTACAGGTTCTTATTTCTATGCTCTCGCAATGTACAGTACATTTGCAATGGATGTACTGTTTTCATGAATATACATTTTCAACACATGACATACAAGTAGTGAGTTATGCCCAAGGGTGTTTCTTGTAGTGCTACAAATTGAGGGGAAAGTGCAATGGAATGGGGTGATGATGGAGGAAAGTCCAGGTTATTGTTATAGTCTGTTTGTAACACAGGTGCAGTGTCCAAGTGGCCATAGAAAGGGGAGCAAAGGCAATTCAAAGTGGACAAGGTGACAGTGTGGGACACAAGGGGGACAGCCAGGAGAGTTTCATTTCCTGGCAATGGTCTTGGCAAGTGTCTCTGGCTTCTCTGGGTCGCAGGGAACGTTTGCAGGGTGGTTCACCTTCTGCAGGGGGAGGGATGCCAGTAGCCTGTGGTTCCTGTTGCGGGGCCTCCTGCCCACTAGCGGCAGCAGAAGTGGAGGGCTGGTCAATGGACTGGCTAGTGGTAGGGGCCCACTGGTGTGCTGTTGCCTCCCTCATGTTGTTGGCCATGTCTGCCAGCATCCTTGCTATGGAGATCAGGGTGGTGTTGATGTCCTGCAAGTCATCCCTGATCCCCTGATACTGTCCCTCCTGCAGCCGCCTGTTCACCTGCACAAAGTCTAGGATCTGGCCCATCGTGTCCTGGGAATGTTGGTAGGCTCCCAAATCTTAGAGAGTGCCTCCTGGAGAGTCGTCTCCCTGGTCCTGTCCTTCCCCTGGCGCACAGCAGTCCTCCCAGTGTCCCTGTTGGCCTGTGCCTCTGTCCCCTGAACGGTGTGCCCACTGCCACTGACCCCAGGTCCCTGATTGTCTTGGGGTTGAGGTATGGCCTGGGATCCCTGAACAGGTGGGCACACTGCTGATTGACATGTCTTGGGGACAGAGGTGTGGGTATGCTGGGTGGGTGCTGTGGTGTTGGATCCTGATGGGGGAGGCTCTGTGCTGGTCTGTGAGTGGGTTTAGGTGACCTGCTGTCCAGTGGTCCCTGATGGGCCAGGTAGGTCATCCAGATCCAAAAGTCCAGAGTTACTGTCATCACTGGGGGCATCTTCTGTTGGGGGACTGGATAGTCATGGCACCTCCTCTCCGCTGACATTGGCTGGGGTACCTGTGGGGATGTAAGTGATGTAATATGCTTCATGTGTGTGACATATTGTACATCCCTATCCCCCCCTCTATGGTTAATGTTGCCCTGCCACCTTCTCTTTGTGTATGGTAATGTATTGTGGCATTGTTAGTTTCCCTATGCTGTGCATGCTTTGGTGATGGGTGTCCATGCAGGGCTGGGAGGGGTGTCCATGCATTGGTATAGCATGTAGGATTTGGCCTTGGGGTTAGTCATATGTGTAGGTGCAATGCATGGGTTGTAGTGGAGTGATGGGAGTAAGGGTGAGGGTGTGAGATGGCATGAAGGTATGGGGGGTGATAAGTGTTAAATGTTGACTTACCAGTGTCCAGTCCTCCGGCAACTCCAGCGAGTCCCTCAGGATGCAGTAATGCCAAGCCTTGCTCCTCCCATGTTGCGAGCTGTGGGGAGAAGGAAGGGGCCCACCGCCAGTCCACTGAAAGGCAGTCATTGTTGCAATGGAACGTGCCTTCCCCCGTAGGTCATTCCACCTCTTCCTGATGTCGTCCATTGTTCTTGGGTGCTGTCCCACGGCGTTCACCCTGTCCACCATTCTCCGCCATAGCTCCATCTTCTAAGCAATGGAAATCTGCTGTACCTGTGCTCTAAACAACTGTGGCTCCACCAATTTCCTTCACCATGACCCTTAACTCCTCCTCAGTGAAACGGGGGTGCCTTTGTGGTGCCATGGGTGTTGTATGTTGTGTGTTGGTGAGAGTGTGTTGGGTGATGTAAAAAAATCAGTTTTCAAAGTCTTTTTCAGTAGATTATATTCTATTGGACAGTGATTATCACTTCTAGAATATAATGTCTCTCTTGTTCAGTTTACAATATAGTTTCAAATTTCAGTAAAAAAAATAATTCAAGTTCCAAAATATTGAGCTGGAAATTCATGATTAAAACAAAAGGACAAAAATTCACGTTGCCACTCATCTGTTGTAAAGTACCCCCATTCAGGACTTGAGTATCTTCGACTTGTGACTCTTTTTCTCTTTGATCTCTTATTTGCACTTATTTCTCCTTCACTCAGATCTTCATCTGTATCTGCTCTGGTTGTTGTGTCTGGTTCTTCATCTATGGTTGACAGTACATCTGGAACCTTTTCATTTGTTTGCAGTTTGGGACACTTGTCTTCTTTCACAGATTTATTTGATAGTATTGTTTGCAAATCTGGAATTACAACTCTTCTTGGTTCAGTAGGATTTTGACTTTGACTTGAGGTACCTGCAGTATTAGCCAATTCAGGGCGAGTCAAATCTGCAGGACTTTGTTTCAACTCGGCTCCCTCTTCAGCTGCTTCAGGAAACGTGATTTGTTTCAACTGAGCTTCCAAATCATCTGCTTCTGGTAGAGTCCTCCTCTGACTTGACTCTCCTGCTATGTTTGCTGATGCTTGAGCAACTTCAGAACTTCTATTTCATCTCTCAGAGATGAACCTGGATCTTCACCAGTTTGCACTGTCTCTGTTTCCGTCTCCACAGTCTCTCTTCATGCTCCTTGAGACTGTACAATAGTTGTTGGTGCTCTCAGCAACTCGTTTTCATCTTCCAGAGGATAGGGCACTTTTCAAATATGGCTGGCTTGAAACCAGTTCAGAATCCCAGCACACTTCACAGCAGTTTTCATAACAAGTGTGACCTGGTACGGGCCCTTCCACCTAGCTTCCAGAAAGGTTTTTCGTACGTACTTCTTGATGACCACCTAATCACCAGCTCGCAGACTGTGACACTGGTCTTCGGATGGCAGCACGGCTGTAGCTTCCACCTGGTAAGAAAAAGAGTGAACCACATCAGCTAGAGTCTTGCGGTAATCCAGCACCATATCATTTGTTACATTCACAAGAGCATTTGCAGGAAGAGCTGGCAATCTCATTGCTCTGCCCATGAAGATTTCATGGGGAGAAAGTCCATCAGGTGTGTGTTGCATGCTTATCAAAACCAAAGGGAAAGCATCTGGCCACTTCAGATTTGTAGATGCACACGTTTGCAAGTCATGCCTTCAGGGTACCATTAATTTCCTCTACTAAGCCAGAAGATTCACGGTGATAGCTACTGTGCAACCTCTGCTCAATGGTTAAGGCTGAAAATAGTAATTTAATCACCTCAATTTTGAGGTGACTTCCTCTATCTGATTCTAAAGAGGCTGAAACCCGAAGCGAGGAATTAACTCCCTAAGTAAAAGCTTTCCTACTGTAATACTATCATTTCTACGTGTGGATAAAGCTTCAATCCAGTGACTAAAAATACAGACAATCACCAAGACGTATCTCAGATCACCACACACAGGCATCTCAATGAAATCCATTTGCATTCTGTTGAATGGACCTCCTGCTCTTCCAATGTGGCTCAAATTGACAACTGTTCTTTTCCCCATATTCAGTTGCTGGCATGTAACACATCGGTGACAAATTGCTTCAATGTGTGAACCATTGCATCTCTGCCAATGTGTGTTTGACCATGATAATATTTTGCCATTTGTGTCAGTAAAAAGTTTGGTAAAACCATCTGCCCTTCATTTCAAATCCAGGTTTCGTCAACGTCTCTTTGAAAACATTTCAATTTTATCCAACCTTTCTTTTTATCTTCAGACACATTTTCTTCCAAACTTCCCGTGTATCAATTACTGTTAACGTATAACTTGGGTGTACTTCATCAACATTTAGTTCTTTCCATTTTTCATTAAAAAAGATGCAGTTCAATGCACAAAATCGTGCTACTTGATTGGCATAAGCATTTCCCACTGAAACAAAATCATTTGATTTCTGATGTGCACTGCATTCAACCACAGCAATCCTCTCAGGTAATTGTAGGGCTTGTAACAAGTCATGAATTTGGTCACCATCTCTAATTGGTGATCCAGAAGAGGTCATGAAACCTCTCTGTGACCAGAACTGACCAAAGTCATGAACAACACCAAATCCACATTGACTGTCTGTAAATATTGTAACGTTAAGCTGTGCAGATATATAGCATGCTCTAGTAAGAGCCACTAATTTAGCCACTTGTGCAGAAAATACTCTTTGAAGCCATGAAGCTTCGAGTATACCAGAAATTGTGCACATAGTATATCCAGATTCCAATGTTCCTGCATTATCTGTTAGACAGGAACCATCAACAAAAATAAATTGATCATTTTCCTTTAATGAAGAATCTTGAACATCAGGCCTGGGTTTCGTGCACAATTCACTAACCTACTAACAGTCATGTTCAACTTCTTTCAGTTTTTCAATTTCAGTACTGTTTACTGGGAGCAAGGTTGCTGGGTTAAGCACTGTACACCCCTTCAAGATAACATTTGGAGAGCCTAAAATCAACAACTCATACCTAGCGAGCTTTGCATTTGTCAAATATTGGGTCTTTGTTCAGGTAAGCCAGACCTCAACAAAGTGAGTAACCAGGACAGTTAAAGAATGTCCCAGCACAATACTCTCATACTTTGTGAGGTTCAATCCAACCACTGCCACAGTCCACAAACAGCAGGTAAAGCTGCTGTGACTGGGTCCAATGTAGCAGAAAAATATGCTATAGGATGATTTACACCACCATGTACATGGATGAGAACTTAAAGAGCACAGATATCACATTCATGACAAAACAGCATAAATTGTTTCATGTAGTCAGGCATTCCCAAAGCCGGTGCTCTGCACAGACTTTCACTCCGCTCAGTAAAATCTTTCATATAAGCTTCATCAAATGGCACTGGGTCAGAAATATCTTTGTGGGTCAATCCCTGTAATGGCTTTGAAATAACAGAAACATTGGGAATCCATTGGTGTCAGTAACGGACCATTCCCAGAAACATCCTGACATCTCTTGGTGTAATTGGAGGATTCATTTGCAAAACAGCTGTAACTCTTTCTCTGGAAACGTTCCTTGCACATTTTTCTATTTGGTGTCCCAAATATTTCACTTCTTTCTGACAGCACTGTAATTTCACTGGGGACATTTTGGGGGTCATTACGAGTCTGGCGGTCACTTTACCGCCAGACTCGTAGTCAGACCACCGCCAATGCATCGGTCCAAGTGCCAGATTATGACCACAGCGGTCGTGCCACGGTCAGACTGTCAGCACCGCCAGGATCACAGATTCTGGCGGTCTGGCAGTTGTGGCGGTCCTATGTCCTCGTTCTCAGACAGCGATTTCATTACAGTAACACTGACATAAAAAGGTTGGCGGTGAATGGGTGCAGGGGGCCACAGGGGGGCCTCTGCACTGCCCTGCACTTGGCTTGTCCAGTGCAGGGGTCCCCCTGGCCAGCACTATCGCAATGTGCACTGTCTGTTTTGCAGACAGTGAACATTGAGAGGGTGCTGGCGCACCCTGCATCCTACAACATTGCTGCAGGCTCCATTACGAGCCGGAGACAATGCTGTAGGGCGTTTTCCGCTAGGCCAGTGGGCAGAAATTGAGGTTTCCACCGGCTGACCTAGTGGGAAATTCTTAGTGGGCCCGGCGGGGAGGTAGTCACTATGGCGGCAACCTCCTCGGCAGAAGTTCACGGATGGCCTGAACCGTCCATCGAAATCATAATGATGCCCTTTATGACCATTCTCACCCAAATGATTCGACAATGCAATAGTATCTTGCCTTCATGCTTCCTTTGTCTTTGAAGCAACCAAAAGATCATCAATGTACTGAACTAATTCTGATTGGAAAGGCATTTCCAATGATTCCAAATTCTTTTTCAAAACCTGATTAAATATGGACCAAGACTCTGAAAAGCCTTGTGGGATTGTACACAAG
Organism: Pleurodeles waltl; assembly: GCF_031143425.1. Taxonomy (NCBI): domain Eukaryota; kingdom Metazoa; phylum Chordata; class Amphibia; order Caudata; family Salamandridae; genus Pleurodeles; species Pleurodeles waltl. The sequence goes on along the minus strand of NC_090446.1, from coordinate 1,275,892,687 downwards.
GAATATACACAATTGCAGAATTTAAAACAGAAAATAAAATGACTATCCACATGAAGAGGCACTGAGAAAAATACTTGTGATGGGTCCACCACCGTGAACCATTCTGCATCACATGGGACCTGAAATATAATCACTGCTGGATTTGGTACCACTGGACAATATTTGATCACTATATCATTCATTTTCCTCAAATCTTGAACAATTCCAAACTTTCCACTTGGTTTTCGCAAACCCATAATTGGAGAATTACATGGGCTGCTCAGCACTCCTTTTAGGACTACCTGAATGACTCCTTCAATTACATCTGGTGTCATACAATACTGCAGAGTTTGCGGAAAACTGCATTAGGTTTAACTGTGTCTTTAACTGGTTCAACTCCTCTGATCTGACCAGTGTCTTTCCCAGAAAGATCCCAAACCTTTAATGTAACTCTACCCTGTAAATCAGTTGTAAATCTTGTACTGTAAATGCAGGATAAAAATTAATCAGTGGAAATTGGTCATTAACTGATTCACATTTGATTTGCATAGATGAATCATCATCATCATCACTAATCATCTGAATAGCAATTCCATCATTTGTACTGGTAATGGAACATTTTGTTTTGCACAACAGGTCTCTTTCAAGTAAGGAAACTGGACTTGAGTCACAGACTACACTGATGTGCAACTCCTACATTCTGCACTGTTTTCCCTGAAAGTGGCACGTTGGGAACTTCTGCAGTTCGTACTGTAGAGCGTGTAGCTCCTGTATCAAGTAGGAGTGAAAAATCATGAACCATTATTTTTGCATTTTCTTTAGGACCCTTTTGATCCACTTCTAATGAAGGTGCTAACACACATTCCTTCACCATTCGATTCATCCTCACTGTGAAGTGTGAATTGTTGGACTGTCTGATTACTTAGATTTAACTTTTGACCTGTGTTCTGCTGGGGAATCATCATATGCTGCTGTGCCATTGGAGCTCTAGGTAGCTGCGTTTGTTGCTTTGGTATCATTTGCATTTGTGGCTGCATTTGCAGTGACTGTGGCACCTGAAAACGTAGCCCCTGTATCTGTTGTATCATTTGGGGACTTTGTACTTGCTGAGGAATCTGTATTTGATTATTATTATTCTAGACATTTAAATTAGGACCCCTTATTCTCGGTCCTCTCAAATTTGGAAAAAGATTGTTTTCATTCATCTGCGTAACAACACCTTCCTGTACCATCATTGGACACTGCTGTTTCTAATGCCAGAGGTCCCCACAAGCGTGACAAGGTAACATCCTCTTATCCTTTTCATTGTCTGCATATCACCAGAATTATCAATCGTATTCAAATCAAAACCACAATTTTAATTTCCATTTCCACCACACCTCTATCTGCCCAGTTCTGAAAAACTGGCATGTTTCACTGCTGTGTTACAATTCCCTGCATTCCTGATTGTGCCGCTGTATTCTGCACCACCATCGCCTTTTCCTTTCATTTCTTCTGCTTCGTTTCAATCTCATCACAACAGTATTTAGCAAACTGTAATACTTCATCAACCGGGTTTAATCTCTAGCAAATCAAATTACTCTTCAGCATCTGGCTGGCTAATTTCATGTGTCAATCCTTCAACAAATCTGAACACAGAATGAATCATGTGTACGGGCTCAATTGTTTCTGTACCACTATAATGTTTAAATGCTTCCAACAATCTCTCATAGTACGCATGTATTGACTCTTTTGTTTCCTGAGCTGTTCTATTGATTCTCTGCCAATCAATACATTTAGGAGAAATTCTCGTTTTCAAAAATGTGGTCACTTTGTAATAGTCTTTCATTACATCAGCAGATGGTGTACCTGTAACTGGATCTCGTGGAGGCTCTCTTGTTGGTCAGTCAACACTCCTTTTGCATTCAACGCACAAATCGACTGGAACCACTATTTCTAGCAAGGTATTTAAATCCTCTCACTTGCATTTTCTGAGCTTAACAAATCTATCTGTTTGAAGGTACCATTCCACTGGTTTCTTTCTCTATCTCGGCTAGGCATTTGTAAATGACAAAATATCACTCCTGCTCCAAGGGACATGTACATAATTCCCTCCAGGAATTTCTCTCATTGGTGATATCTTTACTGGATTATAAGTCTGCTCCACATCTGCATTTGAATTCACAGACCCCTTTTACTTCTGCTCTCTTTTCTTCACCCATCTGCTTTCCCATTTATTTAATGCTCCCCATGTTTGAATATTTTAAATTAATACCTTATTATGAATTTTCATTCTCGGTGTTGTCATGCTTTCAATATCTTTTGAATTAAATTTGAATCTATAACTTCTTTTCAATGACTTTGATTTCTCAATTTCTATCTCATATTTCTCTGCGAGTTCTGCTAATTTGTGATGTACCAATCCTGCTCTGTTTTTAACATTTTTACACATGAAGCGAAATTCATCTTCATTAAATGAGTCAACGCTATTTAACTCAAGTGTTCCGTCAATTATTTCATTTAATTCTTTAATTCAATATTTAAGTCTTGCCAGGTTCAATTAATTTTCCCCTTCACCATTTGTTTTTGCTCACTTATTTTTTCCAGCCAGTCTGTTAAATACTGAGCTGTCAAACCTCGTAATGAGACATTATTATTGACATTGGGCACACTCTGTGGAGTAATGCATGAAGTCTCAGGACTCATCAAAAATCAATTTGATTTTAATTCTGACTTTCCCAAATTCTGTGAAGTTCTAGAATAGTTCAAGTCAATCAGACCTGTCTTGTCAAAAGTCTGATACATTGGAGACATGCCTCCTGCAGTATCGTTGAGTCCCTCCATTTCTGCATTCAAATAAAAAAAAAATCTGTATATAACTCTCATTATTTCCCTTGTCAAACAATGGTACAACAGGACCAATAGTAACCGGTACTGTTAATGCTTCTGGACTTGATTGAACATTCTGATTTCTTGAGTAAATTACTCAAGAACTCTGACCTGACAGCATTGAAGAATTTAACTGTGATATTGTTACAGGTGTACACCTCGCCATTTTCTAAACTTGCACTGGAGCCATTAAACTAGGTGTAGGATCCATCTGAACCATTTATGATTACTGGTATGCCCGTGATATCTGTGATGATTACACCACTGGTACTGTCATGCTCAGTGCAAAACTTACAACAGAAATTGTATGATAGACTACAGGTAGCTCAACTTCAGTCATAAGTGTCCGTGTAACTGTGATAGTAGGAAAGTTAGTTGGAACTTGTATATGACTTTGCGTTACTACAACTGGTACTGGAGCACTTGGACTGGTACTAGTATTTGGACTTGTCTCTTGTGCTGCATATGGTGGAGGACGACTTCTCAGTAACTGCATTTTAAATTCATCATTATCTGAGTCATCATCATGCGTCAATGATTTCTTAGCCTCATCTGACTTCGACTCATCTTCTTCAGAAGAGTCCTTATTCTTTTTCTTTGTCTTTTGTCTGACACTGCTCTCTTTCTCTTGTGTAATTGCAGGAAACATTTAAATAACCTTTAAAGTTTCAGTTCTGTGAAACTTTTGCTCATTGTCCCACCTTGCCTTTAATAATGTCTTCTCAACTTTTCTTACTCTCCTCTCAAATTTTAATTTCTCTTGTTGTCTGGCCACTAACTCCCAAATGGCTAAAGCTTCAAATTGTACTGGTCTCAGAGGAGGCTTTAATTCATACAGCAAATTCTCTAAAATTCTCATATTATAAGTTCCATAGACAGGAAATACTAATCTCCCGTCCATCTCTGTAAGTTTGCACCATTGTTTCAACCAATTACATGCTGCAGTACCTTTCTCTTCAATTTGGATATATGCAGCTGTACCTTCTGTTGGGGAAATTTCTCCTATTCTGGCTGAATTAAAGTAGCTCCCTTCAGCACACTCTAACGCTTTAAAACATTAAATTTTTACATTGATCAGGCTTAAAATTATGATTAAAATTAAAAACAGGAAGTAATTAAATCCTAAAATCCTTTTCGCTTGCCTCTCTCAACCAATAATGCATCACAGTTGTCCACCAATCTGTTCGCAACTCCCTTTCCCCAGTCGACCTATCCCAGTGCGGAATTCGTGCCATCACACTTACACGCACAGGGGCTGACAAAGTCTTGCAGCTTGTCTTCCAAAACTCAATTCACACAAAAACAAATGCAAAATATTGCGAGCATCAAAGAAAAAAATCAACACACCAACTTGTCTGCTTACTACAGATAGGGAACACAATCACTTTGGAAGCTTCACAAATATTTCGATTTCAGCTTTTAGCTCTGACAACTACTCATTCAATCTTTGCTTTCTCTGATTCACAAGTAAAATTCGACCACCAAATTTCACCCTTGACTAATACTAGACCCTCCTTGTGCAGTCAGTATTCACCAATATATGTCAAGCTAACGCTCCCTTTTAACACACTCTAGGAATACTACTTGTCAATCACGTCCGATTGACCAACTAAGCAGACAAGTTACAACAACAACAACCAAGTGTCTTCTACACTTGTACAATACTGTGTAGTCTTAGACCTCGCAGGATCTGTATACCAACAACCACGTGGGCAATTTAAGAGCACAAAGCACCACACCCAATTGAAGTACAATTACATCCCTACACACACCCTTTGCAGTATGCACACTCCCTAACAAACTACATTGGAGTACGCAAACTCCCTAATTCTCACAAACAGCACAATTCACATTCGATTTGATAAAGCACTGCAAGCGCAAACCCTAACCCAAACAAAAATCGCACTAGGAACACTTGGAACATCTCCAAACAAGCACTGGTAAAACCAAATTTCATCCAAACAAGCATTGGCAAACCACATTTTAAAATGTCATTAAGCACTGGTAAAACCAAATCTCCTGAGTCTTTCTAAATGACACATAATTAATAAAAACAGGACGATACCCACCGATTGAGACGTAACCATTAGATGATACCCTCCTATTAAGATCTAGCCATTCTATGCTGCTACTAAAATTGTGGGTGTCTAGAGTTATATTTCTTTTGATACATTTATTTATAAGGTGACACTTATAGGGTAACCAATTACCCTTAGAGGTTGACACAAAATCTTTGGACTCAGATAGGAGTGAGATACCATCTTAACAATCATCATGAATAATGTTAAATCAATAAACATTACTTTCGATATTGGAGTCAGCAATTTATACGCACCATGACCTATGTGGCCATGAATCACCACACCAGTTTTGTGAAGTACAAACATTTATTGCCCTTTAGATGAACAATGCTAAAATCACGTAAATCAAACGCAAGACTTAATGATATAAGTACAAGAATAGCACAGGCTGACCAAACCTTCTAAAAAATCTTAGCCTGGACAGATTATTTCTCATTAAACATTCAAGAACCATGATGCAGAATAATAACAATAACAGATGAATGTTAGACACAGAGTACATTTAGTTATCGCAGATGAATTGTTTACAATTAATTTATATGAAATAGTCAAATTTAGATTGTGGCATCCTTAACTATTACTCCAATTAGATAAGTATCTTTGAACTTCATGCAAAAAGAAAAGAAGACAAAAATTAAACATCTGACTATGGCGCTAACCAAAAATAGCGGTTGGGTTTTCTAGAGAGAGAAAACATAAAAATCTGCAAGAAAGACAAATGCACATTTGGTTATACCTCTCTGAAATGGATCAGCAAGCAACAATGCCTTCATCAGTTTAGCATCTTCTGGTCGTCTTCCATGGGCAATGACATAATAGGGAAAAGTTCAGTAAAGTTTGGCCTTAATGCATCTGAACTGACAGAATCATAGTCAAAGAGCTCAGAAACAGGAACACATCACTACACTAGATGAGAAAAGAAAAATCTGTACACAGCTGAGAACTGCAAGGCACTGAAAGTGTTGCAGGTTATACATGAGCACTGAATACTATTGTTCCAGGGGTACACGCTATCTCAACCCAAGAAGAAAAGCAAATGTTACAACATAAGAACATTCTTACAGAAACATATTTTGCAGAGTTAACATTTTAAAACATTGCTTCTGGAAAATTACTAAAACGTGAGACCTTTTTAAAGCCAATGATAAAACATTTCATAATATTTAAACTATTAATTCCTTTAGTACATATTAATATTTATTTTTCAGGACATTTGTTCATGAGTAAACAAAATACATTTTCATTAGACAGTTATTTCCATATGTATGCATGTTTTTTATTGTGTCCACTATCTTACCTAAACATTTTTATTTTTAATTCACTATTTCCAAACAACCTTTTTGCACTCCAACATCAAAGAAAGGTTCAATAAAACCATCCTACGTTAAGTGTTCACTGAGACGTCCCCAGACACATCAAAAAACTGTATCTAATCACAGAGCTAATTTTGGATTGTGCTATCAGACTCCATTTAACTCATTCTGACACACTCCTGTTTCAAAAACAACAAAACATGGTGTGCATGAAGAAATTCTTTATGGATTCGGTTGTGACTTTGCAGTATGACACGTGTGGCATGGGGTATGCCACTTTTGGCAAAGGGCATGCCACTTCTGACATAAGACATGTGGTTATACAGGACATGGTATTACTCAGTACCGAAACAAAGGCCCCTGCAGGTCCCGTAGTGCAGAGGGGCCCTTGAACTCCAGGGAGCCTCCTCTAAACTGTACCCTGGCTTGAGAGCTCCTGAGTGAGTTCGGAGGGGGGCCCTTACAGTACTTTGCAGAGGGGCCCTCAGGCTTTGTTACACTACTGGTATTACTGCATATAACCGCCAGAGTTGTTTTGGTGATCGTAGCGCCAACAGGATGGCGGTACAAATCGCGATATTATGACCGCTGCGGTAGCGCTGCGGTCTCACCGCCGGGACCGGCGGTTTCCCGCAATCATTGTCCCGGCAGTTATAATCCGCCAGGGCAGCGCTGCTTGCAGCGCTACCCTGGGGATTATGACTCCCCTTCCCGCCAGCCTGTCCATGGTGGTAGAGACCGCCATGGAAAGGCTGGTGGGAAGGGGAGTTGCGGGGCCTCTGGGGGCCCCTGCACTTCCCATGCACTTGGCATGGGCAGTGCAGGGGCCCCAAGGCACAGCCCCACCCTGCTTTTCACTGTCTGCACAGCAGACCGTGAAAAGCGCAACGGGTGCAGCTGCACCCGTCGCACGGCCGCAACACCGCCGGCTCCATTAGGAGCCGGCTGCAATGTTACAGCCGACATCCGCGCTGGGCCGGCGGGCGGAAACTCTGTTTCTGCCCGCCGGCCCAGCGGGGATGTTGTAATGTGGCTGGTGGGTTTGCGGCCGCATAGGCGGCCGCTCGGCGGTCCAACCTTGGCGGGCGGCCTCCGCCGCCCACCAAGGTAGTAATGAGGGCCTTAGAGTCTGATTTAAGAAAGGTGGCGCTGCACCCAGTGCAGCACCACTTTCCTTATGCCCCTTGCCGCCCCCTATCTTAACCATGTGTGCGCCATATCTAAGATACAGTACCCATGGCGGTAGTTAGGGAAACTAGCGTCAAATTTGGGGGTGCTAGTTTGGAGCTTTGCAGGATTAGCGTCAAAGGTTTTGACGCTAATACTTCAAAGCCCATTGAGGCCCATTGTAAACAATGGTGTGCCTCCTTTTAATGCCTGCTATGAGCAGGTGTTAAAAATGCCCAAAAAATGGTGCAAAGAAATCTCTTAGATTTCTTTGTGCCATTTTTTCAGTCCCCCTAACAGGGAAATGCCCCCTTTGCATACATTATGCAGAGGGTTGCAAAGGGTTACAAAGTGACTCAATGCATGCATTGCACTACTTTGTAAATTTGGCGGGGGATTTTGGTCTAATTGGGCCACATTAGCGCAAACAAAAATGATGCTTATGCAGCTCAAGGAGGTGCTAGGGGCTCTGCCCCTTAGAATTACTTAAGCAGCCAGGTGACCCATTTCAGAGCGTCAGTCTTTCTCAAACTGTATAGCAGTTGCATAAAAAGATGGGTTGAAGAATTTAGGATTTCCATTCAATGTGTAATATTATTTTTTTTAATTTAAAGGTGTAGTAAAGAGTAATAAAGAGTAATAAGGTATGGCTCTTAATAGGATAATTAATTAAACACATTTAATATATATGCGTACATCTGTGTGTGTGTGTGGTGTGTGTATATATACACACACACATACATGTACATATACATATGTATATATATATATATAAGTGTGTGTATATATGTGTGTATGTATGTATGTGTGTGTGTAGATATATATATACATATACACACACATATATATACACACACACACATATATATGTATATACATATATATGTATATATACACATACATAATATATTACTGTATATATATATATATATATATATATATATATATATATATATATATACAGTAAACTTTACGTTTTACTTCTTTTGCATTAAGGCAGTGACTCAGGTTCTCAATGATAATCAGACAGGTGCTACAATAGTAATTTAGACTTTTCAAATATATGCATGTTCCTTAATGTATGTGGGACATGAGTTAGAATGGTAAATCTGACCACCTCTCCTAAATGTATGCATGTTCACCAATATTAGTAGGATTAGACTTAGAATACTAAAGCTGCCCCCCACCCCATCCTCAAATATATATTCATGTTCCCCAATGTCAAGGAGATTTAGGGGGTCATTCCGACCCCGGCGGTCAAGGACCGCCGGGGCCGGGGTTGGCGGGAGCACCGCCAACAGGCTGGCGGTGCCCCGCAGGGCATTCTGACCGCGGCGGTTTGGCCGCGGTCAGAACAGGAAAACCGGCGGTGTCCCGCCGGTTTTCCGATGCCCTGAGGAATCCCCCATGGCGGCGCAGCTTGCTGCGCCGCCATGGGGGATTCCGACCCCCTCACCGCCATCCTGTTCCTGGCGGTTCCGACCGCCAGGAACAGGATGGCGTGAGGGGTGTCGTGGGGCCCCTGGGGGCCCCTGCAGTGCCCATGCCAATGGCATGGGCACTGCAGGGGCCCCCGTAAGCGGGCCCCACATAGAATTTCAGTGTCTGCATTGCAGACACTGAAATTCGCGACCGGTGCTACTGCACCCGTCGCACCCTTCCCACTCCGCCGGCTCCATTCGGAGCCGGCGTCCTCGTGGGAAGGGGTTTCCCGCTGGGCTGGCGGGCGGCCTTCTGGCGGTCGCCCGCCAGCCCAGCGGGAAACACAGAATGGCCGCCGCGGTCTTTTGACCGCGGTGCGGTCATTCGGCGGTTCCCGCCAGGCGGGCGGCTCCCGCCGCCCGCCGGGGTCTGAATGACCCCCTTAGTCATTTTAGTAGGACTGGAGATAGAACACTAATCTCATCATCCTCACAGATGTATGCACTTTCTATAATGTTAGTAGGACAGGAGATATAATAGCAAATTTGAACACCCTAAATATATGAACTTTACTCAATATTAGTACACAAGTTAGAATGGCTAATCTCACTACCAAAGTATATGGGGCCAGATGTACAAAAATGCAATTTTGCATTTCTTAAATAGCGACTTCATGGAAATCGCCATTTAAGAAATACAAAATGCTATGTATAGAGATACCGGTTTCCTAATAGCAATTCCTACAAAGTAGGAATCGCTATTAGGAAAATGGTATTAAGCAATCCCATTGCATTTTAGTCATTGGGCTGGATTTGCATGTCCTAAATAGCAATTTCTTTTTAGAAAATGGAAAACCAGGGGAGGCAAAGGGCAAAAGGTCCCCTCGTTGCACCCCATAAATAGGGGTGCACCTGTAGAGCACACATATGCTTAAGGGGCATGTGTGCTCTATTGCAATTTTTTTTAATTGCACCTGGGTACTTCCAAGTTTAAGTCAGTGATAATTGCATCTCCTAAATGCCCAAGTCTCATTTAGGAAATGCTTTGTACATCAGAATAGGGATCGCATTGCAATTTCCTATTTTGGGAATCGCAAATTGTGATTTCTACAGGGTAGAAATCATAAGTTGTGATTTCTTCACGGCCTTCGTACATAAGAAAAGGCCGTTTTACATTTCTTAACAACCTGAAATACCAATTCGGACTGTTAAGAAATGTAAAAGGGCTGTGTACATCTGGCCCATGATCTCTTATTCCAATTTAGTAGCAAATGGAGATAGAATAGTAATTCTGACCCCTCTGCCCAAATATATGAACCTAGTAAGACTTGAGTTACAATAGTAACTCTGCCTGCCCAATCCAATTCATTTACATTTTCCAAAGTTTGTAGGATGGAGTCACAATTGGAATTATGCACTTTAAAGAGGTTAAAACATAGGGCATATTTGCTAAAGTATTTTAGGGTATGTAAAAAAGTGCCCTGGTAGTTCTCTTTTACATATTCTTACAGGCGTTTGTGAATCTTCCTTGAAATCTCCACCTCTCTATTAATAAATGCGTTTGTATTCCTTGTATATGAATTTTGTAAAGCGAAAGTGGGGATACAGAAATACAGAAGAATGAAATGATGCAGTGGACGTAAACATAGGGCCCGTTTTCGAGTTTCGCGGATGGAAAACTCCGGCCAGCCAAACTCCTGACAGGGTGGCTGTTGCCTACGAGGTGACCTTCCCATCAGAGTTAATAAGAGTTTCCTGCTATGTCAGCAGGCGGAAACCTAAGTTTCCACTTGCTGGCCTAGCGGGAAACAGGCTACAGCATTGTCTCTGGCTCGTAAGCGAGGCAGCGGCAATGCTGTAGCCTGTGGGGTGCACCAGCACTTCCCATTCCAAGTGCATGGGCTTTGTAGGGGCCCCCCTGCAACCATTCTCCACCAGCATTTTCATCGTAGTGGCACCGCCATGAAACCACTGTTGCAGCGCTGGCTGGCGGGTCATCAGGGTCATATTGTTACTGCAACCAGTTGAAACCAGAGATATACGGTAGCACAGGAGTCTTCTAGACTGTAAGTAGTCAGTTTGAATTACAGCCAGTAACTCAGAAGTAAATAAAACACGGATGTGGCTTGAAGACAATAAAAAGAAAACAGATAGGGTAGGTGCAGAGGATATGGTGCAGAGAGGGATGAGAGATGGTGGAACAAAAGGACACCGTAAACGCAACAGGTCTACCGTTGTGCATCAGCCTTTTGAAAATTCTTGTTTTGTTTTGTCATGGTTTTGCAAAGCATTATTATTAAGGAAGCGCCAGGTGTTTGTCAATCTTAAGAAAAATATTGTATAAAGGCAAAAATGTTTTTGGGGATGAAAAATCACACTTTACCATAGTTCTTTCGGGCACTTTGAGTGTGAATGTGCTCATTGCAAAAGGGCAATATGCTGTCAATCATGGTGAAGTCTGCGAACAGCTGAAATTGACTGATGCATTGACCCTTGATACATGCTTGAGTGGGTTGTAGAAAAATGTGACAACTGGAGGAATTCTGATTGAGAACCCCATTAAAAAACTATATCATGCACATCATTTTACTAAAATAAAAAGATCTTGGCTAACACTGACTTAAAACTACTGTTCTGCCACTGGCTGCAAGCCTCTTGAATTAAGGAAAGGAAAGGAAAGGAAAGGAAAGGAAAGGAAAGGAAAGGAAAGGAAAGGAAAGGAAAGGAAAGGAAAGGAAAGGAAGAAAAAAAAAGAAACAGCATTAACAGCCAAGCAAGGAACAATGGAAATGGGGTAAGTGGCTGGTCACCAGAACTAGCTAGCATCTGGGTGTGGGCAACACAGATTGAAAAGGAGCTCCAGCACGTCCATGTAGGTAATTGCAGCGTAGCTTGTTTCAGAAATCTGAAAGGAATGAAAGAAATCAGTTGTAGGTGAGCAAACATAAGTCTCCAAGTCCAAAGTGAGTCTCCACCTCCAATCTCCTTATGGTCATTTAAGTCACCATGGGCCAGATGTACAAAAATAAAATTTTGCATTTCTTAAATAGCGAGTTCATAGAAATCACTGAGGGAGCGTAGCACTTATACTCAAAATTAACATGAAATGTTGATGAACTAATGCATAATAATGCCGCATAGAAAATGTGTTAATGTGTTATTGCTAAACACATGCTTGAAATGTGCCCACGGGGAGTGGCCATCAATGTATACAATGATTAATGAAGCTGACTAATAATGAAATAATAATAAGTCTAATGTATGGTTTTACACTAATATTAAGAGTTATATGTTAAAGTTTTGCTAATAAATCATTAGGCCTTAGTTAGCATGAGGTGAGGCCTAGCTGCCCGGTTTCATAATAAGGTGGTCATTACAACCCTGGCGGTCGGTGTTAAAGCGGCGGTAAGACCGCCAACAGGCCAGCGGTAAAAATGTTGCCATTACGACGGTGGCGGAAACCGCCAACAAAGACAGCCACTTTAACACTCCGACCGCCACGGCGGTAAAAACAAACAGCTTGGTGGTCACCGCCAACAGACAGGCGGAGGACAAAGTACCGCCCACAGTATCACAACCTACCAATCCGCCACCTTTTCCGGGGCAGATTCACCGCGGATAAAAACACAGCGGAAACAGGATTCCGAAGGGAAAACGCTCACCTCTACACACCCCACGAGGAACTAGGACACCATGGAGCCGGAACTCCAAATTCTCCCTGCGATAGTCTTCCTGCTCCTCTACCAGGAGCACGAACGCCGGCGGCGAAGACCACGTTGAGTACTGCACCTACGACACAGGGGAGGGGGAAGGGAAAAAACAGGGACACACAAACGCAACACGCAACACCCCCACCCTCACCCACGACAACACACACACTAATACATATTGATACATCACAGATACACCCCCCAACCCCCCGGAAGAATGCAAAGACAAAAGAAAATGAGTGTAACCATTGTAATATATTAAAATCAAATAGGCAAAAATTTATATATACACCATTAACAAAATATACACCAAGCATAGTAGTCCAGGTAGTGCTCCAATTAAGACCGTGGAACACTGGGCCCACACGGTATGGGCGAGGCCCACACAAGATCCCCGACCATGACGGAACGAACACTGCAGGGGCATCAGAGAGCAACAAAACAGGCACCTCAGGGGGAGGGAAAGGGGGGGCACCTCAGCCGGTTGAGTGCACAACGCCAAATCCACGACAGGGCCACATGCCCACTGTTCAATCCTGGGGAGTGCAAAGCCTCAGTCTCTCAAGTCACTACAGTGGGTGGTTTGCCCACTGTTCCATCCTGGGGAGTGCAAAGCCACAGTCTCTCAAGTCTCTACAGTGGGTGTGTTGGCCACTGTTCCATCCTGGGGAGTGCAAAGCCACAGTCTCTCAAGTGGATAACAGTCTCCACTGGTTCTGGAGGGGGCCTTGTGCCCAGAGTGCTTCATCCTGCTAAGGACAAAGGTAGTGGATGGATCTCTCCACTGGTTCTGGAGGGGGCATGGTGCCCAGAGTGCTTCATCCTGCTAAGGACAGAGGTAGTGGATGCCTTTCTCCACTGGTTCTGGAGGGGGCATGGTGCCCAGAGTGCTTCATTCTGGCCGTGACAGACTCAGTAGCGTCAGTGCACTTGGTGCTCATAGGCCAGCGTTGCTTGAGACGGCGGTGCCATGTTCAGCGATGCTTGAGACGGCGGTGCCCTGTTCAGCGGTGCTTGAGACGGCGGTGCCCTGTTCAGCGGTGCTTGAGACGGCAGTGCCCTGTTCAGCGGTGCTTGAGACGGCAGTGCCCTGTTCAGCGGTGCTTGAGACGGCAGTGCCCTGTTCAGCGGTGCTTGAGACGGCAGTGCCCTGTTCAGCGGTGCTTGAGACGGCGGTGCCCTGTTCAGCGGTGCTTGGAGCGGCGGGCTCCTTTGCAGTGACTCAGCTGCTGGCGGTCCTTCATGGCCCAGCGGGGCTTGTGCTGGCGGTCCTCTCTGTCCCAGCGGGGCTTGTGCTGGCGGTAGTCTCTAGCCCAGCGGGGCTTGTGGTGGCAGTCCTCTCTAGCCCAGCGGGGCTTGTGCTGGCGGCCCTCTCTAGCCCAGCGGGGCTTGTGCTGGCGGCCCTCTCTGTCCCAGCGGGGATGACGGCTGTGGCCTCCTGGTCAGCGGGGATGACGGCTGTGGCCTCCTGGTCAGTGGGGATGAAGGCTATGGCCTCCTTTTCAGCGGGGATGACGGCTGTGGCCTCCTGGGCATCGGGATGACGGCTGTGGCCTCCTGGGCAGCGGGGATGATGGTGGTGACCTCCTGGGCAGCGGGGATGATGGCGGTCTCCTCAGCCGTGCTGCTCTTCCCAGACTTTCCTGGTTTCTTGTGGCCCTTCCCCACCTTGGAAGGTGTCGCAGCTGACTCCACACTCCCACCGGGACCCCTGGGAGCGGCTTTGGTGGCTGGAGTCTTCCCCCTCTCCCGCCGGGCACTGGCCAACTTCTGATGCTTGACAGGTGGAGGACTGTCTGTGCTGTGGCTCCGTGCCACACTGGCTGCCCTGGTGGCCGGTGCACTCCAGATTCTGGAGACTACAGGCACCACTGGTCCAGGAGATGTTGTGGCTGAGGTGCTAGTTCGGGAGCTATGAGACGGATGGGGTAGGGGAGGTGTGGGAAAGAGGTCAAGGTTGGACAGGAAAAGTTATTTGGAGACGCTGGGACGGGTAGCTGGAGGGGGTTTGGGAGTGGAGGAAGAGGTTGTGGTTGTAGGAGGTGTTCGTTTGCTGACTTTGGGTGAAGGTGCATGCGCTGGAGGCTGTCGTGAGGTGGAAGGCTGTTGGGTGGGTGTGTGCCTGCGTTTGTGTATCTTGGGAGGGGGCGTCACAGACACACTGGGAGAGGACACAGGGGACGTGTGAATGGTAGTGGGGATGGTGACTGCACGTGAGAGGGGTGTGATGGTGGGTGTTCTGGTGATGGCAGTAGTGGCTGTAGATGTAGTGCATGCAGGTGTGAGTGTAGACGAGACTGGGAGGGAGGAGGGAGATGAGGAGGAGGGTTGACACAGTGGAGGCATTGGATCTTGGTGTGTCTGCATGTGTCTGATGCTTGCGTGAGTGCCTGTGGGATGTGTGGTGCTTATGTTCGCCTGAGCTTCCCTTGTGTGTTCACGTGTGTGCATGCTGGTTTAGAGGTGTGCTTGGGATAGGCTGGGGTACAGGGGATTGGGTCTGGGTGGAGGAAGTTGGAGGGGGGAGGCTAGACACAGGGACAATGGCTGCCATCAGTGCTGAGGCCAGAGTCTGAAAAGCTTGCTGAAGGGCCGCCTGACCAGAATGAATGCCCTACAGGAATGCATTTGTTTGTTGCAACTGCCTTTCTACACCCTGGATGGCATTCAAAATGGTAGACTGCCCAACAGTGAGGGACCTGAGGAGGTCAATGGCCTCCTCACTGAGGGCAGCAGGGGTGACTGGGGCAGGGCCTGAGGTGCCTGGGGCGAAGGTGATGCCCACCCTCCCGGGTGAGCGGGCACGGGGCGAAGGCTGAGGGGCTGCTGGGAGGGCAGTGCTGGAAGGGGGGGTGGCGGCTGTACCTGTAGATGGGGGGGCCACACATGTTGCCGCCACCACAAGGGAGCTCCCATCAGAGGATGAGTCTGTGTCACTGGTCTCAGGTCCTGTCCCCACCGTGGAGCTCCCTTCGCCCTCCGTCCCACTGGTGAAGTCCGATTCTGTAGTGTGGGCCTCCATGGCCATGTGGGATGCCTCCCCCTCGTGCTCCGGTGCCACTGCTCCTCCGCCTGATGATGCTAATGCACACAAGAACAGGGAAACCACAAAAAGGGGGGGAACGACAGAAGAAAGACATGTTGAGTGCATGCATTACCGCTACAATTGGCGGACACGACAGACACACAAGCCCGCTGCACTACGCCGCGCTCTTGGGCTCCACTGTTCAATTCCTGGGAAATGGCACTGTTCAATTCCTGGGAAATGGCCTACTAGGCTATGGACGACATCTGCACACATGGATGACACAGGGGCATGACTAGGTGTACTTGGCACTCTACAGAGGTGCGGTGGGGTGCCACATGGCCTGCCTTACGGAGGGACCTTGCCTACGGAACTCGCCCTGGCCTAGGGAAACCCACAGCCTACCTCCCCCACCCAGACCCCTCCACTGCGCGCAAACTCAGCAGAATGAGAGTGTACTCACCCCCTTGTGGCTGCTGTGATGCCCTCAAGCGCCCATCCAACTCCGGGTACGCCACCGCCAGGATCCTGAACATCAGGGGGGTCATGGTGCGACGGGCACCCCTCCGACGTTGGGAGGCCATCCCCAGCTGAGCCTCTGCCGTCTTCTTGCTCCAGCGGCGAATGTCCTCCCATCTTTTCCGGCAGTGGGTGCTCCGTCTGTGGTAGACCCCCAGGTTCCGGACTTCCTTGGCGATGGCACGCCAAATATATTTTTTCAGGTGGGCACTGACCTACATGATTTGTACAGGGGGAAGAGAAACTTATTACCAACGTCACAGTCATTGGCCCCCATCCCTACCCTTGCCATGTGGCACATGCACTCACTGTCGTTTCATGCACGCCGCACTCTCCCCCCTTCCTTCTTACATCCACACCTCTCCACACAGGCATAGCCCATACAGCATGCTCCCAGTGTACTTACCTGTTTGTCTGGAGGACCGTAGAGTAGCGTGTACTGGGGGAGGGCCCCATCCATGAGTTTCTCCAACTCCTCCGATGTGAAAGCAGGGGCCCTTTCCCCAGACACTCGAGCAATTGTCTCTTCCAGACCGAGGTCACAGCAGCACTTGCAGTGTAGGTCCTCTCCTGTCGAAGATCAGGTACTGAGTGATTGAAGTGATAGAAAATGGCAGTCACGTCCGCGGCGGTGCGTACCGTCACCGCCAGCGTACATCGTCATTGGCTCCTGGGACCCATTGGGTCCAATGTTAACCAATGCAGCATTGCGCTGCGGTCTTCGACCGCCTACCGCGACGGTGTACAACGCCAGCGCAGTTACCTCACATCCCATTGTCCCACTTTAGAGGTCAGGCAGCCGCCATTTCAGATGCCCACATGGCTTCATTTTCGACTACGTCACACATACCTAGGCCTAGACTCAACACACATACAGGCCACTTTTTAGATTATGATTGGTGTTCTGTGTAAGCTGTGGGTACGTACCTCTGTGTTGTTTGACTATGTGCTCGCTGTTGTCCTTCACAGGCACCGTCCGCTGGGACATGTGAGGAGATGGTGGCATCCTCCGGTGTACCGACCGTTGGTGGACCTGTCGACAATGGAGTAAAGACATGTGATCATCACATACAGGCTTGACCGTGCCACAATCCAGGAACTGTGTACCCAGTTGGAGCCAGACCTGAATTCAGCTATCCGCCATCCCACAGGAATCCCGCCCCAAGTGCAGGTGCTGTCAGTGCTCCATTTCCTTGCAAGTGGGTCATTTCAAACAACAGTGGCCATAGCATCAGGGATGTCCCAGCCTATGTTTTCCAACGTGTTGTCCAGAGTGTTGTCTGCCCTGCTGAAACACATGCGGAGCTACATCGTTTTCCCTCAGGTGAAGGATTTGCCTACAGTGATAGGTGATTTCTATGCCCTGGGACATATCCCCAACATCATAGGTGCCATTGTTGGGACACATGTGGCTTTGGTACCCCCCCACAGGAGTGAACAGGTGTACAGAAACTGGAAGAGTTATCATTCGATGAATGTACAGATGGTATGTTTGGCAGACCAGTACATCTCCCATGTGAATGCCAAGTTCCCTGGCTCAGTGCATGACGCCTACATCCTGCGGAATAGCAGCATCCCTTATGTGATGGGTGAACTCCAGAGGCACCGTGTGTGGCTATTAGGTGAGCACCTGGAAGCTAGTCAGTGGGAATGGTTGTCTGGGTCTGGGGATATCCCCCCAGGTTAGTTTGTGTCTAACAGTTGTCCCTCGCCATTTGCAGGTGACTCTGGTTACCCCAACCTGTCATGGCTACTGACCCCAGTGAGGAATCCCAGGACAAGGGCAGAGGAACGCTACAATGAGGCCCATGGGCGAACTTGGAGGGTGATCGAGTGGACTTTCGACCTCCTGAAGGCCAGGTTCAGGTGCCTCCATATGACAGGTGGATCCCTATTCTACTCACCAAAGAAGGTGTGCCAGATCATCGTGGCCTGCTGTTTGCTTCTGCAGGAGGATGGTCCAGATGGCGGTGTTGTTGCAGCTGTGGAGCCTGTGGACAGTGAAGACGAGGAAGCAGAAGAAGAAGACATGGACAACAGGGACTCAGTGATCCAGCAATATTTCCAGTGAGACACAGGTAAGAATACAAACCTGTCTACTACATGTACTTAAACACTACTACCTCTCCACTGTCTGTCGTTTTCACCCAGTGTATGGTCACTGAGTTGTCACTTTCCCTTACGATTTCACAGATGTGGGCCCCACAGTGTGACATCTGCTTTGATTCCTCATGGACTACAGCTGTGTGACATAGGTATGTGGACATTACAAATGAAAGAGCTTTTTGCCACAGTGACTGCTAATACAGTATTCCAAAATCACAGACTGACTCCAGATTGTGTTGTGCTTTAAGGGTGTTTATTTAAGTGCTCAATATTGGAGGGGGTTGTAAAATGGTGAGGGTGATGGTGGAGGAATGTCCATGGCAGAGTCCAGTCTATTATTCTCACAGGTGCATTGCCCTAATGAGCATAGGAAGTGGAGCTGGGGCAGTTTAAGGATGGACAGGGTGACAAAGTGGGACAGTAGGATGACATTCAGGGTGGTCTCATTTCTTGCCGGGGGTCTTGGCATCGTTCTCTGTCTTTGTCCTGGATCTCAGGGACCGTTTGCGAGGTGGTTCTCCCTCTGCAGGGGGTGGGGTGCTGGTGTGGTGGTCCTGTGACGGTGCCTCCTGTCCACTAGCACCTGCGGAGGTGGTTGGCAGTTCATCATCCATGCTAATGTCAGGGGCCCCTTGTAGTGCCACAGTGTCCCTCCTGGTGTTGAGTACTTCCTTCAGCACCCCTACGATGGTGCCCAGGGTGGAATTTATGGCTCTGAGTTCCTCCCTGAAGCCCGACTGTTCCTCCTGCAGGCGCTGGGTCTTCTGAAACTTGGCCAGTACCGTTGCCATCGTCTCCTGGGAGTGGTGGTAGGCTCCCATGATGTTGGAGAGGGCCTCGTGGAGAGTGGGTTCCCTGGGCCTGTCCGCCCCCTGTCGCACAGCAGCCCTCCCAGTTCCCCTGTGTTCCTGGGCCTCCGTCCCCTGGACTGTGTGCCCACTACCACTGCCCACAAGTCCCTGTTGTTGTTGGGTTGGTGGGTTAGCCTGGGTTCCCTGTAGTGGTGGGCACACTGCTGATTGACGTGTCCTGGGGACGGAGTTATGGGCCCGCTGGGTGGGTACTGTGCTGGTGTTTCCAGAGGGGGGAAGGTCTGTGGTGGCCTGTGACTGGGTGATGGGAACCGACTGTCCAGAGGTCCCCGATGGGCCGGGCTGGTCATCTAGATCCAGTTGGACAGAGCTGCTGTCATCACTGAGGGCCTCTTCTGTTGGTGGTATGGACATGTCTGGACCCTACTGTCCAGTGACGTTGGGTAGGGATCCTGCAGGGGTATAAAAAGATGTTTATTACATCTGTGTGTGGCATGGTGTGCAATGGATGGGTGACCGTGTACCCCAGTGCTTGCATTCCTGTGTGGGACCTGGTGTGATGGTGGTTTAGGGGGGTGTATGGGTATGTGCAGTGGGCATGCTTTAGTGATGGGTGTCCATGCTTTGGTGTTGCATGCAGGGCTTGGTGTTAGGATGTGTGGTTTGTGATGTTGGGACATTTGTGAGGAGTTAGAGTGATGGGGGTTAGGGTGAGGGTGGGGGTATGTGCTGGCATGCAGGTAGGGAGGGGGATGTAATAGTTAAGATTTAACTTACCAGAGTCCATTCCTCCACCGACTCCTGCGAGGCCCTCAGGATGCAGAATCGCCAAGACCTGCTCCTCCCATGTTGTTAGTTGTGGGGGGGAAGAGGTGGGGGTCCGCCACCACTCCGCTGAACCGCCAGGTGGTGTCTTGAGACCACGGAATGCACCTTCCCCCGTAGGTCGTTTCATCTCTTCCTGATGTCCTCCCGATTTCTTGGGTGCTGTCCCACTGCGTTGACCCTGTCCACTATTCTTCACCATAGCTCCATCTTCCTAGATATGGAGGTGTGCTGCACCTGTGCTCCGAATAGCTGTGGCTCTACCCGGATGATTTCCTCCACCATGGCCCTGAGCTCCTCCTCCGAGAACCTGGGGTGTCTTTGCCGTGCCATGGGGTGGTGTAGGTGATGTGTGGGGTGATAAGTGTGCTGATATGTAGTGGTGTGTAGTGTGAGGTGCGTAGAAGTTATGTGGGTGATGGTGTTGTGTGCCTGTGGATGCTAGTATTGTTGATGGTGGTGTCTCTCTCTGGCCTTCTCTCAGTAATTGTTGTCGTAGGGGTTTGTGGGTGATGTGGGTGTGTGTTTTATATTGTATTGGGTGTGTGGGAGTGGTGTGTGTATGTGTATCAGGTGTGTGTATTTCGAATTGTCCAATGTGGTAGTGTTTTGTATATGTAAGTGCATTTTGAGCGCAGCGGTGTGTACCGCCAATGGAATACGGCGGTTGAAAGACCGCCGCGTGGATTCGTGGGTCGTGATTGTGTGGGCGTATTTCTGTTGGCGTGACGGTGGAAGATTTGTTTTCGCCAGTTTATCACTGACCTTTGGTGTGGCGGACTCGTGTGGGTGTCTGAATTTTGGCGGATTCTGTGCTGTGGGTCATAATAGCTGTGGCGGATTTCCGCAGCCACGGCGGTGTGTTGGCGGTCTTCTGCACGGCGGTAAGCGGCTTTTACCGCCAATGTTGTAATGACCGCCTAAATGTGTTTTTCTAACGTGCAGTGTGCTGACTTGCTGAAGGACATGTACTCGTATTTTTCCAAAGCTATAGGATGAATGTAACCGTAGTAGATCCATTCTCATGAAATTCGACTTACTAGAAGAAACATTTTTGCTGAATGCAACACTGTAGACTAGTTACAGGTACAAGGTCGCCTGAACCGGTACAGACAATGGACCTACTGACTGAACATGCGAGAGGACCACGAGGGTATGAAATCATACCAGACATTCTGCCCGCTGGAGATGTCAATCATAAGAACCAATAAACTACGTGAGAACTGTTATGGGGTGACAAAATTTGATACTAACACTGTAAACCCATTGGATGAAGATAGTGGGGTGCCAACCCTATCCAATCAGGAATTAAGGGACTGTACAACAGAAAAGGGATAAAAACCTTTGACATGAGGAGCCATTAGGGAGATGCCATTGCGAACTTTTGTTATGACCCAGACACTTTGTTACTCTGCATAGAGACTTTGCTGTTTGGTTCTTCAAACCATCCTTGCCTTACCTGCCCGTTATATACTTTTCCTCCTTATGAGGGAAGTGGCCCTTTTTACCCGTCTTGCTGTGTTTCCCTGGCTGATGGCGAATCAACTGATGTCCTGAGGACAAAGACTGAATCTGTATGCTGACGCATTACGGAGGGTAACTACATGATGATAAAATTGTAATTGTCTGATTGCCTTTCCTTTCTAGGTACCAACTGCTTCTTTTGACAGAGACCATAGATAGATGTTTTTCCAAATTCATGTTACAAAATTGTTTTGCATGAAGCCCAACTTGCCAATGCTAATTCGAGGTTAGTTAAGGGGTTCACTAAAGCGGACGCAAATAGACAAATGACTGGTTCAATGCTTTGCTGAATAATGCTCTAATTATACTCTGCTAAGGTTAACCTATGTTGACGTTGTGCTATATTCTAATGTTTGTGATCTTTGCTTTGATGAAATCTTATTCAAGTTGCAATATTATGACAATGCTGATGTGTTTCATGATTTTGAGACTAAGAAACTTGCTAGTAGAATTGTAATCAATAGGGAATAAACATCACAAAATTGTACTAAACTGTGTGGTTATTCATGACTGAAAGGTCATGGTGGTTTCTGAGTCTAATTGATGACGTTATTGACTTGTTGATTGACATGTTGATCAGTTATCTTGTCCTAAGGTGTCTTCAATCAGGGTCAAAAGATTCATTGGCCTAAAACGAGTCCCAGAGTGAATAAATTAATTAACTTGGGACGCGTTAGCATCGCTATTTAAGAAATGCAAAATGCTATGTACAGAGATACTGATTTCCTAATAGGATTAAGAAATCCCTTTGGGTCATCCCAAAACTAAAGGTGCACCTGTAAAGCAAACATATGCCTGAGGGGCATGTGTGTGCTTTATTGCATTTAAAAAAAGCACCTTGGGGTGCTCTTTTTAAATTGCACCTGGTTACCATTAACTTCAGCTCAGTGGTAATTGCATCTCCTAAATGCCCAAGTCGCATTTAGGAAATGCTTTGTACATCAGAATAGGATTCACAAATAGTAAATCCCTATTTGCGATTTCCTATTTTGGGACGGGCTTTGTACATCTGGCCCCGTATGTGGAAGCCCAGAATGAAATAGCAACTTATGCTCTAAGCAGGAGTGTCGCCCCTGCCTGTAGCAGCTGCAAACCTTTAAAAATAAAACAATAATAAACAAATGTTTTATGTATTCTTACAGGTGTTTGTGAATCTTCCTTGAAATGTCCATCTCTCTATTATTAAATGTGTTTGTATTCCTTATATATGAATTAGGGTGGTCACCTCAAACTTTTTGCCTGCCTCCCTCCACTTTTTTAGATACTGTTTTTGTTGGTTTTTAGACTCCGCGCACTTTACCACTGCTAACCAGTGCCAAGTGCATATGCTCTCTCCCTTTAAACATGGTAACATTGGATCACACCCAATTGGGCTATTTAATTTACTTATAAGTCCCTAGTAGAGTGCACTATATGTGCCCAAGGCCTGTAGATTAAAAGCAACTAGTGGGCCTGCAGCACTGATTGTGCCACCCACTTCAGTGGCCCCTTAACCTTGTCTCAGGCCTGCCATTGCAAGGCATGTGTGTGCAGTTTCAATGACAATTCGACTTGGCATTTAAAAGTACTTGCCAAGTCTAGAACTCCCCTTTTTCTACATTTAAGTCACCCCTAAGGTGTGCCCTAGGTAACAGAGTGCTGTGTAGGTAAAAGGCAGGACATGTACCTGTGTAGTTTACATGTCCTGGTAGTGTAAAACTCCTAAATTCGTTTTTACACTACTGTGAGGCCTGCTCTCTTCATAAGCTAACATTGGGGCTGCCCTCATACATTGTTTGAGTGGCAGCTGCTGATCTGAAAGGAGTAGGAAGGTCATATTTAGTATGGCCAGAATGGTAATACAAAATCCTGCTGACTGGTGAAGTTGGATTTAATATTAATATTTTAGAAATGCCACTTTTAGAAAGTGAGCATTTCTCTGCACTTAAATCTTTCTGTACCTTACAATCCACGTCTGGCTGGGTTTAGTTGACAGCTCCTTGTGCATTCACTCAGACACATCCCAAACACAGGATACTCAGCCTCACTTGCATACATCTGCATTTTGAATGGGTCTTCCTGGGCTGGGAGGGTGGAGGCCCTGCTCTGACACAAAGGACTGCCACACACCCTACTGGGACCCTGGCAGACAGGATTGAACTGAAAGGGGACCTGGTGCACTTCTAAGCCACTCTTTGAAGTCTCCCCCACTTCAAAGGCACATTTGGGTATAAAAACAGGGCCTCTGCCCTACCACCTCAGACACTTCCTGGAGAAGAAACCTGAACCAGAACTTGCACCCTGACAAGAAGAACTGCCTGGCTGCCTAAAGGACTCACCTGCCTGCTTTCTGAAGAGGACTGCTGCCTTGCTGTTGCCCTGCTGTCTTGCTGCTCTCTTGCCTTGCTGCAGAAGTGCTCTCCAAGGGCTTGGATAGAGATTGCCTCCTGTTCCCTGAAGTCTCAGGACCAAAACGACTTCTCTCCTGCAGCTGAAATCCCCGTGCGGCAAAAATTTGATGCACCGCCTGCCAAGAACGACGCACAGCCTGCTCGAGGGGAAAAATTCATTGCACGGCGAGTCCGGAATGACGCAGCCCGACTTTGCGACAGAAGATCGATACAGCGCCAGCGACGTGACCAGAACTTCAACGCAATCCCCTACTGGATCGACGCAAGCCGACTCAGAATGACACCGCCCGACTTCCTGAGAGGAATTGACACAGCCCCTGCCGTGCGGAAGAAAATTTCGCGCATCGCCTACCGGAATCGACGCAGCCACTGTGACTTTGCTCCGCAAGCCCAGGATTCCCCGCATCATCCTCGAGGCATCTGAAAACCTCGCAACCCAAAGAGGATCCAAGTCCACGCGCCAGAAATCGATGCAATGTCTTCCCCGCGTGGAAAATAACGATGCAAGTCCGTGTGCGAAGGGGCTAAACCGACGCACACTCACCGTTTTCCAAGCATCTCCTCCTCTGCGGTCCCTTGCGAAGATTTTTCAATGCAAACCAGGTACTTTGCCCTGCAAGAGACACTTGTTGTTTCTAGGAGAACTTAAGACACTTTTTATTGCTTTTACAGTAATCTTTTAACTCTAAAAGCGCTTGATATCACTTTCAGTGATATCCCTACATTTGCTTATTTCATCTTTAATCGTTTTGACCTGCATTTAGTCAGATAAATATTATATGTTTTTCTAACATGTTTTAACACATGTTTTTTGTGGTGTTATATTATGATTTATTGCACAAATACTTTACACATTGCCTTCTACGTTAAGCCTGACGGCTCAGTGCCAAGCTAACAAAGGGTGGGCACAGGATAATTTGGATTGTGTGTGACTTACCCTGACTAGAGTGAGGGTCCTTGCTTAGACAGGGGGTAACCTGACTGCCAACCAAAGACCCCATTTCTAACAGCCCGTTTTTGAGTTTGGCAGACGGAAACCTCCAGCCAGCCAAACTCCTGACAGGGTGGCTGTCGCATACGTGGCGACCTTCCCATCAGAGTTAATAAGAGTTTTCCGCTATGTCAGCAGGAGGAAACCTAAGTTTCCACTTGCTGGCCTAGCGGGAAACAGGCTACAGCATTGTCTCTGGCTCGTAATCGAACCAGCGGTAATGCTGTAGCCTGTGGGGTGCACCAGCACTGCCCATTCCAAGTGCATGGGCTGTGCAGGGGCCCCTATGGGGCCCGCTGCACCCATTCTCCACCAGCATTTTCATGGTAGTGGCACCGCCATAAAACCACTGTTGCAGCGCTGCCCTGGCGGATTAGGAACGCCACCACCTCCAGACTGCTGGGTTCCCTGGCAGCCCGATCGCCAGGCTTGTAATGTGGCGCTCGGACCGCCACCCGTGAACCTGGTGGTCTAGTGACCACCGAGTTCATAATGAGGCCCATGGTGTCTTAACATGACGGAAACAATTAGGGTCATCAGGGTCTGCAACCAGTTCAAACCGGAGATATACGGTAGCACAGGAGTCTTCTAGACTGTAAGTAGTCAGTTTGAATTACAGCCAGTAACTCAGAAGTAAATAAAACACAGACATGGCGTGAAGACAATCAAAAGAAAACAGATAGGGTGGGTGCAGATGATATGGTGCAGAGAGGGAGGAGAGATGGTGGAACAAAAGGGCTCCTCCTGAAGACCAAAACAACCTGCCACAACTGACACAATACTATGGCCACTGTATGATGGAAGGGACAAGGACAGCCTAAGGGAGAATGCAGTCCGGTGTCAAACAGATGAGATGATGTAGGAGAAGAGGGACATACAAAACAAACTAACCTGTGGCATTGAGTATCCATGGAAATAACAACAAGGACTGGTATACCCAATAGGTCTGTCGTTGTGCATCAGCCTTTTGAAAATTCTTGTTTTGTTTTGTCATGGGTTTTGCAAAGCATTATTATTAAGGAAGCTGCCAGGTGTTTGTCAGTCTTAACAAAAATATTGCCTAAAGCCAAAAACGTTTTTTGGGATGAAAAATCACACATTACCATAGTACTTCCTGGCACTTTGGCCCTCATTATGAACATAGCGGTAAACACCGCCGACCGCTGTGGCAACGGTGAACAGAAGACCGCCATTGGCGGTGAACAGAAACCCTCCATATAATGGAACAAAAATCTGATTCTGACAAAAATCACCAGTCCACCAGTCTCTGCCAGGACCTTGTCGGTGGAAATGCTGGACCTCCCACCCCGCCACTGCTGAGCACACCAACACCCCGCCCTCCAAATAATGATGCACAAATCACCTTGGCGGTCAGTGGAAGACGAATAACCATTGGCGGTGCAGACCGCCACGGGCGGCAAGTGGATCCAACAGTAAGAAGTGCACACATTGGATAAGTTAGAAACCCACACACCTGACACACATCCACAACACCATAAAACACTCACAGACATACCCCACAATCCTTTGCAACTGAAGTAGGCAAACAAAGACAGAGATCACCAGAAGCAGACACCGAACGCCACACTCCATGACACTTACACCCAACCATAGAAGAGCACCCTCACCAAGATCCACACCGGACCCCATCCACGATACTCACCATGGCACCCCCAAACACCCACGCTTCACAGAAAGGGAGCTAAGGACCATGGTGGACGAGATCCTGAAGGTCGAGCCACAACTTTTCGGGGTTCAGGTGCAGCACACACCCATCACCAGGAAGATGGAGCTATGGCAGACAATAGTCAACAGGGTCAATGCAGTGGGACACCATCCACACACCAGGGACGACATCCGCAAGAGATGGAACGACCTGCGGGGGAAGGTCAGGGCCATGGCATCTAGGTACCACATTGCAGTCCAGAAGACTGGGGGAGGACCTCCATCAACACCACCGACTACACTGACTGGGAGGAAAAGGTACTGGCCATCCTGCACCCTGAGGCACTCACAGGACTCATTGGAGGAATGGACTTGGCTAAGTCGTTTACATTTACCCCATATCCATCACACCTGTAATGCATGCACCACCCCACCCCATCAACACCCACCAGGACCACTACCCCATCCAGCCCACAGGCACCAAATCCACTCCCCCTGCATGCCCACAAACCCACTAATAGGCCCACATCCCTCCCCCTGTGCACAGCCACCCACCCCAGCAAGGAAACACAATGGCCTATAACACCCACAATGCACCTCCACATCCTAAGCTAAAAGCAAAGCTAACCCCACTAAAGCATCCTGCATGGCCCCAAAGTGTGTAAGCTGCACAAACCCACCCAGGCCCCTGCCCCCCATCCGACCGTGATAATGTAACAGACATGTCCATTTCCCCCAACAGGCACCACCACCCATGCCACCCTGACGGACAGGACAAGGAGTGGCAGTGTCCCCCAGGGAGACAGAGGCACCTCACAGGACACTGGGGATGGAACCCTGGACACTGATGATCAGGCTGGCCCCTCACACAGTCCTGGACTGTCACCATCCAGCAGCCCCACCCAGGATACCACTGACACCCCTACCACCCAGCCAATAACATCAGCCCAGGGCAACCGTCCCCACACCTGTGTATCCAGGCCACAGACTGGTGGAACACAAGTACAGAGGCCACAGTCACCCCCTACCAACAGGCAGGAAGACGATGGCCCCAGTACAAATGGTACCGCCAGACCTGTGCAGGGGACACAGGCACAGGGGGCTAGGCCCAGTGGGAGGGCATCAGTGGCCCAGGTGGGATGCCACAGGATGGATGCTGCAGCCCAGGACGTGATCTCTGAGGTCCTGGGCGCCTACCACCATACCCAGGACAGATTGGCCCAGATAGTATCCACCCTGGAGCAGAGTCAGAGGATGCAGCAAGCACACCACCAAGAGTCCATGGAGCAGTGGAAACTGCACAATGCCACAATGGCCAGCATATCAGGTGCGCTGCTGCAGCTTGTCCAAACACAGCCTGAGGCCCACACAGAACAGGAAGCCCCCACTACAGCACAGTAGACAGACCGGACAACAAGAGCATCAGCAACTTCACATGTACTACCCTCTGAGGAAATACAGGAGACATCCATCTCATCCCCTACAGGCCAACAACAGGCGCCCAAATGGACCCTCAGGCCAAGATATGGGACAGGAACACCTGCCAAAAACAAGGTACCCTCTAAGAAGTGGCTCTGCAAAAAACTGTCAACCAACTATCCCATTCAATCAACCACCAAACAGTGCTACCAATAATTAAAAACTCATGTAAGCATGGATGGACCTACCAATACTGACAACAATGCTGCCACCATGTTGCCATTTTGGATAACCACCATTGACCCACTACCATCACTGTAATTTTCACAATTTTATCCCTGCACCAAATAAAACACATATCACACCTGTTACAATGTCCCCTGTCATTATGTGTGAACAAACTGAAGTATGGATGCAACTGGTTGATAACTCCTTTATTTGTACCTGCATAGCATGAAAAGCACCCCTCGCCTTACATGTTGCTGTGCCCAAATATGTTTAGAAAAAATACACTGAATTGTAATCTGTCCTATGCAGACCTGGACACAGTGACAATTAGTATTAATCCAACCCCCCCCCCCACCAGATGACAAGGCACACTGACAGTATGATTTGCAGACACCAATCTCATCCAATTGTCCCACATTGTTACTGGAAGTAGAGTTGTATCAGTTGGGTCCTGGAATTTACATCTTTCCCTTCCTCATCATCACCATCACTCTCGTCCCCTCTCTGAGGAAGTTGATCTGGACATACAGCACCCTCCTCCTCCAAGAGGGGGATAGAATTTCTCACAGCCAAGTTGTGCAGCATGCAGGAGGCCACCACTATTCTACACACCTTTTCCGGCCCATAGGCCAAGGAACTGCCAGAGATATGTAGACAACAAAATCTAGCCTTCAGGAGACCTATTGTGCGCTCTATCACCCTCCTAGTACGTCCATGGGCCTCATTGTAATTCCTCTCTGCATCTATTCCAGGATTCCTCACTGGTGTCAGGAGCCAACGCAAGTTGGGATAGCCAGAATCACCTAGAAAAAGGTTCACAACACAACTTAAAATTACAATCTTCAGAGGCAGACAGCCTGGCTGTCTGCAAGGTGGCAAACAGTGACAGAAACACCTACCTATGATCCACTCTCTGTCCTATTGTATTTGTTCCATCTTCTGTGGCACACTACTGTTCCTCAGCACAAATGAATCATGGACTGAACCAGGGAACATGGCATTCACATGTCTGATGTATTGGTCTGCAATACACAGCAATTGAATGTTCATGGAGTGAAAGTTCTTCCGGTTTCTGTACACCTGTTCACTGACTCTTGGGGGGATGATAGGTATGTGGGTGCCATCGATGGCACCTATCACATGGAGTATGTTGGCAGAGGCATAGAAGTCCGACTTGATGGCAGGGAGGTCAGTACTTTGGGGAAACCTCACATAGGACTGCAGGTGTCGTACAAATGCATTCAGGAATCTTGTCAGTATAATGCTAAACATTGGCTGTGAAAAACCAGCACCCAGGCCCACTGTCACTTGAAATGAGCCCGTGGCCAGGAAATGGAATGCAGAAAGCACCTGCACTTCATTAGGGATGGCATGCTGATTACGATTTGCCGGAGTCAGTGCAGGATCCAGTAATGCACAAAGTTGAAGAATAGTTGTACGAGTGAGTCTGTAATTGATAATGATGTTACACTGCACCATGGTTCGCAAATCCACAAGTGGTCTGTACATCGACGGGGCCCTTCCTCGCCACAAGAGTCTGTACCTAGGAGGAGTTTGAAACACGTGTGAGGAACACACATACATCGGCACACATTGTCAGTTATTGAGCACTGATGGCTTGATTGTCGTCGACACAAATGCATAGTGTTAAACAAAAAAAAAAGAACACCGCACACAGGACAGAGAATTTTTTTTTGAAAAAAACAAGAGTCCAATAGATAACAAATGATGTCTAATATCCAATGAGTAGACGGGATGAACAATACATGATGTCCAAGTCAGACAGTATTTGGCAGATGATGTTCTTTATTAATAGGATTATGGTGTTCAGGGTACACACTGTACTTCACTGCAAACACAGTCAACATGTGTTTCGTCACGCTGGTGACTTTTTCAAGGCTGTAAAAAAACACATATATACATCCCCTAAATGTTGTTTGCAAACCAATTGTAACACAAAATCTAAATAAGTAGCATAAGAACACCCATAGAGAATAAACGACCATGTGCAAATCACCATAGGTCATAGTGAATTTTTTAAGATACAACCAAAAAGGTGTATAAACCCGGCAGGGGAAATCAGAGTAACACGAAACAGACATGAACCAAACTAAAAGAGTGGGTGAGTGGGTGAAGTATAAATGAATCAACAATATGCCCGAAAGTAGCTCCATAAGAAGGATACACAAAAACCAAACCATGCAATAGCCTAGAAATTACAAAGGAATCAAGCGAGAATAGTCAAACAAAACAGGTTAGTAGAAAGAATAATCGTTCCTACCTATTTAAACGTAATACAGGCACGACAACTAAAGACATCAATCAGGCAAAAAGTCAGAATCCATACGTCTGGAAATATAAGAGCAAAAAAATGGTGCACACACAAAAAGTTACATATAATAAATTACAAGAAAGTCCAAAATTGCATGTTTTGAAACCATACGCAAAGTAATGTACAGACCAAGAACACCTAATAATACAAAAGGTACCTGAGAATAGGCAAGTCAATCAGTCAAACGGAAAGTTCCAAATAAAGGCACAAGTATAAGAGTACTAAGGACCATGATAAGTCCAGGCACCAATTCTAAAAGAGAATGAGAAAAACATAGCTAAACACCATCCTGGAGAAAGTAGAATATATAATCCAAAAAGTGAGAAGTAAAACACCAAAGTAGACCTATGAGCAATAATGCTAGTAATCTAGAAAGAAACCAGTTTCCCCAAGATGTTATTGGCAACAAAACCCAAATAAGTTAAGATAAGCACAGAAAGATCAGAGCATAAGGAAATATATAAGAATACCATACAAACTGTAATGGAAAAAATAGGCGTCTAGTATGAGATCAGGTTGAAAATGAAAAAAAGTTATGGTATGAAAATGGCAGTATTAGTCAATACCCAAATGAAAGTGAGAAAAAAGCGCAAAAACCCGCCGAGAACGTAATAGGCCAAGTCAAAGGTCCAAGGTGGCATGCGAGCTGCCAGGGTAACAAGCAAAGAATGAAAGACAGAAACGTATTTTCAAAGTATTCCTAAAAGTCCAAAAACGCAGTAGCTAACGGGACAGTGCCCGCGGGGTTCGAATCAATAGCTTAAACAAACTTACCAAAGGAGACCTCAGTCACTGGCTAAAGCAGCGTGGCAACAAAGCAGTCCGAAGCTCCTAAATGACGCAACTTAAAAGTACGCGGGAGAGAGGAAAGTAACCATGGAAATCGACAAAGGCCAAAACCAGAATAAAAACAGTACAAAATCAAAAGAACGTGACCGGTTGCATGGCGCCCATCTTGGAGTGTCCGGGTGAATGTAGAGGAGTGAAAGTGTGGGAATAGAATAAATGAAAAATACCACGTTTATATCAACAGCGCCAAGAAACAAATAGAAAGATTCGTGTGATAGGAGGCAAATATAATGTGAAAATATAACAGGACACATAAGAAAACCATGAATAGAAATTAAAAGAAAGTATATAGAGAGCCAACACCATAAATAGCCAAAGATGTTAAACACATACAGGACCAGAATAAAGTAAACAAGGGGGGACTCCAACTCCAAATGCAAAAGTAAAAAGAGGAAATACATGCATATTATTGCAAAAACATTGTGAACAGAGACAGAGAAACAGTCAAAAAATAATTAACAATTGGGTAAAAAGAAGTGGGTAAGCAAAGGACAGTTGACAATAATTACATAACTGTGGACAATCAAATCAGAATACACGTTCTCATAGGTTATAACAGAGGCAATCAATCCAAATACATGAATATAGTCGGGCACAAAAACTATTTTCTTAAATGGTCAGGGGAAATAAGTGTAGAAAGAAAAGGTCCAATATGACTAGCTCAGAAAGACATGTAATTCTCGGTCCACGTTAAGGCCCAGCTCAACAGCCCGAAGTTTAATTATCCATTTTGCCTCACATCTACGTAGGTCTAAAGTTCTGTTACCAAATCTAGGGGAAGCATCCACATGTGCAATTCCATGGATTCTAATATTAACAATATCTTTTTCCCCATGTAGAAGATTAAAGTGAGAAGCAATAGGATAGGTTGAGGTGTGGTTCCTAATGGCTCTGATATGTTCCTGTATTCGCTCTTTGACTGGACGAATGGTACTGCCCACATATATTAAGCCACATACACAGATTATACAATAGACTGTAAATTTGGTGTTACAGTTTATGAAGTGTCTAATATGGTAGGAAATGTTAGTGTTGTAAGAGAAAGATGTGGTTTTGTTAAGAGCCATAAAGCAGGACACACAACGGCCACATTTATAAAAACCAGTAGGTTTGTCAGGGAGCCATGAAGGCTGTGGGATCTTACTTAATGGTGTGAGGAAACTCGGACAGAGAAGGTTCCTAAGTGTTTTACCTCTGCTGTGTGTAATGGATGGCTTTTTGTTGATAACAGAAGACAGGCCCGTGTCCAGTAACAGAATGTGCCAGTGTTTCCTTAGTATCCGATATACTAGCATGCTGGCGGGGCTGAATTTAGTAACAAAAGAGATAGTTCCCTCATGCCTGGCCGACTGTTTTTCTTTGTTGCGGCCTCTGATGATTAGAGATTGACGAGATTTCAAGGTAATAAGTTTTTTGGCCATTGAAATAAGGTCTTCAGAATAGCCTCTGGTGCGAAAACGTTGTACCAGATCTCCAAGTTCTTGTGAAAAGATATTGTCGTCACTACAATTTCGACGTATTCAAATCATTTCCCCATAATGTATGGTCTGGATCTGTGATTTGGGATGTGCACTTTTTGCATGAAGAATAGAGTTGCACGCTGTGGGTTTCCTAAATAATCTGGATGCAATCTTGTTCCCGGTCACATAGAGAAAAAGATCAAGTAATTCAATATGGGTACTGTTAAATTTGAGAGTAAAGGAAAGATTAAAGTCATTGGTGTTTAGAAAATCAATCAAAAAATTCAAGTCAGGGATGCCACCAGTCCAAATCATAAATATATCATCGATATATCTACCCCGAAACAGAATATGTTGGGTGAACTGATTGGGGCAGTTGGACCATAAATGTTGTTTTTCAAATTGACCCATAAAGAGGTTGGCATAGGAAGGTGAGAACTTAGCACACATAGCTACCCCTTGACGTTGTTGATACCAACGTCCATTATGTAGGAATACATTGTTTTCAAGTACAAGTTTGGTAAGGTCTAAGAGCATTTGAGTATGTTCGTAGAGGGTAGCATCACGGTCTGCTAGTGTGATAGCAAGCATTTCCAAACCCTTAGTCAATGGAATGGAGGTATAAAGTGAGCTAACATCCAGAGTTACAAAAATATATTCCTCTGACCAATCGGTGTCCTCCAATTGGCATAGTAAGTGTCTAGAATCCTGTATGTACGAAGGAAGATTGCGTACCAGAGGTTGTAAAAAAGAATCAATAAATTCAGAGATGCATAGTGTGTATGACATAACAGCAACTTGACCACAATGATAGATCAGGGCTTGTCAGGTGAGGTAATGTTAATTGTCACATGCCTATCGGTGTTTGGGGAACAGTAGGGCCTGCATTGTGCAGATGGGAGTTTTATAAATGCGTAGTTTTTGCCAAAATGTCTGCCCCCTGTAATCCAGAACTGTTGTTGTGGAAGTGACCTCCTGCCGCTAGCGGTTTTCGTAACAGCGTAAGGCGGTGTTCACCGCAATGCTCAAATTCATTGGTTAACATGGATGTCAATGGGGAATCCTAGCGTATCATGATCGATGCCGGCGGTGATGGTGCACACCGCCGCTGTGCGTACACGAACTCGTCACCCAAACTTCACTTGACCCCCTGATCTTGTGCAAGCAGGTACTCCACTGAGTGTTCTGTTGTGTCCTGGCTCTGGTCATGGAAGTGGCACGTGTTACAGGGGAAAGGGCCCCGGCCTTCACCCAAGAGGAATTGGAGAGGCTCGTGGACGGGGTCCTGCCCCTGTACGTCAAACTCTACGGACGGCCAGAGGTACAGGTGAGTAGGATGATTGGGGGCCATGGATGTGTGTAATGGTTGGTGTTGGCAGCATACATGTGTGCACCTCCGACACTGGATGGGCCAGGGTCCCAGACATGCTGCTTGTGTATGTGCTGTTAGTCCGTTTGTTCTGTCCGTCCCATAGTGGACGTATAGCCAGCTGTATATGATTGGCCAGTGCCTGACCTCTGTGTTACATTTCTGTGAGTCCCTTTTAGGTAAGCGCCACCAGAAGAGGGCCCTTTGGCATGCCATCGCCAAGGAGGTGCGAACCCTGGGGGTCTACAACCGGTGTAGCACCCACTGCAGGAAGAGGGGGGAGGACCTGCGGTGCTGGGCGCAAAAAATCTGCGAGGCCCAGCTGGGGAAGTCCTCCCCACGGGGAAGGGGTGCCCATTGGGCACTGACCCCCTCTTATGCTATGCATCCTGGCGGTGGGGTACCCAGACCTGGATGGGCGCTTGAAGGCTGCACAGCAGTCACGAGGGGGTGAGTACACATACCATATTTTTGAACCTTGATGGATGTGTGTGTGTGCATTTGGGTTTATACTGCTTAGTTGCAGGGACTCTGACTGATGTCTGTCTACATTTTGGCCCCCGTGGGGAGTAGGGGTGTTTTGGTCAGGTTTCCTACACATCGGTTCCTTAAGTTATTTGGGGAATGGCTGTAGAGCAGGGTTCTAGGCACTAGTCAGGGGCATAGCCATGGGTATAGCGGTAGGTGCTGTATGTTGGAGGGTCATCTGGGTGGGTGTATGTATGAACCACTATATTAACTCCATTCAGCTAGTTACAAATCTCTCTGCTTTTTTGTCTCCCCATCCATGTTCTCTTGTGTTGTCTGTGTACATCTGCATCATCTGGCGTGGGAGCTGAGGCACCGGCGAGTGGGGATGCAGTGGCCCACGGATCCTCTGAGGCAGAGTCGTCCGACGCCAAGGGGACCAGTGGGTTGGAGGGCGAGGGAAGTGCCATGGGGAGGCAACTACCACTGGAGGTAGTGACTTCGATACCTTCTCCGATGGGGGCTCCCTGGCGGTGGCGGACCCTAGTGGGCCTACACCTACTGTGTCATCTTCCACCACCCCATACCATCACCGCCCTCCCATTTGCTCCCCACTGAGTTGCCCGTGCCCGCTCATCTAGAAGGGTGGGCATCTCCTTCACCCCAGGCACCTCTTCCCCTGCCCCAGTCAGCCCTGCTGCCCTCACGGAGGAGGCTATTGACCTCCTGAGAACCATCACTGTAGGGCAGACAACCATCGTTAATGCCATCCAGGGGCTAGCATCAGAGATGCAGCAGACCAATGCCTATCTGGATGGCATTCACGGTGCCGTGTCTGGCCTACAGAGATCTTTTCAGGCTCTGGCCTCTTCTTTGATGGCAGCCAGTGTCCCTGGTTATTCCGTCCCCCCTCCAACCTCCTCTACTCCTTCCAGCACCCCACTCCCTTCACCAGTCCAAAGCACACATTCTGACACGCAGGCACACACCTCAACACACAAGAAGCACACTTCAAAACACAAGCAACACACCTCCCACCACGAGCATTCATAGAGCCAACATACACATGCACACACAGCAAAATCCACTTCCCCCAGTGTGCCCACCTCTTCCGCCTCCCTGTCTGTCCCCTCTACATACACACCCCCAGGCACTGCACCTTCATTCACTGTTGCTGACCCTATTCCTGCGGTCACCACAATAGCACACATCCATACATGCACCCCGGACACCACACCTGCACTCATCACAACTACTTTGGTTGACACATGCAGCACACTCACCAGACTTGCAGACACCCAGACAACATACATTCACACTGGCAGCCTGTCTTGTCCCACTGTGTCCACCCCACCTCCTCCCAAAACACTCAAACGCACCAAAACACCCACCCATCACACATCCACCACACCTCAGCATACTGTCCAGTCACCTGCACCCACAACACTCACACCTACACCACTTACGACCACTCCCTCTACCTCCACTCCCACACCTTCCTATAAGCCCAACCCAATTGCACCAAATAAACTTTTCCTCTTCTGTGTTGACCTATTCCAACCCACTGGCCCACCCCGTCTCGTCCATAAATGTGCACAACTCCTTGCCCTTTCCACTCCTTCCACGTCACAGCCCACCCCTGTCTGCCCTTCACATTCCCATGCCCCTTCCCCAGAGAGGAAGAAGCCCTGTGCTAAACCTATTCCATCTGGCTCCACCCGGTCCAAGCACACTCCCCCACCTTCCAAGGCCAAACCCAAACCCCCTCCACCTTCCGAACGAAAATCTAAGCCCCACCCCCGTTGTAAATCCCCACCCCCACCACCCCCTGTCCCTGTTCCCTGAGGTGCCTGGATGCCCCATTGTTGGCCCTATGAGGTGGAGTACCGTAGCACTTGTGGGAGTCAGGTTGGGGCCATTGGGGCCCACGGGACTTGTTGCACTATGGACTGGCCTTTGGCCTTTTATCCAAATCGTTTGCTCAGACAGCAGAATTAAAAGCTGATGTGTGGCCTGTGTTTTTGGCGGCACACTCTGGATCCCTGGTCTCTCGTTTCATTGTTTGTGGGTGTGGGGCACATGTATGTACTTTGAACAGATTGGATTTCCCTTGTGTCGGGTAACTGTAACTGTTGTGACAACTGGATGAATTCTGATTGAGAACTCCATTAATTAACTATATCATGCACACCATTTTACTAAAATCAAAAGATCTTGGCTAACACAGACTTAAAACTACTGTTCTGCCACTGGCTGCAAGCTTCTTGAATTTGAGAAAGAAAGTAAAATAAAGGAAATAAAAGGGAAGGAAATGAAAGGAAAAGAAAAGAAAAGAAAGGAAAGGAAAGGAAAGAAAAGGAAAGGAAAGGAAAGGAAAGGAAAGGAAAAAGCAAAGAAACTGCATTAACAGCCATACAAGGAACAGTGGAAATTGGGTAAGTGGCTGGTCACCAGAACTAGCTAGCATCTGGGTGTGGTCAACACAGATTGAAAAGGAGCTCCAGCTTTTCTCTGTAGGTAACTGCAGCATAGCTTGTTTCAGAAATCTGAAAGGAATGAAAGAAATCGGTTTTAGGTGAGCAAGCATAAGTCTCCAAGTTCAAAGTGAGTCTCCACCTCCAATCTCCTTATGGTCATTTAAGTCACCATGGGCCAGATGTACAAAAATAACATTTTGTATTTCTTAAATAGCGACTTCATAGAAATCTCTATTCAAGAAATGCAAAATGCTATGTACAGAGATACTGATTATCTAATAGGATTAAGAAATCCCTTTGGGTCATCCCAAAAATAAGGGTGCACCTGTAAAGCACACATATGCCTAAGGGGCATGTGTGTGCTTTATTGCATTTAAAAAAAGCACCTTGGGGTGCTCTTTTTAAATTGCACCTGGTTACCCCCAACTTCAGCTCAGTGGTAATTGCATCTCCTAAATGCCCAAGTCTCATTTAGGAAATGCTTTGTACATCAGAATAGGATTCACAAATAGTAAATCCCTATTTGCGATTTCCTATTTTGGGACGGGTTTTGTACATCTGGCCCGTATGTGGAGGCCCAGAATGAAATAGCAACTTATGTTCTAAGCAGGAGTGTCACCCCTGCCTGTAGCAGCTGCAAACCTTTAAAAAGAAAACAATAATAAACAAATGTTTATTATCGTTTTATTTTTAAAGGGGCAGGGCTATGGGAGATGACAGGCAGGGAGGGGGAGTGCTCAGCCATCTCGGTCCGGCCAAACACACATATGCACAGGGCTCTCTCCAACCCAGCACTGTGTTGCCAGGTTGGAGAGAGCAGCCTCGACGCTCCAGCCAATCCTAACGCTGCTCCCCGCTGTGTCAGGATTGGCCCAGAGCAGACTGAGAGCCTGTGCCTTCAGTGTGGCAGAGAGCTGCAGTGTGGTGGTCAAATGGTTAAGGTAAGTTTTTTAAAAATATTTTTCTACTTTTGTTGTGTTCCCCTCCCACCCCGCCACTTTGCCCAGTCGCCAACTGCGATTGGTTCTAAGGTGATTTCTGAAACACTACTTGTAGCAAGGAAAATGAACTATTACCTATCCTTCTGAACTACATCCTTCACAGGTAAAAACTAAAGCATGTCTAGGAGTAAATCTTTTCTTCTATCTTTAGGCAGGATCTTCATCTTCTGAATGGTGACGATAATCAGCGCTGCAAAAACATGCATCACACGCTGGTCTTGTTGCAGGTGCTACTGTTGCTGCTTCCTGCAGTTGATGTAACAAGATGTGATCTTACAGCACTGAACAATGAGGTGTATTTCCAACCAGGACACCTCGTTATTGGAGGCATAGTTCCGATAAACCTCAAGGCCATTTACTCTGATCTTACATTCACAAATCAACCTAAACTACTGCGCTGTGAAACGTGAGTCATCACTGTGGTTTTAAAGTACAAATATATCATTCTTTTAATTGTGCTTTACAATGTTTGAACAGAAAAACACATTCAAAATCGTAATATTTTAGTTTCCTTAAAAATGCCATAAAAACATCTCTCTAAGGATGTCACCGGTGCATAATAAATGTGATTATGTAAATTGTTTTTCATGTTTTGTTAGACAAAGCGAAATATTATATTCAATCAGTTCTTTCATAGTAAAAATATATAGTAAAATGTAACTTTAGTTCAAAGAAAGCTTACCATGGGTTTACTATTAGGATTGCATTAAATATATTTTTAAGAACTCTTACAATAATTTTACAAGGGAAATCCGAACAAAATATGCTTGGGAACATAATTACACGAACTGCCATACTATAAAAGCCTTGGGGAGATTTTTTTTTTTTTTTCAAGTATGCCTGTTTTTCCTGATGATTCTAATGTGCTCTGTTAAAAATGTATGTCTTTAATCCTATTACATTGACTAGCCCTACTCCTAGACCGCTGCACACAAACTTTTTGTGTGACTGACAAAGGAGCATTACAGGGAAGTGGTGGCAAAGGTAAAACATATCTGAGGTAGTTTAAAAAAATAATGGGCAAGATTTACAAGGCCCTGGTGCCTCTTAGCACTACTCTAGCATCATTTGTTTATGGTAATGTGGTGTTAAGGAGGGCATTCTTGCATTGCGCCACTTTGAAACCCCTTACACCACATTACGCCTGTGCCTGGCATAATGTATGCACGGGAGGGAGTTCCCCTGCAGGGAGGGCCATAAAAATAGCTCTGTGAAATATACAACATTTCACTGTGCCATTTTTAATGTCATGTTTAACAACTGCTCAGAGCAGGAGTTAAAATGATGCACCCATTACTTTCAATGGGCCTTCCTTTACTTTGCAGGATTAGTGCTACAATTTATGGAGCTAATCCTGCAAAGTACCACAATAGCAACATAAATTCTGATGCTACTGTCCTAACGTGAGCCATGGTGCACTGTATTGTAAATGTGGTGCACACAAGGTGTTGTTAGGCGGCCTAGGGGGTGCAAGAAAAGTGTCGCATTACAGCTGATGCACCACTTTCTTGTAAATCTGGGCTGGTGTGCTCAGGTAGCAGCATCTAATCTAACAAGTTCTTTGAATGAGCAAAAGTGGCAATGGTATGTGAAAACAACAG
The DNA here is from genome assembly GCF_031143425.1 of Pleurodeles waltl. Lineage (NCBI taxonomy): Eukaryota > Metazoa > Chordata > Amphibia > Caudata > Salamandridae > Pleurodeles > Pleurodeles waltl. The sequence continues at coordinate 1,275,853,087 of NC_090446.1, read as the reverse complement.
TGACACACATGTGCCAAATGCCGCTATATTGTAGTTAGATTGATAACATTCAGTAGTTAATTAAAAAGTAACCCTATTTCAGGATTCTGTAGTATGGATGTCAATGCTGATTATGTGCTTCCCCAGTTTTACCAAAAGTACCTAGTAGAACAAACTTTACATATGAGATCCTGAGGAAAACCAGGAAGAAGGATACAGAAAGGGAAAAACCATTTAAATGGCTCGCAGACTGCTTAGCTTTGCTACCCTCGCTCTGCAGTTTTCCACCACCTATGGCAAGGCAGAGTATGGTATTAATAATCCTGCAATCTGTCAGGTTAATAGATAGTACTTACCACTGTATGGTAAGAGTAAGTTGTCACCCAATGTGTGAGTAAACCCTCCAACAGTGGACTCAGAGGAAAGGAAGGGACAGTAGTACAAACGGAGGTGAAGAAGTGCAGAGGTTAAGCAGGATATCATCAGAGGGCAGCTAAAGGTGAGACCAAAACAACAAAGGTGCTTAAGAAAGGAAGGCCGGGTGCAGACTGATATGAGAGTGTAAAACCCCAACAGACAACATTAAATACTGTCTCTTACTAATATGACCTATAAGTATTAGCCCGCCACATTGGATTGGGAAGTCTTTGTAGTTTCTGACAGAAAAAGGTACCCTGATGGATTGGGAAGAACACTAACATTTCCAGCACTTCTAAAATGGCATTATTGGTCTCCATGATCTCCATGCCATTTTTTTGTACCCTGGGTGTCTATGGCCTCAAAAATTGATGAGACCTCTATGCAAATCGGGCAACCTAATTTGAAAACATAGGTGGTATGCCATAACAGGTAAATGAGAGTAACAGGTAAATGAGAGTGCAAACAATACAGAAAGGACCTCATGTACTGCACCGCTATTTTTAACATTCCCGACAGTCAAGTAGCCATCGGCAGGGTCCTATGTCTGGATACTGCCACAAGACTGAGACTCGTGCAAGTACATGCAGGTGCCGAAATCATTCATCAGATGCCTCAAGCACCTGCCCGGTTGTTCAGCTAGTCCTGAATAGACAGTCCATACCTTTCATCATTGATAGTGGGGCATCGATTAAAGTAATGTCCTTTGATCAATCCACCATGCTTGACCTACCTCTGAAAATCGAACACTGGCCCGTAAAAGTCTAAATTTGGGCCCCATCCAAGCCACTACATAGCCGTGGTTCCTTCAAAAAACTTTGTCATATGGCACAAAATCCATCTCAGCGCCCATCATGTGCTATAAGGCTAGACGGCAGGTGCCTGTCTTCTCAGCTTTGCCACGGTGGTGGCATTGTGACTCATCTCCATCAATTTCCACCTCAAAACGGTGCCCTACATTACTCACCACTTCTCAACCATTTTCACTGGTCTTGACAAACTGAACGATACCTGTGTCTGCCTTCACATTGATGTGATTGTCCGCCTGGTGGCACAGAGACACAGGATAGTTTAATTTCCTCTCCAAGAAGCTGTGGACAACCTCCTCAGCCTTGACATCATTGAGCCATCCAAGGGCCCCACCAGGGGTGTCTCCCTTTGTGGTATTCCCGAAAATGACAATCCAGGGGCTGTCCACATGTGCTTCTATATGCTAGAGCCGACAAGACAATACAACCAGAGTGCCATCCTGGTCTACACGTCGCTGACATGATCATCCAACTCAATTGTTGCAAACTCTCATTCAAACTAGATCTCAACAAGGGCAACCATCAGAACATGTTAGATCAACGGTGCCAATAGAACACAACATTAACCACTGACTAGGGCCTGTTCTGCTACAATTGATTACATTTCAACATCGCCTCTGCAGCTGAGATTTTTCAAGAAGTAATTCGCAATATCATCCAGCCTGTGACAAATGTGCTAAACTACAGTGATAACATACTCTTCTTTGGGGGTCACCTGGGAACCACATGATGCGCTGGATAAGGTGTGTCATTTACTCTAAGAAGCTAGTCTCACCCCCAACTTCAGCAAGTGTGAATTCCACAAGATCAAGTTGAAATTATTTGGACACCTCTTCTGAGAAGAGGGAATGACTCCTGACACATAAAAGGTTGCTGCCCTTACATCTGCTGGCCTACCAGGTGACGTTCTCATGCTCTGCTCCTTCCTGAACATGCCTAACTACTGTGCCTGAAACATTCAACACTGCTACTATCAGCACCCTCCTCCAACACCTCATGAGGCAAGGGGTTAGCCTCTGGACTGTGAGCGGAGATTTCAATGGATTAAAGACTCCTCTGCCGAAGGCCACTGTCATGGCTTATTTTAGCCCAAGCTACATACTAAAGTGACAGTTGATGTAAGTCCAGTAGGGTTTGGCGCTAGTCTAGGTAAACACTCTGGAAACCCAGAGGCCCAAAATCACATAGTCACATCTGCCAGCAGAAGCCTGTCGAATACTGAAAGGGCTTACTCTCAACCTGAGAAAGAAAGTCTAGCAGTAGCATGGGCATTGGAACACTTCTGTGTTTTTAGGTACAGTAAGAAGTTAACCACCATCATGGATTATCAGGATCATCCTGCCTATCTTTGGGAGTCCCAGAGCCAAGAAGCCTGGCAAGGAGAACAATCCACTAACTACTTCTCCAGGCAGCCTCAGGAGTCACCAAAGAAACACTCCTCCATGGCTGAGAAACACCTTCAATTGATTGACAGCACAAGAATACCTAACACTCCCTCAATTCCTAAAACAACAGAGGCCACAAGAGAACTCTGACTGTCATAATGTGTCTCATCAGACAAAACAAGTAGAAGCACAGCAAGGATTGGAGTGGTGATTCGGAGAAGTAGGGTATTCTATGACATCAGAGATAAACTAGCTCATGTAGGACTGATCCTGAGAGGGTCGCAGATAGTGATTCCTAAGACACTCTGCAACAAGCCATAGACCTTGCACCATGAAGGACTCTAAGGGATTGTTGCCACCAAGAAGGCACTCCGAGATAGTCTGTGGTTTCTAGATTAGATGCCATGGTGGAAAATAACTTCTCACATGCCACCTATGCATCTGCCTAGCGCCAGTCATGCCTCCTTTGCCACTGGAGATGTTGGAGATACTGGAAGGTGTGTGGGAGACCATAGCGGTTGACTTGTTTGGCACACTAGAAACTGGTAAATACCACCTAGTTCTGATCAACGAATGCTCTAGGTTCCCACTGGTCAAAATTATCTCCTCCACCAGTGCAGCCAGCATCTTCAAAGTTCTGAATGACATCTTTGCAACCTGGGGATCTCCCATTGTTTTAAAATCTGGCAATGGGCCACCATTCACCAGTCAATGGGCCACCATTCACAAGTGGAGAATTAAAAAATGCCCTGAAATGCCTTGATAGTATACACCAACACATGACACTGCTTTTGCGTGGAGTGGTTGATGGGAACCCTCAAACAAACTGTGCAATGAGCCACAGAATAGGGACTTGTTTTTGAAGATGGATGGTCTGTCAGGTTCAGAGGTCATACTGGACCACCCTGCACTTAGCAATGGGAAAAGGTCGGGCAAGACTCATGTTTGGGCATTCTGTGCACACCAAGTTACCACACTGGACTTCAGAGTGACAAGTAAACTTGGATGTGGTCAGGGCCACAGACAAAGTAAAGAAAAAGAAAATGAATGCTCATTCTGATGTCAGATGATGGGCACAGGAGGCACTCTTTGAACCAGGTGACTGGGTGGTAGCCAAACAAAAGCAACAGGAGAAAGCAGAGAACCCTTTCAACACTCAACCATAGAAAATTACGGCAGTTAAAGGGAGCATGCTCACAGCGTCTCACACTGGAAAGTCCATAACCCAAAACGCATCACACATCCAGTCCACAAAACACAGTCAAGACCCATATGACCTCTCAGCTATGGCAGTGAGACCTGATGTGCCAACTCCGGTTCTGAGTGACCACAGAAGTACTGAGCTGATTCCCGCAATGCTGACCACTCAGAGTGGTGACTAGACCTCGGAGACATATTAAAGACATTTGAATTTGTAAGAATGGTGGGCCATGTTTAAACGAGGGGAGGTGTCGAGTCGGGCTCTCTAGGTCCCTCACTCTGGCTCCAGCCAGCTGTGTAATCACATCCTCAGCCGCAGGTGGGAGGTATAATTGGGACAGACAGGAAACAGAAGGGATACGCTGCAGAGAGATCAGTGGAGGTGTAGCGTGTGGTACTGAAAGATCATAGGAATAAAGAAAGTCTACAGCACTCGGCGTGTCGTGTCCTCCATTTGTTCCCAGTAGGATACGTACAAAAGCAAGGGCAGAGTTAGACACAAGGACAGGTTGCTGAGCGGGGATGCTGAAGGGCTGAATTCTAATTGCTACACAATGCTAGAATAAATTATGCAGGTAAACTATAAATGGCTTGACATATTTAAGGCTTGGTAAATGTATATGGCCATACAAGTAAGATGGTTCACATCACTTTGGTCGTGATGCAAAGAATAGACTAATAGCTTAAGGATGTGTGATGAAATATGTTCAGGGCATCTCTAATATTTAGCTTGATAAGAAATTATCTGATGTGTTGTATATAACATTTATGATCATTCTAATACTCATAATATCTTGAGTAACACTTTAAAATCAACATCAATAAAACAGCAAAAAACATCCGTTACGTGTGTGTGTGCTGATTTGCTCATCACCTGCAGATAAAAGATTCTCTGAGAGGTTTGGCAGACTTCTAAAACTCACAGGCAAGGAAGTGACAGACACCTACATGTATTCTTTTCTATGCAAATTGTATATTTCCTTTTGTGGGTAAGGTCATACACTGGCTATGAACTGAAAAATAATTGAATTAACATGACAATACTTTTTAATAAATGAGCTTGCGGCATAACAGAATACCTTAAATCACTGCAGACAACAAGCAATCAACATCCTCCAAACAAGAAACAAGAAAAATAAAAGGAAATGCCTAGATAGCAATGCATAAACTACAGAAAGCATCCAACAGTAAAAAATCCTCCATTAATCTCACCCGACAGCAGGGCATCAAAGAAAGCAAAACTTGATTAATGATGAAAAATGTTCACTCCTAGCTGAAACAAAAAATCTTTAAAATGCCACAATTAACAAATAGTTTAAGAACATCATGTATCATTCTTTTCAAAAGATTGTACATTGTACTATGTTAATTACACCTTAAATGGATGTGTGTCCATCCCAATAAACTACCCTATTCTACTTCAACGTATTATCTTATTAAACAACCTAAGTATGTAATATATGATTATATTGTATAAATTCTTGTCTCTAGATTTCATTTGATTGTGATACTTCTGTGTAATAACATTCTGTGTTTTTTCCTAGATTTTTTGTGGAAGCCTATCAATATACACTGGCCATGGTCTTCGCCATTAATGAAATTAACCAAAGCCCAACTCTATTACCAAACATCACTTTAGGCTTTAGTATTTTTGATTCATGCTACTTAGACATGAAGGCCATGCAGGGAACCATGGCCCTTCTATCTGGACAGCGGGACACAGTACCAAACTACAGCTGTCAAGCCCAACCCAAGATGACTGCAGTTATTGGAGATACCCTTTCTTCATCCTCAGTTCAAATAGCTAGACTATTGGGAATCTATAGGATCCCCCAAGTAAGACATTTTTTAAAATATTGGAAAATGCCTGTGGTGGTGTGGTTGATCCTATTTCAATTATGGACTGTGTTTGCTCAATCTAGTCTTTGTTGTACAAGAGTCACTTCAATAATTTAAATGTGTATAAACGGAGATATAAGAAAATGCAGCAGAATATTGGATGCTGATGAAAAACCATGTTAAAAAATAAAAAGAGAAAAAAAAGTGAGTGGATGTAGAAGTAAAAAACTTCGGGATAATTTCTAGAAATCCAGAATAGAAAAATGCAGAGATGGAAACGGTATTTAGTAAGTGTTAAAAGAGTAATGAAGCATTAACATAATCAGTAAAAATATTGGTGTCAATAGAAGAGAAGCAACAAGGGAAGAGTGGTGACTAGATTAAGTTCATTGTAGTAAGTCTAATGAAGTTGTTCTGTTAAAGTAGGAGGATGATTCCAATTGCTTCACATTTATTCTTATGAAAAAGATGGCTTTTCCGTAAGTCAGATGCTTCTTGAATTAATAACAATAATATTGACCATCCTGTTCATCGGCTCCACCAAGTTCAATGTTGACTCCAACGGAAATACCTAGGGAAAACGCATGAGTCATTCCACCTGTGACTCGAACTGATGGCCTGGATGGGTTTTTAGTTGTCATAAATACATTTCCACGTAAGGCAACGCCTTGATTAAAGTGCAAAGACAGTTGCATACAATTTGTTGTGTCATTTGCATTTTAAAGAATAATGCCAATTATTTAATGCCTACAATCATGTCAAATTCCCTGACATGCAAATAGTGGGATACTGAATTAATCACAGGCCTCATCCAGCTTGTTGCAGTCCACGACTACATACCGCACAGATTCTGCCTCTTTGTGGCACTAGTGGATTTGGTGGCACAAGCACACATGTCACAAGAAATGGAAGTATGTCCAAACTAAACAAAATTATGCTAATATAGCATTTTAGTGGTGCAAATTTAAAATCCTCCATATAATGCACATTAGAGGGGGCGCAAATAAAAATGACATAAATATGACATATCTCCTTACACTACACTTGCAGCAACGTAGTTGTGTGAGGCTGCTTTCAAATGCTCATTAAGTATGGGTGAAATATTTCTCTTAGGTCCTAAAAATCCAGGCCCCCGATATAAATACTGAAATAATCCACCAACCATCCTCTCTTGACCACCAACCTAATCTTCATACATGCAACCCAAATCTATAGACCCATCCGATGTTGGCAATTTATAATTGCACCAATGGTATTGCGAAACCAATCTGTGGGATCTCTTAAAACAGAGAGTGCCATATTAGCCTTGACCTTCAGTTTTGTTGAAATGAAAGTTAATACTGGATAGCCATATAAGAGCTCTATAGGTCAGGACAGGGAGAACCTTCTACATTTACCCTACCTATAGTCCAGTGTAGAGTTTCAGCACTTCTATACAATTAACTCATTCAAATGTATGGTGCAGCCAGGATGTTATGGTTTACGATCAATCATAAATCCTAGGCCGTTGTAGTTAAAATCCTAAGTAGTTGTTAGGTAGTTACAGTTATCAACAACCTCCAGTTCATAAATTCTCAGTGACCAATCATACTTCATCTGGCGGTAGTAACATAAATAATTTTGGTCTTATTTATATTCATTAGCAGATAATTCTCTGAAGATAAATTTCCCTAACAATGAAGCTCGCACTGAATCCCATCTGGCTGAGGAATCAAGCAGAAATTACATCCACAGTGAAAAACAGGCGGGGCAATCTTATTCCCAAATTTGAGGGAAAGCTGCCCTCTTCTCCTCATTCCCCAATCACTAACATAAAGCAGCAATAAATGGACTCTGACAATACTCTACTGAAGGGAGACTTGATGCACTTTTGTGTCTCACTGAAGAGCTCATTTAGAAGATTGACAAATCATAGCAGCACACTCCACTGGAGCATTTGAAACAACACGCATGACATATGCATAATACAGCAGGACTCCTGCCATAAGAATGAGAGCAGTTACATTGTACTTTGCTGACACTGCCCACCAAAAACCTTTCTATTTTGTAGGTAAACCGTTCCATCAAATGCACGTGCAATCATTTTCACACAATTTAAGCTTGGCACAGTATAGACTGTAGTTGGTAAGTGGCTGGACAATGCTCTTCTTGTGCATGAGCACCAATGTAGCTCTGCTCCTTATGTCACAATTGCTACGCATTTTGAAAATTGAGGAGAAGAGACTAAACAATACTAGAATCCACTGTGACATGTGGTTTGTGATTCCGGTAAGAGACCAACCATCAGGTCTTTGGGTAATGAAATTCCTACTTATCACAATCAATTTGTGAATTGTGGTAGCACATGTCCATTCTGATGAAGGTGAACGTCACCCAAAAAACAACTGAATCTGATAGTTGAATAGCACCAAATAGCTCAGCATCACATGCATCCTTCCAATCTTTCTCTTCAATCCCAAGTCAACAAAATATCAAGAGACTCATTCTACACTACGAGTCTTCTATGACACAGTAACCCCCTCACTGGGTTCTCGCATAGGATGCAGGCATCACAGGCACTAGTGATATTAAGATGGGATTACAAAAAATACTCTGTAATGGACTCATTAGAAAATCAATTGCTAAACTCCAAACACTGCAGAACACGGTACTGCTAGAAAAGTCCTTGCCTTAAGCATCAAGATTCAAATGGCCCCTGTCCTCCAGGCATTACACTGATTACAGTGCCTAAAAGAATGTCTTTAAAAGAGTATTGTATTGATCACCCGAAAATCCAATCTGAGACTTGCTTCTTATAATCAAAGCTCCGATTATACAACCAAAGGAGAAACCTTAGATTAGGAATAGCCCCATTACTGTTAATTTCTATTTTCAATAAATCCCTCATAGGAACAGCTTTTCATTACCAGGAGTGGGTGGAATTTTTAATTCTGCAGGAGGAACTGGAGTAATTAATTAATTCTGTGTTACTAATTGATTCTGCTGTTCCACCGTTTGGATCAAATCAGCACTGTAAATGGTTTAACCCCTCAGCTGTTGGGCCTTTCCGCTCTTCTTCCATACCCTCCCCCCCCCAGTGCTGAGCCCTTTTTTGACTATTTGGGGTAGTTCGTGCTTAGGCCTTCATAACTTTTTGTCCACATAATCTATGACTGCCAAATTTGCATCCCTTTTTTCCTAACATCCTAGGGATTCTAAAGGTACCCAGAGTTTGTGGGTTCCCCTGGAGGAGACCAAGAAATTAGCCAAAATATAGCTAAAATGTAGTTTTTTTCTGAAAAATGGGAAAGAAGGGCTGCAGAAGAAAGCATTTGTTTTTTTTCCCTGAAAATGGCATTGTTGGAAAATGGGTTATTGGTAGGGCAGGTAGGTACCTACACCTAGCAACAAGCCACTAACCTCCACCTAGGTACAGTTAGGTCTCAGTAAATTAATCCCAGCTCAACCCTTGGTAGCTTGGCAAGGCTTAACTTAGGAGACAAAGTGTAAAGCATTCAAATATCACAAAACAGTAATCAAATAAAACACAGGAAACAGTTTAAAAATCCAAAACCAATTTATAAAAATAGTTTATATTTTTATCTTTAAAATGACACAAAAACGATTAAAATCGGTTCAGGGGAACCGGAGATATGAATTTTTAAAGAATTATTACTTTTGTAGCGCTTAGAAACAAAAAGCGCCAATCGGGTCATCTGGTTGCACCTCGACCGGGGCAAAGTCAAACTTTCAGGCCGACCGCGATGGAGCCCTGCTCGGCTACAGGTCGCGGGAGGCCTCGGTTAAAAAGTTACCTTCTGACTTAGTCTTTATTTTGAAGTTTTTCTTCACCGGGACGAACCTGCCAGTTGAATTCGACCTCCTGGAGCCCTTGTCCGGATACGCGATGTGGGTTTCCTCGGTGGAGACTTTTACCTTCGGACTTAGTCGTTTTTTCGAGATGAAAATCCTTCGACCGGGGAAACCTGGATCTTGATCCGATGTCCATGGAGCCCTTCTCGGATACGATGGCTGGGAGGTCCCGGTCAACTTTTTACCTTCGGACTTAGTCTCTTTTTTGGATGTTTTTCTTTACCGGGACGAACCACGAAGTCAGGCCGGGTCGCGGTTGAGGCAAGCCGGCTAGAATTTCCACGGCGGGTCGGTCCCTCTCTGGAGCTTTTTTCCAAAAATTCTCAAATCTTTTCCAAACTTCTTGGGCTTCACCCAGATGTTCTTTTAAGGTTCTTTTGGGGTCCACAGCTCACCCCAAGGGTCCAGAAGTTCTGTGATGGTCCTTGGGGGGTACGGACTTCAACTCCCAGAATGCACCTGGCGCAAACTCCTTTTTGGCCACTGGACAGTGGTCAGCTGGTCGCTTTCTTCAGCAGTTGGTGCAGGGGACTCTGGATAGCAATTTTTCACCTGTAGCAAACAGGGAGTCCCTCCTTGAACCAGTTGAAGCCAGGCAAAGTCCTTCTTGTGGTGAAGCCCAAGTGTGCAGCTGGTGCAGTCCTTCTGAGTGCAGGTTCCAGGTGCAGGCCAGGGGTCCAGCAGGGCAGTCCTTCTTCTCCTTAAGTTCTTTCTTCTTGAAATTTGGTGGGGATCTGAGGTGTGGGGGCAGGTCTGCCAGTTTTATCCTTGCTCCTGGGTGAAAAGCAGGGGGGCCCTGGTTCTCCAATCAGGGACAGGGTCGTCCCCCTGTGATGACCACTTCCTGGGAAGTGTGGCAAAAATCCATCCCAGAAGGCAACAGTCTCTAAAAATCCAACATGGATGAATCTGATTTTTGGAGGTTACATCTGGCTGAACCCACCCACTGGTGTGGCTAAAAATCATAAACACACCCCTCTCCTGCCCTCTCCTAATCTAATCAAGGGGGCACCTAATTGTCTGGGGTTGCAGGATGTGGGGGTGTTGCTGAGTGCTCCAAATGTCCTTCTCTGCCTTTGAAGACCAGTTTGGCAGCCCTCCCCCTTCCTGCCTCACCATCTGCTGAGGGGAGATTCTCTCCCCCAAGCACATTCCTTTGTGTGAAGCCAGGCCACTTCACACCTCATCAAGGCAGCCTGGCAGAAGCTGCTGCAGGCTGGCCAATCAGAGCACAGCAGCAAAAACAATGCAGAGCTGAAATTGGCAACTTTTTAGGTAAAGTCTAAACTTTTTACCTGAACAAGTTATATTAAATCCAACAACTGGAAGTTGTGGGATTTATTACAACAATTAATTTGATACCAAATTCTCGGTATGTAACATTTAAGGAGACTTTAAAATTTAAAATAAAGTCTGCCCATTCTAGCCTATGAAGGCCATTTACTTCAATGAGGGAAAAACAAATTTGGCTGTTTTTACCTCACCAGGGCTTATAAATCTATTTTTATAAAGTCCCTGCTTATAGTTACATGGCACCCAGCCCTAGGGGCACATAGGGCACACCTTAGGGGTGACTTATATGTAAAAATAAGGTAGTTTAAGACTTTGGAAGTACCTTTAATTCCAAAGTCGAATTTGCATATAACTTTAATTTAAAAGCAGCCAGCAAGGCAGGCTTGCTTTTAAAATGACTCTGGGCACCTCAGCAGTGCACCTAGGTGTGCACCACCTATGCTGTGGTCCCTAAACCTACATGCCCTACCATATACTAGGGACTTATAGGTAGGTTAACTTAGCCAATTATAATTAGCCTAATTTGCATATCCATTTTACACAGAGCACAGGCCCTGGGACTGGTTAGCAGTACCCAGGGCACCAACAAAGTCAGGAAAACACCAGCAAAAAGAGGAAAATGGGGGCAAAAAGTTATGGGGCCTCTGCAATCAGCCCTGTTTTCTCACAGGCATCAACAAAGGGTTTGTGGTGCTATAATCACCATAGTCCCAGCTTTCAGGAACAGGCAGACATGAATCAGAAAACCACATTTTTCAACACAATTTTGTCATTTTACAGGGACATACTCCATTTTTACTATTTTTTTGTGCTTTTAGCCTTCTTCCAGTTAGTGACAGAAATGGGTATGCATGGGTAGGCCTAATGTCTGCGACAGGAAATGCAACATGGACACATCACATTTTTACATTGAAATCTGATGCGCTTTTTGGAAAGTGCCTAGCTGTGGATTTTGGCCTCTAGCTCAGCCAGCACCAATGGAAACCCACCAAACCTGTGCATGTTTAAAACCTAGACACCTAGGAGAATCCAGGATGGGGTGACTTGTGGGGCTCTCACCAGGTTCTGTAACCCAGAATCCTTTGCAAACTTCAAAATTTGGCAAAATAACACTTTTCCCTCAGATTTCGGTGCTGCAAAGTTCTAGAATTTGAGAGAAGATGCAAACTTCCTTCCACCCACCATTCCCCAAGTCTCCCGATAAAAATGGTACCTCACTTTTGTGGGTAAGCCTAGTGCCCATGAAAGGAAATGCCCCAAAATACAACGTAGACATATCACATCTTTCCATTGAAAACTGACATTTTTTTTGCAAAGTGCCTAGCTGTGGATTTTGGCCTCTAGCTCAGCCGGCACCTAGTGAAACGTTTCAAACCTATATAGTTTTGGAAACTAGACACCTACGGAAATTCAGAATGGGGTGACATGTGGGGCTCTCACCAGGTTCTTTTACCCAGAATCCTTTGCAAACCTCAGAATTTGGCAAAAAAAAAAAATTTCCCTCAGATTTCGGTGCTGCAAAATTTTGGAATCCGAGAGGATCCACAATCTTCCTTCCACCGAGCATTGCCCCAAGTCTCCCGATACAAATGGTACCTCACTTGTGTGGGTAGGCCTAGTGCCCGCGACAAGAACTGCCCCAAAACACAACATGGACACATAACATTTTCCCAAAGAAAACAAAACTGTTTTTTGCTAAGTGTGCTAGGCCTCTACCTCAGCCGGCACCTAGGGAAACCTAGCAAACCTATACATTTTTGAAAACTAGACATCTAGGGAAATTCAGAATGGGGTGACTTGTGGGGCTCTCACCAGGTTCTGTTAAACAGAATCCTTTGCACACCTCAGAATTTGCCAAGGAAAAACACTTTTTCCCCACATTTTGGTGATGAAAAGTTCTGGAAACTGAGATGAGCCACAAATGTCCTTCCACCCAGCATTTCCTCGAGTCTCCAGCTAAAAATGGTACCTCACTTGCGTTGGTAGGCCTAGTGCCCGTGACAGGAAACGCCCAAAAACGCAACATGGACACATCAAATTTTTACATTGAAAAATGACGTGTTTTTTGGAAAGTGCCTAGCTGTGGATTTTGGTCCCCAGCTCAGCCGGTACCTAGGAAAACCTACCAAACCTGTGCATTTTTTTAAACTAGACACCTAGGGGAACCCAGGATTGGGTAACTTGTGGTGCTCGCAACAGGTTCTGTTACCCAGAATCCTTTACAAACCTCAATATTTGGCAAAAAAAACAATTTTCCTCACATTTCGGTGATAGAAAGTTCTGGAGTCTGAGAGGAAACATAAATGTCCTCCACCCAGCATTCCCCTAAGTCTCCCAATAAAAATGGTACCTCACTTGTGTGGGTAGGCCTAGTGCCCGTGTCAGAAATATATCACACAACGGTCAATGTTGGTCCTTACATTAGGGCAACTGTTGACCCTGGGTGATCCATTCCTGAGGCAGGCACTTAACCTGCACCTGGACCCAACCTGAGGGAGCCTTGAACCCCCAAAATGTCTCTATCCACACCTGGACCCTTGGTTGTGGTGCTAAATGAGCCACTTAAATCAAGATCCTTACCTTAAATGTTCCTGTTCACGACAATTTTGACATCTAGATATTGCCCTGATATTTTGATATCACAATATTTTTTATTCAAAATTTTGTCCAAGTACCTAATTCGGTCTGGATCCTAGGAATCTTCCTTACTTGACTTGCGGATACTAGTAACAAACACTTGTAAAGCCTGCTTTCACTAAAAGGTTACAGTAGATTTTATCTTTTTTTTAGATTCTAATCTCAAAGGCTCTGTGGTTCTAGCCATTATACAGTCTAGGTTGACAATGTTAATGTTAGTTTCGTAGCTGCAACAAAAACCCATCAAGCACAACTCCAACTAATTCAGAATACTGCTGTTCCCTTTCTTTAAGGCTTAAAAAAGAGAGACTCAGCCACAAAGGCCATAAAACATATACAGTGGCTCCGTATACACTCTCAAAGTCTATTTAAGGCCATAACAATTGTGCACAAACCCAGGCAAATGTTAGACTATGTGGCCAAAAGATTCTCCTGATAATCTTCACACAAGAACGTGTGGCCCAATCAGCAATTCCTGTTAGGGTCCTGCAAAGGCAGATTTCCACCTTCAGAGAGTCTTCTCAGTGTAAGCTGAAAAAGCTTGGAACATTCTTCCTTGACATTTACTCCAGCAACCATCCCTTGTTTATTTTAGAAAGACTTTAAACCCCTTTCTTTTAACCTATAATACTTCTGCAATAGCCTTTTTCAGTTTAGCAGCAAGAAAATCTACCTAGTTGTAAACTACACTCTACAAGTAACCTAAACAAACATAATCTTATCTTTGTTCAAATTAAGACCTTCTGTTCTTTGTCTATTACTATGATGGACCAGTTTTAACTTGGATATTCTAGCTCACATTGGGCCTGATTCACAAAGGAAAAGTTAGACTGTTGGTCTACATTTAGACCAAAAGTTTAACTTTACTACTTTTTTGGTATTCACAAAAGTAAGTTATGAGCGGTATCTTTACGTCCTCGCTTAGGTGGAATCTGTGGACTCATGGTGGAATATATGCACTCGGGCAGACATTCCTTTCCAGGTGCAGAGTGGAATCTCCGAGCTCGGGCCAGACATTCTACCCTGACTGTAGAGATTCCACCCGAGTGTGGACGTAAAGACGCTATTACTCGTAACTTACCTTTATGAACACCGAAACTCGTAAACTTAGACTTTTGGTCTAAGTTTACCTTTGTGAATCCAGCCCATTATTTCTAGATTGGTACAACAATACCAATTATTGATGATGTGTGGAATAACTTAAGTGTAGCACAGTGCTGATATAACGGTTTGAAAAGTTATATCCATCAATCTCAATGGATATTTAAGAAAGCATTTAAAAATCATTTAGTGGGTTTGTGACTCTCCTATTTTTCATTGTGTTGACTGCTTTCATTATGTAGGTAAGATAGGGCGAACCAGTGCATTACATCTAACATGTCATTCAGGTAGCATTTTGCTCCTAGTCATTTTTCAGCATTTTTTATGAGGGGGAGGGTTCTTCCAGCATAATTATGGACCATAGCAATCTTAAGGATGTAAAGGCCTTTGGATTTTGGCTTTTACTCACTTACCGATTTATTGGTGGCTCCATATCCATAACGCCAGGAGGGACTGCAGTCATAGAAAATTCCTGGTATCTCATAATGAGGCTCTAAAGCCCTGATTTAGGGTTTGGCGTACAGGGTTCTCTATTGCAAATGTGACGGAGTACCCTGCCCACAACACTCTGGGTCTGCATGGCTCATATAGAGATGGGTGGACCATAAGTTTCCTCCAGTGGCCCGATGGAGTAGGGGCAGTCAGAGGAAAGGCATTACACTGCTCAGCCAGTTTAGGGAAGACGGTGTAGTATACAGGTAAAGCCTGGTAGTGAGAGACTGAAAAAAAAAAATAAGCACCACTGCAACCAGGGAGAAAAATCCCCAGGTGGGAGGTTCATTCATTGTTTGTTTTCCAAAACAAACTCCTTGAAACAAACTGCCTGAAAAACAGAAAAACTAAAAAATTTGGTGAACTACCATCTAAAATAATTAATGCTGTGCACTTTTTCGACTGCAGTAATATCGTTTTCTTTCAAGGTACTGAGATGATGGCTGGGTCTATGATCATCTCTAAAATTGGCAATTGGAAGTCCATCAGGGTGACAAAGGTAATGTTCTCAACTTTGACGGGCAGAACATTGTCCGCCAAAGCCTATTTAGGGCTGTAAGTCTTTCTGTTTGCAGATGTTTTTCCTTTTTTTTACCAGCAAAACCTGGTTAAAGTAGCTTAGGGCACACCAGTGTAGAGCTTTGTGAGCAGGCCAAAGCTTTTTTAACGCACCATTTGTTTAAAGGGAAGCTGAAGCAACTGCATTAATGCTAAAGAACATTAAGCCTAAGTTAGGTCTGCCTGGATAGTATTGTGCTTTGTGGGTTTTGAACATCAATTTACCCATAGTACAATAGATGCACACGAACAGTTGATGACAAACAGAACTGTCAGAACTGTCATGAGGACCCAGGCTATTAGTGTGACAGGAACAAAAGGAGGAGCAAACTATAAAGGAGGCTCTGGTGCTGGGATGCTGGAATGCATTTTAGGTGCTTACATTCATTTGAAGTTCAAAAGGCAACTAGGTATTACATTCTACCACCAGCTTTCAGGACTTTTGTGAATATTTATGAGGGAAACTAATGGTCAAAAGTCACTCAAACCCCATGCAGTTAACTTGTGCTTGTTCGAGAAACAATTCAATGTGAGACACAACCTCCTTAACTTACTGACAATCCCCAGGTGCCACGTGAATTATTGTGCAATGATCTGTATGTTGAACTGGATTAGTTATGGAGCAGGGACTTGCAGTACTTCACAAGTGATGTTATTGGGCTAAGAAGAAAATGATTATAGATTATACTTGACTAGTAAGAGTTTTGTCTAGAGCGTGAGACAGATCAAGGTGGTTGGTAAAATTAAAACAGATTATTCAGATAGGATTCACATTAATAAATATTACTGGATTTGCCCAAGATTACACAATGTAGTCAAGTCAGCAAGTCGTGATTAAAACCCAGATCTACTGGTTCCACAGTCAACAGTTTAAGTTCTAGATCTTTTTAAATAAATCTAATGTGTATATGGCTGATGATGTGTGCCCTTGTGTGCACCTAGATTGTCTACATTGTCATGCAGTGACTGCCATTTTGGCATATTATTTGAAAACTTGTATTTATATTTTCAAGATGGCTGATTGGTACTGAAATATGAAAAAGTAAATAAAAGAAGTTAGTACAGTGCCATTTAGAGGACACACAAAAGTTGAACAGTGAAAGTACCTAAGACACGAAAACCACCATGTTGGAGCTCATTTTTCTTTCACAAATAGCCATTAAGTGGGTAGGGGATGCAGATAACATGCAAGGACTGAAGATAACACATTAAAGCTATTTAAGGCATGATTACCTGAAGCGAATTGGGAGGGGTTGGCACAGTCTTGTGAGTAGAAGAATCCAGCTCGCAGCAATGTCTAGTGGCAGGTAGGGAATGGTAAATCTCAGTATACATGAACTGCTGTTCCTGCATATTCAATTAAAATTAGATTTGCTGGAGTGTGCACTTTTAAAAACGATTGCTAATTTTTAGTCTGGGGTTAACTTAGTTTTTCTTTAAAAAAATTATCAGAATAGTTTACTGCTCCATTATGATGTAAAAAGTACTTTTGAAAGAATAAAAGCAATGGCTTCTGTGCTATAGAAAAACAGGTAATATCTGTCCATCTGGTTCCCTTAAAGTGCCCTGGAGTTCATACAAGCTCTTGAAAACAATGTTTTGTGATAGTGGTTATTACGATTTCTAATCATATGCTTGTGTCTGGATAAGGAAAGAAATTGCACGGTGGCTATCAAACAAACATACCAAGCATCAGGAGCCCTTGGAGAAACCGCGATTGAAGTTTGATCTCGGACTTTGAATGAACAGCAAATGGTATGAAATAAGATTTACAGCCTGGTTACACAAAAGCTCAGAAAAGTGAAAACATAGAGAGCTCGCTTCCAAAAATGCGCTGGGCTGGCCTTAAGGTGCCAATGCCAATCTGTCTCGCTTGGCTGTAAAGGAAAGGAATATAGTAAAGGCATTTTGCAAGTTTTTATTTGCTTATCTCTGGTTTGAGTTTGTTTGTAATTAATGCTATTTGAGGCGTAGTAGAGCATGCCAAAAAAGGGATTTGCAGAGGATCACATACTTTGGTTAAGTGATTAGTCAGAATAAAAACCTTTGATTAGTGGGACCACACTACCACCAATCCACTTGCCTGCTATGAAACTAACCGTGTGCACGCTTTTCACACCACAGCATCTTCTAGTCGCACCTTCCTTTATGGCAGCACAAGAAGAAACCTAAGCTTTCCAATCCAACTAAGAGGAAACTTAAGATCAGTACAAAGGTACCAGATTTTTTACATGTAAAACTATACTTCCCTTTAGGAAGGTCAGAGTTCACCCAGCTGATTCAAATATGAAAACACAATTATTCAAATAAAGTACAAAGGGACATACATTACAAAAGTAGCCCAGTGTGGCACAACCGGGTGCGGCCCTCCACCAAAGAATGAGTGCAGGACAACACAACTCTCTTTCTCCTTGCACAAAAAGAAGCAGGTGATGCTGAGCACAGTTCAGGGGCACACCCGGAGCAAACAAATGCAATCCTCAAAGAAAGAAGACACCTGAAAGCCTTACAGGAAGAAAGAGGCAGTGAAATACTGAAGTCTTACAAACACCCAAAGTGTGCAAAACCACACAGAACACAACTCTGGCAGAATGCCTCTCTTCAGGAAACTCTACCATTGTGCTGTCGACGCTCTCCAAAGCCAGCTCTCTTCCCGAGGAGTCCGGTCCACTGGCATCTGATAACTGCACGGCACTTGATAAGGAAACCAGTGCTTCATCACCAGTGAGTGAGACCATGAATCTCTTTTGAAGCAAGAATGAGAATAAACCACCTAATGTCACCTGTTTTCAAGGTTTCCCCTGTCTACATGGATAAAACAATCATGACTGCCTAGAAAGGATGTTAAATTGGATTTTCCAACGCGGACCCAAAGGACCTCAAGAACTTCCGGCCTATCTCCCTGCTCTCCTTCCTCGCAAAAGTCATCGAGAAGGCTTTCAACAGACAACTAACTGTTGTATGTTTAAGTATAGTGGAAGGTTGAGGGGTGGAATGTAGAATGTGGGGAGATGGAACCTGGGGGTTGGAGGTTGAGGCATTCTGATATGGGAGACGGTTGAGAAAGGATGTGTGGACCAGCTTGAGAAAATAAACTTAAGAAATACAAGATTACGTGTGTACTCATCTTTACATTTTGGCGACGAGGGAAAGGAAGATTCAATGAAAGAAGTAGTGGACTTTTAAAGGTTTGACAGGATGTACTCCAGGCGCACACTACGGAGGAGGTGAAGGAGTAGTACTTCACGCAATTTCAACAGAAGGAAACACATGAATTGAACGAGTGCGCGATATGGAGGCACGGCAGTGAAGGTGGGCTTTCAGTTTTTATTTTATTTTAGTGCTTTCTGTTCCTCCTTCTTCGCTGCCTTTGCCTGCCAGTTTGAACTGCCGTTGTGGGTTTGGTCACGCGGCCTAATTTAAACAACGCGCCGCGCGACATCCTTTTCTGGATCCTAGAGCGTGCTGTACATTCTGTGCTCTACGCGCAGTAGCGAATCTTCGCATCGTACCGGATTGAATTTAAGTGGAAGACTGCTGTGTTGAGGATTACATGAGGATTACATTAGCAATATACCTTACTTGTTTGCGCAGCCCTGTGTTGGAGTACACCTGTTTCTTGCTGTTCCTGCCGTCTGTGCTGTTCTCTGCATATTGTTCTGGGCGGAGCCGGGACTTTGTCTTCTAGACATAAACAGAGGACTATCGGATGGTTTCTTCTATTATTGTCACTAAAGAAGGTCTTTAAAGGAAAAATGCGGAAAAGGAACATCTTTGTGACAAATATTCATTAACTTTATGAACAACTAAAGTCACTTACATAAATTTCTTTTTATTTATTTTTTATTTTTTCATATTTTTTTTTCTTCCCCCTTTTTATATATAAGTATACTTATTAAAAGGAAAAGGGAGAAAAGATGCAGTTTGAACCTCCTGCAAAGTTTTTACAGAACAAGGGAGAACCACCATTGCATTGGACTAGGTGGAAGGAAGAGTTTTTGACTTATATGAAAGCTATTGATGATGATGAAATGTCACAAGATAGGAAAAAAAATATTTTATTACATTGTTTAGGCTCTGAGGGGCAGATGGTTTTCAGAACTTTACCACCAGTACTGTTACCAGATCATACGGAGGGAGAAGTGGACGTTTTCAAGGAAGCGCTAATGAGATTGGAGAAGAGATTCAAACCTACTGCAAGTCTGGCATTAAATAGATTCAAGTTTTATACTAGGGCACAGCATTCTGATGAGACATTTGATGAGTTTTTAACAGCACTACGAGGATTATCTATACATTGCAATTTTGGTGATATGACTGATGAGATGATTCGGGATCAAATTATAGTGCATGTGAAAAGCAGGAAGATCCAAGAACATCTGTGGGTTATGGGGGATCCTAAATTGCAAGATGTAATCTCTACTGCGAAAGCTCTAGAGCAATCCGAGAAATGGATGAGATCTGTACAGGATGTCGATAAAGTTAATAATATAGAATCTGAGGTGGTGGGTGCAATGATGGGTAGTAATTCGAGTGGTAATCCTGGTTTCAAGAATACTGGTGTGGGTAAGAAATGGGTGAGACAAGATAGGATGGAGAAACTATCCTGTTTCCGTTGTGGTAGTGTGAACCATCTTGCATCGTCGCCCCAATGTCCGGCAGTTGGAAAAGAATGTATGAAATGTGGAAGGTTGGGACATTTTGCTCGGGTATGTAAAGATTTCAAGAAAAGTAACTATGTAGCCAAAGGGAAGATGGCGTGTGTTAGTAGTGGTAAAGATGGTCATGATTGGCTGAAGGGTGATAATGAGCAAAAGGGCATGGTGTTGTCACTCAAGCATGGGGATGAAATACGGTGCGAACAGATAAAACGACCTAGATGTGAGGTACAAATCGCTGGGAGGAGGCTGGAGTTAATGGCAGACTCGGGGTCACCTTGGACAATTGTTACACAAGATTATTTTAAGCAAGTCTTTGAGGGAATTTGGGAATTGACCGATTTGAAGGAACCAGATATTATTGCTGAAAGTTTTGAAGGGAGGACTATTGATGTGACTGGTTTTGTTGAAACTGGAATCACTTTTAAAGAGAGACGTGCCAATATTAAATTGTATGTTGCAGTTAAGGGGGTTAATGTCCTAGGATGGAGGGACCAAGGAAAATTGGGTGTAATTTTGAATCCCCGGTGTAGTGAACCTGTATTAGTGATAGAGTCCAGGGAGGCAACAGAGTGGATTACTTCTAAGTTTCCACAAGTTTTCACTACTAAATTGGGCAAATTGATCAACTACAGCCACAGAATTAAAGTCAAGGCTAATGCCAAACCTGTAATTCAGAAACTTAGGAATGTTCCCATTAGTGTCAGAGATGAATTAAAGAAGATCTTGTCAGATATGGTGAATGAGGGTGTGATAGAAGAGACTGAATCCTCTGAGTGGGTTTCTCCGATTGTTTTAGCACGAAAATCTGACAATTCTTTGAGACTGTGTGTGGATTTGAGAGCTGTAAATGTTAACATCATTGTGAATTGCCATCCTTTACCCAAGATAAATGAGGTCATTAGTATGTTGGAGGGGGCGAATATTTTTTCCTCATTGGATTTGAGATCGGCGTATCACCAAATTGAATTAACTGAAGATTCTAGACATCTCACGGCGTTTATCACCCCGCAAGGGTTATACCAATTTAAGAGAATGCCGTTTGGATTAGCGTCAGCAGCGTCAGTGTTCCAGAGAGCGATGTTTCATTTGTTTAAAGACATGGACAAATATGTGAAGTGTTTCCAGGATGATGTTTTAATTTTCTCAAAAGATTAAGTTGAACACAAACTGCATGTAGAAAATGTTTGTAAAGTGTGGAGTATGAATGGTTTGACTTTAAGGGAGAAGAAGTGCAAATTCTTCTTGAAATCTGTTGAGTACCTAGGTCATACAATTTCGGGAGAAGGTGTTGTACCAAAACGATCCCTAGTGGAAGCAATAGTAAATGCTCCTGCTCCTGATGATCGTGAAAAATTATTATCATTCACTGGCTTGTGTGAGTATTATAGCAAATTTATTGAGAATTTTGCTACAAAAATGGAGTCTTTGAGGGAGCTTACGCGAAAAGGAGTCCAATATGTATGGACAGAAAAACAGAGTAATGCATTTGAGAGGATTAAGAAAGAGATAATACAGGCGCCTACTTTGAGACCTTTTTGTGTGGGGGCACAATGCATAGTTACTGTTGATGCAAGCATGTATGGGATTGGTGGGGTTTTATCTCAGAGATGTGGGAGAGACAAATGGAATGTTACGTTTGCTTCTCGCACATTGACGGATGCAGAAAGAAGGTATGCAGTAATTGAGAAGGAATTGCTAGCATGCATTTGGGCTGTGGAGCACTTTCGGGACTATATTTGGGGGTCCAATTTCATTCTGCAGACAGATCATAAGCCTTTAGTAGGTATTTTATCTCCTGGGGGAGGTTGGAATGCCACTGCCCGTATTGCCAGACTTGTTTTCAGGTTGCAAGAGTATTGTTTTAAAATGGAGTATGTGCTGGGTAGAAGTAATGCTGTAGCGGATTGTTTGTCGCGTCTTCCACAGGATGAAGGGAAAGGTGTGAGTATTGTGGAAAGGGATGTGGTATCTTCTGTGTCTGGATACATGTCTGCCGAGTTTGGTAGTATACATGAAGATGAGTGGATGAAGTGTGATGAGGATTTAGTTTTCCAAGAGGTTAAGAGATATGTGAGGGACGGTTGGCCAGGAAGGAATTGTATAGCTGCTGAGTTAGAACCATATGGTAAAGTTAGGGATGAATTGCATATAGAGAGTGGGTTGTTGTTTAAGAATGGGAAGTGCATTCCACCCAAGGGTATGCGAGATGTGATTTTGAAACTGGCCCATCGTGGTCATCCTGGAATGTCTTCTATGAAAAGATTGATACGCACTTGTTTTTGGTGGCCTGGTTTAGACAAAATGGCAGATCGGGTTGTGAGGGAGTGTTGTGTGTGTGTAAATGCGGAGAAAATGCTGAGAACAGTACCTGCTCCCCTTGAACCTATTCCCTGGCCGAATTGTCCGTGGCAGAAGTTAGGTTTTGATGTTTCTGGCCCATTTTTTTCTCTTCCAACAGATACACGTTATGCTTTGGTGTTAATTGACTATTTTTCCAAATGGCCAGAGGTGAAGTTGGTTGCTCAGGTGACATCTGCAACTATTATTGAGTTTTTCAAGGAGGTGTTTTCTAGGGAAGGATATCCGGAGGTGTTGATTTCGGATAATGGCGTCCAACTGACTTCTGGTGAAATGCAAAGTTTTTTTAAATATAGTAATATCAAACATGTTACTACACCTCTGTATGATCCTCAAGGGAATGGTCAAGTAGAGAGATTCAATCGAGTTCTTAGGATAGTATTTGCTGGGCAAGAGGATTTGGGGGAATGTGGAAAGAGAAATTAAGGGAGAAGTTGTGGTATTATCGCATTACCCCGCAAAGTACCACGGAAGTGAGTCCATTCAAATTACTGAAAGGAAGACATCCTGTGTCTAAATTGTGTCCGTGGTGGTTAAAGAAGAAACTGAGTAAGGACTGGGAGGATATCTCAGTGGAGGAAGTTAGAGAAAGGGTGAGGGGGAAACAAGAGAAATTTAAGAAGAGATATGATGACAAGTGGAAGGTGAGGGAACCTAGTTTTTCGGTTGGTGATTGGGTAAAGGTGCGTGAGCCAGGTTTTGTGAGGAAAGGTGCATCTAAGTTTGGCAGGGCTTTGAAGGTTGTAAAAGTGTTCAAAAAAAGTGTTGTTACACAGGATGGTAAAGTGTGGAATGTGAGCAGATTGGCAAAATGTGCTGGTAATTTTGAGTATCATGACGGAAATTGTGGAACTGATCCGTTAGTGATGTTTGGAAGTGGGATGCAATCTGGTGTTTGTATAAAAAAAGGGGCAAGTTGTGAACAACAGGAAGTCATGGAGAATGGTTCTTGTGAAGGAGAGGCTAATATGGAGTTGGGTGACAGTAATGGTAATGTTACTATGGATGATCATTCTGTTGTGAATTATCATCCTGTGAATTATAATTCTGTTGCGTCACGTGTAAAGTCCTATGTCAGGACGAGACGACAGCCTGCAAAGCTCAAAGACTTTGTTTAGAAAAAAGTATGGTGTTTACATTATGTTTTGATTTACAATACATTTTCTGTATTCTGTTGTTATATGTATTTTAATGTTTATATTTCTTTTGTTAGTTTTGTTTAAGGAGGGAAAGTGTGTTGTATGTTTAAGTATAGTGGAAGGTTGAGGGGTGGAATGTAGAATGTGGGGAGATGGAACCTGGGGGTTGGAGGTTGAGGCATTCTGATATGGGAGACGGTTGAGAAAGGATGTGTGGACCAGCTTGAGAAAATAAACTTAAGAAATACAAGATTACGTGTGTCCTCATCTTTACACTAACCCACTTCCTCAAGGAGAACTGCAACCTGGACCCTTCCCAATCCGGATTCCGCAGCAACCACAGTACCGAAACCACCCTCATCATCGCCACCGACGACATCAGAACCATACTGGACAATGCCCACCCTCAATGTCTACATGGCCCCGCTCGCTAACATCGCCCGATCCCACAACCAAAACATCACCTCATACGCCAACGACACCCAGCTGATCTTCTCCCTCACCAAGACCAACCTCCATGAAAGAATGAAGGCCATCGCCAAATGGATGAAGAGCAGCTGCCTCAAACTCAAGTTCGACAAGACGGAAGTCCTCATCTTCGGCTCCACCCTCTCCGCATGGGATGAGTCCTGGTGGCCTGTCACTCTCAGAGCCGCTCCTACTCCCACTGACCGTGCATGCAACCTAGGATTCATCTTGGACTCCTCATTATCCATGAGCCAGCCAGTCAACGCCATCTCCTCCTCCTGCTTCAACACCCTCCGCATGCTCCGAAAGAACTACAAATGGATACCCACCGAAACCAGAAGAACATTCACCCAAGCCCTCGTAAGCAGCAATTTGGACTATGGCAATGCCCTCTACGCAGGAACCACGGCCAAACTCCAGAAGAGGCTGCAACGAATCCAGAACGCCTCTGCACGCCTCATCCTGGACATCCCCCGCCACTGCCACATCATAGACCACCTAAGAAACCTGCACTGGCTCCCAGTCAACAAGAGCATCATCTTCAAACTCCTCACCCACGCTCACAAAGCATTGCACAACACCGGACCAGAATACTTGAACAGACGGCTCTCCTTCTACACCCCGACCCAGCAGCCCCTCTCCGCTGACCTCGTCCTCGCAACTGTCCTACGCGTCCGCAGAACTACAACCGGCGGTAGATCATTCTTGCACCGCCCCACCAAAATGTGGAGCACTCTTTCCACCCACTTGCGCCAGACCAAAGACCTCCTTACCTTCAGGAAACTTCTCAAGACCTGGCTGTTCGAGCAGTAGCAGCTCCTCTCCCCTCCACCCCCCCCTCCTCAGTACCTTGAGACCCTCACAGGTGAGTAGTGCACTTTACAAATTCCTGATTGATTGATTGATTTTCCTAATGTAGTGTTACAAGGCCACACCAAAGAATGTGAGCTACACAAATCACTGGAACAGCGTAATGTGCACCATTTTGAGGGGAGGAGGTTGGGGCGGCATTGTTTGTGTTTTTCAAAATCTCATATACATGTTCAGCCTGGAAGCCTGTTTGCAAGGGGCAGCGGGTCACCCCGGCTGACACAGAGCCACATTATATCCCCCCCTCATTCTGAGCTATATTTAGAAAGCCTGAGGGACAAAAGGCATGCTCCTTGCATTCTGTGGCTAGCATGATATTTCTCTGTCCTTACCCCGGTCCGAGGGCTAAGGGAATTTCTGGAATGAGCATGTGAAGTGGGGTTTCAGACCCTGAAATGCTTGCTTATCTGTGGCTTTTAACCATGGCCTGACTGGACAGCTGGCCGGAGGTTAAAAAAGCCCATGCAGAGGAAGGGGTGAAGCCCCTAAACAGATAAAACATTCAATATTTCTTTGTAGTGTCGCCTTGTTAAGTGAAAGAATACTAGCAGGCCAACGTGAGAATGTTCGTCTGCTTTCTGTTGGAAAACAGTGGCCTTCAGAGCTAACACAGATCCATTCTTCAGCAGGCCTCTGTGTTGGGTGTGGTGCCAAGGCCCCGGTGCTTGATAAAAGTGCCACACAATCCATAGATAACGAAAGCATCTGAGTGGATGGATTGTATAGCAGCCATTCAACTGCACGTACTGGGAGTCATCTAACCTTGACAGACAGCCAGAGAGAAAGAGAAAATGGCCGGGGGAGAGAGAGACAGTTGAGGTGGAGAGTAAAAGAGAGGCAGGGAAAGATCAACCACAAGAGAGAAGAGTGAGTGAGCAAGACAGAGAGAGAGAAAGAAGCGGTTTGTTAAAAGAGAGAGAGAGATAATGAAATATAAATAGTTAAAAATTATGTGGAAGCGTATGTGTGTCTATGGTATGAGACTGCGAGTGCAGATAGGGTAGGAGAGCTTTGTGTGTGTGCACCGCAGATAAAATACCAGTTAAATAAACTATAAATTATTGAAAAGTCTGCCCCTCCGAACACAGTGGCTGAGTAAAAGCACCCACCTCTCAATTCTCTCCATACGTCATCACGTTCAGCATATCTCTATCTCGGAGAAACATTGCGTTGTGTGAAGGAGTGCCGGGGGGGGGGGGAGGGGGAGGTGGAAAGCTTGTAGACAAACAGTCAAAGAGAGTGTTTAAACCTCACTCTGTAAGGAGCACGAACAATATGATAACACTTCCAACTGGGAGTTCAGGAATGTCAACGTTGTTAACGTTGGGTCAGATCCAAAGGATAATGAATCAATGTGACTTTTGGTAGCTTAACCTCCCGCCTGTAATTTGGTTTCAGTCATTTGCCTTCCGCTGCCCATGCACAGTGTACTGTGCTGAGGGGGGGCCCTGGATCTCAGGGCCCCCCTGTAGGGGCTGTGGGGGCCTTTGTTACACCGCTGAATTACAGGCATCCCAAGGAGGATACTATTGGCGTTATTTCCTATGGAGAGGCACTAATAAGGACACGTCCTTCCAGAGTACTCTCAAGATATTACTACAATGCAGGCACATAAAGATGCCGTACACATTGTACCACATGCTGAGAACGTTGGTCAGTTTTTCCGATTAGAGGGTCAAGCGACTGATACTTATCAAAGTAATTTGAGAAAAGGTCTTTGAACAATGAATAGAACACTCATTTCAAATCTTTTCAGATATGCATGTGGAAACTGCTTGCAGGCGCAGGGAGTTGAAAAATATGGACCATATTTATACTTTTTTAGGGCCGCATTTGCGTCGTGTGTTGACGCAAAAGCGGCGCAAACTTACAAAATACAACTGTATTTTGTAAATTTGTGCTGTTTTTGCATCTAAAAATGACGCAAATACAGTGCTAAAAAAGTATAAATACGGGCATATGTTATCACAGTTTCCTGAAGTAGGAGCTCAATCAAGCCTTCTTAGTGCAACAAGCTAAGATAAAGGTTCGCCACAAGGGCCAATTTCACATCTTCACTGTAGTCAAAGAAGTGCAGACCTTCGAGAATGAGGTTTGTTGCGTTGATGCTTGATGCTATTTTAGGTAATTCTTAGGCCTACATGCCTGAGGGCAAAATTTGCAGAAGAGGAGGTCAATGGGAACACAGGAAACATGGGCAACAAGGGCCATGTATCACTGGTATAGGATGGAGCCAAGAACAGGCTGGGTGTAGGGTAAGGAGTGTAAGCATTCCCACATCGGAAAATATAAGATGTGTGTTTTTTTTAGTTTTGTATTTTGTATTAGCAAGAGTTAGACAGTTCCATTTCGTGCATGTGGAGTATGTGTATATTTGCACATTTGCACTTTAATTTGATAACACACAGCTAAATAGGAGTATGTTTGAACATACATATAAGATGTATTTGCATATTTGTATACACTGCATTGTCATTCGGTGGATGCATTAAAATTGAGGGTCTGAATTCCAACTAGGCATAAATCAGCTGCAGAAACAAATATGTTTTTTAATGTCATCAGGTTTTGAACTTGTGAAATGTTTCAGTAATTCAAACAAGATTAGAACTGACTATAGCAGAAATCCAAGAAGATAACCTATGTGTAGGAAGTTGGCAATATATATAGTGTACCAATTTAGGGGTACACTATGCAGATAGTCTAGTCGACCCTTATTGGTTTACAGGGCTTAAATTAATACTCACAAATGCTCTTTTTGTGATAGGGTGGGTGAGCAGTTCAGGCTTATCAGAGGATAGTGTTAAGCATTTGTTGAACACACAGGGTCAATAAATGAGACACACACTCACAAAGAAACTCAAGACCAATATAGACAAATAGCACAGACTTTTTATATTAATTTAGACATCAAGATCTACAATATCAGGTTAGTACTTTTCAAGTTAGCAAGATAAGTTTTAAGACATACAGAAAATACAGCTGTCAGATTTGAGGCATGATCCACAAACACAATTATGTTATCCTATGGGGAAAACAGATACTGCACAGGGTTACTTGCAAATGACTTACAGGACTGTTCTTCTGGACTTAAGGTAAATAGTGGCCAAGGTCCTCAGAACGACCAGCAGTTTCGGATAGTCTGCCCTAGTGTGTCTGGGTGAGAGGTGCTCCTAGCGGTGGTAGCCTCAAACGCTAGGGGTTGATGTATATGGGAGCAGTACCTGTAGAAAAAGGCTGCAAGTAGGGGCTGTGGTGACCATTCCAGCTGAGCCCATGGCGTGGCTCAGTTCTTGAGGCTCTCAGCTCCACAGAGACACTGTTGGTTTCAATTAGCCCGGTCTATGGGGCTGAGGTGCATAGGAGTTTTCTCTGGCAGGTTGGCAAGTTAGAGGCACTCACGATTCTTGGGGTTCTTGCAGACTAGGGGAAAGAAACACAGAAGAACAACGTCTGGCGTGTAGCTGGCCTCTGTTGAAAACCCTTGAAATGCAAGTAAGTTTATTTGGTGGTGGTGTTCCGGCTGAACACATACAAGCCTTGGTGCTTGCAACCAGCATCAGTACCTCAGACATTGGTCCTGGGAGACTCCAGGCAGGATTAGCATCTGGAAGACTAGATGGGCCATTAGTTATGCACTCCTTGCCACTAGGGATCCTCTTCCTGGTGAGATGCTCAATCGTCAAAGGAACTTCATAAAGCCTGGGTGTATTTAGAATGCCCAGGATGTTTGGAAAAAATGGATGCAAATTTGGCATGGATAATTTATGTGGACTAAAAGTTATGGAACCCTTTGTGCAAATTACCCCAAATAGTGAAAAAAAGCACTCAGAATGAGATGGCCAGGGGGAGGGGAGCTACCAGCAAAAGGGTTGAAAAACCCAGGAAAAAGTGGGTTCTCAAAGAAGTCCACTGAAAAAAACTGTTAAATCACTATGGGCCTCATTACGACTTCGGCGGTCCTTTCACAGGACCGCCAAAGCCTCTGCAGGCAAAAGACCACCAGTAATGAAGGTCTTTTTCCTGCCATATTAGGAGTGTTCTGCTGGGCCAACAGGCAAACACATTGTTTTCGCCCACTGGCCAAGCAGAACACTCACCACAACATTGACGCCGGCTCGTAATTGAATTAGGGCTGTGCATGGGGGCCAAGCGCATGGGCAGGGCAGGAGCTGCAGGGGCCCCTGACACTCCCATTTCGCCAGCCTTTCCATGGTGGTGTTTACCGCCATGGAAAGGATGGCGGCTGGGGACTCGTAATCCCCAGGGCAGCGCTGCCCTGGCGGATTACAACCACCTGGACCGCCAGGCTACAGGCTGGCTGCAGCCTGGCAGTGTTGGCGGTTTGACCGTGGTGGCACTGCCAGGGTCATAATGGGGCAGTCAGACCACCCTGTCTGCAGCGGTCCGACCACCATTGTGAGGCTGGCGGTCTTAAGACCGCCAGCCTCGTAAGGAGGCCCAAAATTACCCAATAAACAAAATTAAAATTAATGATATAGATAAAATTAAGGTCATGGTTTTGAACATAATAAAAATATTTATAATCAGTGTTGGGAAACTCAAATAATGAACCTGGAAAATGTTCTTAAAGTGTTGCTTATTCCTGTCCTATTTCAAGAATCAGCACTTAGCTTAATAGAACCCTTCACAATTGAAGAGCTTGACTTTGTAGCTCTATCTCTGCCAAATGGGAAAGCCAGTGGAGAAGAAGCTTTTAAACTTATTTTTCAAAACATTTAGGAAAGGTTTAAATCCTTTTAAAATTGGAAAATTATGTTTAAACAGATGTGATATTTCACCATTTTTTGATATAGCTATGGTGGTAAGTTTTTTAAAAAAGATAAAAATTTGGAAGACTTGAATTCATATCAATTAATCAGCTTGCTGAACTCATATTATAAAATTATTACTACATTAATACCCAATAAAATAAATAGACTCACTGCTAAACTGGTCCATAAAGATCAAAATGGTTTTATTGTTGTGCATCAATTGTTTGAAAATACAAACTGCTTAATAGAAGCCTTAAATGTTCAATTTAACACTATGCAAATTAAAGGAATAGTGTTTTTATTGAACATTGTACAAGGACAGCCTGGCCATATCAGGCATCGGGTGTATCCCCAGGAGGCTGGAATGGTGGGGGGCTGCTTTGTTTCTGGGGGACAGTTTTGTAGCAGTGCAGTCATTTTAAAAGCACTGCAGAGTTACTGGTATATCCAACATGTTTCAAGCAACAATAAAAGTGCCAAGATAACTCTGGTGAATAATGTACCTACTGGAGAGAGATCAAGGATTTTGTCTAGTGGCAGTTTTGACTCATCTAAGGTAGCACAGAGGGTCAATATGTATATGCGTCTGAGAGAGGGGCTACGGAGAGATTAGGGGCACTGTTAGAGGGTGATGGTGAGGAAATCATTGAAGAACCCCAATAAAGATTGCTGTATCCTGGTGCACTGTAAGGTCATCATTTACTAAGCTTTAAAAATAACACAATTGAATATATAATGAAAAATATGTTATAGAATGCACCATTGTTGCCACTTTTTCCCAAATTGTCTTTTGGGGGTAGAACCTAGTGGGCAGGCTCACTCGCTATGCACCCTATGGGGACTGGTCTGACAAAATATGCCAGAGCTGCTTTGGTTTCCTGGGCCATGCCATTGTGAAGGCTTTCAACCTCAGGAGCTTTTTCATTTTACAAATGTTTGCTTTTTCTCCCCTCACTACGGTCTTCAGCAACATTTATAGAGGATAAGGTTAGACTAATAATGAACTAATTAGACATTGGCAATTTAAATGTAGATTGATGAATCAGACTGGAATGCTCACTATCCCTGATTTTAGTAGCTTTTTTCATAGAGCCTCTCGCTATAGCAATTTGGCTCAGAAAACTATTAACCCTTCCATTTCAAGAATGGCTTAAAGTAAATTGTGAGCAGAGAACAGCACATTATTTTTGTAACCAGAAATGGGAATACAGGAGAGAACTTTTAAGATGTTTATACAGTTTCAAAGCTAAGTGTATATAAACATAACAAATCAAAAATGAGTAGTTTGTTATATAAATGTACTTTAGACATTTTAGCCACTGAAATTGAAAGGCCATTTAATAACAGAGCTAAGCACTACTTGGGGATTTATCTTACATCATATTTAGTGTACCTTTAAGATTTAAATTATAAACCAATATTTTTTTTAAATAAAATCATTGTTATCCAGATGGAATCCTCTCTCTTCTTCCATTCTTGGCAGAATAGTCCTAATTAGAATGCCAGTTCTGCCATTATTCAAATTTGTCTTTGCCACTGTTCCATGTGTGTTGTATTATAGTTTTTTCAAAGAAGTTAAGAGTTTGTTCTCCTCATTTATATATGTAATAACTCACAAATTATCAGTTGGCACTTTCTATGGACCTTTAGCTGAGTGAGGTGTAGCCCATCTGAATGTGAAAACATATGTTTTTGCAACTTTTGGATGCATATCTTCATGATCCATCTTGTACAAGCATGCATCTTTCCCATAAGTATTTTGATAATTATTTGATGATTACAGTACATGAGAAAAATAGAATTATGGGTATTATGAAGCTCACAAAATCACTTAAGAAACTTCCTTGCAAAGAAAAGAAAGAAAGATCTTTTTTTTAAAGAATTTTTACATTCCATATAAAAATGCTGCTACTCATTTTAGAGAGATAAACATGACACAATAGCCATTCCTGGATAATTGTCACAATATCTATATGGCAAATTATTATTATTTTTGAAGTTGCAAGCCTTTTTAATAAATGGCTCATTGTGATCTTGGGCAAGTCCAAAACCATTGATTAAGAAATGTACAGAATGGCTGACCCCATCCTATAATATTTTGTATCCTTTTTTACTCAAAATTGGCTTGGGTATGTAGTTTTGTAATACTGTCTTGATCTCAGATATAGTTGGAAACTCAAACATGAGGTCTGCTGGCTTCTGGAAACTTTATTTTGACAATCTAAAAGAATCAGAAATGTTCACTATAGTGTCTGATAAATGAAAGAAAGGAAGAGAATTTCATGTTAACACTGTACATGTGGAAAACAAAGAAAATATATATTTTTGAGTTTTAAGAGGGGCACTTACTGTGAGATGCAATTTTATGCAAAATAGTAAATTTATTGCACTCCCTTGTTTTTAAATAAGATTAACACTGAACCTTCAGTGAGTTCATTCAGGCTTGATTCAGGAGAAAAGGGAAAATGGTCTCATGTTACATTTGGATGTTCCATGTTAGATCTTTACTGGAAAGTAGTCTTGAAATCCTGTGCAGATAAGTTAAATATTAAATTGCCACATAATTGTGCAAAGATGTTACCCAGACACAAATTTTTAATGGGACTGTCAGACAAGTGCAGTAAGTTGAGACTTGTTTCCATGCTCATAGCTCGAAGTGTTTGGCTAACATGAAGAGAGTCACAGATCAAGAACATATGTATCCAGCCTCAGTAGGAGCAACTCAAAAAAAGTTTAGGTTGTGGGAGACTTGTATTTAAAAAAACACAATAACAAAATATTTAAGAAGATAAAATGTGTTTTGTGGGGGGTTTTCTGTGTTAGATGTCTTTTGTTAAAATAATCTTTTCATGAATTGCCTACTATCTTGCTATACTTGGCGATATGGTTGACAAAGGAAAGAACATCCAATTAAGTTGAAATAATAATTTACTTATGCTAAAACTAAATAATTTTAAATTTGGTTCTTCTGAGAAAAGGAGAGCAATCATAGAATTTGTTTCAAGATTCACAGTTGATATAAACAGGAACTAAAAATAGCCTCAACCAGATCAGCTTTGGTCAATGCAGAGTAAAATTTGACGGCCATGTTCTTCACACATGATGAAGGTACATGTTTTTAAACAGTGACAACACATTTGGGACTCAATATTTCATAGACAGTCCCTGAGATGGGCAGCAGCATTAATCAAATCACTGGAATTGTCAGTATAAGTTAATCAAATCAAAACCAAAGGACTGAAGAGGATGGGAAAGCAATGTCTCATAAATATTGAATTAAAGTGAGGAAAGAATGGAGCCCTGAGAAACCCCATGACATACCTTTAATTACTCTCTCTTGGGGTGATGTAAACAGAAATCTCCAAAATTAAATTACATAGATAGAAAGTTTTTTACATTTTATTTTATACAAAAAATTTACCAGCAACTAATATTCATGTGCTCTTTATATACATATAAACGTTAAAATATATCTTAATCCACAATCTATAATTTATCGATACTATTGGTCCCGTCAATGTAATTTTTATATTATGACCAGATCCTGGTAAAAGTCCTGAAAGAGGGCCCTGAAGTTTGGGGCAAGCTTTTATGCCCTTCGCTGCCAGGCCTTTTCCCCCTCCTGTGCTGAGCCTTTTTTGGCTATTTGGGGCAGTTCACGCTTAGGCCCTCATAACTTTTTGTTCTCATAAGCTACCCACCCCAAATTTGCGTCCATTTTTTCCAACATCCTAGGGATTCTAGAGGTACCCAGACTTTGTGGGTTCCCCAGAAGGAGGCCAAGAAATTAGAAAAAATACAGTGAAAATTGTGTTTTTTTCAAAGAAATGGGAAAAAGGGGCTGCAGAAGAAGGCTTGTGGTTTTTTCCCTGAAAATTGCATCAACAAAGGGTTTGCAGTGCTAAAATCACCAGCTTCCCAGCTTTCAGGAACAGGCAGACTTGAATTAGAAAACACAATTTTTCAACACAATTTTGGCATTTTACTGGGACATACCCCATTTTTACGATTTTTGTGCTTTCAGTCTCCTTTCAGTCAGTGACAGAAATGGGTGGGAAACCAGTGCTGGATCCCAGAAACCGAAACATTTCTGAAAAGTAGACACAATTCTGAATTCAGCAAGGGGTAAATTTTGTAGATCCTACAAGGGTTTTCTACAGAAAATAACAACTGAAAAAACAAATATTGAAATTGAGGTAAAAAAACTAAAATTTTTCTCGACGTTTTACTCTGTAACTTTTTCCTGCAATGTCAGATCTTTGAAAGCAATATACTGTTACGTCTGCTGGACTTTTCTGGTTGCGGGGATATATAGGGCTTGTAGCCAATAAATGACCTGCATCCTGCAGTGGGTTTTCATTCTATACCGGGAATACAGCAATTAATTTGCTGAAATATAAAGAGTAAAAAATTGTTATCAAGAAAACCTTTGTATTTCCAAAATGGGCACAAGATAAGGTGTTAAGGAGCAGTGGTTATTTGCACATCTCTGAATTCCGGGGTGCCCATACTAGCATGTGAATTACAGGGCATTTCTCAAATAGACGTCTTTTTTACACACTCTCTTATATTTGGAAGGAAAAAATGTAGATAAAGACAAGGGGCAATAACACTTGTTTTGCTATTCTATGTTCCCCCAAGCCTCCTGATAAAAATGGTACCTCACTTGTGTGGGTAGGCCTAGCGCCCGCGACAGGAAATGCCCCAAAACACAATGTGGACACATCCTATTTTTTGACAGAAAACAGAGGTGTTTTTTGCAAAGTGCCTACCTGTAGATTTTGGCCTCAAGCTCAGCCGGCACCTAGGGAAATCTACCAAACCTGTGCATTACTGAAAACTAGAGACCTAGGGGAATCCAAGATGGGGTGACTTGTGGGGCTCTGACCAGGTTCTGTTACCCAGAATCCTTTGCAAACCTCAAAATCTGGCTAAAAAAACACATTTTCCTCACATTTCGGTGACAGAAAGTTCTGGAATCTGAGAGGAGCCACAAATTTCCTTCCACCCAGCGTTGCCCCAAGTCTCCCGATATAAATGATACCTCACTTGTGTGGGTAGGCCTAGCGCCCGCGACAGGCAATGCCCCAAAACACAACGTTGACACATCCCATTTTTTGACAGAAAACAGAGGTGTTTTTTGCCAAGTGCCTACCTGTAGATTTTGGCCTCTAGCTCAGCCGGCACCTAGGCAAACCTACCATACCTGTGCATTTTTGAAAACTAGAGACCTAGGGGAATCCAAGATGGGGTGACTTGTGGGGCTCTGACCAGGTTCTGTTACCCAGAATCCGTTCTGGTACCTCACTTGTGTGCGTAGGCCTAGCGCCCACTAAAGGAAATGGCCCAAAACCCAACGTGGACACACCACATATTTTCACAGAAAACAGTGCCTACCTGTGGATTTTGGCCTCTAGCTCAGCCGGCACCTGGGGAAACCTAGCAAACCAGCGCATTTTTGAAAACTAGACACCTAGGGGACTCCAAGATGGGGTGACTTGTGGGGCTCTGACCAGGTTCTGTTACCCAGAATCCTTTGCAAACCTCAAAATCTGGCCCAAAAAACACTTTTTCCTCTCATTTCAGTGACAGAAAGTTCTGGAATCTGAGAGGAGCCACAAATGTCCTTCCACCCAGCATTCCCCCAAGTCTCCAGATAAAAATGGTACCTCACTTGTGTGGGTAGGCCTAGCGCCCACAAAAGGAAATGGCCCAAAACACAATGTGGACACATCACATAAAACAGTGG
This sequence comes from Pleurodeles waltl, assembly GCF_031143425.1. NCBI lineage: Eukaryota > Metazoa > Chordata > Amphibia > Caudata > Salamandridae > Pleurodeles > Pleurodeles waltl. The sequence continues at coordinate 1,275,817,508 of NC_090446.1, read as the reverse complement.
TGTTTTTTGCAAAGTGCCTACCTGTGGATTTTGGCCTCTAGCTCAGCCGGCCACAGGGGGGGCAGAAATGGCCTAAAATTCATTTGCCCCCCCAACCCCTCCAGGGAGCGACCGTTGCCTACGGGGTCGCCCCTGTGTGACATTGGCGCAAAAAAAAAGATCCCCGGTGCCTAGTTGTTTCTGCCCCCCTTGGGGGCAGATTGACCTAAAATCGGCCGATTTGCCCCAAAGGGGGGCAGAAATGCTCTAAATAAAATTTGCCCCCCAGGGGAGCGACCCTTGCCTAATGGGTCGCTCCCCATCTGTAAAAAAACAAACAAACAAAACTGGCGCCTAGAGGTTTCTGACCCCCGGGGGCAGATTGGCCTCATAACAATAGGCCGAAATTGCCTAAAATAAATCCCCCCCCCCCGGGGACCAACCCTTGAATACGGGGTCGCTCCCCTTGTGTGATGGCGCAAAAAAAAGATCCCTGTTGCCTAGTGGTTTCTGACCCCTTGGGGGCAGATTGACCTAAAATCAGCTGATCTGCCCCCAAAGCGAGCAGAAATGGCCTAAATACAATTTGCCCCTCCAGGGGAGCGACCCTTGCCTAAGGGGTTGCTCCCCATCTCTAAAAAAAGAAAGAAACAAAAAAAAATACACAAGAAAAAATTAGCCCTGGCTCCTAGAGGTTTCTGCCCCCCAGGGGCAGATCGGCCTAATAACAATAGGCCGATCAGCCCCCGGGGGGGCAGAAATGGCCTAAATTAAATTTGCCCTCCCAAACCCCCCCTGGGGAGCGACCCTTGCCAAATGGGTCGCTCCCCAGCTCTAAAAAAACAAACAAACAAAAAACAAAAACACCCAAAAAAAGTTAGCCCTGGCGCCTAGAGGTTTCTGCCCGCCCTGGGGGCAGATCGGCCTAATAACAATAGGCCGATCAGCCCCCAGGGGGGCAGAAATTGCCTAAAAAAAATTTTTCCCCCACCCCCCGGGGAGCGACCCTTGCCTACGGGGTCGCTCCCCTTGTGTGACGGTGCAAAAAAAAAGATCCCTGGTGCCTAGTGGTTTCTGCCCCCCTTGGGGGCAGATTGATCTAAAATCGGCTGATCTGCCCCTAAAGCAAGCAGAAATGGCCTAAATACAATTTGCCCCTTCAGGACAGCAACCCTTGCCTAAGGGGTCGCTCCCCATCTCTAAAAAAACAAACAAGCAAAATAAAAAACACACAAAAAAAATTAGCCCTGCCGCCTAGAGGTTTCTGCCCCCCCTGGGGGCAGATCAGCCTAATAACAATAGGCTGATCTGCCCCCAGGAGGGGCAGAAATGGCCTAAAATAAATTTGCCCCCCCACCCCTCCCGGGGAGTGACCCTTGCCTTAGGGGTCGCTCCCCATCTCTAATAAAAACAAACAAAAAAAAGAAAACATACATTTTTTTTAGCCCTGGCGCCTAGAGGTTTCTCCCCCCCCCAGGGGCAGATCGGCCTAATAACTATAGGCCGAAATTACCTAAAATAAATCCCCCCCCCCACTCCCCCCCTGGGGAGCGACCCTTGCCTACGGGGTCGCTCCCCTTGTGTGATGGCGCAAAAAAAAAGATCCCTGGTGCCTAGTGGTTTCTGCCCCCCTTGGGGGCAGATTGACCTAAAATCAGCCGATCTGCCTCCAAAGCGGGCAGAAATGGCCTAAATACAATATGCCCCTCCAGGGGAGCGATCCTTGCCTAAGGGGTCGCTCCCCATCTCTAAAAAAACAAACAAACAAAAAAAAAAAACAACAATTGTTTTTTAGCCCTGGCGCCTATAGGTTTCTGCCCCCAGGGGGGGCAGAATTGCCTAAAATACATTTTCCCCCACCCCCCCGGGGAGCGACCCTTGCCTACGGTGTCGCTCCCCTTGTGTGACGGTGCAAAAAAAAGATCCCTGGTGCCTAGTGGTTTCTGCCCCCCTTGGGGGCAGATTGATCAAAAATCGGCTGATCTGCCCCCAAAGCGAGCAAAAATGGCCTAAATACAATTTGCCCCTCCAGGGGAGCGACCCTTGCCTAAGGGGTCACTCCCCATCTCTAAAAAAAGAAAGAAACAAAAAAAAATACACAAGAAAAAATTAGCCCTGGCGCCTAGAGGTTTCTGCCCCCCCGGGGGCAGATCGGCCTAATAACAATAGGCCGAAATTGCCTAAAATAAATCCCCCCCCCGGGGAGAGACCCTTGCCTACGGGGTCGCTCCCCTTGTGTGACGGGGCAAAAAAAAAGATCCCTGGTGCCTAGTGGTTTCTGCCCCCCTTTGGGGCAGATTGATCTAAAATCGGCTGATCTGCCCCCAAACCAAGCAGAAATGGCCTAAATTCAATTTGCCCCTCCAGTTGAGCGACCCTTGCCTAAGGGGTCGCTCCCCATCTCTAAAAAAAGAAAGAAACAAAAAAAAAATACACAAGAAAAAATTAGCCCTTGCGCCTAGAGGTTTCTCCCCCCCAGGGGCGAATCAGCCTAATAACAATAGGCCTATCTGCCCCAGGGGGGGCAGAAATGGCCTAAAATAAATTTGCCCTCCCAAGCCTACCCCGGGGAGCGACCCTTACTTAAGGGGTCGCTCCCCAGCTCTAAAAAAACAAACAAATTAAAAAAAAAACACAAAAAAAAAGTTAGCCCTGGCGACTAGAGGTTTCTGCCCCCCCCCTGGGGGCAGATCGGCCTAATAACAATAGGCCGATCTGCCCTCGGGGGCAGAAATGGCTAAAATAAATTTGCCCCCCCCATCCCCACCTTGGGGAGCGACCCTTGCCTATGGGGTCGCTCCCCTTCTGTGACGGCGCAAAAAAAAAGGATCCCTGGTGCATAGTGGTTTCTGCCCCCCTTGGGGGCAGATTGATCTAAAATCAGCCGATCTGCCCCCAAAGCAGGCAGAAATGGCCTAAATACAATTTGCCCATCCAGGGGAGCGACCCTTGCCTACGGGGTCGCTCCCCTTCTGTGACGGCTAGCGCTCCCTCTGGGCTCTGTGCCCAGGACATAATGGTTACATCCTGGGCACAGCAGCATTGTGCCTCAGGACGTAACCATTACGTCCTGGGCACAGAAGGGGTTAACACCTCCTTTTTTGAACATTGTTATGAAATGGGTCAAACCTTGTATTCTTGATCCTAAAGTATAGCGGTTCTACCCATAAAACAAATTACTGTTTGATCCCAGGAAATTATTGCCAGATCGCTTTACTTGACGCGGTCGGAAAGTTTTTCATGTATTGTGCCCTAGAACATCTTAAAGATTGGTCTAAAGCAAGAGGTATGATTCCTTGGTACAAGTGGATTTTAGAGCTAATCATTCAGTAACTGATAATTGTGCAATCTCAGATTGTAAGTATGTAGTATTCAGATCTCAAATTCGGTACTCTGGTTTTGTCAATTTCTCAACAGCGTTTGGTAAAGTGGGTAGACCACCTCTCTGAAAGAAACTGCTTGAGTTAGAAATACACCAAATTTGTTGAGCCTGATCATTGCCCTACACTTTTTCACCTGGTACAAAATTCTAATGGGCAAGGATAAAGGCCTAACTCCAAAAATGTGAACATGAAATTTCCTGAAACAGGGCTGTGTGTTAGCCCTTTTATTGTTTTCTGCATGACCTTCCAGTCCCCTAAGTCTCTCTACTAAAGACATATAGGTCCTGATTTACACAGATGATGTAATTATCTTTGAACATTTTCTGAAAATTAACATTGAAAAAATTTAAGTGATGCCATTTAAAGGGAAAACGCAGCACCTTTTTTCCCATTGGGATTTAGGTGGAATCCCCTTTGAAACAGTGACACTGAATACCTATTTTGGCAGGATGCTAACACCATCTCTTAATGGGACTTTAACATACTTGATTAGAGTAAACAATTCATCAGGCAGACAGCATTTTAAGTCACTAATGGAATTTTCTAAAGCTACACTTTTACCTACACTGCCATATGCATTGGAATGCATACCTATGATAAATAGTCTCCTTTGACTATGTATGAAGGGAAGATACTGTGCAAATGAAAGTTGGTATGTCAGGCCATTTCTATGCACACATTGCATATGGAACTTGCATTAATTAGTTCAGCTTCTCTAGCAATGATATGTATACTAAGGTTGACCTGTAATCTTCTTCATGCACCAGATGGCACTTCAAGAGATTTGTTGAAGCAAGAAACATTTTACATGTGCACAAGGGATTCTACTTTTAACACTAATCCCAGGTTTGTTTTATCAAACTAGAATGTACAATAGACTACTTACAGTCCTGGTTACCTGCTCAAAGTAGGGTTTTTTTATTTTTGTATTTTGTTTATAGCAACCTCTAGGTTAAGTTATCTAAATGATAGTACTTATTGCAGGAACCTGAAACTGTGCAAGGCTATTCCTGGTATAGTTGTTTTTAAGCTGCCTGAAAAATATTTATTCTTGTCTTTCAATCATATCATAAGAGGTGTAATATTAATGCTTCGTTTGGGTACTTTCCCTTTGAAATTCTATAAAAAGAAATTGTCCAATTTGTGAAATGTGGATAGTATATGTGACCTCTGCTATGGAGGAACACAAGACTTAAAGCATGTACATTTTATTTGCTCTGATGTTGCTGTCATTCAAACAAGGAAGTGTTATACCCTTGCACTCTATTTTAAATGTAATATAACAAAAAGTGATGTACTGATTAATTCAGTAATGTCTCCTCCTAAGTTTGTATGCTCTAACCTATTGACATTTTGTTTCCCACTTTTTAAATTGTTTTTCAAGATATAATGTTATCTATAATTTACTGATTAAAACTCTAAAGTCTTGTTGATTTTATGTTGACCCTCGATAAAGGTCTAAATCAGTAACACTTATTTGAATGTTACACTTAACAGATACAGGTGATTTCTGATACCACGTCATTTGATTTCATCACCCTTTTCCTTGTTGTTTTTATAGAATGGATAAAAGAAGCTGCATACATGATCCTCACACATAAGGTTTTACTGGGCCCAAACAGACTTTATTTCCTTTGACCACAGCCTTCTGATCACAGCTAACAAGTGACATATTTACAATGCTTCTAAAGGGCTAATTTTGAGAAATAACTGATGGTTATTTTGACAGACTCGTTCTCAGTGTAACATTTTGCCTTGTATTTCCTTGCTCTTCTAAAGGAAGACATAGATTTTAACTAATGCACAACACCTCATTACAGGTACAGCTCTCATTTGTTCAGTCCCATATCTTTCATATTCCTCTTCATGACAGTCCTTGCATTTCTGCACAGAATTCTCAAAGAAACCTGAACAGAATTGATTGTTTGACGATCTCGGGGAGTTTAGTGCAGAAACAGACTGGAAATGAGTCTGTCAAAATAAACATATGTTGTACCTTAATATTAGCCTTGAAGAAACATTAGCCTTCAGCCTCATGGTTTATAAACCCCACCATAATCTCTTATAGGCCGACATTATATAGTTATCCATCATGCATTCTCTCTACCCCTCTCGCTCTACATACATACATTTAAAATACATATATTAAATCTATAATATATACATGACATGGACTCGTAACATGTTTTAAATCAATAGACTTCATTTAAAGATTGCTAATCTGCATCCCTTTCTGAAAAGACAGTCCGAGATCTCCGTGCCTTCAGAGGAGCTGTTGCCACAGTGGGTGCATTGCTGTGCATGTGCCATGTTCAATGTGCCTACACAAAAACTTTTTTTGTTTTTTAAAAAACAAACTGCAAAGCAGTGTTTATTTATTTGCTTTGAAAGTAAATGCCTCTAGCATTCTGAGAGTTTTCTCCAATGTCTGGAAGTCAGTTATTTATTTTCCTGGTAGGGACCATCAAGCGTTGTCGTTGGTAGTAAAAAGTAAATTGAATACATTAGGCTATCACCCAACAAAGGGTGGGTGGTCTGAGGTATTTTGATCGATGGCCAAATGTCAGAAGGTCCTGAAGATGGTCCACATTTTCTGCCACAGGAACAAAAAGAGGATCTACCAGCAAAACGTGTCAGTTTCACCAATTCCAAATAGACCGTGGGAACTGCAAGTTTGGTAGGGAAGGTACTCCTCCACAACTGTGGAAAAGTAGTGATATGTTCAAACTACATATAAGACTATGCATATGTACTACATAGTTTTCTTCTGACATGCTTAAAATAGCTTGCGAACCTTAATAAGCACGAGCAATGTTTATATCATTATTTTTCAGATTAGTTATGCCTCATCACTGTCTTACCTGAGTAACAAACTTGAGTTCCCAGCTTTTCTTCGCACTGTGCCCAATAATAATTTTCAGTCTGCAGGACTAGCACGACTGGTAGCACACTTTGGTTGGACATGGATTGGGATCATTGCATCAGACAATGACTTTGGGCAAGTTGGAGCTCTTACATTCTATGAAGAAGTGAAAAAACGTGAAGTTTGTGTTGACTTCTTTGAGACCTTTCCAGTGCAAAATCCCGGAGCCAAGATTCTTAAACTTGTCCAAATCATTAAGAAATCATCTGTTAAGGCAATTGTAATATATGTAACCAAATTGCAAGTTATTCCATTAATGGAGGCGTTCCTGAGAGAGAATGTCAGTGGGAAGGTTTGGCTAGGTGTCACCAGCTGGAGTGCATTCCCTGCTTTTGTTCGGAAAGAACTGTGGAGTATCTTCCATGGCACTATTGTTTTTGCGCTCCATGAGGGAGCAATACCTGGATTCAGTACATTCCTTTCCCTAGTTCATCCTTCTAAACACCAAAGAGACATATTCATTTACTCATTTTGGGAGAATGTTTTTGCTTGTCGCTGGACAAACAATGATTCACATTCTGCAAGCTTAAACAGTGCTGGGACTAAGGAGCAACCTAGAACATGCACTGGAGAAGAATTGGTGTCCACTCTTGATGTAAACATATATGACATTCACAACTCTAGAGCAGTGTACAGTGTTTACACTGCTGTATATGCTGTAGCACTTGGATTGCATCATCTATTATCCTCTGGCAGATACCAATCCTTTGATACAGGAGCATGGGACAAAATAATGACAATCACTCCTTGGGAGGTAAGAATCCATTACCACGTCTTCAATGCAGTTCTTGATTCTTTAAATATTTTGCTTACAAGATGCACTCAAACCCCAGCTTCATCACGAAGAAATAGGCAGGAGGCAAATTATGGTTAGAATAATGATGGCAGAACAGTTGTTCCATAGCACATTTCTTTTTGACAGTGCACAAATACAGTGTGACAGTGATACTCCATGGTCATACTTCATATATCTAAAATAAATGTTTGAAAGCAAAAGAGAGCAAAAAAAGAAATAATAATGCATTAGTATTTACTCAGGTGGATATTTATTTCAATTCTTACTAATATAGGATAAATGTGAAGATACAGTGCATGGTAGATACATAGAGATTTCTTTATTTACAAGAACGATTCAGCATTGATTTGTAACATTACAGAGTAGAATAAATGATATTCATCACTGTAGCTTATAACAACTAACTACCCCTCTTGGGTGACATTTTGGCCTGTAGTTTAATGCTAACCTGTACAGTCACGGGCTCTCATTCTTGTCCAGTATTCATATTCTCTGGGACACCTGAAATTAACATACACAAATATTTATAGAGAACCCACCCTGGTCCAACTAAGCATACTAACAGACATGTTGTGAAGAACACAGAATATACAATGTTGATTGTCCGTTTACACCTGATTAGAGATTGAGGGCCATATTTATACTTTTTGATGCAAAACTGCGCTGACGCAGTTTTGCGCCAAAAAAATTAGCGCCGGCTAACGCCATTCTGAAGCGCCATGCGGGCGCCGTATTTATTGAATGGCGTTAGCCGGTGTTAGCTGACCGGCGCTGCCAGGTGTGCGTGAAAAAAAACGACGTACACCAGGCAGCGCCGGCGTAGGGAAAAATGGCGTTTGGGCGTCCCAAAATAGGGCAAGTCAGGCTGAGGCAAAAAAATCGTCTTAACCTGATTTGCGCCATTTTTTTGGGGCGCCCAGACGCCATTAACATGACTCCTGTCTTAGCAAAGACAGGAGTCATGCCCCCTTGCCCAGTGGCCATGCCCAGGTGACTTATGTCACCTGGGCATGGTCATTGGGCATAGTGGCATGTAGGGGGGCACAAATCAGGCCCACCTATGCCACAAAAAAAATAAAAAAAAATACTTACCACAACTTACCTTTTCTTCCCTGGGATGGGTCCCTCCATCCTTGGGTGTCCTCCTGGGGTGGGCTAGGGTGGCAGGGGGTGTCCCTGGGGGCAGGGGAGGGCACCTCTGGGCTCATTCTGAGCCCACAGGTCCCTTAACGCCTGCCCTGACCCAGGCGTTAAAAAGAGGCGCAAATGCGGGGTTTTTTGCCCCGCCCACTCCCGGGCGTCATTTTTGCCCGGGAGTATAAATACCACGCACATGCCTGGGAGTCATTTTTTAAGACGGGAACGCCTACCTTGCATCTCATTAACGCAAGGAAGGTGTTCACGCCAAAAAATGACGCTAACTCCATGAACTTTGGCGCTAGACGCGTCTAACGCCAAAGTATAAATATGGAGTTAGTTTTGCGTCGAATTTGCGTCGAAAAAAACAACGCAAATTCGGCGCAAACGGAGTATAAATATGCCCCTGAATCATTTCAAGTTGAGATATCATCCTGTGCACTGTTCCAACCTCTATTTTGGTGGTTTATGTTCTCATCATTGTTTTTTCTCGAGTTTCACAATCTACTTGTCTTCATACTCTCAGTGACATCAACCTAACATCTATACATGTGTCCAGTGGAGGGTCCCTAATCTCCAGTTCCCAAATTATCTCAGGGCTTCTTTTCAACCCACTCAGGTACTCATAAAAACCATGACGACCCAATGAAACCTAATCATAATAATTGAGAACAATCACCATTGACTGACAAAGGACAACAGGATGTGGACTCATGAACTATGCAAATGTATGACATATTCTTTGTAATTGCATTTACATTTGGGCACCAAGGGAAAACATTGGTGTAGTTCTTTAGTTTCTATAGGCAAATGTCTTAACATGTTCTTCTGCTTGGGCGGGTTACTGTGGAGGTTGGTAAGATGAACTGCACATGCAATTTAGTAAATAGGCCATCAAAATTGTGGGCAGTGATGGCATTGTGTCTGGCAGGATTACTGGATGATAGCCTGTGTGGTTAAAATACAGTCCCATCGCTAAATGTCAAAGATCATGTACATGGGAAAACATATTTCTCAATAACGTTGAGCACCTCTCAGAAGACAGTAGATGGATGACTTGACAATGGTGTCCATAGACTAACCAAATGTCCCTTAAACGTATCCACGACTCACTCATTGATAATAGTTTAAAAATGCAACACCAATACAGTTAATCAAATAAGGGATGTACAAACCAGCACAAGCACATGAAGAAGAATGTTCCATTGGTTATTATCACAAAATGAAGAAAGACTTAAAAAAAAAGAGAACTATGAGAAATTCGTTTTTCTGTTTCATTAAAAGGTAACTGGAGCAAATGTTTGGAGATGCTACTGGCTCAGTCACCAGTTCTGAAGGCTCAGCCATTGTTAATAACTCATAGTCACGTTCCAGTCCACCATTTTTTTACCCACCATGTCACCTAAGAGAGTAATCAAGCATATGCAAATCAGCCCTGTGCCCTGCTCCATTAGAAACAGCCCAGACCAAATTGCCAGGCGAGCTTCCCTCTGCACAGAAACACAAGAAATACCAGACTAGTTTTGGCCTATTTCGGCTTCATCAAAAATGTGCAGCTTGACTCCTATGGCATGGTGAGCATGGGACCCATGTCTGGGCATGTTTAAGGTTGATGCATTGAGGAAAACAAAAAAATGAGGGGTGAAATGCTTGAATTCATTTCAGCCACTGGCACTTGGGATGCATTCTAGTGCATTATGTTTTTGCCCACCATGTCACCATGACACCTAAGAACCCAACTTTATGCAAAGCTGCCTTGGTTCTGCCATCTGGAAAACCCTCACCATTGAACATTCATTAGGGGCATAGTGCTGAAGGCTTGCCCTATCAAAGACAATCCTTCCAACATCATGTCTGCCAGCTGACTACCTGTCCAGGACGACCATACTTTGCATGCCGGAACCAGTCAAGAAAAATGTTCTCATGTTTCCCATGCACTGCAACAAAGGTCCCTTTGCTTCACGGAAAATTATTTTACATATTAACATCAATTAAACTTTTAGTTTTTCAGTTCATTTTTAGGTTGTTTTAACATAACCTAAAATCCTATTACCATGCCTAATTATGATGTCACTTTAAGCTTTTTTTTTTCTGATGACTTTCCAGTTGTTTTTTTCATATTCACCCAACTCCCCTATTAAGCACTGCTCTTGGGCATGCAACATGGTTGGCTTCCGACAGGGCCTGGCTCTGGCCCAAGAGTGGCCAACCTCATGCGTGGCCAACCCGTTGCTGCCCATTGCCTTGTTAAAGGTAATAATCAGCTTGATGAGTTTCAATCAGGATTTCAAGAACATCAGATCCAGAGATAGCCTTCTTGCAAATAAATGCTAATGCACTTACAGTAATGGATAATGAAGGCTTGTACGTGCTTATCTTAAGTGGCCTCTCAGCTGCATTCAGCCTGCAAACATATTATCCTTGTCTATCTTGAATGACCACATGAGGATGGAAAGGAGGGTGATAACGCGTCCGTCTATGTTAATTTATACACATCAGGACTCGTTTTAGGCCGATGAATCTTTGGACCCAGTGGTGAGACACCGTAAGACGAGATAACTGATCAATATACCAATCAATACATTGATAACATTTTCAACATATAACACCACAATATAGTTCACTTTACACATTAGTTAAACCTTTCGACGCAACCATGACCTTTCAGTCATGAATAACCACACCTTATTGAAGTTTTGTGAATTTTATTCCCTATTGATTACAATATAATAGCAAATGGATTAATCAAGAAACAAAGGCATAAACATGATTGTGACAATAATGCAAAGATCTCCAACAGAGGATAGTAACATGAAAAGATTAACAAATCTAATGCGTAAAGCCTCGTAAGTATTTAGTTCAGCATAACATCAAGTCAGTCACGTCAGTTTTGTCAGTCAAGATGAATGCCTCATCTACCCACTAATTAGCATCAGCATGTTGGGCTTCATGCAAAAAAAATTTAGAACACCAATTTGGAAAACATCTAGCTAAGGTCTCTAAACAAAATTATACAGCAGTTGCCACCTAGAAAGAAAAGGCAAAATAGATTTCATTAATGATAGTTACCCTCTTCGAAATAGGTCAGCATACAGGATTAGTCTTCGTCTTCAGGACATCAGTTAGATCATCATCAGTCTATCTAAGTTAAAAGCAAGGGACACTCTCCCCTTAAGGGGGAAAAGTGCAACGGGGCAGTCTATGGGCAAGGATGGTTCATTAAGTCTCAAGTCAGCAAACAGAGTGACAGAGTTTCTAGATGCAATCAATATCATTCCCTACCTAGGTCTCTCGAGTCTCCCGTGTCATGGGTTTTTATCCCTTTTCGAGGATACCTTCCCCCAAATTTCTATTGGTCAGTCACTATACCCCACTATTGGTAACCAATCAAATTATACATTAAGTAATGCATTTGTCATTTCTCGATATTTCTCTAAAACCTAATTGGTCTTCATAATTGACGTTTTTCGTAGGTGGCATATCCGGGGTTACTTCATTTCCTTGGCACACACTTCGGGTCAAGAGTTCTCTTCTCCTCGCTTTATTGTCCTTGAAAGTGTCCATGTTTGTTGCAAAGCCTATAAATTTTATAATAAAGCTACTAGCATGCGGATGAGAGAGTTGGGCATTGTTGCGAATAAATAAGAAGAAAGAACAATCGCTGGGTCATGGCCTTTTGCAAGTCAGCACACTGGAGAAACAGAAAATATGCTTCAATATGAGAGTTACACAGCTAATTTTTAACTCACGCTAACTTAAGATATACGAGTTCTAATGAATGCGGTTTTATACGTGTTAATGTGCTCAGTTTTAAATGATTATTTCTTCTAGTTAACATTAGTTTTACACAGGTGAACAATTCTCTACGTTTATGAATACATTTCAATTATTAATGCAGCATTGTTAAACATAAGCTTTTCACGTCTATAACATGTAATATTTAAATTACGCTCTCTCAGTCCCTCCTCTGATGATGCTCGTCATCATACAATTTTTTATTTTAATTTTTCACCTTGCGCATGATACGCATTTCAACATCTTGCCCTTTATGTGAGCTTTCCCATATCTCATTGAACATTTTCTCTCTTTCACTTTCTTCATTTCTTCTGGTTCTTTTAGTTCAATTTCTTTTTATTTTATCATTAATTTTACATGCCCCCCATAATCCTAATAAACAAACTAAGACAATTAATAGACCCAACATAATTTTTGCAAGTACCCCATTCTAAATGTTTGTAAACCAGCTTCCCACTCGGGCAATTCCTTTTCCAAATTTCTCCCAAACACCAGGTTCTTTTAGATCCTTTAAATCTGTGCTATCTCTAGTAAGGTTAGTAAGCATGTTTCTAATTTTCTTACTGTTATCCGGTATATATGAACAACAATGTCGTTCATTAAGCATTTTGCAAACTCCTCCACTCTGTGCTAAAAGAATGTCTAAAGAAAGCCGATTTTGAAGAGTCATAGCTCTTTCTGCAGCAAGTTCAGTATCCATCAGAAGTATAGCTCCTGTAAAATTTGTCAGCATGTTATCCACAATAGTAGACAACCTTTGAATTTTCATAGAATTCAAGATAACCCCTACTGATGGGATTATAGCTCCAAATATGTCACCAATGACAGCCGCCACTGATTCTCGCTTTTGTCTAGTATGTTGTATTTCAGACGTTTTAGGTATTTGTTTTAAGTCATCAATCTGGTATATCTTTGGGAATACTATTCCCAAATAACATGTCCCATACCATCCCTTAGGGAGACGATAATATGCATTTAACCCACAGATGTAATAGATTCCAGGAAGCGCGGGGTCTTGTCCATTTAACATAAAGGTCCATTTACTCTGAAACAGAAACACATGTCTACATTCACTCGTACCTACAAATAGATTGTCTTGATCAGATTTTGGCCTATATATACATAGGGGGTCCGGCCGGGGCCACCGACCACGGGAGCACCGCCAACAGGCTGGAGGTGCTCCCACGAGCATTCTGACCGCGGCGGTTCAGCCGCGGTCAGAAGCGGAAAGTCGGCGGTCTCCCGCCGACTTCCCGCTGCTCGGGGGAATCCTCCATGGCGGCGGAGCGCGCTCCGCCGCCATGGGGATTCTGACACCCCCTACCGCCATCCTGTTCCTGGCGGGTCTCCCGCCAGGAACAGGATGGTGGTAGGGGGTGCCGCGGGGCCCCTGGGGGCCCCTGCAGTGCCCATGCCAATGGCATGGGCACTGCAGGGGCCCCCGTAAGAGGGCCCCACTGTGTATTTCAGTGTCTGCAATGCAGACACTGAAATACGCGACGGGTGCAAACTGCACCCGTCGCACCCCTGCAACTACGCCGGCTCAATTCTGAGCCGGCGTCCTCGTTGCAGGGGCATTTCCTCTGGGCCGACGGGCGCTCTTTTGGAGAGCGCCCGCCGGCCCAGAGGAAATGTCTGAATGGCCGCCGCGGACTTTTGACCGCGGTGCGGTCATTTGGTGGCGGTACCTTGGCGGACGGCCTCCGCCGTCCGCCAAGGTCATAATCACCCCCATAGTCTACCTACATGTAATGCATCCATAGCTAATTTACCTTGTGTTTTAATTGCCGTGTAAGCATAATTATTTGCATAAGTGCGTTTTTCTAAGCCTCTTTCTAACCTTTCCTTCAATGCTTTGCGTCTATCGTCTGTGTGGTCTAAAAAGCTTTTCTCTACAGGAGACAATAAGCAAGTCAGATTATTGCGATGTGCATAAGCAGTTCCAAATGTAAGTGTTGGCTCAAATAAACCTCTAACTATTTTAATATCATGCTCTTTAGCTAACTTATTTAAGAACTCAATCACAGGCACAAAAGAGAACACAACATTCAAGTTTGAATAAAAGTATTGCACATGCTCTTGATTATAGAATCTTGTTAATAGCAAGCTGCAGCTAATCCCATAAATAAGAGGGAGGCTGTGATAAGTAACTCCCTCCTGCACAGATGAAGGATTTTTTGTACACACATAACAATCTTTTGCATCCATAGTTTCCACATATTCATTCAATAAGCGATAGAAGACATTAGTAGAGAGTTCCCCTTTTGCGTTAGTTCCCTCATGCAAGTGTCTTGCGTCTTGCTCAAACCTCTCCCATGGTGATAGTTTAGAAGTGGTAGTTTCATGTTTTGAAGTTGCGTTAATAGTTTCTTTCTCCCTCTATAGCATTCCCACAATCACTCCTACAATCATTATTGCACATACAACACCTATTATAAGACCTAACCAACCACATACTTTACTTCCTTTGCTACTATAAGCCATGTTTGTATAGAATCAGAATAGTAGATCAACAATCAACTTAAGAAGGCAAACTCTTTCTGCGTATTTTACAGCGTCTTCACTCACTCCAGGACCCTTTTCGTCAATTCAGGTTAGCAGCTTGTCATAATCAAGTTTTCTTAAAGTCAAATCCTGTTTAATGTCACTTTCCAGTAGTTTTCTAAAGTCTCTTTCTCTTTTCAGCTTTCACGATTTCAATTCTATCCGAATTTTCTTGCAGAACACCTTCAGGTACCGTAGTATTGGCCTGGCACCTCTCGATCAAAGCAGAATGCTAAGAATTCTTGTTGCCATTCAGAGGTTGTAGCATATGCCCATTCAGGACCTGTGTATCTTCAGTTTGCTATCCTCTTTCTTTTTAATTTTCATTCACCTTGTTGTTCTCCTTCACTCAGATCATCTGCCTGTGAAGTATCACTTTCTTCTATTATTGTCTCGTTTGCTATTTCCCTTATTCTGAGATGTGGCTTGTCTGGGCAATTATCACCTCTGTGTGGTTTGTTTCGATGTTTTCTTTCGGGACGTTGAACAGTACCCTCCTCTTGTGATATGGTGTTTTCTCTTGACGGACTTGCAACCGGTTCAACTTCTCCGTCTCTGTCGTCTTCCGGTTCTACACTGTACTCAGGCTCTGAATTGTATTCGTCTGCTTCTGGGAGAACCTCTCCTTGTCTCAGTTCTCCTGCTGCCTCAACTGAGATAGGCACTCTGTCACCTCTCTCGAACTCACTGTTAGCTTGAGGGACGAGGCTGTTCTCAGTGGGCTCTCCCGCAGTCTCAGATCTTTCTTGACTGATCTCTGACTCTGAGACTTCTCCTCCTGAAGTTGCTGTACCGGAATCTTCAAGTTCCTCTTCAACAGGACACGTTACCTTCTTTGTGTGACTGGCATGTATCCAGTTGGGAACCCCGGCACACTTCACAGCAGTAGTGGTTGTCAATATTATTTGATATGGCCCTTTCCAACGTGGCTCAAGACACGATTTCCTCACGTGCTTCTTGACAACCACCCAATCTCCTGCTTGCAAAGAATGTCCTGGTTCGCCGTTTGGCAGCAATGTGTTAGCTTCCACGTGGTGAGAGAAAGAGCGAATCACGTCAGACAAACCTTTGCAGTAGTCCAACACCATATCATCTGTAATATTTAGTAGTGCATTTGCAGGTACTGCTGGTAACCTCATTGCTCTACCCATGAGGATTTCTTGGGGGGACAGTCCTGTTTTCTTATCTGGCGTGTTTCTCATAGACATCAGTACTAGAGGTAATGCATCTGGCCATTTCATGTTTGTTGCTGCACACATTTTTGCTATTCTTGATTTTAAGGTACCATTCATCTGTTCAACTAGTCCTGGTGCTTCAGGGCGATAGTTACAGTGCAACTTCTGCTCAATGTTGAGTGCGGCACACAGAAGTTTGATCACCTCATTGTCGAAGTGTCTTCCCCTATCTGATTCTATAGAAACCGGAAACCCGAACCTTGGTATTAACTCTCTGAGTAATAGTTTTGCAACTGTAAGACTGTCATTCCTACGTGTGGGGTATGCCTCAATCCAATGACTGAAAACACACACAATCAACAACACGTACTTCAATCCTCCACAAACAGGCATTTCAATCAAATCCATTTGCATTTTGTTAAATGGACCTCCAGCTCTTCCAATGTGGCTCAAAGTTACCACTGTTCCTTTTCCCGCATTCATCTGTTGACAGATGATGCACCTGTGACAAGTAATTTCTGCGGCATGTCTGAATTTTGGATTGAACCAATCAATTTTAAAAGATCTGATCATGGCATCTCTTCCTAAATGTGCCTGCCCATGATATAATCGAGCAAATTGTGACAGAAGACTATTTGGCAGAACCAGTTTTCCTTCCTCTGAAACCCACATATCATCTGCTCTTTGTACACACTGCCTTTTCTGCCAGGAACGTTTTTCTTCTTTGCTAGCACGGCTCTGTAATGTCTTTAATTCGTCTAGGGTATCAACCACTCGTAATGCCAGGCTTAGGGTTGTGTCGTTCTCAGGTTGTGGTAACAATTCCCACTGTTCCTTAAATGATATACAGTTTAATGCACAAAATCTTGCAACTTGATCTGCGTAACCGTTTCCCATTGACACAAAGTCTTGTGATCTGGTGTGAGCACTGCACTTCACCACGGCAATTTCAAAAGGTAACTGAATCGCATGTAACAAATCTCTTATTTGTTCTCCATTTTTTACTGGTGAACCAGAGGATGTCATGAAACCCCTCTGTGACCAGAGGGCCAAAATCATGCACAATTCCAAATCCATATCTGCTGTCAGTATAGATTGTGACTTTCAAATTCACAGCAGCGTGGCAGGCTTTTGTAAGAGCTATTAATTCTGCCACCTGTGCAGAAAACACTTTCTCGAACCAAGAGGCCTCGACTATGCCAGATATGGTACATACTGCGTAACCTGCTCTCAATGTTCCTGTTGAATCTCTTAAACAGGACCCATCAACGAACATAATGCAATCGTTTTCTTTTAACTGGGTATCCTGTATATCTGGGCGAGGTTTGGTACAGAGCTCAGTCACCTCAAGACAATCATGCTCAAATTCTTCCCCATCTTTGATTTCTGTATTCTCATTGGGAAGTAGAGTTGCCGGGTTCAGCACAGTGCATCTTTTTAGTGTAACATTTGGTGACCTCAAAATAATCGTCTCATATTTGGTAAGTCGTGCATTTGTCATGTGTTGCGTCTTAGTTCGGGTCAACAGAATTTCAACAGAATGCGGAACCAATACTGTCAAAGGGTATCCCATGACTATGCCCTCACATTGTGAAAGGCTTTGACCAACTGCTGCGACTGCTCGCAAACAACCCGGTAAGGCTGCTGCGACAGGGTCCAAAGTAGCTGAAAAATATGCTACAGGGCGATTTGCATCTCCGTGGACCTGTGTTAAAACAGACAAAGAACAAGCATCACGTTCATGACAGAACAACAGAAAAGGTTTCTCATAATCAGGCATTCCTAGTGCTGGAGCCCTGCACATGCACTCCTTCAGCTCTAAGAATGACTCAAGCTCTTCTTTTGTCAAAGTGATTGTGTATGGTTCATCCTTGACCTCTTTTCCTGTCAATTTTATTAAGGGTTTTGAGATGATCGAGAAATTGGGTATCCACTGGCGACAGTAGCCTACCATTCCCAGAAACATCCTGACATCTCTCTTTGTTGTTGGGGGGTTCAATTGTAAAACAGCTGTTATTCTTTCTTTTGATATTCTTCGGGATCCTTTCTCAATCAGATGTCCCAAATATTTCACTTCTTTTTGGCAGTACTGCAACTTCTTAGGTGACACTTTGTCTCCATTCTTTCCCAAATGATTCAATAATGCAATGGTATCGTATTTACAGCTGTCTCTGGTTTTGGATGCAATCAACAAATCATGAATGTACTGCACAAGAGTCGAATTAAAAGGCAGCACAAGAGGTTCCAAATCCTTCTTCAATATCTGATTGAAGATGGATGGTGACTCAGAAAACCCCTGAGGAATTCTGCACCAGCTGTACACCTTATCCAGGAATTTGAAACCGAACAAAAATTGGCTATCTTCGTGAAAAGGTATTGAGAAAAATGCTTGTGATAGGTCTACTACAGTAAACCATTCAGCATCACAAGGAACCTGGAACATTATTACCGCTGGGTTAGGTACCACAGGGCAGCATTTTATCACAATTTCGTTTATTTTTCTCAAATCCTGCACAATTCGAACCTTTCCACAGGGCTTCTTTAAACCCATAATAGGTGAGTTACATGGGCTGCTCAGAACTTCTTTTAAAACTCCCTGTCTGAGAAAATCTGCAATTATCTGTGTCACTTCGATGAGGACATCTTGAGTCATGTGGTATTGTGGTACTTGTGGGAACACTGCGTTTGGTTTTATTTGCACTTTGACTGGCCCTACTCCCTTGATTAATCCAACCTCTTTTCCAGTCAAATTCCACACTTTCTCTGTTACCGACCCTTGTAGATCAGCAGGTAGATCGATCAAAGTAAATACTGGGAATAGAGTAATTAGAGGGTAATCTTCATTCGTCTCTCCTCCTTCTATTAATTGACCCTCATCTCCTTCATCATCACTATTTGTCTGAACTTCTATTCCATCGTTGGAACAGGTAATCGAACATTTGGTCTTACATAGTAAGTCCCTTCCTAGTAAGGACACTGGACTTGAATCGCATACAACAAATCTAT
This sequence comes from Pleurodeles waltl, assembly GCF_031143425.1. NCBI lineage: Eukaryota > Metazoa > Chordata > Amphibia > Caudata > Salamandridae > Pleurodeles > Pleurodeles waltl. Next base: position 1,275,798,770 of record NC_090446.1, on the reverse strand, counting down.
GCAGGCCTTGGAAATTTCCAATTTCAACCTGCACTGGGTCAGTAATTGGATTTGTCAGGTACTGGTTAGCCACACCAACCACTTGTATGGTGCGCCCTGAAAGAGGTAATCTCGGTACTTCTACACTGCGAACTGTAGAGCGTGTAGCTCCTGTGTCAACCAAAAATGAAACCTTATAGCCCATTACTTTTTCCTCTACATATGGGCCTCTTTGATCTACCTCTAAAGATGCTGCAAGCCTACAGTCTTCACTGTCTGAGCTGTCGTCTGACCATTCTTCATTCATGTCACTTTCACCTCGTAATGGGAATTGTTGTACAGTGTTATTTTGATTTGTTACCTGGCCTGTGACCTGCTGAGGAAGCGTCACCTGTTGCTGTCCCATCGGAGCTAGAGGTAACTGCATTTGCTGTCTAGGCACCATAGGGATCTGCTGTTGCATCGGTTGTACTGACACTGTTTGGTAACGCGGCATTTGTATTTGCTGCATGGGATGTACCCCTGGCATTTGCACCAAAGTATTCTGAAAATTCGGGTTCTGGTATCTCATTCTTGGACCTCGTGTATTTTGTAGTGTACCGGCATTGATGCTCTGCTGAACTGTACCATCCTGCACCATATTCGGACAATCCCGTTTCCAATGCCCCATGCCCCCGCACGCATGACAAGGTGACATCTTCTTCATTACCTGACCGTCATTTTGAATAACAACATTATTCATGTCAGAATTACGGTTCACAAAACCTCGACCTCTACCTGTCAGCTGTGCCTGAAACACACCATTCATTTGCGGTTGTTGTTGTATCATCTGCTGAACACCATTTCCCTGAATTCCAGCTTGTGCAGCCCTTATCTGCATCACCATCACCTTCTCCTTCAACTTTTTCTGCTTCAACTCAATTTCATCACTACAGTATTTTGCATACTGCAACACTTCATCAATTGGTTTAGCTTGCCAACAAATCAAATGATTTTTAATCATCTGGCTGACCTCCGGTCTCAGCCCTTCGACAAACCTAAACACAAGATGATTCATGTCCTTTGGTTCGATGGTCTCAGTACCACTGTAATGTTTGAACGCTTTCAACAATCTCTCATAATACGCATGTATTGATTCTTTAACCTCTTGAGAGGTCCGGTCAATTTTCTGCCAATCAGTCACCTTCGGCGACACCTTTTGTTTCAAAAACTCAATCACTTTATGATAATATTTCATCACCTCTTCAGAATGTGCTCCAGTCACCTTATCCTTTGCCGGCTCTTTCGTGGGCCAATCTACCCCTCTCTTGCACTCGAGCCACAAGTCTGGTGGAACAATGATCTCAAATAAAGTATTCAAGTCTTCCCAAAGACACTTTGCAAGCTTCACGAATCTATCTGTCTGTTGATACCACTCGATCGTTTTTTCTCTTAACCTAGGGTAATCATTCATAAAGGACAAAATGTCTCCCCTGGACCAAGGCACATGGACTAAGACACCACCAGCTGTTTCTCTCATAGGTAGGATTTTTACCGAATCTAAATTGGGTGTGGTTGTTACTTCATTAGACCCTGGGCTATCTTTTTTCCCCTTAACTCTTTTCTTTGCCCACCGGCCTTCCCATTTCTCTAGTGCTCCCCAAATTTGTGCACTTTGCAACAACTCTTTCAAGTGTGTCTTCATGCCTGCAGATCTCATGTGTTCAAAATCTTTAGTGTCAAAATCTAATCTGTAACTTCTCTTTAGATGTTTAGTGTTTCCGATATCGATGTTATATTTGTCTGCCAGGTTTGCTAATCTCTGATGTATTTTTCCCACCTCTTTTGTGATCTTGGGACATAGGTATCTCAATTCTGCCTCAGTGTATGATTCCAACCTATTCACTCCCATAGTTCCTTCCACCAATTCAGCAGCTTCTGCTCCTAATTGTACAAAATTCAGATATTCATCTTGTTTTTTCTTTTCCGGATCGATTGTGGTCACTGTAGTCTTTTGTGAAGCACAAGTTTTCTCTAACCACTCATTTAACTGTTGTACTGTAAACCCCTGTAGTGAAATGTTCCCTGCATGTATCATTGGAGTGTGGGAGGTATTTGTACTCATAGTTTGGGGAGTTAAGACTCCCAAACCTGCCTGACGCATCGCTTCAAGAGGTGCCCCGACTGGACTAAGATCCATCAGGGGTCTCGGCACCTCATTTACTTGTTCTCCAGGAGCCATTATCTGTGGAGTTCCCATAGGCCCTCCTCTTATCGCTTCCTGTGTCATCACTCCTTGATCGCACACCCCTGTTTTACCTTGCCCATATAACGGTACTGGGGGACCAACAGTAATAGGTAGCGATATAGCAGACGGTGTCTGGCCTGGACCCAGACTCCTTGGGGCAGCAACACCATAGGTCTGTTCCAGCGTACCCGGAACAGGTACTAATGGTGGTCCTGCTACAGGGTTATACCCCGGTATCAGCTGTGGTGGTTGAGACACCAGCTTTGGAGTTGACTCAATCTGAATCAGCCTTGGCTTTGTGTATATCGGGTCGGGCGGCACCATCAAGTTTGTAGTAGTTTCAAGCACTGGGACATCAGGGTAAATTCTCTTTATCTGCGGTGGAGGCTGCAACTGTATCGGTAAGTCTGGTGCAGTGGGTACACTGTCACCACTCTGTATCGAGGCTGTATCACTAGTCTGTACTGTATCAGTAACTCCCTTCTCTTGCGTCTGGTTCCCAGGATCCAAGCTAGTACTCGGAACACTGTCGCTCACCGCATACGGTGGCGGTCGATCATGTAACAATCTATCCATAAACGCCTCATCATCCGAATCATCTTCTTCTTCCCAGGACCTTTTGTTCTCTTTAATTTTACCTGAATCTTTGTTGGTTTTACAAGAAGCTTTCTTTCCCTGTGTCTCTTCTCCCTGTGTTATTGCTGGAAACAGCTTTAACCCATCTACTATTCCTCGTCTCCACATTTTATTCTCATTGTCCCATCTCGCTTCTGCATAGGATTTTTCTGCTCTTGTCAATCTTCTGTGAAACCTTTCTTGCCTATGTTTAAGAGCCATCAGGTCCCAAATCGCCAAAGCCTCGTATTGTGCCGGTCTCGGAGGTGGTTTCTGCGTACTTAACATCCACATCAAGTTTTCTAACACCTTCGGATTGAATGTTCCATGTTCTGGAAACGCTAGACACCCCTCTTTCTCTGTTAATTTGCGCCATTGTTTCATCCATAAACAAGGTGCAACACCCTTCTCCTCCATAACTGTGTAAGCTGGAGTACCCTCAGGTGGTGTAGGTTCCCCATCGGTTGCGACAATATATACGTCTCCTTTCAAAGCGCTTTTGAATGCCTTAACAAAATTCATTTTTGCAATTCTTTTATTTTGTATTTAATCAGAAAGCGGCTTAATTCCCAGGACACTCTTCACCTACCCTTTTTTCAACCTATTGCCTCTCACGGACGGCAGCCAATCCGTTCGCGACCCCTCTAGACATCTGACCTATCTCAGCGCGGCACCACTGACGTCACACTCACACACACTGCGGCTGACAAAGTCTTGCGGCTTGTTCACACCTCATTAACTCCTTACGATTCATACAAACTAATGCGAATTATTGCAAGCACCTTAAAATGACAACACAAATCTGTCGGTTTACTACAGGAAGGGTAACACATTCGCTTCAGAACTTTACAGAGATTTCACTTGAAGCCTCGGCCGCTACTTTCTCCTTCTCAGTTCCCACATACGCAAGCAGAATTCGACCTGCAAATCCTACTTTCGACTTGTCAATGACTCCTTCTAGTGTACTTTAGAATTTGTCAAATCTCCATCGAAGGTTTCACACATCCATTAAAACTCGAAACTTGACTTGTCAACCACGCCCGATTGACCTATTAAACCGCACAGATTACAACATAAACCATATTTACCATCATACTCCGGAGTCTTAGACCTCAGTAGGTCCGTATACAACAACCAACCACGTGGATAATTTTTAGCATTAAGTGCTGCATTCACATGAAGTACGCCGACTTCCCTACTCTCATACTGTGGAGTACGCCCACTCCTTCTAATCAACACTTAATTTGTCCTAGACACACGCAAATTTCCACAACCACCTGCAAGATGCATAAGATTTAATAAGCGCAAAGACCCTAACCACGCATACTATGCCGCGGAGAACATTCCCAACTCATTTAGGCAGGCTCCGAGATCCCGGGAAAACCATGGCAAACCTAGCCACTCATCATCTCTCCAAATTGTATTATCATAGAAAAACAAATCAAACAATGAAACTCCGTCCTAGGGCCCCCAAGGGCCAAACCGTCGCTCTGCTACCAGAACTGATAACGGGTCCGTCTATGTTAATTTATACACATCGTGACTCGTTTTAGGCCGATGAATCTTTGGACCCAGTGGTGAGACACCGTAAGACGAGATAACTGATCAATATACCAATCAATACATTGATAACATTTTCAACATATAACACCACAATATAGTTCACTTTACACATTAGTTAAACCTTTCGACGCAACCATGACCTTTCAGTCATGAATAACCACACCTTATTAAAGTTTTGTGAATTTTATTCCCTATTGATTACAATCTAATAGCAAATGGATTAATCAAGAAACAAAGGCATAAACATGATTGCGACAATAATGCAAAGATCTCCAACAGAGGATAGTAACATGAAAAGATTAACAAATCTAATGCGTAAAGCCTCGTAAGTATTTAGTTCAGCATAACATCAAGTCAGTCACGTCAGTTTTGTCAGTCAAGATGAATGCCTCATCTACCCACTAATTAGCATCAGCATGTTGGGCTTCATGCAAAAACAATTTAGAACACCAATTTGGAAAACATCTAGCTAATGTCTCCAAACAAAATTATACAGCAGATGGCACCTAGAAAGAAAAGGCAAAATAGATTTCATTAATGATAGTTACCCTCCTCGAAATAGGTCAGCATACAGGATTAGTCTTCGTCTTCAGGACATCAGTTAGGTCGCCATCAGTCTACCTAAGTTAAAAGCAAGGGACACTCTCCCCTTAAGGAGGAAAAGTGCAACTGGGCAGTCTATGTACAAGGATGGTTCATTAAGTCTCAAGTCAGCAAACAGAGTGACAGAGTTTCTGGATGCAATCGATATCATTCCCTACCTAAGTCTCTCGAGTCTCCCGTGTCATGGGTTTTTATCCATTTTCGAGGATACCTTCCCCCAAATTTCTATTGGTCAGTCACTATACTCCACTATTGGTAACCAATCAAATTATACATTAAGTAATGCATTTGTCATTTCTCGATATTTCTCTAAAACCTAATTCGTCTTCATAATTGATGTTTTTCGTAGGTGGCATATCCCGGGTTACTTCATTTCCTTGGCACACACTTCGGGTCAAGAGTTCTCTTCTCCTCGCTTTATTGTCCTTGAAAGTGTCCATGTTTGTTGCAAAGCCTATAAATGTTATAATAAAGCTACTAGCATGCGGATGAGAGAGTTGGGCATTGTTGCGAATAAATAAGAAGAAAGAACAATCGCTGGGTCATGGCCTTTTGCAAGTCAGCACACTGGAGAAACAGAAAATATGCTTCAATATGAGAGTTACACAGCTAATTTTCAACTCACGCTAACTTAAGATATACGAGTTCTAATGAATGCAGTTTTATACGTGTTAATGTGCTCTGTTGTAAATGATTATTTCTTCTAGTTAACATTAGTTTTACACAGGTGAACAATTCTCTACGTTTATGAATACATTTCAATTATTAATGCAGCATTGTTAAACATAAGCTTTTCACGTCTACAACATGTAATATTTAAATTGCGCTCTCTCAAGGGTCCTGGAAAGGTGCAAATCATCCCCGAAAAACCATTCTCAACTGATCAAAGTAGAGAATGCATTGTTGAACTCTATGAAAGTCTCTAAAGGAGGCCACAAAGGCTTCAATTTAGCTCCTGCTATGTCCAGTACCTATCTGGAACCTTTAAGTAATCTCCTAAAGAACTCAGATATATATTATCATCAATTTGCAGAGGATACACAACTATATCTGAGAATCTCCTCCCTCGCTGACATATACAAACTGGGCGAAACTCTTGACAGTATACAATCCTAGTGAAAACTCACCATCTCAAATTAAATACCCAGAAGACTTCTTCTTACACCTAGTGCATCTGCTATGCCTCTTGGAGAATGACTAGCCTCAAACACCCTCCCAGACTTCCCAGCTACTATCCCAGAAAAAGCCAAATCTCTAGATTTCACCCTGTAAAAAAATAAATTTCCTCAAGGCCATTAATGTGTCAACAAGAGTGGCAAATTACCAACTCAAACTCATATGAGGTATCAAACCTTACCTATCCACACAAGACATGAAAAATGTGATACACTGTGTAAATCTATCCAGACTGGACTTTGGGATTACCATAGTATCTGGGATCCCCAAAGCATATATTGCTCAGATGAAAGTCTTACTACATGCTGCTGCCCGTCTGGCCTCATGGGCTGACTGCATCACCCCAATGTTGCCTTAGTTAAGCTGGTTTGGATATTGGTGGGCGGTCCATTTTTAAAGTTGCCTGCTTTGTTCACAAGATCCCTAATCAACTGCAAAATCTTGCTGTATGTTATTGCACTATGCATATTCCCTGAGGTAAGGGAATGGTTGGATGTTTGACTCTTTCATTCAACGAAGCCTCTGTAATGATCTGCTTGTACATAGTAGGTTCATTGTTGCAGATTATGGGCCTGATAACAAGTTTGAAGTACAGGGTTACTGCGTCACAAACGTGACGGATATCTCATCCGCCAAATTACAATTCTATTGTATCCTATGGAACGTGTTTACAGCAGTTGGCATAGCTACCACATTTGTTACGGAGTAATCCATCCACTAAACCCGTAATCAGGCCCCATGTCTTCTTCATGTGTTCCTTAAATGCATTTATCTTAATATCAAGGGCAACACTAATTGCTGAAAAATCCTGGGATTTATCCTGTTCTTGAATAGTCTGTGTGCATTTATAACTGATTCCACTGATCTCACTCATTGACCTTCCCATAGACTGCCCCAGCTGCATAAGTAAATGTGTTGCTGTGTTATGAAAGGCACTGATGTTCTAAGAGCTAGTATGTGCCATATAGAAAACAATCCCATATTAAAAAGTGTTGACTAACTAGTGTACCATGCCACCAATGCATGCCGGCTATTGCTCCTTTTTCCGTAATTTGCTGCTAAAACAGTTTCCATTGATTTAAGACTGAAAAGGAATGATCAAAGTAAATTAAAGTGCTGCTATACAGGGAGTGCATAATTATTAGGCAAATGAGTATTTTGACCACATCATCCTCTTTATGCATGTTGTCTTACTCCAAGCTGTATAGGCTCGAAAGCCTACTACCAATTAAGCATATTAGGTGATGTGCATCTCTGTAATGAGAAGGGGTGTGGTCTAATGACATCAACACCCTATATCAGGTGTGCATAATTATTAGGCAACTTCCTTTCCTTTGGCAAAATGGGTCAAAAGAAGGACTTGACAGGCTCAGAAAAGTCCAAAATAGTGAGATATCTTGCAGAGGGATGCAGCACTCTTAAAATTGCAAAGCTTCTGAAGCGTGATCATCGAACAATCAAGCGTTTCATTCAAAATAGTCAACAGGGTCGCAAGAAGCGTGTGGAAAATCCAAGGCGCAAAATAACTGCCCATGAACTGAGAAAAGTCAAGCGTGCAGCTGCCACGATGCCACTTGCCACCAGTTTGGCCATATTTCAGAGCTGCAACATCACTGGAGTGCCCAAAAGCACAAGGTGTGCAATACTCAGAGACATGGCCAAGGTAAGAAAGGCTGAAAGACGACCACCACTGAACAAGACACACAAGCTGAAACGTCAAGACTGGGCCAAGAAATATCTCAAGACTGATTTTTATAAGGTTTTATGGACTGATGAAATGAGAGTGAGTCTTGATGGGCCAGATGGATGGGCCCGTGGCTGGATTGGTAAAGGGCAGAGAGCTCCAGTCCGACTCAGACGCCAGCAAGGTGGAGGTGGAGTACTGGTTTGGGCTGGTATCATCAAAGATGAGCTTGTGGGGCCTTTTCGGGTTGAGGATGGAGTCAAGCTCAACTCCCAGTCCTACTGCCAGTTCCTGGAAGACACCTTCTTCAAGCAGTGGTACAGGAAGAAGTCTGCATCCTTCAAGAAAAACATGATTTTCATGCAGGACAATGCTCCATCACACGCGTCCAAGTACTCCACAGCGTGGCTGGCAAGAAAGGGTATAAAAGAAGGAAATCTAATGACATGGCCTCCTTGTTCACCTGATCTGAACCCCATTGAGAACCTGTGGTCCATCATCAAATGTGAGATTTACAAGGAGGGAAAACAGTACACCTCTCTGAACAGTGTCTGGGAGGCTGTGGTTGCTGCTGCACGCAATGTTGATGGTGAACAGATCAAAACACTGACAGAATCCATGGATGGCAGGCTTTTGAGTGTCCTTGCAAAGAAAGGTGGCTATATTGGTCACTGATTTGTTTTTGTTTTGTTTTTGAATGTCAGAAATATATATTTGTGAATGTTGAGATGTTATATTGGTTTCACTGGTAATAATAAATAATTGAAATGGGTATATATTTTTTTTTGGTTAAGTTGCCTAATAATTATGCACAGTAATAGTCACCTGCACACACAGATATCCCCCTAACATAGCTAAAACTAAAAACAAACTAAAAACTACTTCCAAAAATATTCAGCTTTGATATTAATGAGTTTTTTGGGTTCATTGAGAACATGGTTGTTGTTCAATAATAAAATTAATCCTCAAAAATACAACTTGCCTAATAATTCTGCACTCCCTGTAATGCCGCAAAATGTCCTTTTTTGTGCAGCAAAATTTCCAATTTTTTCCAATTTTTTCCAATTTGCAAATCGATGCCGCAATATCCTGGCGGGTCTGTCTAAAGGAGCGTGTATAGTAGAAGCAGGAGTTGCAGCAGTGGAAAAACAGTGCTACCTTCGCGGGCATCTGTAAACATGGTGTGAGCATAAGTGGTGCCCCGGCTACCCCCATCTTTTGGCAACTGGCCTGAGGCGCTCTAATAGTGTGCCCAGATTAATAATCAGTGGTTCACGTTTGTGCTGGTGAAGAACTTATGCTGGCGAAGGTCTTTGGTAAGGCACTAGTGTGATCTGTTAGTCAAAATGGAAATCAAAATGGAATTAAGGTGACTGCTCAAACTCGGTCATATTTATTTCAGATGCTAATTTAACTTATTATGCCACTAACATTCGGTTTTAAAACGTTTTATCTCGCCAGCTGCTCCGACACATACGAAATGTTGTCTTACACAGTTCAGATGGGGACACATTATTTTTTGATCACAATGGCGATTTTCCTGCCATTTATGACATTTTAAACTGGCAGCTGCTACCCGATCACACCAGCCGATTTATAAAAGTTGGACAATATGATTCCACGCGGGATGAAAATCACGCTATCACCATTAATGTCAGCGCCATCATTTGGAGCGGGGGATACGCAGAGGTAATAATAATATGCGTCAATGTGAATGCACTTGAGTGTGCTGTGTTATTTTTTAACATAGGTGTTGGTTGTCATTCACCAACAGTGTGAGTTTTTCGATTTTCAATCTGAGCCCTTTCATTGTTAGAAACTTTACCCCAAATAATGAAACTTGCAGCTGAGGTTTAAAATATACCAGTGAATGAGGATCAGACGATCTGCTATAATGGCACTTTTCACTTACTGCCCTTCAGATGTACACAGAACCCTATTAACAAAGGCTAATGTTCTTCTGCATCTAGATACTATTCTGTACTTTTTCGCTATTCACCATGTTGGAGTGTAGATTTATTGCCCCCATTCCCCTCAGCTCACAGGGTAGGGACATCTAAAAGTGAGTTTCCAAATGTAAAGATACTACTAGACTTTTCATACGCAGGTGGAAATCTCCAACACTGTGGCAGAAGTATTCTTATGGGAAATTGTGGGGGAAATTAGCAAAGTGTATTAATTTGAAAATCTATATTAAACATATTTTAATGGAACTTAAACATGTACAATTAATTAAAATAATTAGTTATGCCCTAGAACAAAATAAAATGTTAAAGGAATCAAACTCTACACATTGCATGTTTCTTAAGCGATTAAATATTTTAAATATATTAAATAGTTTTATAAATATTTTTGAACAAAATAAAAACATGTTTAATAACTCTAATTAAAATGTGTGTTTAATCAATGGTAAACATTTTTGTACATTTAATACAGAAACATTTTATTTAATGTTTATCTAAAAGTTGTCTATTCCTTTTTTAAAATAACAAAATAATTCAAAATTAATATTCTCTATATTTTTATGAGTGAAAAGGTTCTATGGGAGTGTGTTGGAGTTCATTTGAGTTGCCATATGTTATACTAGACTTCCTCCACGACTGGGCTTAAGTACATTACTACTGTATTGTGACGTAGAGGGCTGTAGTAGTTTTGAAAGTGTAGTTTGTGAAACAGCAATGGTCTCAGGGCCTGATTACGAGTTAGGCGGTTCAACCGTCACAACTTCAATATGGTGGTGGTGAGGCTACCAAGAAAAGGCTGGCGGAAAGCAAAGTTGTGATCAGCACAGCAGTGACTGACCACAACTTTTACCGCTGCAAACCTGTCGGGATCCCTGATCCGGCAGAGGAGGCGGTCTCCGGGCGGTCTGATCACCAGAATTGTAAGGCAGCGGTCAGCCCTCCAGGATTGCGCAAGCCCGTTGGCCCCCATGAGTTTAGCCATTCCTGGACGGCCAAACTCATAATTAGACCCTTAGGGCCTCATTTATTAGGAAATGGTGCAGCGCGATGGCGCAATCAGTATTTTTGCGCCAAGCTGCGTCATTTCCAAAACGTGTTTTCAAGTCGCTGAATCAGTTGCCTAGCGCCAACGCAGGCACCCTTGTTCCATGGTCCAAGGATGCCTGCGTTGCAGGAGGGATTGTTTATGTATAGGAAGGATACCTTCCTATACATAAACAATCATTAATAGCGATTTGCTCCTTCTATGTGTGTTGCAGAAAGTATTTCTCCTTGTTACGCCACTCTAATGCTATCCCTAGGAAAGCGTTCATTTTTGGCACTGCCTCCGGTTTACAATGTCTCGAAAATATGGGGCAGCATCAAAGTGTAGTGGGTGTTGCGTGGGCACGCCCACAGAAACATCCATTGCACGTTGACTTAACGTCGCCTTGTGAATATGGAGCAGGGTACAGCATCACTAAAAGTGATTCTCTGGTGGAGCAAGGGCCTCATAATTGAGGCCCTTAGTCTTTTCTGGAAGGGTGTTTGAATTGGTATGTCTCTTACCCACTTACACCACCCTAAATCCATCCTTAAACATCCCTAACCCACCATCCCCATTTAGTAGGATGTATTCACCATTCTACAGCCACTTCTCTGCTACTCCCGCATTTATTACAACAACATCTCTGTACAGAAAATATATGTTGGAAATGGTCTTTCTGCAGGCTCACTCCCAAACGTTTTGCCTTCCTCCTTCACTTTTTCTGACCTCATTTTTTGCTGGCTTTAGGACTCTGCGTACCACTGGTAATCAGTGCTAAAATACATATGCTCTCACCCTAAAACATGGTGACATTGGCTCATACCCAATAGGCATATTTTATTTACTTGTAAGTCCCTAGCAAGTGCACTACATGTGCCCAGAGCCTGTAAATTAAATACTACCAGTGATCCTGCAGCACTAGTTGTGCCACCCACATAAGTAGCCCTTAACCATGTTTCAGGCCTGTATGTGCAGTTTCACTGCCACTTCGACTTGGCATTTAAAAGTAATTGCCAAACCATAAACTCCCCTTTTTTTACATATAGGTCACCCTAAGGTATGCCCTAGGTAGCCCATAGGGCAGGGTGCTATGTAGGTAAAAGACAGGACATAAACATGTGTCTACTATATGTCCTGGTAGTGTAAAACTCTTTAATTTGTTTTACACTGCTGTAAGGCCTGCTCCTTTCATAGGATAGCATTAGGGATACCCTATTATACTGTTTAAGTGATAGATTCTGATCTGAAAGGAGTAACCAGGTCATATTTAGTATGGCCAGAATGGTAATAGAAAATCCTGCTTATTGGTGAAGTTGGATTTTAAATTACTATTCTAGAAATGCCACATTTAGAAAGTGAGCATTTCTCTACACTTAAATCCTTCTGTGCCTTACAATCCATGTCTGGCTGCGTTAGTTGACAGCTCTCCTGTGCATTACACTCAGACAACCCCAACCACAGGATGCTCAGTCACACCTGCACACATCAGCATACTGAATGGATCTTCCTGGGCTGCGATAGTGAAGGGCCTGACACTTACATTTGAAAGGACAGTGGCCTGCCCTCACACAATGGACTGCCAAACCCCCTACTGGGACCATGGCAGACAGGATGGAACTGAAAGGGGACCTTGTGCAGTTCTAAGCCACTCCTTGAAGTCTCCCCCACTTCAAAGGCACATTTGGGTATTTAAACCGGGTCTCTGACCCTACCAACTCAGACACTTCTTGAAAAGATACCTACTGGGAAAGGGACTCTGAACAAGAACCTGCAACCTGGTAAGAGAAGCTGTCTGGCTGCCCAAAGGACTCACCTGACTGCTTTGCTGAAATGACCTGCTGCCTTGTTGTTGCTCTGCCGCCTTGCTGCCCTCTGGCTCTGCTAAAAAGTGCTCTCCAAGGGCTCGGATTGAGCTTGCTTCCTGTTTCCTGAAGTCTCAGGGCGAAAAAGACCTAATCTCTGCAAAGGACTCCTTGTGCAACGAAAATCGACGCACAGGCTGCTGGAATCGATGCACAGCCTGCCTTGCAGAGAGAAAATCACTGCACGCCGAACTAGAATGACACAGCCTAGCTCCCCGAGTGGAGATTGATGCAGTGCCAACGTTGTGACCGGAACTTTGACGCACGGCCCACTGGATCAATGCATCACTGACCCAGAACGATGCAGCTCGACTTCTTGCGAGAAAAATCGACGTAGTGCCTGCCGCCTGACAGAAATTTCCCTGCATCGCCCACTGGATCGACGCAGTTCCTGTGACTTCGTCCTGCACGCCCAGGATTTCTTCGCATCGCCCCCGGGGCATCCAAATACTCCGCAACCAGAAGAGGATCCAAGCCTGTGCATGGGAAATCGACACAAAGCCCTTGCTGCGTGGAAAAACATTGATGTCTGTGTGCGCCCGGAGAAACCGACGCACACCTCGCCTTTTTCCACGCATCTCCTCCTCTGCAGTCCTGTGCGGATAATTTAGACGCAAACCAGGTACTTTGTGCTTGCAAGAGACACATTGCTTTTTAAGCACTAAAGAATTTATTGGTCATTTCAAGAGTGATATTTCAACTTGTATTTATCAAATCTTGATCATTTTGACCTTAATCCACTCAGATAAATATTCAATAGTTTTCTAAACCTGTGTGGTGGATTTTTTGTGGAGTTTATACTGTGTTATTGCATGATTGTTTGCACTAATACTTTACACATTACCTTCTAAGTTAAGCCTGACTTCTCAGTGCCAAGCTATCAGAGGGTGAGCACAGGATAATTTGGATTGTGTGTGACTTACCCTGACTAGAGAGAGGGTCCTTGCTTGGACAGGGGGTAACCTAACTGCCAACCAAAGACCCAATTTCTAGCAATATATGAGAGGAAAGGTTTGTGAATAGCATTTTGTAATACATGTGTTCATGAGTAGTACTACTGTAGTATAATTATACCTATTACAAAATGCAGTTTGTGCATTAGCTTCTTGGATTTGTCTGAAGGTAATTCTCCCACCTACTGAATATGCAAATTCTGTAGGTCTGACTTGATAGTACAGGTGTCTCTCACATGTAATCACAAAAATAGAGCCAAAAAAATATTGACAGTGTTCCTTTGTACGTTTTGCATTAAACTGAAAATCCCGATCCAGCAGAAACAGGAGCATACTTGCATGAACCCACTGCAAAGGATGTTCATGCTGGTCAGCAGCAGTTACAGAGAAAGAGGAATGTGATATGAGAGAGAGAAACATAGAAATAGTAAATCTTCACTCTGCTTCTTCTTAAAGTTAGGCTCATTATACACTGCAGAAGCTTTGATGCATGTAACAAGAAATAACCCTTCTTCTACTTAAGTACTCACATTCCAATTCTCTTTCCCATTAAGATATATGAAATACCTGATGACAATCTGTACATAACCGACTCTCTCTGGTTGGTCTAAACTACAGGTGTGCTAAATTCACATAATTTGCTTTTGCATAAATGCACAAAATGACTGCAAAATTGTGAGAATTCACACATAATTAAACAAAATGGAAATCTGTCATTTCAATCAACCAATCAATCAATCAAGGATTTGTACAGTGCGGCTAATCACCCATAGGGTTTCAAGGCGCTGGCTTAATGGCATTATTTCAGGAATGTCAAGTAACAGGACACGGAATTAAAAAAAATGATAATAATGTAAGCTGAAATAAAAATTAAACCTTTATTCTAAATCTACAAAATAACTAGAAGTATAATATGCATTTCTATTTAAATAGCTACCTCTATTGATTTGAAAATTAAGAGCCTGATTAAGATCCTGGTGGACAAATACTCATTATGTCCTATGGGGATCATAATACGGCAGATGGGATGTCTCTCACATTTGTGAAGGAGTATTCCATCCGCCAGTATCTAAATAAGGCCCTGAGTCCGTGATCTTAATGATTTTTAGAGTAACAAGTTCATCAGATATAACATAAAGAATACTTATTAACATTGTTTTTTTCTACTGACAATACACATGACTCAAAAGCACTCACCATAAGCTCTCAACACAGGACATATCCCCTCACTGTACCCTGATCAACTTTGCTAACTATCAATCTATTACTCACCTACCAGTAATCACCAAGACCATTGCAAAGGCATGTGATAAACTTAAAGAGCACATCATCGCCAATCACCCCTCTTATGATTACTTAGGTAATTTCAAATCATATGGAAACAGCTTCCTTAGACATCTTAGACAAATTCCTCCTGAGAACACATAAAAGGCAGTCAAAAGTTTATGTGACAGCCATTGTTGGATGCCTTGACTATGCTGGGGTGCCTATTGGAGGAGCTGTTGTAATCAGACATTTTTTTGGTTGCTTGTTAAGAGATTGCATAATTGAAGCTATGCTACAAACACCATTATGTGCCAGGTTTACACACTATATACAATATTGCCTGTAATATTATTTGTAATGCCTGCTACAGCCTTCTGTTCTAAGATGAATATTTGAATGATGACTTATGGCCTCCTGCCAAGCGTTGGTAGCTTGACCATCCAATATAGGAAAGCCAAAAGCCACCAAAAAAGGGGGCCCTGGGTAATTTTATGTCATTGTGCATGGGAGGCAAGGAGGCAGGTGCTCCAATGAGCCAGATAGAAAATACTCTTCAAAACCAAAATTGAGAAAACAGGCTCTTTGCAGGTTCAAACCCAATTGTTTGCCTTCATTTTGACTACTAGGCTCTAGTGTAAGAACTCTGGAATTCCCTGAGCCCTGTTAAACAGGACTAAGTGCATGTGACCTGACCCTTTAAATATGTATGTTTCATTAGCTACAACATATTGGCATAATTTAATTTACGTATAAGTCCCTAATATATGGTACTAGGGTTACCCAGGGCCTGTAAGTTACAGTATCCCTCATGGGCTGCAGCACTTATTGTGCCACCCTGGCTGTGACAAAGTAGAACATGTATCCCAGCTGCCATTGCAGACTGGTAGAGCAGTTTAAAACTGCTAACTTGACTTTTCCATTTAAACCAGTGACAAAGTCTGAACCTCCCTATTTAACATACATAAGTCAACCCTAAGATTGGTCCACCGGATCCTAAGGCAGGGTGCTGTATATTTAAAAGTAGGACATGTATTTTTGTGTGTCCTACCAATAAAAAAAAACAAATTGTTGAATTCACTGCGGAAAGACTAATAGCCTTAGATCAGACTCCAAGATCAGACTCTGGACTACCAACACAGCCTTCACAAACGCCATCCGCAGACACCACCAACTCATCTGAGCCACCAAAAGAACCGCCTTCAAAGACCAAATCCACAACAACGCACACTGTCATAAGGAGCTCTTCAACGTTGTGAAGGAACTTTCCAATCCTAGCTCCAACATCAACGACATCCTGCCATCCCAAGATCTCTGTGACTCCCTAGCCTCCTACTTCCACCGCAAGATTGCAGACATCTACGACATCATCAGCACCCAGACACCCCTGGCAACCGCCAACACCACAGATCCACCTCCGACCAACCTCCTGCTCTCCTGGACCCCTGTCAACAACAATGACACTATCGAAATCATGAACACCATCCACTCTGGTTCTCCATCTGACCCCTGCCCTCACCACATCCTCAACAAAGCAAGCTCCGTTGTCGCACCCCAACTACGGATGATCATCAACAGTTCCTTCGAGTCTGCCACCTTCCTGGAGAGCTGGAAACACGGCGAGATCAACGCCCTCCTCAAAAAACACAAGGCGGACCCAAAGGACCTCAAGAACTTCCGGCATATCTCCCTGCTCCCCTTCCTGGCAAAAGTCATCGAGAAGGCTGTCAATAGACAACTAACCCACTTCCTAGAGGAGAACTGCACCCAGGACCCTTCCCAATCCAGATTCCGCAGCAACCACAGCATCAAAACCACCCTCATCGCCGCCACCGACGACATAAGAACCATACTGGACAGCGGCAAAACCACGCCCTCATCCTCCTGGACCTCTCGGCCATGTTCGACACTGTCTGCCAACACACCCTACGCTCACGCCTCAGCAATGCTGGATTCCATGACAGAGCCCTGGACTGGGTCACCTCCTTTCTCACCGGCAGGACCCAGAGAGTTCGCCTCCCCCCATTCCACTCAGAGGTCACCAAAATCATCTGCTGCATACCCCAGGGTTCGTCCCTCAGCCCGACCCTCTTCAATGTCTACATGGCCCCGCTCGCTAACATCGCCTGATCCCACAACCTCAACATCATCTCCTACGCCGACGATACCCAGCTGATCCTCTCTCTCACCAAGGACTCCGCCAAGACCAACCTACACGAAGCAATGAAGGCCATCGCCAAATGGATGATGAGCAGCTGCCTCAAACTCAATTCAGACAAGACGGAAGTCCTTATCTTTGTCTCCACCCCCTCCGCATGGGATGACTCCTGGTGGTCTGCCACTCTCTGAACCGCTCCAAATCCCACCGTCCACGCACGCAACATAGGATTCATCTTGGACCCCTCACTATCCATGACCCAGGAAGTCAAGGCCATCTCCTCCTCCTGCTTCAACTCCCTGCGCATGCTCCGAAAGATCTACAAATGGATACCCACTGAAACCAGAAGAACAGTCACCCAAGCCCTCGTAAGCAGCAAAGTGGACTACGGCAATGCCCTCTACGCAGGAACCAAGGCCAAACTCCAGAAGAGGCTGAATCGCACCTCTTGACATTCAGGAAACGCCTCAAGACATGGCTCTTTGACTAGTAGCTCTCCCCCCAGCGCCTTGAGACACTAACGGGTGATTAGTGCGCTCTATAAATCCTTGATTGATTGATTGATTGATCCTGGACATTTCCCGCCACTGCCACAACACAGACCACCTGAAAGACCTACACTGGCTCCCAGTCAACAAGAGAATCACCTTCAAACTTCTCACCCATGCTCACAAAGCACTGCACAATAACGGACCAGAATACCTCAACAAATGACTCTCCTTCTACACCGTGACCCGGCATCTCCGCTCTGCTGACCTCGCCCTTGCAACGTCCCATGCGTCCTCAGAACTACAACTGGCGGTAGACCTTTTTCACACCTTGCCATCAAAACGTGAAACACTCTTCCCACCCACCTGTGCCAGACCAAAGACCTCCTTACCTTGTGGAAATTTCTCAAGACCTGGCTGTTCGAGCAGTAGCAGCACCTCCCCCCTTTCTTCTCCCCCTCCCCTCCTCAGCGCCTTGAGACCCTCATGGGTGAGTAGTGCACTTTACAAATCCCCTAATTGATTGATTGATTATTAGCCAGTGTAGGGTTCCATGTTGACAACTCAGCTGTGCCAGCTCCTGAATGGGACTGCCAAAGTTGGTACTTCAAGGAATCAAGCTAATTGTTACATTAAACCTGACTTAATGCTCAGTTCAAATTAAAAAAAACTGTTCAGAAAAAGCAACTTTTAGCAAGTCACCTCTCTGTTGCCCAAGTAATCCAAACAAAAAGGCAACCCAATAACCCCTTGCAAGCTTTGGTGTTCGACAGTATTAAGGTAAACTGCCCACAAGGGTATCATGTATGAAATATATTGATTAATTCTGTATGTTAATGCTTCAAAAGGTGGCTTCTTTACCCAATCGAATGGTGATATCAATTAATAGAAAATAGAGATGATCAAAAAGAAGAAGAAACTGGTGTATGCGAAGGAAAAAAATATTCTCATTAAAGTTCTCTGCAAATGCAAATACATTGCAAAACAATTATTTAAAATGGGGTCCATAACACTCAAAACAATCATACACCAGTCAGATTGAAAGGATCAATCTGCAAAATCAGGGATCACAAAGTAATGTATAACCATTTCACTCTGG
Source organism: Pleurodeles waltl (assembly GCF_031143425.1). NCBI lineage: Eukaryota > Metazoa > Chordata > Amphibia > Caudata > Salamandridae > Pleurodeles > Pleurodeles waltl. Next base: position 1,275,780,109 of record NC_090446.1, on the reverse strand, counting down.
TATCAGATACCAGTCCTTAGTGTAGAACAAAGAATTCAAGGATGCAGATGTAGAAGACGTGGAAACAACCTCAACATTTCTGCCTCTAATGTACTCATTCCATGAGACCATTCTCAGTACAGTATTGGCTACAGAAATTAGTCACATAACCCTGATGGATAATTAATGAAAATGATATAAATACCAATAAACAAATGCAGCATAGTTTAAGTGGCTCATCATATATAAGAAAAGGCATGTGGCATGGTTAAACACTTTCAAACATGTAATGATGATATTACCAAAGTGCACTGCCAGAAAATGCTTGTAATTGGTATTAACTTCACTAAGAACATAGATTTTCTTTCCTCATGTACACTTGTTTTCTCCTTCTTTTTGATCATCTATATTTGTATTCATTGATATCATCACCAGATTAAGGGGGTCATTACGACCCTGGCGGCCGGCGGTAAGCTGGTGGTAACACTGCCAACATGCTGGCGGTGTTCCGCCAGCTATTATGACCGTGGCGCAATAGCCACGACCATACCGCCGGCCCCTCCAACATAATCCCCGACCGACAGCCTGTCTGTGGCGGTAAACACCGCCATGGAAAGGCTGGCGGTAAGGGGACTTGGGGTGCCCTTGGGGGCCCCTGCACTGGCCATGCAGGGGCCCCCAGTCATAGCCCCGTCGCGCATTTCACTGCCCGATTTTCGGGCAGTGAAATGCGCGATGGGTGCTACTGCACCCGCTACACATCAGCATTGCCGCCGGCTCTATTACGAGCCGGCAGCAATTTTTATGTGACTTTTCCGCTGGGCCAGCAGAAAAGTCATAATAGGGAGCCAGGAATATCGCCGGCAATGGCGGTATTCTGGCTCCCGCAGCCTCGGCAGTCTTTTTGAAAGACCGCCGAGGTTGTAATGAGGCCCTACGTCAAGGTGCCACCTTTTGGAGTCTAAATATACAAAATGAACCGGTATCTCTCATAAATGGTCCCCTTGTGGGATGTTTACATTAATAAATGTTTTTCAGTGGTCATTAGCAGATGTTGGCCACAGGACAGTTTTCTGCCCTCCTGGGGAGACATGTGAATGGCTCCCAGAGATCAGATCTCACCGTACTAGAGAAGAGGACTGAAGAAGGACTGCCCTGCTGACCTTGGGAATGTCAATTGTTTTGGTGTGGTTCAAATATTTAACAATTGCTCCTTTGTTTAAGCTTGAATCCACCGCTGCCCAGGGACACCATATAATACATTACGTTCCTCACACCAGACAAGTAAATTTGATAACTTTTACAGACTATTACAGATTTTAAAACCACCTCTGAATCTAAACATGATACTAACAAACCTAAACTCTATTTTTAAATATTAATAAATCACCCATAAGTTAGACTTAAGTGCAGGGTTCATGGTATTTGAGAGTAGAACCTGTAATTTTTAGAAGTAAGACATGTCCTTACAGTGAAAGGCCTAAAAAGCTATTTTCAGTGTAGCTGGGAAAGCGTTGCTGTTAGAAATGGGGTCTTTGGTTGGCAGTCAGGTTACCCCCGTCCAAGCAAGGACCCTCACTCTAGTCAGGGTAAGTCACACACAATCCAAATTATCCTGTGCCCACCCTCTGGTAGCTTGGCACTGAGCAGTCAGGCTTAAATTAGAAGGCAATTGTCATGCTGCGGCGCTCGCCGCGGCGCTTGCCGCGGCGCTCGCCGCGGCCGCGGGCTCAGGTTGCCGCGGCGCGGCACGTTAATTCTGCCGCGGCCGGCACCCGGGTCGCGGTAGACGCCGCGGCGGACTCCCAGGTCGCGGGGGTTGCCGCGGCTCCGGCGAGAGCCATGGAGGCTCCAGGGAGCCGGTCTGGGGGCCGCGGCGCTCGCCGCTTCCCTTCTTTCAAGTTCTGCCATAAAGGCAGACGCGGCAGAGCCTGAAACCCCGAGGGGGTTTCAGGCATGGCCGCACACAGCGCATCATGCGCTTAACATTTATTTTTCCTGCATGCCATTTCCTGCCCACCACTTACCGATGTTCCTAGGACAAACCGAACCCTTACACTTGGGGTTCTTTATACTCGCCTTTTTCTCTTCCCAGCATGCTTACCACTTCCTCTCTGCCCAGCATGCATTGTTAAACACACATACCTAATTCTTTATTGTTTTCTTTTTCCCAATCCAAGATGGTGGTGTTCTACTTCCTGTTTTCTATTTCCTGTCCAGGGGTATATAAGGGGATTCCAACTGCTTGTCCATTGCGTTGCAACACTTCTTGGTGGTAGTCACGCTCCTATTTGATTTCCTTCTGCGAATCTTGTCTGTTCCTGATCTGCCTTGTTTTCCTGCCTTCCTGATCTACGGTCCTAATACCCTGGTGTCCTCCTTTTCGTTTCAGGGAGTTCCTGTGGAGGTTTTTTACCCTACTGGGGTTTTTCCTCTGGGACTCCTTCTGGAGGGCACGGACTGTAGTGGTTCGCTCATACCAAACAGCACCGTGGCTACCGGAAGGGGTCGCCCCTACCTCGGCCAGAGCAGAACCCGTCGGAACAAGGACCGTTCCCCTACACCTCTCAGCTGCGACGGTAAGACCATTGAAAACCGCAACAGATTGCAAAGCCAAAAATTCCAGTTGCAGTCCGGAACTATGGATAACCCAGTGGCAAACACGGAACATACTAACCAGGACCTACTGGCGACGATACAACAACAGGCTCAAGAACTCCAGCAATTACGTACTGAGAATACTGTTTATCGACAAGCCTTTGCCTCCAGGACCACAGATGTCCCTGCAGTAGCCGCCTCTACACCTCGATTTTCCGGGGATCCCACCACATTAAAAGAATTCCTGGATGCCTTGACGGTGTACTTTGCCTTTCGCCCCTCGCAATTTGTACAAGATAAGACCAAGGTGGGGTATTGATTAGTGCCTTATCAGGACCAGCCTTGGCCTGGGCCACACCTCTAGTAACCAGAAACGATCCCTGTCTATCTAATTATTCCACCTTTATCACTACTTTTAAACAGATGTTTGAACGCCCTGGACTCGAGGCGTCAGCAGAAGAGGCTCTTTGCGAAGTCCAACAAGGGAGTCAAGATGTATTACAATACCCGTTTCAGACAATTAGCTGCAGAAACAACCTGGGTGGAACGTACCTTAGTGACACTCTTCCGTAGAGGTCTCAGAGAGGACATCAAAGATGAACTAGTACATTCTGCCAGGATAGAAAACCTCAAAGGATTGATGGACCAGGCAATAACGATAGAATATCGGTTGAATGAACGAAGAATGGAGAAAAAGAAGAGTCGTTTGCCTTCTCACTCAGTACCATCTCGTCCCTTCGCCCATCGTACCGAGGAAGTCCGTCCTGAATCCAAAGGGAATACCGAGGAAGAGCCCATGCAGATTGACACAGCTCGCGGGCCTCTATCCGCCAGTGAAAGGGAACATAGACGAAGGAAGGGGCTTTGCCTATATTGTGGTGCAGCTGGTCACCTAATTCGCGCCTGCCCCATTCGTCCAACCAAGCCCTTGGGAAACGCCAACTCCTGTCCCCAGTAAGAAGGGTGAGGACGGGATATCGTGATATACCTTCTATTTGCTCTTCCCGGGAGGAAGGAACTGCTCTTTTTCTCTTACCAGTTACCCTCCATTTAACTGATGGCCGCGAAGCAAGAACTTTGGCCTTATTGGACTGCGGAGCCAGTGGCCTCTATTTAGATGAAACCTGGGCCAAAGAACGACAGATAACACAAATACCCAAAGAAGTACCAGAATAGGTACATACCGTTGATGGGTCACTCTTGGCCTCTGGACCTGTACAATACACCACCCCTACCTTCTGTTTACAGTTTGGTAAACATCAGGAAATTCTCTCGTTTGACTTAATCTCATCACCACACCATGTCATGATCCTGGGAATTCCATGGCTTACACGGCACAATCTTTACATCAACTGGGAAACAAAAACCATTTCGTTATCCTCCCATTTTTGTCAACACCCCTGCTATCCGGCCAGGGATTACTGGTCCCCAAAAAGTCTCTCAACAGCACCTTCTCAGGTGGGAGGATCCATTAATGTCCTACAGGGAGTTCCCAGACATTATCAGGACTATATTGATGTATTCCAGAAGCCAGAAAGACCTGAATTGCCACCCCACAGAGAATACGACTGTGCCATTCCTTTAGAACCAGACACCGTAGTTCCTTTTGGGCGGATGTACTCCCTCACAGAACCAGAGAAACAAGTTTTAAAGGAGTACCTAGATGAGAATCTACAAAGTGGGTTGATAACTCCCTCCTCTTCACCCGCCGGGGCTCCTCTTTTCTTTGTACCAAAGAAAACCAAAGATCTGCGTCCCTGTATCGATTTCAGAGGGTTAAACAGGATCACTATCAAAGACCGGTATCCGTTACCCCTCATCAAGGACATCTTAGAAGCAGTCAGAGGAGCCAAGAGATTCACCAAACTGGATCTCCGAGGAGCCTATCATCTACTAAGAATCAGAGAAGGTGATGAGTGGAAGACCGCCTTTATAACACCTTTTGGTCACTGCGAATATAGAGTAATGCCCTTCGGACTCACTAATGCCCCGTCCATCTTTCAAAGATTCATGGATTCTATCTTTTCTGATCTTTTGCAACAAACAGTGGTAGTGTATCTTGACGATATCCTAATTTATTCAGTTCATCCAGAGGAACATTCCAAGCACGTTCGCCAAGTCTTAGAGAGACTCCGACAACATCATTTGTTCTGTAAGCCTGAAAAATGCGAGTTTGATCAGATAGAAGTAAAATACTTGGGATACTGTATAGACCAAACCGGAGTTGCCATGGACTCAGACAAAGTACAGGCTATATTGAATTGGCCATCTCCTTCTTCCATCAAGGAGACTCAATGTTTTCTGGGACTAGCCAACTTCTACCGACAGTTCATAGCAGACTTTGCCCAGAGAACCAGCTTCATTACTCAAACCCTCAAAAAGGAACATCTAAAGAAATGTTTTTGTTGGACACCAGGCGCTGAGTCAGCTTTTCAGGACTTAAAGAAAGCCTTTATTCAAGCCCCTATTCTTCAACACCCAGACACCAGCAAACAATTCATTGTTGCCACAGACGCCTCAGAAAGAGCCATTGGGGCTGCCTTGTTACAAAAACAAAAACGATGATGACCTAGAACACCCTGTATTTTATCTATCACACATTCTATCTGATTCTGAGCGAAACTATTCCGTGCTAGAATGCGAATTACTCGCCTTAAAGGTCGCGTGCACCGAATGGAGACACTTTTTGATGGGATCAAAGGAGCCCTTTGAAGCCCGGACCGATCACAGAAATCTACAGTGCTTAAGAAATTTCCAGTGCCAAAATAGCCGGCAGGCTCGATGGGCCTTCTTCTTCAGCCAATATGATTTCTATATCACCTACATCCCTGGTTCTCAGAACATCCTAGCGGATGCCCTGTCCCGACGTTATCCTGGGTGCGGTGATTCCGCGGTTCAAAATTTATTTGACAACAATAAAATCATAGGGGTAGCACAGACTTTTTTAGATCAAGTCAAGTCCGAATATGCCCGTCTACACGAAACAGAACTAAAAAAGTTACGTCCACAGCTGCACATAGATCATGACTACTATTATCATGATAAGGCCCTGTTTTTACCCACTAAAACAGTGCAAATCGAAGCTTTACGCATGTGCCATGATTCCCCTATTGCAGGTCATCGAGGAATGAAAGCGACTCAAGATCTTTTGCTTCGCTCTTTCTGGTGGCCAACTCTCAAGGCTGACACTGAGGCATATGTGTTATCCTGTCCTACATGTGCTCAAGCCAAGACACCCCGAACCAGACCTGTGGGGTTACTCCGCCCATTACCTGTTCCCCCAGGCCCATGGCATACCATATCCACCGGTTTTATGTGCGCATTACCTTCCTCAATGGGAAACCACGTCATAATGGTAACTGTGGACTCCTTCACCAAGATGGCCCACTTCACGGCCTTGAGAAAGTTACCTACGGCAAAGGAGTTAAGTCAGATCTTTACTCAAGAAATCTTCAGGCTACATGGGTTACCCCAAGTTTTTATATCGGACAGGGGTCCTCAATATATCTCCCGTTTCTGGAATCAATTCTGCAAGACCTTGGGGATCCAGGTGGCCTTATCATCCGGGTTCCACCCTCAAACCAATGGACAAACGGAACGACTCAATCAGGGTCTCGAACAGTACTTCCGTAGCTTCTGTAACGCTACACAAAGTAATTGGGCTTCCTACTTACCGCTTGCAGAATTTTCCTATAATAACTCTCTACACAGTGCCTCTAAAGTCTCTCCTTTCTATGGCTCTTATGCTTTCCATCCCAGGGCCTTCCCAACTCCCCTGAGAGACAACTCCAATCTTCCCGCCATCTCCTCCTTCGTTCGACAGCTACGGGGTATACAACGAATTATCCATTTCAACCTTGTGTCCACCAAGTCCCGCATGAAGAAGATAGCAGATAGGAGACGCTGTGCGGCTCCTCTATATCAGGTCCATGATAAGGTCTGGCTCTCCTCTAGATTCCTACCTCTCCGATTCACCCAAAACAAATTCAAACCCCGCTTTTATGGTCCCTTTCTCATTCTCAAGAAAATCAACCCAGTGTCTATGCGTCTTCGCCTACCCCGGACATGGAAGATCCACCCAGTATTCCATGTCTCACAACTGAAACCTTACCGTCCTGATCTTTTTCATAGGCAGTTGCCCTGTCCCCCTCCTCTGTTGGTTGACAATGTGCCTGAGTACGAAGTGCAGGAAGTCTGTGACTCTCGGTTTTTCCATGGTCACCTCCCATACCTTATTCATTGGAAGGGATATCCTTTGAGTGAGTGTTCCTGGGAGGATGCCTCTTCAGTCCATGCTCCTCTTTTGATCCGCCGCTTTTTTCGGCTCTTCCCTCACAAACCCGGGGCCTCAGGGGGGGGCATACTGTCATGCCGCGGCCGCGGACTCAGGTTGCCGCGGCACGTTAATTCTGCCGCGGCCGGCGCCCGGCTCGCGGTAGACGCCGCGGCGGACGCCCAGGTCGCGGGGGTTGCCGCGGCTCCGGCGAGAGCCATGGAGGCTCCAGGGAGCCGGTCTGGGGGCCGCGGCGCTCGCCGCTTCCCTTCTTTTAAGTTCTGCCATAAAGGCAGACGCGGCAGAGCCTGAAACCCCAAAGGGGGTTTCAGGCATGGCCGCACACAGCGCATCATGCGCTTAACATTTATTTTTCCTGCATGCCATTTCCTGCCCACCACTTACCGATGTTCCTAGGACAAACCGAACCCTTACACTTGGGGTTCTTTATACTCGCCTTTTTCTCTTCCCAGCATGCTTACCACTTCCTCTCTGCCCAGCATGCATTGTTAAACACACATACCTAATTCTTTATTGTTTTCTTTTTCCCAATCCAAGATGGTGGTGTTCTACTTCCTGTTTTCTATTTCCTGTCCAGGGGTATATAAGGGGATTCCAACTGCTTGTCCATTGCGTTGCAACACTTCTTGGTGGTAGTCACGCTCCTATTTGATTTCCTTCTGCGAATCTTGTCTGTTCCTGATCTGCCTTGTTTTCCTGCCTTCCTGATCTACGGTCCTAATACCCTGGTGTCCTCCTTTTCGTTTCAGGGAGTTCCTGTGGAGGTTTTTTACCCTACTGGGGTTTTTCCTCTAGGACTCCTTCTGGAGGGCACGGACTGTAGTGGTTCGCTCATACCAAACAGCACCGTGGCTACCGGAAGGGGTCACCCCTACCTCGGCCAGAGCAGAACCCGTCGGAACAAGGACCGTTCCCCTACACCTCTCAGCTGCGACGGTAAGACCATTGAAAACCGCGACAGCAATGTGTAAAGTATTTGTGCAATAAATCATACAATAACTCCATATAGCACCACAAACATACATCCCACAGTGTTTAGAAAAATTTATAATATTTATATGGATAGATGCAGGTCAAAATGATCAAAGATGCAATAAGTAAATGTAGCGATATCACCAAAAAGTGACATAAAGTAACTTAAGTCTTTTAAAAGCAAACAAAGTCTCTTTCAAGCACAAACTACCTGGTTCTCATGAAAAATGGGTGTGCGTTGATTTCTCAGGCCGCACACAGCGATGCGTTGTTTAGTTTCCACGCAGGGATGGCTGTGCGTTGATTTCCGGTGCTCGGTCATGGATCCTCTTCGGGTTGCGGGTTTTCAGACACCCCGGGGAGGGTGCGTGAATTTCCTGCACTGGCAGTACAAAGTCACAGGAGCTGCGCCGATCCAGTGGGCGCTGCATCAAATTTTCTACTGCATAGCAGGCACTGCGTCGATTCCTCTCAGGAAGTCGGCTGCGCCGTTCCGGCTCGGCTATGCGTCGATCCAGTGGGCCGTGCGTCAAAGTTCCGGTCGCTACGCTAGTGCTGCGTTGATCTTCTTGTTACAAAATCAGGCTGCTTCATTCCGGTTCAGCATGCAGTGAAATTTTCACTGCGGTGCAGGCTGTGCGTCGTTTGTGGCAGGCTGTGTGTCGAATTTCGCCGCTCAAGGAGTCCTTCTTGAAGAGATGAAGTCTTTTTGGTCCTGAAACTTCACGGAACAGGAACCAAGCTCTATCCAAGCCCTTGGAGAGCACTCTTCACCTCAGCCAGAGAGTAGTAAGGCTGCAGGGCAACAGCAAGGCAGCAGTCCTTCACAGAAAGCAGTCCTTTAGGCAGCCAGGCAGTTCTACTTGGCAGGATGCACGTTCTGGTTACAAGTTTCCTCTCCAGGAAGTGTTTGAGTTGGAAGGGGCAGAGGCCCTGTTTCTATGCCCAAATGTGCCTTTGAAGTGGGGGAGACTTCAAAGCTTGGCTTAGAAGTGTAGCAGGTCCCCTTTCAGTTCAATCCTGTCTGCCAGGGTCCCAGTAGGGGGTGTGGCAGTCCTTTGTGTGAGAGCAGGCCCTCCACCCTCCCAGCCCAGGAAGACCCACTCAAAATGCAGATGTATGCAAGTGAGGCTGAGTATCCTGTGTTTGGGGTGTGTCTGAATGAATGCACTAGGAGCTGTCAACTAAACCCAGCCACACGTGGATCGTAAGGCACAGAAAGATTTAAGTGCAGAGAAATGCTCACTTTCTAAAAATGGCATTTCTAAAATAGTAATATTAGATCCAACTTCACCAGTCAGCAGGATTTTAAATCACCATTCTGGCCATAATAAATATGACCTTCCTACTCCTTTCAGATCAGCAGTTACCACTCAAACAATGTGTGAGGGCAACCCCAATGTTAGCTTATGAAGGGAGCAGGCCTCACAGCAGTGTAAAAACGAATTTAGGAGTTTTACACTACCAGGACAAGTACACAGCACCCTGCCCTTTGGGTTATCTAGGGCATACCTTAGGGGTGTCATATGTAGAAAAAAGGGAGTTTCAGGCTTGGCAAGTACTTTAAAGTGCCAAGTCGAATTGGCAGTGAAACTGCACACACAGGCCTTGTACTGGCAGGCCTGAGACAAGGTTAAGGGGCTACTTAGGTGGGTGGCGCAATCAGTGCTGCATGCCCACTAGTAGCATTTAATCTCCAGGCCCTGGGCACCTTTTGGGGCATATTTATACTCTGTTTGCACCGAATTAGCGCCATTTTTTTTTACTCCGCATTTTTTGCACCAAATATTTTACTCTAATTCGGTGCAAAACTAACTCCATATTTATACTTTGGAGTTGACAGTTCTTGCGCCAAATTTATGGAGTTAAAGTCATTTTTTGGACGTGGAAACCTACCTTGCCTTAATGAGAAGAAAGGTAGGCGTTCCTCTGCAACAAATGACTCTATGCCCTGAACGCCATATTTCTACTCCCATGCAAAAATGGTGCACAGGAGGGTGGAGGGGTAAATAAATGGGGCAAAGCTTGCTTTGCCCCATTATTTAACGCCTGAGTCAGGGCAGGCATTAGGGGACCTGTGGGCCTATTTCCATGGTGGAATACCCACAGGTGCCCTCCCCAGGCCCTAGGGACACCCCCACCCACACCAGAGGGACAGCGGAGGATGGGAGACCCCATCTCAGGTAAGTACAGGTAAGTATTTTATTTTATTTTTTAAAGTGCCATAGGGGGCCCTGAAATGGGCCCCCTACATGGCACTGGGTGCAATGGCCATGCCCAGGGGACCCTGGTCCCCTGTGCTGGCCATTTGGGTGGTGGGTATGACTCCTGTCTTTCCTAAGACAGGACTCATGTGGTATCAATGGTTTTGTGTCAGAAAATGACTCTAGGCAGGTTAGAGTCATATTTTTTTAACACTAACCTGCCTAACGTCATTTTTTGGTGCAAAACTCCCTTCTTCCACACTGCCAGCCCCAATCGACTAACGTCATTTTTTTTTACACTAGCCTACCTTTGCACTGGCTTGCATCATTCCATAAATATGGTGCCTGCCTGGTGGACAGAAATGGTGCAAGCTGGTGGCAAACTGTTTGGTGCAAAACTGCGTTGCTGCAGTTTTGCCCCAAAAAGTATAAATCAGGGCCATAGTGCACTGTACTAGGGACTTAAAGTAAATAGTCCAAATGGGTATGATCCAATGTTATCATGTTTAAACGGAGAAAGCATATGCACTTTAGCACTGGTTAGCAGGGGTAAAGTGCGCAGAGTCTAAAAACCAGCACAAACACTGTCCAAAAATTGTAGGGATGCAGGCAAAAAGTTGGGGGTGACCACCCTAAGGCTGTCAGGTCTAACAATTGTGAGTTAAGGTTAAACTTAAATAATTTTATCTCTGCCCAGTAATTAGATAAAAAAGTTACTTATTGGACTTTTTAAAATATTTATTACAAATCCAATTCATTGGTGAAGTCGGATTTGTAACAAATGTATTTCAAATGTACTTTTAAAAAGTTTCCTTTTGCCTGCCTAAAGGCTCTAGAAGACCAGTCCCCTGAACTTTCACTTGTCAACCATGAGTTGAATAGCACCTTGATGAGCTGTGAGTTGCCCCCAGACCTGAGACAATGGGCTTGATTGTGGGGAGAAGTTGACCTTTCCCTGGCAGGATTGCCTGGGTGCTGTGTCACTGGTAGATGTAGGTCTCATTTAGTCCTGTCTACTTTTTCATATGTCCCCAGGACTGGTTTAAAGTGACTATTTCCCTGACTAAACCTTTGGCGTGCAAAAAGAGCAGTTGATGGACGGAATGCAGACCAAATCAAACATTTTCCCCCAGTAACAGATCTGGGTTTAATCCATCAGTTTTTTTGCTCATCATGCCATTCCAGTTTGGACCCAGCCATATGCAAATCAGTCTTGACCCTGTTCCCCAGGAGAACAGTCCAGCCTGAACTGCCAGACGAGGTCCTCCCTGGACCAGAAACAAGCATCCTGGGACCGGTGTCAGAGTATCACCCCTCTTCAGCCAGGCTTGCTTGAATGTGGTGGCATAGTGAGCATGGGACCCACGTCTGGGCATACCCTTCTGACTTGGGGCAACAAATGCAAAAAAAAAGTTGATGGATGGAATGTAGACCAAATCAAACATTCTCCCCCAGTCACCAATCTGGGTTTAATCCATCAGTTGTTTTGCTCACCAAGCCATTCCAGTTTCGACCCAGCCATATGGAAATCAGTCTTGACCCTGTTGTCCATGAGAACAGTCCAGCCTGAACTGCCATGCGAGGTCCTCACTGGACCAGAAACAAGCATCCTGGGACCAGTTTTGGGGTATCACCAATCTTCAGCCAGGCTAGCTACAATCTGGCGGCATGGTGAGCATGGGACCACGACTGGGCATACCCTTCCCACTTGGGGTGACAAATGCAAAAAGAACAGTTGATAAACGGAATGTAGACCAAATCAAACATTCTCCCCCAGTCACAGTTCTGGGTTTAATCCATCACTTTTTTTGCTCACCATGCCATTCAAGTTTGGACCCAGCCTTATGCAAATCAGTCTTGACTCTGTTCCCCATGAGAACAGTCCAGCTCGGACTGCCAGGCAAGGTCCTCTTTGGACCAGAAACAAGCATCCTGGGACTGGTTTCGGGGTATCACTCCTCTTCAGCCACGCTAGCTTGGATCTGGTGGCATAGTGAGCATGGGACCCATGTCTGGGTATACCCTTCCCACTTGTGGCAACAAATGCAAAAATAACAGTTGATGGACGGAGTGTAGACCACATCAAACATTCTCCCCCAATCACAGATCTGGGTTTAATCCATCAGTTGTTTTGCTCACCACGCAATTCCAGTTTGGACTCAGCCAAATGCAAAACAGTCTTGACCCTGTTCCCCATGAGAACAGTCCAGCCTGAACTGCCAGGCAAGGTCCTCCCTAGAACAGAAACAAGCATTCTGGGACCTGTTTTGGGGTATCACCCCTCTTCAGCCAGGCTCGTTTGAATCTGGTGGCATAGTGTGGGCACAAAAACTTTGCACAGGGAATGAAAGGTTTGGCCATTTTGGGTTGATGTAGAGAGGGGCACTGTGGGGTTATTCACAGTAGGGCACACAGGAACAGCTGCAAATGGGGATTGGATTAGAACTTGATATTTTTTCCTATTGGTCAGGGAGGGACCAGGTGTCACTCTCAACCAGAGTAGTGTCATACATACATGTGGCACCAGGGACACCCTCTTCAGAACACTACTGGACCTGTGGAAGACAGCAGAAGGACTGTACATGCTGATGTGACCTGTGAGGAGAACCCTAGAAGCTAGACCTGCTCCCACTTGTACCCAGGAAAAAGAAGTTGACTCCAAGGGGCAGTTGACTGACCTCATGTTAAGCTGAAGGGACACCAAAGCTGCAAGAAGTACACTTTCCTGAAGAACCTAGCTGACCAGGTTGGCCTACACTGGACCCTATTGGTGGCATCTGTGGAATGAGTCCAGACCTCCAAGTGATGCTCCTGAGGTCCTGGATCCCTTGACTGGTGTTGGGGTGTACTCCTCCTGCTTCCTTGCCTAGCTGAAGGAATCTGACTTCCAGAAAAACAGACTAAGGGACTGATGTATATCTTGGCGGAGAGAGAAATCCGTTGCAATGGTGAGGCATTTCCCTTTGATTATGGTCTGCCCGCTCAATTTAAATTTAGGCACACTGTAGTTTGCAAAGGCAGATACTACTCAGTCTCCACTGATGGCCCGATGGAGTAAAGGCTGTCTGGGGTTTGGCTATAAGTATGCCCACCTAATTTAGATGGTTGGCCTTTAAGCCCTTTTTCAAAGTCCAGAACTGCCAGCATAACCCTGGCGGTAATATACTCTAAAAATGGCTCAATGGCCCCCTTGACATGAGAGAAACTCTAATAAAGAGGCGGGAATTTTGATTTTCTTTTTGAAAATATATATTTTTTTAACTTTGATATACAGCTCCGTCAAGTTACAATGCATTGGCAGGAAGCATTGTGACAATGGTGGCTGTCAATTCTTGAAAAGTCTGCTTGGCCAGCGGACATTTAATATTTTGGCAAGCAGCATCTGCGTCAAGGTGACAGAGTAATTTACTCCATCACTCTGGCGGAGGGTGGGCCATCTGCCAAATTATAAATCAGGCACATGGTAGAAATCTTAATTGTACCCAATGCCACACAGACATGGGCTCCAGTCTTTTCCAGCTCGAAGTTTTTTCTGTCTTCATCAACCGCGTCATCAAGACCTCCTCCTTTGGTACCTTGTCGTTGATGTCTCCGTCTTTGGATTTAGCCTACTGCCTTGCCGCACTGAGGACTCTACTTTCTCAGAAATTATCTAAGTAAGAAAGTAACTCTTTCAACAAGACCATCCTATTCCTTGCATCGGAGCAACACTCCATTCAGGTTGGCCTCAAAACTAACCTTTATCCCACTCTAGTGCAAACAATTGCCTGCCATATGTCCAGTTAATTCTCCTTATTGGATTTTGGTATCATTTTGCTTATGTATGAGTGGATACTTGCAGAGTTGCTTACCTCAGTATATAATACAATTAAATGAGATGGGATCTGTGGTTCACCAGCACATGTTGGCAGTATGCATGAATGATAACTTTTACTTGGCACAACATCTCCTGAAATGTACCACTTCCTGACCTGGAATGTAAAAGGCATTAGTAACTGATAAAGTGATACAAAATATGTATATATTTGAAATGGAGGCATATACATTTTGCATATCTGCAGGTGACCCATTTCACCTTTCGAGAGTTGGCAAAGTTTGCTAAGAGGTGACAAGGCACATCAATTGGAACCACATACTCTGACCGTGCCAGTGAGGGACTCATATGAATCATCTGGGGATCCCATTCATACCGAAACACATTAGGATAGATACAGATGGGGAGCTATGCTGGTGGGATTGTCTCCTGGATGGAGAGCTGATAACAACAATATCAGTGTATGTCCCACAATGCAGTTCTTGCTTCCTTTCTGTCTACCTTAACACTGCTTTAATACACAACACACATGCACTTTTTGGGGTGGTGATTTCAGTTGCATTCCAGGTGTAGACTAGGAAAGATCAAACTCACCATTGGTTGTGGCACAATCAATCAACACCACTAAGAGACTACAATGATGGTAGGGACACACTTGGTTGACCGAAGCCTGAGGATCTTTCCATTTTAGACTTAGAGAATACTCATTTTATTCCTGGTTGTATGTTTAATACACTAAGATTGATTGCTTTTGTACAATGATGGAGCTGTTATGAGGGTAGTTGATTCAGAATAATTAAGAGGACTGTAAGTCCCTTAAATTAGCTATGCAATGGGGAAGGGGGCAACCAAGAATGTATACATGATGACTGTCGACTGAAGCTCTCTCTCTGATCAAGCTTTCAGGGCTGATGTGTGAAAACACATAGGCTTGCACTTCACAGAAAATGAGGACACTCCATAGACTAACTTGGTTGAATGGGATACAATCCAGATAGTTATATAAGGTATTTGCATAAAAACTACAATTGACACTACAGTTGTGCTGCAAAAAGAATGGGCATCACTAGAGACCTACCAATAGAGATTCTGTCCCTCACAAATGCTACATTGCCTGCAGTGAGATTAGAGCACCACAATATGTTAGATACCCTATGCGACTTAGATTATCCATGTTGCCCGGAAACATGTGGAAGGGGGCAGGGCAGCTGGAATGCTTGCATGGCTATTGAAAGTAGAAAGCTCCAGAGCACTGATGTGAGCCATTCAGAACCAGAATGGAATGACCATGAATGCACAAACAGATATTTATAACATATTTAGGGAATATTATGCAAAGTTGTATAAACCTCCCATGGAGGTGAAGGGGGCATAATCATTTAAGGGAGATATTGATTGCTGCCACTAATGATACACTTAGGGGCATATTTAAGAGCCCCTAGCTCCATTCTAATGCCACATTAGTGTCATTTTTCTATGCTAATGTGGCGTTAAAAGGCCAAAAACGCCACACCATATGTACAAAGTGGAACAAAGCATGCATTGCACCACTTTGTAACCCTTTGCACTATATTATTCCTGTGCCAGGCATAATGCATGCAAAAGTGGCATGCCCCCATTGGGGGGGGGGCGAAAAAATTATTTCCTTGAGTCATTTATTTTGGCACTTTTAAAGCCTGCTCAGAGCAGGCATTAAAAGGGGGCATGACATCGAATACAGTGGGCCCCTATGTACTCTGCAGGAGTAGCGCCAAAATGGTGGCGCTACTCCTGCAGAGTACATCAATAGCATTAAAAAAATTATGCTATTGCCCCCTACCTTGCGCCATGGTCTGCCGTATTTTAAATATGGTGCACACATGGTGGTGGTAGGGGGGTGCTAAACGGTGCAAGAAAACTGGCACTGCACTGTGGTGTGCAGGGCCACTTTTCTTCAATATGCCCCTTAGAGCTGGAGGAACCCATAACAGTTGGGGAGATACGATCGACAATTGGTGAAATGGCTAGAAGCAGGATGTCAGGTTCAGATTCCCTGCCCATTGAGTTGTACTTGACATACAGATCAGCACTGTACCCCTCCCCGATTGATTCAAGTCCATAGGAAGGCAAGCATGCCAGGACTCTGCCCTTCTCTATGCATGAAGTCTTTTAGCCTTGACAGTAGTCCTGCCCAACCCAAAGAAAGATCCCATGATTGTAAGCTTGTACTGATTCCCTTTTTCTACTAAATCTTGAATATAAGATTCTTGGAAAGATACTGCCAATCACCTGATACTCTTAGCCCTCTCTTTAAACTATAATTGGTGATGGAACTTTTGCCATGTTTGCTGAGGGCTAGGAGCTCGGATTAGGAAGTAGTGGTTAATGACACATGAAACATGATATCCCTCTAGACAGATGATGTGCTTATTTATCTCTGAAATGGCCTGAGATAACTGTCAGTGATGATAGAAGCATTAGCTGAATGCAGGACAAGGCTTGGCTTACAAATAAACTCGGGCAAATCGTGACTCTTTCCCCTCAAAAACATATCGAGTGAACAGTGTTGATTTCTCCCTGATACTAGATTAATGTGGGCATTTGAGAAAATCAAATATTTGTGTGTTAACAACTACCATAACCAGGTTGTACTTATTGATAGTGCTGGCATGCCCATGGAGGTCTTCTTCCCACCTTGGGTTCAGAAACCACAAGCACTCTGGTGAGACACCATACCTTATTCCACCCCTGGAAGTTGACTGGATCTTGGGACTCAAATGGATTTATTTAATTTAAACCAAAAACATGAGATACATAAACACTTTTAAACATCATGACCAATTTAACCATAAAACAAAAATCTGAATAAAGTGTAGAGCTTTATTACAACGACAGAGTTAATGTAATGTAAATGGTGTGCAAGACTAAATAGTAAACATACTTGAAAACCATAGGCTGCCGAAAATGTCCTGCAAGATTAAGCTTACTTAGCATCAATACTATTAAACACTCCAAAAGTATAACACAGATTAACAAAACTATAAAATGAACATTAAATTCAGATTTTGAAGCAGATGATGGTGACATCAGTAAATCATCAACATTTGGTTAATAATAATTAGTTTTCAGAACTGGGCCATCCTTATCTCTAATTCGAATCTGGACTTGCATGTGTGGGAACGGGCTAACACATTCAGGCAAAACAAAAGAAAAGACAAAAATAATTTGAAATAATCATCTAACCAAGGTAACTAACTATAACAATACACTGGTGTAATTATCTAAGCGCAAGTGAGAACAATAAAAATATTAGGAGTTATACCTCTCTTCGTAGGACAGCAGACAGGAAAGTTTCATAAACCAGAGCATTCACTGTTTCTCAATTTCAGCAGACAGACCTTCAGGGCAATGCAGAGCACGGGCTGCACAGAGGGCAGGTCAACAGTTCAGAATTGATTGGGCATATTAGTACTGAACAGCATAAGGAAGTGGGGAAATCAGAACTAAAAGGAAACTCATAAAC
Organism: Pleurodeles waltl; assembly: GCF_031143425.1. NCBI lineage: Eukaryota > Metazoa > Chordata > Amphibia > Caudata > Salamandridae > Pleurodeles > Pleurodeles waltl. Next base: position 1,275,762,746 of record NC_090446.1, on the reverse strand, counting down.
AAGTATGGCAGAAGACTTGGAGAGGGACAGGGAGGTGACAGCATGAACACCACTGAAGAACTCTCAAGCTTCAACAGACAGCAGCAGACTCTAGCTGACTAACTAAAAATGTAAAAAGTATCTCCCTAACTAGAAATGTCCATGGGTTTCCGATTGGTCCTCCCAGTGGGCTCATCTTGCACACAACAATAAATATCCAATAATAGTTGCTGACACCATCAAGTGTGCAACTATTCTTGATTTTCTCAGGGAAAATGGGTGGTCATCTCGATGAATTCATACAGTTCTGCCAAAATATTACATTTTCTAGTTGATTGCAACTTTTGGGATTCTTTATCACTGTATACAGGATGATTTGACGAATTTACATGTGAAATTATTAAGGCCTTCTGTCTTGCTCAACAGCCAGAACAAATACTGTTACTTTGTTAACATCAAAACAGGTTCTCAGTCTTTAATACAATGGGACATTCAACAATACACCAGCAACCTATTTAATTGCAAACATTATTTATGACATATTAGAAACAGTTTAAATGTGCACTTATTTTTCTGCACGTCACTCATGTTAATAAATTCAATTAAGTCAATATAAGTACAATTAATTCTTGTTCATTTAACATAGTTCATTTATAATATTCATCTAATAATTATGCTTTTGATATTAATTCATGTCAGTATCTCACTCAATTATGTATGCACATCTTTCATAGCAAAACGTGATGTCAAATACGAATGGAGGCCATATTGTCCACCCTTATTTAAATGTGCACATTTTAAATCTCATATTAAATCCTTTGTAAGGCTTTTAAATGAAGGCTTAGAAATCACTGCATGCTAACCTCTATGCCCCTAATGTATTTATAAAATTTGATCTCTATCAATAGTTATTTGGGAAGCAGGTGGCAGCGATTCTGTGTTCTTCTGGAACACACTCCTATTGTCGCCTATGAGAAAAGTTGCAATAGCGCAAATTGTGGTACTTTCTGGGCTGCCATACTACTATGCAGCACTTCCAGTAATACTCCAAAACACATAGGGCCTGATTACAACTTCGGCGGAGAGGGTTCATCCGTCCCAAATGTGACGGATATCCTGCCCGCTGAATTACGAGTCCATTATATCCTATGGAACTCGTAATAGTGCGGGTGGAATATCCCTCACATTTGGGACGGATTAACCCTCTATGCCGAAGTCGTAATCAGGCCCATAATTTTGAGAGCTGCAAAGAATACATACCTCACTGATATGAGGTAAAGAGTCGTGCAAGGTTGCTGTTGGTAACGTGTAAGCAGTGTTTGCATGGGTGTGCCTAGGATTCCCTAACTATGTATGGTACTGTGCTGTAGCTTAGCTTAGCTGCAATATCAGATGTGCTGGTTAGCTACTGATGAAAGTTTGGGATGTTTGGATGGGCCATGGCAATTGAATGGAGGTAGCATGATAGAATGATTGCTTGAGGGAAAGATACACTGTGAAACAACAAACAACCTTATGAAGGTGGTGGATTGGTGCAAGGAAACTTATGTGAGAATGGGAACCACTGTTCACACCTGAGATGCCTCTGTGGGTGCTCCTTGAGTTTGCAGCTCTGAGAGATTCATATAAAACAAGATCCTAGGTGGGGATAATGACACGGGATGACATCACAGAACATAGGGAGCTGAGATCCTTTGATAACCTATTGGAGATATACAGTATTGGGCAAGGTCAATTTATGTTATATGGAACATTGGCCTTTGGGCCATATTATGGGTCAGTGCCCAAAAAAAGTTGAACACTTCTCCACTGTAACAGATGCTTTTGACTCATAGATATGACAAAAATGCCATTACATCCTTATAGGCTGCTCTGTTGCAATAAAACCTTAAATAATTAGGGGAACTGAAAGCTGCTGAGGGACACACATGACACAGACTTTGGCTGACGACAATTGGACGAAATGTCTCTTATACGTGAAGACCATTTCACGTAATTCTAGATTGAAATGCACTTAATTTAATAATCTCCACCATACATACCTAGCTCCGAAGGTTATTGGGCTTATGTTTCTCAGGGCTATCGCTGTTTGTCCATATTGTGTGAGTGATGAGGTGAACATTTACCATATAGTGTGGAGTTGCCTTGTCGTTTCTCATTTTTGGATGGGAATCCGGCAGTGTGCGATGGAATTGACGGGTAGTGGATTCCAAAAGACCTGCTAGAATGCCTGTTGGGAGTGATGAATGCATCACGAGAATGAAGCTTGTATGCAGATTTATAGACTCGGCTTTGGAGTTAACAAAATGGGGAATTGAAATTGGATCCACCACCATTGAAATGGTTAAGGGATTGAAGGAATGGACATAGGTCAAAATTGCTACATTGACTGCTGTGCAGAGGCTGAAGAACGGAGGGGCAGATATGGATGTGAGATGGCAGTTTGGAGAAGCTTGAGGTCAAATCAGATGTGCGTTCGCTATCACATGCTCACATCAATGCATGTTATGCTTCAGTTAGTGTTATTGGTACCTATTAGGGACATTATTGCTGTTTGGTAGATGAGTCTGCAGAAGTCGAGTTTAGCAAATGTTGCATTACAGTATACAGTACTGCTGGGATGGGATTCTGTGAGTCGGGGTACTGCAGGTCAAACCAACTGCAAGTAATGCTGCTAATATGTTAATACTTAGAACCAGACTTTGGGCCAGATTTACAAGGCCCTTGCAGCTCTTAGCGCCACATTTGTCGCAACATTTTTGCCACAAATTTGACGCTAATGGGCCACTACCATAACGCCATATTTACAAGGTGGCGCAAACTAGGTTTGCGCCACATTGTAAACCTTTTGCTTCACTTCATGCATAATATATGCATGAAGTAGGCAAAGGGGCGTTCCTTGTTAGAGAGTCTCTAAACATGGAACAATGGAATCTACAAGATTCCATTGCACCATTTCTAGCCTCATTTTTAATGCCTGCTTAAAGCAGGTGTTAAAATGAGGCTCCCATTGATTACAATGGGCCTCTTAACACTGTCCTGGATTAGTGTCATTTCTTTTACATTAATCCAGTATATCGCTACAATAGTGTAAAAAAAATGATGCTATTGCCCCTAACATGCGTCATGGTGTGCTGCATTGTAAATACAACACTACCATGGTGGTATTAGGGGACGCAAGGGTGCCGCAAAAAAAACTTTCTTGTAAATATGGCCCTTTTTGTTTTATTCACTTACATTTTCTGAGTTGGTTTGAGCGTAAAATTCCAGCGGACACATTTAAGAAAAGTGGAACTGCACACAGTGCAGTGCCACTTTTCCTGTGCCCTTTACCGCCCCCCCTAACGCCACCATGGTGGCGTCATATTTAAAATATGGCACACCATGTCACAGGGAGGGGGAAATAGCGTCATTTTTTATGATGCAATTGATTTACTTTGCAGGAGTAGTGCCAAATTATGGCGCTACTCCTGCAGAGTAGGGGCCCATTGTAAACAATGGTGATCCCCCTTTTAACGCCTGCTCTGAGCAGGCGTTAAAAGTGCCGAAAAAAATGGAGCAAGGAAAACTCTTAGGTTCCTTGTGCCATTTTCTCTGCCCCCCCCTAATGGGGGAACGCCCCCTTGCATACATTATGCCTCCCTCAGGCATGATGAGGAGCAAGGGTTTATAAAGTGGCGCAATGCATGCATTGCACCACTTTGTAAATATGGCACAAGGAAAATGCCATTTTAGCACCACCCTAGCATATAAAAAGGATGCTATGGCGGCGCTAAGCTGGCGCTAGGGGCTCTTAACTCTGCCCCAAGATGTCTCCCATGCAGTGGACGTGTGATGGTATAGCTGATGCAAAATGCTACACCATATAATGCCGTGCATTATAGAAATGTTGCATCAAGATGTAATGCATATATGATAAATTTAATATGTGTCTATACTAGGGAAAATGTGTAACCCCAGCTTTGGTTTATTGTTTGGACCTTTGGATGATGACCTCCACTGAGGTCTGATCCGAGATGACCTAACTGGTCTGTTGCTAGTTTTAAATTCCAGTTATCTGGTTGAGCATTGGGAGGACGTAGTGGACATTTTATAAATCGTGTTATCACCACTACTATCTTTCTAACGTGAGCTGAGTTCACTGGAATTATTTGTGAAGCCAAAAACCTAACCAACTTGGAAATCTGGGTGTACCAGGATTCCTAATTTGGACCTTTAAGGAAAACCTTTCACTTTGGAAAAAAAAACTGTTGGGTTTCAGAACATAACAAGATGATATTTTTTCTGTTATTGTGTGTCCCTGTACGGAGGGAGAAAAATGCTTAGGAAATGCTGCAACCCAGATGGAATGTATTATAATATTAAATTAATAAGCACTGACTAAACTTTCTCAAAATGTTTTGAACCACTTAATCATTTTCACCACTTTCTGTGTTATTATACTTATTGAATTCGTGTCTGAAACTGGCAATGTTTTTTTTTTTTACATTTTTGATCCTGAACTCAAATAATCATTGACTATTTAGTCCTGCAAGAACCTGTTTCAGTTTTTTGACGACACTGATCCTTTGTTTGCCTGAGCAGATGTCCTGCTTTTGCTTGTGACGTTATAAGTAACATCCAATGTGCTGCAAATTCAAAACATGGGTGTTAGAAATGAGGTATTTGGTTGGCAGACAGGTTACCCCCCTGTCCAAGCTAGGACCCTCACTCTAGTCAGGGTAAGTCACACACAATCCAAATGATCCTGTGCCAACCCTCTGGTAGCTTGGCACTGAGCAGTCAGGCTGAACTTAGAAGGCAATGTGTAAAGTATTTGTACAATGAATCATACAATACCACAACATAACACCACAAAAATATACCACACAGTGTTTAGAAAAATATATAATATTTATCTGAATAAATGCAGGTCAAAATGATTAAAGATGAAATAAGCAATTGTAGGGATATCACTGAAAGTGATATCAAGTGTCTTTAGAGTTAAAAGATTACTGTAAAAGCAATAAAAAGTGTCTTAAGTTCTCCTAGAAACAACGAGTGTCTCTTGCAGGGCAAAGTACCTGGTTTGCGCTGAAAAATCCTCGCAAGAGACTGCAGAGGAGGAGATGTGTGGAAAACGGTGAGTGTGCATCGGTTTCGCCCCTTCGCACACGGACTTGCATCGTTATTTTCCACGAGGGAAAGATGTTGCGTCAATTTCCGGCTCGTGGACTTGGATCCTCTTCAGGTTGCAGGGTTTTCAGACGCCCCGGGGAGGATGCGTGGAATCCTGGGCTTGCAGAGCGAAGTCAAAGCAGCTGCGTTGATTCCGGTAGAGGATGTGTGGAATTTTCTTCCGCACGGCAGGCGCTGCGTCGATTCCTCTCAGGAAGTCGGGAGGCGTCATTCTGAATCGGCTTGCATCGATCCAGTAGGGCTGTGCATTGAATTTCCAGTCATAACACTGGCACTACGTCGATCTTCTGTTTGCAAAGTCGGGCTGCGTCGTACTGGACTCGGCGTGCGGTGAAATTTTCACCACGAGCAGGCTGTGCATCGTTCTTGACAGGCGGTGCATCGAATTTTTGCCGCACAGGGATTTCAGCTGCAGGAGAGAAGTCTTTTTGGTCCTGAGACTTCAGCGAACAGGAGGCACACTCTATACAAGCCCATGGAGAGCACTTCTGCATCAAGACAAGAGAGCAGCAAGACAGCAGGGCAACAGCAAGGCAGCAGTCCTCTTCAGAAAGCATTCATGTGAGTCTTTTAGGCAGCCAGCAGTTCTTCTTGTCAGGGTGCAGGTTCTGGTTTCTTCTCCAGGAAGTGTCTGAGGTGGTAGGGCAGAGGCCCTGTTTTTATACCCAAATGTGCCTTTGAAGTGGGGGAGACTTCAAAGAATGGCTTAGAAGTGCACCAGGACCTCTTTCAGTTCAATCCTGTCTGCCAGGTTCCCAGTAGGTGGTGTGGCAGTCCTTTGTGTGAGAGCAGGCCCTCCATCCTCCCAGCCCAGGAAGACCCATTCAAAATGCAGATGGATGCAAGTCAGGCTGAGTATCATGTGTTTGGGGTGTGTCTGAGTGAATGCACAAGGAGCTGTCAACTAAACCCAGCCACACATGGATTGTAAGGCACAGAAAGATTTAAGTGCAGAGAAATGCTCACTTTCTAAAAGTAGCATTTCTAAAATAGTAATATTAAATCCAACTTCACCAGTCAGCAGGATTTTGTATTATCATTCTGGACATACTAAATATGACCTTCCTACTCCTTTCAGATCAACAGCTACCACTCAAACAATGTTTGAGGGCAGCCCCAATGTTATCCTATGAAAGGAGGAGGCCTCACAGTAGTGTAAAAACGAATTTAGGAGTTTTGCACTACCAGGACATGTAAACTACACAGGTACATGTCCTTCCTTTTACCTACACAGCACCCTGCTCTATGGGTTACCTAGGGCACACCTTATGGGTGACCTATATGTAGAAAAAGGGGAGTTTTAGGCTTAGCAAGTACTTTTTAATGCCAAGTCGAATTGTCAGTGAAACTGCACACACAGGCCTTGCAATGGCAGGCCTGTGACAAGGTTAAGGGGCTACTGAAGTGGGTGGCACAATCAGTGCTGCAGGTCCACTAGTAGCTTTTAATCTACAGGCCCTGGGAACATACATTGCCCTCTAATAGGGACTTATAAGTAAATTAAATAGCTGAATTGGGTGTGATCCAATGTTAGCATGTTTAAAGGGAGAGATGATATGCACTTTAGCACTGGTTAGCAGTAGTAAAGTGCACAGAGTCTAAAAACCAGCAAAAACAGTATCTCAAAAGTGGAGAAAGGCAGGCAAAATGTTAGGGGTGACCACCCTAAGGCTGTCAAGTCTAACAATGCGCACATGGAACACACACATTTGGACTGCTGATTGCAGCTGATATTAAGTAGCATTGTATGACTGAAAGGCTCAGTGTTGCTTTCAAACCTAACTTTTGTGTGATGCTTTCACTGAAGAAAAATTACCTATAAATTGGGACAGATGCCTAATTGACTTGAAATTCACCGGTTGGCATGTACATATCACAACATCTAACTCGTATAGTGGATTTCTTGTTGCTAGATTTATGGTGATGTCTGTCTGTGCTTTCAGCTGCCCCGCTCAGTGTGTACGGAGAACTGCCCCCCTGGCCACAGAAGAGCTGCTCGTCTCGGGCAGCCCACCTGTTGCTTTGACTGCATCCCATGTCCGGCCGGTGAGATTTCAAACCAAACAGGTAGGGTTATGAAAGAGAAAAGGTAAGTTGACAAATACAGTACAGTTGTTTAGCCAGAGGCTAAGAGAAGAATTTTCAGACCTGATTATAAATACACAAAAGTGTGTTAAAAGATTTCAATTTTCTGCGATAACAGTATCTTTGACCGTACAGCGTTTGGGTTACTAACTTAACATTTTTCTAGGCCTGGGTGAAATTTTAACTAAATTGAAGTAATCGGAGTAATTTCGTATTACTCTTGTGATGCGAAAATACCAAAATTACGTGATTATGCCTGCTTGAATAATTAAGGTTAATTTGGTGCAAAACCGTAGGAGCACAGGAACAATAAACAAAGAGAGAGCGATCGGCTGCTGACTACTGTTGTTCCTGTCCTGTAATTAGGAATAATTGTGTTGCAATTACGAGTAATTACATCAGTTACACCCGTTCCTAATTATTTCTGGGTCCGACCTTTCCCAGTTTGAGTATCATCATGTCACTGCTTACATTCTACTTCATAGGTTAATAGCTGTGGCTCAGAGGTATAGATCCGGGAATATAGAGTTTTCAATATTGACATACAAAAATATCATGACCAGAATATTGACTGCCAGTATATTTCGAATAAATATATGCATAGCTTTACTATACTTACCTACATATATGTATACTGAGAGAATTATGCCTTCATGGTACGGAAAATCTATAGTTACCATGCTATATAATAAACTTATTTAAATTATATTCTGGTTAACGATATTTTGGACCCCATATGTTTGCATGTTGATATTTTTGAACTTGATGTCTCGACATAGAAGTGACTTGGGGGGCACTGTATGCAGAGGAACACTGTATGCACATGTCTCTCTCAGTGTTAGCTTCTATTCATCTCCGGTCCAGTGTTGAATTAAAACAAGAATGTCCAACAGGGAAGTAGCTAGTGGTTGTAGACTTAACTACAAAACATTGTATGGCAACTAGACTGCTTAAATTATGTATTGAGGAAGTCCATGCCCGCTGAGCAGGTGGAGAGAATCAGGTACTTGTTAGTCTATGGAGGCAAGGGCTCTAGCCTTTATATAAGCTAAATTTGAGCTCACAAAATGCTCAATCCATCCAATATGCAAAGGTAAACTGGTTTCGGGGTGGAGTCCATGGTGGTCTGACCCACGTAACAAGGTTTTAGCTTGAAGTTGGTGGTTACGGTCCAGTTGAACATATTTGCCTTTGGACTTAGAACATTTTTGGAGTTTGAAGCTCTTCAGTAGGGTAAGACTAGAAGCTGTAATGGGAAAGGATCTGAGTAGGTAAGCAACATCACTGTAGTGTTGAGTTGGTGCAAAATACTCCGAGTGGAAAAAAGCTAGGATTCCTTATTAGAGGTTATATCATTTCAGACAGTGTTGTCAGGTCTGCTCCCTATCTTCTAGGTGTAACATTTTTGTGTAACTTCTCTTAGCAAGGAACATCTTCAAACATTGAAGACTAGTTCCTCACACTCCAGTCTTCTATCCCAAAATTTACTATTCTGCTGTCAGCTCCATGAGAAATTTCCATCCCCAGTTGAGCAAGTGGAATTCTGCCAGACAGACAAGAGCTTAAGCTCCAGGTCTTCTGCACCACAATGCAGTGGTCCAACCAGTCGTGGAAGAAAATGGGGATGCGCTCATCAGGGACACCAGAGACTATGGGTCCCAGACTGCTTTGAGTGCGGCCTGGACGAGGGGACTGGCCTCACCGCCCCATGGGGGGCATAAAATAAACATCTACCCGCAGCATGAGACACACTCATCAGGGACACCAGGGGCTATGGGTCGCAGACTGATTTTAGTACAGCCTGGAGGTGGGGACTGGCCTCACCCCACAATTGCACACATAAAATTGGCTGTATCTACCTATTGTATGGATGCATTCATCAGGGTCACCAAGGACTACAGGTCCCAGACTGCTTTGAGTCCTGCCTAGAGGCAGGGACTGGCCTCACTGCGCCATCAGGCACATAAAATTGGGCACATCTACCCACAGTGCGGGACATGCTCAAACAGTGCCTGAGCAAAGCCAGGGCCAAGGGCAGGCCCATCCTGTGCCCATCATCGCCCAGAAGAGGCTGGCCCACCCCCTTGGTCCTTGTCCTTCAGCTGCAAATGGTGTGTCTTTTAGTGAAGGTCAAGTGGGCAACTGACCCAAGCATACGGATAATGGTGAAACTAAAGCTACCAGGAGAGAAGGAAGCCTTTCCCTTTTCTTTTCTGGAACATGTTGTGGGGGTTATTTATAAGAAAATCACCTTAGCAGAACAGCGCCTATCCATGAAAATAGAGGAGCTGGATGAGTCCTTTTTGAGTCCACAGGGAACATCCAGAGAGTTGGGTGATATAGAGCCCCCCCCCCCAATTCCATTAAGTCCTACGAAAGAGATTGTTGCACCAAATCTGCAGCAATATCCCTCACCTTCAAGCATAATGCCCCTTATTTAGCCATCTCCTAATGGTGACCGTAGATTCCTTGACCAAGAGAACAAAGAGAGCCAAGCAAGCAGGTCATCACAGGACGCCGAGAACCACTACGGCCTCCAAAGCCAAAACAAACAGTGCCCTTGAAAATACATTTACTCAGTCATCATTGCATAACTCAGCCAAAACCTTTAACGTTGGAAGTACAGACTGACCACAGTGCACTGAGGCTCACATTTGGTGGCCCCTCTCTCTAGAATCCGGCTGTCGAGGGTGACAAATCAGAAACAATTGTTAGCCCGAATAACAGCAGGAAATCAATCAAATGGGTGAAACTATGCCCTGACATGGGTACCCTAGCAGGCATTAGCGACAATTTTAGGCCATCCTTAAACCACTTGTTGAACATCCCGGTGATGTTTCTCTATTACAGGACTATCATCTTGCCCTGTTTGCTACCCTGAAGCTTCATTGCACTAAGGCTCAAAATGATTTAAAAAACGCCTCTCCACACAGGCTCCTGCATGATACACTAAGGAGTGTCGGAAGGCAAAAGGCCAACTTGTTGAAGCTGTCAAAAATAATGACCATGAGGAAATGTGGGATGCCCGTGCAAACTACAATTAGATGATAACAAGCACAAAACAGAATTGGATAGATTCAAACTGGCTAGCTCTAGTAGAGGCATCCAGCAAAAATGATTCCCAGACTTTCTGGCATATCTTTTTGCAAGGATGTCCCCAATCCAATAGTCCCATACAAGTACAATTCAACCTTAACAGTTGGATGAACATTTTTCTAAAATTTATGATCATCCCAGTATCGGGCTGGTTCCCCCAGTGTTAAGCGCATCAGATATGGAGAATGTCACTGTAACTGCCTGACTCACTTCACCCTCCATGAAACCCTTTGAGCTATTCAGGCTATGGCCCCCTTTAAGGTTCCGGGCCTAGACAGAATTCCTGGTGACCTGTTCTGCTCTCAACCTCTTGTCTTGGGGCCTTATATAAATGTGCTTTCAAATGACATATTGGCAGGAAGATGAGTCCTGGAATCTTGTAAAAACGCTGAGATTGTTCCAATTTATAGAAAGGTAGATAGAGGAATTCCAAATAATTATTGCCCCATTAGCCTCATAGACAACCTACAGAAGGTTGTCTGTGTCCAGATCTTGGCTAGATTACAAGACTGGATTGATGAGTCTTTTATTTTGACACCTTTGTAGGAGGGGGGTTCGCTCTAGGGTGAGAATAGTTCATCACATCTTTTGCTTCTACCTCATTGAGGCAAACTAATTTAGGCTTTCCAAGGACAACTTAAAAGTGGGTTTTGTGGACCTCAGAGCAGCCTTTGACGTGGTCCCGCAGTAGTTCCTCTGGACCACTGTAGCCAATATGGGCATTGATTACACCCTGTTGGACACTCTTCATGACAATATGTTTGCGCACATTAGATGGGGGCCTGGTGGCAACCTAACTGATCACATACCAGCACAACGAGGGGTGAGACAAGGCTGCGTACCTGCACCAACACTTTTTTCACCTCATATCAATAATGTGGCCACATTTTTAGGTGATTTAGTTCATGATTTTACAAAGCTAGCTGGCTGCTTCACCCCAGCACCACTTTTCATAGATGATACTCTCCTTCTCTCTCAAACTCTGTCTAGGCTCCAAAACAGACCTCCCTAACAAACTCTCAGAGTTTTGTGTCACCCGCTGCCTGGCCGTCGATACCACTAGAACTCAGATCATGATATTCAACCCATACAAGGACTGAAGAGTGAGGTTTCTGATAAAAAGGAGCCCTCCAGCTAGTGGGCAAATTCAACTGCGTGGGGATGAGAATCAATAAGAGCAGGATTTGGAAATCACACACCGAGAAAAGCGAAATGGTGCTGATACACCCTGCCTCAGCAATTGTCAAGCGGTTTAAGGCAACTGCACCTAAATCTGTATCCTCGTCATAGAGGTCTATAGGGCAAAAGCACAGGGTGCTGTGCTTTACAGGGCAGAAGTCTGGGGAATTTTGGCTATCAAAGGTATGATGTCCAAAGAAAATAAGTTTTTAAGATCTCTGTTTAGCCTGCCACATAGTACTCCTTTGCTACCACCATATTTTGACACAGGGCTTTAAAGGGTGGGAGATTTAGCAATGTTGAAACGTCTTCTGTAGTGTGTGAGGTTGTGGTCTATCCCAGACCTCCACCACTATAGGCTGGCGGTGGACGACATCTTGAGCTACAGTAAAGCACATTTGGTTTCTTGGTTTAAGTTTATGAAGTTTCACCTTAACGATTATGTCTAAGTGGGTGTTGGAGTAATCTTTCCAATATTGAAGCTAACACCAAAAGTAGAGTTGAAGCTGAGTTCTGGAACAAAAAATCAATGAACATCACTGTAGGAAGCTGGCTATGTATATACTATACCAAAATGAGGTATAGTGTGTACAGAATCCACTGGATCCCCAAAGGCTTAACAGAGGCTAAAGTAGACAATACTAATGCTCTCATTTGTGCTAGTGTGGTTAAGCAGTTAAGCTTATCAGAAGGTGGTGCTGTTGCATAGGTTCTCATTATTCTAATGAGACTACTGGATTTGGGTGGCAGAATCACCTGAATTGTGGGGTACTGAGTACAAGTCCACACCATCTGACACCTGTCTGCACAATACAGGTTTTCTGGCCAAATAACAGTGCCTCATCTCCACCAAAGAATGGAGCTGATTGTGTCAACCGGGCGCATGACATAGGGGACTCCTCAGGGAATCGTGGTCAATCAGATCTTATCCCTTTCTCTCAGTTACAGTAGTTTCACACAGGCAAAGACAAAAAGAAGCAGAGTATAGTTCAATAAGGTTTATCGAAGTTATTTCATCTTAGATAAAATGGCATGTATTGAAATAACTAGGATGATAACACACGCTAGAAGCAAAATGGTGACAAGAAGAGTGAAATACAAAAACAGTCCCACCGTACTGTCACTATTTCCTACCTAAGCTATGTTAGAGCACAGCGTGATAAACCCATCATCCCCCATACCTGAGCAAGGAAGCCTATTGTCTAGAAAGACAATGTCCCCATAGAGGCCAGGGATTCAGCAGTCTAAGCAAGCAGCTGTAGCGACGACATTCAGGAGTCAGCATGCAGTCATGGTCATCTAGCTGCAGTCTCCCTCTAATGTGTTTGGGACACAGAAGTGTTCTATAGTAAAACATCTGGGGCCAGATGTAGGTACTTTGCAAATTGCGAGTTGCAATTTGCGAGTCCGAGCGACTCGCAAATTGCAACTCGCAATATGCAATGCAGAACGGTGTCTCAGACACCGTCTGCGAGTCGGTATGGGGTCGCAAAGACCCACCTCATTAATATTAATGAGGTGGGTCGCAAATTGCGGCCCCATAGCGACTCAGGGCACTCACTGACATGGAGGCCTGCTGTAGTCAGCAGACCTCCATGTCTGTGACTGCTTGTAAATAAAGCAGTTTATTTTTTTCAAGTGTAGCCCGTTTTCCTTAAAGGAAAACAAGATGCACTTAAAAAAAAATCCGAAACCTTTTGTTTCGGAATTTTTTCAGGGCAGGTAGTGGTCCCTTGGACCACTACCTGCCCTGAAAATATATTTTGGGGTCCATTCACAAAGGGGAAGGGGTCCCATGAGGACCCCTTCCAATTTGAGAGTGGGTTACCATCCACTTCAAGTGGATGGTAACTGCGACTCCATTTGCGACCGCTTAATTGCATACCACTGCGAGTCGCAAATAGGAAGGGAACACCCCTTCCTATTTGCGAGTCGGAAATGCATTTTGCGAGTCGGTCCCGACTCGCAAAATGCATTTCTGCATAGGAAACTCCGGTTTGTGACTCGCAAATGGCAATTTTTGCCGTTTGCGAGTCGCAAACTGGTTCCTACATCTGGCCCCTGATGTTCTAAGAAAGGGTCCCCACGTAAGGATATATATGTTTCTGTGAATGTCAGAGACACAGCGTACCACTTTTGCCAGCAACCCTATCTGACTGCAACCTTGAAGAAAGCACAAAGTGCAATGCTAAGAACATGGTGCTTTCCTAGGCGACAGAACAACCAGATAGAGAAAATAAAACAACACCCCAAATGTGGCCAATGCTAGAAAAATGAAACAAAGCTGAACAAAATGTAACTGGGCTAAGGTGCACAAAAGCAGGTCTAGTTTGCTAAAATAATGTGCCTAAAACATGGCTAAAATAGCTATACAACAGTGCAAAGCACTTGTTTACACACACTGAAGAAATAAGGCACACACTCAATGACTTATTGCAGGCCAATGCTTTTATATAGCAAAAATATATTTTGTTACTTTATTTCTAGAAACAAAAGGATCTTTGTTGCAGGCAAGTACAGTTGTAGGTTTGTATCAAGCTTATATATCAAATGTACCTTGTCTGTGTTTTGCGGCTAAAATAATTTACAAATAAGTAACACTTTTCAATTTCAGAAGTATACAATTTCTCGCAGGAACCAATGCAGTCCTAGGGGAGAAAAAGTGTTAGCACAGTTTACTTGTAAGTACTCAACTTATGGTCCCGGTCTTCGAGGGATAGGCTATCCACAGGTCAAGATTCAAGTTGACCCCAAAAGTACACCACCAGCTGTTGTGTAGCCATTTTAGTTATAGCTCCATGCACATTATTTTAACATACTAGGCCTGCAGCTGTGCAGTTTAACCTAGATATATTTTATTTGGCTTCGCTTTATTATTGTTATAATAGCCACTTTTACAGTCTTGTTTTATTTCTCTATATCTAACTGTTTTTGCCTAGGCCAGCACTCTGTTCTTAAACAAGACATTCTTGCTTACTCTGTGCTTCTTCCAAGGCTGCAGTAAGATAGGTTGCCAGAGAACGGGGTCAACGTTTTGTCTCTGACATTCATAGAAAAACACACATCCTTACATTGGGACATTTTCTCAGAACATCAGCTGTTTTATTATAAAAACACTTCCCTGTCCCTTACACGTTAAAGGGAGATTCCTGCCAGAGAACCACGAATGAATGCCGATTGCTGAATGCTTCGTTACTGCTGCTTATGAATACTTCAGGCCTTTGCTCAGGTATGGGGGATGATTTCTTCCCAGGGGAACCTGAAGGGCAGAATTAGATCTTAATATGCTGTGCTCTATTATAGCCTTGGTAGGATTTAGTCTATTGACTCTAGTGAAAATGTGGTAGCTTTATTTCTATGCTTTACTCTCCTTGTCACCATCTTAATCTTGTCATGCTGTATCGCCCTGGTTATTGCAGCCCATGCTTTGCTATCTAAGATGCAGTTGATTCATTAAAACATTATTGAAACATATACTGCCCCTGTTTGTCATTGTGTATGTGAGACTAATGTAATTGAGAGAAACCGATGAGACCTGAGTGACCACTGTTTCCCTGAGAACTCAGTTATGTCATGCGCTCGTCTGCCCAATCATCCTTGCCCTTGGGTGGAAATGAGGCACTTCTAGTTAGCCGGAGCAAAACCCAGATTGGAGCGACAGGTGTCACCTGTAGTGGGTCAGACTCAATCTCCCGCACCACAGGCGATCCTGCCACTCAAAATCCAGTAGGCTCATTAGAATAATGAGAGCCTATGCCACACAGGAACACAGGGCTGACCGGGTGCAGAATTGGGTTGGGTTTTCAATGGAACCCTATGAGGACTGGGGACACTTGGAAAGAAACATGTTGCAGGTAAGTACCTGCCACTTCAAGGCACACACCTAGGGGGTTTAAGTGAGCACTGGGAGGGGGGGGCACAGGTCAGCACCAAACAAACACCATCAGCGGTACAGGGGTGGCCGGGTGTAGGGTGCAACCACAGAGTTGGGCGCCTAATGCTTTTCAATGGGGGAACTCTGGGGGTCACAAAGATGCTTTAGGCTAGGTCTAGGGAGTCGGTTGTGGGAAACCAAAGGCTGGCCAAGTAGAAGAGATGCCTGGACATTGCTGAATCATCAGTCAGATCCTAAGGACAAGGAGCCACAGGTGAAGGGGTACCTTTGGGAATCAGGAATCTTCGTTGGATCCAGTCGCCGTCAGGGGTGGGAAGGAGGGGTCAACTCAGGGTGGCCTTGAGGGTGAAATCACCTGGGGACCTTCTCTGGACTAGTGGGCCACCTGGACTTAGGCCGTGGGTGTCTGGTTCAGAGTGGGCAGAGCTCGCAGATCCGGGGAGGTTCCGGAGTCCTTCTTGGATGTTTATTGTGGACAGGACCGCAGTCTTCGGGGGTTCTTGGTCCTCTGGTGGGCAGGCCATCCTCTGGGGTTTGTAGAGGTCACTGGTCCTGCAGGATGCGTTGACTTCTTGTAACAGGTTGAAGTGAAGCTGCAGACAGGCTAGTAGGGCTCGAGCTAATTCATTTGTCGTCTGGAGTCTTCACTGCCGGGGTCGGTTTTCCAGTCTTTCTTCTTCTTCTTCTTGAAGTACCCAGGAATCTAAAGAGCAAGGTTCAGGCATGACCCTACATGCTAGACTTAGGGGTGATATGGGGTCAGATGGCAGTAGCCAATGGCTACCGTCCCTGAGGGTGTCTACACCCTTCCTGTGCCCACTTCCTTTGGGGAGAGGGCACATTCCTATCCCTATTGGCTACTTTCCTCCAAGGCAAAGTTGATGATTCAGCAAGAAGTGGGTCACTTCAGCTCTGGACACCTTAGGGGTGGTCCCAGCTGCAGTGGTCAATCTTCCTTGTTTTTCCTTTTTTTCCTACCAGACCTGCTGCTAAAAGTGGGGTTTGGTCCGGGTGGTAAGCTCCTCCTCTAGCTGGAGTGCCCTGGGGCACTGTAACAGGAAGCCTGAGCCTTCAAGGCTTATCATCAAGTGCTGCATTTCCTGCAGGGGGGAGGTGTGGAGCACCTCCACCCAGAGCAGGCTTTGTTCCTGACCCCAGAGAGCACAAAGGCTCTCACCCCATGGGGTCAGAAACCTGTCTGTTAGTGGCAGGCTGGCACAGAATGGTCAGCCTTACACTAAAGGGTTGGGTGAAATGCAGGGGGCATCTCTACGATGCCCTCTGGGTGCATTCTACATTGAAAACAACAATGGCATAAGTGTGGGATTATTGTGCTGAGACGTTTGATACTAAACTTCCCAGTCTTCAGTGAAGCCTTTATGGAGCTGTGGAGTTTGTAATGACAGACTCCCAGCCCATGTACTTAATATGGCCACATTGCACTTACAATGTATTAAGAATTGACTTAGACACTGTAGGGGCATATTGCTCATGCAGCCATGCCCTCACTTGTGGTATGGTACCCCCTGCCTTGGGGCTGTAAGGTCTGCTAGAGGGGTGACTTACCTATGCCACACGCAGTGGTTGGCAGCCCTGGCACAAAGAGAGGATTCAATGTCAACTTTACTTTTTTCTGCCCACCCGCTTACACAAGCTGCTATGGCAGTGTGCATGTGTCTGCTGAGGGGTCCCTTAGGGTGGCACAATGCATGCTGCAGACTTTAGAGACCCTCCCTGGCCACAGAGCCCTTGGTACCACTGGTACCTTTTACAAGAGCTTTAGCTGTGTGCCAGGGATGTGCCAATTGTGGAAACAATGGTACAGTTTAGGGAAAGAACACTGTTAGAAATGGGGTTTTTGGTTGGTAGTCAGGTTACCCCCTGTCCAAGCAAAAGTAATACTCTAGTCAGGGTAAGTCACACACAATCCAAGATTATCCTGTGCCCACCCTCTGGTAGCTTGGCACGAGCAGTCAGGCTTAACTTAGAAGGCAATGTGTAAAGTATTTGTGCAATAAATCATACAATACCACCATATAGCACCACAAAAATACACCACACAGTGTTTAGAAAAATATATAATATTTATCAGGATAATTGTAGGTCAAAAAGAATAAAGTTGCAATGTGAAATTGTAGAGATATCACTGAAAAGTGATATAAAGGGGGTGATTCTAACTTCGGCGGGCGGCGGAGGCCGCCCGCCAAAGTTCCCCCACCAAAATACCGCTCCGCGGTCGAAAGACCGCTGAGGGTATTTTGGGATTTGCCCTGGGCTGGCGGGCGGCCGCCAAAAGGCCGCCCGCCAGCCCAGGGCAAATCAACCTTCCCACGAGGACGCCGGCTCAGAATTGAGCCGGCGTAGTGGGAAGGTGCGACGGGTGCAGTGGCACCCGTCGCGTATTTCAGTGTCTGCATAGCAGACACTGAAATACTTTGTGGGGCCCTCTTACGGGGGCCCCTGCAGTGCCCATGCCATTGGCATGGGCACTGCAGGGGCCCCCAGGGGCCCCGCGGCACCCCCTACCGCCATCCTGTTCCTGGCGGGACACCCGCCAGGAACAGGATGGCGGTAGGGGGTGTCAGAATCCCCATGGCAGCGGAGCGCGCTCCGCCGCCGCCATGGAGGATTCTGCAGGGCAGCGGGAAACCGGCGGGAGACCGCCGGTTTCCTGCATCTGACCGCGGCCGAACCGCCGCGGTCAGAATGCCCTGCGGGGCACCGCCGGTCTGTCAGCGGTGCTCCCGCCGACCCTGGCCCCGGCGGTCTCAGACCGCCGGGGTCAGAATGACCGCCAAAGTGTCTTAAGTCTTTAAAATGTAAACAAAGTCTCTTTCAAGCACAAGTACCTGGTTTGGAGTGGAAAATCTCCTCAGAGGGCCACAAAAGAAGAGATGTGTGGAAAAAGGGTGTGTGCGTCGATTTCTCCCCAGCACACACTGACTTGCGTTGATATTTTTCAAGCAGGGAAGTCGTGCGTCGTTTTCCGGCGCGCAGACAGTCTCTTTCTGTTCTGATGTCCCGGGTCTGTGCGTGGATTTTCCTGCTTGTTTTCCGGCTGCGCGCCGTTCTGCGGGGCTGCGCGTCGAAGTTTCGATCTCACGGCAGGCGTTGCGTCGATTTCTCCTTGGAAGTCGGGCGGCGTTGACCTTGCGAGGCCGTGCATCAAAGTTTCGATCTCACGGCAGGCGTCGCGTCGATTTCTCCTTGGAAGTCGGGCGGCGTTGTCCTTGCGAGGCCGTGCATCAAAGTTTCAGTCGTCCCGAAGGCGTTGTGTCAATCAGCGTCGGTGTGCGGTGTTTTTCTTGCCGCGGAACAAGCTGTGCGTCGAAAATTTCGGCGCACAAAGCGTCCAAGTGAAAGAGAGAAGTCTTTTTGGTCCTGAGACTTCAGGGAACAGGAGGCAAGCTCTATCCAAGCCCTTGGAGAGAACTCTTAGAGCCAGACAAGAGTTTAGCAAGGCAGCAGGCCAACAGCAAGGCAGCAGTCCTTTGTAGAAAAGCAGACAGGTGAGTCCTTTGAGCAGCCAGGCAGTTCTTCTTGGCAGGGTGTAGTTTCTGGTTCAGGTTTCTTCTCCAGCAAGTGTCTGATGAGGTAGGGCTGAGGCCCTGTTTTATACCCAAATGTGCCTTTGAAGTGGGGGAGACTTCAAAGAGTGGCTAAGAAGTGCACCAGGTCCCCTTTCAGTTCAATCCTGTCTGCCAGGGTCCCAGTAGGGGGTGTGGCAGTCCTTTGTGTGAGGGCAGGCCCTCCACCCTCCCAGCCCAGGAAGACCCATTCATAATGCAGATGTATGCAAGTGAGGCTGAGTACCCCGTGTTTGGGGTGTGTCTGAGTGAATGCACAAGGAGCTCTCAACTAAGCCCAGCCAGATGTGGATTGTAAGGCACAGAAGGATTTAAGTGCAAAGAAATGCTCACTTTCTAAAAGTGGCATTTCTAGAATAGTAATATTAAATCCAACTTCACCAGTCAGCAGGATTTTAGATTACCATTCTGGCCATACTAAATATGACCTTCCTATCCCTTTCAGATCAGCAGCTACCACTTCAATACTGTATGAGGGCAGCCCCAATGTTAGCCTATGAAGGGAGCAGGCTTCACAGTAGTGCAAAACGAATTTAGGAGTTTTACACTACCAGGACATGTAAGCTACACAGGTACATGTCCTGCCTTTCACCCACACAGCACCCTGCTCTAGGGGTTACCTAGGGCACACATTAGAGGTGACTTATATGTGAAGAAAGGGGAGGTTTTGGCTTGGCAAGTACTTTTAAATGCCAAGGCGAGGTGGCAGTGAACCTGCACACACAGGCCCTGCAATGGCGGGCCTCAGACAAGGAAAAGGGGCTACTTAAGTGGGTGGCACAACCAGTGCTGCAGGCCCACTAGTAGCATTTAATCTACCGGCCCTATGCACATAACGTGCACATTACTAGGGACTTATAAGTAAATTAATAGTCCAATCAGGTATGATTCAAGGTTACCATGTTTTAGGGGAGAGAGCATATACACTTTAGCACTGGTTAGCTGTGGTAAAGTGCGCAGAGTCTAAAAGCCAGCAAAAACAGTGTCCAAAAAGTGGAGGGAGGCAGGCAAAAAGTTAGGGGTGACTACCCTAAGGCTGTGAGGTCTAACATGTGTCCCCCCCAGCTGAAAGTGGGGAGAGCTACCTGACCTCCTGGGAGCTCTCATCGCTAAGGCGGAAGTATCTGGAGAGACCATCAGCATTGGCGTGGTCAACCCCTGGGCGATGTTCCACCGTAAAGTCCATCCCCTGTAGGGAAATGGACCACCTCAAGAGTTTTGGATTCTCACCCCTCATCTGCATGAGCCATATGAGGGGCCTGTGGTCTGTCTGAACCCGGAAGTGAGTCCCAAACAGGTAGGGTCTTAGCTTCTTCAGTGCCCAGACCACAGCAAAAGCTTCTCTCTCAATAGCACTCCACCTCTGTTCCCGTGGTAATAGCCTTCTGCTAATAAAGACTACTGGTTGATCTAGGCCCTCCTCATTTAGCTGAGCTAGGACTGCCCCTATGCCATGCTCTGAAGCGTCTGTCTGCACAATAAATTCCTGGGAGTAGTCAGGGGCCTTGAGCACGGGGGCCGTGCACATGGCTTCCTTCAGGGCGTCAAAGGCTTTCTGACAAGCCTCTGTCCAATTCACCAACCTAGGTTGTTTCTTGGAAGTGAGTTCTGTCAAGGGTGACACAATGGTACCATAGCCCTTGACAAATCTGGGGTAGTATCCTGTGAGGCCTAAAAAGGCTCTCACCTCAGTCTGAGTTCTAGGTGGTTGCCAGGCCTTGATAGTTTCAATCTTGGCCTGGAGTGGCTGCACCTTGCCACCACCCACTAGGTGTCCCAAGTGCACCACGGAACCCTGCCCAATCTGGCACTTACTAGCCTTGATGGTCAGGCCTGCCTGTTGCAGGGCCTGAAGCACCTCCTTGAGGTGAAGCAGGTGTTCCTCGCAGCTGGAGCTGTAGACAGCTATGTCATCCAGGTAGGCTGCACAGAAGGCATCCTTGCCAGCTAGGACCCCGTTAACCAACCGTTGGAAGGTAGCGGGCCATTTTTCAATCCCGGAACTGGTAATGGCCATTAGGGGTTGAAAATGCGGATCTTTGTTTAGCCCCCTCAGTCAGGGCGATCTGCCAGTACCCTGAAGTAAGATCAAACGTACTCAGGAACTTGGCAGCGCCCAGCCTGTCAACGAGCTCATCAGCTCGGGGGATGGGGTGAGCATCAGTCCGTGTGACTGAGTTGAGACCCCGGTAGTCCACACAGAACCGGAGTTCTGGCTTCGCACCTGGGGCAGTAGCCTTAGGGTCCAACATCACTGGGCTGGCCCAGGGACTACTGGATTTCTCGATAACCCCTAGGGTTAACATCTTGGAGACCTCCTCCTTGATGCTGGCCTTCACCTTATCCGATAACCTGTAAATTTTGTTCTTCACAGGGAGACTGTCACCGGTGTCAATGTCATGAACACAGAGGTGGGTCAGTCCAGGAGTAAGGGAGAACAGGGGGGAGAACTGCTCCAACAGCTCATAGCAGTCTCCTTTCTGGTTTAGAGTCAGGGAGTCAGAAAGAATGACCCGTTCACTGACCCATCCCCTTCTTGGGCAGAGAGGAGGTCGGGGAGAGGTTCACTCTCCTCTTCCATTCCTTCATCTGTGACCAGAAGCATGTTGATCTCCGACCTCTCGAAATGAGCCTTTAAGCTGTTAACATGGAGCACCCTTAGGGGGTTCCTAGGGGTTTGGAGGTCCACTAGGTAAGTGGCCTCCCTTTTCCGCTCCTTTACTTCAAATGAGCCAGACCAGCGGTCCTGGAGAGCTCGGGGCTCTACTGGCTCCATTACCCACACTTTGTCTCCAGGTTGAAACTCTACCAGGGTGGCCTTCTGGTCATACCAGTGTTTCATTACCTCTTGACTGGCCTCAAGGTTACTTTGGGCCTCTTTCCAGAAGCGGGTCATCTGGTTGCGGAGGGCCAACATGTAGCTGACCACATCCTGAGGGGGTGTCTTTGGAGCTTTCTCCAATCCCTCCTTGACAATGCTTAAGGGTCCCCTGACAGGGTACCCATATAGAAGCTCAAAGGGACTGAACCCTACCCCCCTCTGGGGGACCTCTCTGTAAGCAAAGAGAAGGCATGGTAAGAGGACGTTCCACTTACGCCTCATGGCCTCAGGGAGGCCACCAATCATGCCCTTCAAGTTGTTGAATCTCTCTACAAGACCATTAGACTCGGGTGATAGGGTGTGGTGAACTTGTAGGTTACACCACACGCATCCCACAGAGATTTCATGTACGCAGACATGAAGTTAGTGCCTCTGTCAGACACTATCTCCTTGGGGAAACCCACACGGGTAAATATCCCCATCAGAGTTCTGGTCACCACTGGTGCAGTTACGGTCCTCAGAGGGATTGCCTCTGGGTAACGGGTGGCATGGTCCACCAAAACCAGGATGAACCTGTTGCCTAAGGCAGTTTTGGGGTCCAATGGACCAACAATGTCGATGCCCACACTTTCAAAGGGGGTGCCAACGACAGGATGTGGAATCAGGGGGGTTTTAACCCTTTTTCCTGCTTTACCACTGGCCTGGCAGGTAGGACAAGATCTGCAAAATTTATCGGCGTTTGTCCTCATTCTGGGCCAATAAAAGTGGGTGACAAGCCTGTTAAAGGTCTTGCCTTGCCCCAAATGTCCTGCCAGGGGAATGTCGTGAGCCAGACCCAGTAGGAAGGTTCGGTAACACTGGGGGACCACCAGCATATGCGCTGACCCAAAGGCCGGAACCTTAGGCTCACTGTAGAGGAGATCATTCTCCCAATATATGTGGTGATCGCCAGAGGCTTCACCGGCCGCCTGGTTTGAGGCTTGTTTCCTCAGACCTTCCAGAGTGGGACATTCTCGCTGCGCCTTGCAGAATTCCTCCCTGGTGGGTCGACCCTCAACTTGACAGCCAGCAAGCTCAGGTAAGTCACCTAGGGTGGCAATGTCTTCACCAGTTGGCTCGGGAGACTCCTCCTCAGGAGCCCCGTCAGCCACTGCGGGAACTTCTGGGGCCGGTTTCCCGTGCCCCTTGCCCCTCCTCTTGGCAGCTCTCTGGGCCATTGTTTCAGGCTCCAGACGCCCTTGACTTCCCTCTCGGTCAGCCATGGACCGTGTGGTCATGCAGACCCACTCAGGTAACCCTAACATTTCCAGGTGAGACCTGAGCTCCACTTCTTTCCAAGCAGTATGCTCAAGATCATTGCCTAACAGACAATCTACAGGCATGGCAGGACTCACAGCTACTTTCAGAGTACCAGAGACCCCCCCCCACTCCAACGGAACCAGAGCCACCGGTAGGTGACTCTCACGATTGTCAGCAACTATGACCTGGTGGAATGTATTAGGGACTATCTGCTCTGTTGACACCAGCTGACTCTTGATAGTAGTCATACTGGCTCCTGTGTCACGCAGAGCCTCCACCTTCTGCCCATCAATGGTGACCCACTGCCTGTACTTGGAAGTATTTTGGGGCATGTGGGCTTTGGGCACCATTTCTCCTTCTCCCAGGGACACTAGGGAAATCTCTACCTGTTCCCCAAAGCTATCTGGGCCCATCTCCCCCCCAAGTGCTACACTAGTCAACCAAGGTGCCTGTCTGGTAGTGGACGGTCCTCTCCTGGAGCACTGGGGGTCGCCTTTATAGTGACCATACTGGTAACACTCCATGCATTTGGGGTTGGATTTTCCTGACCTGTCATATGTCCCTGGCTATTTCCCAAATCTGGAAAAGGAAGGGTTGCCACCCCCTCCCTGGGAATTCTTTTGGGGGTCTTTGGAGAGTTCCTTATCTCTAAGTTTATCTCCCCCCTCTTTCTTCTGTTGGGAACCCTGACCACCTTTGTGGGTGTCCCCCCCAGGTACCTTCTTGGACACTCTGGTGCTAACCCAGAGGTCCGCCTCCTCAGCAAGCTTCCTGGGATCAGTCAGCTTACTATCCACTAAGTGCTGGCGCAACTCTGTATAAGTAGTATTAAGCATATGCTCTCTCAGAATCAAGTCATATAAACCTTTATAATCAGCTACTTTGTTGCCCCGCACCCATCCATTCAGTGCCTTACTGGAGAAGTCAAAGAAATCTACCCATGTTTGTGTGGTTTGTTTGGTGCTGTCCCTGAACCTCTGACGGTATCCCTCAGGGGTCAGCCCAAACTTGGCAAGTAAAGTGGCTTTCTGAAGTGGGTATGTGTTTTGATCAGGTTGATCCAATGTGAGGAGTGTATCCCTCCCCAATGGCGGTACATAACCCCACATAGCTACCCCCCATTGCCCTTCAGGAACCTCATGAGCCCTTAGTGCAACTTCATAAGCAGCTAACCATTTATCTATGTCATCTCCCACCACAAAACTGGGCACCACATTTTTGGGTATACAAACCTTCTTTTCTCCAGCAGGTCCTGTCAGTATGCTGCCACCATTATTGCTGGATTCAGTCTGTTTTGCCTTGATGTCCAGCTCCTTGAGACTCAGTTCATGAGCCAATAACAGTTTATTTTCAGCCAAGGTTCTCTCAGCTGCAATCTGTTGGGCTGCTCTTTCAGCCTCAGCTTGCTTGGCTTCTCTTTCTGCCCTTCTCTCCTCCTGTTGAGCCTTAATTTTCAGTTTTGCCATTTGCAATTGGAACTCCCTTTCCTCTCTCCTTTCCTCTGCGGTCAGGCTTTGCACAGAGGCACTGCTCCCTGGTCTGGAAGGGGGCACCATTGCAGTGGTAACACCACCCACAGATAGTGAAAAATCCTCTGAGGGGCCATTTTCTGGCTCCTCTTCCTCATCCTCTAAATGGGCTTCTGCCCAGGCCCTCAGTGCCACTTGAAAGTCCTCCTTTTTGGAGGCCCCTTGGGTGGGTACCCTCATTGCCCTGCAGAATCCTCTTAGTTGTTTGACCGTATATGTATCCCACCGGACTAGGTCAAAGTCTCCTATCTGAGTCCCAGTCAGAGACATGTTGAGTGAGGATTTAGTTTTTGAAAACTGACAGGAAAAAACGAATTTGCAAAAAGAGATAAAAATCAAGTTGACCTTCAACTGTGGGTAGGTAGTGAAATACTTAGCTACTGTATGTCACTGCACAAATACAAGTCCTATCCTCACCGCTGATCACCAATGTTAGAAATTGGGTTTTTGGTTGGCAGTCAGGTTACCCCCTGTCCAAGCAAAAGTCCTCACTCTAGTCAGGGTAAGTCACACACAATCCAAGATTATCCTGTGCCCACCCTCTGGTAGCTTGGCACGAGCAGTAAGGCTTAACTTAGAAGGCAATGTGTAAAGTATTTGTGCAATAAATCATACAATACCACCATATAGCACCACAAAAATACACCACACAGTGTTTAGAAAAATATATAATATTTATCAGGATAATTGTAGGTCCAAAAGAATAAAGTTGCAATGTGAAATTGTAGAGATATCACTGAAAAGTGGTTTAAAGTGTCTTAAGTCTTTAAAATGTAAACAAAGTCTCTTTCAAGTACAAGTACCTGGTTTGGAGTGGAAAAATCTCCTCAGAGGGCCACAAAAGAAGAGATGCATGGAAAAAGGGTGTGTGCGTCGATTTCTCCCCAGCACACACGGACTTGCGCCGTTATTTTTCACGCGGGGAAGTCGTGCGTCATTTTCCGGCGCGGACAGTCTCTTTCTGTGGATCGCAGGGATTACCAGATGTCCCGGGTCTGTGCGTGGATTTTCCTGCTTGTTTTCCGGCTGCGCGTCGTTCTGCGGGGCTGCGTGTCGAAGTTTCGATCTCACGGCAGGCGTCGCGTTGAGTTCTCCTTGGAAGTCAGGCGGCGTTGTCCTTGCGAGCCGTGCGTCAAAGTTTCGATCTCACGGCAGGCGTTGCGTCGATTTCTCCTTGGAAGTCGGGCGGCGTTGTCCTTGCGAGGCCGTGCGTCAAAGTTTTGGTCGTCCCGAAGGCGTTGCATCGATCAGCGTCGGTGTGCAGTGTTTTTCTTGCCGCGGAACAAGCTGTGCGTCGAAAATTTCGGTGCACGAAGCGTCCAAGTGAAAGAGAGAAGTCTTTTTGGTCCTGAGACTTCAGGGAACAGGAGGCAAGCTCTATCCAAGCCCTTGGAGAGCACTCTTACAGCCAGGCAAGAGTTCAGCAAGGCAGCAGGACAACAGCAAGGCAGCAGTCCTTTGTAGAAAAGCAGACAGGTGAGTCCTTTGAGCAGCCAGGCAGTTCTTCTTGGCAGGGTGTAGTTTCTGGTTCAGGTTTCTTCTCCAGCACGTGTCTGATGAGGGAGGGCAGAGGCCCTGTTTTATACCCAAATGTGCCTTTGAAGTGGGGGAGGCTTCAAAGAGTAGCTAAGAAGTGCACCAGGTCCCCTTTCAGTTCAATCCTGTCTGCCAGGGTCCCAGTAGGGGGTGTGGCAGTCCTTTGTGTGAGGGCAGGCCCTCCACCCTCCCAGCCCAGGAAGACCCATTCAAAATGCAGATGTATGCAAGTGAGGCTGAGTACCCTGTGTTTGGGGTGTGTCTGAGTGAATGCACAAGGAGCTGTCAACTAAGCCCAGCCAGACGTGGATTGTAAGGCACAGAAGGATTTAAGTGCAAAGAAATGCTTACTTTCTAAAAGTGGCATTTCTAGAATAGTAATATTAAATCCAACTTCACCAGTCAGCAGGATTTTAGATTACCATTCTGGCCATACTAAATATGACCTTCCTACCCTTTTCAGATCAGCAGCTACCACTTCAATACTGTATGAGGGCAGCCCCAATGTTAGCCTATGAAGGGAGCAGGCTTCACAGTAGTGCAAAACGAATTTAGGAGTTTTACACTACCAGGACATGTAAGCTACACAGGTACATGTCCTGCCTTTCACCCACACAGCACCCCGCTCTAGGGGTTACCTAGGGCACACATTAGAGGTGACTTATATGTGGAGAAAGGGGAGGTTTTGGCTTGGCAAGTACTTTAAATGCCAAGGCGAGGTGGCAGTGAAACTGCACACACAGGCCCTGCAATGGCGGGCCTGAGACAAGGAAAAGGGGCTACTTAAGTGGGTGTCACAACCAGTGTTGCAGGCCCACTAGTAGCATTTAATCTACCGGCCCTATGCACATAACGTGCACATTACTAGGGACTTATAAGTAAATTAATAGTCCAATCAGGTATGATTCAAGGTTACCATATTTTAGGGGAGAGAGCATATGCACTTTAGCACTGGTTAGCAGTGGTAAAGTGCGCAGAGTCTAAAAGCCAGCAAAAACAGTGTCCAAAAAGTGGAGGGAGGCAGGCAAAAAGTTAGGGGTGACTACCCTAAGGCTGTCAGGTCTAACAAACACTGATGGTGGGATCTGGTTCGTAGGATCCCAGCACACACTCAGTCAAGTTAGCATCAAAATCAGGCAAAAGGTAGGGGGGATAACCACGCCAAAAGAGGTACTTTCCTACAATCACCTCAAAACAAAGTCTGCAGGACTGACTGAAGCATTTTTAGACTACAAAACTTCCCCACCTAAGGAAATGTATTTTGATCCGATTCAACCACCTATTGCCCATACACTATATTTAAAATTCAGGCTGGGTATACTTTTAGTCAATAAGTCTACGAATAAGTGGGAGTCTCACCAACCCATTTCAGCAGCCTGTGAATTTTGTAGATATGCTAGCAAGGATGTCGAACATGTTCTATTCTTCTGTCCAAGGTAGGCAAGTCCCAGGCGTAAATGATTCAAGCCATTATGTAATCTGTTGCAATAGTGGGTAGCTTATCACATTCTTAGATACGATACAAGCCAGGTTGTGGTTTTCGGAATTAGCCAATACCTAGAAGAGGCATGGATATATAGCAAAAATGTGGGAATGTTGCTTTAAAATGCATATGCAGTTTTACCTGTGTTCAGTCCAGGCGTTTTTAGATTATATTGAATTAAGGGACATGATGGTCGACGTGGTTTGAAAACTGTAAAATTGTTTTTTTAACTGACTACAATCCCTGCTACACATATGTTTTTAATATCTCTTTTTGAACTTTCTGTGGCACTTTAGGCTGAAATCCTCTGTATTTAGTTTGAGGGCACTGCTTTTGGTTCACCCTCTGACAAACATATTTTATCTATTTTATTTGACTTGTATTATATTGAATTGTACTTTTAATAAGCCTGTTTATGTTTTATACAATGTACCTTTATGATTCTTTGAACCGATATAAAGTTGATTGACTTGAAAAATGCTTTAGGGGAACATCAACACAGACCTTGAGACACTGCTCCCCACTATTTCATCAAGCAGTCATGAAATCTTTAGTGCTGCAGCAGGCCATGAAGTGTCCTCTCCTAGATTTTCAGCAAAGTGATACATTTCCTTTTCTATGGATGTGGTACATGCAAAGAAAGCTATCACAGAATAATGGACCACTAAAAACCAAAATGATGTACAATTCTCTAACCAGCTTCTCAGCTTCACCGACTGCCCTCTTTTAAATTCATTACTCTTCAAATGACATGTGCTACCCAAATCTGGTTTCCTCCGGCCGGCCCAGCGGGGATCTCATCCGCAACACGGGAGCCGGCTCCAAATGGAGCCGGCAGTATTGCGGCTGTGCGACGGGTGCAGTTGCACCTGTCGCACTTTTCACTGACAGTGAAAAGCTGCATGGAGCCGTGGCAGGGGGCCCCTGCACTGCCCATGCCAGTTGCATGGGCAGCGCAGGGGCCCTGCGACTCCCCTTTCTGCCAGCCTTTTCATGGCGGTTCAAACCACCATGAAAAGGCTGGCGGGAGGGGGACTCGCAATCCCCTGGGCAGCGCTGCAAGCAGCGTTGCCCTGGGGGATTTAAACCACCGGGACTAAAGTGGCGGAAAACTGCCGGTCCCGGTGGTGAGACCGCAGCGCTTCCACTGTGGTCATAATTCCCCAGGATGCACCACCAGCCTGTTGGCGGTGCTTCTGTCAAAACAGCCCTGGTGTGTAATGACACCCTTAGTTTGGGGAGCCTGTAGTTTCTGGTTCTGAAACTTCAATTCATAGATGTTCTATATAATGCTGGATCGTGTCTCCCATGTCTGAGCACACACAGTTGTCTTACCATAGTGATTTTAGTAAAGAAGGAGCAGATGGCTTATATGTGAAATCTCCCTGTGACCTACCGATATTCAAGTTGCTAAGTTGTCACTGTTGCCCTTCATTCGTTGGGCTTAAGCTTGTTGGATTCTTAAAAATCAATAAACAATAATTTTAAAAAAAAGAATGCGCAGATGGCTATGCTTGTTCAGCAGCCTTCAGTGAACGCAGAGGGGAAAACATCAAATTACTAGAGCAAACAAGCCTTTGCAATGCAATAGGTCTCACATTAGCAAGAGTTAGAGCTGTTGGCATTGTAAATGATAATGACAGCCTCACATTTGGGACCTTATAAATATTTAGCCATGCAGAACATTAAACCTTTATCAGAAATAAACTGTGTTTGTGTGGCTGTAATGGTCTGAACAACCCCTACAGAGCACCACAGTAAAAATAGCATTTGGAAGAAACATGGTCATGTAAACATGTATTCAGCCCCTACACGGCATAATCACATAAAAAGAATGATAAAGAATATTGCAGTGTAATCATATAATCAGCCTCTTGAGGGCATACTGTATCACACATTTTCAGGCCTTACAGGCATTTTAAATAATATTTAACTATGGAGTCGGTGGCACAAGGGTGCAGTGCCAAAAGGTTGTTACTAGATGTTCCTGTAGAGTCAACAGCAGAAGGTGCAGATCCACTGATGTAGCTTGATGTTTCTGTGGAGCCAAAAGCACATCAGAAACAAACTTTAGCAGAAGGTGCATTACCACTGGTTGTGGCTAGATGTCCCTCTGGAGCCAACTGAGTTAGTAGTGCCTTGGGGCAATTATTATCCTTTAGCCCTTGGAGAGCATAATGTTTCACACATTTACAGACCAACCAAGGCTATCAGAATACTATTTCAAACAAGGCCCTTATAACACAAACTCCTCTCAGCTGTAAAAACAAAAGTTTCAGCTAGGAGAGAATTTAAATATGCATTGAATGGTGGAAGAGGTTATGAGTTTTGGGGCCCCTCTCACCCAGTTTGGTGGTGGTCCCATTGCCCTAGGACCACCACATGCTGAGTTTTGGGCAAAAATGTATTGTAAAAAGAATGCCTGCAAAGCATTATGAGGTGAGTTTCCCTGAGTGAAGTGAATATTGTAATATCAACTCTCCCGTTGTGCTGGGAGAGCCTCTGTTGAAGATTCATTCCTGGGTCGATTTCATGCTATATAAAGCAACAAAAAAGTACAAAACACATGCATGACATAACTACTTGTAATTACTGATTATGTAAAGTAAGGACCAAGTGATGGGTGCTAGACATGACAGCCTTAGGGTGGTCATCCCCCAACTTTTTTACCTGCCTCCCTCCACTATTCGGACACAGTTTTTGCTGGTTTTAGGACTCTGTGCACCTTACCACTGCTAACCAGTGCTGAAGTGCATATGCTCTCTCCCGTAAACATGGTAACCTTGGTTCATACCAAATTAGCATAATTAATTTACGTGTAAGTCCCTAGTAAAGTGCACTACATGTGCCCATGGCCTGTAGATTGAATGCTAATAGTGGGCCTGCAGCACTGGTTGTGCCACCCACATAAGAAGCACCTTAAACATGTCTCAGGCCTGCCATTGCAAGGCCTGTGTGTTCAGTTTCCCTGCCACTTCGACTTAGCAGTTAAAGGTCCTTGCCAAGCCTTAAACTCCCTTTTTCTATATATAAGCCACCCTTAAAGTAGGCCCTAGGTAACCCATAGGGCAGGGTGATATCTAGGTAAAAGGCAGGACATGTA
Organism: Pleurodeles waltl; assembly: GCF_031143425.1. NCBI lineage: Eukaryota > Metazoa > Chordata > Amphibia > Caudata > Salamandridae > Pleurodeles > Pleurodeles waltl. The sequence goes on along the minus strand of NC_090446.1, from coordinate 1,275,731,976 downwards.
CATGTGTGTTTTATATGTCCTGGTAGTGCAAAACTCCTAAACTACTGTGAGGCCTGCTCCATTCATAGGATAATATTAGGGCTACTCTCATATGCTGGTTAAGTGGTAGATTCTGATCAGATAGGGGTAACCAGGCCATGCTTAGCATGGCCAGAATCGCAATACAAATCCTGTTTATTGGTGGGGTTGGATTTTATTTTACTACTTTAGAAATGCCACTTTTAGAAAGTGAGCATTTCTCTGCACTTAATATCCATCTGTTCCTTACAGCCTTTCTCCAATTCACATCTGGCTGATCTGGTTGACAGCTCCATTTCACCCAGACAAACACAAACACAGGCTACTCAGTCTCACCTGCACTCATCTGCATACTGAATAGCTCTACCTGGGCTAGGAGGGTGGACACTTACATTTCAAAGGCCAGTGGCCTGCCCTCACACTATGGACTGCCTAACCCCCTACTGGGAAGCTATACAGACAGACCTGTACTGAAAGGGGACCTTATGCACTTCAAAACCACTCTTTGAAGTCTCCCTGACTTCAAAGGCATTTTTGGGTATTTAACCTGGGCCACTGACCCCACTAAATCAGACACTTCGGGACCTGAACCTGCAACCTGTCAGGAGGAACTGCCTGGCTGCCCAAAGGACTCATCTGGACTGCTTTACTGTGAAGGACGGCTGCTCTGCTGTTGCCTTTCTGGCCTGCTGCCCTCTGACTTTGCTGAGAAGTGCTCTCCAAGGGCTTGGATTGAGCTTGCCTCCTGTTTTCTGAAGTCTCAGGGCCAAAAAGACTTCATCCCTTCAAGGAACTCCGTGTGCACACAAATGGACACACAGCCTGCTGGAAATGATGGACAGCCTGCCCTGGGATGAGAAAATTGCCGCACAGCCGAACCGGAATGACGCAGCCCGACTTCCAGAGCGAAGATTGATACAGTGCGTGTGTTGCGACAGGAACATCAATGCACAGCCCTACTGGTTCGACGCATAGCTGAGCCAGAACAACGCTGCCCAACTTCCTGAGTGAAGAATCGATGCAGCGCCTGCTGTGCAACAGAAACTCTGACGCATCGCCAACTGGATTGATGCAACGCCGGTGATTTTGCCCCACACACCCAGGATTTTCCCTGCATCATCCCTGGGCATCAAAAGATCCCCGCATCGCATAGAGGGACCAAGGCTGCGCACCAGAAATCAATGCAAACCCCCTTGAAGTGTGGTTAGAAACAAAGAATTGTCTGTGCCGCGCCGGAAAATCCAGCGCACATCTTATTTTTCCATGCATCTCCTCGTCTGCGGTCTTCGTGGTTGGTAATTTTGACACAAACCAGGTACTTTGTGCTAACAAGAGACAACTGTTGATTTCTAAGGTTTAAGACTCTTTTTAATCCTTCAAAATTGATATTTCAACATGTGCTTATTGAATCTTTACTGTTTTGATCCTAATTTAATCAGATAAATATCATATAGTATTCTTAACCTGTGTGGTGTATTCTTCTGGTGTTTTACTCTGTTACTGTATGATACATTGCACAAATAATTTACACATTGCCTTCTAAGTTAAGCCTGACTGCTCCATGACAAGCTACCAGAGGGTGGGCACAGGATAATTTGGACTGTGTGTGACTTACCCTGACTAGGATTGTGGTCCCTATTTGGACAAGGGTGTATACCTCTGTCAACTAGAGACCCCATTTCTAACAATGGGCAAAAGCGGAAAAACAAACTGCACACGTGAACACGAGTGCTTATTGACAAACACGAGAGGCAGGAAACAATGAAAAATTGTCGTCCAAACAACAGAAAAACCTTCCAAGCGTAATTAAACTGTATTTGCCCGGTGCTCCTCAGCCAAGTACAGGAAGTGACGTATTGGCTGCCAACCCAGTTAGGAGGCAGCACAACAAGAGCGACACTAGCTTTAACCTATTGTAAGCAGCAGGCAGGAGAAAATGCCTATACTTCATCCAACAGGTGTTGCAGACCGCACAGGAGCGCTATCTAGGCTCGACATATAAATGGTCAAAAGGTGGATAAGCGTCTTGGAGGAATAGAACGATTTACCTTAAAGTGCCCATATAATGTTTGCACTTTGAGTGTTCGATGTTGCAGTGATGACTTTGCGATTTAAACAAAAAAAATCTTTACAAGCATCATAAAGTGCTCAGGATGTTTGAAAGATAGGAATATCTTCAGCTACTTCTTGTGGCAGACGGAAATTGGTCATGATGCATTGCAACATGAGATCTGGAAGGGACTGCCATTTATCTGCAACAATCACCTATGAGAGACACCACGGCTGCGTGTAACATACCCAGTGAGTTATTTTAAACAATGTTGTGTTCTGATGCTGGTATGTGGGGTCTGCATGGTAGGGACGTTAACTTACAAAACCACCATACTGTGCTGCATCCGAGGGATACTATCCTACTGCTCTGCACTTTTGTTAAGGGACAGTAACTGAACAAACTGTAATGCATACTAGGAACACATCCGCAGACTGTCTGCATCCTGTTGACACTAACCCATCCCACTCCAATGCATACTAGGAGCAAATATCACCACATTTATGCTACAGGGTACACCTCGAGTGTAAATATCACACGTCAGTATTGGCTGGGTTTTGCACCTTGGCGCAACATTTGCCATCGCCTTTAAACAGTGTTTTTAGTGCAAGTCAGTCACAACAACATTGGCGCGCCACCCTCACTTGAGTGTTGTTCATAATTTAGCCCCAGTGGCAAACTGCTGCACATTTTCATGCACCCCTCATATGAGCAACGGGGTGTTGAATAAAACATTCCTGTGAAAACTCTTGGTAGTATTAGAACATGTTTATAACTTTCCAGACCTGTATATGATAATATTTGTATATTAAACTTCTAAGATTGTTTGATTGTAAATATATACAAAGCAACAGACCTCTTTTTGAATTAATGTATTTATGTTGGGGCACGCACTATCTGGTGAGGCTCTGAATACATCAGAGGATCCATAAATAGTCAGAAAAAAAACACTTTGGAAACCAACAACTAATAACTACTCTATAAATAACTACTTTTAAATTATATTAGATATACGGACTACCTCTTGCACAGACCACCGTACTGTTGCAAAAGTATAAACATAAAACAATTGTTTTTTTTAATTTATTGGAGCCTTATCACCATTTTTAATGTCACTACATAGAATGTATGTCGGTATCTTTACCAGTCTAGCGCAAAAACTAGATCTATTGGTTGTGAGATACAGCATTACAGGGCGGATCTACTGGAGTCAATAAGCATTAATACCCTCAAGTTTTATGGGATTTATTTACACTGAAATCTCAACCTCATTCTTAAAATCTCTCGCAACATTCTGAACCACGCACTATAATGATAATAAAACAATATACATGCTTCCATGGCGGGCATCCATCCCTCTACAAAGTGCTTTTATCAAAGAACTGAGGGATTTGCTGCAGCTGTAAGGGTTTAAATTTACACTTCAGCATGCCTATTTTAAGCTTGCGTGATTCAAAGCAGAAACAAAATGCCACTATCAACAAGCCTTGGCAAAACTAATGTCTCACCATTTTTTACATTTTATTATAGAACACAAATCATATAAATTCCTTCCCATGTCTACATACATATGGCTACCAGCAGCAATTCTAGACAAATATTATCTGCTCATTATCATACTACATTTCATATTTAAATATTTGAATACCCCCCCAGCCCCTAAAACAATTCAATTATATACCTGCTCAAGTCATACATTCCAATTCAATACATTCGGACATAACCATAGGTAGAGTTGTATAGTGTGCCCTACAATCTTTAACGTCTACATAGCTATATATAATTCTGGGGTGTGCTCTGGCTTAACCAGCCCCTTCACCCAAATGTATTCTTGCCCCTAGCACCTTGCTACACATCAAATTCAATTACATTCCTAAATATATACACGAGTAGTTAATTCTTGGAATTGAAGACACACAAGAAGCAAAAACAAAGAAAGCTAACACATAGGGAATGTGCAGAACATTTTCCCATTGATTTCTACATCTGGCATTTGCCTTCTCCCCTTTGTTAGTACCTGTTCCCCAACTGTTGACATATATCATCAGGTTTGATTATAGATCGAGATACTACAGTTCTTATGGCCATTTTAGCTAACCGTAATTTTCAACCCACACGAAAATCTCCAGTCCCCGATTCTAAATTTGTTCTCCAAGCATTCTGCCACTGGAGTCCAGACCCATCTTCCCTGACAGTTATATAGGGGTTTCTCCAGATTGCACGTACAAAGCATTCGTGAAAACCAATGCTGCACTATTGAGGAACCCAAGCTGCAGTTATACAAACAAGCATTTTCAATGCAACGGCTCTCATATTTGCTCGAGTTAGAGCTATTAGCGTTGTAAATTAAAAAAAAAACCATTGCGATCGCGGTGCGTGGAAAATAAACATATAAAGTAGTCCGGACACCATTCTGATAACATCGAGCCTCGTATGTTTTTAGTAGTTTACTGGTGCTGTGTAGGTGGGTTAAACACCGGAAAAGGCATGATGTATGCATGCCTTTCACAAATGAAAGCAAGTGGATTTTAAAAGGCAACCCCACGAACCAATGTAAGTGACAGATGCGTGGTTGGAAGCCCAAAGAGAGATTACAGAATAGGATGGAGTGCTTTGTGCTCGCCCATAAAAATGCAGATCGATTCCAATTAGCATCAAGGTGGGGTAATCTCTCACTTCCACTATGAGTACGCCATTAAAGAATGCCTCAATTCCATCTCTTCATGCCTGTAGTTTTGTACACGAACAATTGTGCACTACATCTGCCGGACCCTTCCCACAGAGAAGATAATTGTCATCAGATCTCTTTCTCCAGCTAAGAATCTTGGGAGGAGTGTAATACAAGTTAAAGACAGTCATATAATGTTGGCTCCTCACCTGCGGTAAGCAGCACTTCCATGCCCCCCCTCGAGAGACTTAGGCCCATATTTATGCTTTTTTAGCGTCATATTTGCACTGCTTTTTGATGCAAAAGCAACGCAAACTTACAAAATACAGTTGTATTTTGTAAGTTTGCGCTGCTTTTGCTAAAAAAAATATGCAAATGTGGCGCTAAAAAAGTATAAACATGGGCCTTATTGTCTCCCATTTTCGACTTGATGCTCTATATCATCCAGCACTGAAATACTACATTTTCCCAATTCTGCCTACCTTAGTGCTCCTTGTGAGTTCGAAGAGCAGGATTTTATCAACAGAGCGTTGACCGCTACCAAACTTGAGTATCAAGTCCTTGATCTGCGAGTACTTCAAGAAATGTTGACGTGCCAGGCTGTGCTTTTGCTGGAGGTCAGTAAATTAGTAAAGTTAACCATATCTGAATAAATCCCAAATCTGGCCACCCCTACTTGCACCCATGCATTGCAGGCTTCAACATAAAAAATCGCTGGAATTATGAATGATTTCCATAACGAAGTATATTTGTAATGTTTTGTAATTCCTATTTTAGTCATGATCAATTTTCATATTTTAAAAGCCACACCAACTGTCTTAAATGTGACTTTCGTGTAATAACTATACTCAACATTCCTTGTAAAACATCCCTTGGCATCTGCCCCCAAGGTCAATTCGTATATAGATGGTAACCCTGGATGTACTGTGCCAATTTCCCTTCTCTCTGTGATGAGGATTCCGATATGCTGCATTAATGATGACCAGTAGTAATATCTAAAATTGGGGACAGCCTATTTCTAGGGAGCTGTATAAACCAAAAAATTGCACACACAGTTCCAAAAGGCGGGAAATAGTCTCTACCGGTTCTGCAAATCAGGGAAACCAAAAGGTTGTAAGCACGAGCCCTCACTCACCTTTCGGTGACATGCTTCATCATAGGGCTGTGCTCCTCGTCAAGCCGGCGCTGCAATGCCTGACGGGCCCCACACGAGGGCTCTTTGCCGGAGATCTTTTAGAGTGAAAATGCGTACCGGTCAAAAGTAGAAAACGAGGATTGGAATAGGAAAGGTTAAAAATGTCTAGAGGTAAAAACTGTTGAATTCTTTAATTAAATGTTAGTACCTCTGGCATGATTAAAAACAAAAGACTAGGTATATAGTAAAATAATGTCTACACTCCCCATAAAACGTGAAAAATGCTATCTATAGCTACTGCCTCTCATACTAGGGAGTGGTATAAGTGAAATGAGGTAAACACAGGGTCCCCTGTGTTACTCTACATCACTGGTCAACATGTTTCTCGCTATGCGATTGGTCAGGACCTCAAAAAACGTACCTAATCCTTCAAATACTTGGGCTGCCCATACTAGGGAAAGCAGAACCTAAAAAGTAGAAAGAAACGGACATCACAACAAGAAAAACAAAATTTGGACAGTGGTGACATAAACTCAATGCTTTGACAAAAATGCAAACTCCACTCGTGATAAAACCCAAAAGTGCTGTGTTATCAACAAACAATGGTTAAAAAGAGGAAGCACAGATTAGTGTGACTTCCTGGATGCTTACCCTTGAAAAACTAAATGCGGGGCCTCTTGGGGGGACAAACATCGTGTTGAAAGAAACCTCTATGGTCTAAATATGCATGAAAGAAACACACAGGCCGTATGTTGAATAAACAAGTAGTTTGATCATCATCACATTTTATGTAAGCAGGACCTTGGTATACAAAATAATGAACAGGTCTAGTCAGGGGTCCTCTACTAGAATCTACCCTCCCCAGCTAGCAGGACTGGGGAAAGTAAAGATAATAAAAATACATATTGCAAAAAGCAGTAGTAAAAGTTTAGAAACCCATCAAACAGGGTATATGCACGAGCACATAGGTGTGATGTTTACTGAATTACAGTATGGTTAGATATCGGGTAGAGTAAGCATGAAGAACAACACTGTCAAAAAAAGGGGTTAACTAAGGCCCACACACAGCAACATTAGCGGTATGCCAAGTAGGCGGTAAGTTCAGGTAAAGGAGAAGGAAGGGCTCAGATAGTCCATAAAAAAGCGCAAAGCCGGTTAAATAATGCCGGCAGCCGTTGGTAGTGAATAGAGATGGTAGGTAGTAGAGCGCGTCGATTGACGCGTATTTTAGTTACCCCTAGAATATCTCTGATGCTAACAAGCGCGTCCCTCTACTAGCGCGTCCCTATCCCTGATGCTAGCAGTCGCGTCCCTATCCCAGCCCACGAAGGGCTAGGTGTAGAATCGGAGGTGCTTCCGATGCGGAAACGCATCTCGGAACAAGTAAAAGAAATCAAGTGAAATCTTACTCACTACTGGGAAGAAGGGGCTAGAAGGAAAGTAAAAAGCCCGTACCCAGTACACTTACTAATGTGAAGACGTGGTTCCAACTGCAAACCTACGATCGATGTGGTTTCCCGGAACTGGGGACAGCAATCAACCTGGAGCCAATTAGAGACAAGGGGACCAAGATTGTCACCTCCCTTGTAGAGGAGCCCTGAGAAATTAAACACAAGGAAAGTGTAGCCCTTGATCTCCAACCAGTCTCTTGTATCCCATGGTCGGTGTGTTTCTTGCTCACAGATAAAGTCCGCCCCCATAGTTCTTAACACCTCAGCAACATTCTGCCTTTTAGTTCTGTCATTTAACCCCCACACATTGGCAGTGCAAATATGTATTTGTTTTAGCTTGAATCATTAAAACCAACTGTTAAAAAACAATCCAAGTAAAAAATGGTAGCCTACTTCCCAAACAGGGGGGAGTGTCCCACATATTTAATTCAGCCAAACTCCTATATTACCAAAAATCTGCCCATTCATATTCAAAGGTAATTTCCAATGTTGGTCATTCTTGCTCCTTTTTTTCAGTACCCCCGTTTACCCCATCTGCCCTCTCTGCCCCCAAGCCAAACCCCACCCCCCCGCCTCCACATTCCCATCCACCCTAGTGAAGCATTCAGACCCAAGATTGGTCTGTCAAGGGTTTGTGTACCCTTCAGCCCCTAACCAGAGCTTGTTGTTAATTCTTCATTGATCACCATTAGTAAACTATTGTGTAAATATAAAGCAAACAAAATGAATCATAAAAAATAGTATAGCCTACATTGCCCCAGATTGGCCTTCATAGCCTTACACAGTCAAACAGCAATCAGAGCCTAGGACCCCGACTCAAGAACTTTTGTCAAATCATGCAAAATCCTATTAATTCATTTTTTTCCCAAAACTCTTTGGTTTTGATTTCTGATATGAACATGTGAGTTTCATCATTCTTGATCATTTTTAATCTGGCCTGATTCATCAGAAAGGCCTGTGGACTCTTATCTTGAAAAGGCTTGATCAACTGCCTAAGCCTCCAACGTCTCTCAAGCATCATATGACAAAAATCTGGTCTCACGAAGAAGGACCAACCATTCACACTGCGCTTAGAGTCTGGTAGAGCTTTCTCAAACACCACCTATCTCAAGAGAAAGTACCTCAAAAAAATAGAATGGCTCTTGGTGTCTCTGTCCCATGATTGAGTTGCTTCCTGATTAATGGAAATCAATTTCTATTTGAATTTCACTGGCCCAAACCTCCAACCCTCATGTTCGGGGAAGGCCTCCTGGAACAGGTCGACTATTAGCTTCCTTATATTGTTCCCCTCCCAGCCTTCTTCCTTCCCAGTACTCTCAAGCTGTTGCGGCATTGCCGGTTACCAAAATCTTCAAACGTGAATTGGGTGTCCATAAGCTGCGCCTCATGTGCCTCTGTTCATCCCTTAATGGCGGCCACATCCGTCTCTAGTTTTTTGGCCCTGTCTTCCAGCACAGACTTCCTCTCTGATATCACTAAGCATGTTTTAGCTAGTTTTTGTATTGCCCCTTGTAGCTTCCTGGTAATAGACCTAGCTCTGTGCCGGTCAGCCCAAGTCTCATCTCCATGTGCCAGAATGCCTTAATAAATGGACACAAAAGCCCCAGGATTAGCTGGTCTGGGGACTCTGTAGTGCTTCTCCCTAGACCCTGTGTGATTCAGTCCCTTTTCAGATCTCTTCCAGTACCCCCTTTCCATGCACCTTTACTAGAGATCTTTCTGGCTGTTAGCCAAATGTTACTGTCAGGGGTATCACGTATGTCACTCAATGTGCTATCTTTAGATTCACCTCCTGAGGAGTCCCAGTCATCACCTGACCAGTCTGACCTGTCTGGTAGTAAAATAAAACCACCATCAGCCGCATCAGGCCTGAGCCTGTTTTCCTTACAACAGCACTTCCCCTCTTTCAGCTGCCCTTCACCACTTTTGCCCAGCAGCCTGTCCCATGGTCGAGAGAGGTACCCTTGTCATGGGATGTCTCCTCTCTGATGCCCTCCCCCGTCTCAGAGTCACAGGGCACTTGTAACTCCTCCACAGTCCCTCCAGTCGCCCACAACAGGTTGGAACTAATATGTTGGTCTGCCACATCAGTGGCATGACACCTATGACTGAGTGAACTGGGGGCCTAATGTCATTCCTTTCCGGGGGTTCTGTATCTATCGGCAGTGGCATTTCTTCTCCCTGCTCCATGCCTTCTTCTATAAGTTGATCATCTCTGCAGAGTGCACTTGTCCTATTCCTCAAGTAGCACCTTTGATTCTGACCGTAGTAATGCCCTGCGATGCAAGGTATGAGAGCTGCTCATCCCGTCCATGCGCCACTTGTCTCTTCTTTACTGGCGGCTTACTTAATACGTCCACAATAGATACTCTTGAGAGTCTGGGTGGAATGAGGCTCGCTGCATCAGTATTCTCCTCTCTGTTCATCTTATCCATTTTGGTGCTTGCCAGGACTCCCGGCCAGGAGCTCCTGCAGGTTTTCTCCCACCCAATGCTGGCACCTGTTCCTCCTTAGAAAACCCGCGTTGCGATGCCTTTGGCTTCCGTGGCACCCCTGCTCTTCGGCTCATAAGGCCGGCAGTTACTCTTTGTGGGTGCTTCCCTCTACCACTGACCTCAGTGTGTCCGCCGTGAGCAAGGGCCAGTGCAGCTGCCTCACTATCACTGCAGATCAGCCATCCTGTCTCTGCAAGCCACCACTGTATGCGCCAAAGGCAGCTAGCTGTTCCAGGGCACATACTCTGGAGTAGGAGCAACAGCCTCTTGCTCAATCCATTACCGCTGAGTGGTCAGGAGGAGGGCCACACACAGCTGTCTCACACGGCTGCCATATTGCTTCCCTTAACATTATTTGTGGGTGTTCCAATATGTCTCATTTCAAATAAGCACATTTGCATGCCCCTGACAATTTGCAATTAGCCCTTCGCAATGCAGGCAGCAGCATCTTTCCTAAGTTCTTTGAGTAAGACAAACATATCTCATGCGTCATTCCTCAGTACCTTAAACGATAACTAGAGATCCTTTGAGGTAGACAGAAGTGCTTGCTGAAGTTGGGTGAAGTACCTTAAGCCATTACAGGAAGCCCCTGCAGCCAGACAGAAATGCTTGCTGTAGCAGGCCTTCGGTAACCTAAGCTAACGCCGTTACTAAAAGTACGTGGAGTCAGGCACAAATGCAGGCCCAGTGCTTAAAACGTACTAATGGGACCTGGAGTCAGACACAAATTCTTGCTCTAGCAGATTGCAATATATTAAGACTTTGCTAGAGGTCTGTAGAGTGAGACACAAATTTTGCTGCAACAGGCACACAGTTCCTAATGACATTATTAGAAATCCCAGCACTCAGACACAAATGCAGGCACAAATGCAGGCTACAGAACGTCAAGTCATTGCTAGAGGTCTGTAGAGCTGACGACATTTCCAATGAATATAACATAACGACCTCAGCAAAACAAGGGAACGCCATCCCTCTTTCAAGGGCACGTGACTGTGCAAATACTTATCTGGCTGCTTAAAATGATACCAGAAACTTTAAATCCTAATCTGTTTGTTAAAACCTGCATGAACGAGCTTGTAAAATGAAAGATACAGCAATCGGCTGTGAAATGAAAGCATCGAGGTTTATATTTAAGGAATGCAGCGCAGAATCCAATTTTTTGTATGAAGGGGAAAACACTGTGCAGAGTCATATGTACTAAGATTGGCTTGCTGTTGAAGATACTCCCTACAACAGTGAACAAATGGGCTGCTGTGGATCATGCGAACCTCACACCGTGGCGCAGAGACAAACGTGGACTGTCCACTGTAAGACTGGAGCTGGAGACATACCCTTTCAGTACAAAATTCCTATTCATAGACAAACACAGGGTCACAACTTTAGATACATAGGGCCATATTTATAATTTTTTTGTCCCGCATTTGAGTCACTTTTTGATACAAAAGCGGCGCTAACTTACAAAATACAATTATATTTTGTAAGTTTGCACTGCTTTTGCGTCAAAAAAATGATGCAAATGAGGCACAAAAAAAGTTGAAATATGGGCCATACTGCGCACTGGTGCAGAAATGTAATGTGTCGATTTCTTCAGGAAATCAATGCATTCCCTTTTTTTAGTGTCTGCTCCATCTTGGTAATAGCTTATGATAGTCATTCTACCTTAGTAAATCGGACTTTCCATCAAAACCTGCAGGTGTTTGTGAGGATTCCGCCCGAGTAACACACCTTTGATGTACAAAAGGTGCAAAGTGAATTTGCAGCAGTGAAAAGCCAACTTTCCAGAGCAAAATACTTAGGCCCTATTGGCACATCAGACCTTAATAAATAAGTAAAATTACCAAGGGACGCGAATAGGTCAATGATCCTTTGGACCAGCGCTTGAGATGTTCCCACCATATAGGCCCTGTACCAATGTTGATCAACAACCAATTGTCAATTATTAACATTAGTTATCAACAATAATCAATAACATTAGTAGTCAAAAGGAGTCAGTAATTGACGCACCATGACCTTGCAGTCATGAATAACCACACCTTCATGTAAAAGTTAGAATATTGATTTCCCTATATTAACAATGCAAAAGTCACGTAAATTAGGGCCAGATGTAGCAAAATCCGATTTTGTGACTTGCAAATTGCGAGTCTGAGCAACTCGCAATTTGCAAGTCGCAAAATCGGATGCAGAATGGTGTCTCAGAAACCTTCTGCGACTCGCTATGGGGTCGCAAAGACCCACCTCATCAATAATTCATGAGGTGGGTCGCATTTTGCGACCCCATAGCGAGTCCCTGCACTCACAGGGATGGTGGCCTGCTGTAGTCAGCAGACCTCGATGTCTGTGACTGCTTTTTAAATAAAGCAGTTTTTTTTTCTTCATTTTGCAGCCAGTTTTCCTTAAAGGAAAACGAGTTGCAAAATGAAAAAAATACCGAAACCATTTGGTTTAGTTTTTTTCAGAGCAGGCAGTGGCCCATAGGACCACTGCCTGCTCTGAAAAAGTATTTTTTTCGACATTCACAGTCTGATTAATCCTACAACAGCACAGTGTAACATAATCTTTTCATCCTAATTTCTTTAACAGAAAATATGTCAGGTTCAGATTAAAATGTGAACATTTAAATCACCCATCATAGATTATTTTGATAAACATTACCACCACTCAGTACTATATTCAAAGAACACTGTCACCTCATAGTACAGTGAATTCCTACTGAAATGCACATCTGCAGTGCTTATTTTGTAGAAGAATAAGTTCCAGTGACCAAAGCTGTGCTCAGAAGCCAGCAGCGGCACCAGCGTGTTGAATACCAAGACTTCATAGTCAGAAATCTACCTCAGGCCTTCTTAATCCATTTCCAGACACTTCCTGCCCTTTTATTTCACTCTTGCAGGTTTCTGCGGTCTCTCTTTGGGACGTTTTTTCTGTTCCTTCGTTTGTGCTTACATTTTGTTTGTTTTCCCTTTCTTGCACTTGGTAGCTGCCTGAGGAGCTAAAGTAAGTACCTGTTTAAAAAAGTTAGTGCCGGGGGCCCAACTGGCAACCACCAGCTCAAATTTTCACTGCATATCTGTGATAAAACCAAATTCAGGGAGCAACCATCTGATGTCACTCATTTCAACAGCAGTTTATTTATTAGGTCCATGTACTCCTGATAGAGCGAACCGTGGTAACAATTTACCTGTGTTCGGACGCTCTTTAGGCCGATGGATCTTTTGACTAAGTGGGAACTCTCTGTACTCTTAATCGATCAATCGCATCAAATCAATAATCAATAACGTACATAAGCAATACCTTGATCAACATAACACTTAATGATTAATCCAGAATACATTTCGGCGAACCCTGACCTTTCAGTCAGGAATAACCACACCAGTTTATTGCAAAGTTAGTGAATTTATTTCCCTATATTAACAAAGCTAGCACAATATAAATGTGTCTCAACACCAAATGATAAACATAGATGAACATTAATAGCTGTCCATATCGTCGAAACAAGTGTAATCTATGTAGCATTTGAATCACAAGGCATTCGATAATGGCAATGCAAAGCACTAATACGATAATCTGTAATGGGCTAATTGCGTACATTTAGTCAGCATAACAAGATCTCAAATTGCATCGTGCAACATATGGAATCCTCATCTAACCTCAAATTAGCATCAGCATGTGGGACTTCATGCAAAACAATTTAGCAACATTAATTTAGAAAAAACTCCTAGCTAGGGATCTTATAAAAAATCAGCAGTTGGTTACCTAAAAGAAACACAATGCAATTTTACAATTTCCTTTCATATTTACCAATTACGATCAGCGTACAAGGAAGTCTTCGTCTCACAGGTACCGTTTCTCGATCAGCATGGGACGGGACAAAGGGGCAAGGGTGGACGGGGCAATCGCCTCACGGCGGCAAGTTAAGACTACTACTTCATGCAAAGGGACAAATCAAAGTTAAAGTCTCTAGGGCAAGAATCATTAAAGTCTCTTTCTCTCGACTAGAGAAAGCATCAAAGTCTCTCAAAATGGCGTCGCAGCAAAGTGGGCCATAATAGCTACGAAGTCTGCAATATGGCGGGATGTCCAATAATGGATACTTTCCTCTCGTGCACCTGGTTTTTATAGACAACAGTTTGAATCCAGTAGGGTCTCCATTGGAGGGTTCATAGGTTAGCTTCAAATTGTCCAATCAAAAACGACAGTTCTCAAGCTTTTACTTAAGCATACATTATCCTTGGAGATGGGTACGCAAATCGCAACATTGTCTATCAATTAGCTCACTTTCAGAGCCTCCATTGTCCGCACCTGCAAGTCGACCTTGAATTAAAGAGAAAATATGCCAGGCTGGCACGAAACTTTAAGATAAGCATGTGAACAGTTTCTGTGGAAAAGTACAGCTTCAAGCAGAAATACACGTTTAATAGCACATTGGAAAATACGAGCATCTAAACCGTGAGACCAGGCCACTAGGCCAAAGCCTCCTCTAAAGTAATGCTAAGCTAACATAGTTCAAACAAGCAAATCGAAGCACACGTTTATGATTATGTCAGATTAGTGCAATTCTAATACACTACGTTATATAGCACGCGTATAATGTTGGCAAACTACTCTGAGGGCACATTTTGTCCCCGTACAATCTTTATTAGTTCGGTTAAAGTCACACATGATTATTTCACACTACGTTTATGCGTTAATAAATCAAAACCTTCATTTTCTGCTTCATCACTCCTCCAAGAGCCCATGCTTGGAGTAAGGTGGAGCACTGGTCCCATATTGGCTGCTCGCAGCCCTGCACAGGTGATAAGAACAAGGGCTGCTAGTGTTGTGGGGTTATTTTAGCATTTACATGGGCATATTATTTTAGCTGTAGGCCTGCGACACATGCCCTTTCACCTAGTTGCATTTTATTCCTCTAATTATTTTAGCACAAGCTTCATTATAGTACAGATGTTTTATTATTTTTATCAGCTGCCCTTTAACACCATTTCATTTCTTTGGGCAGCATTTTGATCCTGTGCTCAACCCAAGGTTGCACATGATGGTTTACTGGGTATTGCCTATACAAAGAGTATGATGTCTCCCCTACACAGGCAATATACATGTTGTCAATTCTGGGGTGTTCTTGGAACATCAGATGTTTTATTATGAAACACCACTCTCCCCCACCATTGTAAAGGGGGCATTCCAGCCAGCTTTCCATCTCATGCTGCACATTGTCATCACAGTTTCTGCTGAAACCCTGCGCCTTATCTTCCTCTATGTGGGAGGAATCCCAGCAGACCAACAGACCTCTTTTCTGCCTATAGTACAGATATGGGGGTTGGGTATATTCTGGGGACTAGATGGGCAGATTGGGGCTAACACTGCTATCGCTCTCATGTAGAATCTTAGTAGAGCAGGTAGGGATTTTAGAATAATTATTGTGACAGTATGGTGAGATTTTTCCTTTGTTTCACTTTCCTAGTCATTGCTCTGATGGTAATGTGTTTCATTGTCCTAATTATCTCAATTCATGTCTTTCTACATAGAACACAGTTGCTTCAATCAATGTATTGAATCAAGCCCTGCTTCTGTTTTGTCTTTGCATGTATGATATGTGTATAACTAAGAGAAAGAGGTATGATCTGTTTCACCACTGAGAAGTCTTAGAGGGTCATGCAATAGACTGCCACAAATCACCTTTACTCTTGGGGTCTGGTGAGGTACTGCTAGCCAGCCAAAAGGGTTAGGCCAACAGCTTTCACACAGTGTGGGATCAGACTCAGTCCACCGACGCTTGTTGGTGCTGTTGCCCAAATCCAGCAGTCTTGTTGGTACAATGAGAATCCTACGACAAAGGGAGATCGCATACCAAGTAAGCAGGACACCCCCTAGGTCCAGCTTTTCAGCTTGAGGTTTGCTTGTGTGATGACAGGGAGGCAGCACATGCTCAGTAAATGTCCCAAGTGATGGCACAACACCACACACTGGTACTTCCATGTATACACAAGCACCTGTCATCTTTCATCTCAAAACAGATAGGGCACATATGTATGCATATATCCTTATGTCACTTACTGAACATTTGACTTATATGTTTTGAACCTATCTTATTATGAAGTCAGAAATCAGGGAATATTTGGAATGAGAATGTTTCATTTAAAAGGTTTTGTTAAAAAGGCATCTGTATCTCTTGTTTACTCTAATAATTCAGATCAGTTCTCATGTCTCTGGCAGTAACCTAACTGTCACATGCACTTCTTCACTGGTACTAAATTACTGTAGTATGTCATGTAGCCACACGATGACACTTAGCATCCTCTAGATCACCAAAAACAAATAAATGAATACATTTAGTCAGATCGCTTTATGCTGTCACATAGCATTTTCTACAAGTATTTTAGATGACAGAATATGAACATTGTCTCCTTGATCATACAATTTATGGAGAGATATACTGAGCCTTCTCCTTACATTCTCATTTTCATGTTGCTTCCTTGGACAATACAAAGTAGGCATGTGGTGTTGTCATTATTGTACTGTAGTTTCTTGTTGCAGCTGTGACATAGTGAGGTTTCACTATGATATGCATAAATACTAAGGGGCATATTTATGAAAAATGAAGCACAACTGCACTAGAGGAGTTGTGCGTCATTTAAAGCTGCATTACAACTTTTCTTAGCTCCATGTGTGCACCATATTTATAAAATGGTGCACCATGGCGTTAAGACAAGACTACCATAAAGAAAAAATATGCTAATGCTGTAAAAGTAGTGCTAGCATGGTTTGCTGCATGTTTTCTTGTGCTAATCGTGCTAGTGCCATTTTTGCATTGAAAGGATAGAAAAAGACAGCGAAAACACCAAACACAAGCAACGAGGACCCAAGATAGAGAATGCAGTACAGGCGAGACCCCAGAGAGACCTCAATCAGCCCTGTACAAGCCAGAATGGACAGTCAGACTCACAGGAGAAGGGGAAAAGAAAGAGGAAGTGTTGCTTCAGTGAGGAGGAGAATAAGATCTTGGTCAGAGAGCTGACGGAGCACCAACATCAACTATTTGTCACCTCTAAATTGCCAATAGGTAGGAAGGAGACCAAATGGTAGTCTATAGTCGATAAAGTCAACAGTGTGGCAGAGGTGTAGAGGACTGTGACCGATTGTAAGAAGGGCAGGCATGATTGCAAGTGGAGAACTAAAGAGAAACTGTCCAGTGACCAAAAGGCAGCACTGCAGACTGGAGGTGGAAGTCCGGCACCCCAGGGGAAGCTGGATGAGCTAGAGGACATGGTGGCAGAAGTCATCCTGGAGGAGTTGGTCATTGGAGTCCCAGGACAGGACAGTGCAGCCTTTCAAGAACTATCGCAAATACAGGGTAAGTTGTAGTGGGGGGCAATTGGTAACTAACAAATGGCAGAAGGGGGAGGCACATAAGGCCACCTGTATGCATGCAAAACAGTTGCATGGGGACACAATAATGGCTAAACACATGTAATGGGCACTCATGCCCCCCCCCCCCTTAAATGCAGAGACCATTTCCCAACCCTCCCATCACTCCCTTCACTTTGGCAGCAGTACCAGCTGCTCATATGTAACTCTCATTGGGCAACATGTACAAGGCCTGTTGCAGAGGGTGGGCCAGCAAGAACTAGGATATGCCTCCCAGCACCATTGGGAA
Organism: Pleurodeles waltl; assembly: GCF_031143425.1. Taxonomy (NCBI): domain Eukaryota; kingdom Metazoa; phylum Chordata; class Amphibia; order Caudata; family Salamandridae; genus Pleurodeles; species Pleurodeles waltl. The sequence goes on along the minus strand of NC_090446.1, from coordinate 1,275,714,508 downwards.
TGGGTACAAATGTGATAATACACCATATATTGGGAATTTCCATGATCATCATCCTTATTGCTGTACAAGTAGCTGCCATATCACCATGCTGCAAGAGTGCTTGTGTAGTGGGGATGGTTGGTGTTGTGCACTAAGGGACACCTTCCTGCATAACATCAGCTACAAGTGGTCTTACTGTCTCACTAGGGGTCATATTTTCAAGGCCTTAGCGCAACATCATCATCACTTAGATTGATGCCAATGTGGCCTTAAGGTGGCCACTCCCCGTTTGCCATATGAACATAGTTGCACAATGCATGTATAGCACCACTTTGTAAATCCTTGCACCACAATATGCCTGTGCAAGATATGATGTATGCAAGGAGGATGTTCCTACGCAGGGGAGGCAGAAAAAATGGGGCAGTTGATTCCTAAATATTTCACTCTGCGATCTTTTGATGTTAATTGTAAGGCCAACCAAAGGCAGACGTAGTGACACACCCATTGTAATCAAAGCATATCCTTGTGTTTAGCTGCACTAGTGCCATAATCTATGGTGCTAATGCAGTAAAGCACCACAATAGTGCCATAACTCATGAGGCTACTGTAGAAAAGTCCGCCATGGTGCACCTTATTGTAAATATGGTGCTACCATGGTATTGTTAGGTGGGGCAAGGGGGGGTCGCAAGAAAAGTGTTGCATCAGGATCGATGCACCATTGCCATGCACATTGTGGCCTATGCGTGATGCACAGTGCAAGACACATTAAACAACTAAATTCACAGGACATACAAAGGTCTCATAAACCCTCTTGTCACTCCTTCACCATCCTTGAGTTGTTGATTAAAGCTGAAGTAAACCCAGATGTGACAAATTTGGAAGGCATCAAAAGCTGCGTGGGTTAAACATGTGTTGCATGGGAATACTTCTAGCAATACACATGGAATGTCAACTACATTCAGGTGTGAGAGGGGCATGTAATACCAGGCCATTAAAAGGCATGCAAGGTGGGCATAACAGTATGGGAATTGGGGACTGACAGATTGTGCCAATGGAGCAAATCTAAAAATGAAGCTCTGGCAGTACAGTGTGCCACTAGCGGCCCATAAAGGATGGCCTTGATATGTGGCTCTGCACCATGTCACTAAGGCACCAGTATCTAGAACCTTATGACTTATGTCAACAGCTTCTACAGTCCAAGACTGCCATTTCACTATCCCGTTGCAGAGAATGATGCCTTACCTCCAGCCAAGCTGCCTATCCTGGATTTCTCTGATAATTTGGATGACCAGCTGCAGACCATCAATGCCAACACTTTCCAGGATATCCTGGGTGCCACCCGGACACCATTTCTAGTCGCAGGGAGGCACACAGCATTGGGGGGTCTCCACGTGACCCACCAAACACCCTACATACACCACTGGCCACCTCACCCACAGCCCTGGACACTCAAGAACCAGAAATTATCTTCCAAAACATGGAGGGAGTCCATAGGTGCCTCGGTCTAACTAAGGACAGCTCCGCTGCCATCAGAGGCACCTACTCTCCAGCAGTCCCTGACCGACATAGCTGGTTTCTTGAGGCAGAGGGTCATACAAATCCTCTTCCTAAGTTCCACCAGTGTGATTGACAACAGGCTCGGGGCTATCCAAACTGTCCTGGAGTCCATGCACTGGATGCTGGACTCCCTCACTGACATTCTGGCTGCCTACCACTGTGATGTTGCTGCTGTGTTGTGAAACCAGCAGATCTTCTTTGATGCCTTGATGCCTTTCATCTTTCCATACCTTTCATCTTTCCACCTTTGAAACCACATCTCCAGCTCGTGATGTGTGCGTGCATACCATCAACAACAGCACCACCCATGGCACAGGAGGCCCCTCACACATCAGAGGATGAAGAAGGGAAGGTAACAAGAGCAAAAAGCGTCCAAATTCTTTTTCATTTCCTAGTCAAATGATGAAGCAATGAGTGGAGGTCCTTGCTGGGGATGTGATGCTGCTGGAGTAGGGCCTCCTGAGGTTGAGGGTGCAGAACTTGCAGAGCCTCCCTGCCCTATTGTATTGACTTTCCTGGTGTGTGGGTGCTGGTTGCTGGCTGTTTGGGAGGTCCTCGATGGGGAAAAGTCCGCCAGGACTACAGTGTTTTCTCAATGTTGTAACACCGGCCCATCCTCCGGTATCCTTTTGCAACAGCACAGTTATGCCGATACCTTTCAGCATGCTTCTCAAAAGCACGCTTCTGTGTTGAATTCATGGTGGCTGATGAAACATTAAGGGAACATGTCATCAAATTGTGCGTTGGGCAGAGGAAAAGCAAGCATGCATTAGTAACAGCATCTTCAGATCACACACGTTGGCCACCATAACTTACAATACCATCATCAAGGCCAAGGCGAAAACACATCTGCATCACCACCATCATCTACATATTGTTCATGTGCGAGGTGTCAAAGCTAACCAATGTTGCACACTACCAATGCAGAAGCTTGTAACTTCTCCTAGTTACCAGGAAAACATTCACCATGCTCATCCTATACAGTGGTTATGTGACCATTGTTGGTCACACTCATCATACTGGATAGCTCGTGAATGTCCCTCTGCATACGTCATTTACCTGAGATCCGTTGACATGGGCCACAGGCATCTGTACAAGGCCAGCAACTTAAATGTGGACTCAACAAACTATGGGGCTTCTATACGAGCCCTCTGCGCCACCAGAACATCACTTTTTACATATAAAAGGTGACGCACCGTCTGCACAAGGGGCTTGTAAAGAAGCCCCTATGTGCCTGATATGGCAAGGACATATGTCTGGACACACTGCTACATTGAATCTACATGTGACATGTATTGTATGTGGAAATGTAGTGTGGATTACTCACTCATGTGATATATAGATGTATGAATCCACTCCAATATCCACTCAACTCACTACGTGATGGTCTGTGCCATGACAACATGCAGAGTCCTAATACAACTCAGTGTGTCACACAATAAGTTCAGGTCAGCATGTTGCACAACGACACTCCATTTCACATGTGAGTGCATGCATGCCCCACATCTCATCGGCTCAGTGATTTAGTAACAGCACTGGCTGATACTGTTCATTGTGTGGAGCTGTTTGTATTACATCATTGGACAATCTCAGGACCTGACCTTTCTGAAAATTTACTGAGTAATGTCATGTCATACGACAATGTTGTATGGATATTCCTCATACGCACATGTCAAGATCTATGAGGATGACATGGGTTGTCAATGTTGCCACATCTAACATAGAGTATGGCGTTTAAACAACGTGTGTGTGCAAATCAAATTCAGTGTTCATAAGTGGTATGATGAGCTTTGTCCTGACTATCTGAGGTGCTTATTTATGAGCCACTGGCACCACCGGTGTGTCACTCTCCATAGGGGAAAAAGTGAAGCACTGGTGGCTCAAGGGGCTCAATGATAAGCCCCTTAGGGCCAGATGTAGGAAGATTCCAATTTGCGACTTGCAAATTGCGAGTCGCAAATTGTAATGTAGGACGGTGCCCCTGACACCATCTGCGACTCGCAAAGGGGTCGCAAAGGCCCACCTCATTAATATTATTGAGGTGGGTCGCAATTGGCGACCCCCTTGCGAGTGGTGGCATTCACAGGGATAGTGGCCTGCTATTGACAGCAGACCACCATGTCTGTGACTGCTTTTTAATAAAGCAGTTTTTTTTTTGTAATGCTTCCCGTTTCCCTTAACCCCTTCGCTGCCAGGCCTTTCCCCCCTCCTGTGCGAGCCTTTTTTTGGCTATTTGGAGCAGTTCGCGCTTAGACCCTCATAACCTTTTGTTCACATAAGCTACCCACGCCAAATTTGCGTCCTTTTTTTCTAACATCCTAGGGATTCTAGAGGTACCCAGACTTTGTGGGTTCTCCAGAAGGAGGCCAAGAAATTAGCCAAAATACATTGAAAATTTCTTTTTTTTCAAAAAAATGCGAAAAAGGGGCTGCAGAAGAAGGCTTGTGTTTTGTTCCCTGAAAAGGGCATCAACAAAGGGTTTGCGGTGCTACAATCACCAGCTTCCCAGCTTTCAGGAACAGGCAGACTTGAATCAGAAAACCCAATTTTTCAACACAATTTTGGCATTTTACTGGGACATACCCTATTTTTACGATTTTTTGTGCTTTCAGCCTCCTTCCAGTCAGTGACAGAAATGGGCATGAAACCAGCGTTGGATCCCAGAAACCGCAACATTTCTAAAAAGTAGACAAAATTCTGAATTCAGCAAGGGGTAATTTGTGTAGATCCTACAAGGGTTTCCTACAGAAAATAACAAATGAAAAAGAAAAATATTGAAATTGAGGTGAAAATAACATCAATTTTTCTCTACGTTTTACTCTGTAACTTTTTCCTGCAATGTCAGATTTTCAAAAGCAATATACCGTTACGTCTGCTGGACTCTTCTGGTAGCAGGGATATATAGGAATTGTAGGTTCATCAAGAACTCTAGGTACCCAGAGCCAATAAATGACCTGCACCCTGCAGTGGGTTTTCATTCTATGCCGGGTATACAGCAATTCATTTGCTGAAATATAAAGAGTAAAACTAGCTATCAAGAAAACCTTTGTATTTCCAAAATGGGCACAAGATAAGGTGTTGAGAAGCAGTGGTTATTTGCACATCTCTGAATTCCGGGGTGCCCATACTAGCATGTGAATTACAGGGCATTTCTCAAATAGATGTCTTTTTTACACACTGTCTTACATTTGGAAGGGAAAAATGTAGAGAAAGACAAGGGGCAATAACACTTGTTTTGCTGTTCTATGTTCCCCCAAGTCTCCCGATAAAAATGATACCTCACTTGTGTGGGTAGGCCTAGCGCCCGCGACAGGATATGCCCCAAAGCACAACGTGGACACATCACAGAAAACAGAGCTGTTTTTAGCAAAGTGCCTACCTGTAGATTTTGGCCTCTAGCTCAGGCGGCACCTAGGGAAACCTACCAAACCTGTGCATTTCTGAAAACTAGAGACCTAGAGGAATCCAAGATGGGGTGACTTGTGTGGCTCGGACCAGGTTCTGTTACCCAGAATCCTTTGCAAACATCAAAATTTGGCTAAAAAAACACATGTTCCTCACATTTCTGTGGCAGAAAGTTCTGGAATCTGAGAGAAGCCACAAATTTCCTTCCACCCAGCGTTCCCCCACGTCTCCCGACAAAAATGATACCTCACTTGTGTGGGTAGGCCTAGCGCCCGTGACAGGAAACGCCCCAAAGCGCGACGTGGACACATCCAAAATTTTGAAGGAAAACAGAGGTGTTTTTTGCAAAGTGCCTACCAGTAGATTTTGGCCTGTAGCTCAGCCGCCACCTATGGAAACCTACCAAACCTGTGCATTTCTGAAAACTAGAGACCTAGGGGAATCCAAGATGGGGTGACTTGTGTGGCTCGGACCAGGTTCTGTTACCCAGAATCCTTTGCAAACCTCAAAATGTGGCTAAAAAACACATGTTCCTCACATTTCTGTGGCAGAAAGTTTTGGAATCTGAGAGGAGCCACAAATTTCCTTCCACCCAGCGTTCCCCCAAGTCTCCCGATAAAAATGATACCTCACTTGTGTGGGTAGGCCTAGCGCCCGCAAAAGGAAACGCCCCAAAGCGCAACGTGGACACATCCAAATTTTTGAAGGAAAACAGAGGTGTTTTTTGCAAAGTGCCTACCTGTAGATTTTGGCCTGTAGCTCAGCCGCCACCGAAGGAAACCTACCAAACCTGTGCATTTCTGAAAACTAGAGACCTAGGGGAATCCAGGATGGGGTGACTTGTGTGGCTCGGGCCAGGTTCTGTTACCCAGAATCCTTTGCAAACATCAAAATTTGGCCAAAAAACACTTTTTCCTCTCATTTCGGTGACAGAAAGTTCTGGAATCTGAGAGGAGCCACAAATTTCCTTCCACCCAGCGTTCCCCCAAGTCTCCCGATAAAAATGATACCTCACTTGTGCGGGTAGGCCTAGCGCCGGCGACAGGAAACGCCCCAAAGCGCAACGTGGACACATCCACATTTTTGAAGGAAAACAGAGGTGTTTTTTGCAAAGTGCCTACCTGTAGATTTTGGCCTGTAGCTCAGCCGCCACCTAGGGAAACCTACCAAACCTGTGCATTTCTGAAAACTAGAGACCTAGGGGAATCCAAGATGGGGTGACTTGTGTGGCTCGGACCAGGTTCTGTTACCCAGAATCCTTTGCAAACCTCAAAATTTGGCTAAAAAAACACATGTTCCTCACATTTCTGTGGCAGAAAGTTCTGGAATCTGAGAGGAGCCACAAATTTCCTTCCACCCAGCGTTCCCCGACGTCTCCCGATAAAAATGATACCTCACTTGTGTGGGTAGGCCTAGCGCCCGCGACAGGAAACGCCCCAAAGCGCAACGTGGACACATCCAAATTTTTGAAGGAAAACAGAGGTGTTTATTGCAAAGTGCCTACCTGTAGATTTTGGCCTGTAGCTCAGCCGCCACCGAGGGAAACCTACCAAACCTGTGCATTTCTGAAAACTAGAGACCTAGGGGAATCCAGGATGGGGTGACTTGTGTGGCTCGGGCCAGGTTCTGTTACCCAGAATCCTTTGCAAACATCAAAATTTGGCCAAAAAACACTTTTTCCTCTCATTTCGGTGACAGAAAGTTCTGGAATCTGAGAGGAGCCACAAATTTCCTTCCACCCAGCGTTCCCCCAAGTCTCCCGATAAAAATGATACCTCACTTGTGCGGGTAGGCCTAGCGCCGGCGACAGGAAACGCCCCAAAGCGCAACGTGGACACATCCAAATTTTTGAAGGAAAACAGAGGTGTTTTTTGCAAAGTGCCTACCTGTAGATTTTGGCCTGTAGCTCAGCCGCCACCTAGGGAAACCTACCAAACCTGTGCATTTCTGAAAACTAGAGACCTAGGGGAATCCAAGATGGGGTGACTTGTGTGGCTCGGACCAGGTTCTGTTACCCAGAATCCTTTGCAAACCTCAAAATTTGGCTAAAAAAACACATGTTCCTCACATTTCTGTGGCAGAAAGTTCTGGAATCTGAGAGGAGCCACAAATTTCCTTCCACCCAGCGTTCCCCGACATCTCCCGATAAAAATGATACCTCACTTGTGTGGGTAGGCGTAGCGCCCGCGACAGGAAACGCCCCAAAGCGCAACGTGGACACATCCAAATTTTTGAAGGAAAACAGAGGTGTTTTTTGCAAAGTGCCTTCCTGTAGATTTTGGCCTGTAGCTCAGCCGCCACCTAGGGAAACCTACCAAACCTGTGCATTTCTGAAAACTAGAGACCGAGGGGAATCCAAGATGGGGTGACTTGTGTGGCTCGGACCAGGTTCTGTTACCCAGAATCCTTTGCAAACATCAAAATTTGGCCCAAAAACACTTTTTCCTCTCATTTCGGTGACAGAAAGTTCTGGAATCTGAGAGGAGCCACAAATTTCCTTCCACCCAGCGTTCTCCCAAGTCTCCCGATAAAAATGATACCTCACTTGTGTGGGTAGGCCTAGCGCTCGCGACAGGAAATGGCCCAAAACACAACGTGGACACATCACATTTTTTCATAGAAAACAGTGCCTACCTGTGGATTTTGGCCTCTAGCTCAGCCGGCACCTGGGGAAACCTAGCAAACCAGCGAATTTTTGAAAACTAGAGACCTAGGGGAATCCAAGATGGGGTGACTTGCGGGGCTCTGACCAGGTTCTGTTACCCAGAATCCTTTGCAAACATCAAAATTTGGCCAAAAAACACTTTTTCCTCTCATTTCGGTGACAGAAAGTTCTGGAATCTGAGAGGAGCCACAAATTTCCTTCCACCCAGCGTTCCCCTAAGTCTCTTGATAAAAATGGTACCTCACTTGTGTGGGTAGGCCTAGCGCCCACGAAAGGAAATGGCCCAAAACACAACATGGACACAACATGTTTTTTGCAAAGTGCCTACCTGTGGATTTTGGCCTCTAGCTCAGCCGGCCCTGGGGGGGGGGGGCAGAAATGCCCTAAAATAAATTTGACCCCCCACCCCCCCCAAACCCCCCCTGCCCAGGAGCGACCCTTGGCTACGGGGTCGCTCCCCCTGCGTGACATTAGCGCCAAAAAACAAATCCCCGGTGCCTATTTGTTTCTGCCCCCTTGGGGGCAGATTGACCTAAAATTGACCAATCTGCCCCCAAGAGGGGCAGAAATGATCTAAATACAATTTGCCACCCAGGGGAGCGACCCTTGCCTGATGGGTCGCTCCCCATCTCTAAAAAAACAAACAAACAAAAAAAAAAAAAAACCCCAAAAAAATTGCCCTGGCGCCTAGAGGTTTCTGCCCCCGGGGGGGCAGAAATGGCCTAAAATAAACTTGTCCCCCCAACCGCACCCCCCCGGAGCGACTCTTGCCCACGGGGTCGCTCCCCCTGCGTGACATTGACGCCAACAAACAAATCCCCGGTGCCTAGTGGTTTCTGCCCCCTTGGGGGCAGATTGACCTAAAATTGACCAATCTGTCCCCAAGAGGGGCAGAAATGATCTAAATACAATTTGCCACCCAGGGGAGCGACCCTTGCCTGATGGGTCGCTCCCCATCTCTAAAAAAACACACAAAAAAAATTTGCCCTGGCGCCTAGAGGTTTATGCCCCCGGGGGAGCAGAAATGGCCTCAAATAAATTTGCCCACCGAACCCTCACCCCCCCCCCCCCCCCCCCTGGGAGCGACCCTTGCCTACGGGGTCGCTCCCCCTGCGTGATATTGGCGCCAAAAAACAAATTACCGGTGCCTAGTGGTTTCTGCCCCCTTGGGGGCAGATTGACCTAAAATCGACCAATCTGCCCCCAAGGGGGGCAGAAATGGTCTAAATACAATTTGCCCCCCAGGGGAGCGACCCTTGCCTGATGGGTCGCTCCCCATCTCTAAAAAAACAAACAAACAAAAAAAAAAACACAAAAAAAAAAATTGCCCTGTCGTCTAGAGGTTTTTGCCCCCCCTGGGGGCAGATCGGCCTAATACCAATAGGCCGATCTGCCCCCAAGGGGGCAGAGATGGCCTAAAATAAATTTGCCCCCCCCACCCCCACACCGGGGAGCGACCCTTGCCTACAAGGTTTCTCCCCTTGCGTGACGGCGCAAAAAATAAATCCCTGGTGCCTAGTGGTTTCTGCCCCCCTTGGGGGGCAGATTGACCTAAAATCGGCTGATCTGCCCCCAAAGCGGGCAGAAATGGCCTAAATACAATTTGCCCCTCCAGGGGAGCGACCCTTGTCCAAGGGGTCGCTCTCCATCTGTAAAACAAACAAAAAAAAAAAAACCTGGTGCCTAGTGGTTTCTGCCCCCCTTGGGGGCAGATCAGCCTAATCAAAATAGGCTGATCTACCCCCAGGGGGGCAGAAATGGCCTAAAATAATTCCCACCCCCCCAGGGAGCGACCCTTGCCTAAGGGGTCGCTCCCCTTGCGTGAAATTCACGCAAAAAAAATAAGTCCATGGTGTCTAATGGTTTCTGCCCCCCTTGGGGGCAGATTGGCCCCATCAAAAAAATGGCCTAACTATAATTTGCCCCCTAGGGGAGCGACCCTTGCCTAAGGGGTCGCTCCCCACCTAAAAAAAAAAGAAAACATAACAAAAAGGAAAATAAAAAAGAAATTATCCCTGGTGACTAGAGGTTTCTGCCCCCCCTGGGGGCAGATCGGCCTAATAATAGGCAGATCTGCCCCCAGGGGGGGCAGAAAAGGCCTTCCCAAAACAATGCCCCCACTGGGAGCGACCCTTGCCCAAGGGGTCGCTCCTGTTGCTTGAAATTCGCACGCAAAAAAAAACTCCCTGGTGTCTAATGGTTTCTGACCCCTTTGGGGGCAGATTGGCCTCATCAAAATAGGCCAATCTGCCCCCAAGGGGGGCAGAAATGGCCTCAATATATATTGCCCCCTAGGGGAGCGACCCTTGCCTAAGGGGTCGCTCCCCACCTAAAAAAAAAAGCAAACATCACAAAAAAAAGAAAAATAATCCCTGGTGTCTAGAGGTTTCTGCCCCCCCTGGGGGCAGATCGGCCTAAAAATAGGCAGATCTGCCCCCAGGGGGGGCAGAAAAGGCCTTCCCAAAACAATGCCCCCCCTGGGAGCGACCCTTGCCCAAGGGGTCGCTCCCTTTTGAAAGTTTCAGAAAAGAAAAAAAAAATCCCTGGTGTCTAGTGGGGTTTCAAAACCCTGTGAGAGACACTGACGTCACAGGGGGGGTTGGGGGGGTCGGTGGTGGGAGGGGAAGGGCTTCCCCTTCCATCCCTGACTTGGGGGGGGTGGGGGGGAACCCCACAGAGGGAGCGCTAGCGCTCCCTCTGGGCTCTGTGCACAGTACGTAATGGTTACGTCCTGGGCACAGAAGGGGTTAAAGGAAAACGAGATGCATTACAAAAACAAAAAATTAAACATTTTCATAGGACCACTGCCTGCTCTGAATTTTTTTTGCAGTTCCATTCACAAAGGGGAAGGGGTCCCATGGGGACCCGTTCCCTTTTGCGAATGGGTTACCACCCATTTCAAATGGGTGCAAACTGCGATTGGTTTTCGACTGCGTTCGCGGTCACAAAGCAATCTGGCATTGCACTGCGACTCGCAATTAGGAAGGGGACTCCCCTTCCTAATTGCGACTCGCAAACCCGTTTTGCGATTCGATAACCAGGTTACCAAATCGCAAAATGGGTTTTGTGCATTGCATAGTGCAGTTTGCACGTCGCAAACAGTAAAAAAAAGGCTGTTTGCGACGTGCAAACTGTTACCTACATCTGGCCATTAGTGATCTAATCACATGGTCCTTAATCCTAACATGCCCTGAGTTACTGTGTGCTATGTGTGGCACACAGAGAAGTATCATCTACTGTGACCAACATATTGCCACCCTCCATACATGTTTATAACCCAGCACTTCTGGCACGTCTTGACTGTCATCACTGAGTTTGTCTGCGTATGTACATTTTCCAACTGTCACAAAGCCATTGCAGCACACGTTGCCACCTGTGCATTACTTTGTTGTACTCCACATCCTCGAAATAACATCTGACATACTGTCAGTATCCAAGGAAGGATAATGTTGTCCAAATTGTCACACGCGGAATTATTACATGCCATTGAACACATCATACAACATCACACACAACTCTTTCACTACACATTAGACATACAGGATGACACTTACTTGTAGCATCGGGGTCCGCAAACCTTGCAACCTCACCAGTGGTGTAGTGGGTGGGTCCACCTGCAAGACATCACATTAAACATAGAACTGTGAATGTTGAACAATAAACACCATTGACAAATGTTACACATTACACATGTTTTGCAGACGAACATAGAAGAGTTAGTTTAGGGAATATTCAAGGAGCCCTACAAAATGTCTATTTGAAAGCCATTGGTAGGCCAGGCTAACATGTACAGATATGTACTTGAACCATATGTACATATCTCAGCTACAATGGTAACGTTTTGCAGAGGACAGTCAACTGACATTTTTCACAAGCATAGCACATTGTTGTGTCACTCTGAAAATACATGACTCATGGAACACACTCATCCATTACCACCTCTACTCCTGCGTCATATTTGTCATCACATGTACATGATCATGCAACATACCAGAGTGGCCTGGCCTTTGATAGACATGGACAGTTGTGCCTGGTAGCCAAGTACTCATGCACCATCACACCCATGTGTTAGCTTGGATGCACTTCAAAATCTTCAGGCTAAATACAGGGAACAAGGACAGGAATATGCCTTTTGTCTTACTGACGGTTCATTGCTGCCCTTCTCATGGATGCTGGTTGGCACAGACACACTACTCCGGCTTCTGTCATGACATGGTAAAGTAACCCCTATCGCTACCAGTCATGCAATTTCAAACTAGGTATGAGCAGCATATAAGGTGTACTTACCAACAGTTCCGCCAACCTCTATTTCCAAGTGACTCAGGAGGTTCTGTTCCTGGTAAGGTAGGTCTGCCCACCAGTGCTTCAATTGGTGGTCTGTGCGCTCCACACCAAAGATGCGTGGCAACTGAGATATCACCACACCCTGCCGCAGCTTCCGTGCCTCTGTCTTGTACTCCAGGATTACACTCCCACCGATGTATAAAAAAAAAGGGGGGAAAAGGATGTTGGGCGCTGGGTCTGACCTCCTTATAGCCTATATAACATTACAACAGAGGCCCAGCTAAAAGGACTACCAATGGATGGATAGAAAAACCCTCACCCACCAAGATTACCCCTTTGTGGCATGCTTCATCATTGTGTTTCTTCCTGTTCCGCTACGTAGGGTGGCGTGCTACAACCACAGGATACATGGGAGAACTGATGTAGTCTCATCAATGTGAATCACATGAGGGATAGGAGTGGTGGGGTCTTGGGTGGGTTAAAAATACCTGTCTCCTAGTAATTTCAATGATTTAATAGATCTCTTGGAGGCAGTATGATTAAAAAGGGGCTGCGGAAGTGGGGGATGTAATGTACCTGACTTCCTAGTCTACATGTTTTGGAGCCTTACTCCTAGGCTCCTCTTCAAGGCCACGATAGCCACCATATTGGGGAGGTAGTGGCAGACCAGCCAAGTGAACAATCCCAGCTCATCATCAGTTATTCACATTGCCCTTCCCTTCCCTGACAAGTTGCACCCACACTCCAGTGCAAACTAAAAACAAACAAAATTACCCAAACCAACTTATCTACCCCAGAAACAAACACCGGACAAAACACAGTAAATGACAGCACAGAATAACAAAATACACTACAAAAAAGACTTTAGGGACACAACAGAGGAAGCAGCCAGCACAAAATACTCACAAAAGACCACTCCTTACACCAGCACCACACAATCTCTTCCAAGCACAGACAATACGACTGTAAAGGGAAAGTGAAAGTAAGTTCACTTTTCCATGTGTACAGCAAGGAAGCTCAATTGCATCCCTTCGAGGGTGTATGAGTCACGTTTTGATGTTATGCGTCATATTTTTTGATGCGTGACAGCCATGCAAGTTTTTTGAAGGATGGCTGACAGGATATAACGCTTACATTTTTATGCGCAGGTGTGATACGTCATTTTTGGAATACGCAAAGGTTGAAAATTACCGCATGTGCTGTTTCTTTATGCAAACATGTTACTTTATGTATTTTGGTCTATGGGATGCATGGGAGGAGTGATATTGGGTGCAAGTTAGCATGTGTATGATACATACATGTTTTCACATGTGTACAATGTGTGTACTGTAAGTGTACATATGTAAGTAAAATTGCATTGTTGGCCTTACACAATGCAGTTTTTACATTTCTACTACTTATTTCACCACACAGCTTCTGCTAGCTGGCCCATTTGTGAGATAGATTCATGCACATAATACCCTTGACAACTGTATACCTAGGGATGCTGGTGACTTTGGCCCTCATTCCGACCCTGGCGGTCCAAGACCGCCAAGGCCGCGGGCAACGGAAGCACCCCCAACAGGCTGGCGGTGCTTTATTGCCCATTCTGACAGCAGTGGTAAAGCCACGGTCAGAAAAGGGGATCCGGCGGTTTCCCGACGGATTTCCCCTGGCTGGGCTGAACCTCCATGGCGGCGGCGCTGGGATTCCGACCCCCTTCCCGCCAGCCTGTTTCTGGCGGTTTTTCACGCCAGGAACAGGATGGCGGGAACGGGTGTCGTGGGGCCCCTGGGGGCCCCTGCACTGCCCATGCCACTGGCATGGGCAGTGCAAGGGCCCCCTAACAGGGCCCCAGCATGATTTTCACTGTCTGCATAGCAGACAGTGAAAATCGTGACGGGTGCAACTGCACCCGTCGCACCCCTGCAACACCGCCGGCTCCATTCGGAGCCGGCTTCTGTGTTGCAGGCCCTTTCCCACTGGGCCAACGGGCGCTCCCTTGGCGGGTGCCCGCCGGCCCAGCGGGAAAGTCTGAATGGCCCCCGCGGTCTTCTGACCGCGGAGCGGTCAATTGGTGGCGTAAGTTTGGCGGGCGGCGACCGCCGCCCGCCAAACTTAGAATGACCCCCTCTGTCTGGCATATGATCCACTAACCCAGAGCTATGTATGTGCATGTGTATGAAAACTGTTAGACCTGACAGCCTTAGGGTAGTCACCCCTAACTTTTTGCCTGCCTCCCTCCACTTTTTGGACACTGTTTTTGCTGGCTTTTAGACTCTGCGCACTTTACCACTGCTAACCAGTGCTAAAGTGCATATGCTCTCTCCCTTAAAACATGGTAACCTTGAATCATACCTGATTGGACTATTAATTTACTTATAAGTCCCTAGTAATATGCACTCTATGTGCATAGGGCTGGTAGATTAAATGCTACTAGTGGGCCTGCAGCACTAGTTGTGCCACCCACTTAAGTAGCCCCTTTTTCCTTGTCTCAGGCCTGCCATTGCAAGGCCAGTGTGTGCAGTTTCACTGTCACCTCGACTTGGCATTTAAAAGTACTTGCCAAGTCTAAAACTCCCCTTTCTCCACATATAAGTCACCTCTAATGTGTGCCCTAGGTAACCCCTAGAGCAGGGTGCAGTGTGGGTGAAAGGCAGGACATGTACCTGGGTAGTTTACATGTCCTGGTAGTGTAAAACTCCTAAATTCGTTTTTGCACTACTGTGAGGCCTGCTCCCTTCATAGGTTAACATTGGGGCTGCCCTCATACAGTATTGAAGTGGTAGCTGCTGATCTGAAAGGAGTAGGAAGGTCATATTTAGTATGGCCAGAATGGTAATATAAAATCCTGCTGACTGGTGAAGTTGGATTTAATATTACTATTCTAGAAATGCCACTTTTAGAAAGTGAGCATTTCTGTGCACTTAAATCTTTCTGTGCCTTACAATCCACGTCTGGCTGGGCTTGGTTGACAGCTCCTTGTGCATCCACTCAGACACACCCAAAACACAGGGTACTCAGCCTCACTTGCATACATCTGCATATTGAATGGGTCTTCCTGGGCTGGCTCACACAAAGGACTGCCACATCCCCTACTGGGACCCCGGCAGACAGGATTGAACTGAAAGGGGATCTGGTGCACTTCTTAGCCACTCTTTGAAGTCTCCCCCACTTCAAAGGCACATTTGGGTATAAAACAGGGCCTCTGCCCTACCTCATCAGACACTTGCTGGAGAAGAAACCTGAACCAGAAACTACATCTTGCCAAGAAGAACTGCCTGGCTGCTCAAAGGACTCACCTGTCTGCTTTCTACAAAGGACTGCTGCCTTGCTGTTGGCCTGCTGCCTTGCTGAACTCTTGTCTGGCTGTGAAAGTGCTATCCAAGGGCTTGGATAGAGCTTGCCTCCTGTTCCCTGAAGTCTCAGGACCAAAAAGACTTCTCTTTTTCACTTGGACGCTCCGTGCGCCGAAAATGTCGATGCACAGCTTGTACCGCGGCGAGAAAAACGCCGCACACCGACGCTGATCGACGCGATGCTCTTGGGACGACCGAAAATCCGACGCACGGCTTCGCAAGGACAACGCCGCCCGACCTCTAGAGGAGAAATCTACGCGACGCCTGCTGTGAGATCGTAATTTCGACGCGCAGCCCCGCAGAACGACACGCAGCCGGAAAACAAGCAGGAAAATCCACGCACAGACCCGGGACATCTGGTAATCCCCGCGACCCACAGAAAGAAACTGTCCGCGCGCCGGAAAACGACGCACGACTTCCCCGCGTGGAAAATAACGACACAAGTCTGTGTGTGCTGGGGAGAAATTGACGCACACACCCTTTTTCCACGCACCTCTTCCTTTGTGGCCCTCTAAGGAGATTTTTCCACTCCAAACCAGGTACTTGTGCTTGAAAGAGACTTTGTTTATATTCTAAAGACTTAAGACACTTTCTATCACTTTTCAGTGATATCTCTACAATTTCCCATTGCAACTTTATTCTTTTGACCTACAATTATCCTGATAAATATTCTATATTTTTCTAAACACTGTGTGGTGTATTTTTGTGGTGCTATATGGTGGTATTGTATGATTTATTGCACAAATACTTTACACATTGCCTTCTAAGTTAAGCCTGATTGCTCGTGCCAAGCTACCAGAGGGTGGGCACAGGATAATCTTGGATTGTGTGTGACGTACCCTGACTAAAGTGAGGGCTTTTGCTTGGACAGGGGGTAACCTGACTGCCAACCAAAAACCCAATTTCTAACAAAAACCTGTAGTGTACACCAAGGGCCTGACATCATGATGTGATGCAACACACATAAATTACAGTTCCCCATGCATGGAAGTATTTGGATATGGTGGACTGACATGAGTCATGTTTGGTATTTATGTGAAATGCTAATGAGTGGAATGTGTTCTTCCTGTGTGATCAGTAATGCCTACTACAGTGGAGTGAATAAGGATGTAACTTCTACATACCTTGGAATCCTTCCTGGGTAATTGCGCACCATTGTGGCAAAACTCTTTGCTCATATCAGTGTTTAACATGTTCCCCTATGTAGATACATGTGTACTGTATCTAAATGTTCAGAGTTTTTTTCACAAACACCATGCCATATGTTGCATGTTTTCCTCTGTCCATGCTCAAAGTTACAGGCCACTGCATGCCTGGGCCACCTAGGGGGAACATGTGGGAATTAATTTTGTGTCAATATTGTTGGCACATACACTTTGACTGCACAATTACTCACCATGTTGTTTTGCAAGGACTTCCCTTTTAGCACACACTTTCCATGGCAGGGCTGCTATCAGACAGGGACGGCAGGTCAGTCATCAGTGCACCAGTGGCATTTAAAATGCCTCCATAGCCCCATTAGTGCTCATCCGGTTTCGAGATCAAGGTGGCCCCATCAGCAAAGTTCACTGTGCACAGGCGGCAGGCCCCTGACAGTATACAGAGTGGATGGAGCCCCCTCTGGGGAGATGAGGGGGAAGGGTTGGGGGACATCCTCAAGTTTAATTTCAGCAATGCAGTGTACAGTCAAGTTCAGAAATCCAACTGCACAACTGAAGTCCCCTGCCCGATTATGTACTGGGGACTTATTGGTTGTTGTTGTCAGCTTTGCACTGTTATGTTCTAGCGATTTACAGGTTGTTGTTGTTGGCCTTTCCCTATTATGTACTAGGCACACACAGGTTGTTGATGTTGGCCTTGCCGTATTATGTACTAAGGACTCATAGGTTGTTGATCTCAGCCTTGCCATATTATGTATTAGGGACTTACAGGTTGTTGATGTCAGCCTTGCCCTATTATGTCCTATGGACTTACAGGTTGGTCATGGTGGATTTATCTTATCATTTACTAGGGACTGACATAACTATGTTTGGAAAATTTATATTTTTGCTAGGTCATTAGTTGATAGTGCAATAGGGTCATGTCTGCAGACTCAGAGTACAGATAGTATCAGTTGCCCCTTTCATTAGTCACACTTGTTTGGGCTGGCCAAGGACATAAGTGTAGTTGATGGCAATGTGACTTTGATATTTACTGTTTTACACAATGTGTGTGAAAATGTGCCTGGGCTTACATGGCTACAATGTTGTTTTGTTCATTGAGCATTTGACACTGTGTGATCACTCACACATCGAAGCCAGGTTGCAGATTTTCCTTGTTGCTCATTTTCCTTATCCTCACTGACCTCTCCTTCATGCACGTCATACTTGTGAACTTTACTAACTGACATTGCTTCTTCTACAGGCTAAGCAAGATTTGCCATACCATTTCCATTGTTTGCAAGATGAGATGACTGACCCCCACTAAACACCAGCCACCGCATTTGTGTAGTGTATGAGTCACCTCCACATATTGTCTGGCAACGTTAAGTAGAGGAGTGTCTCAGCTGTCCTTCCACATTTGTTTTTTTGATATGAGCATTCACATACAGTTTTAGTCACCATTCTTTGTCCCATGCAATACAAGTGTGTTTGGATTGTGTGAATACTTCTGACAGTTATGAGCAAAACATGCATGTTTTAACATGTCTGTCTCCTTATTCACACGTACACTTTGTCAAGGGTGTGTGACTTGTTTTGACATTGCTTGACTTGCATGTAAAATACCAAATGGATAAAGTCTGATAGACCAAGACATTCAGATTTGATGTCCTGTATATTTTAATCTCTATTTGTCATACAAGTGAGTGCCACTAAGGGGTATGTTGTAACTGTGGCCTGTGATTGTGACATTCAGATATTAGCAGACACTGACCTACTGTTGTTGGTACTGACTACTCGTGTCCGACCTAGGCCATACATCTGAACAGTAGTTTTCACATATTTTTTCTGTGTGGCTGCTGTCAAATGTCATTCAGATACACTTGTGTGATATGTGTGTTACAATGTAAAATATTTGTACATGCATAAGCTTCACCCACACATTCATTTATACAGTAGGTGCATTGTGTGTAGTTAGTTGTTCTTGAGTGTATTCTAACTGTTGTGGCCTAATCATGCTTTCCAAGATGTGGGTGAGTTGATAAAGCTTGTGAAGGTGAAAAGAAGTACTCCAAGACAAATCTGTGCTCAAGTGATTTATTTACAAATTTGTGCTCAGTGATGATCAAAGTGCAGTCTCTACAGTGAAGAAGTTCTGCACAATATTGTCCCATATGCGTGGTCCAGCAGCAGAATTTTGTTCTTCCCCATCCTCCAGTTGTGCATCATTGTCCTCATCATCCCCACTTGGGACCGCGACCTGTTCCTCCCAGGGGACATTGATGCAAATACAGTTGTTGTGCAACATTGCACAGGCTAGTATTATTTTGCACAAAAGGGGTGGGGCATATAATAGCCTTTCTCCAGATATATCTAGGCACCTGAACCTGGATTTCAGTATACCAAATATCCTCTTCACAGTTCTGGTCCTTTTGTGTGCGTCATTGTAAGCCTTATCAGCATCTGTGTGTGGGTTTCCATATGGGGTCATGACCCATGGCTGGATGCCGTAACCTTGGTCCACTACAATGGAAGGTGAGAAACAGTGTCAGACTTGCATCTGTGTTTCTTTCTAACTGTCCTGGCACAGTATTTGTCATTGGAGTGGAGAGTCTGACTTGCATCTGGCTTTGTATATGTTCCTATTTGCATTCATGGTTGTATTAGTGTGTGATGATGCACTTTCCAGTCACGGCTTGTGCCTCAGGGGCATGGTGATTGTGTGATTTGTCTGACATGCAGTTCACACATGTGGGATATGTGCGATGTTGAAAATCATTGCCCCTTACTTCCATAACTTTTGATCTGCAATAGAACCATGTTGGGTACGCTTATACCTGTTTTGTGTGTTGTGTTCCATGGGACTGGTGTTGTGCATTGTGTGTTGCATGCAAACCCCACTCCCCCTTGAACATGATACATCTCCCTTGCACACTGAGCTGTTGTTGCAATTGGCAGACTTCAGACTCGCTTCTCCAGCTCATCATTAAGCTCCTCATCAAACATCTGTTCCAGCTTGCAGACCTTCCACCTAGCCATGTTCCTCTGAATCACCTTCAGCTTGTTATCTTTCTCCTACTGCCAGATTATCTGACTGTCGCTGCTTCCAGATTCTCTCAGCTGGTTGCGCTGCAGGTTTGTAATCTCCTTCACTTCTCTTGCAGTCTCTGCATCAAGAAAGTGTCTACTCCATATAAGCAAGAAGAACGGCACTTATGTTAACATTCTCCCTGTCTGCAGCACCACCTACTTGGGGTATTTAGTATTGCAATTGCAAGTCAGTGCTATGCTACAACTTTGTTGTCCACGATCTGCATACTTGTGCAGAAGATTTTTCTGTCTTTTGAAACCTTATAAGTGTACTAACTTGTGTGATTGTGCCAACAGCGATTGGCTTGCTGTTTTTTGGCAAAGATCAGCACACTAAAATCCAGCTGATCAATTTGCATAGTGCTGACAGCGATTAGCACACTTTATAAGACAGTGACCAGCACACTAAATTCCTGCTGATCAACGTGCTGAGTGCTGACTTTTGTAGAAATATTGATTTATTTTGTGTAGTATCACATGATGCATTATATCCCGTTACTTTTGTATCCCTGGTTTAGTATATTTTTTTAGAGTATATTTATGTCATATAGGGTCAAAATGATGCAGACAGTTACATCTTCAGGTCCTTTCTCCAAGAAACTGGAGAACCTCTGTTGAAATGGCAATTGTGGATAAGGTCATTAAATGCTTATCTTAGTGCCATTGATGGTCAGAGATTCAGATCTGATAGAAAGAGGAATTTATTGTATTACTGTTTCGGCAAAGAGAGGGAAAATATTTTTGGCCATTTTCCGAATGCTAGCCATACCAAACATAAGGAGCTGGACGAATACCAAAGTGCAGTTAAACAGAAGTTCACTTCAAAAGCAAAATTAATTTGGTTGTACACAGACGTAAGTTCTTTACAGAGCCCCCTCTGAATCCATTGACACATATGAGACTGCTCTTAAGGTGTTGGCAAGATACTGTGATTTTTAAAGTGTCACTTCCTAGTTGATAAGGGATCAGCTAGTGGCAGGATGTAGTTTCCAAGAAAATTCAGGAGAGATTGTTGGAGTGCAAGAATCCATATTTGGATGGGACAGTCAATATACCAAAGAGCAAAGAATCTTCTAGGGAAGATTCTAAAGAACTAGAAATTAATTTACAACAAGTTGCTCTGGTAAACGCTGGTTTTAACAGAGGGTAACAGACAGGTTGTGTACAACTAGGCTGCAAGGGAACCCCAAACATATTTATTTTAGGTGAGGGTCGTTTTCTCATGTTTCAAGTTTTAGGAATTGGCCAGCCATTTTGCAGGAGTGTTGGAAATGTAATAAACCATGTCATTTTGGCAAAGAATGTAGAGGGGGCAGACGTCCGGATAGTAGTCGAGGCATGATAAGAAGTACATATGTGAGGACTGTACCAAGTCAAGAAAATATGGAAGATAAACAGGGCCAGATGTAATAGAAAATGATGGTGTGCAGTACCAAATTTGCCAGGTTCGCGCACCGTCATTTTCAAAACGGAGGGATTCAACGTATTTACTAGAATATGGCACACCTGTGTTTCCCCCTGTGCTGACACTAAATTTGCTGCTGTGTACCAACGCAACAACCCTTGCACCATAGTACAAGTATGG
The DNA here is from genome assembly GCF_031143425.1 of Pleurodeles waltl. Lineage (NCBI taxonomy): Eukaryota > Metazoa > Chordata > Amphibia > Caudata > Salamandridae > Pleurodeles > Pleurodeles waltl. Next base: position 1,275,693,466 of record NC_090446.1, on the reverse strand, counting down.
TTTCGTTGACGGGGAGATTGTTTTTGTACAAGAAGGAACACCTTCCTGCACAAAAACAATCTTAAATGGCGATTTTAAAAAAAGGTGAAATTAAAGCTTTTCTCTTTGTTGTGCCAAGCTAACGCCACCCTTGGGGCGGTGATAGATTTTGGTGCTGCTTCAGGTTTACGAAAACTCGTAATTCTGAAGCAGCATCAAAACGCAATGGGTGTTGCTGTAGCACACCCACAGCAACACCCATTGCATGCCCTTTCCACGCAAAGTGCTCCATGTGAACGGGCTGAATTTACAAGGTGGCCTTACAGAAACAAAAAGTGACTCAACGCCACCTTGTAAATACAGCACAGGGCATAGCACCATTGGAGCGTCACGAAAAGTGACGCTCCGTTGGCACTAGGGACTCTTAAATATGCCCCACAGTGTTTGGAAAAGAAGGTAGAAGAACTTGCGTTAGCCTTAGAGGTTTCAGAAACTGAGAGTGATGTTAATGCCACGAGTTATAGTGCCCCTTTTTGGTGGATTCTGGAGTCAGGATTACTATTATTGACATTTTTAAATGTAATGAAAGTTGGAAAGATTACATTTTGTTACCCCAGATGTGTTAACTGCAGCTTTTGAAGGAAGTATAATTGATTTCCTGTGTTATTTTTGTCAGAAATATTGAATTTTCTGTCAAGGAAATCAAAGGAAAAGTTTATGTAGCAAAGAAAGGCATCAATGTACTTGGATGGTGGCATCAAGCCGATTTTGGTATTGTTATTAGACCTGGAAAAAAAAATCCTGTGACACTTGATGAAGAACAGAATGTTGGTGGAATTATGTCCAAAGAAAGACTTCAGTGGGTGTCAGAGTTTACCAATGTTTTCACTGATCAGATTGTAAAAATCCAAAATTTTGAGCACTGTATTAAGGTTAAGAAGCATTCTAACCCTGTTAAACACAAATTGCGGAATGTGCCTTTTGGCGTAAGAGGAGATTGATCCAATGTATTGTCTCAAATGCAACAGGAAGGTATAATTGAGCCAGTAGATGCAACACTATGGCTATCCCCAGTTGTTCTAGCTGAAAAAGAGTTCAGGAAAACTTGAACTACGTGTCGACTTGAGAAGTGTTAATGATGCTATCTTGATGGAAAATGTTCCCATTCCTCATATTGAAGATCTTATTATGATGGTGGACCGGCTAAATGGTATACCAAGTTAGATTTAAAGGCAACGTATCATCAGGTGGTGCTGGACAATGAATCTCATCATTTGACAGCTTTTATGACACCTGATTGACCTTGTAGGATGTCATTTGGTTTGGCCTCTGCTGCTTCTGTTTTTCAGAAAGTGTTTACAAAAATCCTCCAGGGGATTAAAAACATTGTGGTTTTCCAAGATGACGTGTTCGTTTTTGCAAATAATATGGACAAACACAAAATTAAACTATGTCTGGTGCCAACTGCTTTAAGTAACAATGGCGTCACTTTAAGAAAAGACAAATGTGTGTTTTCTGTCAAAGAAATTAAGTATTTAGGCTGTATCTTGTTGTCTAAAGGAGTCAAATATAAATCAGGTTTGATTGATGCTATTTTCAAGGCTTCTCGTCCCAAAGACAAGAACCAACTCATATCTTTTTTGGATGTATGTGAGTTCAACTCTAAGTTCAAGAGCAATTTTTCTGATAACCTGAATTTTTCAGAAAGTTACTAAAGAAGAATTCTGATTTTGTGTGGTCTACGACATGTGAACAGAATTTTGATATCATAAAAAATACATTGTCAGTTCCAGCATTACAACCATATATAGAAGGATGCAAAGCATTTATCACTGTAGATGCAAATGCATATGACCTGTGAGCAGTTGTGTCCCAGTGCAATAGAGGCAAAGAAACAATGATGAGCTTTGCATCCAGGAGATTAACAGATGTTGAAACCAGATACTACGTTATTAAAAAAGAAATGCTGGTGTTTACATGGGGGAGAGCATGTTGTCTACAAACAAACTACAGACCTTTATTGGATAATCTAAAAAGGGTTAAAGTGAAGAAATCTACAGCGAGATTGGAAGACTATCTGTAAAATTACTAGAATTCAATTTTGATGTGGCTTACATTCCAGGGAGACAAAATTGCAAGGCAGATTGTTTAACAAGATTTCATTTGAGTGATCAAATAGAAACTGTGGATGAAGAGGAGATTGAAGAATGTATGATTGCTAAGGTTGAGGACCAAGTAATGTGTGAATGTCTTGAGGAATAACCTAAGGCTACAGTTAAGGATTGTGAGTTAAAAAAGTCATGAAACGTGTTAAAGGGATGGCCATGATAAAAGAGTGTCACGGTCTGTTTACAACCATTCTGGAAAGTTACTGATGAATTATAGTTAGAAAGTAGCATCCTATTCAGAGGAGATAAGCTTATTCCTCCCACTTGCTATAGACAAAGAATCATTGAAACAGCACTGCAAGGTATTTAGGCATGACTGCCACCAAAAGACGTGAGAGACCCATGTTTTGGTAGCCTTCCATGGACCCTGTAGTTGATGTGCTAGTGCAAAGGTATTTTCAATGTTGTTTGAGTGACAAACATTTGGTAAGTTCAGTGCCAGAACCCAGAGTGGCTTTGAGTCCTCATAGAGTTTGGAAGAAAGTGTCTACTGATTTTTTAGGCCCATTCCATGTGTTACTTGTACATATGAAGTACTTTATTGTAGTGACTGATCATTTATGTGGGCGGGTGGAACTGAAGGGTGTTGCTAAACCTAAAACATCTAGGGGCATATTTATTCTCTGTTTGCGGCGAATGTGCGTCAAAAATTTTGATGCACATTCTGTGCAAAGCTTGCCCCATATTTAAACTCTGACACCCGACCCCACGGATGTCAAAATTCCACTGTGTGCGTCCTTTTTTGGATGCGGGAAACTGCCTTGCGTTAATGATATGCAAGGTAGGCGTTCCCGCCCAAAAAATTACTTTAAGGCCTGTGCGCCTTACTTATACCCCAGCGTCATTTTGACGCACAGGAGGGGGTGGGCCTTAAAAAACGGCGCGCAGCCTGATGTGCGCCGTTTTTTAACGCCTGGTTCAGGGCAGGCGTTAAGGGACGTGTGGGCTCGGAAGGAGTCCAGAGGTGCTCTTCCCTGCCCCCAGGGACACCCCACTGCCACCCTCGGCCACCCCTGGAGGACACCTATGGATGGGGGACCCATCCCAGGTAAGTACATGTAAGTTGAGGTAAGTATTTTTTATTCTTTTTTTAAAGTGGCATAGGTGGGCCTAATTTGGGCCCCTCTACCTGCCACTGTGCCCATTGACCATGCCCAGGGGACAGAAGTCCCCTGGGCATGGCCATTGGTCAGGGGGCATGACTCCTGTCTTTACTAAGACAGGAGTCATTTCAATGGGGGTTGTGGGTAAAAAAATGGCGCAAGTCCGGTTTGAGGCATGATTTTTGTCTCAGACCTGACTTGCACTATTTTTTGACGCACAACCCCCATTTTCCCCTATGCCGGAGCTGCCTGGTTTGAGGCAATTTTATTTTTACTCAGACCAGTCTGCAGCGCCGGCTAACGTACTTCCTTAAATAAGGCGCCCGCATGGCACGTAGGAATGGCGTTAGCCGGTGGTAAAAGTTTTGACGCACAACTGGGTTGGCGCAGTTGTGCGTCAAAAACTATAAATATGGCCCCAAGTGTGATAAAGTTGTATATATTTGTTTTTGTGGCAGCTGTGACATAGTGAGGTTCCACTCTGGGATTGTCGGAACAGACAATGAAGACTCATCTGGGAAAGGTTAACCTTATTGTCCCTCATTTGGGGCGGTTGTGTAGAAAAGTACCCTTTCTTGGCATGGTTACCCCCAGTTTCTGCCTGATGTCAGCGTGTTTGACTGTATTCACTGAGCTCCTGCTGCCCAGGACTCCAGTGATTATGCTCTCTCTCCCAAAAGTCTGTATTTCACCCACAATTGGCATACTGGTACCCCCTTATAAGTCCCTAGTATATGGTACCTAGGTACCCAGGTCTTTGGGGTTCCAGGGGATCCCTATGGGCTACAGCAGATATTTTGCCACCCCTGGGGAGCCCATGCAAAGGCTTCTGCAAGACTGCCATTGCAGCCTGCATGAAAAGGTGCAAGCACCCTTTCACTGCCATTTTCACTGCACTAGGTCACTTATAAGTCACCCCTATAGCAGGTCCTCCAGCCCTGAGAGCAGGGTGCAAAGTACCTGTGTGTGAGGGCACCCCTGCACTAGCAGAGGTGCCCCACGAACTCCAAGCCCAATTTCCCAGACTTCATGAGTGCGGGGACGCCATTTTACGCATGTACTGGACATTGGTCGCTACCTATGTCGAGCTACAAAATGGTAACTCCGAATATAGGCATGTTCGGTATCAAATATGTTGAAATCATACCCCAAGGCTTTTGCAAGCATTGGTTGTATGATTCCATGCACTCTGGGGGCTCCTTAAGAGGACCCCTAGTATTGCCATTTCAGCCTTCTGAGGTTTTCCATGCAGCCTCAGCTGCTGCCACCTCACAGACAAGTTTCTGCCCTCCTGTTGCTTGAGACGCTTGAGCCCAGGAAGGAAGAACAACGGATTTCATTTGGGAGAAGGGTGTTATACCCTGTCCCTTTGGGAATAGGTGTTACAGGCATGGGAGGGGGAGCCTCCCCAAGCCACTGGAAATGCTTTAAAGTGCACATGTGGTGCCCTCTTTGCATAAATCAGTCTACACCAGCTCAGGGACCCACAGTCCCTGCTCTGGCGTGAAATTTGACAAAGGAAAGGGGAGTGACCACTCCCCTGTCCATCACCACTCCAAGGGTGGTGCTCAGAGCTCCTCCACAGGGTTCCTGAGTTTTGTCATGTTGGATTAAAGTTTGGCAGGGAACTCTGGGAGCATCTGAGTGGCCAGTGCCAGCAGGTGACGCCAGAGCCCCCTCCTGATAGGTGGTCACCCAGCTAGGTGACCAGTCCCTTTTTCAAGGCTATTTAGGGTCTCTCCTTTGGGTGGTTCCTCAGATTTGGATTGCAAAACTCCATCAGGAATCCTCTGCATCCTCCACTTTGACTTTTCACTGAAGAAACTGCTTCTGGAACCTCCAGGAACCTACAAGCTGCAACAAAGAAGCAAGCCGCCTAGAAGCAAGACGCCTAGAAGCAAGACACCTCCTGCAACATTGTATCTTCAGCTCCTGCCAGCAGCTGCAACAGTTTCCCGTCGTGCATCCTCTAAACACAGCCTGTCTTCATCCTGCATCAGACAGTACCCCGTGCACATCATGTTTTGCAGCTGCCAAGGCTTGTTGGCATCCTTCCTCCAAGTTCTTCGTGAATCTTGTAGCTCCGGCCTCAGCACTCTATCCTGCAATTCACAGCTTCCTGAGTGGTTCTCCAGCAGCATGGGAGCCTTTGTCGTTGCGCTGCCTTGGCCTCTTCTGTAACTTTCTTGCCCCATCCTGTGGTGTGCTGCCTGGTGTTCTGTGAGCTCCCTGTGTCGCTGAGGGCCCCCTCTGGCTTCCCCTCTTGAGAAGAGTCCACCTGGTTCTTCCTGGTCCCCAGCAGCGTCATTTTCCGCTAACCGCGAGCTTTGTATGCGCCAAGGCTTGTTGGCGGAATCCGATGACACAAACCCGACTGCAATCCTCCGTCCAGCATGGGACATCACTTGCACCCTCCAGATTCCTGACTTCGTCTTTTTTGGTGCAGTGCTGACTTTTCTTCTACACCAGTATTTCACCTTTTGCACCCTCATCTGGTTTACCAGGGGCTCCTGCTCTTTCTGGACTCTGTGCTTCTTGACTTGGTCCCCTTCTTCCACAGGTCTTCTTGTCCAGGAATCCACTGTTGGTGTCTTGCAGTCTCTTCTGGGTTTTGCATAATTCTTCTTCTCGTTTCTGTGTGTGTTCTGGGAAAGTTACTGTGATTTACTCCTGCTTTCCTGGTCACTAGGGTGGGTTGTGCTACTTACCTTTGGGCTTTTCTAGTACTCCCAGCTCCCTTCTACACACTACACTTGCCTAGGTGGGGGACTGACTTTCACATTCCACTTTCTTAATATATGGTTTGTGCTCCCCCTAGGCCCATTTCTAACTATTGTGATTATTACTAACACTGTTTTCTAACTATTTTTATGTCTATTACTGCATACTAGTGTATATGATTTGTGTATTACTTACCTCCTAAGGGATTATAGTCTCTATGGTATTTTTGGTATGTGTGTCACCAAAATAAAGTACCTTTATTTTTGTAACACTGAGTATTTTCATTCATGTGAGTGAGTACTGTGTGACTACAGTGGTCTTGTATGAGCTTTGCATGACTCCTAGATAAGTCTTGGCTACTCATCCATAGCTACCTCTATAGAGACTGGCTTCTAGGCACTGCCTACCCTACACTAATAAGAGATAACTGGACCTGGTATAAAGTGTCAGTACCATAGGTACCCACTACACACCAGGCCAGCCCTCTACGGACATGCATACATTTCTGAGGGAGAGTATTCAGTGAGACACCAAGCGGAGCAGTTGGGATCTGGAGGTGTCTTCTGGGCTCTGAGCACATTTTACTTATGTGTTGTTATTACGGCCAATAAATCTTTTATTGCTGCTACCTTTCTTGCCTGCGTGTCACCTTCACTTCAAGGCACTATGAGGGAAAGTTTGAGATGTTAAAAAAATGATAGCAAGAAATACAAAAATGAGTTGTCAGAAAAGAGAAGCAATCAGAAATGGTCACAGAATTATCCAAATTTCTGAATGAGTCAGTTGTAGCCTAATTCCAGTGAGAAAATCTAATTCAAATCCAAAAGCAGCTTCTTTGGAAACTGAAAGGAAGGCCACAGACAGATTTTCAAATAGGCACCAATGATCCAACACACATTTTACCAGGAGAAATCAAGAACAGCAAAACCAAACCTTTATGAAAGAACATCTTTGCAGACAGAAGTAGAAATACGAAACACAGAACTATGACAGCTTTTGTTTAATCAGATGGCTTTCTAATAAAACCAACGGCAAACACACAATATCCATGAGGACAAATTTAAATACTTGGAACTTCTATTCGCCTTAGTTACTACACCAGCCTACAAGGAAGAAACTGGACAATTTAGTGGTAACCAACTCACTTTGCTGCAGCGCAGATCTTTGTGAATCTGTGCAGCTTCTCATTTTATGCAGTAGCCACCTTACTTGTTTTGCATGTCCAGTGATCTTCCATTGCATAGTTTTAGACTTTCTTTCATATTAAACTAACTTACAAATATTGTTCTTGAGAACTATATTTTCTTGTCACCTGTAACCATCGGGAAATGCAGTAATCTCATGCAGACTCTGGGCCTCATTATGACCCTGGCAGTTATCAGACCGCCAGGGTCACGGTCGTGGTTGGACTACTACCAAAGTGGTCCTTCGACCATGAAAACATGACCCTGGCGAGCCACCACGGTTGGACCGCTGACACCGCCAGGTTGCCAACAGGTGACAGCCTAGCAGTCTCAGTGGTCTCAATCCACCAGGGCAGCACTGCTTGCAGCGTTTTCCTGGAGAATACAAGTCCTCTTTCTACCAGCCATTGCATGGCGGTAGCCCAGCCATGCAAAGGCTGGCAGAAAGGGGGTCCCATTGGGGCCCCTGCACTGACCCATGCACTTGGCATGGGCAGTGCAGCGAGGCCTAGGGGACAGCCCCATCACCATTTCCACTGCCTGAATTACGGGCAGTGGAAAGCACGACGGCTGCTGCTGCACCCGTTGCACCATCAATGTTAAGGACCTGTTCACCGCAGGCCCGGCCCTGCGGTGAACTCTTAATAGGGCTGGTGGTGTTCTGGTCGCACAGGTGGCCTGATGGCAGTACCAATTTGGCGGGAGGCCTCTGCCGTCCACCAAACCCGTAAAGAGGGCCTCTGTGTCATTCCCTGTTCGTTCTATCCAAGAACCACAAGTGTGAATGGCCATTTTGTCCTACAACCTCCTCCAATTTCCGACATGCACCTGCTTGAAAAATACAATAAGGTCCAAAGACATATTGTTTAAAACCAAATTAAAATACCACATAAAAAGTAATTTCCTTTCTTAGGCCTCTCTAAGATTTGTTTTACAAAAATAAAATTACTATAAAAATGTACGAATTTCCAAGAGATTGTCTTGACATTACCGTTTCTGCTTTCTCTGAATAGGCTGTGTTTGTCTTATTGCTTTTTAGATGCCACAGAGTGTGAAAAATGCCAGGACCACCTGTGGCCTGATGAAGGACAGAAAGAATGCATTGCCAAACGGTTAGAGTTCCTATCTTACCATGAACCTTTGGGGGCAACCCTGGCCTCCATCAGCATCTCTTTTGCCATCTTCACATTTGCTATTCTGTGCATTTTTTTAAATCAACGCAACACTCCTATTGTCAGGGCCAATAATCGGGCCCTCAGCTATCTTCTTCTGCTTGCACTTGTCCTTTGCTTTCTTTGCTCACTGATATTTATTGGTGAACCCCAAAGAGAGACCTGCACACTACGCCAAGTGGTTTTTTCCATTGTTTTTACTGTCTGTGTTTCAACCATCCTTGCAAAGACCATCACAGTGATAATTGCTTTCAGAGCTACAAGACCTGGAAGTAGACTGAGGCTTTGGATGAAACCTAGGGTGCCTTTCTATCTTATTGTGCTCTGCTCCTGCCCACAAATTATCATCTGTATTGTCTGGTTGACAACTTATCCTCCATTTGTAGAATACAACATGAAAAGTGAATTGGGAAAGATAACTATTGAGTGTAATGAAAGCTCTTTCATCATATTTTACTGTGTCCTGGGATACTTGGGTTTTTTGTCCTCCATTAGCTTCATCGTTGCTTTCTTAGCACGAAGGTTGCCCGACAGCTTTAATGAAGGAAAGTTGATCACCTTCAGCATGCTTGTGTTCTGCAGCGTTTGGTTGTTGTTTGTCCCAACCTATCTAAGCACAAGAGGAAAATATGTGGTTGCTGAGGAAGTATTTGCAATCCTCTCATCCAGCACTGGAGTGCTTTGCTGTATATTCTTCCCCAAACTTTATATTATTCTTCTGAGACCTGAGATGAACTCCCGAGAACATTTAATAGGGAGGAGTAGAGCTGATTCGACATTATAGCAGTTGCAGGACAAAATCGGGACCTATATGAAGACTCCATGTTCACCTACATTTTATTACACTAAAACTTTGACAATTAAGCTAAAATAGTTACCAATGTATTCTCAAGTAACTGATCATCCTTCGCTGAAGAGTATTGTCATAAAACAAACTTCAACATGAAAATATGTAATAAAGACACAACTTATTTCACTAAGATAGCTCCTCCCTCCAGAGTACATTTTCCAATAGTCATCCCTGTTCAAGAATGTTACAGAAATGTGTATCGTTTGAACCTTATTCTTCAAGCACCAATCAGACATTTTTACCACATGGTAGGATTTCAATGCTACACAGAATGTCCAAAAAACCTGTACCCCAGATGCACAATTATTTTTTTCCATTGTCCCTGGTATTTGCTTGGCCAGGTTTTACCTCATTGCCGGCTGGTGGCAGGGCAGGATTGGCATCACACTCACTCTGCTCTTGTTCTGTGTGGGTCCATTCTATATTTATCTGATGGGACAAGGGTTTTATCAAATGGTCAAATGGTTTACTTGGAATTAAGTTGGACTGTAAAACTATACCAACTGTAGGTTAAAATAAGTGGGTGACCATTGTCTATATTTTCCATATCACTTCTTGAAACAGTTAAATTTTCTAATGTTGCAACTGCTCTTTCAGTCAAATCTTTTAAACACGAAGGAAAAATTGGAATGTATTCAATAAAACAGTGGTTCCCAACCTGTGGTCCGGGGACCCCTGGGAGTCTGCGAAGCCTCCTGAGGGGGTCCGCGACTGCTTAGAAAATTCAGTAATATTAACAGATTAAGAGGGTCATTCTGACCCTGGCGGCCGGTGGCCGCCAGGGCCACCGACCACGGGAGCACCGCCGACAGGCTGGCGGTGCTCCAATGAGCATTCTGACCGCGGCGGTTCAGCCGCGGTCAGAAGCGGAAAGTCAGCGGTCTCCCGCTGACTTTCCGCTGCTCATTGGAATCCTCCATGGCTGCGGAGCGCGCTCCGCAGCCATGAGGATTCTGACCCCCCCTACCGCCATCCAGTTCATGGCGGGAAAGCCGCCATGAACAGGATGGCGGAAGGGGGGGTCGCGGGGCCCCTGGGGGCCCCTGCCGTGCCCATGCCAATGGCATGGGCACGGCAGGGGCCCCCGTAAGAGGGCCCCAAAATGTATTTCACTGTCTGCCTTGCAGACAGTGAAATACGCGACGGGTGCAGTAGCACCCGTCGCACCTTCCCACTCCGCCGGCTCGATTACGAGCCGGCATCCTCGTGGGAAGGTCGTTTTCCCCTGGGCTGGCGGGCGGTTTAACTGGAACCGCCCGCCAGCCCAGGGGAAAACTCGTAATACCCGCCGCGGTCTTTTGACCGCGGCGCGGTAATTTGGAGGGCGGGATCCTGGCGGGCGGCCTCCGCCGCCCGCCAGGGTCATAATGAGGCCCTAAGTCCCCAGCTTTCAGTAATGACTCAGTGGGGAGGACCCTGAATTCCAATAATGATTCATTGGGGGTCCCCGGGTTCCAGTATTGATAAAAGGGGTCCACAGAAGTCAAAAGGTTGGGAACCACTGCAATAAAACGTTTCATGCGCCGGCACACTTTTCCATTTTAAGGGCCAAGAGGAGTCTACAATCTTACATAGTTAAAAGAAGATACAAAGACCTTCGAATTAATTGCCAGATTTTCAAGCACTAACATTCTATTTTTCTGACAATATAAAAATTGTTTTTTTAATGTATTCCCGGGAACAGATTGAAGAATTTAAGAATGCCAGTTATTACAAATTGCTTCCAAATGTAGATACTTTTCTCACACTTGTTATACAGGAGTAAAAATCCTGTGCTGATCAGCATATGAAAGATTTTCCAAATTTTCTGCTAAAGGCAGAAATTATTATTTTCTCTCACAAACTATCTTGATCAAAACAATAAATAAAAGGCCGTATTGCGACTTTCAAAATCTTAGAACCTGCCACCCTAACAACTCTTCAAGAATGTGTTTTCAAACATTCTACAAAACTACCTAAACATATTACTTCAGAGAGGAGATTATTCTGTAGCAGAAGTGTTCTCGTAGCAAACAACATCAAACCCACTAACATTAATCGAACCTCTTTTGTCCTTCTTCTCAGCTTTACAGTAAAGCCAGCCATTCTTTCTACTGCCCGGTGTCTAAAACTGTGTCTTGCTTAAATTAACTCACGTTGGCAAAGGCTTGCTACCGATTCATTTCCTGGCTCCGTTGGAAGTGGAATACATCCCTCAATAGCTCGGCAAGTAGCCCTGCCTGCTATACATCACATTATAATGTAATAATTGAATGCCTGTTAACATTTGGAGTCTACACCCCACTGAGGCACTCCACTTTTTGGACCAGAAAACATTCATTTTAACAAGTGCTTTTTAGTGTGAGAAACTGCATGAAAGTCCACTGCAATTGTTAACGCTATGTTGCAATATTAGCTCAGCTCTTGCTTTTGTATTGTGCCCATGTAAATCACAGCTCTTCTCTGCTTTCTCCCTTCTGATGTATTCGTCCTAGTTTCCACGTTTGGCGCGGCTTTATGACGATTCATAAATTATTAGCTCTTGTTGTCTTGTATCTTTTTCAAGTTATTTTTGCACTCTTCATAGGAATCGGGAGCATCTGCAATCTTGAGATTCAGTTTCTGTCACATGTACCCTCATTTAAAAACACCTATAAAAGTGATGCAAATTGGGGAGGGTTCCGCATTAGAAGCTCTTTGTATTAGAGAGGACCTGCTGTTGCATTGCATAGCAATATTATACTTTGACTGACTTGCTAAATAAATGTGTGCATAGTTCAGGTAAGTGTACTTGCATTTTGTGGTATCTCTTTGACAATCTGGTACCTGGGCCGGGAACTACCTACACTTGACTGAGGTGAGGAAAGAGTGTCAGCGGCTAAAGGTAAAGATTCCTCCAGAGCAATGGGGGGTGGAGCGAGGCCCAGCACTTGACCCTTTGATCAGGTCATACATCATTTCGTGATTAACCACACATGAGACATCTGTACATGTCTATTCGGATGCTTTGAATGGGCAAGCTGGGCAAAGGTGAAGTATTATCTGGGTGGGAGATGACAGAACAATCTGTGTTGGCATTTAGGTTTGGGGAAGTCACAGGATGCCGGAGAATGTGAATGTAATCCTTTGTACTACAGAGCAAGTGGCCTCTAGAAATTGCACGGATATGGTGACGAGATGATGGAGTGTCCAAACCCTATTAAGGTGCTTCCTGTCCTCCCGCCAGAAGAGCAGTTCAACCGATAACTGTTAGAACCCAGGTTAGCGAAAACCTTTGTGTGTTTCTAACAAGTGAGTTAATGATGACGGTGACAATATCTAAGAACGAAGAACCCCCCAGCATGTACTACCATTAGGGTTTCTGAAACAGTGGGTGGTGCACACTAACGAGGAAGAAAAGAAAGAATTCTTTCTGAAGGAAGGTACCCTTCATTTAGAATGCGTCAGCAACTTGAAAAGGCAGTTGAAGGATCTTAAAAATAAGATAAATAATGAACAATGGCTGGTTTTCCTGACTTGGTATGAGGAAGCAAACAAAACAAAGCATAAGTTACAAATGCAAGGAATAAAGCAAACTCACAGGATACTCCAGTACCAAATACCTAAGTAACCGCATTAGGGGTAGCCTTAAGGCTCATCATCCACTGCCCCACCTCCTCCATAATTTTATCCCTAGACTACTGCTAACAAATTAGAACCAGAGGAAGGAAAGAACTATGATGTACTGGATGTTTTAAGCTTCTCTAAGCTTTGGGGTGATGATGGGTGAGCGTCAGCTGGAGGTCCCATATGTAGAGCAGCACTGGCTATCCAGGTTGTCCAAGGGCACAAAACCAACAAGCAAGCGGCATGACTGGTGGGAATGCTCTAGCGTACTCTGCAAATCAGCACCCCCAGTCTAGACCTCTGGCCCAATCACTCCCAGCTAGACTCCAAACAACTTCGGATGACAGTCTGACGTTTTCCCAGGAGAGTGTTAGGTGCACTGTGAGCCGATGAGATACAGCTTCTAAGCCGAAAGACCATGAAGAACAGCACATACCACCTTCTAGTGTCAGTGATAAAGATGACCCCTAAGGCGATTCTCCAAAAACCCTCCCTCTTCTTATGGCCTGATAACAATGCATTAAATTTGATCTGCCTGATTATTAGTGGCTAGATTTGTCCGCGTCTGGATTTACTGAAGTTCCTAACTGGCTGGAAAAACTGAATGGGATCTTGGCTGTAGCATACAATGCTTTCTCCTGCTAAAAAAAATCCTCTTCTGTCCCCTACCTCCGCCACGCCTCTCTGACCTCTCATAGCATGTATTAGCCCACTCATACTTTTACCATCGGCTCGGGGCATTCCATGTAGTTTCACAGCCCCACATGGTAATTCCCTATTCTGTCGGGTTTTACTCATAATTGCACAGTAATGGCATGATTTTACTGCACAGAATAGATAAAAACAGCCTAGCAACGTGGAGCTCCTAAATAGGGCCTAATAGATTACCCTTATCCAGGAAGGATAATGTATGTACCTCCTGTTGTCCCTCGGAGACCTGATCAACATCAAGAATCAATTTTCTAATACCCATGAAATCCATTTAAGATTATGGGGGTCATTACAACATTGGCGGTATAAGGCGCTTACCGCCGTGCAGAAGACCGCCAATACACTGCCGCGGTGCCGGTAGACCGCCACAGCAATTATGACACACATCACGGAATCTGCCGAAATTCAGACACCCACACAACACCGCCACACCAAAGGTCAGCGATAAACATGCGGAAACAAATCCTCCACCTCCACGCCAACAGAAACACGCCCATGCTATTACGACCCACGAATCCACGCTGTGGTCATTCAACCACGGTATTCAATTGGCGGTACACACCGCCACGCTCAAAATCCACACACAGCTCCAAAACACTGCCACATTGGACAATTCCAAATACACACACCTTATACACATACACACACAACTCCCACACACCCAACACAATATAAAATACACACCCACATCACCCACAAACCCCTACAACCAGAAATTCTGAGAGAAGGCGAGAGAGAGAGCACAGCTATTGACAACCCCATCACACAGAGGCACACAACACCATCACCCACACGACATCCACGCACAAAACACCACATACCACTACACTCACCACACTCATCACCACATACACCACCCCACACTCACACACACCACCCCATGTCACGCCAAAGACACCCCCGCTTCTCCGAGGAGGAGCTCAGGGTCATGGTGGAGGAAATCGTCCGGGTAGAGCCACAGCTATTTGGATCACAGGTACAGCACACATCCATAGCCAGGAAGATGGAGTTATGGCGCAGAATAGTGGACAGGGTCAACGCCGTGGGACAGCACCCAAGAAATAGGGAGGACATCAGGAAGAGGTGGAACGACCTACAGGGGAAGGTGCGTTCCACGGTCTCCAGGCACAACATCGCGGTGCAGCGGACTGGCGGCGGACCCCCACCTCCTCCCCCACAACTAACAACATGGGAGGAGCAAGTCTTGACCATCTTGCGTCCTGAGAGCCTCGGAGGAGTCGGTGGAGGATGGGACACTGGTAAGTCAAATCTTAACTATGACATCCCCCACCCAACCTGCATGCTATCACACACCCCCACCCTCACACCCTCCCCTATCACCCCAAATCCTCACTAATCTACCCATAACACAAACCACCCATCCCAACACCAAGCCCTGCATGACACAACTAAGCATGGTCACCCCTCACTAAAGCATGCTCACTGTACATACCCAGAACACCCTCCCAACCATCATCACACAAGCCCCCACACAGGAATGCCTGCACTGGGGTTCACACACACCCACCCATTGCACACCATGAAACACACACATGCAATAATCATGTACTTATACCCCTGCAGGAACCCGAAGGTCCATCACCACACCAGAGGGTCCAGACAACACCACTCCACCCCCAGAAGAGGCCCACAGTGACGACAGCAGCTCTGCCCCACTGGATCTTGATGACCAGCCCGGACCATTGTGGGCCTCAGGACAGTCGGTTCCCCTTGCCCAGCCACACCCCAACAACGAGCTTCCACCCTCTGGTAACACCAGCACAGCACCCACCCTGCGGGCCCAAACCTCCCTACCCAGGACAGGTCAATCAGCGGTGTGTCCACCACTACAGAGCACCCAGGCTAACCCACCACCCCAACAACAACAGGGACCTGGTGGCAGTGGTAGTGGGCACACGGTCCAGGGGACGGAGGCACAGGAACAACGGGGAACTGGGAGGGCTGCTGTGCGACAGAGGGAGGACAGGCCAAGGGAACCAAATCTCCACGAGGCCCTCTCCTCCATCATGGGAGTCTACCACCACTCCCAGGAGACGATGGCGACGGTCCTGGACAAGTTGCAGGAGACCCTGCGTCTGCAGGAGGAGCAGTATTTGGGGTTCAGGGAGGAGCTCAGGACCATCGGCTCCGCCCTGGGCACCATCGTAGTGGTGCTGACGGACATTCAAAAGACCTTGAGGGACACCGTGGCACTCCAAGGGGCCCCTGACACTAGCCAGGATGATGAACTGCCCACCACCTCCGCCGGCGCTAGTGGACAGGACGCCCCGCCACAGGACCACCACACCAGCACCCCACCCCCTGCAGACAGGCAGCCACCACGCAAGAGGTCCCTGAGATCCAGGAACAGGATAGAGCAATACCCCCGTCAGGAAATAAGACCACCCTGATTGTCCCCCCACTGTCCCACTTTGTTACCCTGTCCATATTCGAACTGCCCCAGCTCCACTTCCAATGCCCAGATGGCCAGTGCACCTGTGAGACTAATAGACTGGACTTTGCCATGGACATTCCTCCACCATCACCATTTTACAACCCCCCATCATTTTATGAGCACTTAAATAAACACCCTTGAAACACCAAAAAATCTGGAGTCAGTCTATGATTTGGTACTTTGTATTATCAATTACAGTGTCATAATGGGTTACCCATTGTAAGGCTAACATACCTATGTCACACATCACAAGCCCTTGAAGGATGCAAGCAGTTGACACGTAGGTTACCACACTTGTGAAACTGAAATGGAAGGGTACAACTCAATTAACAAATAGTGAGTGAAATGTAGGTACAGGATAGAGGTAGACGTGTGAAAGTTAATGTAATGTCAAACCAGAAAATGTTCTCACCTGTGTGTCACTGGAAATATTGCTGTATGACTGACTCCCTGTCGTCGTTTTCTTCTTCCTCAGCTTCATCCTCATCACTGTCCACAGGCTCCACAGGCTCCTCAGCTGCTACAACACCGTCATCTGGATCATCCTCCTACAGAAAAGGCACCTGGCGTTGCAATGCCAAATTATGGAGCATGGAGCAGGCGACGATGATGTCGCACACCTTCTTCGATGAGTAGAATAGGGATCCACCTGTCATATGGAGGCACCAGAACCTGGCCTTAAGGAGGCCGAAGGTGCGTTCGATAACCCTCCTAGTCCGCCCATGGGCATCATGGTACCGTTCCTCTGCCCTGGTCCTGGGATTCCTCACTGGGGTCAATAGCCAGGAAAGGTTGGGGTAACCAGAGTCCCCCAATAGCCATACACGGTGCCTCTGGAGTTGACCCATCATATCAGGGATGCTGCTATTGCGCAGGATGTAGGCGTCATGCACAGAGCTAGGGAACATAGCATTTACCTGCGAGATGTACTGGTCTGCCAAACAGACCATCTGGACATTCAAGGAATGATAACTCTTCCTGTTCCTGTACACCTGTTCACTCCTGCGGGGGGGGGACCAGAGCTACATGGGTCCCATCAATGGCACCTATGACGTTGGGGATATGTCCAAGGGCATAGAAGTCACCTTTCACTGTAGGTAAATCCTCCACCTGAGGGAATATGATGTATCTCCTTACGTGTTTCAGCAGGGCAGACAACACTCTGGACAAGATGTTGGAAAACATAGGCTGGGACATCCCTGATGCCATGGCCACTGTTGTCTGAAATGACCCACTTGCAAGGAAATGGAGCACTGACAGCACCTGCACATCAGGGGGGATTCCAGTTGGATGGCGGATCGGTGACATCAGGTCTGGCTCCAACTGGGTACGTAGTTCCTGGATAGTGGCACGGTCAAACCTGTAGGTGACGATGACATGTCTTTCTTCCATTGTCAACAGGTCCACCAGCGGTCAGTACACCGGAGGATTCCACCATCTTCTCATATGTCCCAGCTGACGGTGCCTACAAAGGACAACAGTGAAGAACCAGTCACTATTCCTCCAGGTATGTACCCACAGTTACACACAAGACTACACCAGACACAAAACCCTTCCTGTATGTGTGTTGAGTGTAGGCCTAGCTATGTGTGACGCAGTAGTAAATAAAGCCATGTGGGCCCCTGAAATGGCGGCTGACTGACCTCTAAACTGGGACAATGGGATTGTGGGGTAACTGCGCTGGCGTTGCACACCGTCGCGGTAGGCGGTCGTAGACCGCGGTGCAATGCTGCATTGGTTAACATTGGACCCTCTGGGTCCCAGGAGCCAATGAACAGGTGCGCCGGCGGTGATGATGCGCTCCGCCGCGGACGTCACCGCCGCGGACGTCACCGCCATTTTCTATCTGTTCAATCACTAGATACCTGACCTTCGACAGGAGAGGACCTATACTGCTAGTGCTGCTGTGACCTCGGTCTGGAAGTGACGATGGCTGCTGCGTCTGGGGAAAGGGCCCCTGCCTTCACTGCACAGGAGTTAGAGAAACTTGTGGATGGGGTCCTCCCCCAGTACACGCTACTCTACGGTCCTCCAGACCAACAGGTTAGTACACAGGGAGCACGTTGTATGGGCTAGGCCTGGGTGGAGAGGGCTGGGTGGAAGAGGGAAGGGGGCAGAGTACATAGAACATTAATGCATGTGAATGAATGGGCCACATGGCCAGAGTAGGGAAGGGGCCACTCACATTGACGGTGCAGTTGGTAATGACTGTTCCTCTTCCCTTGTGCATGTCATATAGGGCAGCGCCCACCGGAAAAGAGACATTTGGCGTGCCATCGCCAAGGAGGTCCGGACCCTGGGGGCCCACCAGAGACGGGGCACCCACTGCCGGAAGAGATGGGAGGACATTCGCCGCTGCAGCAAGAAGGCGGCGGAGGCTCAGCTGGGGATGGCCTCCCAACGTGGGAGGGGTGCCCGTTGCACCATGACCCCCCTGATGTTCCAGATCCTGGCAGTGGCCTACCCGGAGTTGGATGGGTGCTTGAGGGCATCACAGCAGACACAAGGGGGTGAGTACAATCTCATTCTGCGGACTTTGCGTGCAGTGGAGGGGTCTAGGTGCGGGAGGTGGGCTGTGGGTGTCCCTAGGCCAGGGCGAAATCGGTAGGCAAGGCCCCTCCGTAATGTAGGCCATGTGGCACTCAACCCCACCTCAGCAGAGTGCCAAGTTGAGGTATAGTTGCCCCTGTGGCATCCATGTGCGCAGATGTCCACCATTGCCATGAAGGCCATATCCCAGAAATTGCATGTGCAGAGGGCAGGAGCACGGCGTTATGCAGGGGGCTGCTGCGTCTGTCTTGTCCGGCAACGGTAGCGGAATGCCATGCACTAAAACTCTCTTTCTTCTGTCTCCCCCCCTTTTCCTGCTCTCCCTGTCCTCTTGTACATCAGCATCATCAGGGGGAGGTACAGTGGCACCGGAGCACGAGGGAGCTGCATCCCACATGGCCATGGAGGGCCACACCACAGACTCTGAATGCACCAGTTAGACGGAGGGCGAGGGGAGCTTCAGGTCGGCCACCGGATCACCAACCAGCGACACAGACTCGTCTGCCGATGGGAGCTCCCCTGTGGTGGCGGCACCATCTATGCGCCTCATTTCTACAGGTACAGCCGCCACCTCCCCTACCAGCACCGCCCTCCCAGCAGCCCCTCAGCGTTCGCCCCGTGCCCGCTCACCCAGGAGGGTGGGCATCACCTTTGCCCCAGGCACCTCAGGTCCTGCCCCAGTCACCCCAGCTGCCCTCAGTGAGGAGGCCATTGACCTCCTCAGGTCACTCACTGTTGGGCAGTCTACCATTGTGAATGCCATCCAGGGTGTAGAACGAGAGTTGCAACATGGTAATGCATTCCTGGAGGGCATTCATTCTGGTCAGGCTGTCCTTCAGCGAACCCTGCAATCTCTGGCCTCAGCACTGATGGCAGCCATTGTCCCTGTGTCCAGCCTCCCCCTCCAACTTCCTCCACCCAGACCGAATCCCCTGTACCCCAGCCCATCCCAAGCACACCTACAGACCAGCATGCACACAAGTCAACACACACAAGTAGCTCAAGCAAACATAGGCACCACACACACCACAGGCACTCACGCAAGCCTCACCCACATACAGACACAGCAACATCCACTGTCTCCACTGTGTCCCCCTCCTCCTCTTCTCCCTCCTCCCTCCCAGTCTCGTCTACACACACACCTGCATGCACCACATCTACAGGCACTAGGACTCGCCCCAGGACACCCAGCACCACAAGCCGCTCACCTGCACTCACCACCTCCACTGCCATTTACACGTCCCCTGTGTCCTCTCCCAGTGTGTCTGTGACGCCCCCTCCCAAAGTACACAAATGCCGGCAATCACTCACCCAACATCCATCCACCTCACGACAGCCTCTAGTAACTGCACCTGCACCCAAAACACCTAAAGTTACACCTCCTACAACCACCTCCTCTTCCTCCACTCCCAGACCCCCTCCAGCTACCCATCCCAGTGTCCGTCAGAAACTGTCCCTATGTCAAATTGACCTTTTTACCCCCACCCCCTCCAATTCATCAGTCCCGTCGTAGCGCCTCAGCTAAAAGCCTCCAATACCAGTGGTGCGTGTTCAAGGTTTTTGGAGTGCACCGGCCACCAGGGCAGGCAGTAGGACCCGGAGCCAAGGCACTGGCAGCCCACCCCCTGTAAAGGCACTAAAATTGGAGAGTGGCCGACGGGACCGTGTTAAGACTCCTGGTGGGACAACAAGTGACATGGGTTCGAAGGGGATTGATGAGTCAGCTGTAACTCCAACAAAGGTGGGGAAGGTCCAGAGGAAGTCTGCCCAGCCAGTTGTGAGTGTCACGGCGGAGAAGTGCGCCATCATTTCCGGCAGTCCAGACACAACCGCCAGCACCATCGTCACTGGTCCAGAGACCACTGCCACCGCCGGAGTCACAGCCCAGGAGGGCCCAAGTATCGTCACTGGTCCAGAAACCACCGCCGGAGTCACAGCCCAGGAGGGCACAAGTATCGTTACTGGTCAGGGGACCACCGCCGGAGTCACAGCCCAGGAGGGCCCAAGAATCGTTACTGGTCAGGAGACACCACCGGAGTCACAGCCCAGGAGGGCCAAAGTATCGTCAGTGGTCAGGAGACCACCGCCGGAGTCACAGCCCAGGTGGACCCAACTATCGTCAGTGGTCAGGAGACCACCGCCGGAGTCAGTGCCAGGAGGGGCCCGGATGCCACAGCCCCGCTGGGCAATGATGGAACGTCATGCCACCCACCAATGCCCATTGTAGAGAACGTCATGCCACCCACCAATGCCCATTGTAGAGAACGTCATGCCACACACCAATGCCCATTGTAGAGAACGTCATGCCACACAGCAATGCCCAGTGTGGAGATCGTCATGCCACACACCAATGTCCGTATCAGAACCGCCATGTCAAAGCTCCGCTGAACAGGGCAAAGACCGCCATGGCAAAGCACCGCTCAACAGGGCAAAGACCGACATGGCAAAGCACCGCTGAACAGTCCAGAACCGCCATGGCAAAGCACCGCTGAACACTCCAGAACCGCCATGGCAAAGCACCGCTGAACAGGGCAAAGACCGCTATGGCAAAGCACCGCTGAACAGGGCAAAGACCGCTATGGCAAAGCACCGCTGAACATTTCAGAACCGCCATGGCAAAGCACCGCTGAACAGGGCAAAGACCGCCATGGCAAAGCACCGCTGAACAGGGCAAAGACCGCCATGGCAAAGCACCGCTGAACAGGGCAAAGACCGCCATGTCAAAGCACCGCTGAACAGGGCATGCACCGTGTAGGAATGAAGAGGCCGCCACATCAGGCATCCTTCTCCCATGTGCAGCTGGGACAGTGGCAGGACATGAACTTTCACGGGGAGACTCATCCAGTCTGGGCACCAGTCCCACCCAGTACCAGTAGAGAACTGCATCTACTTGAGAGACTGTGGCTTTGCACTCCCCAGGATGGCACAGTGGGCAACCCACCCACTGTAGAGACTTGTGAGACTGTGGCTTTGCACTCCCCAGGATGGCACAGTGGCCCCCCTTCCCTTCCCCCTGAGGTGCCTGTAGTGTTTCTATCTGATGCCCCGGCAGTGTTCTCTCCAATTTTGGTCAGGTATAGTTTGTGGGCCTCGCCCATGCATTTTTGGACTGTTGGTGCACGGACATTGTTGTGTACATATCTGCACTACTTCTCGGATTGTATGTGTAAATAAGAGTGATTTTGAGATATATATATCTGTATATTTTTGTATGACATGTATATTGACACATTACAATGTTTGCCCAAAATTCGCTTTGTGTTTTCATTCTTCCGGGGGGATTGTGGGTTGTTACTGTGATTTTTGTGACTGCATTGGTGTGTATGTTGTAATATGCAAGGGTGGGGGAGGGGGTGTTTGTTGGTTGTCCCCCTAACTTTTGCCTCTCCCCTCCCCCGTGTCGTAGGTGCAGTACTCACCAGTGTCTTCGGCGCCTACGTAGCTGTTGGTCGTAGAGGAGCAGAAAGACAAGGGCAGGTAGGATTTGTAATTCGGGCTCCATGGTGTCCTCCTTCCTCGTGCGATGTGTTCAGGTGAGCGTTTTCCCATAGCAAAAGCTGTTTCCGCAGTGTTTTTATCCACGGTGAATCTGCCCTGGAAAAGGTGGCGGATTGGCGGGTTGTAATTGTGTGGGCGGTACATTGTCTCCCGCCTGTCTGTTGGCGGTAACCGCCGCGCTGCGTGCCTGTTTCGCCGTGGCGGGCGGTGTGTTAAAGTGGCTGTCTTTGTTGGCGGTTACTGCCAGGGTCATAATTCCCTTGTTTTGTCCGCCGGCCTGTTTGCGGTATTTACGCAGCTTTAACACCGTCCGCCAGGGTTGTAATGACCACCTATGTAAGGAGTTACTAGGCGGATGTGAATTAGTTGCTGAGTTCAGTGGCGCCACGTGTAGTGAGCGATCTATCGATCAAAAAAGCTAATTTGCTGCAAAGTGTTGCTGCTGATGAAGCTGCCTTGCCTTGGCAGATGCTAAGGATGAACTGATAAATGATATGATAGATGTGTCTCCGGTCAAGACTGATTGAATGAAAACATTTAAGTGTAAACAAAATAAAGGATTATCACTTGCAGACTGACAAATGTGTTCTAGCGATATAGTCTGGCATTGCCCGACTGGTAGAACAAGTTCAGGAAGCTGTAGTGCTGCTTTTGTGCAGGGATTACTGGCAAAGATTCAGAAGCACTAACTGCACTGAGTGGCACAAGAAAGGCTTTGTTGAGTCACTCAATGTTGGCAATCACTGTGTCCAAGTAAAAGAGACAAATAAGGATTTAAACAAATCAAAACTAACGGTTTCTCAAATGGAATCATTTCAGCAAATCATAAAAGGGATGAAAAGGGAAGTGATAAACACAATGGGAGAACAAGGGAATAATGGAGGAGAGTGAGGCGATGAGGACAAGGAGATGGGGAGTAGATGAGGAGATTTATGTTTTAATTATGGCCAAGTGAATCATTGGAAATTCCCTGTCCTAATCTTGTTTCTAATGCTACCACTAAACCTAAATCTGCATTGCATTTAACCAAAGAATGCCATCCTTATACATAAAGTACTAGAACAGCACTTGAGGAGCCAACACATGTTTGTTTGATTCTGGCAGCAGCCGATCATCGCTGGAGACCTCCGAGATTCCTTTTTTACCTCTCTTGGGATTGTTCAGTGATGCTTTTGGCATTTCCAATACGTGAGTTCTCCATCATATAATTGAATGGGATCCCATCACTTTGGGACCTATTACTGATCAACATGCTTTTTGTTGAGTCCACCTTCACCTGGAAATGTACTAGGTTAAGACTTGTTATGTAAATTTAATTGCTTGACTTACTGCACCTCGTATGGGGTATACGTAAACAAAAAAAAAATCTTAGTAGTTTTGTGCGAATCTGAAGAGCTGTATGAGAAAATGGAAATGTGTCATGTAAAGGTATTAGCAGAAATGCTCAAGCAAGTACCTTCTTTATGGTTCCAGCATGTAAATGATGTAGGATGTTTAACTTCAGCTGATCCACTTAAGATTAAGGTTAATCGCATAAAAAAACTGCCTTGTAGCCTCAAGTATCCTATACATCCTGAAACTGACCTATCATTGCAACTTTATAAAAATCAAGGAGTGTTAGCACCCTCTAGTTCCTGCAATACCCCCATTACCAATCTAAAGGCAAGAATGAAAAATTCTTACAGATTTATGCTCGATTTGTACTTGATCAATAAATGTGAGAAATTGGGTTTAATGGAGAACCGGTCCTGGTCATCTACAGCCACAATCCCTTGCAGGGTAAACCACACATTTTCACTAAATAGACCTGTGGTTAACCCTGAGTAGGTTGGCACAAAAAGCAGTCAGGCTTTACTTAAAGGAAATGTGTAAAGTATTTATGCAGCACACAAACAGTAATAAAAAGAAAAGACAACAAAATAGATATCATGGACCAATTTATTAAAATAGAATACATTTTAATAAATTACTGGACACAATACATCAAACATCCAGTCAGTAGAACCCGAATTATGAAATTTTAAATATTTGTGTTAAAACTAGTGCCTAAAAGATCAAATCACCAATCGTTGACATCTAGTCCACGAGACTGGGTGAAAGTCAAAAAATATGTCAAACCTCGATGGAGAATGGTTAGGATACAAGAAGTAGATTGAGCCCATACAATGCTTACCTTCGAACACAGAGGAAATTTTGAGAACAATGTCCTGAGAAGGTAAAGTTCAGTGGGGCAGGTTGTGTCGGAGTTGGGAACATCATCCTCGACGAACCTTGGGTCAAAGCCTCTGTGAGGATTTCTACATACGGACTTAGGACCTGATTATAACCTTAGGGGATGGGATACTCTGTCACAAACGTGATGGATATCCCGTCTGCCGTATTACAAGTTCCATTATATCCTATGGAACTTGAAAAACGGCGGGTGGGATATCAGTCACATTTGTGCCAGAGTATCCCATCCACCAGAGTCATAATCAGGCCCTTGGTCTCTTTTTTGGAAGTCAAAAATCGGCAATGGGATGAGGCAGAGGGCTGTAGCCAAAGACAGTTCAAGGTGGCCAAATACCCTTTTGGCAAAAAAACGCTGAACAAGATTTGCTGCTGTGAAGAAGAACGTAGTGGGAAAAGCAGGAAAGTCAAAACCGACTATTGATGCACATCTGGCAGATAGGTGAGCTGGTTGGTCACAGTCTCCTCCTAGTACTCGGAGTAGATTTGGGCCAATAAACTCCTCAGTTTTGGGATTTGGCCATCTGGGCATCTTTAGCCCCACAATCAAGGGTCCAGGACTGATGGGGTACCACTTAGGGGTTCACGGCTCACTCAGGCTAAGTCCAGGTGTGTGTTCAAGATTGTTGGAGCCTATTGTATCCCTGTGGCTCTGAGCAGGTGGCCAGCAAACTAGCCCTTGGAGTCACTCTGGTAGTCCTGATTTCAGGGGATGGTGCGGAGCGTAACAGCAAGTCAGGCTTCTGTGGGTTAAAGGCAGGCTTTAGGTAGCAAAGCTGCCCTTCCAGGTACAGCAAAGCAGTCTTGTGATGTGCACAGCAGGTCACAGGAGCAGGCAGTCCTCTGAGAGACTTGCTGCAGGTCGAGGAATGAACTGAAGAGTCCAAGGTCCTATTTTCATACCCTGATACACTCCTTCTAGAAGATGGGAGAAGCTTGTAGACAGTGTCCTTGAAGTTCATGTAATTTCCTGACTCCCCTGCTTTTGCTCCAAACTGGCTACAGTGACAATGTAGAGGTTATAGGTCCTTTGTGTGAAAGAAGAGCCTACCCTATTCATTTGCAAGTGGGGCTGGGTTCAGCTCCACCCCCTATCCTGCCAGTATTTGCCCCATTCAGACACACCTAATCCCCCTATTGACCAACTGCCTGAGTGGAATTCACAAAGTATGTCAGTTACAAGTCGCATTTTCACAATTGTTATTAAAAACCTGACTTTACCATTAAATAGGGTTTTTCATTCTAATTCCAAAGACATAAACATGACATAGCTATGTGCCCCATTTAGCTCTATGGGTTACCTAGGGTCTACCTTAGAGGTGACAAATGCAATAAAAGGGGAGTTGCCGGCTTGACTATGGGGTTTAAATGCCAAGTCACATACAGTAGATATTTATTATGATACAGAACTCCACAGGAGGTCCACATAAAACACACATAAAATAAAAACTGATCCTTCATTTACAGCTAAATAAGTTAATGCAAATATAAGAAAACACTTAAAATAATAAAAAATTCTAATACAAAACATTTCATTTGGCGGAACGGAGAAAGCCTGCAATAACTCTGAAGCAGTGCGTAGTAAGAGAGTGAGACAAATGGGGCGCAGCCATCTAAGGCGATTTTGCGACAAAGCCGGACAAATAAATACATGATTCAAATCTGGGGCACCATTTTGCCAAAGGTTACAAATGGCTGAGGAGCCGTACCATCTAGCCTGTAACATATTAAGAGGAAGCAGCCCCTGTTGCGGCAGGAGCCAGAATCTTCTCACCTCATGAGGCAGGTTCCAACTGAGAAAGGGCTGCATTACCCTCAATCGTATGGTATCGGATATAGATTGAAAACTCTGCCTATATGCACAAGCCTGCTTGTCCAAGCGGAGACTCATGGCCTAGGTTGCTTGCCTAATTATAGATTTAAGCAGCATGGGAGAGGACGTAAAAATTGTTGGGGGATTTAATTGTAAGAGGTCTAAGGCATATATGAAATTCCTGCTACTAGTATATTTCGTTCTGCAGCTGGCCAAGATTTCTTTTTTTAACAATGACCGCAAAGAGTCACCACCACACGACATCAAGCTAATCACCCAATAAATGACCACATCTAGTCCTTGAATAAAAGCGCTGCTCAAGCCCAACTCACGCCTTAATATAGCTGCCAAAAAGGCGGAATTTACGGATGTGAGATTCCTCAAAAGACGTCCCTCGAGTTTATCAAGAAATACCCATTTGGAAACGTCAATATGTTCTATGCCATAGAACAGAGATGGGGTATCTTTGCCTGATAAACCTCTAGGAGGTATTTGAAATGTCTCCTACCCGTTGCCCTATACAGGGCATTCAACCCGTTAGCCTGGGATAGAGCCTTATGTTGACTATGTTCAATATGCTCCCTATCGTTAAGATCCCCACAGATGAATTTGCCCAAGAATGTGTATGAGTTTACTCTTTCAATTTGCTGGGCTCCCAAGGATCAATGGAAACTGCTATATTTAAACCTTGTTTCCCATGAAAACATAAGATTTTACTTTTGGAGCAGTTTACGTTTAAATAATGTGCTTCAGTGAATTGGCCAAGCACTTGAAGAGGGTTATTAAGCCCTTTCGGGGTACGGTCCAGTATAATTATGTAATCCGCATAGAGCAGACAACATAACGGTCTACCTCCCAATTTAGGGGCAAAACCCTCCACCGGGTTAAATAGGTGGGTAAATCAGAGATGTACAAGGAGAAAAACAACTGGGCCAACATACAACCTTGTTTTAGGCCATTCTCAGTTGCCATTCTCAGTTGTAATTTCAAGTGACAGGCCTCTTTCTCCAGGTGGCGGAGTTAAGGGCAATCACCAGGTCAAAAAAGAATGCCAGGCATGCCTAGTCTTAAGAGCTTTTTCCACAATATGCCATGATCTACTTTATCAAATGTGGTTGAAAAGTCAATGAAAGCAGCATAGATGACCTCCCCTCTCAAGGAGACATATTTCTCGTTAATTACTTGGAGGCCTGAGATGCTATCGACAGTACCATGTTTTTTCCTGAAGCCTGGCTGCTCCAGGGGGATCATTTTATTCCTTTGTGCCCAATCATTAATCTGGCAAAGCAGAAATTTTGAAAAAAAATTCCCGACCACATCCAAAAGAGCGATCTGGCGATAATTCCCAGGGCAGTTTCAGTCCTCTTTCTTGTATAAGGGAACAATAATACTACCCTTCCAGGACAAGGGGCTATTCCTGGTTTCGTAACAATATTGAAAAACCATGAACAAAATCTTGCGCCAGTAAGGTATATCATGTTTATTACCAATATAAGGATTTCATCGGAACCCATTGTGGCAGAACTTTGCATTCCTCTAATTACACCCTTGATTTCTTTTAAAGTGGGGTATGTATATAAGGGATCTGCCCCGACTTGCAGGAGTTCCACGGTATTCCCATTAGAAGTATAAAGGCCAAATATAAAGGCTGGATTCATTAATGGCAATTGGGAGCGATCTAGTTCTCGTGCCACATCCGTCTGCAACCAATGACCAGATATGCCTGGTATGGCCATTGGGGCTGCTTCCCTTACCGCAAACCAGAATCCATCCATAACATCCTTTTTTTAGACGAGCTCTTGAAAGCTTCCTTCTCCTTTTTTATAAGTCTAACCGACATTGCCTTTCTAACATGTAATCCCTATATTGCTTACGAAAGAGAGTGTTAATTTCTCTCTTTAGTAAAAGTAGAGGGTGGGATTTTACCATATACTTGCTCTGGGCCTTCTGGAGGGTGGTCAAAGTTAGCTGCTGCATAAACACAATTAATCTCTCTAAAACATTCACTACCCAATTACCAAGGTCATTCAAGATGATCTCTAAGATATCATTAAGCCCCTCATGCCTGCTGAGGGACCAATGCGTTCTGCCCGTTTTGACATTAAACTGAGAATTCTGGGGCGTGGCCAAGATGGCGGCGTGAGCGGATGTGTGATTCCGAGCTCCGCCACTCAGGCCTTTCCAGCCACAACGCGGCCCCGGGCACCCTTTGGAGAGGCCGCCCCAGTGTCCGGAGGTCACAGAGATACCCCGTGAGTGGAACCCGGGGCTCGGCGGGGTGTATGGCGGCCCGACCGGAGCAGCTGGGCTGAGAGACGGTGCGGGCCTAGGCTGCGCTCGAGTGCTGCGGGCGCGGCGGCCGGGAGCTACGACAGTGAGGGGTGGCAGAGCAGGAGGCAACGGGGCTGTGGGCCCATTCCGGACCTGAGCAGAGCATGGGCCCGGAGGAGTTGGCGGCAGGAGTCGGGCCACGGAGGTGCGGAGCCAGGGGATGGGGCCACACTTGGGAGTCGGCAGCATGTGGCATAGGCCATCTGCCGCAGTGGTGATTGTCAGGCCCCAAGAGGGCCCGCTTGGGACCGTGGCAAGGTGGCATAAGGGGGCTGGAGCTCCCGTGGTCCCCTAGGACTGTGAGGGACTGTAGGCCCTGTAGCGCTTAAGGGAGAAGACGGAGTGGCAGCTCAGCGGGACATTTCGGCCCGCGCCGCAACGTACTTGGGCTGGTGACGGTCTGCTGGGCCCAGGTAGTAGTGGGCTACCCCCCGGTGGGCCCCCAACCGGGGAAAGCAGCAGAGTGCCGGCGCTCTTTGGGCAGAGGAGGAGAGGTCAGTTGCTTCGCCTCGGTGGGGTCGTGAGCCCGGGTCCGAACTGGGCGGCTCCGGTGAGTGGTGGTGACCCAGTGGAGGAGCCAGATAGCGGAGCAGCGTGGAGAACTTCGACAGGTGCTGGTTTTCCCTCACCAACGGCAGTTGAGCATGACTCTGATGGCGTCCTCTAAGCCGAGGAGAGACCAGTCGGTGAGGGAGATGCTGACACGGTCTCACCCGCCACAGGGCAAGCAGCCAGAGGGGGCTACCTTAGCTAGAGGTCCAGATGACAGGGGCGAAGCTGAGGAGGGTGGAGGGTCACCGGTCGCTCACCTCTTTATTTGACTCTCTCAGAATGGATCTGCAGGAGCTGCGTAGAGACCTTTCTCAGGAGATGTGGGACATGCGAGCGGACATTACGTCACTCGGGGAAAGGGTGTTGAGTATGGAAGACAACGAGATCTCCCGGGGGGAAGAGGTCGAACAATTGCAGCAAGAGGTCTTGCATCTTCGTGATCAGCAGGAGCTTCTGCAGATTGCGACGGAGGATTTGGAAAATCGCTCTAGAAGGCACAACATTCGGGTCCGGGGCGGAAGGGGGAGACATCAGAGAGTTTGTCACGGCGCTGTTCCGCTCCATACTGGGACCTGATGATTCACAGTAGATCATGCTCGACCGGGTCCACAGAGCAGGGCGGTGGGGGGAGCCAGTAAGCGCCCTCCGGATATCTTAGCGTGCCTGCACAATTTTGTGACTAAAGAAAGTATCCTGCAGAAAAGGCGCAACCTTTCCCAGGTTCAGTTTAGGAGGAACATGTTACAGCTGTTCCAGGATCTCTCGCTGCGGACATTTCAGAGGCAACGAGAACTTAAGCCCATCACAGAGCACCTTTGAGCGCACTCGACGACCTACACCTGGGGTCACCCCTTTCGACTTGTGCTCGCTGGGGAGATCAGCTGGGCCAGGTGAAATCGCTGCAGGAAGCACGTCGGATCCTGAGCCTGGAGGAGCCGGAGAGGAGTGATGGGCCACATGGAGAAGCTACTTCCGAGGACCGCCGCATTGGCGGCGGAAAGAGAAGAAGCAGAGGCAACCAAGGCCGTCTGCGACTGAACAAGCGCTGGAGAGAAAGTCTGTATTGAATAGCCTCGCGGCAGGGCCCAGTGCCTAGATGCAGACCGTCCTTGAAGGTCGTTGCATAGGTCTGGGGTCGTTTGAGAGTATTGGTGAAGCTGCTGGAGTTGGGTCTGGGCGGCGGGGTCTCTGGGCGCCGAATAACAACCTTGTGAGGTGTGGGCGACGCCTGTCTGGAACTTGCCTCTGTTTGGACATTCGCTAGAGGACTTGTGCGAGTTAGATGAACACCTGTTGTGTACCTTTGTTTTATGTTGTAGTGCTTCCTCCGGAAATCCTGGGTGCCCGAGACATGATCGCTGCTCTTTCATGGGTGAGCCCTCCCCCGGGTGGGATGCGGGGGCTGTCCCTGGGTGGAGGCCTATGGTTGACGAGCTTCACTCCCTCAACTACCCATGTCTTTTAAGTGTTTGAGCCTTAATGTTCGTGGGCTTGATAGTCCCGACAAGAGGTTGGCAGTCCTCTCTGCCCTGGAGCGATCCGGGAGCCATATATGCTTACTACAAGAAACGCACTTACTGTCTACAAACACTTATTGTATGCACTCCAGGTGGTTTCCCTGACAATTTTGGTCTTCTGCGCCTACAAAGCATGCTGGAGTGGCGATCTTGATCTCGGGGGCCTTTCCTGGGGAAGTACTTGCTAAGATATATGACGTTAAGGGTAGGTTCCTGGCCATTAGAGTGCCCGTCCAGTCCTTCCACTTCACAGTAGCTACATTATATGCCCCCAATGACCGCCAAGAATCATTCATGAAACAAGCTATATCCCCTATGCTCGCTACACCGGACAGGGCTATACTTGTGGGGGGGAATTTAATTTGGTTATGGACAATGACTTGGACCGATCTGGACAACGTTTTGGGTAGACGGGGTGCTAACGCGGCGGGGCGACAGTGGCTGGCTGACTGTGACTTGGAGGACGTCTGGAGGAGGGCGCACCCGACTCTTCGGGACTATTCATTTTTGTTCGGCGTCCTCCAGGACATACACGCGCATAGATTTCTTTCTGGCCTCCTCAGAGCTTAGTTCTCGAGTCAGGGACAGCGCGATTGAACCCCGGGCCTTGACGGATCACACCCCTATTACATTGGTGGTCCACCTTGATGCGGGTGAGCTCGGGCCCCCAGTTGGCATTTTAGGGACACTATGCTACAGTCTCGGCCGGTGGAGGAGGCGCTGCTGCGAGCGATTCTTGACTATCTTAGTCACAATGACGATGGGAGGACCAGCTTAGAGACTCTTTGGGAGGTGCTGAAGGCCGTGATCCGGAGGAGGTGATATCTCTCTCGGCCAAGGATAATAAAGCTAGGAGAGAGCTGAAAGAGGCCCTGGAGAAGAAAGTGTCTGCCTTAGAGCGTTCTCACAAGCACACTAGTGCCCCTGGGGTGTGGAGGGAATTGGAGAAGGCGCACCATAAGCTGAAACGGCTCGATTGGGATCGGGCGGAGTATGCAGTTGCCCGGCTTAAGCATAAATTCTACGTGGGGGTAATCGCTGCGGGAAACTCCTTGCCCATAAATTGAGGGCCCCGGTGATCGGCCAATGCGATAAAAATGGTGCGTTCCCCGGCTGAGGGGGGTAAGGTCAGATCAGCAAATAGCTGAGGTGTTTGCAGATTTTTTATAGAGAGTTGTATATGGCGGACGCGGGGAGCAGAGTGGATCCTACCTTTTATCTCATGGAATGTAAGATTGCCCTGCTCCGTAAGCAAGATGCGGCCTCCCTTGACCAGCCCATACGAATAGAGGAGGTGATTGTGGTGATTTCTCGCCTTACGGTTGGGAGGTCGTCTGGCCCTGACGGCTTTACTGTACTTTTTGCTCTGAGTTGGCCCTGCTCTTGGTGCGGCTCTTTAACTCCTTCTTACTAACAGGATCCCTCACGCCTAGCATGTTAGAGGCTACCATCACGGTCATACCTAAGCCTGGGAAGAACCCGGAGGAATGTGGTTCGTAACGGCCTATCTTGCTCCTAAATATTGATGCCAAGTTATTTACGGGTATTCTAGCGCAGCGACTTAATCCCTATATGCCGGGACTCATTGACCCGGATCAGGCAGGCTTCATTCCCCACCGACAGTGCGGGGACAACACGAAGCGGCTCCTACACTTAATAGATAAAACTAATAGATCTCATAGGGAGGCGCTCCTCCTCTCCATTGACGCGGAGAAAGCATTCAACCGTGTGCATTGGCCCTATCTTCTCCGGGTGCTGGAATGCTTTGGGCTCGGACCGGCGTTTCGGACCTGGATTCAGTGTATTTACAGTGCGCCTACATCTGCAGTCCGCGTGAATGTGGTTCTGTCGCCTCCGTTTCCGATAGGGTGGAGGACGAGGCAGGGGTGTCCGCTCTCTCCACTACTGTTTGCGCTTTATATGGAGCCCCTTGCTCAGTGCCTCTGTGGTGATACTGATATCTCTGGCATCAAGTATTGGGGGACCACCACCTCATTAGTCTCTATGCAGGCGATGTGATTCTCACCCTGGCGGATCCAATGGTCTCGCTGCTGGCGCTCATGGAGGCCCTCAGCGCATTTGGCCGTGTATCTGGGTTTAAAGTGAATACACAGAAATCTCAAGTCTTGAGTTTGTCAATTCTACCAGCGCATGAAGAGGCCCTACGGGCTCGATACTGCTTCATATGGTCAACGTCCCATGTGCCTTATCTGGGCATTGCCTTTGCAACGTCGGCGGCGAGAATGTCTAGCATGAACTATGCTTCCCTATCTCGGGAGATACTTGGGGACCTGGAGAAGTGGGGGAAACACGGACTCTCTTGGTTCGGCAGGGTCTCTGCGATCAAGCTGACAGTATTGCCGCGCATACTCTATGTGTTTCAGATGCTCCCTTTAACCCCGCCGCCGCGCACCATAGTGACCCTCCAGTCAGCTATCTTGAAATTCGTGTGGGGGGAAGGCCTGCTCGGATGCCGCGTCGTGTCCTGTACTGTCCACAGGCAGAGGGGGGCCTAGCTGCTCCTTGTCTACTGAGGTATTTCCAAGCCGCCCAGCTACGCTACTTGCTGGACTGGAGTCGATCGCTCACCGAAAAGCACTGGTGTTTTATGGACCAGGCGGTGGCCGGGTCTCATATCTGGAAGGAGCCCTGGCTCCGGCATAGGCACAGAGCATCAGGACTTTATTCCTCTCCGGTTACGGGTGCGACACTCCGGGTGTGGGATGCTCTGGCGACGAAGCGGGGTTTGACGACCTTCCCCTCCCCGATGTCTCCGATTTGCAAAAACCCCGACTTCGGCCCGGGTCTTCAGGCGGAGCGCTTTCAGCGCTGGTATGAAGGGGGCTGTAAAAGGGTTGCCAGCTTATTTGATGTGAATGGAGTAATGATCTTTGACCAGATGAAGGAGACTTATGGGCTCACGGAAGCAGACAGGTTGGCGTATTACCAAGTTCGGCACTGGGCCCTCCAGCCGGCGATCAGGCCGTTGGTAGCCAGACCGCTTACTCTGTTTGAGAAATAGCTGATGGGGAAAAAAGATAACAAACTGATGATTTCCGAATTGTACAAACTCTTACAGGCGGAGACGCAGCCCGCTAAACCAAGGGGCAGAGGAGATGGGAGGAAGAGTTGGGGAGGAAGCTAACAGAGGAGGAGAGGGAGAGTGTTCACTATAGAGCGCACCACACAGTCTACAACACGTCAGGGACAGAGACTGCCCACAAGCTTGCCACTTATTGGTACTATACCCTGGCTAGGGTGCATGCATGAGACCCTGCTAAGTCTGACCTCTGCTGGAGGGGGTGTGGCAACACTGGCACACTTATACATCTAATATGGCACTGTCCCAAGTTAAACATATACTGGAAAGGCATTCTTGATGACATAGACAGAGTGTTTCAGACAGAGATTCCTAGACTCCCGGCATATGTTATTCTGGGCTTACCCAACCCTCTTACCTTTCCTCTACGCTCGCGGAGGAGATGGCAGATGGCTCTAGTCCTCAACGCAGCGTTACAGATGATATTGGCTCTTTGGGGTTCGGACAGGGTCCCGACTTACACCTCCTGGCTATATAAGCTCTAGTTCATCTTGGCAATGGAGAAACTAACACTGGCGTCTAGGCAGAGGGTGGGAGATGTAGGAGACATTTGGAGGCCGTTCATTCAGATCCTCTCTGCGGAATTCAACGAATTAACTTGCCCTGCATATCTAAGGGTGTTGGGGCTGCTGGGAGATGCCTGAGGGGTGGTGGCAAAATGGTGCAGAGGAGGGATATGGGACCAGGGCTGTTCCTGTGGAACGGGAGATGGGGGGGCAGGAATAGAGGCACTGCTGGGGACTGCAAGGGGAAGCACAGTTTTGTTTTGTGTTTTGTAGGCACAGAGTTCTGTATTTGTCTGTCTATGTTTTATACCAATAAACAGATTTGATCCATAAACTGAGAATTCGGCCCTTCAAAACTCCAGGGATCAACAGGGAGCACCTTTAAGCTAAGAGAAACAACCAAAATGTCATGATCGCTAAGAACGGTCTCTAATACTTTTATGTCCTGTACCAAGGAAAATGTCTGATAGCTTGTAACCAAGTAATCCAAAATAGCAGCAACCCTAAGAGATTTGTGCATAAATCAGGCTGGAGAATCAGATGGAAATCTACCATTTGCTACAAGGGAATAATTTACCTTCAGGTGCTCAAGGAAAAGCTTTGCACGCTTATCAGACCTTATTTTATGGAGGAAAATGCAGGTTTGTATCCCAAATGCATCCTCTTTTTCCTCGTCCCAGCAGGATGAGTGGACTAAATTAGAAATTGTACAATTTAGATCACCAACATAATAACTTGCATTGCTGGCTCCGTATCATAAAACTCCTTAACAAAATGAAATACCTTAGCTAAGAGGCTGTCGAAAGGGACTCCAGGGGGGACATAAGAGTTTATCAACGCAAGTTAAATTACCTCTGCTCCTTCACCAGTGCTGTGTAGAATTATAGCTAAAAACAGATTGCTGGGGTCTCTGAAGCATTCATACTGCCAGTGAAGCCTATTGGACAGCAAACATGCTACCCCACCCTTGGCATGACCTCTCTTTGAAGGGGTAGCATTACAACAGAGTGAGTAATATTTATCACACAGTAACTCCCCAGTGGACCAAGTTTCTTGGAGGCAAATTATGTCAGCATTTAAAGAGTTCAAAAATGCAATTTTCTTCCCCTTACTGTTTAAACCTGCCGCGTTCCAGGATATGATGGTAAGCTCATTGCTACTGTGAAAGTGCTATTGGATGAGGAGTTGTGGATGAGCTACTTAACACAGCTGGTAGCCAGTTCCAAGAATAGGAATTAACGCTTAGATCATAGAGTGAACGCGTTGGAGGATCCCTAAATGACACTTCCCAGCCATATTTGTAACCCTGATAATCAGAGGGATAGTTGTCAAAATTATCTGGGGAATAGATATAGAGCTTTGTTTCCTCACACCATCGTAAAGATACTGTGAGGCCCTATCAGCTAACATGCTTCCCACATCGCTCAAGATAGGTACCACATCAATACCTTTACATTGTAAGCATTCAGGATTATTTAAACTTTTGTTAACAATCAGATTTGAATTAAAGGACACTCTGGACTTGGGACCAAAACCCAAATCCTCTAGAGTAACCAAGCATAAGTCACTACTTTCAATAAATCTGAGTGTTTCTGGCTCTGAAAAACGCTTTAACAATTGAGATCTATTTAAAAAAAGATCTGTATCAAATAAGAGCATAAAACCGAGAATCAAAGTATCCTCAGAATTTTGCATCTTTTCCCTTTTTGAGGGATACAACAAAACTGGCTTAAACTTCAGCCCCGCAGGGACTCCAAAAGGTTGTTCTAGGGGATTTAAAGGAAGCCTATGTGATTAAGATATAGGCAAATCTTGGATCAAAATTGAGTCGACCTGATCTGGCATGCTGGTGGAACGTAGAGGCACGGCCATTACTCAAGAGTCAGTAATTGCGGCGTGATGTTGGAGAACTGGAGCTTCAGGGGTTAGAGGTTCTTGTGGCTCAGAGTAATCCTCAGAGAATAGCACCTTTCTCTGTCCTTTTTTAGAGAACCTTCGGATTGTTTTTTTAGCCCTCTTAGGTTTTTTCCTTTTACACGTTAGCATTTGCTCTGAAAGACAAGAGACTCCGATCATAGATTTTGCCTTTTGTCGAGCTTGGAAGATGGGAAACATCCTGGACTGAGCTGTGAAGATCAGGAACCGGGCTTTTGCCTGATGAGAAATCTCTCAATACAAATCTAATGGAGTCTACTGGTCTTTTGGAGAAAACTAGATTCTTAGGTGGTATCTCAATCTGGGGTGCACCAGCCTGGGAACAAAAGTCAGTACCAAGAAATATATCCATGTTCACAGAAGCACATGGATGTGCTAAAGGATCATCTTTTTGTGGTGCAGATAATTCAGAGTTAACTCCTTTGCCGGAGTTTAGTTCCTTTAATATGGCTGTTATGGAGTCGAAGATACAGTCAGATCCCCCAACCATTTTTTTCTAAGGGATTTAAAATGGAGGATAAAAGTCACTCTAAGCTTAGAAGGGAGGAAGAGACCAATACATTTTGGTCAGGGGGATTACTTAGGAGATTAACATTTAAGCTCAAATCGGGAGTCACTGAGAGATGTGAACATAATGAAGTGTAATTGGAGGGAGTGCTAATAAAGAGCTGCAAACCTGTGGATGAAAGTAGGGAGGGGTGCAAGAGAGATTTCCCTACCTGACAAGACCCATATCTTTTAAATAGCTCCAAATCTAAATCCGGCGGGTAAAGTCAACCAGAGGGTTGTCCAGGCCAATACATCGGAGGGGGGAATTACTAACAGTTCTGAGAGGCAAGTCCTCCCTTGCAGGGGCCAAACCAGTGGAGTCATAGACTGAAGGAAGGGTTGCACTAGGATATGATGAGACGGCTTTGCAGGAAGCAGGAACCTCGATATTAGAGGGAGATGTTAGGGGCGTGGAAAAGCCTCAGATTGATTCTTCCAAAACATTGAAACGTGCTGATTCCTTAGGGTGAGGCCTAAGATTCAGAGGTTCTCCTGATGGTAAAATGTCTCTGCTGCAAAGAGATCCAGGCTTGGAGAGGTTAAGGGGAGCCTTCTCTTTGTCTCACAGAGAGAAAAATAGGTTTCTGCATTTTAGGCCTGACACGGCTGCTCCTTTGTTGCAAAGAGGGTTAGATTTGGTTTTTGAACAAGATCTCCCCGGCAGTAGACTGCCAGATCTCACTTTTTTAGCAGTCATTATGTCTTAGGAGGTTTTAATAGATGTTTTCCTTGGGCCACAACAAGAAATGATCCAATAAGCGAGAAACTCTGCTGGAGGGCTTCGGGCACAGATGTCAGTTAAGTATGAGAAGCAAAACAAAGTTGCCATTAAAGATAAATAGAGGCAGTATGAACTGGCGAGTCAACAGTACCTTATTGCATGGGTGAACAGGAAGCGCTGAAAAAGGCAGGAACAGGAGCTAAAACAGATGCAGGCAAATAGACAGGCGGGAGAATTTCCACTGCATGCTCCAGTAGTTCCCCTCCACCGCGATGGCCAACAACCTCCTCCCAGTACCTGACGCCGGGCCGGTGCCCAACTAGAAGAGTGGAGCAGGAGAAGGCAGTGTTGCTGTGAGGTCCAACTTACGAGCAGCTAGAGGAAAGTGCAGGCGCGTGGTGGCAAAGACAGGGCACCTCGGAGTCACCTGGTACCAGGTTCCCGATATCAGGTGCACCACACTGCGGGCTCTGTTCTGGATGTTGTGGGTGTTATGGCTGTAGAAACTGTTGCCACTCCTGGAACCACACTTCTGCGCACTCCTCACAGTTCCTCAGGGCTCCTTGCTGCCGGCGGGGCTCCAAACTCTGATATCCGATGTCCAGTTCCCACATGGGATGTGTGTGGGCTTTGATGGCCCACAAGAAGTGCCGAATGGAAGACCAAACAGCCGGTGGCAGCCGTGCTGACTCGCAGCTCATAGCGGGGGAGCCAGCGGCTGTCAGTCCACACAGGAATCAGATGGCGGACCAAGGATAAAAAACGGCAGCAGTAGCCGATCGATTTGTGGCTCACTCACGGTTCAGGGGGAGCCAGCAGCCGACTCAGCTCGTGGCTTGCTTCACGTCTAGCTTCATGTCTGGTGTTGACATGGCAGCTTAAAACTGAATTCATGTTGCAGTGTCTAGCCTGGGACATGTTTTAAGGTGCTAAGCTGGTATCATTTAATTTATAGGCCCTGGGTAAATGGTATACCACTTTACAGGGGACGTATAAGTAATTAAATATGAAAATTGGGTATAAGCCAGTATAACCATGTTTTAGGGGAGTGAGCCAAGCACTTTAGCAGTGGTTAGCAGAGGTAAAGTGAACAGAGTCTTAAGGACAACAAAAATTATTCCACAAAAATAGAGGCAGTGAGGCAACATGTTTGAGGTAAAGACCATCCTAAGGCTGACAGGTCTAACAATAACATTGTAATACCTGGCTTCCCTGTGGTGTCCCTTCCCACTACCATTCTGCCATGCAGTATCGCTTCAGCTAAAATGTTTCATTGTTGTTGACTTCTGTTGCGCCTTCTTCTCCATTCTTATTCATTAAGACAGCCAAAATCTTTTCTCAGTCCAAATCAGCAGCAGATGTGTGGGACTCTCCCACCGGTATTTGCAGAATCCCCTTTTATTTTTTTCCCTAGTCCTCAAAAAAGGATCTTGACACCCTAGTGTCCCTTAGGGGTTAACTCTTGTCCAAACGGTTGATGACATGCTAATAGCTTCTGCAACTCAGGACCAATGCACAGTTGCTTCCATCTAGCTGCTGAATCTGAATTAGCTAAGAAATGGCATAAGGCTTCAAAAGAGATGGTACAATTTTGTCATCCCCATATTCAATGTTTAGGTCATAACATCTCCACTGAATAGAGCCACCTGTCTTCAGATTGTATGAAAGCCATGTTTGAGGACTGTGGCTATCTCACTTTTGAAGCATTTGAAAACATTCTGCTGGGCTCATCTTTCATAATTGATATTCCTCCTCTACTCTGTTACCTACAGTGAAAAGCTAGCATGTGTACACTGCATCATTTTCTCAAAATGAGATTGTATTACTTTCTAGCTCCCACATCACATTACTCTGTTGCCCAGAACTCATTTTGGCTTCCCTGATGCCCACTATACTGGGGGGGGGGGGGGCACAACTGTCTCCTTGTTACAGAACATTTAAATAAACCCAGACTTGATTCGGCTGGTACTCTAATACTAAACATTAACTTTTTTATTATGTGGCTGGATCTTGTCTCGGAGATAATAATGGAAATTGTCTTGCTGTGCATGATGTATGTACATTGTTTGACATAGTAGAAAGTTGACAGTTAGCTGAGGCCAATTCTGCTCAAGTAACTGAGTTTGTTACCCTCACCATCACTAGGCATCTATTTTAGAATGGCATACAACTGCTACTGTATTTACTGAGTCCAAGTATGTCTTTGGAGTGGGCCATGACTTAAGGGTTCTATAGGGATTTGCTTACTTCTGCCAGTTCACCTATCAAAAATAGGTTCTATGTATAAATAATTGTTAGACTAAACTGCAAGTTTAATTTTTGCCAATAGCAATTTACAACAGCAGAGACTCTGTACTCATGGTGGAGACTATGTGCATAAAAAGATAGCCTTGTTCTATCTTTTTATGTGCAGCGTTCCCCACCCCAACTGCCGAATATCTGCAGTCTTAAAATTCCTATTAGTAAAATTAAACTTATAGTTAGTGGATACACAAAAAGTGTAAATTTACCTTTGTGAATCAGTTCCTTCTATGGTAATCAGAAAGCTACCTAGGGACTTCATATCTCGTTACGAGATCCTGTTAAAGCTGTACACTGTTTGAGGGACCCACTTTGTCTTTAATGAAGACAGACTGCTAAGCTCTAGGAATAAAGCATAATATATTATTATCCTGAGTGTTTGAGAAAAGTTGGGCAGTACAATTATACTATCAAGAAAAGATTAGTTGAGATCGGTGTCGAAACCCACCTTAAGTAGTCTGATCCACTGACCCTGGTACTGTGGTCAACCAGTACCATTCATTCAAGAAAACCAAGCTGAGCTTCTATTAAGTAGTCATGGCATGTGATGGCAGAAACTATAGCATCTTTGCAGGACATAGTGAGTAACACCTCATTTTCTCTGCCCCAACCTATGATCCAGAACTGGGGCTCCCACTTCGAGTGCACACAGAAGCCCTGTAAAATTGTGGACAACCTAAACAAAATGACATCACTTACTGTGTTTGCAGTAATGAAGAATAGTCACCCCAGACAATGGTCCTGAATCTGTTATACAGCTTATTGTCCCTGCCAAGTGTCACACTCCCAACCAACTGCCTCATTCTGAGTCTACCTGAAGCTACTCAGAGATTGATATTTTCCTTGTTATCCTGTTTCCTATGTATGTGTCTCAAATGACAATTAAGTTCAAACACTTACTGAGGTTTTGGAGGCAGTCATGAATGCTACAGCCCTCATACTGGGACTCACTTCAGAACAGTTACAGAGTCAGAGAACTGCCATAGTGCAAATGATCATGGATTTCGTCCTTGCTGCCAAGTGCTACATTTCGTGCAGAGTCTTTTTCTATTATACCAAATGCTTCCATTAGCACTCATGAATATTTAAATAATATTAGAAATAGTGCTAAGGAACTAATGAAAATAAATCATTGATTTTATTTAGTCAGCCAAAATATCTAGTCCTTGGTGGACAGACTTTTTGGAGGTTTAGAGAAAGAAGATTCTAGAAAATCTGCTCACAGGTTTCATTATTTTAGCTGCCATTTACATACTCCTCACCACTAATAAAGGAACTATCCCTTTGCTTCCTGAAAGTTCCAGACAATGATTATGATCACTAACTGTGATACTGATTAATGTTGCTGCATTTTTTATCTGCTATTAAAAATGCATATTAATAAAGAGTACAAGTTTACGTTTAAATAAAACCTATGCTAAATGCATACCATTCATCTCCCATCAAGGAAGACCAACTGTGGCTATGGCTGTGTGGTGGATTCTACATGACAGGAGTACACATAGTAATAACTATGGTGTAGCATATAAGGCAGCCTAGTGCAGTCTAATGTCATCTTTTAAGTCATTTTTGAATGAAAAGATCAGTTCAATCCACATGGAAGCAATGGGACGTTTCCAGAGTCCATGTGCGTCTTCACGGCTACGGATATGGACTCTGTCTCCACTCAGCGAATCACTGTGTCATGCCACTGGATAATTTAGGGCCGTGACAAAGCCTTCCATCTCATTGTGATTGTGCACCTAGTCAAGAAGGAGAATGGCCATATCAAGTAATCGGCTTATCGTCTCACCATATTTTTGGTGCTTATAGAGCCCCAATATACAACACTCTGCAAAGTTTAATTAACACAGGCCTGCGGGTTGCAAAAGAATTGTGCAGACCACAGTCCAGAAGGTTTGGGCAAGGGAGCAATCCCCAAACATTTGTAGAATGTTGCATCTGAGGTGTGGCAGCAAGGACAGTCTGATGTGACAGTAGGATAGATTTTGA
The DNA here is from genome assembly GCF_031143425.1 of Pleurodeles waltl. Lineage (NCBI taxonomy): Eukaryota > Metazoa > Chordata > Amphibia > Caudata > Salamandridae > Pleurodeles > Pleurodeles waltl. Next base: position 1,275,651,944 of record NC_090446.1, on the reverse strand, counting down.
TAAGCCGAGCCGGGGTGAAGTAAGCTCTATGCAATATATTGTGTTGTATTTACTGACATTATGCATCAGAGGAAACTTTGTGCGAGTGTGAGAGTGCTCTATTTCATTATTTTAAGGTTAGAGATTGGCCAATATTTGTTTCCCTCTTATGGGGGATTATCACAAAAGGGTCTACAGACCTACCTGGAATAGCTCTGGCTAGCCAGGAGATGAGTCCCTGGCCAGACCCAATAGTAAAGAACGATTCAAGCAACGGGTGAGACCTGATTCTGTGTCAGTAACTCCCCAGAGGGACTCTAGCTCTTCAACAAGTGGTCCCTGTGTTAAATATTGTCCCGCCTGGAAGTTAGTTAGCTCTGTTAGTGTGTCAAAGGGATTCAGAACTCCATCATGGAGAATTTAACCTGTGTAACGTATGACAGAGCTCTCCGATATTCCTGCAGCACAACGTCCCCAGCTCATTGGAAGGCATGTTTGCCCTTAAGGGGGATTTCCAGAGTATAGGATGTGGCATTTGGAGCGACCTCCAAGGCCCTATGATAGTTCTAATGTTCTATATGCAGCAGTCTGTCTGGGGACTCAGGTAGGGTTGATTTAGGGATGAAGAGCTTATGAGCAATGGTTTGATTGCCCCGTTTGTTACTTCCACTCACTTCAGACAAATTGCGGCCAGCCAGCCAGTGGTCTGACCATTGAAGCGGCGTTGGCATAATAGTGCTTGCACATTGGGACCCTGAGTTCCCTCTGTTCTCTCTGTTCCGTGGGGAGCTTCAGCTTTGTCAAGGTGACTCTACCCCTCCCTTTGTTCAAGATTAAGGGCCTGATTAAGATTTTGGTTGATGGGTTACTCCATCACAGCGGTGACGGATATCCCATCTGCTGAAATATAAATCCCATAGAAAATAATGGGATTTATATTTCAGCAGATGGGATATCTGTCACCGTTGTGATGGAATAACCCATCCACCGAAATCTAAAGCAGGCCCTAAGTCCTCCAACTTGGTGTGCCAAACTTGGTGCGCCATGTGAAAAATAAATTATGAAGTAAGGGGATCGGCAAGGTAGTAAAGTAACAGAAAGGGGGTGATTTATTTTTCATTTATTTTCTTTAGCATGAAAGTTTATTACCGGTTTATAATAACCATATAAATTCTTCTTTTGTTTGTTCTGTGACTATAATATTTATCTGTTTTTGTAACTGGTTGCAATAGATTTGCTGTCATGTAATGTTTGAATTGTTATGCTTTCTATGTAGTGTGGTGCAGCACAGTGAATGGCGTGCTTTACAGGCTCTCACTAGGCTATGTGCAGTATGCTGCAATGTATTGCTTGATATAGTGTGGTGTAGTGCAATGCATTGCTGCCCCCCCCATGCTCTCATTGTCAACCTTGCTTATTCAGTGTACATAGCGGGATGCCCTGGATGCAGCATATAATGTTTCTTTGTAGCATGAGTGTTGTGAAGCATGCCTCTGTGTGGTACAATGCAGTGCAGTGCAGTGCAGTGTAGCTCAGCTCAGTGTGGTGCAGTGTAGCACAGGTACAATCCTGCATGCTGTCATTGCCCACCCCGCTCAAGATATATGTTTGTTATGATGCAGTACAGAATATCACTGGGTAGACTGGTACATTATTGCGTAGTATGGCTCTGAGTGGTGCAGTGGAGTAAGCACAGAGCAGTGCAATGGTCAGTGACATAAATAAAATTATGCCTCTCCCCTGCAAACTGTGATGAGAGGCCCCTGAGTCTCCGTATCTCACCAATATTAATTGGCCTTGGGCTTATTGCCCCCCCCCCACCGAAGGACTGGGGGCCACATGAAGAGCTGGGCCACCCCTGCACCATGGAGGCTGCAGGGGACAGTGTTACGCCTCTGGCAGTGCTGGCCCCACTGGCACTCATTTCTTGGCACCGCTTACCATGTAAATTAACATGAGAATCAGGTGCCAGCACTGTCCTTTGTTCAAGTATGGAGCATAATCACTAGTAGAGCATAGGCTTGTTCACCACCTGCTGGGGGCAAGAAAGGCAAAAACGCTAGGGATACAGAATTGCTCAATTCTGAGCAAAACTGAACAGAGAAACAGAAGGAGTGAGGGGAACAATAAGGAGAGAGGGGAGGTAAATAAATAGAAGGCGAAGGACTGTTGAGGAAATAATCAGAGTGAGAGAGAAATTGAGACATAGGTAACAGAAGACAATAGAAAAGGAGGAGAGTGGAAAGTGGAGAGCAGAAGGACACCAGAGTTACAGGACAATAGGGCTAGAAATCGAGGAGTGAAAAGGAGAATGTTGAAAGAAAGACAGAAGTGGCAAGGCAGAAACGTCGAGATATAGTAGGGTGCAAAATGGCTTAGGTGACAGTAACCTACCTTTTGTTTTCCACTCTAAACTTCAAAAGTAGTATTCAGTCATTAATAGTGCGTGCACAACATTCAAGTGGCCGCCCCACCTTTACAATCCTCTACTGCATATGCTCAAGAAAGAAAATAAAATTTTTTGGTTCTCCCTTGGTGTAGACTTTTATTCATATAGTCACCTTAAAAACTTTGTTCAGCGATAGACAACCAAGAAAACATAGCGTTACAGGATGCAAACAAAAAACGAGACTCCAGAACCTTACGCCAAATTCCACATTTATACCACTTTAAAACACATTGTCATGAGATCTGCTGCATGCATTGTGCCAGAAGGCCCCAACTTGATACATCTCCCAGGCTTTCTACCTGGGGCATCCATGATTTAATACAAGGAAGACATTTGGGAGGCAAACTTTAGTAAAAACTTCACCAAATCCCTGCATCCCAGAGGGGTATCAATCTAAATCATACCCAGTGTACGGCATAGCGCACTGACCCTGCTGGGGTACCTGTCTACAGGCAAAGCCCCCAAAAGTTCAAACCAGACATTGAGGAGTAAGGTAGGAGGGTCCAGAAGCACCATCAGGACATCCCTCTATCCCGCCAGCCCTGTGCCCACACAAAACAACACCCTGCCCAGGGGTCAGTCAAGTCACAGAGTCCAATTCTTGGGTATCCCTCTTTATTCTGCTGCCAGGGACACTGCTTCAGTCAATTAACCAGAAAATGCTGCTCACACGCAATGAAGAGGGCAAAAGAGGGCCACTCCGGTAACATGTTTAAATGCCCCTTGAGCCCTCACCAGCTCATGGTGAAATCACATTCTGCATGACACACCAACGGCCGCACTTCTGGAGGTGGGTTCTTGCCCATAGTGCGACTAATGGCGCCCCGACCTCGAGTTGCAGGGGGCGCCTGTTCATAGTGCTTGCACAAGGTGCAAGTCGCTGCCTCCACTTTTACATGCCCCTGCTGCAGATGTGCAAGAAAGAAAATACAATTTTTGTGGTTGACCCATGGCATAGCCTTTTATTGGTATAGTTCCCTTAAAAACTTTGCTCAGTGCTAAAGACAGTCAAGAAAACATAGCTTTAAAGGATGCAACGAGACTCCAGAACATAATGTCAGATTCCACATTTTTGAAACACATTGTCATGAGATCTGCTGTGTACATTGTGTCAAAAGGCCCCAGCTTGAGACGCTCTCTACCTAGGACATCCAAGAACTATTACAAAGGAGACATTTGGAAGGCAAACTTCAGTACACCACAGCCCCTCCATCCCAGAGTGGTACCAGGCTAAATCAAACCCATGGCACCGCACAACGCACCAGCCCTGCCTGGGTACCTGTCCACAGGTGACGCCCCAAGAAGTTTCAACCAGACGTTGCAGGGTAGACCAGGAAAGTCCAGATTCACCATCAGGTGAGTCCCCTCTCCCACCAGCCCAGTGCTGACACAAAACAACACCCTGCCCAGGGGTCAGTCAAGGCATAGAGTCCAATTCTTGGTATCCCCCGTTATTCTGTTGCCAAGGCCACCGCCACAGGGCAAGGAGAACACTAGCAAACTTGCTTCACTGTCACTGGCAGAGACCAGCAATGGCCCCTAAGAAAGTCTGGATGAAGAGCTCCTGGCCCATGGAAGACAACCGAACCCCATCCCTGTGGAACAGCTCCACCTTGGTTAACTGAAGTAAACTGTGCTGTATCATTCCCATTGAGGAGCCCACCAGGTTTCATCGCATTAAGTGGTTAAACTTCTACACTGAATCATTCATAGCCCTAATTGGTGCCCCCCTGGGCCAGACTTACCGTGGTATAATCTCAGATCACAGGATTGCGGCCTGCGGTAAACACTTCCTTACTTTAGAAACAGACAAAAATAATGTGTCCCTGTACCCCCCCCCCCCAACCAATAGGATCATATGATTGCCCTCCGTGTGGATATCCTAGGTGGGCAAGCCACCCTCCTCAAGTGCCCTCGGTAGGTGTTCAAAAAGGTTCTCTATTCTAAGCCAGCCAGTACCGAACCAGCAATGCTTGAATCTTGCATCCAGTTGGGCCCTCTCAAGTTTGGATCCATGAAAATATTCAGCTGCTCTACGAATAAAAGAGTAACCACACCTGCACGCATTCACCAGTTGGCTGGCTGTGGAAAAGGCAAGAAAAAAATGTTACTTGGAGCTAGAGGGCCTGTGTCACTCGACTGCCTGTACCCTAGGCCAGGTGTGGCATAACTTAGCTTTCGAAGCATGATGACATCCATTTATCCACCCCTTCAATGGCCTCAGAGGATAGGGTCAAAGTCACTGTGGTGTTGGCTGCTCTGATGCAGAAGGAATGGAAGATAAACTGTGACTTCTCTTCACCCAGCAGGGCCGAAGAGTGTTTGCATAGCTGTGTAAACTGAAAGCATGTAAGTTGGGCCCCATCTGCATGCACCAATAGCTTGGTGCTTCTGCAGGTGAAGCAAAAATGCAGATATTCCTGAGTCAAGGCCACAGGGCACTAAGGGGTGCCCGGAGCTGTGCAGAGGTGCACCCATGCCCTTTTCCCTAGCAGGTCTGTCTTCGACCTCCTAACCTTCACATGTAGGGAACCCCCAACAAAATGACATCATTAACGTCAACTCTGGAACCTTGACCTAACCTGGAAGATTTTACCAACTTAGAAATCCTTAAGGCCCCAAAGAAGACCAGGAAGTAGGCAAGACTAAACAAGCACACTTCACACTGGGATGAGCAGACCCAGTGCAAAATTCCTACAATAGCTTGGCTACATTGATAGGCCTCATGCTGTCCTCTGCTACAGGAACAAGGATTCCCATCCCTTGATGGCCTTTCACACCCTGAAGTCTTTAGTCAGATCCCTAATGCCCCTCAGTCCTGTGAAGAAGACGATTGCTGACATCTGCCTCTATACTAACAGTAGCAACCTACCACAAGCTCTCTGACTAGCCATGAAATGCAACACACCCTCTGGGGTAACATGCTCAGAAATGTTGGGTGAGCTAAAGGATGATACGTACATACACTAAGCAGACTTATATGCATGTTTTGTCCTGGGGGCTAGGGATGCCGCAATCAAGGACCTGATTTAGAGTTTGGTGGACGGTTACTCTGTCACAAATACTATGGATATCCCATCCGCCGTATTACGTACCCCTCTAGGGTATAATGGTATTGTAAAATGGCAGATGGGATATCCAACACATTTGTGATGGAGTAACCCTAAACTCTAAACCAGACCCTAAGTCTAGGGCAATGGGGCACCAAGCTTCCATAATTTCTTGGAGCAGTCCAACATTACCTCATCAGCATGTGGCCACAATAATCTGAACTCTGCCAACTTAGAATGGGGTAATGCATCCGCTACCGTATTACCTACCCCAAGGACATGGTTGGCAGAGAAATACACTTTATGAGTGAGAGGCCTTGAACAGCCTCAACACAAAAGGGCATCTAGCGCTTTGATTGTTAATCACCATAACTGCCGACATGCTGTCTGACCAGAAGCTGATCCTGCAATTGGCTAGGCAGGCACCCCAAAGCTGCAAGGCCACAATGATAGAGAACAGGTCCAGGAAGGTAATGTTGCGGGTGAACCCTGAGGAAACCCAACCCACCAGCCAATGCTGCATGCACCACCTGGTGCCAAACACCTTCCCAAACCCAACTCTGACCCCAGCATGTGTGGAGGGCGAATTCTGTGTTGGACTGCACGGGCTGATGCCATAAGAGGGTTCCATTAAAATTTGCAAGTCAGTCCCTCCATACGTGCAGATCCTCCCGGGCCTTGTGTGAGAGCCTGGTGTGGTGGTGTTTGGCCTGGAGGCCGGACATAGCACTGGTGATATTCTTAGCAAACACCCTCCCCATAGGGATCACCCTGCGAGCAAAGGTAAGTTGACCCACCAGAATCTGCAATTGATACAGCATGACTTTCTTTACTGCCTGGCAAGATTTAATGGAGGCTCTGAAGGCGCACACCTTGTGACCGCCAGGCAAGATTTTATGGAGGCCCTGAAGGCGGACATCCTGCTTTGAGGTGGCTACACACCCCTGCTACTGAATCTATTTATATGTCCAGGAAGGGGAAACAAGTCTAGGGCCCCTGTGTCTTGTCCTCCTCTAATAGTACTCCCATCGCTTGAGCAAGTTCGCGGAAACCCAGCATGGCCTTCCTCCACACCAAAGAGCCCAGAGGCCACATGCACAAAAAGTAATCTAAGTAATACACCCAATCATTGCAGGCCACTAAGTCTTGGACCACCCACTCCAAGAAAATACTGAAGGTCTCAAATAAAAAGCAAGCAATGGAGCACCCCATGGGCATGCACAGGTTGATGAATAATTGCCCCTCGAAGGTAAAACCCAGCAGGTGGGTATCCTTTGGGTGTACTAGCAGAAGGTGAAAAACTGCTACCATATCAGATTTGGATATCAAAGTCCTTGCTCCACCTTCGGCAGCTTGGAAATCGCTTCATCAAAGGTAGAGTACAGCACTACCACAAACTCCGGTCCAAACCATTGTTAATGGATAACCTTGGAGGAAAGGATTAATTGTGAAGCAGAACTCTCTTTCTTTTGGACCCGACCAAGAGGTGAGCAGACCAGGGTCGCAGATACAGGGGATTTGAATGGGCCCACCACTCTTCCCGCCCACACTTCTTTAGAATTTTCTTTCTAGCAATCCCTGGTTGTCGCACCACTGACAATTGATTCTTTGGTGGGACTGCGGTTGGGGCAGCATTGGAGGAAATGCGGAAACCATCCCTGAAACCATAATACAGCAGGTGAGTGTCATGCTTGTTTTTGTATTTGCCAAGGAGGTGAGCTTCCACATGCAGATGAATGGGAGAAGGTAGCTGTGCCAGGCCAATCTTCACGAATCCAACTCAACAGTACCCCGGGGGCACCATCGCATCTCAGGGGGATGACCCAGTTGTGCCTCAACCACAGACCAATCCCAAGTCGGCTGCATTACCAGGTTGGGCTTTTAAACACCTGCTTGTGATACAGGAGGAGGAGAGCGTCGGCAGAGACAGCATCGAAAGAGGGACGAGAGAGTGAATGAGACGAGCGGAAGATTGCCGGGACAGGACCATCGGCTGGCGGATTCCAGTGGAAGGTGGAGAAGGGGAAAAGACGCCAAGACGAGGAGAAAAAAAGGGATGACTCAACCATTGTAACGACATCCCGGGGAAAGACCAGGGGGCGGAAAAGCTTACAAACCGAACACGCTCAGGGAAGAGACAGGAGAATTCCAGAAGGAAAACGGGAACAGAGGGAGGCGGAACAACTAAAACAAGGGAAAACGTGGAGTTATTTTCCTTCATGTTTGTATTTTTTTGTTGTTGTTGTTTTGTTGTTTCCCGCATAATCGTTTATGTTAAAAGAGGGTGGGGCTGGGAAGAAAACAGAGTAGAAACCCTTTATTAGTACTATAACCTACATATAACGAGCAGACACAGGCAAGGAGTGTGGACACATTTGGTTGTGTCCTTTAAGAAGAGAAAAAGCAAGAGATATAAAAAGGGGAATAAGAGACTTAGTAACCAGCCAGATAGAGAGCTACATTGTTAAAATCCTACAAAGAAAGGAAAAGGACAGCCAAGACAGAAGAAGAGATAAACCAGGAAAGAAATAAAAGAACAGAAAAGGAAAGAAGAGAACCGCGTAGGAGTAGGAAAACAAAAGAAGGTAAGAAAGAAGAGAGAGAGAAGAGTGAGACAGAGCAGGGAAAAGAGTAATAACACTACTAACCAGTCCACCAACAATTTTTTGTCTTCTTTTTTCCATACGCCTCCTGAGTCACCAACTGGGAAGAAGAAGAAGAACAGAAGATGAAGACCCAGTGACTGATCCAAGAAGATGGAAAACAAAATACCTTAACAACCAAAGTTAGAAAGAAAAGAGTAAAAAAAAAAGAACTATTATTTGATTAACTAAACTTAATAGAAGTACATACAAAGTAAAGCACCTGCAAGTCTCCATTACTCGGACCCTAGGACAGGAGCTCTGTGGATGACGGAAGAGAGCTAATGACTTTTGAAGGCAGGTGGCTCCTTTGGTTTTCCATGCTTTTCAAAACACTTACTTTCTGGGGAACATGGCGGCCGGTGAGGAGGCGGGTCGCTGAGAGTGCGGGCGAAGGGGCCTGGCCGGAAGTGTGAGAGAAGGAGTGATAGGCATTTGGATGTGCCGGCTCACCTGGGGCACAAAGGAGAGCACGGCCAGCTCCAGAACCACGGCGCTCTGGACCCGTGCAGTCCTGGAGCTTCGGAGGAGCCGCTCGGCTGCTGCGCGCTTCCCTCTCCGAGGAGGTTGAAGCGGCGGCAGAGTGAGCACAAGCACGCTGCTGACTCTGAAGGAAGGTTCTGTGGTTGGATCGGTTGCTGCTGGGGCGAGAGGAGGAGGTTTTTCTGGCCAAGCCTCACGGGCACAAGAGGCACAAGAGGAGGAGACTGTAGGCACTGCTGGAGGTAGGAGGAAGGGCAGAGAAACAAACCCCCAGGGGGAAAAAAGTTGTTTGTGCTACAGGGGAGGTGAGCTGTACTAAAGGAACGAGTGGGGACTGCAGGGGGGTGCTTGGAGAGTATGTAGAAGAGACTGTGGTAGAGAAGACACAACGTGGAATCCCAAACGAGGAAGGGTGCAAGTTGGGGAAAAGTAATTTGGGAGCAAAGTCGAGTAAGAAAGGGAAAGCAAAGTCCCCTGTTGTTGGGAAGGCAAGAAGTAGCCCATCGCTAAGGTCATATTTCAAAATTCTCCCCTCAGTGGCTTCAGGTAACTCCTGCAGTCTCATGGAGGAGGGGGGAGAAGAGGAAATGGAGTCTTTTGCCAATATAGTGTTGGGTAAGGAGGGGACTGAGGTGCAAGAAGTAGAGATGGCAGCTGTGAATAAGGGCGAAAAAACTAAAGGACAGTTCCCTGCCCAAGTATACATTTGGAGGTTCAAAGTGAACGGTCCAGAGAGACCCCTTCTGTAGAGGGCCATTGCACCAGGTCAACCGCGGATTTCGAGGATGGAGGAAGGGGCGGATACTCAAATGAGCTCTCCTATAGAAGCAAAATTATCGGAGGAGATTAAAAAGGGTTATTCGGTGTCCGAGGCAAATCAAGCAGGTATAAGAGAGGCATGAGAAATATTGGAAAGAAAATTTGACTTGTTGGCTAAAAGAACACAGGTATTGGAAGAGGCAATCGAAAGTTGACGAACAAGAATTACAAGATCAGTTGGAACGGCTAGAGAATGCAGCAAGGAGGAACAACTTGAGAATTTTAAATATACCAGAGGAAGTGGAAGGAGATGATATTGAGTCATACGTAGCCTCAGTTATCAAGAGTGCTCTGCAGTTGGAGGAGACGGATATGGCCATTGCTGCAGATATTCAGAGGATTCATAGGGACCCCTTTAGGACAGATCCTGGTAAAAAAAAAAAGCAGCGTAAGATTTTGGTACATTTCCAGTCCTGTGAGCTGAAGGGGAAGATTTTGTCAAAAGCATTAAAACAAAAAGCTCTAAGGGGGAAGGATTTCTCTTTTGAATTTAGGTCGGATCTGGCCAGAAGTACTCTAAACAAACAGTGGGAACTAGGTAAACATCTTGAGGAGTTCAAGAAATTAGATGCTATAACGCAACTCAAATTTCCAGCCTTCTTGTCTGTGATGTATAATAACAAGATGTAATGTGAGAGATCAAAAAACAGCAGATGAACTATTAGAGACTATTTGGAATGAAATATCTTAGATAAGAAGGTTGGGTTCACTTTCTCACAATCCTCTGGCCAGGTCTCCCCGAGGGGCTCTTAAATCTGGGCACACCATCCAGTGCAGAAGGAGACAGAGACAGGTTCCCATTGGGTGTGTTATGGGGTGGTCATGGAGTTGGGTAGAGCGGGAGCACAGAGTGGGGAGCATTAGGAAGATAAAGGAAAAAAAACTCATTCACCTCAGGCATACTAAGTGGCAATATTACTCGGAAAAAGAAGAAGAAAATGGGTACTAATGATATGAAATTGGGAGGGGATAGCAGCTTGTTTCGAGTTATGACTTGAAACTTGAAGAGGTTGAGAATTAGAGGAAGAAAAAACAGAATTCTGCTATACTTGCGGGATACTCCAGGCATTTTATAATTTTGCAGGAGACCCACTTGACGGGAAGAGAATGTTTAAAACTGTTTAAAGCTCAAAATTGGGTCCAATATTTGGTGTGCACAGAAAATGACTCTAAAATTAGGGGAGTGGCTATAATAAGTAAGCAGCAGATAAATGCAGTAGTGTTGAAGTCAGTTTCAGATAATACAGGACGTTGGTTTATTGCCAATCTTCAGGTATATGACACAGTATTAACAGTGGTTGGGTTTTATGGGCCAAACTCTGACGATTTAGAACTGATGAGGAAGGTGTTTTTTCACCTTTTGGATTTTTCTAACCCAGTCATTATGGCAGGGGATTTCAATGTATTCCTGGATAATAATCTGGGTAGATCATCAAGTGTGAGGTCTACAGTCACGCCAAAATCTCAGAATTTCCTGAAGACAAAAATGAGAGAATTTGGTTTGTGTGATATTTGGAGGGTAAGAGCAGGAGACCAGCAAGTTCTCTCATTTAGCAATAAGAAATATGACCATGCTTCTAGGATAGACTATTTTTTGATAGATCAAGGGCTAGCGGAGGCAGTTGACAAATTAGAATATATGGCTGCACATTTATCAGACCATTCGGCGGTGGCTTTAACAATTACATTTACCTCAAAAAGGGAGATGAGGAGGTGGACACTAGACCGATTTTGTTGCTGGAGAATGATGTTGTGACACAAATGTTTTTTGAGACAGAAGAGCTCTTCAAATTTAATATTGGTTCCACCCCAATGAGTGTGGTGTGGGATGCGTTTAAGGCATTTATAAGAGGTAAAATAACGAGCTTTAGTATTGTCAGGAATAGAAAGTACAAGACAGAAATTAGTACATTGGAAGCAGAATTGGCTGAGTGTGACTGTTTAGAAAAGTATGGGGTGGAATCTTTGGACAAATTGGAAGGCACGAGGAGACATTTGAGAACACAATTGTAGGGGTTGCTACAGATAAGGATAAAAAAAAATGGGATGCTATTAAATTAGCCCATTTCGAATATGGATAGAATGCAGGGAAATTGTTAGCATGGAAAGCTGAGACAGATGTAACCAAAAACGATATTAGAGAGATTTACGATTGAATGGGTGTGAGACGGATAAATAGTAATGATATAAGGGAGGTGTTAGAAATGGGGTCTTTGGTTGACAGTCAGGTTACCCCCTGTTCAAGCAAGGACCCTCACTCTAGTCAGGGTAAAAGAGAATCACCCTCAGCTAACCCCTGCTTGCCCCCTTGGTAGCTCGGCAGAGCAGTAGGCTTAACTTCAGAGCGCTAGGTGTAAAGTATTTGTACCAACACACACAGTAACTTAATGAAAACACTACAAAATGACACAACACCGGTTTAGAAAAATAGGAAATATTTATCTAAACAAAACAAGACCAAAACGACAAAAATCCGACATACACAAGTGAAGTTATGAATTTTTAGAGATTAAACTCCAAAATAGCGCTTAGAAACAAAAATGCTTCGATGAGATGTTAACACGGTGTCGTGACGGAGTCGTTCCCAACAAGCCGACACCAGCGGTGCCGGACACGGAGTCATGTAGACCCCCAAGTACAGTACCTTTGGTGAAGAGTGGAAACAAGCCGATGCGCGAAGTCGGGGATCGCGGCGTCTGTGCGAAACGTTGAATCCGTGCACTTCGAGCGGCGTGGGTCACGACGTGGTGCGGCGACTTCCACGGAGTTGCGGACTTCAGCGGGGCTGCTGCGGCGTCGGGGCTGCGAAGAGCGTCGCTTTCCAGCGAAGGTCACGGCGTCGGGTGCATGCGGCGTTACTGGATTCAGCAGCGGCGTCGGTCCGGAGTCGTCCGAAGTCGATTTCCTTGGATTTCCACCAGCTTTCCTTTCAAGGGCCCAGGGACTGGATAGGAAACCACTTGTCAGAGCAGGAGTCTCTCCAGAGAGTCCAGGTGCTGGCAGAGAGAAGTCTTTGCTGTCCCTGAGACTTCAAACAACAGGAGGCAAGCTCTAAATCAAGCCCTTGGAGATTTCTTCACAAGATGGAAGGCACACAAAGTCCAGTCTTTGCCCTCTTACTCTGGCAGAAGCAGCACTGCAGGAAAGCTCCACAAAGCACAGTCACAGGCAGGGCAGCACTTCTTCCTCAGCTATCAGCTCTTCTCCAGGCAGAGGTTCCTCTTGGTTCCAGAAGTGTTTCTCAAGTCTGTAGATTTGGGTGCCCTTCTTATACCCATTTTAGTCTTTGAAGTCACCTTTCTTCAAAGGGGACTCACACCTACTTGTGAAATCCTGCCTTGCCCAGGCAAGGCATCAGACACAAAGCAGGGGGTTGGAGCCGGCATGGTCAGAGGCAGTTACAGTCCTTTCAGATGAGAGTGACCACTCCACCCCTCCCTCCTAGCAGAGATGGCTAATCAGGAAATGCAGGTTACACCCCAGCCCCCTTTGTGTCACTGTCTAGTGCGAGGCGAAAAACAACCCAACTGTCAAACTGACCCAGACAGGGAATCCACAAACAAGGTAGAGTCACAGAATGGTTTAAGCAAGAAAATGCTCACTTTCTAAAAGTGGCATTTTCAAACGCACAATCTTAAAATCAACTTTACTAAAAGATGTTTTTTTATTTTATTGTGGGTTCAGGGACCCCAAACTCCACATCTCCATCTACTCTCTAGGGGAATCTACACTTTAATCATATTTAAAGGTAGCCCCCATATTATCCTATGAGAGAGACAGGCCTTGCAACAGTGAAAAACGAAATTGGCAGTATTTCACTGTCAGGACATATAAACCACATTACTATATGTCCTACCTTATCCATACACTGCACCCTGCCCTTGGGGCTACCTAGGGCCTACCTTAGGGGTGCCTTACATGTAAGAAAAGGGAAGGTTTAGGCCTGGCAAGTGGGTACACTTGCCAAGTCGAATTTACAGTGTAAAAATACACTTACAGACACTGCAGTGGCAGGTCTGAGACATGATTACAGAGCTTCTTATGTGGGTGGCACAACCAGTGCTGCAGGCCCACTAGTAGCATTTGATTTACAGGCCCTGGCACCTCTAGTGCACCTTACTAGGGACTTACTAGTAAATCAAATATGCCAATCATGGATAAACCAATTACATACAATTTACACGGAGAGCATAGGCACTTTAGCACTGGTTAGCAGTGGTAAAGTGTTCAGAGTTGAAAAGCCAACAGCAACAGGTCAGAAAAAAATAGGAGGCAGGAGGCAAAAAGACTGGGGATGACCCTGCATAAGCAAAAGTCCAACAGGAGACCTTCTAACTGTTTTATTCAGAGATATACAAAGATGATATAGTGGTAACGAGAGAAGGGGTAAGAAGTTGGGCAGGTGCAGATACACTTCCCAAAATTACAGCCATAGAGAGAGGGTTTATGAATAAAAAAATGACTATGGGAGTGATTATGTCTGCGCTCAGGTTAGGCAAGGGAGAGAAAGCGGTAGGCCCAGATGGCATCCTCATAGAATTGTATAAAGTACTGGGGGAAGCAATTGTGCCAGTTATGTTGGTTTTGTTTGAAGAGATTATGACAAAGGTGAGACACTTCCCGGATCTTGGAATGATGCAATAATAACTTTGGTTTTGAAGCAAGGCAAAAGTCTGTCTAGATGTGAGTCCTATAGACCGATTTCACTATTGAACGCAGATTATAAGATTTTTGCCAAGGTGTTGACGGAGAGGTTAAATTGTGTTGTAGGTGGGCTTCTTCATAAGGATCAAAAGGGCTTCATTAAGGGTAGGCACCTTCATTACCTAACTTCCAGCATAATATGGGCTATTGATTTGGCAACAACATTTAGCCTCCCTTTAGCAGTTGTAACATTAGATGCCTTGAAGGCTTTTGATAGAGTGAATTAGGTCTATTTAGTTACTATCTTAAAGCAGTACGGATTTGGGGATAACTTCTGTCAGACGATGAGCCAAATTTATTTGAATCCCTCAGCTAGGGTTCTGGTAAATGGGAGTCTGACAGCTGCTCTCAAAATGACTAGGGGTATGAGACAGGGTTGTCCGCTCTTTCCGATTCTGTTTAATTTATACATTGAGCCTTTAGCCAGAAGAATAAGGCTGGACCAAAGGATTTTACCTTTTTCGTATGATGGATGGGAAAAAAAGGTCTCTCTATATGCTGATGATCTGCTGCTGTGTACCGTGGTCTTACGAACAGAATTGACGGCAGTTTTGGATATAGTTGAGGAGTTTGGAAGAGTCTGGTTATCAGGTCAACGCTGAGAAGACGGAAATAATGGTGTAGGATCAGAAGACGGAGATCTTGCTAACAATAACTGAAATTTGATTTCTAGGTGTTAAGATTGTGCAAGACATTGAGCAGATTTCAGATGTTAACCATAAAAAAAGTGCGTGCGGATTGCTGCAATTTGATGAAGGGTTGGATGTATTTACCTCTGTCAATTTTGGGTAGAGTGAACTTGGTAAAGATGATAATTCTGCCCAAGGTTAGTTTTTTATTTAATTCAATCACGTTGCAATTTGATAAAACGCTGGTAGCTAAGATGCAACCGGACATTAACTCATTTATATGAACACAGAAGGGAGTGAGAATTTCATGGAAGAAGCCACGCAGAAGAAGGGAAAAAGGGGGATTATCCTTGCCTGATTTGCAGCTATACAGTTGGGCCTTCGAACTTAAAAACGCTAGGGTGCTTTTCTCTGCCCCCGACACCACGGATGTGGGATGCATGTTTAAGGCTATGCTAGGGGAAGTAAAGGGGGTTCAAAGTATTTTCTGTTTAAATTTAGGGATCCTAAATGTTTCCGAAAAATCAAACTAAAGTTGTTGAAAGATGCAGCAAAATTATGGTATAGTGTAAGGTGTATGTGCAAGGTAGAATATTTTAGTTACTGGGCACCTATTTGGGATTCACTAGGCATGCCACAGTGCCTTAAACACATGCTAGCCACTCCAATTAAGAAAGTAGGGTTTAAAAGCTGGGGTGGTTTAGTCAAGGAAAGCAGCTTACTCCCATGGGAGGAAATCTGGGTAGACACAGGTGGGGACTTGTACCTCCAATTGAACGGGTGGGCACAGAAGGTTGGTAGGAGTCTTGGCTCGAAGTATCAGATAGAGGAAAAAATAATCGAAGACCCCCTAAAAAAAAAGTAGTGGCTACTTGGTATTGGGAGTTGGTTGATGTAGTGGATGGTGGATTTAAGTTAGCCAACGATCAGAAGGAAAATGTATTTCTGGAAGTACAGTTGCAGGGTGTGTGGCAGGCGTCTATGCGTACTTTGTACTCTGTGGTTAAACCAGCCCCTTACAGAAGAAACCATCTGTATTCAATGCACAGGGTATATTTGTCACCTTATAAGCTGTCAAAAATGGGGAAGGGAGGGATGGCAAAATGTGGAAAGTGCGGAATGGAAAAGGCTACGGATGTCCACATGTTTGTGGAATGTCCAGAAATTCAACCTTTTTGGGAGGCAGTGAGGATCATGATCTCAAATGCTTTGGGTGTTGAGATTAGGATTAACCTTTTTTTAGTTATCTTCGGTAGATTGGAACGTATAGGAAACCTTAAAAGTGACTCACAGAAACTGTTGTTCTATGCCATTTTGTTAGCTAGGCAAGAAATCTGCAGGAAATGGGTAGGCAAGGTATCCCCCCCTTACAAAGAGTGGCTGGACCAACTGAAATTTGGGTTTAAAATGGACACGGCAATGGGGATCACCAAGGTGAAGAAATTTTGGTTTCTGTTCAAAATTTGGATGGGGAAACACATGGTGACAATATATTATTTTGTCCCATGATTACTCTCCTTCTGTGCCTCTCAAAGCCGTTTAATCCAGTTTAGTAGATCAACCCCAGTGTGGGAGTGGGATATGATGAGAGAGAGGAAGGCCCTCCCGGTTAAGGGAGCAGGTTGATCACAAAGTGTGAGGAAATGCCTGGAGCCTAGGGAATATGAGGACAAAAAAAAAAGAACAAAAGCACTTACTTTCTGGATGCCCTTGGGTTCCGCAGAAGGAGCAAAGGTGTTTGAACTTACAGACTGTGCACCTGTGACATTCATTTTTGTTGTACTACAAGCTGTCCAACTTTTTGTCCCCAAATCCTTTTTCAGACTAAAATGACTTTGAGAATTTTGCCAAGGAGGGAGCCATGTTGAACTCAGAGTGCCAAATGTCCATTTCCTGTTTCTGACCTGACTGTAATCATTTGCCTAAATTTGATGTTGTATTGCAGCCAGAAGGAACCCTAAAATTCTGAAGCTGCACTGTTTATTAAGGATATGTAGTCAAACAACTGGGGGGGGGCAGGGAACTTTTCTCACAAGATCACAGAGTAAATTGAAAAACCAGTCACCCAATGCTTAAGGGACCATTCTACCCAAAGCTTCTGCTTGCCCTTTTTCCCGGCCCTGGTTTTGCCCAGAACTACTTCTGCATCAATAAAGTCAAATACGTCAACGTATTCCCCTTGATGGACATTTTCCTTTGTCTCAGCAGGGACATGGCAAGCAATCGCCAAAGGAGGAGCCAGGGTTGGTGATGTTGAACCCAACAGCATGGGGCTGATTGTTAGTGGCGGCTGCCCTGTGTTTCCCACTAGAGGAGAAGGAGCGGCCACTAGCTGGGCCTAGACCTGCATGGCTGCCCAACCCCACCCACTCTCTGAGGCTATCTGACTAGGTGTAGGAGCTGCCTCTACCCCACCCATCGGTGCAGTTGAGACCAAGGGTATGCTAGTTGCGGTAACCATGGTTAGGGCTGAGATCTGTGGGGTGGGGCCACTGCTACCAGCTGCCCCAGCATAGGGTTCGATTTTGCCTGGAGAGGAACTGTCACTCTGGGATGCTGGGAAGATGGCCACATTGCTCTGACCCATCCCTCCCACGCTTGTGCTAAAAACAGGTTCCATGGGAGCCTGTGCCCTGGGGCAGGATGTGGTGGGTTGCCCTGCTGACTCACCCTCTGTGGCTTAGGGAAGGAGTATTTCTAGCATGATGGTATTTTCCTCTGTCATTTTGGGAGAGGTGTGGATGGCTGCTGCTCCTTCTCTGGTCCTTGAGACACTTTCTTGAGAGCCCAGTCAATGCCAGAGGGCTTTGCCACCTTCCAGAGCTCACTGAGGGAGAGGAATTCTTCTTGTGTGGCAGGGGTATTTCCAGAAAAGTGCAAATTTTTCGGGACCATGATATGTGGAAGGAAGACAAGGTCAGTGAGGCTCAACCAAATGAGCAAGCCAGCTCGCTCACCTTTGTGACAGTACAGCAAAATATTGCATCTGTGAGCGCTCCCTTGGCTTATCTATTTAGTTATGATAATAGTGAGCAGACGCATCCCTAAGGTCGAGGAACCTTTTGACTTGTTTAAAGTTATAAAAGTGTTAAATATAAGGCACAACAGTATCAAACAATACAAATCGTTAGAGAGTCAGTAAAGAACGCACCATGACCAATTTGGCCATGAATACCCACACCTTTTAGTATCAATTAAATGTTTATTTCCCTATATTAACAATGCTAAGGTCATGAAAATTTGTCTCAACACCAAATGGTGCAAATAAAAAAAAATCACAGGTTGACCAAACCTCCTAAAGAATCTCAATTTAAACAAAGCAATAAGAACCATAATTTCAATTGTGAAAACACTAATTAATGGCAACAAAATTTGAGTAAGAGAAATAACATACATTTGTTCAACAGCAGAGTGACAACAGTTCTTAGGTATAAAGGCAATACCTCACTAACTTCATTTTAGCATCAGCATGTTGGGCTTCATGCAAAAGTTTTAGTAACACTAATTTGGAAAACATCTAGCTATGGCGCTATCAAAATAGCAGCAGTATTAAAACAGTAGCAGTTGGTACCTGAAAAAACAAAAGACAACCAACAATGCACAGATCATTTCTTATTACCTGTCCCTAAGGAATCAGCAAAACAGCTTCAGCTTCATCAGAGGGTCAGCAGCATTAGGACAAGGGCAGGCAAAGGGGAATGGTTTAGATTTTGGACTATCAGATCACTAAACCATCAGATCATTAGTTCAGCATTGAACAAGCAAAGTAAACTTGGAAAATAATAAAGTACCAGAACGTCAGTAGAGTAACTGGCAAAACACGAAGTGTCAAAGACAGGTCACAATGAGAATCGGAAAAGAATACTCAAAGAGAAACAGTAGTGAAGTCTTGCTAAACTCTCCGCGCACAATTGTTAAATCAGAATTGTCACACGTTTGCTATTGGTCAGAAACATCAGCTGAATGAAAGAACATCCAATTACAAAAGCATTACATATTGGCAATGTATTAAACAAGAAACAACTAAACATTGGCAATGCGATGATTGGGTCTTCTCCATGTGCGTGACTCCAAACTATACTAAATGTGTCATCCCGCTCTTCCTTCGATCAGTAGATCCTTTTGTTCGGCACATTCCAAATGTGCTGCTAGACAGTAGTTACAGAGACAGTAGCATAAAACGTCACATCCTCGGAGGAAAAACATAAGTTAGAAAACACCTTTAAACATATATGCAATTCAAACAATGGAACCTGATATACAGCAGATGTGAAATCACTCTACAGTTACATTTGCCAGAACATTGGCAGTTAGATAACTTCTTGCTGTGGCCTTGCTCTGCTAGAGGCCCAGTAGGATAGAAGAAAACTCATATTATTCAGCCATTAATTTGACAGAGAAATGCTTTTTAATGAACCAGGTTTCTAAATACAGCATTAGTACATTATTTGTGAAAACCCATATACAATGATGGTGGTCACTCAAGTAGTCACCTTTTGTGTCACACGTTAATTTCAACGTTAATACATCTCTTATATAAAACAAATTCAAGAATACGTAAAAATAATTATTAAGGTTAATTTCAGCGCTCACACATGTGAAGCGTTCAAGTGCACTAAACATTACAACACTTGAGACAATTACATCACCAAAATATCACAGGCTACCCGTGGATTGGATCATATGGTAAGTGTATAAAAAAAATTAAACTCCTCTCCATAAGGGAAACATGGAACCTCAGAACTGTCCTTAAATGAACTCACTGCTAAAGGGACCATATAGACTGCCATGTTTCTGGTGCCATTAAGAACAGTGGGTGTTACCTTGTTGTTTGTGACTTTGTTGTACAGGCAATTAACATTAAGGCACCACAGGGGAGAGAACCCTCCCCAAGGATCACTTCGGTGTGCTTAAATAGAGTGCAGATTTACGTGTGCTCCTTGGGTACCTACCTGGAGGTGGCGTACAATGATGATCCTCAGGCCTTTCTACAAGGCACGTGCACAGCAGGTGTTCATGAGTGACTGAGCTGATCATATCCACGACTACCAAGCAAATCGAACGCAATCAAACATCTAAAGACTGGCGACCCTTGGTGCTTTGGCTCAAAAATTACACTGCATAAGGAAGCATCTAAGATTTCCTCTTGTCAGGTTAGTGAGGGTAATGCAACTTAAAATGTAGCGGTTTTACAAATGGTAAATACATTCATAACAGTGAGTACACACAACAAGCAGAACTAGTCTTTGTCTCCACAAAATGTGCTGTTTTAAACAATTGTATATTGCTCTTTTCAGTGGAGATCTGAAGGCTGAGCGGGTAAACCATTCAACTCAGCGTTATCTAACGTAGGCACAAAGTCCACTGCTGTCTACCAGCAAGATGACCTCCGAGTGTCTCTTTTATGTTAAAAAACATGCAGTGCAAGTCCTCGAGACTTGTGTTTCTCTTGTATGTGCAGCCTTGCAGAATGCTAGGTGCTAGGGAGCCTTCGTAATAAACACAAATGTTTACACTTATTGCTGATTGAAATAAGTGAATCAACCAAATCAACAATTACTTGATTTTCACTGACCAACGCTGCGCGTTGTTCACAGGTTGTAAATTATTAACATACGCGCCTTAAGGCCCATATTTATATTTTGTTACCGCCGCATTTGCGTCATTTTGTGACGCAAAAGCGGCGCAAACTTACAAAATACAATTGTATTTTGTAAGTTTGCGCCGCTTTTGCGTCAAAAAGCGGCGCAAATGTGGCGCTAAAAAAGTATTAATATGGTAAGTGAGTGCTTTGTTCCCTACCTCTTTCCGTACCTTTTTCAAAGACACTGCAATGTGCCATTATCTGTGTTAACAACTTGCTTTCTGCGGGCTCCTTATGAAATTTGCCTCAATTCAACCTCTTTGGAAAAAGAGACATGTGCTAAATGTATTGAATTTAGCCGAGTTCGATGGTGACAAGCAGAACTGTCCAGTGGCGATAGAACACTTTTCCGATTAGGGATGCTGCTATCAACGAACGTGTCATCATGGAAGTCATAGGGACTGTGAAAAATTCAAGTACCACACAAAGAACAAGCGAAGAAAATGTGTTTCAGCCAGAGAGTAGTAAGGATGTAGTATGTGGCTAATGGTGCATTTTGGAACACATAGTTGCAAATATATTACAAAAGCATGGTGTGGTATGGCACTGCCATTTACAGACAGCACATTTTCTATTGAAATAGCCCAAAAACTAAATTTGCACAGAAATGCAGTTTTACGGATAAAATTATACAGTGCTCAAACAATAATGCGTGGAAATCACATTTCAGCGAATATTTCATTTGCACATCACCCAAGTGTTTTAATTTTCTTTGATCATATTATTAAGTGTATTAATTTGCTTTGATCATATTAAATTCTTTATTTCCATCACACTTCAGAATTACTAAAAAACATGCTTCATTTGTGCTTTCCAAAGTGCTAAGGTACCGTGAAATATTTGTACAGTTTATTTACAGGTACTTTACATGTTGTATGTTAGAAATAAAAAATGATACCCCATAGCCTTTCATTTTCTAGCAACATTGTGACATTTTACAAAATCCTTTTACTTTGAAGTCAGAGAAAGAAAAATATACACCAACCTGCCTTATAAAATAATAAGTAGCAATTTGTCAGGAGAGACATCCTGACGTTTTGGCCCATATTTATACTTTTTTAGCGCTGCATTTGCGTCATTTTTTTACGCAAAAGTGACACAAACTTGCAAAATACAATTGTATTTTGTAAGTTTTCGCCGTTTTTGCAGCGCTAAAAAAGTATAAATATGGGCCTTAATTTCTATCTTTGAACGCACAGCAAATGTAAGAAGCTAAAAACAAAACTTAAAGCCACCTTTACTGCTCATTTACCATCTGAACTCCAGCATGGTTAATTTGGGGGTGATACAGCTCCTCCGCACTCATACTTCTAATGCCAATTGGATGTCCCAGTAAATCCGAGACACTTGCTCACCCTAACTATATTGACTGCATTTAACCCCTTTAAGCGGACTACACACGTGCCACCTACAAACCTATGAGAAAGACTAAGGGGCATATTTACAAGAAAGTGGTGCATTGGTCCCAATGCACCACTTTTCTTGCGTTGCCTATGCCCCACCTAATGACCCATTGGTTGCGCCATATTTACAATTTGGCACACCATGGCGGTTGTTAGGACAATAGCTTCAAAATTGTTGACGCTATTGTGGCCCTTTGCTGCACTAGCGACAAAGGTTTCGCCACAGTGCAGCAAAGCACAGGGAGGCCCATTAATTAAAATTACAGAAAAATTGTAATTGTATTGTTTTGTAATATTATTTAGATAGCGCTTACTACCCCTACCCCGACTACGAGGCGTCGAAGTGCTTTTCGGCAAGTAGCACGCTACTCCGGAACCCAACAAGAATTAATGATGGATTAGTATCGGGAAATATGAGTACAGTTTTAGTATTATTATGAGTTCATTTGAGCCGCAGATATGAGAGTTTGTTATTTAGATTGACTGGAGTAATGGAGGGGTGGAGGAGGAAAGAAATCCAGAAGTGTTAATTGGGAGCATATCCCTCATTTACTCATCCCAAAGGCTTGGGATGAGTAAAGCAGGATGGAGGAGGGAAGAGTCTGTGGAAGGGTTAGGGAGATCATAGCAGCAGTGTGAGATAAATGAGGGCAAATTTAGTAGGGTTGTTTGGGAGGTCATGGTAGTAGAGTGAGGTTTGGTGAGTTAGATGTGGAAGCGGAGGGAAGAGCTTAGTCAGAGTTATTTAGGAGATAAAAGTAGTAGAATGGGTTTGGAATGAGTCAGAGTGGGAATGGAGGATAGATTGATAGAGATATGACATATGATGATGGGTAGGTAAGTGTGATAAGATGAGAGTAGGGATTCATAGATATCTAGTATATAACAACCCACCCAGAAGCCATGCAATGACCCACAAACATGCCAAGCACAGAACAACATACACACATACATATATATATATATATCTATATATATATATATATATATATATATATATAGATATATATATATAGATATACACACACACACACACATACATACACACATGAATGCACACATATGCACACATATATGTACATACAATACATAATTAGAACCATGAGTAAATATACTTAGTTAAACAGGTTTAGAGTGTGTGTGTATTTTATTGTTATGACATAGTAGCGATACATATTTTCTAAAGAACTATACATAACTAGAAATATACACATAATCTGAAAATATATTTATCAACATAGACATCTGCAGTCCATAGTTGTTTGAATATGGTGGTTATGAAGGAAAGGGTTCCTCAGCTACATGATGGCTTCACTGAAAACAGAGATGTTTGGTATCAAACATCTCATATTAAAAAAAACCTCACTAAGTCCAGTGATGGATTTGTTAATACATCCACCCAGAGGGCACCTCAGAGGTGACCCCTGAAAACCTACCAACTGCTGGAGGGCTAACTGACTAGTTCTAGCCAGCCTGCCACCAGCAGAGGAGGTTCTGAGCCCCGGTGTGAGAGCCTTTGCTCTCTGGAGGTCAAAAACAAAGCCTGCTCTGGCTGGTGTGTTAACACACCCCTCTCAACAGGATGATCTGCATTCCAAGGCAGGCAGCTTCAGAGGAGCTCATTGCCTTTGGTATGCAGATCTGGCTCTCCTCAGAGGGGGAGATGGCGACCCTCCCGCCCCAGGGCCCATTTAGCACCTGGAAAGGAGGGGAAATTAGCTATGAAGCAGGCGTGTTGCACTTGCAGGCTAGACACACCCCTAGCATGACCCGCCTGAAGTGAGCACTGGCTTGGGAATTCTGCCATCTTGTGTGTAGTGGAATTAGGAATTTTGGGACACAGTAGATCTTGGTATCTACATTTACATAAAAGTATGTGATATTTTTTATAAATTGTGTCAGATTTATTTGAGTGTATGTCTCACTTACTTCCTATGTGTGTGCATTACATGCTTAGCACTACCCACTGGTATGCCTAACTGCTCGTCCACACTACCACAAAATAGCATTTGGGGTGTCATTTGTGCCTCTGTAGTTCCTCTGGGGTTTGCCTGGACTGTCTACAGTGTACCTCATTTTGGTCCACTATATAAAGAGCCAGCTTACTACATCGGGTAACTCCTTTTACAGTGAGAATCTCATCTAAATGTATGCACTGTGTATTTATTATGTAGTGATATTAGTGTAGGTGGGAGACTGAAGTGCGAGGTTGAGTAAAAAGGTGTTTAAGCGCCTCCTGGAAAAAGCCCCTACTGATGTTTAGTGCTGGCATCGATCTTAGTAAGGGTTGTTTATAAAACATCCAGATCACCTTATTTTCTGGCGTCAAAGGAACGTATTAATTGTTAGACTTGTTCTGTGGTTTCCCAGGCCTCACTTGCATGGGTTTGTTGCTTTTCAAAGAGCTGTTCCATGGGCCATGATTTGGTGCCTCTTTTAAAGGAACCCCTAGCTTGCATTGCTGCCACTGCTTTAGATGTGTTGTAATCCTTCATCTATGAGGATTCTTCCACAGCTGGTCTAAACAGTGTCTCTTCTGCTGATCAGACTTTGGTTTGAAAGCCAAGATGTTGATCAGAACAGGACTCTTTAGCATAATGCCAATGCACAGCTGTCTGCTAGTTATGTCTGCATCATCCAGAGAGAATTTTAGGCACATGTTGCCAATTTTCCTCCACTCAGATGACAGCCTTAGCATTCTTTTTAAAATGCTCTAGTAGAAGTATGAGATCATCGATCTTTAATTGCTAGTGGTCCTGTCTGGTGACCAGAGTCTGAATTTGCAATACGCCATTGAGCAGCTGCTGCTCTTACAATTTTTCAGCATTCCAACTCAGGTCTCAAAACTTCTAATCGCCCACTCGCTATGGCGAGTTATATTTTACCAAGTCACGCTATTTTTAAGACTTACTCACCCTTTCTGGCAGGTTGAGATAGAACAGGTGTTCTGTCCAGTCAGAATGTGAAGGAGGCCTTTTAATTGTGGTATTGTCACGTTTGCTCTGAGTTCAGAGACAGAGGTCAAAAGTCAGTTTGTCTTACAATTAGTTTTCCTTCTGACTAGAGTTCCAGGATGTTTTCAGTTTTTTTCCTAACACAACATTTTAACAGCTAAGTCATCTGTACAAACATTTCAAAATATATTTCAGTAGATGTGAAAGCCCATTGTTTGTACTGCTGTCTGATGAAAAAAATAATTTAATAGGTTGCTTTACTTGGTGATGTGCAAAGAATAAATATGTTATCTGAAACCAAATTTTCACAGATTTGGTAAGACATTTTACAGTTTTATCGGTAAAGCTGCAAGTTAGTTGGAAGGATTTTGTACATTTCTTGGAAATTGTCTGTCTGTAAATAACAGTGTGACCACATCATATGTTATTATAATATTTATTAAAACTGAGTGTTTAAACATAAACGCTATTGTCATGGTAGCAATGCTATTAGTAAACTAAGAAGCAAGTAATGGGTCATGTGTCCCCTATATGTAGGCTAGATTCTTTGTGTACATGGTGCAAACGTTTAGTCTATTTAATGAAACAGACTTTTTGCACATCAGAAATGCTGCACTCACATATTTGAAGGTACACTCGTATGTGAGAATGAAGAAAAAGGCGAATAAGCTAAAATATTTGCCTAGGATCACATAATGAGACCCGTTTACAGGTCAAGTACATTACTGTTGTGGTCAAGTAGATTATTCAGGTTACTCAACCTGCAGCCCTAGTAACATTAGGATTTTTCGAGGCCTAACCTCCAACTTTTTGCTCTTAATTTCTGGCAGCAGCCATGTACATGCATGTTAGCTCCCCTTCACACCTATAAAAACTACCAAGGAGTCTGCTCAATACTATATATATGCATCCATTAAATGTGTAAGAGAAAATGCAAGTGTAAGATGAGACGTGAGTGAACTGCTATACACATGCTGTGAGCGTTCGTAAAGCTGTTAAACACCTGGTAAGACTTAAATACCAGAGGGATAAACCTTCAAAGAAACCAATCCTGAGCTCACTGTAGACAGATATTTGGAGGCTGATCTTAAAAACCTAGTAATACGCTATGATAAGTTTGAAACGCCACGTACAATCACATCAAGGGGATACAGATCTCAATCTTGTATTGTTTGCAAACAATTTTCAGTGAGCTTGGATGAATCGGATGATCAAATGAATCAGTGGGTCAGCTCATACTAATCGGTTTGGGATGTGGTTATTGTTGCTTTGTCAGCAGATCGAAAGTAGCTTTTGATAGTTCTGAACCGAAGTGATTGGAATTACACCCACAAGTGATACTGAAATACTGGAGAGCAGTATATTTATGAGTCATAGTAGCAGGACACAAGTTGATTAAATATGCAATTGGCTCACTGTTCTGTTTAATTTCCAATTGGATGTGGGAGATATTAGTGTATAAGTTGAGCATAGAAGAGACTTTTGTGAAAATATATGCAATGTGATTACAATGTAGACCAGTGTAAATATCCTCCGGATGAGGAACCAGGATGGTCGGAAATGCATTGGGACTACTAATGCAATGGAGCAATTTGATACAGTGGCAAAATAATTGAATGTAACCAACTAACTTCAACACTGAGCAGGAATCAATTGTATGACCACTGAATTTATAGTGAAGGCTCACAAAGAAATTGGAATGAATAATGAATGAAACGATCAATAAAACAATGAATCCTCACACTGATGCCATGTTTAACGTTTTCTGAAAGCTCATTTGAGCAATTATAGTCACTGCACCTAGGGACTGCAATTTCTCCAAGATCCATGTGACAGGATCATATTCTTAGTGTGGCATGAAGGACTACTATTTCCTCTGCACATTCACAGTTTGGGGCAAAGACAAAACTTTGTGAGAAGTTGAGCCTTGCTAACAACTAGAGTGCATCTTACTGCTGAACACCCCAGAGTTAAGGACAGGCAATTCCTCACAATGCAGCAGAAGAAAGAAGGTGTGTAAGGAAATGCCTCCTTGGCATGGTTACCCCCTGACTTTTTGCCTTTGCTGATGCTATGTTTTGAATTGAAAGTGTGCTGAGGCCTGCTAACCAGGCCCCAGCACCAGTGTTCTTTCCCTAACCTGTACTTTTGATTCCACAATTGGCACACCCTGGCATCCAGGTAAGTCCCTTGTAACTGGTACCTCTGGTACCAAGGGCCCTGATGCCAGGGAAGGTCTCTAAGGGCTGCAGCATGTATTATGCCACCCTAAGAGACCCCTCACTCAGCACAGACACACTGCTTACCAGCTTGTGTGTGCTAGTGAGAACAAAATGAGTAAGTCGACATGGCACTCCCCTCAGGGTGCCATGCCAGCCTCTCACTGCCTATGCAGTATAGGTAAGACACCCCTCTAGCAGGCCTTACAGCCCTAAGGCAGGGTGCACTATACCATAGGTGAGGGTACCAGTGCATGAGCACTGTGCCCCTACAGTGTCTAAGCAAAACCTTAGACATTGTAAGTGCAGGGTAGCCATAAGAGTATATGGTCTGGGAGTCTGTTTTACACGAACTCCACAGCACCATAATGGCTACACTGAAAACTGGGAAGTTTGGTATCAAACTTCTCAGCACAATAAATGCACACTGATGCCAGTGTACACTTTATTGTAAAATACACCACAGAGGGCACCTTAGAGGTGCCCCCTGAAACTTAACCGACTATCTGTGTAGGCTGACTGGTTCCAGCAGCCTGCCACACTAGAGACATGTTGCTGGCCCCATGGGGAGAGTGCCTTTGTCACTCTGAGGCCAGTAACAAAGCCTGCACTGGGTGGAGATGCTAACACCTCCCCCAGGCAGGAGCTGTAACACCTGGCGGTGAGCCTCAAAGGCTCACCCCTTTGTCACAGCCCCGCAGGACACTCCAGCTAGTGGAGTTGCCCGCCCCCTCCGGCCCCGGCCCCCACTTTTGGCGGCAAGGCCGGAGAAAATAATAAGAATAACAAGGAGGAGTCACTGACCAGTCAGGACAGCCCCTAAGGTGTCCTGAGCTGAGGTGACTCTAACTTTTAGAAATCCTCCATCTTGCAGATGGAGGATTCCCCCAATAGGATTAGGGATGTGACCCCCTCCCCTTGGGAGGAGGCACAAAGAGGGTGTACCCACCCTCAGGGCTAGTAGCCATTGGCTACTAACCCCCCAGACCTAAACACGCCCTTAAATTTAGTATTTAAGGGCTTCCCTGAACCTAAAGATTTAGATTCCTGCAACTACAAGAAGAAGGACTGCAAAGCTGAAAACCCCTGCAGAGGAAGACCAGAAGACACCAACTGCCTTGGCCCCAGAACTCACCGGCCTGTCTCCTGCCTTCCAAAGAACCCTGCTCCAGCGACGCTTTCCAAGGGACCAGCGACCTCTGAATCCTCTGAGGACTGCCCCGCTTCGAAGAAGACAAGAAACTCCCGAGGACAGCGGCACTGCTCCAAAAGAAATGCAACTTTGTTACAAGGAGCAGATTTAAAGACCCCTGCAACTCCCCGCAAGAAGCGTGAGACTTGCAACACTGCACCCGGCGACCCCGACTCGACTGGTGGAGAACAAACAGCTCAGGGAGGACCCTCCGGCGACTCTACGACTGTGAGCAACCAAAGTTGCCCCCCCTGAGCCCCCACAGCGACGCCTGCAGAGGGAATCCCCAGGCTCCCCCTGACCGCGACTGTCTTAGTCTCCATTTCCCGACGGCTGGAAAAGACCCTGCACCCGCAGCCCCCAGCGCCTAAAGAAACGGAACCTTTGTGCAGGAGTGACCCCCAGGAGGCCCTCTCCCTTGCCTAGGTGGTGGCTACCCCGAGGAGCCCCCCCCCCTTGCCTGCCTGCTCCGCTGAAGAGACCTCATGGTCTCCCATTGAAACCTGAAGGAAACCCGACGCGTGTTTGCACACTGCACCCGGCCGCCCCCGCGCTGCTGAGGGTATACTTTCAGTGCTACTTTGTGTCCCCCCCGGTGCCCTACAAAACCCCCCTGGTCTGCCCTCCGAAGACGCGGGTACTTACCTGCTGGCAGACTGGAACCGGGGCACCCCCTTCTCTCCATTATAGCCTATGTGTTTTGGGCACCTCTTTGACCCTTGCACCTGACCGGCCCTGAGCTGCTGGTGTGATAACTTTGGGGTTGCTCTGAACCCCCAACGGTGGGCTACCTTGGACCAAAAACTGAGAACTGTAAGTGACTTACTTACCTGTGAAAACTAACAATAACTTACCTCCCCCAGGAACTGTGAAAATTGCACTGTGTCCACTTTTAAAACAGCTTATTGTGTTTTATGACAAAAGTATTCATGCTAATGTAATGATTCAAAGTTCCTAGAGTACTTACCTGCAATACCTTCCAAACCAGCTATTACATGTGAAATTTGAACCTGTGGTTCTTAAAATAAACTAAGAAAATATATTTTTCTATAACAAAACCTATTGGCTGGATTTGTCTCTGAGTGTGTGTACCTCATTTATTGTCTATGTGTATGTACAACAAATGCTTAACACTACTCCTTGGATAAGCCTACTGCTCGACCACACTACCACAAAAAAGAGCATTAGTATTATCTCTTTTTACCACTATTTTACCTCTAAGGGGAACCCTTGGACTCTGTGCATGCTATTCCTTACTTTGAAATAGCACATACAGAGCCAACTTCCTACATTGGTGGATCAGCGGTGGGGTACAAGACTTTGCATTTGCTGGACTACTCAGCCAATACCTGATCACCCGACAAATTCCAAAATTGTCATTAGAAATTGATTTTTGCAATTTGAAAAGTTTTCTAAATTCTTTAAAGTCCTGCTAGGGCCTTGTGTTAGTCCCTGTTAGCATTTCTTTTAGAGTTTAAAAGTTTGTAAAAGTTTGAATTAGATTCTAGAACTAGAAAAGCATTCCAACTTTTAGAAGAATAATGTCTAGTACAGACATGAATGTGGTGGAACTCGACACCACACCTTACCTCCATCTCCAGATGAAAGAGCTAAGGTCACTCTGTAACATAAGAAAAATAACAATGGGCTCCAGACCTACCAAAGTACAGCTCCAGAAGCTGTTGGCAGAGTATGATAGAGCCAACCCCTCTGTGGATAACACAGAGGAGGATGATAGTGAACTGGAGGAAGAATCCCCTCCACCAGTCCTATCTAGGGAGAACAGGGCTTCTCAAGCCCTGACTCCAAAAATAATAGTCAGAGATGCTGGCTCCCTCACAGGAGGGTCCAGCCTCTCTGGAATCACTGAGGATAACTCCAGTGAAGAGGACATCCAGTTAGCCAGGATGGCCAAAAGATTGGCTTTGGAAAAACAGATCCTAGCCATAGAAAGGGAAAGACAAGAGATGGGCCTAGGACCCATCAATGGTGGCAGCAACATAACTAGGGTCAGAGATTCTCCTGACATGTTGAAAATCCCCAAAGGGATTGTAACTAAATATGAAGATGGTGATGACATCACCAAATGGTTCACAGCTTTTGAGAGGGCTTGTGAAACCAGAAAAGTGAACAAATCTCACTGGGGTGCTCTCCTTTGGGAAATGTTCACAGGAAAGTGTAGGGATAGACTCCTCACACTCTCTAAAAAAGATGCAGAATCTTATGACCTCATGAAGGGTACCCTGATTGAGGGCTTTGGATTCTCCACTGAGGAGTATAGGATTAGATTCAGGGGGGCTCAAAAATCCTCGAGCCAGACCTGGGTTGACTTTGTAGACTACTCAGTAAAAACACTAGATGGTTGGATTCAAGGCAATGGTGTAAATGATTATGATGGGCTGTACAATTTATTTGTGAAAGAACACCTATTAAGTAATTGTTTCAATGATAAACTGCATCAGCATCTGGTGGACCTAGGACCAATTTCTCCCCAAGAATTGGGAAAGAAGGCGGACCATTGGGTCAAGACTAGGGTGTCCAAAACTTCCACAGGGGGTGACCAAAAGAAAGGGGTCACAAAACCTCCCCAGGGGAAAGGTGGTGAGACAGCCAAAAACAAAGATAGTAAAGAGTCTTCAAAAGGCCCCCAAAAACCTGCACAGGAGGGTGGGCCCAGAGCCTCTTCACAAAACAATTCTGGGTACAAGGGTAAAAACTTTGATCCCAAAAAGGCCTAGTGTCGTAACTGTAGTCAGTCTGGACACCAAACTGGAGACAAGGCCTGTCCCAAGAAAGATACCACTTCTAACTCCCATCCAGCTAAAACTGGAATGGCCAGTCTCCAAGTGGGATCAACAGTGTGCCCAGAGCAAATCAGGTGTCACACTGAAGCTACATTAGTCTCTGAGGGTGGGGTGGATTTAGCCACACTGGCTGCCTGGCCCCCTAACATGCAAAAATACAGGAAGCAGGTCTTAATTAATGGGACAAGTGTAGAGGGCCTGAGGGATACAGGTGCCAGAGTCACCATGGTGACAGAGAAACTGGTTTCCCCTGGCCAATACCTGGCTGGACAAACTTATCCAGTCACCAACGCTGACAATCAGACTAAAGTACATCCCATGGCTATGGTAACTTTAGAGTGGGGAGGGGTCAAAGGCCTGAAACAGGTGGTGGTCTCCTCAAATATCCCAGTAGACTGTTTGCTTGGAAATGACCTGGAGCCCTCAGCATGGGCTGAGGTAGAACTGAAAACCCATGCAGCCATGCTGGGTATCCCTGAACTGGTGTGTGTCAAGACTAGGGCACAGTGCAAGGCACAGGGTGAAAAAGTAGAGCTGGAGTCTGGAAAAATGGCCCAGCCTACCAAGAGACAAGGAAAGTCAGCTGGGAAACCAGCTGCAACACAACACCAAAAAGAGAACCTCTCTTCTCAGGAAGAAGTTCTGCCCTCTGAGGGAACTGAGCCTATGGAGCTGGAACCTTATCAGGTTGAGCTCTTGGGCCCAGGGGGACCCTCAAGGGAAGAGTTGTGTAAGGGACAAGAAACCTGTCCCTCTCTTGAAGGCCTTAGGCAGCAAGCTGCTGAAGAGTCCAAAGGCAAGAAAAATGGAACACATAGGGTCTATTGGGAAGATGGACTCCTGTACACTGAGGCAAGAGATCCCAAACCTGGTGCCACTAGGAGAGTGGTAGTGCCTCAGGGTTTCAGAGAGTTTATTCTGACCTTAGCCCATGATATTCCCCTTGCTGGGCATTTGGGACAAACCAAGACGTGGGAGAGGTTAGTCAACCACTTCTACTGGCCCAATATGTCCCAGAAGGTTAAGGAGTTTTGCCTCTCCTGCCCCACCTGTCAATCCAGTGGTAAGACAGGTGGGAATCCAAAGGCCCCCCTCATTCCACTTCCAGTGGTGGGGGTCCCCTTTGAAAGAGTGGGTGTGGACATAGTTGGTCCACTAGAACCTCCCACAGCCTCAGGAAATATGTACATCCTAGTAGTAGTGGATCATGCTACTAGGTATCCTGAAGCTATTCCCCTTAGGTCGACTACTGCCCCTGCAGTAGCCAAGGCCCTCATTGGTATCTTTACCAGAGTGGGTTTCCCTAAGGAGGTGGTGTCTGACAGAGGTACCAACTTCATGTCAGCATACCTAAAACACATGTGGAATGAGTGTGGAGTGACTTACAAATTCACTACACCATATCATCCACAAACTAATGGCCTTGTTGAGAGATTCAACAAGACATTAAAGGGCATGATCATGGGGCTCCCAGAAAAACTCAAAAGGAGATGGGATGTCCTCCTGCCATGTCTGCTTTTCGCTTACAGAGAGGTGCCTCAGAAGGGAGTAGGATTCTCACCCTTTGAACTTCTGTTTGGCCACCCTGTAAGGGGACCACTTGCTCTTGTTAAAGAAGGCTGGGAGAGACCTCTTCATGAGCCTAAACAAGACAGAGTGGACTATGTACTTGGCCTTCGCTCAAGGATGGCAGAGTACATGGAAAAGGCAAGTAAAAACCTTGAGGCCAGCCAACAACTCCAGAAGTTGTGGTATGACCAAAAGGCTGCACTGGTTGAATTTCAACCAGGGCAGAAAGTCTGGGTTCTGGAGCCTGTGGCTCCCAGGGCACTTCAGGACAAATGGAGTGGCCCTTACCCAGTACTAGAGAGGAAGAGTCAGGTCACCTACCTGGTGGACCTGGGCACAAGCAGGAGCCCCAAGAGGGTGATCCATGTGAACCGCCTTAAGCTCTTCCATGACAGGGCTGATGTAAATCTGTTGATGGTAACAGATGAGGACCAGGAAGCTGAGAGTGAACCTCTCCCTGATCTCCTCTCATCAGACCCTAAAGATGGCTCAGTAGATGGAGTAATCTACTCAGACACCCTCTCTAGCCAACAGCAGTCTGACTGCAGGAAGGTCCTGCAGCAGTTTGCTGAACTCTTTTCCCTAACCCCTGGTCAGACACACCTGTGTACCCATAATGTGGACATAGGAGACAGCATGCCTGTCAAAAACAAAATATTTAGACAGTCTGACCAAGTTAAGGAAAGCATCAAGGTGGAAGTCCACAAGATGCTGGAATTGGGAGTAATTGAGTACTCTGACAGCCCCTGGGCTAGCCCAGTGGTCTTAGTCCCCAAACCTCACACCAAAGAAGGAAAGAGAGAGATGAGGTTTTGTGTGGACTACAGAGGTCTCAACTCTGTCACCAAGACAGATGCTCATCCCATTCCTAGAGCTGATGAGCTAATAGACAAATTAGGGGCTGCCAAATTCTTAAGTACCTTTGACTTAACAGCAGGGTACTGGCAAATCAAAATGGCCCCTGGAGCAAAAGAAAAGACAGCATTCTCCACACCTGATGGGCATTATCAGTTCACTGTTATGCCCTTTGGTTTAAAGAATGCCCCTGCCACCTTCCAAAGGTTGGTGAATCAAGTCCTTGCTGGGTTGGAATCCTTTAGTGCAGCTTATCTAGATGATATTGCTGTCTTCAGCTCCACCTGGCAGGATCACCTGGTCCACCTGAAGAAGGTTTTGAAGGCCCTGCAATCTGCAGGCCTCTCTATCAAGGCATCCAAATGCCAGATAGGGCAGGGAACTGTGGTTTACTTGGGACACCTTGTAGGTGGAGGCCAAGTTCAGCCACTCCAACCCAAGATCCAGACTATTCTGGACTGGGTAGCTCCAAAAACCCAGACTCAAGTCAGGGCATTCCTTGGCTTGACTGGGTACTATAGGAGGTTTGTGAAGGGATATGGATCCATTGTGACAGCCCTCACAGAACTCACCTCCAAGAAAATGCCCAAGAAAGTAAACTGGACTGTAGAATGCCAACAGGCCTTTGACACCCTGAAGCAAGCTATGTGCACAGCACCAGTTCTAAAAGCTCCAGATTACTCCAAGCAATTCATTGTGCAAACAGATGCCTCTGAACATGGGATAGGGGCAGTTTTGTCCCAAACAAATGATGATGGCCTTGACCAGCCTGTTGCTTTCATTAGCAGGAGGTTACTCCCCAGGGAGCAGCGTTGGAGTGCCATTGAGAGGGAGGCCTTTGCTGTGGTTTGGTCCCTGAAGAAGCTGAGACCATACCTCTTTGGTACTCACTTCCTAGTTCAGACTGACCACAGACCTCTCAGATGGCTGATGCAAATGAAAGGTGAAAATCCAAAACTGTTGAGGTGGTCCATCTCCCTACAGGGAATGGACTTTATAGCGGAACACAGACCTGGGACTGCCCATGCCAATGCAGATGGCCTTTCCAGGTTCTTCCACTTAGACAATGAAGACTCTCTTGGGAAAGGTTAGTCTCATCCTCTTTCGTTTGGGGGGGGGTTGTGTAAGGAAATGCCTCCTTGGCATGGTTACCCCCTGACTTTTTGCCTTTGCTGATGCTATGTTTTGAATTGAAAGTGTGCTGAGGCCTGCTAACCAGGCCCCAGCACCAGTGTTCTTTCCCTAACCTGTACTTTTGATTCCACAATTGGCACACCCTGGCATCCAGTTAAGTCCCTTGTAACTGGTACCTCTGGAACCAAGGGCCCTGATGCCAGGGAAGGTCTCTAAGGGCTGCAGCATGTATTATGCCAAACAAAGAGACCCCTCACTCAGCACAGACACACTGCTTACCAGCTTGTGTGTGCTAGTGAGAACAAAATGAGTAAGTCGACATGGCACTCCCCTCAGGGTGCCATGCCAGCCTCTCACTGCCTATGCAGTATAGGTAAGACACCCCTCTAGCAGGCCTTACAGCCCTAAGGCAGGGTGCACTATACCATAGGTGAGGGTACCAGTGCATGAGCACTGTGCCCCTACAGTGTCTAAGCAAAACCTTAGACATTGTAAGTGCAGGGTAGCCATAAGAGTATATGGTCTGGGAGTCTGTTTTACACGAACTCCACAGCACCATAATGGCTACACTGAAAACTGGGAAGTTTGGTATCAAACTTCTCAGCACAATAAATGCACACTGATGCCAGTGTACACTTTATTGTAAAATACACCACAGAGGGCACCTTAGAGGTGCCCCCTGAAACTTAACCGACTATCTGTGTAGGCTGACTGGTTCCAGCAGCCTGCCACACTAGAGACATGTTGCTGGCCCCATGGGGAGAGTGCCTTTGTCACTCTGAGGCCAGTAACAAAGCCTGCACTGGGTGGAGATGCTAACACCTCCCCCAGGCAGGAGCTGTAACACCTGGCGGTGAGCCTCAAAGGCTCACCCCTTTGTCACAGCCCCGCAGGACACTCCAGCTAGTGGAGTTGCCCGCCCCCTCCGGCCCCGGCCCCCACTTTTGGCGGCAAGGCCGGAGAAAATAATGAGAATAACAAGGAGGAGTCACTGACCAGTCAGGACAGCCCCTAAGGTGTCCTGAGCTGAGGTGACTCTAACTTTTAGAAATCCTCCATCTTGCAGATGGAGGATTCCCCCAATAGGATTAGGGATGTGACCCCCTCCCCTTGGGAGGAGGCACAAAGAGGGTGTACCCACCCTCAGGGCTAGTAGCCATTGGCTACTAACCCCCCAGACCTAAACACGCCCTTAAATTTAGTATTTAAGGGCTTCCCTGAACCTAAAGATTTAGATTCCTGCAACTACAAGAAGAAGGACTGCAAAGCTGAAAACCCCTGCAGAGGTAGACCAGAAGACACCAACTGCCTTGGCCCCAGAACTCACCGGCCTGTCTCCTGCCTTCCAAAGAACCCTGCTCCAGCGACGCTTTCCAAGGGACCAGCGACCTCTGAATCCTCTGAGGACTGCCCCGCTTCGAAGAAGACAAGAAACTCCCGAGGACAGCGGCACTGCTCCAAAAGAACTGCAACTTTGTTACAAGGAGCAGATTTAAAGACCCCTGCAACTCCCCGCAAGAAGCGTGAGACTTGCAACACTGCACCCGGCGACCCCGACTCGACTGGTGGAGAACAAACAGCTCAGGGAGGACCCTCCGGCGACTCTACGACTGTGAGTAACCAAAGTTGCCCCCCCTCAGCCCCCACAGCGACGCCTGCAGAGGGAATCCCAGGCTCCCCCTGACCGCGACTGTCTTAGACTCCATTTCCCGACGGCTGGAAAAGACCCTGCACCCCCAGCGCCTAAAGAAACGGAACCTTTGTGCAGGAGTGACCCCCAGGAGGCCCTCTCCCTTGCCTAGGTGGTGGCTACCCCGAGGAGCCCCCCCCCCTTGCCTGCCTGCACCGCTGAAGAGACCTCATGGTCTCCCATTGAAACCTGAAGGAAACCCGACGCGTGTTTGCACACTGCACCCGGCCGCCCCCGCGCTGCTGAGGGTGAACTTTCTGTGCTACTTTGTGTCCCCCCCAGTGCCCTACAAAACCTCCCTGGTCTGCCCTCCGAAGACGCGGGTACTTACCTGCTGGCAGACTGGAACCGGGGCACCCCCTTCTCTCCATTATAGCCTATGTGTTTTGGGCACCTCTTTGACCCTTGCACCTGACCGGCCCTGAGCTGCTGGTGTGATAACTTTGGGGTTGCTCTGAACCCCCAACGGTGGGCTACCTTGGACCAAAAACTGAGAACTGTAAGTGACTTACTTACCTGTGAAAACTAACAATAACTTACCTCCCCCAGGAACTGTGAAAATTGCACTGTGTCCACTTTTAAAACAGCTTATTGTGTTTTATGACAAAAGTATTCATGCTAATGTAATGATTCAAAGTTCCTAGAGTACTTACCTGCAATACCTTCCAAACCAGCTATTACATGTGAAATTTGAACCTGTGGTTCTTAAAATAAACTAAGAAAATATATTTTTCTATAACAAAACCTATTGGCTGGATTTGTCTCTGAGTGTGTGTACCTCATTTATTGTCTATGTGTATGTACAACAAATGCTTAACACTACTCCTTGGATAAGCCTACTGCTCGACCACACTACCACAAAATAGAGCATTAGTATTATCTCTTTTTACCACTATTTTACCTCTAAGGGGAACCCTTGGACTATGTGCATGCTATTCCTTACTTTGAAATAGCACATACAGAGCCAACTTCCTACAAGGTGCTTGGGCAATCCTTTCAATGCCATCAGTTCCAAGCAGCATCAACCTTTGCTATACATGTGCTATAGCCACAAACATGAGAGACAATCGCTTCAAGATAACTTAATGTCAAGCAGTATTTCCATTAGCTACACAAAAGCACTATCCATTACCCCAATGATCCTGCCTAGTATTAATGTTAACTATGTGCCTCCTAAAGCCTTCAATGCTGAGCAGCTTCAAGCTTTGCTTTATGCCTCAAAGGTGAACAAAATTTGGCAATTCCTTCAATGCTCCTCAGCAGCAGTATCATTAAGCTTAGCTACATACTTCTCAAAGCAACAGGAACTCTGGCAATCGCTTCAAATATACTTCAGTAGCCAACAGCATTAATCTTAGCTATGGCCGTCCTGCATCCCCAAGCAATCAGGCAATGCCTTCAAGACAACTCAGTGCTGAGCAGCTAGCTAAACACCTCAAAGCCACAAGCACTCAACAATGCTTACAACCACAAAAGCAATTATTTTAATACACCCCACCGCTGAGCAGTATTAACCTTAAGTATATGCATATTGAAAAAGCAACCAGGGAATTATTTCAATATACTGAGCAGCTAACCACACACCTCTTGAAGGGAAAAGCAGTATTCCAAAGCCTTCAATAGACCTCCGTGCAGATCAACCTTGCTGTACACATCTCTTGAAGCTACGCTCTCTAAAAGCAAGTTCTTTCCTTGGCTAGGCTAACCTCATAGCTCCAACACAGGCCTTGGCTGTTGTGTTCTTTACGGGTATACCAAATGCTATCAAAGTAGAACACAACCATCCCTCATAAGTACGAATTTGCTTGTCAACAATGTAACAGGTCAGCCTCCCACTAATGAATCAAACAGCCATGTACAGGAATCAATTTGTACCGGCAAATAGCTGCTCTACAATATACTACAGACAAAACTAGTGCAATATCCTACCAAAGCAGAAGCTACTTACCTACTTCAGTGGCACAAATTACAAGCCATCTCACCATCTCTCACCGCCTCCAATTCAGTGTAGACAGTGTCATACACATTACCTGTAGCCTTAACTCCTAATGTTGTAAATTTCACTGCCCCATTTTTTTTGGGCCTCCCTGCTTCGGAATGTCCCCCTTGCATGTATTATGCCTGATGCAGGGATAATATGGCACAATGAGTTGCAAAGTGGCGCAATGCAAGCATTGCACCAATTTGTAAATATGGCCGGGGAAGCTACCTTTGTGCCGCCTTAGTGTAAAAAAAATGACGCTATGGTGGCACAAGATGGCGCTAGGGGCTTGTAAATATGTTGGATATACGAGATAAACTTTCTTAGAAATTGCATTCTTTGCTATATTTCACTAAGCTTTGAATACAAGACATAACGGAGACCTCAAGTTGCTCCACGAGTAGCTCAATGTAAGCTTTCTTTGCATTCTGACCCTTGCAGTTTTGCATTTACAAAGGTAAAAACACAACCATAAGTGCCAGAAGGTATGTTATAAAACCAAGACGTCCTCGGAGATTGAGGGAAAGGAACCGTAGAGATTCACAATAAACCATCCTAACTTTCCTTAGAGAACTAAAAAGAAAACATACAGGGCCTCGTTTTGAAAGGTGTCCTAGCAATAAAGTTGTGCAACTTCGCTTATATTTCCCAAACGCCTATGGTGCAAGCAAATGTTTTCATTAAACGACCCCTCTCCATTTTGCACATTCCCCGATGAAGTCAATGGGAAGGAGCTTGGGCGTCAGGTGACTCAGATGTCTTTTCGTCCCTCTTTGCATCCTGCTGTGCTGTGGGACTGAGACGGGACAGCTCAGTTGGATGTCATTTAAACACCGGTAAAACAATTAACTCGTAATATGTGACATAACAGTCAAGGGCCTGAGAAAATGGAATCCTGCAGGTTTTTTTTTAAATCACCCGAGAATCTCCCCAACACCGGAAAATGTATTAGTTTCAAACAAAACTACTGGGACGCCGGGACAGTTACAGAAAACTGGAACTGTTGGGGAAAATCCGCGACGTCTGGTCACCCTACTCCATGATGCCATTACTCCTACGCACCTAGCCCGGGCTCCTGTTCGTACTTACTTATAAAGAGACACTGGACGTATCACGATGGGCTTTTCTGGTGCAGCACAGAGCCCATTGCCTGTTTTATGCCCAGCAGGTCACAAAGTGAATTAATTTAACCAGATATTTCTCTAAACTTATGCCTTATGTTCAGAAAGCTCAGCTCAGAAAAAGACAAAGCTTGCACACTGTTTCCGAACTGTACTATCTGAAAATAAATCACTAACTTGGAGAAATAATGAGTTATGAATTAACCTTAGGCCCTGCAGGTGCATAAAAAAGGCGATTGTGTGCTGCTCCAGAAAAGCCCATCATGGTACGCCTGAAATAGTTCAGTGCCTTATAGGTAACAATTGTAGATGCTGACATTTTTTCTACCTGCCTTGTTGTTCTCTCACAGCCAAAGCCACTTTCTTTGAAGTCACCCGAAAAGCCTAGGTGGTGCTGGTGGTTGCAGTTGGTGGGCAACCGCACTCGTTTTTGAAGACCTTAACTTACCTTTAATCATAAGACTTTGATCCACAGCAAGACAGGGAAAGTCAGAGCAAATAAAGGAAGTAGTTACCAAGGGAGACAGCATGGACGAGAACATGAAAGAGTGTGAAAAAGGACAGGAAGTGTAGAGTGGTAGAGAAAAAGAGAGATGCGATTGTAGTAAACACCAAACAACCTTGGAACTTAATGGCATTCTGAAATACTGCCTGAAGCACCTGAGAAAAGCTTGCTTGCAAAGTAAGTACTGCAGGTTAAATTTGGATGGGTAATGAAGGAAGGAAATTGGATTTGAGTTTTTGTTAAAAGGACCTTAGTGAGGGGAGGAAATTGATAGAAGTACAATACTCTGGAAAATAGAGTCATAAGGTATATCCCAGAATTCCAGATCACAAGCATATCTATTCTCCACTTGCTCAACCTACCGATCTACTTTACCCGCTAAATGGACTTATTTTGATCTTCTCTCTGCTTTTTAACCACATTTTACTGCTGGATTTGCACTGCTTAGAGGTCTTTCCCATGTTTACACGTGGTGTCCAAACACACAACAGTAGTGTTTGACATTATCTTCCTTGTGAGTGCTGCGGTCGTGTCATGCTGTCACTTCTCATCACATCTTTATATAACTCCCTCATTGCTAGCCTGCCACGGGGTACCAGACAAATTAAATTCTTTAGAGGCGGGTGTTAATACATCCTTGGGATCTCGGCCCTTAAGTGTGGCTCAGGATATGACTAAGAAAGGACACCTGGCTGATCACGCATAGGGCTAGCATGGGCTGGACATTGTGGAGAATAAGACAGTGGAAATTGATGATGGTGGGAACACAAGACCACTAATTGAATGACTCACTGATACACACACTTTCTGCTTATTAGCATGCTTCAAGGGTTTCATGGGTAGAACCAGTATTTAAGACCATTTTTGACATGCAGCTTTCACCTAACAATGTGTCATGAGTTATTGTGGCCCTTCACTTCACACCAGTTCACACCCATTATGCATCCCTCACATTTCATGTTTATTTCCCTTATGTCAGATTTCCTCTTAGGCCCCCTTTCCCTATATTGTGCTTTATTTTTCTCAATACCGTTGGGTATCTATCTCTTGCTTACCTTCTCAGCTCTCGGTCACCCTGGTTTGTGGTGGCATCCAGAGTTCCTCATCTTTTATCCTGTTCTGCTCGATGGCTCAACACAGCAACATTTGCTGCTGAAACCGGTACGCTAGCATCACTTGCAATTTGTATGATGCCCGTTCAGCTAGTATCCTTAAAAGTACATGTTTATGTTTCCCCTACAGCTGCTTCAGTGACCTTCCATGCCATCCCTCTCCTCTGACAAATCCATTCTGAGAATGATACCCATTCCAGTGTGTCTCTTTCACTCCTCTTCCCCTTTATCCATTGGGTTTACTATGACTAGTGGGTACACCATCTTTTACATCAGGGTAAGGATTCTGGGATGGCAGGGACTTTTAATGGATCCGCTCATCAGGAACCTAGTTGTACTGTCATCTCCCTCTGCAATAGAGAACTGACAGAGGTGGCAGTGAGATGATTATAGTGCAGGCCAAGTTTCTTTTCACTGTTGCTTACTGGACTTTCATGCATTTGAAAATATTCTACCAGTCATCTTTGAGTCCTCTGCCCATTCGTAAGAGGAATGAAACTAGTATACGCGCGCTTTTATTTTTTCCTTTCCTGCTC
Organism: Pleurodeles waltl; assembly: GCF_031143425.1. NCBI lineage: Eukaryota > Metazoa > Chordata > Amphibia > Caudata > Salamandridae > Pleurodeles > Pleurodeles waltl. Next base: position 1,275,610,470 of record NC_090446.1, on the reverse strand, counting down.
TCCTGGGGGGCCAAGGACGACACGACACGCCAGCCAATCAGTAAAGGGCAGGAGCCCTTTAAACAGCAAAGCGCTCCCGCTTTGCGTGACGCGCGCTTTTATTTTTTCCTTTCCTGCTCTCCTGGGGGGCCAAGGAGGACACGCCAGCCAATCAGTAAAGGGCAGGAGCCCTTTAAACAGCAAAGCGTTCCCGCTTCGCGGGACGCGCGCTTTTATTTTTTTCCTTTCCTGCTCTCCTGGGGGGCCAAGGAGGACACGACACGCCAGCCAATCAGTAAAGGGCAGGAGCCCTTTAAACAGCAAAGTGCTCCCGCTTTGCGGGACGCGCGCGGGCGGCGCCCGGGCGAAGCCTGGGCCAAGGGTGGGCTCGTCCTGTGCCCGTCAGAGACCAGAGGAGACTGGGCTGGGCCCCCCCTCTTTCATCTACAGTAAGAGACTAGACTGCCACTCGGCATTGAGACTCTACATACCTTAATTTGGGCTATTGTATCTCTAGGCAGTTTTAATTATAGTAGCCTTTTCCTTTTAGCTTCTCTGTTGTTTGATACTTAGAATAACATAAATAATACCACAGAGTAAGAGCCTAGAGTTCCCTATACTAGATATTGACCTAGCAAAAAGCGAAGAATCAAACAGCTGGCAAAGAGGTATGGGAAACGGAAGGCATCAGAACCACCACGGGGAAAAGAGAAAACTACAAACAAACTTAGAAACTCGAGTGAAAATTGTACGATATCCGAAATCGATGATCTCATAGAGGAGGTAGAATCTTTACTAAGTAATAGGACTACATCTCGGGGGGGTTCGGATAAGAAGATAACTTCATATTATACAAAGAAAACAGAAGTAGGGAAAGCGGAACCAATTGATAGGAAAGAGAGTGACAGTCAACAAGAGGAAAATTTATCCCCCGCTAATAGGATAGCTAATTACAAAGATTATATATTCCCGGCCAAGCACCACCCTCTAATTACACTAGAAAATACTAAGAAGAAGGACCATGTGCACAAGAGTGACATAGTGTGCTCTAATAAGTATGCAGTTTTGGCAGAACCTGCTACAAGTAAAGCGAAGAAGGCCCAAGAGAGGAATTGTGTGGGTAGGCATGATCAAATCACCCCCCTAGAACAGAAAGTTAAAGAGAAGGTACCATCAGCTAATAAAGATCTAGATACCTGTTTAAAATGTAAAACAAGGAGTTCAACAGATCTTTATGATCTAATTACTGGACTAATGCAGGAAGTTAGAGAGATTAAATTTGAAGTGGGAAAACTATCAGCTCTTGTGAAGAAGGGGGGGAACACAGGAACGACTAGAGCCCAGAGCACAGAGGAGATTACATTAGTAACATCACATACACAAGGTAGACGTGTGCCCCCTCAAACTATGAATGCCCAGCCTAACTCTATTTTTACTACAGCTAGTAGAACATATGTACCGCAGGAATATGTGAGAGGGGAAAATGAGTGTAGCAGAGGGACCCGCATCTACTCTGTGGGCAAGGCAGGAGAACCACAACAAGAACTTGTGAATCCCTTAAGGGAGCCATGTTTGAGAATAGGGTCTCAAAAAGAGAAGATGGAAAGCATATTTAAACCCTTTACTCTATCACAAAATGGTAGCATGCATCCTCTCATAAGGAGTAGCTACCATGAAGGAAAAGCAAGGTCCCCTAGGACTGATGTAGTTTACCTATTAAATGTCCTGAAATTGGCGCAAAATTGTATTGAGGATGCGGATTCCCTAAAGAATAAACTTACACACTGGATCAGACATAAACAACACTGTTTATCCCTAATCCGCTCAGATATTATGAGGGCGGAAAGGATTCCAGGAGAGGTTGGATGCAAGATGTTGTTGTTCTGACATTAAGGGATGAAAGACTAATTGATGGTTTGATCAGTATGGAACAGAGAGCCAGTGCACCCATGGAAAATGCTATGAGATTTAGCCTGGATCCCTACATTTGTAAGCCTATAGCACAGAGGAATAAATTTGGGGGTGGGAGAGTGCAAATGAGAAAAAGAGACTCTCACCTTGAAGCAGTTGATTGACTGAGTCAAGTATATCTGAGACCAACCAGAGATCAAGCAGTAGTAGAGTTCCAGGAAGATACCAGTCATCAAGATACAGGGGGAGGAAGCATTGAGGAGCATTTACCCTGTAGAAAGGAAATGACCATATCTCAGAGCCCCACTACTGATGAAACGATTGTAACCAGAAGGGGGCTGATTTCTATGGTTTCCTGGAATGTAGCAGGTTTAAAAAGCAAGCTTATAGATCCTGACTGGCATGCTTATATAGAACAGTTTCAGGTCTGTCTTTTTCAAGAAACTTGGCTAAAGGACCCAGCGCATAAGCTGGGATATAAAACTTTTTTTATTAGCGCAACTGCTGCAGCGAGAGGAAGGCCGTCTGGGGGGCTGGTTATATGGGTAAAAATTTCCCTTAATATCGAGACATGCAAATGCGATACAGGGTCTGCTGATATTCTCTGGTTCGAATTAGGGGATAAAAATAAGGGGTTATCCCATTTGTTTAATGTGTATATAAGGCCCAGAAGATCAAACCTGGTGTCACATGAAATAGAAATATTGTATGGCTTGTTGGAAAAAAAATTGGTAGGAGAGTCAATCATGATTGGGGGAGACTTTAATTGCAACTATGAGCCTATAATTGGTCTTGAACATCTGGCAGAAGAGGAAGACCTAGCTAGAGCAGTCCCCCGCCTTTCAATTGAAGAGTCGGCCCCTGGTACGGTTGCTGCATTGCAACTTATGGGGCTCAAATTAAAGCATGGATTGAGGGCGTGCAATGGTAGAGTGGGCCAAGGAGGTCTTAATATGGACACTTTTCAAAGAGGTAATATAGGTTCAAAATTATATTATATTATGTATAGCACTAATACGTGGGAGAGAATAGTGACCTTTAAAATAGATAAGAGGATGGAAAGCGATCACTTTCCATTAATAGTTGAACTCAAGGGCTACCTCACGGAATTGAATTGCATGGTAAAGGATAAGATGGAGTTACAACCCATTCTTAGTAATAATCGAAGGGCAGTAAAATGGCCAGTGATATTGGGCAATTTGGGTGTCATGACTAATATTTATAATACATACGTAGAATTAATGGAACCCCATGCCCTTAAAATTTGTACTGAGATCCCTATCATGGATATTTATCAATCCATGAGTACGGTACTAAGATCTTATTTTACTAAACAGGTACAACAAAAAAACAAAAAGGGCAAGGAGCAAATTACCTCATCTAATCCTTGGTATACCATTGAATGCAGAGAGAGGAAAATATTATTTGTAGAGGCCCTTAAACAGAAAAACCCAATAGGCGTACAACTGTCAAGAGCTGGTTCTAAGAAAATTTTGGCTACAGCACAAACAAATTGGGAGGATCAAAAATGGCAAGACCTCTGAGAGGCAGCCAAATGTAATGATACAGCTGCCTTTTGGAAAATAGTTACTCATGGTAGGAAAGAGGGGATATATAGCACTGAACATCATGTAGATCCCAGTGCATGGGTCAATAATTTTATGTATCTCTACTCTGACTCGCCTATCTCTGATGAACATCCTTCCTGGACCAAAGAAGTATCCTTTTGGAATAGCTTTCCCACCATACAGTTTAGCCTGAAAGAAACAGTGGCTGCCATTGAAGCGATTAAATTAGGCAAAGCCCCAGGTTTGGATAAAATCCCTGGGGATCTGTTCAAGCATAACATAGAAATCTGGGCACCCTATGTAAATTTACTTAGTAATGCTATAGCAAGGGGGAGCCAGTTCCTGAGACATGGAAAGGTGCAGAAATAATCCCTGTCTATAAAAAAGGATCTAGGGAGGACCCTGGGAACTATAGGCCAATTAGCCTTATTGATGTTATGCAAAAAATCTATGCTAGACAGCTCCTGAATAGAATAGGTTGCTGGATAGAAGAAAAAAACATCTTGACAATACCAGGCAGGCTTCAGGCAGCAGACAAGCACAATTGACCAGGTCTTCAGGCTATTAGCAATAATGTGGAAATACACAAAACTAAAAAAGGGCCATTTGTACATTGCATTTGTGGACTTGCGTGCAGCCTTTGATCTGGTCCCTAGAGACTCTCTATGGACTGCACTGGGGAAGCAGGGTATCCCGGGGAGCCTCCTGTTCCAGATAAAGAGATTGCACGAGAATACTTTTGCAAAAGTACGATGGGGCCCAAATGGAGAGTTGACTGACCCAATACCTATTAAAAGGGGAGTGAGGCAGGGCTGTGTGCTTGCCCCGACTCTCTTTTCATTGTATATCAACGACTTGGTAGAGTATTTAAAAGAGAGTAATCATGACTCACCAAGATTGAATGGAGAACCAGTTCCTGCTCTCCTCTTTGCAGATGATATTATCTTATTATCGCAAACTCCCATGGGTTTACAATCCCTATTAGGAATGTTTAGCAAATATTGTAACCTGAAGGGGTTGGAGATAAATGCAATCAAAACAAAGTATTTGACTGTTAATCCTCACAAAGCACTTAAAAGGAGTATTGTGGTTAATGGGCACGATTTAGAACGTGTAAAAAATTTCAACTACCTAGGGATATTGCTGGATGCTAAATTGTCCTGGACGCCGCAGATTAACAAAGCTGCAACGTCTTTAGTCCATAACTCTGCGGCTATAAACAACAACTATAAAAGTTCAAGAACTGTGATTGTTTCACCAGTGTTTGAGGTTTATAGATATAAAGCGCAGGCTGCTGCATTATATGGTGCCGAACTTTGGGGGATTGTTAATCTAAATTCATTAGTATCTCAAGAAAACAGTTTTTTGAGGGAGGTATTGGGATTGCCATCATCTACTCCGTTAATCCCTCTCATTTATGATATAAATTTGAAGCAAATAGGTAAATTGGCAGTTTTGAGGCCATTACTTTACTGGTGTAGACTGTGGACAATTCCAGAACTAACTCACTACAAGCAAGCACTAATGGAGATAATGGACCTTGATAAATCAGTTTCTCTCCCGTGGTTACATCATGTAAGGTACTGGTTCTACAACCTAGGGCTGAAACCCTATTGGGACGAACCCCATACACTTACGATACAATCCAAGATTCGATTAAAACAAGTATACTCAGAATTCTCCTCGAGTACTCTTCTTCGCAATGAGAATTGGGCTAGATTGACGTCAAGTTTTCTGGACATCAAACCAATACCAAGAGCTGAGGACTGGTTAGATACAATCTACCCTAGGTGAGCGAAAACATTATTTATGAAGTTTCGATATAGGATCCTTCAGATTAAAGCTTTTACTATTAAATGGAGTCTCCAAGGAGAGAATAATCATGAGGCGAAATGTGGGTTATGCAATATGGAGACCATTGAAACGGTGGATCATGTTTTGTTATTCTGCAAAGCCTACGATAAACCAAGGAAAAAATGGATTCGACCTATTTGTAGGAATGAAGGAATCAGAAACTACAAAGAAGCGTCCAGATTACTTAGGTCTACTACCACCCCATTCATTGTTTTTGGAATAAGTAGCTTTCTTTTAGCGACTTCATTTATCAGGGACAAGGAGGACCTGAGGTTTTAATAAGCCCAGATTTAATAAACATCTATAGATACATTTTACGAAGATCAAGTGGCAAATAGGTCCCCCCCTAAGTAAGTTAATAGACCCTGGTAAGTTATCTTGCCTAAGATGTAATTTTAGTCTATTATATGAAGGAAAAATAGGTTTTTATGTATTCTAAGAATTTGTTCTTCTTATTTATTTATTTATTTATTTATTTATTGTCTTATATAATGATTAAATAGTTCTTCATTAGTTAGGTAACAAGTTAGTGGTGGTATTTTGGGTAGGAGATCAATTCCAGGAATTTCAATTATTTTCTTTTAAAGTAATAATGAAAATGATTGTTATTTATTGTTTTAGGAATGTCATGGGTCATTTATTTATGTAAGTTGGTTTTACTGTTCATGTGAATAATTGCTGTTGAAATGATGTGTTCTTTATTCGATTGTATTTTCCTTTTATGGCTTATAGCAGAATAAAGGTGTGATGATGATGAGTATATGCATGTAGATGTTACATGTGCTGCCTATGAGTGAAGAATGAACGTGGAGAGCGAGACAGTGTATGTGGATACAGCTAAATTCAGGGAACTGACACTAGAAGTTTGTGGCCCTAAACTAAGGATTTTCGTAAAACTCACCAAGTTAACATGCCTCACAATTGGGCACCTTCCTCACCACAGTGACACCCGGTTACACACAGCGGGCTCCTCCTGGAACTCTTTAACACAAGGGGAATATTTTTCTTTTTTTGTAAGGAGGGCTGATAGAAAACTAACTACGTCTTAAGGGGTGTCACAGCTGCATCAGGGCTGGGCTCATACTTGTTTGAGGGAGAGGGCTGCATGATATTGGAACAGAGAAAGACCCAGTCGGAATGGATCCCTATGATTTAATGATCTGCCACCACCCAGACACCTGCCCCAGACTTGGGCTGGTACTGCCAAAACCTACCGACCTACCTTTGGTTATGGGAAGTGCACAACTTGAATTACAAACTCTGCCAGATGAACCAAGTGCATACCAGTGGAGCGGGTCAGTGCACAAAGGCAACACCTGAGAACGGACTTCATGAACTTAACCATCAGGACAAAGAAAGGTACTGTGCGGCATTGTTCCCTTGGAAAGAAGCAAGTGTACTCAAGTGGGGAATACCTGAATGAATTAGCTGAAAAATGGGTATCCAGAGCACTAGGTAATATTATCTTCTAGGCTATTCCATAATACTCCCCTTCATCAGGGGCCAACAGACTGCACTAGAAGAGACTGTTCCATAAATTAGAAGTGGTACTGCTCGGATTAGTGCTAATTAACCATTCTCTCTGAAATTGTGTACAGTGATCCTTTTTAATGGGTGAGCGCAAAGCGCTCCGTCCATTCTGTAATCGCACTTTGACCTTCAAACCACGCCCATGTCACGTCAGTCACTTACATTGGTTCATGGGCTTGCCTTTTAAAATCCGCTTGCTTTCATGTGTGAAAGGCATGCATACGTCATGCCTTTTCCGGTGTTTAGCCCACTTACACAGCACCGGTAAACTACTAAAAACATACGAGGCTCGATGCTTTCAGCCTGGGGTCCGGACTACTTTATTAGTTTTATTCCACGCAGTGCGAATGCGCTGCATTTTACATAGTGTGATCGCGCTACGTTTTTTTTCTTTACAAGGCTAATAGCTCTAACTCAAGCAAATGTGAGACCCGTTGCATTGAAAATGCTTATTCTTTATTGTGCGTGCTAAATTGTAAGCTATTTTCTCATGTAGAAATCAAAGCATTGGCTGGTCAGTGATTTATTACATGTCTCCTCATGTCTTCTGAGTGCTGAGTCTCTAAACCCAATCCCCCTCCCGACGTAAGCTTTTGACTGCTTGATTTCATTAACCTAACCGGCAGTGGCTAAAAGGATGGCCTTGTTGATCAGTTTTGGGTCCAATAGTATGATTAAGCCCCTAACCACCAGTTATAAATGGCTCTGGTTCATGCAGTCTGAGCTCAGTAACCACTGACTGTCTAGGGATTCCAGAAAAAGTTCCCATAACTGGCAGCAAGTGGTAAGGATTGTTAAATTCCAGTTTCAATAGATATTAGTGGCAATTAATAAGTCCATACACAACCTGCACACAAGAATGACAGACAGTAAATGGGAATAAGCAAACCTGAGAAACCTGTCCCTAGATCAGCTGATGGAGATGCGTTGGATTAGGGACTAGAGGTCTCCAAGGTCCAAGAATATGGCAATCGTTATAGATTTCAAGATGAGCCAAAGGGAGAGATATGCTTTGGCAGAGAAGATTGTAAGAAAACTGGAGAGGATCCATAGAAAACGAGAGGTTTGTGAATACAGGTTCTCAGAGCTCCAGAGTCCATTATACCCAAGGCTCTTTTCTGAAGTGTCCCCAAGACATGGAAAATTCAGTAAATCAATGCCAGCACCAGCTGCACCAACTGATGATGAAGAGTCCTTACTTTTGTGGTACTGGAACTATTAATGAACTGTATTTACCAAAATGCACTAGGAAACATTTGCTGAAACATCTGTGTTTCTCTTAAGCATGCTCACCTAAATACTACGGGGTTTGTCAGTGAGGTGATTATCACTGGGTGAAAAGTTTTGCTTGGGAGATATTGACACCTACCAGACTATGGTTGAGAGTAAGTAACTAAAACCTGAGCAATTTCTCCTTGGAACCACCAGTAAAGGCCTGGTAGCCAGTAGGGGTAAACATGGAGCCCTCACTTGCTTGAATTGAAGTTGAGGTCAACATCAAGACAACCTGTGTCGACTTAGGAATGCTAAATTAGCAAGGTGCTGGGTGTCTGCTGGGTAATACCCTGATTGTGTCTCCAGTAGTGCAATGGCCCAAGGCCTACATGGCCCGGGCAAGCTCCTCCATGTTGTGCAAAGGTCAGGCTGCCCATCAGCCTCAAGAGGAGGCAGGGATCACTGCTGGATATGAGGGAGGTGATGAGTTTAGAGTGGTGCAGACCAAGATGGGCAATAAGAGAACCTATGTCATGGTGCACATAGACCCTGCTCCAAAAAGAGAGAAGGCTGAGGTTCCGAGATGAATTCAGTGTTGGAGTCCCGGTCACTAACATAGAAACAAGAGTTTTTAGCAGCTGAGGAACCTAACCTAAGCAGGAGTTTCACAAGGCATAGTAAGGGTGTCCTACCGTCAAGGACGTGCACAGGATAGCTCAGTAACAAGTTTGGTGTGGTTAGCAGATATAGGATGGTGTGGAACAATGGGCCGATGTAAATTGAACCTTTGGATTCAGAACTCACTGCTGCATTATTCCTGCGAGCACACAGGAACTTCCTGCTGTTGCTAGCCCATAAGGTACATGTAGCAGGGCACCAGGCCGTTAGAAGGCCAAAGTCATGTTAGAACCTTTGTTCTATTTGACAGGGAGGAACTGGTTTGTAGAGTGGTTTTGCAGAGCCTACCTAGCTTGTCAAGTGAGTGACAAGGCACTGCTGTATATCTACCACTGGTCAGTGTGCCATTTGAGAGTGTGGGCATAGAAATTATTGGTCCCATTGATCTGTACTCTGCTTCAAGCAACCTTTGTATCTTGGTTTTGGTGGACCGTGCCAAACCCAGAGGAAGTACCTCCGAGGAGCACAACTGCCAAGATAGTGACAAGGGCCATTCTTTGATCTTCTTCAGTGTAAGATTCCCACAGACTGTGTTCTCTGATAAAGGAACAATTGCTATCTTCCTGTTTATGAGTGAGATGTGCAAGGAAGCTAAAATATTACTACTTACACATACTACATACAAATCAAAGTGTCTCTACAACACTTCTACAAGGGATCCTGAAGAGCATAATGGAACCTCTACATGAGAAGCCCTGGAGGAAATGGATGTCCTCATGCCATGTCTCTTGCCTGCTGAAAAGGAAATCCCACAAAAAGGGATTGGATTTAGCTTTGTTTAGCTTCTCTTTGGAAATCCTGTCCACAGCCGCAGACTTGGTCAGAAAGGGTAGGGAAAGTCATGATGCTCTGGCCTATGCTCCCGGCCTTCGGAAGCAGATTGCTCAATTGAAAACTCTAAATAATTTCTAAATAATTGAAAAATCTTCAGGCTAACCAAGAGCACCTGAAGGAATAGTATGTAGAGAAAACAATGCTAACTGGGTACCAAAAGCGGCAAGGGGTACTGGTGCTAAAAGCAATTTTCTCTCAGACTTTGGAAAGAAAAATGAGATAGTTCTTAGCAGATGATTAGGAAAATTTCTGATGACAGCCACATAGTTGACATGTCCAACTTTAGAGTGTGCTCCACCTGAAGAGGATTAAGCCATACCTCAAGAGAGAATACACTAGGCCTGGGCGAAAGTTTAATTATGCCGTAGTAATTGGTGTCATTTTGGTAAATTTCAAAGATTATTCCACATCATGTATTGTGGGAAGAAATTTTAGTATAGTCAGGTAATTTTTGATCACCAGAGCCATTTAAGGTAGACTTTTTACTCAAGCTGACCTTTCAGTTATTTTTGTGCATGAATCTGAGCATGGCCAAAACTGTTTGAACATAAGTGGTAAACCCTTTAACATGGGTGGTCAACAAACATTTCAGGTAGCTTGTTTATCCAAGCAGACCGTTTGGGTAAATTTTCAGTGCAAAACTACAAATCCCAATGAAAGCAACAGTGTTTTGAATGCGAGCAGCCTGAAATAGACTCAAAATTAGATTTTAAGTTACATTTTTACCTAATTGGCCCTTTCGGGTATTTTTTCGGTGTAAGGTGCATTTTGCGTTAATTCACATTTGCTGTCATTTTGCGTAGTTACACTACTTGAAATTACGTGACGTACTCCTAGACTATCCTAGTTTTGGAGAACAAATGGAATGGCTCCTAAAAGGGGTTATAAAGATTTGTGATGTCAACCACTTAGTTGGCTCATATCACTACAGATAGTGTTCCATGTAAACATATTTAAGACGTACGTCGGGATACATTACACAGTGGGCATCCTAGTTATGGCAGACAACTTCAAAAAGGACAGCGAGCCCCTCAAAGATGGGAACGAGTTGCACTGTTGCACAGTAATAAGAAGGGTGAAACCTTCTCCAGATCTGACACCCGAACAGCAGAGGGGTTATAGAGAGATTAGGGATGATTTGCCCACATCATCTTACAAAGCACAGAGTTGACTCCTCTCTGAGTCAATAAAACAGATACTGGTTTAGTTTGCTCATGAAAAGGACATTTTCAGGATTTCAACCTGGATGCAGGACTGCAAGTTTTTGTACCTGAGAACAATAGAACATTCCTGTAGCCTGTGTGCTAGCGCAGTTGTGCTATCGACCAAGAAGGGGGCAAATGACCTGTTCTTCCGCTTCGAAAACCAGGCACTCAGCCCTGTTACAAAGATGGATGCTAATGCAATCCAGATGAGCTGTTGAACTGACTGGCCACAGCTAAGTAACTCAATACTTTTGATTTGACCAGTGGCTACTGGTAGTATGCAGTGGCTCCAGGTGCCAAGGAGAAAACTGCATCCTCCTCCCAGAAAATCTCTGTCCACTCAAGGATTTGCCCTTTGGGTTAAAGAATGCCCTTATCACTCTCCATGCCTTTGCAGCTATCGGTTACCTGGCCTGCAAGAGTCCAGTACTATTGGAGTTTTTTCCTTATGCAGGGTCATCCCCAATCTTTTTGCCTCCTGCCTCCTATTTTTTCTGACCTGTTGTTGTTGGCTTTAGAACTCTGATCACTTTACCACTGCTAACCAGTGCTCTAGGGCATATGCTCTCTGTGTAAGTTGTATTGTTGATTGGTTTATCCATGATTGGCATATATGGTTTACTAGTAAGACCCTAGTAAAGTGCACCAGAGGTGCCCAGGGCCTGTAAATCAAATGCTACTAGTGGGCCTGTCACACTAGTTGTGCCACCCACATTAGTAGCCCTATAAACATGGCTCAGACCTGCCACTGCAGTGTCTGTGTGTGCAGCTTTAAGCTGCCAATTCGACTTGGCAAGTGTATCCACCTGCCAGGCCTAAACCTTCCCTTTTCTTACACGTAAGATACCCCTAAGGTAGGCCCTAGGTAGCCCCATGGGCAGGGTGCAGTGTATGTTTAAGGTAGGACATATACTAATGTGTTTTACATTTCCTGACAGTGAAATACTGCCAAATTCGGTTTTCACTGTTGCAAGGCCTATCTCTCTCATAGATTAACATGGGGGCTACCTTTAAAAATGATTAACGTGTAGATTCCCTTTGGGAGCAGATAGACATGTGGAGTTTGGGGTCTCTGAGATCACAATTTTGAAATACATCTTTTAGTAAAGTTGTTTTTCAGATTGTGTGTTTGAAAAAGTGACTTTTAGAAGGTGGGCATTTTTTGCTTAAACCAGTTCTGTGACTCTGCCTGTTTGTGGATTCCCTGTTGGACAAACCTCTCATACGAGCCCGACATTGCTACCGCCACCCCTGAGGGCTACAAACTCCAACGAAAAGACCACCTTAACAAACCAGGAAGTGGCATCGCCATCCTGCACAGAGACACCATCAAGGTCACCACCAACACCCTCAACACCCTCAACAATGCAGAACACATGCACTTCCTGATCCACATCAACAACAACACCACCCTCAGAGGCACACTCGTATACAGACCCCCAGGGCCACGCCCCACCTTCTGTGACACCATCGCTGACACCATCAGCCCGCACGCCCTCACCTCCACAGACTACATCCTCCTTGGCGATTTCAACTTCCACCTGGAAAACCCCCACGACCACAACTCCTCCTCCCTCATAGACAACCTCACCAACCTTGGACTCAAACAACTGGTCACAGCCCCCACCCACTCAGCAGGACACACACTTGATGCAATCTTCACCTCGAACCAACACATAACCTACTCCCACATCACCGAACTCCACTGGACCGACCACCACTGCGTCCACTTCTCCTACTCCAAACCCCCCACACACCACCAGCAACCCAACACCCCCTACCGCATGTGGGACAAGATCCCCACAGAACGCCTGAACTCCCAACTGCCACAGAACCCTCCCCCAACACCAACGACCCCCAACACTGCTGCACATAACCTCAACAAATGGATCACTACCTGCGCAGACTCACTCGCCCCCCTCAGAAAAAACATTACCACCCGCAACATCAAGAACGCCCCATGGTTCACCGCGGAACTCCTAAAGTCCAAACGCAAATGCCGCAAAGCAGAAAAAACCTGGCATCTAGAACTCTCCGCCACAAACTTCTCTTCCCTCAAAACCTCCATGCGCATACACAACCAACTCATACGCACCACCAAAAGAACACACTACAAGGAACGCATTGACAACAACTCCCAAAACAGCAAATAACTCTTTAACATAATCAAAGAGCTCTCCAAACCCAAAGCCAGCAACCTGGACCCCACGCACACACAAACCCCCTGCAACTCCCTCTCAAACATGGCTCTTCGAACAGTGATCACCCCCCCCTCCAGCGCCTTGAGACCCTCACGGGTGAGTAGCACGCTCTATAAATGTTTTGATTGATTGATTGTCTGGGTCAGTTTGACAGTTGGGCTGTTTGAACCTCTAGGGGAGGAGTGGTCACTTATACCTGAAATGCTGTGCCTGCCCTCACACATTGCAGTCTCCAACCCCCTGGTGTGTGTCTGGGGCCTGGCCTGGGCAAGGCAGGATTTCACAAACAAGAGAGACTCTCCTTTGAAGTGAGCATATTTCAAAGGCCAAAATGGGTATTTGAAGGGCACCCAAAACCACAGACTTTAGATCATTTCTGGACATCAAGATGAACCTCTGCCTGGAGAAGAGCTGAGGAGAAGTGCTGCCCTGCCTCAGACTGTGCTTTGTGGATCTATCCTTCATTTGCTGCTTCTGTCTGTGCAAGAGGACAAAGACTGGACTTTGTGTGTCTTCCTGCCTGTGAAGAAATTTCCAAAGGCTTGTCCTGAGCTTGCCTCCTGTTGTTGAAGTCTCAGGGCCATCAAAGACTTTTCCTGCCAGCACCTGGACTCTCTGCTGAGACTCCTGCCCTGCCAAGTGGTGCCCTATCCAGTTCCTGGGGCCTTGGAAGATGAAGCTGGCAGACCAAGACTGAAAATCCACGCATTGACCATCGTGCGGGGAAAAATTGACGCACATTCCGAGACGCGGCTGAAAAACGACGTGCCACCGGCTTCGTGGCAGAAATCGATGCATGGAGCTGGAAGAACGACACTCACACCCGCTGATGGAGGCTGTTAACATCGCAACCCACACTGCGCAGTTTTGCTGAGACCGTGTGGCAGGATTTTCAATGCAAACATTGCTGGGCACAGAAAAATGATGCAACGCCTGCCCGGACCTGAGTGCTGCCTGGATCGATGCATTGCTCCCCTGCGGGGAGGCAAAACAACGCACGCTTACCCAACCAGAGAGGGAGGAACGACGCACGAGCTCGCTTGTGCGTGAGAAATCGATCCACCGCTTACCTTTTTTGACACACACTCGCTGAGCGTGCGAGCGTGTTATTTTGACACTACCCAGGTTCTTTTCAACGCTAACAGTGTTTTACCTGTTTTCTCAAGGATTTAAGACTCTTTTTGCTTTTTAATCAATAACTTGACTTGTGTATGTTGGATTTTTGATGTTTTTGTCTTTTTTGTTTAGATACATATTTTCTATTTTTCTAAACTGGTGTGGTGTCATTTTGTAGTGTTTTCATTAAGTTACTGTGTGCGTTGGTACAAATACTTTACACCTAGCACTCAGAAGTTATGCCTGCCTGCTCGTGCCAAGCTACCAAGGGGATGAGCGGGGGTTAGCTGAGTGTGATTCTCCTTTACCTTGACTAGATTGAGGGTCCTTGCTTGGACAGGGGGCAACCTGACTGCCAACCAAAGACTCCATTTGTGCAAAGTACTAATTAGATGACATTTCTGTGTTTAGCAGTTCACAGTAGGAGGGCTTATGGAGACACACAGAGCAGGTGTAGGAGAAAAACTGACCATCAAGGCCACAAAGTGTCAGGGGAATCAGTCCTCTGTGATCTAACTTAATAATCTGATGGTGAATAGGCAGATTAGCTCTTTGAAGGTGAAGTTACAATTTGTACTTGATTGGGAAGTGTCCACAACTCAGACCCAGGTGTGAGCTTGATTAAGCATCACTGATCCTACAGGACAACAATAACTGCATTACTGCAAGTAAACTAGTTGCAATTAAAACAAGATTTAGATTTAGATTAGTTAAATACAATTTTTGTACCTTTAGTATCAGAACCCAGAGGAGCTCTCTGGATCACAGCTTAATGCTCTCAAGGTGAGAGGATCTGCTTGAAGCTTTATAAATCTTAGTGCCTTCACCTAGAGTGTTACGAATGTTCCCATCACTGATTCGAGTTTTGCTGATTCAGTAGATTACAATTTCAGTCTGTGCAATATATGATTAATGGTCCAATTTCATTCTTGGTGGTCAGCTTATTCTCTACCAGGGCCACAAAGAAAAATACTCTGTTGCCCTAGTAAAGGTCCTGACTGGCAAATTTAGAAATATCCAAGGTCACTTTTAGCATTCAGAGGAACCACTGTCAAGCCGGTTCCTTTGAATACATTGGAACTTTGCCCTACAACTCCATCAAACATGATGGAACCATATGACAAGATGTAGAAAGCTAGTTGATTTTCAAGTATAAAAAACTAAAGTAGGCATTTTGTGTTTGAAAATAAAAAAGCAATGCCTACGCCCCCTCGCCATGGGAGTCATCTGTCATGGCAACAGTGGCATTTTTTGTTTTTCACTGCATCTTATTGCCGCGGTTTTCTTGGTGGAAATGGGCAGAAAAAAATGGTCATATGACCTCCTGTCTTAATTGGACAGGAGAACATATAGCCAATTCTCTGATGGCCTCTACTCCATAGGGCAACAGAGAAGTTTAGCAGAAGTGGTGATGGAGTAGTCTTCACCTTGGTCAAACTATGGTCAACCCACTTTTAAATTAGGGTAGGCACATCAGCATGTTGGCAGTAAGTACACTTAGTCAAGGTTGTGAGAGAGTATGTTTGCTGCCAACATTTAAGTCGGGCACTAATAACCTTTTGCTAATGCTGTCAACATTTTCTGAAATTTTAGAAAATGTTGATAAACTCGGCAAAAAAGCAAAATCATTAAACTGTATGTCTAAAGAAAATTTGAATCCAGGCAATGTCAGATACAGCAGTTTTATGGGAGCCTCCTGTGGCCACTTGTGTTGAATCTACGTCACCTCTGCTTAAAAGTAATAAATCAAAGAAAAATCCAATTAAAACTAAGAGATCATTAACCATAAGGAATATTTAAAAAAATCGTGCACCCTTCATTCATTAAGGGCTGGAAATACAATGGGTAGTACTGTTAGTATTGATGTCGTGACTGGTCCAGATTTAAGTTATGAGGCTTTGACATATGAGGCACAGACACTGGATATTAAAAATATAGACCACACTCTACCAGGCAGTAATATTGGTGAAAAGACAAATGAAACAAGACTTAATGCAAAACAAAGGAGGAGATAAAGACATAGCATTTTATGTATGTATTAAACTAGTATATGTGTTATGAAGAAATACCAAAAATGTTAATATAAATAATGGTTGTAGTGGTAGCTTTGGGTCATCCCAATTTCCTACTAGACAGCGAGGGGAGTTTTTGCCTGCTACTAATACTCTGCACCATCGAGTGTTAAAAAATCTTCAGGTCAACACATGTGCTATAAATAATGTGACCAATAAGTTATATAAATTGATAAATTGGCTGTTAGAAGTGGGGTCTCTGGTTGGCAGTCAGTTTGCACTCTGTCCATGCAGGGTCCCTCAGTCTAGTCAGGGCAATGGAGATACACACGTAGATAAGTCCTGCTCACCCCCTTGATAACTTGGCACAAGGCAATGTGTAAAGTATTTGCCCCAACACACATAGAAATACAGTGAAAACACTACAAAATGGACATCACACCAGTTTAGAAAAATAGTGAATATTTATCTAAATCAAACCAGACCAAAACGACAAAAAATCCAACATACAGAAGTCACGATATGAATTTTCAAAAGAATAATAATCTTACTCCATAGAAAACAATGGAAATGTTGTTGTCATACAAAGTACCTGGTTTGTGTCAAACATAAAGCCACACGGACGAGCGTGCGTCAGAAAAGTCAGCAATGCGTTGATTCCTCACTCGCAAGTGAGGCTGTGCATCGTTTCTTCTCCGGTCGGGTCAACAATGCATCGTTTTTCTCTCCTGCCACAGAGCGATGCGTCGATTTCCAGGCGGACACCTCGGATCCACACAGGCCTGCATTGATTTATAACGCCCAGTGATGATGCGTGAAAAATACGGTCGCACGGTGTTGGAAAACCACGTTGCGTGGAGTTTGCCTCATTATCAGCAGTCACAAGCGGGTGATGTGTTGTTTCTCCAGCCGCTATGCGTCGATCTCCCAGCCACGATGCAGGTGGAGCATCGATTGTAGCTGCGAAGTGGGTGGCAAATCATTTCTCAGCTGCATTGCAGGTGGTGCATCAAACTTTTCCCTGTGTGGTGTTCTATGCTCAGATTTCAGTCCTTGTTCTGCCAACTTCACCTCTCAAGGGCCCAGGGACTGGATGGGGCACCACTTGGCAGGGCAGGAGTCTCAGCTGAGATTCCAGGTGCTAGCAGAGGCAGTCTTTGATGGCCCGAGACTTCAAAACAGGAGGCAAGCTCAGTCCAAGCCCTTAAAGATTCCTCACAAGCAGGAATATACCACAAAGTCCAGTCTTTGTCCTCCCTCATGCAGAAGCAGCAACTGCAGGCCAACCCAGCAAAGCACAGTCACAGGCAAAGGGGCAGTACTTCTTCTGCAGCTCTTCCACTCTTCTCCTTGGCAGAGGTTCTTCTTGATTCCAGAAGTAATAAAAAATCTGGGGTTCTGGGTCCACTACTTATAACCCTTTCTGTTTTGAAGTAGGCAAACTTCAAAGGAAAGTTTCTGTTGTTCACAAACTGTAAACGTTGCACTTGTATAGCGCACTTCTCACCCATTAGGGTCTCAAGGTGCTGTGGAACCCCCCCTGGCTTTTCCCTGTGAGGGCCCCACTCCTGAGAAACCCCAGGTTGAAGCCAGGCATCCAAGCACTGTCAGTGCTGTTGTGGAGATGAAGCAAGCTATTGCCCAGAGGTACAGAGTGGGACCCATTAATTAGATTAGGTACCAAGGTGAGAATTATCTGGTCCAAGGGAGTTGAGCCCAAGATCCTCCGCTGCGGGAATTGAACCCTGGTCCTAGGCCAGATCTCTGCATCAGGGTCTGCTGTTCTAACCATTGTGCCACACTTCTCCACTTCACAAGATCCTGCCTTGACCAGGCCTGGGTCCAGACTCATACCAGGGGGTTGGAGACTGCATTGTGTGAGGGCAGGCACAGGGGCATGGCTGGAGGAGCCAACATGGCTGACGTCTGTTAGTGGAGCTCCGCTATGCCACCCGCTTATCCTGAATAAAGCAGCTACAATACGGGGAGTTCTGGTCCAATGGTGGCATGTCGGGGAAGCTGAGGATTTGTAGTATCGGGTGCCAACTCTTGTTTCTTACCCAGTGCCCGCAAGTAGCCAAGATGTCCTGCAGTGGTGGTGTAGCCTAAGAAACAAAATGGCACGCTGAGGGACAGAATGGACAACGGTGCACTCGTAACTGCCCTGTGGCTGGACACCGGACCGGAGTTGGAGGTGCTGGCAGTGGTGAGGAGTGGTGGCACCCTGGGCGCGGAGGGCTGGTGGAGCGTGGCCTGCGTGGATTATCCCAGATGGGGTGGGAGGCACCTGCCGGGGGTGAGTGCCGTGGAACATTGGTGTGCGCTGGGGCTGCAACGGGTCCCCTGCTGTGGCGACTGGAGGCGGGGGACTCTCCGGAGTGCAGGGGTCCCAAAGTTTGGGCTGTCTAGATGGGGTTAGTTGCAGCTGCTGCTCAGCCTGCCACAGCAGCTTTCGGGAGACGGAACTGTGGTGTGGGCATCCAATACACGGAGCCTGTGTCGATGCGGCCGGGTACTACTGGCGCTACCTAGGCCCATTCCTGAAATGGCGCGCTGTTGACTGAGCAGGGGGATATGACATTGGATGCCGCGATGCAGCAACAGGATGGACCCTGCTAAAAAGGTACTTGTTAGACCTGACATGCCTTAGGGTGGTCACCCCTAACTTTTTGCCTGCCTCCCTCCACTTTTTGGACCCTGTTTTGCTGGCTTTTTAGACTCTGCGCACTTTACCACTGCTAACCAGTGCTAAAGTGTATATGCTCTCTCCCTTTTCAAACATGGTAACTTTGGATCATACCTGATTGGACTATTTAATTTACTTATAAGTCCCTAGTAATGTGCACTATATGTGCCTAGGGCCTGTAGATTAAATGCTACTAGTGGGCCTGCAGCACTGGTTGTGCCACCCACTTAAGTAGCCCCCTTAACCTTGTCTCAGGCTTGCCATTGCAAGGCCTGTGTGTGCAGTTTCACTGCCACTATGACTTGGCATTTAAAAGTACTTGCCAAGCCTAGAACTTCCCTTTTTCTACATATAAGTCACCCCTAATGTGTGCCCTAGGTAACCCCTAGAGCAGGGTGCTGTGTGGGTAAAAGGCAGGACATGTACCTGTGTAGTTATATGTCCTGGTAGTGTAAAACTCCTAAATTCGTTTTTACACTACTGTGAGGCCTGCTCCCTTCATAGGCTAACATTGGGGCTGCCCTCCTTTGCTGAAATGGCAGCTGCTGATCTGAAAGGAGCAGGAAGGTCATATTTAGTATGGCCAGAATGGTAATACAAAATCCTGCTGACTGGTAAAGTCGGATTTAATATTACTATTCAAGAAATGCCCCTTTTAGAAAGTGAGCATTTCTTTGCACTTAAATCTTTCTGTGCCTTACAATCCACGTCTGGCTGGGCTTGGTTGACAGCTCCTTGTGCATTCACTCAGACACACCCAAACACAGGGTACTCAGCCTCACTTGCATACATCTGCATTTTGAATGGGTCTTCCTGGGCTGGGAGGGTGGAGGGCCTGCTCTCACAGAAAGGACTGCCACACCCCCTACTGGGACCCTGGCAGACAGGATTGAACTGAAAGGGGACCTGGTGCAATTCTTAGCCACTCTTTGAAGTCTCCCCCACTTCAAAGGCACATTTAGGTATAAAACAGGGCCTCTGCCCTACCTCATCAGACACTTGCTGGAGAAGAAACCTGAACCAGAAACTACATCCTGCCAAGAAGAACTGCCTGGCTGCTCAAAGGACTGTCTGCTTTCTACAAAGGACTGCTGCCTTGCTGTTGGCCTGCTGCCTTGCTGAACTCTTGTCTGGCTGTGAAAGTGCTCTCCAAGGGCTTGGATAGAGCTTGCCTCCTGTTCCCTGAAGTCTCAGGAACAAAAAGACTTCTCTTTTTCACTTGGACGCTCCGTGCGCTGAACTTTTCGACGCACAGCTTGTTCCGTGGCGAGAAAAACGCCGCACACCGACGCTGATCTACGCGACGCCTTTGGGACGACCGGAACTTCGACGCACGCCTCGCAAGGACAACGCCGCCCGACTTCCAGAGGAGAAATCGACGCGACGCCTGCCGTGAGAGCGAAACTTCGACGCGCAGCCCCGCAGAACGACGTGCAGCCAGAAAACAAGCAGGAGAATCCACGCACAGACCCGGGACATCTGGTAATCCCCGCGATCCACAGAAAGAGACTGTCCGCGCGCCGGAAAACGACGCACGACTTCCCCGCGTGAAAAATAACGACGCAAGTCCGTGTGTGCTGGGGAGAAATCGACACACACACCATTTTTCCACGTATCTCTTCTTCTGCAGCCCTCTGAGGAGATTTTCCACTCCAAACCAGGTACTTTGTGCTTGAAAGAGACTTTGGGCCTGATTACAACTGTGGAGGAGGTGTTAATCCGTCCCAAAAGTGACGGTAAAGTGACGGATATACCACCAGCCGTATTACGAGTCCATTATATCCTATGGAACTCATAATACGGCTGGTGGTGTATCCGTCACATTTGGGACGGATTAACACCTCCTCCAAAGTTGTAATCAGGCCCTTTGTTTGCTTTTTAAAGACTTAAGACACTTTATATCACTTTTCAGTGATATCTCTACAAATTCACATTGCAACTTTATTCGTTTTGACCTACAATTATCCTGATAAATATTATATATTTTTCTAAACACTGTGTGGTTTATTTTTGTGGTGCTATATGGTGGTATTGTATGACTTATTGCACAAATACTTTACACATTGCCTTCTAAGTTAAGCCTGACTGCTCGTGCCAAGCTACCAGAGGGTGGGCACAGGCTAATTTTGGATTGTGTGTGACTTACCCTGACTAGAGTGAGGGTTCTTGCTTGGACAGAGGGTAACCTGACTGCCAGCCAAAAACCCAATTTCTAACAGTACTGTTTATAGAAACCACATGAGTCAGGCTCCCTCTGCCCCTGCTAATTACATGCTGCAGAACCTCCTGCAGCAGCGGATATACTGTGAATGGGACACTAGACATTGTGGGATACTTCAGTTGTTCATTTTTTGGGAGCATTGCACCATTATCACCCAAACTCTGATCCGACCCTTCTGTTGCTGTATCTCCATAAGACTCAATCACTGTAGTGGACAGACACAGGATGTGCAGATTGGTCTCATTGCCCCCCAGACGACTCCGCACTGCGAGCCGTGGGTCACCAGTGAACTAGGGGGCTGCTACCTGTGCCTCACTGCCGAGGGTCCCCACTGTGATCAACAGTCACCATGGATAATGTGGAGCGCCCCAGTACATTAGAGGACAAATTATTAGACACTGTACTGGTGGCTACTGACAACATGCGGACCTCCTAAGAGTCCAAAATAGACACGGTCCTGAGTCTACTACATGCGGACCATAGAAAGCTGGTGGACAGGGTAACACTGGTAGAACGAGATGCTCAGGCATTACTGCTCAGAACACACAGCCTGGAAAGTTCCCTGAAGGAATTAACAGACAGAGTACGAATGCTGAAGCAACGTGTGGAGGATGCGGAAGGCAGATCTCGCAGAAACAATGTTCGACTGGTGGGCCTGCCAGAGGGCACTGACGGGCACGATCCTGTGCAGTATATTGAGGACTGTCTCGAAGCTGCACGTACCTCGGGTACACTTTCCTCCTATTTCTCGATTGATGGAGCACACAGAGTGCCGACCAGGCAGCCCCCCGTGGGTGCTAACCCGCGACCAATGGTGGTGATTATCACGACAGAGACATAGGCCCTCATTACAACCTGGCGGTCGGTGATAAAGTGGCAGTAATACCGCCAACAGGCCGGTGGTAACTACTGCCAAATTATGACCATGGCGGTGAGAACTCAGTTCAATGGCATTTCAAGGTGGACAGGGGGACTGAGTGGGACACAAGGGTGACAATTAGGAGAGTCTCATTTCCTGGCGGGGGTCTTGGCAATAGTCTCTGGCTTCTGCCTGTATTGCAGAGAATGTTTGTGGGGTGGTTCACCTTCTACAGGGGGAGGGGGAGGGGTTGTGGTGGCCTGTTGGTCCTGTGGCGGGGCCTCCTTTCCACTAGCGGCAGCGGAGGTGGAAGGCAGTTCAGATGTCTGTCTAGTGGCAGGGGCCCGCTGTTGTGAGACTGCCTCCCTCATAATGTTGGCCATGTCTGCCAGCACCCCTGCTATGGAGACCAGGGTGGTGTTGATGGCCTGCATGTCCTCCCTGATCCCCTGGTACTGTACCTCCTGCAGCCTCCTGTTCTCCTGCACATTGTCCAGGATCTGCCCAGCATATACTGAGAATGTTGGTAGGCTCCCAGGATCTCTGCAAGTGCCTCCTGGAAAGTCGGTTCCCTGGGCCTGTCCTCCCCCGGCGCACAACAGTCCTCCCAGTTTCCCTGTTGTCCTGTGCCTCTGTCCCCTGAACCGTGTGCCCACTGCACTGACACCAGGTCCCTGATTGTCTTGGGTATGAGGTGTGCCCTGGGGTCCCTGTAGTGGTGGACACACTGCTGATTGATGTGTCCTGAGGACAGAGGTATGGGTACGCTGGGTGGGTGCTGTGGTGGTGTTTCCAGTTGGGGGAGGCTCTGTGGTGGTGTGTGACTGTACCTGGGTAACCGACTGTCCATAGGTCCCTGATGGGCAAGGTTGGTCATCCAGATCCAGGCGACCAGAGTTGCTTTCATCACTGTGGGCCTCTTCAGTTGGGGGACTGGAAAGTGCTGCCACCTCTTCTCCGCTGACATAGGCTGGGATTCCTGTGGGGGATGTAAATGCTGTGTTATTGTTTCTGTGTGTGACATATTGTGCATCAGTGGGTTGCCCTATTTGTTGGTATTTGCTGTGGCAGCTTTAACTTGTGTAGGTTGGTATGTGGTGGGCTAGCTGATTCTCTCTAGTGTGCATGCTTTGGTGATAGGTGTCCATGCAGGGCTGTGAGTGATGTCCATGCATTGGTATGGCATGCAGGACTTGGCATTGAGATAAGTGAGATGTGATGATGGGGTGTGTGGGAGGTGGTGGAGTGATAGAGTGAGGGTGGAGGTATGTGATGGCATGCAGGTAGGGGGTGATAGTGGTAAAGAGTTGACTTACCAGAGTCTAGTCCTCGTCCTACTCCGGCCAGGCCCTCAGGACGCATGATTGCCAAGACTTGCTCCTCCCATGTTGTTAGTTGTGGGGGAGGAGGTGGGGGCCCACCGCCAGTCCTCTGGACAGTGAGCTGGTGTCTTGCTGCTATGGAACGCACCTTCCCCCTTACATCATTCCGCCTCTTCCTGAGGTCGTCCCTTGTTCTGGGGTGCTGTCCCACGGCGTTTCTAGCAATGGATATCTGCTGCACCTGTGCTGAGTTGTGTAGGTGTGTAGGGTGATGTGATGTGGGGTGCGTGGATGGTGTATAGGTGTAGGTGGTGTGTGGCTCTGGTTTTGTCTTTAGTCGTGGTGTCTGTCTCGTGCCAATGGTTTGTATTTTTAAGGGGTTGTAGGTAATGTGGGTGTGTGTTTTATAGTGGTGTGGGTGTGTGGGTGTGGTGTGTGTATGGGTGTCAGGTGTGTATTATTCAAATTGGCCAATGTAGTGTTGTTTTGAATGTGTGTGTGTATTTTGTGCGCGCCGGTGTGTACCGCCAATGGTTTACCGCCATTGAATGTCCACCATGGTGATTCGTGGGTCATAATGTGATGGGCGGTGTTCTGTTGGCGTATCGGTGTGGGTTTTGATACTGCCAGTTTCTCACTGACCTTTGGTGTGGCAGACTTGTGTCTGTGGCCGAATAGTGACGGATTTGTGTGTGTGCGTCATAATATGATGAACGGATATCCGCCGCCGCAGCGGTATGTTGGCGGCAGTCAGCGTGACGGTAAGTGGGATTTACCGCCAATGTCATAATGAGTGCCATAGTGTTAAAAGAGACTCGCTCGATGGCAGAGGTGTAAATGAACAGCATCAAAGTGATGTTTTTTCCTGACTACATGATTTCTGTACAGAAGCAACGCAATAGCTTCCTGGCAGTGAAGGGACGCCTTCGTGAAATGGAATTCGCTAACTCTCTCTCACACACTTTTTTTTACTACCCCTGAGGAGACATGGCGCTGGATTGAGAGTTCCGATCACCGTGCTACTCATTCACTGCGACCAGACCTACCAAGAGACGGTAACACATGAAGGCACAGCAGGGGGCATTGCAGGATGAGGGCACGAGCAGAGGCGAGCCATCCCGCAGTCCCTGATCTAGAACAGAGAATACAGGAGTGGCGCAGTGCATTGCAGCGGGCGGCCGCACTTTCGAGCTCGGGGCGTTGCTCTAGCCCGGATGTCCCGGGCTCCCACTCCTCAGATGGAGAAAGTTCTCCTGTCACTTGGCCGTCTGTGCAAAGCTCACATAATCCTCCACACATCACCCTGCAGATGTCAGACACTATTATTTGAGATAAACTGTTATTCTATTTATGACCCTTCTTCCCACACAATTACAACTGTTGTTACTGTATAACGCTTCTTATGTGGTCATGCACCATGGACTACCTGCAAGGTGGCGTACGTTAGACTCCCCCCTATTACTGTATTTAGTAGCCCCTCAACTGGTCCTCCCTACTGTAAGGATACCTTTCTCTTGATTTAGTTGGTAACATCTGGTTTGGGCGGCCACAGGTTCTAGTGTGCTGCCCTTTTGGTATTCGCTATGTAATTGTTACAATATGTTGATTGTTTTTACCTGCCCATTTCCCTGTTCAACGTTAGGCAACACATGAAGATACTTACCATACATCACTCAGCTCCTTTACACACAACATTGCCACTGTCAACTGTGTGTCAAATATGCGCAGCACCTTCGTTTGTTAGTCCTATGCATGATGGTGCACATTAATGAAGTGACATGGAATATACATGGCATGCACACAACTGTGCGCAGATACGCTGTATACTCCTACATGAAGCGCCACAATGCATCTAATTCTCTGTTACAAGAGTCTCATCTAACGTGTTCAGAGGTCGACACGCTTAGAAGAAAATGACACAGCCAGGCATACTCCACAAATTATTCATCCTATGCGCGGGGAGTGCTGATATGGGTCCGGCCGGGGGTCCCATTCTGTCTGTTAATGCAGGTCGCAGATCCTGTTGGCCGATACGTGTTTGCCCGAGGTCAGCTGAGTGGTAGTCAGGTCCTCCCTGGTAACATAGACGCTCCCAATGTAGATCAAGCTCTCTTTCTAATCACACTCAGTCAATTATGACACGCTGGAGTGATATTCCCTGGCTGACAGGAGGAGATTTTAACTGCATATTGGATACATATCTAGATAGGTTTTTCCCGCCATTAGTGCGCACCTCTGCTATGTCCAATGCCCGCTGTCTTGTAACCTGGCTACATCACTGGCAACTGACAGACGTTTATCGTCATTATAATGCTGATGCCAGAGTATACTCCTACTTGGCACTACATGGTTTGCATGTCCGACGCGACAGGTTGCTCTGCACGTCCACCCTGATTCCATGACCGTAAGGACTGACTACTTGGGCCGTACTCATTCTGATCCCAATCCCCAATACCTTTAATCCGACTGGGGTGTTACTGCTCAGCCTCCTGTTCCCACATGGAGGATGCAGCCTGCAGCATTGGAGGACTCAGCGTTCCACCAGTCGACTGGCCCGCAGGTTACTAGTTACTTTGAACTTAACGCAGACACAGCATCATACCGTTCGGTAGAGTGGGACACTTTTAAGGCTACACTACGAGGCCACTGTATGGGGCTTGGTATTGGTGTGTGCATACAACTGAACGGGGAGTTGTCCACGGAAGAGGGGCAGCTATTGCAACATGAGTCAGAAGCAGTACATAACCCCAGTGCCTTATCTCAATTACAAGCCATGCGTAAAACCCATTCAGAGCTCCTTGAATGATTGCAATGCCTAAATTATGCTGCACACTCTGTAAATGCACATGCACGGGTGGATAGAGCTGACACTCTGTTTGCCCAATAATATGCCAGGAGACTTCCCCTAGTTCGGTACAATCTATTTGGACACTGTCCGACGACTTGCTGTACACACAGGATTAAATTCATACATGTTTTTTACACTCATTATGAATCTCGATATAGCACTGTCTCTCCTTCTCCTCTAAAATATATTGAGCTGTTCCTCACAGGAGTATCTCTGCCTAGGATCACGGCCGAGCAGTGTTTGGAACTAGACGATCCTCCACTGCTGTCCGAGATATGGGAGGCCATCGAGTCTCTTGCAAATTTCAAGATGCCTGGCCTGGACGGGCTACAGGCTGAATTTTATAAGGCTTATGCAGCCCACCTAACTTGCTTGCTTTATACGAGGAGTCCTTATTACTGGCGTGCCTACCTCCTACGTTATGAGAGGCCATGTTTATCTCCCTCCTAAAGCCACATAAGGACCCTACTGATTGACCTGGAAAAGGCATTGACTTGCTGGAATGGCCTTACCTTTTGCAGTCCTACTGAAATATGGCCTCGGCCCTCATTTTATACAGCTGGTGAAATTATTGTATACATGCCCGTTGGCCCGTAATAGAACAGGGCGCCTCATATCGTCCCCCATTCGCGTTATGAGGGGCACGCTGCAGGGATGCCCTTTGTCTACCCTCCTTTTTGCTCTTGCAGTGGAGCCACTGGCGTCTGCGCTCCGCAGCAAGGGAGACGGGAATCATACGGTCTCTCTGTACGCGGATGACCTTCTAGTGTATATTAGAGACCTGGTGAATTTTCCTAGTGACATGATGCCCTTACTCAATTCGCATGCGAGGGTCTCTGGCTTACGAGTTAACTGGCAAAGTCCTGTATTTTCCCGTTATCGCCTACTATATCTGATTCAAGCCTCACATCTATACCCACGGACATGGCGTGGCAATCTACCACATTTAGATACCTAGGCATACAGGTATATCACACAGAGTCGGATCTGTTTGACGGGAACCTAACGTGTGCTATGTCGGGCCTATGTTGTCAGATGGCATTCTGGAAAACATTGCCGCTGATGGTCATGGGCAGGGTGGCCCTTGTTAAAAAGATAGTGTTCCCCTGACTATTATATTATTTTGTGAATATGTCTCTACACATTCCAGCTTCTTTCTTCTGATCCATAGAGCGGGATGTGCGTAGTTAGATTTGGAATACTTCCAGCTGCAGAGTGGCCCTCTCTAAACTTTAGCGCCCACTGAACGAGGGGAGTTTGTCATTGCCAAATTTAGAACACTACAGTGGGTGGCCAATTGGCTCTCTTCCAGGCAATTGGCAGACACGGCCACTGACCTTCCAGCATGGTCATGGTGTAAATTGCTACACCTATTTCACCCCTCTGCTAAATCCACAGCGCCGGTGCCCATTTTGCTGAATCTAGCATATAGTTGTTTCCGAAGATGCTGTTACCTCACGAGGCACACCACTCTCTATGCACCAGCCATGCCACTATTGGGGACATGATGTGGCGCATGTGGTGCATCAGCTGCAGAACTGGCAGCTTAGCATGCAGTGGAAATACCCTAGGTGACCTTTAAATGCATGGCACTCTCAATTCTTATGACACACTGATGGAGGCCACTGGACTGCATCCAGGTACCTTTATGTTATACAAATCCCTCAAGCATACCTTGCAACATGTGTGGTGTGACCTCAAAGAGGAACCGCGTGTGCACTACACGCTACAGTACCAACTTGTATATAGGAAAGGGAGGCATTTATTACACTGGATAGCAGACTCTTTGCGTCTCCATACATCTGGCCCACTTGTGGCCCTCCTAGGGAGATTGGAGACAGGAGAACCCTTCACAGATAGGGAGTGGGCAACCCTACTGGAAACCCCCATATATGTCCCTCGCAATATGCGTTTTTGACTCATTCAGTACTATGTCACTCAAAGAGCCTACCTTACACCTGACAAGATCAACAGATATTTTAACCGTGCAGACGCCGCTTGTCAGCGCTGTCAGTGCTTGGGAACGGACATTTCTACACATGATGTGGTCATGTCCCACTTTGAGTCACTATTGGACTTCATTCCATACATGCTTAATGCACTGTGTAGACTTGCCCTTACTATTGACATGGGAGACATGTATTTTTGGATTATTCCAAGGCGGTAAAAAGTTGAAGGCAACGTCCCGTTTTTTGGATCTGGGGTTCTTAGTGGCCAAACACCTTATAATCTGTAAATGGCGGTCTTCCGAGCCCCCAACATATGAAGCATGGGTACATTCATTGTCTGTCTGGGCGAGAGCGGAGTGCACAGCTCTCCAACTCGAAGGTCTATAGGGAATGCGCAAGTATCCCCTCAAGGTATAATGGGAATGTTAACAAACCTCTGCACGCCGCTGAAGTCTGGGCCTGCTCCACTTTGATTTCCCTGTTGTAAGTGATAGAGATTTGAAACATGCTGTGCCGAATTCAGCATGTTGCATGCCTGTACGCATGACTAGAGCAGACAAGCATTCCATTCAGATTTCGGGATTCTGAGCCAATTATGGGCTGCATAGAATGGATAAGTAGAGACAGTTTATAGAGCCCATGTGAGTTTTATCACAATTTAACTAAATCTGCAATGCAAGTACGTGGATTTGTTTTGTCATCATCTTCCCCCCATATGTTTGTTGTTGTAAATTGACATTGATTGCAAACATGTAGGTCGCATGTACTATTATTCTGCAATATGTCATGTTAAAATATACATGCAATAAAGAAATATAAAAAATAAAATTGTGTGAGGGCAGGCACACCTCATTCAGGTGTAAGTGCCCACTCCTCCCTCCAGTCTAGCTCAGATGGCCCTTCAGGATATGCAGGCTACAACCCAGATCCCTTTGTTTCACTGTCTAGAGGGAATTCACAAACTGCCCAACTGTCAGTCTGACCCAGGCAGGGAATACACAAGCAGGCAAAGTCACATAATGGTTTAAGCACAAAATGCCCACTTTCTAAAAGTGGTATTTTCAAACTGACAATTTAAAAAACAACTTTACTAAAAGATGTATTTTTAAATTGTAAGTTCAGAGACACCAAACTCCAAATCTCCATCTGCTCCCAAAGGGAAACTGGACTTAAACTTAAAAGATATTTAAAGGCAGCCTGCATGTAAACCTATGAGAGGGATAGGCTTTACAACAGTGAAAACTGAATTGGGCAGTATTTCACTGTTAGGACATGTAAAACACATCAACACATGTCTCACCTTTACAATACACTGCACCCTGCCCATGGGGCTACCTAGGGCCTGCCTTAGGGGTGCCGTAGATGTATAAAAAGGGAAGGTTTGGGCCTGGCAAAGGGGTACACTTACCAGGTCCAATTGGCAGGTTAAAACTGCACACACTGACGCTGCAGTGACAGGTCTGAGCCATGTTTATAGGGCTACTCATGTGAGTGGCACAACCAGTGCTGCAGGCCCACTAATAGCATTTGATTTATAGGCCCTGGGCACCCCTAGTGCACTGTACTAGGGATGTACTAGTAAATCAAATATGCCAATCATGGAAAAGCCTATTACACATACAATTTACACAGGGAGCACTTGCACTTTAGCACTGGTCAGCAGTGGTAAAGTTACCAGAGTATCAAAAGCAGCAAAAACAGAGTCCAGCACATAGTCAAAACATGGGAAGTAGAGGCAAAAAAGACAGGGGAAAACACACCAAGGCTGACATGTCTAACATTGGCTAACAAAGAATAATAGTCTTAAATAACAGCCATTCACTTAATCAGTGCTTTCTCCTATCCATTATTGGCCAATTAGCAGCTGTATCAGATATCTACTAGATACATTAAATGGAATAGTTTTGTAAAGCATAGCAGTGGAATTTAGTCAGAAAGATGATACTTCTCCCAAGTTGTCTGTAGGTTAGTTATTTCCTCAGAAAGGAATTTAAAAGTGTATGGGTTATAAATATATACCATTATATTGTATTTTATTGAAGTTGACACTAAAAATATAATAGGTCATCATGAATGAGAAGTCGCAAAGTTTATGTCTAACTGGTTGGCTGATCAAAAGGGGGGGTTTGTAATTGCCATACAGGCAAAGGGAAAGCAGAATAGGAGAGGTATCAGTGTAACCATTAATCTCAGTTATGACTCTTTCAAGGAAGTTGCCCTCAAAAACTATAGAAGCTCATTTAAGGACTTGTTCAATCATTTGTCAAGTCCAGATCCTAATGGATCCAATGTAGAATCATCCACTTTGCATTTTGATTATAATGCCACTGCCAGCAAACTTAGGGGGTCATTATGAACACAGCGGGATTCCCCAGCATGTTCATGCTGGCAGTCTAAACATAGACCGCCAGCCCCCTTGAGACCCTGCCGGGCGTGTAAAAAACATTCCACTGGGCTGGCAGGCGGAGACAGTGTTTCCGCCCGCTGGCCCAGTGGAATGCTGAGCCGGGACATTGCCGACAACTCCACAGTGAGCCATCATCAATGCGCAGTGCAGCGGGTGCAGAAGCACCCGTCGTGCAGATCACAGCCCGTAAATCGGGCAGTGACCTGTGCTACAGGGTTGTGAACGGGGGCCCCTGCACTGCCCATGCCAAGAGGAGCACCCCTTCTGCCAGCCTTTCACTGGTGGGGAAAGCCGCCATGGAAAGGCTGGAGGAACAAGGGTTCTCTATCTTGAGGGAGGCTCTGCTTGCAGCACTGCCCTGTCGGATAGAGAAATCCACCATCGCCAGGCTGCCTGTTGGCGGAAGCCTGGCGGTGGCGGAGGACCGCCTGTGGCAGTCTTCCCTTGGTGTTTATATGGCAGTCGAGACTGCCATGCCAGTGGCGGAAAATTTCCACTGCTGCCGGAATGGCGGTCTGGACCACCATGTTTATAATGAGGGCCTTAATGTTATTTCATGGAATTATCATAATCAACCACTTGGTTGTTTATGGTAGACCTTGACTTGTTGCACTATTATAAACATTCAAGAATAATGGAATTGAACTGAACCTGTTACACCAGGTTTCTTCTGTCATTGAAAGTCCACACAAACAACACACTGCCTGATTAAGTCACTTTGATAACATAGGGTCTGATCTAGAGTTTGGCAGACGGGTTACTCCATCACAAATGTGACGGACATTCTGTCCAACGTATTACAATCTCCATAGGCCATAATGGGATCGTAACATGGAGGATGGGATATTCATCACGTTTGTAACCACTTCTGCAAAACTATAAATCAAGCCCATAGCTTGCAGAGGTGCTGATATTTTAGTTTTTGTTCTCGAAATTGTACTGACTCCTATTGGCTTTGGTTATGCAACCACACAACAAGAAATTATGGGGGTCATTCCAACCCTGGCGGTCGGTGTTAAAGCGGCGGCAATACCGCAAACAGGCTGGCG
Source organism: Pleurodeles waltl (assembly GCF_031143425.1). Lineage (NCBI taxonomy): Eukaryota > Metazoa > Chordata > Amphibia > Caudata > Salamandridae > Pleurodeles > Pleurodeles waltl. The sequence goes on along the minus strand of NC_090446.1, from coordinate 1,275,579,026 downwards.
GTAAAAAAAATGCAATTCCGACCCTGGCGGAAACCGCCAACATGGACCGCCACTTCAACACATCGCCCGCCACGGCGGAACAAACAAACAGTGCGGCTCTCACCGCCAATAGACAGGCGGGAGACAATGTACCGCCCACCCTATCACAACCCACCAATCCGCCACCTTTTCCGGGGCGGCAGCCCCGCCGATAAAAACACAGCGGAAACAGCCATTTCAAACGGAAAACGCTCACCTCCATACACCCCACGAGGAATCTGGACAGCATGGAACCCGAACTCCACATCCTCCCAGCGATTGTCTTCCTGCTCCTCTACCAGGAGCACGAACGCCGGCGCAGAAGACAACGGTGAGTACTGCACCTACGACACAGAGGAGGGTGGAGGCAAAAAATTACAGGGACACACATATGCGACACACCCACCCTCACCCTCACCCACTACAACACACACATCAATGCATAGCAAGACATCACAGTTAACCCCCCAGAAGAATGCAAAGACAAAAGGAAATGATTATAAACATTGGAATATATTGTATGACTGGCTTTAAAATATATCCCACATATAAAACATTTATATACATAAATTGTCAAGTCCGATATTTGTATCAGGCATTGTTCGTGGACCACTGGGCCCAAATCACATGGGCAAAGCCCACACAGGATACCTGACTCCAACAGAGAGAACACTGCAGGGGCATCAGATACCAAAACTACAGGCACCTCAGGGGGAAGGGAAAGGGGGGCACCTCAGCCAGATGAGTCCACGACGCCAGATCCACGAGGGGCCTCCATGGCCACTGTCCCATCCTGGGGAGTGCAAAGCCACAGTCTCTCAAGTCTCTACAGTGGGTGGGTTGCCCACTGTTCCATCCTGGGGAGTGCAAAGCCACAGTCTCTCAAGTCTCTACAGTGGGTGGCTTGCCCACTGTTCCATCCTGGGGAGTGCAAAGCCACAGTCTCTCAAGGCTCTACAGTGGGTGGCTTGCCCACTGTTCCATCCTGGGGAGTGCAAAGCCACAGACTCTCAAGTCAATATCAGTCTCCACTGGTACTGGAGGGGGACCAGTGCCCAGAGTGCTTCGTGCAGCCCTGCCCGACACAGATGCGGGCCTGCCCCTTCCGCCAATGGGCCAGCGGTGCTTGAGACGGCGGTGCCCAGTTCAGCGGTCCTTGAGATGAAGGGCCCAGTTCAGCGGTGCTTGAGACGGCGGTGCCCAGCGCAGCGGTGCTTGAGACGGCGGTGCCCAGTTCAGCGGTGCTTGAGATGAAGGGCCCAGTTCAGCGGTGCTTGAGACGGCGGTGCCCAGCGCAGCGGTGCTTGAGATGAAGGGCCCAGTTCAGCGGTGCTTGAGACGGCGGTGCCCAGTTCAGCGGTGCTTGAGATGAAGGGCCCAGTTCAGCGGTGCTTGAGACGGCGGTGCCCAGCGCAGCGGTGCTTGAGACGGCGGTGCCCAGTTCAGCGGTGCTTGAGACGGCGGTGCCCAGCGCAGCGGTGCTTGAGATGAAGGGCCCAGTTCAGCGGTGCTTGAGACGGCGGTGCCCAGCGCAGAGGTGCTTGAGACGGCGGTGCCCAGTTCAGCGGTGCTTGAGATGAAGGGCCCAGTTCAGCGGTGCTTGAGACAGCGGTGCCCAGCGCAGCGGTGCTTGAGATGAAGGGCCCAGTTCAGCGGTGCTTGAGACGGCGGTGCCCAGTTCAGCGGTGCTTGAGACGGCGGTGCCCAGCGCAGCGGTGCTTGAGATGAAGGGCCCAGTTCAGCGGTGCTTGAGACGGCGGTGCCCAGCGCAGCGGTGCTTGAGATGAAGGGCCCAGTTCAGCGGTGCTTGAGACGGCGGTGCCCAGTTCAGCGGTGCTTGAGATGAAGGGCCCAGTTCAGCGGTGCTTGAGATGAAGGGCCCAGTTCAGCGGTGCTTGAGATGAAGGGCCCAGTTCAGCGGTGCTTGAGACGGCGGTGCCCAGTTCAGCGGTGCTTGAGATGAAGGGCCCAGTTCAGCGGTGCTTGAGACGGCGGTGCCCAGCGCAGCGGTGCTTGAGACGGCGGTGCCCAGTTCAGCGGTGCTTCGGATGACTGCCCAGTTCAGCGGATCCACCCATGGCGTGGAGGTCATTCACCACCTGACCTGTGGCTGGCTGCGCCTTCCTCCCCACCTGGGATGGGCCTGGTGGGGCCCTCCTGGGCTGCAGTACCGGGCCTGTTGGTGTCCTCCTGCCCACCTGGGATGGAGCATGCGGGGCCCTCCTGCACAGCTGGGCTGCTGGCGGTCTTTTCGGGCGTGCTGCCCTTCCCAGCCTTCCCTGTTCGCCTGTGGCCCTTCCCCACCTTTGGCGGTGTGCCAGCTGGCACCACACTCCCTGCCGGAGCCATGGTAGGAATTTTGTTCCCAGGTGTTGCAGGCCTCTCGCGCCGGCCACTCACAATCTTCGCATGTTTTCGCGGGGGTGGGCTGGCCGTGCCTTGGCTCCCTACTGGACTGGCTGACCTTGAGGGTGGGGGACTCCACAGTCCATGGCAGACTGTCTTCACAGGGCCCGCTTTTGTGGTGGCTGAGGTGCTGACTGGAGTCCTATTAGATGGACGGGGTGGGGGAGTTGTTGGAAAGAGGTCACGTTTTGATAGGAAAATAAGTTTAGAAAGAGAGGGACGGGTAGGTGTAGTAGGTATGGGAGTGGAGGAAGAGGTTGTGGTTGTAGGAGTTTGAAGTCTGCTGTCTTTGGGTGCAGGTGCTTGGGCTGGAGGCTGTCGTGAGGTGGATGGCTGTTGGGTGGGTGGCTGCCTGCGTTTGGGTAGCTTGGAAGAGGGGGTGACAGACACACTGGGAGAGGACACAGGGGACGTGTGAATGGTAGTGGGGGTGGTGACTGCACGTGTGCGGGGGGTTCTGGTGTGTGTGCTGGTGATGGACGTAGTGGCTGAAGATGTTGTGCATGCAGGTGTGAGTGGAGACGTGACAGGGAGGGAGGAGGGAGACGAGGAGGAGGGGGACACAGTGGAGGTAGTGGGTGTTGGTATGTCTGCATGTGGATGTTGCTTGTGTGAATGCTTGTGTGATGTGTGGTGCTTATGTCTGTCTGAGCTTCTCTTGGGTGTTGAGGTATGTGCAGGCTGGTCTGATGGTGTGTCTGGGATAGGCAGAGGTACAGGGGATTGGGTATGGGTGGAGAAAGTTGGAGGGGGGAGGCTAGAGACAGGGACAATTGCTGCCATCAGTGCTGAGGCCAGAGTGTTGAACGGTCGCTGATGGGCAGCCTGACCAGAATGAATGCCCTCCAGGTATGCATTACTCTGGTGCACCTCCCTTTCTACACCCTGGATGGCATTCAAAAGGGTAGACTGCCCAACAATGAGCGTCCTCAGGAGGTCAATGACCTCCTCACTGAGGGCAGCAGGGGTGACTGGGGCAGGGCCTGAGGTGCCTGGGGCGAAGGAGATGCCCACCTTCCTGGGTGAGGGGGCACGGGGCAAACGCTGAGGGGCTGCCGGGAGGGCGGTGCTGGTGCGCTGGGTGGCGGCTGTACCTGTTGGTGTGGGGGGCATGGATGTTGCCGCCACCACAAGGGAGCTCCCTTCAGAGGACGAGTCGCTGTCACTGACATCCGCACGAGTCCCCGCTGTGGAGCTCCCCTCGCCCTCCGTCTCACTGGTGAATTCCGATTCTGTTCCATGGCCCGCCATGGCCATGTGAGATGCAGCTCCCTCGTGCTCCGATGCCACTTCTCCTCCGCCTGATGATGCTAATGCACAAATGAACAGGAAGACAACAAAAAAGGAGGGTGGGGAAAAATAAAGAAATGTTGAGTGCATGCATTGGCGACACCGTTGGCGGACAGGACAGACAGAGAAGCCCCCTGCACTACGCCGCGCACTTGGGGTCGACTATGCAATCTGTGGGACATGGCCTCAAGCCTATGGGCGACCTCTGCTCACATACATGACACAGGGCAATGAATAGCTGTACTTGGCACCCTACAGAGGTGGGGGGCGGGGCACAGGGCCATGCCTTACGGAGGGGCCTAGCCTACAGATGTCACCCTGGCCTAGGGATACCCACAGACCTCCTCCCCACCCAGACCCCTCTACTGCCCGCAAAGTCACCAGGATTTGAGTGTACTCACCCCCTTGTGTCTGCTGTGATGTCCTCACGCGCCCATCCAAATCGGGGTAGGCCACCGCCAGGCTCCGGGACATCAGGGGGGTCAAAGTACGACGGGCACGCCTCCCACGTTGGGAGGCCATCCCCAGCTGATCCTCCGACGTCTTCCTGCTCCAGCGTCGGATGTCCTCCCATCTCTTCCGGCAGTGGGTGCCCCGTCTCTGGTGGACCCCCAGGGTCCAGACGTCCTTGGCGATGGCACGCCAAATATCGATTTTTTGGTGGGCGCTGACCTATGTGACATGTCCAGGGAGAGAAGAATAATCATCACCTTCTGCATGCTCGATGTGAGTGGCCCCCCATCCCCACCCTTACCATGTGGCACATGCTCTCATCTGTCGTTTGATGCATGCCTCAATCGCTCCCCTCCCCACCATCTTTCATCCACCCGACTCAACACAGGCATTGGCCACAAAGCATGGTCCCAGTGTACTTACCTGTTGGTCTGGTGGACCATAGAGTAGCGCATACTGGGTGAGGAGCCCATCCACGAGTTTCTCCAACTCCTGAGCAGTGAAGGCAGGGGCCCTTTCCCCAGTCGCATGAGCCATTGTCTCTTCCAGACCATGGTCACAGCAGCACTTGCAGTGTAGGTCCTCTCCTGTCGAAGATCAGGTATCGAGTGATTAAGCAGATAGAAAATGGCGGTCACGCCCGTGGCGGTGCGTACCGCGGCGGTGCGTACCGCGACCGCCGGCGCACATCGTCATTGGCTCCTGAGACCCATAGGGTTCAATGTTAACCAATGCTGCTTTGCGCCGCGGTCTTCAACCGCCTACCGCCACTGTGTGCCACGCCAGCGCATTGACCTCACATCCCATTGTCGCACTTCACAGGTCAGGCAGCCGCCATTTCAAGGACCCACATGCCTTATTTTCTACTGCGTCACACATACCTAGGCCTTGCATCGACACTCATACAAGCCATTCAATGCATTGGGAATCGTGTTATGTGCAAGCTGTGGTTACGTACCTGTGGGTAGATTGACTCTGTGTTCGCTGTTGTCCTTCATAGGCACCGTCCGCTGGGACATGCAAGGAGATGGAGAAATCTTCCCGTGTACAGACCGCTGGTGGACCTGTCGACAATGGAGGAAAGACATGTCATACTGACATACAGGCTTGACCGAGACACTATACAGGAACTGTGTGCCCAGCTGGAGCCAGACCTGATGTCACCAATCCGCCAACCCACAGGGATCCCCCTCTAGTGCAGGTGCTGTCAGTACTCCATTTCCTAGCAAGTGGGTCATTTCAAACAACAGTGGCCATATCATCAGGGATGTCCCAGCCCATGTTTTCCAAGGTGTTGTCCAGAGTGTTGTCTGCCCTGCTCAAACACATGCGGAGCTACATCATCTACCCTGAGGTGGGGGATTTGGCTACAGTGAAGGCGGATTTCTATGCCGTTGGACATATACCCAACATCATTGGTGCCATTGATGGGACACATGTTGCTTTGGTCCCCCCCAGCAGGAGTGAACAGGTGTACAGGAACAGGAAGAGTTATCATTCCATGAATGTCCAGATGGTGTGTTTGGCTGACCAGTACATCTCCCATGTTAATGCCAAGTTCCCTGGGTCAGTGCATGACGCGTACATCATGCGGAATAGGAGCATCCCTTATGTGATGGGTCAACTCCAGAGGCACCATGTGTGGCTATTAGGAGACTCTGGTTACCCCAACCTGTCATGGCTATTGACCCCAGTGAGGAATCCCAGGACAAGGGCAGAGGAACGGTACAATGAGGCCCATGGGCGAACTAGGAGGGTGATTGAGCGGACCTTCGGCCTCCTGAAGGCCAGGTTTAGGTGCCTCCATTTGACTGGTGGATCCCTAATGTACTCACCAAAGAAGGTGTGCCAGATCATCGTGGCCTGCTGTATGCTTCACAACCTGGCTTTGCGACGCCAGGTGCCTTTTCTGCAGGAGGATGGTCAAGATGGTGGTGTTGTAGCAGCTGTGGAGCCTGTGGAGAGTGAAGAGGAGGAAGGCGAAGAGGACGACATAGAGAACAGGAACACAGTAATACAGCAGTATTTTCAATGACACACAGGTAAGAATCCACAACGGCATTTTACATATACTTAACCCCTACTACCTCTACTGTCTGACCTTTTCCCCCAGTGTATGGTAACTGAGTTGTGACTTTCCCTTCCGATTTCAGAGATGTGGGCCCCACTGCGTGACATCTGCTTTAATTCCCCATGGACTACAGCTGTGTGACATTGGTATGTTGGCATCATAATGTAAATATGCCATTTGGCAGGATAATGTCTAATACATTTGCACAAAATCTCAGCCAGACTCCAGAATGTTTTATGCAATAAGTGTGTTTATTACAGTGCTCAAAATTGGTGGGTGGTTGCAAATCGTTGAGGTGTGATGGTGGAGGATTGTTCATGGCAGAGTCCAGACTATCAGTATCACAGGTGCATTGTCCAGATGCCTGTGGAAAGTGGAGCAGGAGCAGTGTAAGGTTGGACAGGGTGTCAATGTGGGACAGTGGGATGACAATCAGGGAGGTATCCTTTCCTGGCTGGGGTCTTGGCATCTTACTCTGTCTTCTTCCTGGATCTCAGGGCCCGCTTGCGGGGTGATTCTCCTTCTGCAGGGGGTGGGGTTCTGGTGGCCTGTTGGTCTTGTGTCGGGGCCTCCTGTCCACTAGCGCCGGCGGAGGTGGTAGGCAGTTCTTGGTCCATGCTAGTGTCAGGGGCCCTTTGTGGTGCAACAGTGTCCCGCAATGTGGTGACTACCTGATTCAGAGCCACTACGATGGTGCCCATGGCAGAACTGATGTTTCTTAGATCTTCCCTGAACCCCATATACTGTTGCTCCTGCAGAAGCTGGATCTCCTGAAACCTGGCCAGGACCGTGGCCATCGTCTCCTGGGAGTGGTGGTATGCTCCCATGATGTTGGAGAGGGCCTCGTGGAGAGTGGGTTCCCTGGGCCTGTCCCCCCCCTGTCGCACAGCAGCCCTCCCAGTTCCCCTGTTTCCCTGGGCCTCTGTCCCCTGGACCGTGTGCCCACTACCACTGCCCCCAGGGCCCTGTTGTTGTTGGGGTGGTGGGTTAACCTTGGTGCCCTGTAGTGGTGGACACACCGCTGATTGACGTGTCCTGGGGATAGAGATATGGGCCCGCTGTGTGGGTGCTGTGCTGGTGTTCCCAGAGGGGGGAAGGCCTGCTGTGGCCTGTGGCTGTCTGAGGGGAACCGACTGTCCAGAGGTCCCCGATGGGCCAGGCTGTTCATCTAGATCCAGGGAGACAGAGCTGCTGTCATCACTGTGGGCCTCTTCTGGGGGTGGAGTGGACATTTGTGGACCCTCCTGCGCGGTGACGTGGCGTTCGGGTCCTGCAGGGGTATAAAAGTATGGTTATTGCTTCTGTGTGTGCCATAGCGTGCAATGGGTGGGTGCCCGCGTACCCCTGTGCTTGCATTCCTGTGTGGGGGCTTTTGTGACGGTGGTTTGGCCGGGGGGGATGGGTATGTGCAGTGGGCATGCTTAGGTGATGGGTGTCCATGCTTTGTGGTCGCATGCAGGGCTTGGTGTTGGGATGGGTGGGTTGTGTGGGTGAGACATTTGCAAGGAGTAGGTGTGATGGGGGTGGGGGTGAGAGTGGGGGTATTAGTTGGCATGCTGGTGGGGTGGGGGGGATGAAGTAGTTAAAATTTGACTTACCAGAGTCCATTCCTCCTCCTACTCCTGCGAGGCCCTCAGGATGCAGGATCGCCAAGACCTGCTCCTCCCATGTTGTAAATTCTGGGGGAGGAGGTGGTGGACCGCCGCCAGTCCGCTGCACCGCAAAGTTGTGCCTGGATACCATGAAACGCACCTTCCCCCGTAGGTCGTTCCACCGCTTCCTGATGTCGTCCCTATTTCTTGGGTGCTGTCCCACAGCGTTGAGCCTGTCCACTATTCTGCCCCATAGCTCCATCTTCCTGGCAATGGTGGTGTGCTGCACCTGTGTCCCGAAGAGCTGTGGCTCTACCCGTACAATTTCCTCCACCATGACCCTGAGTTCAGCCTCAGAAAACCTGGGGTGTCTTTGCGGTGCCATGGGGTGGTTTGGGTGATGTGTGGGGTGGATTGTGTGGTGCTAAGTGTGGTGATGTGTATTGGTGTGTAGTTTGAAGTGTGTGGTAATATTGCTGGGTGACAGTGAATTGCGCGTCAGGGTGCTCGGGTCTCTTATCTCTGTGCGTGTTCACGAATCTCTAGGAGTGGGGGTTTGTGGGTGATGTGGGTGTGTGTTTTATATTGTGTTGGGTGTGTGGCAGTGTTGTTTGTATGTGTATCAGGTGTGTGTATTTCGAATTGTCCAATGTGGCTGTGTTTTGTATATGTGTGTGTATTTTGAGCGCGGCGGTGTGTACCGCCAATGGAATATCGCATTTGAAAGACCGCCGCGTGGATTCGTGTGTCGTGATAGTGTGGGCGTATTTCTGTTGGCGTGACGGTGGAGGTCTGGTCATCGCCAGTTTCTCGCTGGCCTTTGGTGTGGCGGACTTTTGTGGATGTCTGTATTTTGGCGGTTTGCCTGTTGTGGGTCAGAATGACCGTGGCGGTTTACCGCGGCAGTGTTATGGCGGTCTTCTGCACGGCGGTAAGCACCTTTTACCGCCGAGGTTGGAATGACCACCTATATGTGTTAATGTTTTTGCAATGTGAAACTTTATCATAGAGTGCTTGAAATCCATGTATCATAATGTGCTACTCATACTCAGTGGCCTAAACATAAAAATGACATTCTTCTTCTGCAGCACTGAGAAAGAAGTTTCAAGTTTCATTATACAATAAGCATGATATTCCTGATGGAATTTACTCAATAAATCAAAGCAGCACCAGTGGGGTGGCATTTCTCTTCAGAATATATATAGTTAATGACTGCTCGCATGAAGGGCAACCAGCCATGAGAGTATACATAAGAAGTTACACCAATCAACCCATATATTATGTTGATTTCTAGACTATTACCAATGTTTTTTTTTTTTTACGATTTTGACTGAGGAGGACAATACCATCTTCCTATCAAATTAATGTTGAAAATCTCTGGGCACAATAGCTTTACCTGTCAGCATGTAAAACTGAGTGTTGTTGTTGATGCAAAATGGGGAAATAGTCATCGCAGTCTGTTCCTAGGGAAAATAACACCACTCTGGTTCTGCTTGTTGAGTCTAGTCAGGAGATATTGAGTATTTTTGAAAGAAAGCTAAACCAAATTTCCAAAGCAATGTTTGTCAAAATTAAGGCCCATATTTATACTTTTTGACGCTAAACTGCGCTAACGCAGTTTAGCGTCAAAAAGTTTTGCGCCGGCTAACGCCATTCTGAAGCGCCATGCGGGCGCCGTATTTATTGAATGGCGTTAGCCGGCGCAAGCAGACCGGCGCTGCCTGGTGTGCGTGAGAAAAACCACGTACACCAGGCAGCGCCGGCGTAGGGGGAAAATGGCGCATGGGCGTCTAAAAATGGGGCAAGTCAGGTTACGTCGAAAAAATCGTCGTAACCCGACTTGCGCCATTTATTTTCGACGCCCATCCCCCATCAACATGACTCCTATCATTGTAAAGATAGGAGTCATGCCCCCTTGCCCAATGGCCATGCCCAGGGGACTTCTGTCCCCTGGGCATGGTCATTGGGCATAGTGGCATGTAGGGGGGCACAAATCAGGCCCCCCTATGCCAAAAAAAATTATTAAAAAAAAATAAAAAAATACTTACCTGAATGTCCCTGGGGTGGGTCCCTCCAGCCTTGGGTGTCCTCCTGGGGTGGGCAAGGGTGGCAGGGGGGGTCCCTGGGGGCAGGGGAGGGCACTCTGGGCTCATTTTGAGCCCACTTGTCCCTTAACGCCATGCCTGACCCAGGCGTTAAAAAGCGGCGCAAATGCGCCGTTTTTAGCCACGCCCACTCCCGGGCGTCTCTTTTGCCCGGGAGTATAAATACCACGTAAAGGCCTGGGAGTCATTTTTTAGACGGGAACGCCTCCCTTGCATATCATTAACGCAAGGAAGGGGTTCACGCTAAAAAATGACGCACATTCCGGGAACTTTGGCGCTATTCGCCTCTAACGCCATAGTATAAATATGGCGTTAGTTGGCGTTAGTTTAGCGTCGAATTTGCGTCGAAAAAAATGACGCAAATTCGGCGCAAACGGAGTATAAATATGCCCCTAAATCTGAGAGTTCTATGAGTATGGAGACTCTGCTATCGGGGCATAGGACTCTGTGCATAAAAGATAAGCCTATCCTTGTGTGTGAGGAATCTTCACCACAAGTGCAGAGTCTCTGTAGTCATAAAATTACTATTATTAAAACTAAACTTGATGTATGTGACTAAAAAAGAAATAGTAAACAAAAAAAAGGTTTAAGTTTACCTTTGTGAATCAGAGCCATTGTGATTTGGTCCCATTCTGGCACAAAGTTCCACTTTGATGAATAATGTGAATTCTTCAGCTTCTGCTAAAAGGTATGGGTACTCCTAATTTTCCATCTTTTTGTGGATGCTATTTGTGCTGGAATAGGGACTGTGCACATTTCCTATTTTGGAAAATACAAGTCACTTCTAACCCAGCCTTATAAGCCACCAGTGCTGGATGCTTAATATATAAAATCCAGCATACTGCACATTAGGAACTGTATGCCCTCAGGGTGAACCATTACCCAAAGCAGTTTTTGCTTTGTAGGTAAGGTTTTCATTTCGATGAAGTGACATAGATGTCAATGAATCCTTAATAGATATCTCCAAATGGGAAACACTAGAAAAATTATTCAAACTTATTTTCCAATTCATGGTAAAGTAGATGTTTGATACTTTCAGGGGAGAAGTAACTTTTATAAAGTGTGCCTTGTGCTGCCAGTGAGCAAACTGATTTAAGACCAGTTTTCCTCTAAACCAGACTTCAGAGGCTAAATGTACATTGCTGGCATGGGATAAGGAAATAAGGGATGAATAAAATACAGGAGCTGCACTTGGGTGGCACTGTGGAACTGGGGCACCAGTAGGGTGTGTTGCATGCCTCGGTGCGGCCTGTATATAGGTGACAAGCATCTGTGCTCTTGGTCATTGTGGCTGTGGACTTGCTATTCAAAGGGTACTGTGGATTGACATCTATACGGTGGTAGACATGCCAGCCTGTGCGTGGCTAACAGTCTCCTTGTTCTCTGCCAATAGTAGGGGCTGTCAACATGGCAAACTGCTGGTGCAGGGTGTATTCCTCTAAAATTGTATGTCATCCTCTAGTCCAGTGTTGGATGGAACAGTTTGATTATTAGGTTAACTGCTCCTAGGTCCTGGGAATTGAAAAACATTCATGTTAGTCTACTGATTGTTGTTAAGGTGCCGAGGTGTACTGGCTGTGACACTATTGGCTGATACACACGCCACATTGAATGAGTGAAATTGGATATTATTATTATATATGGCCCAAGAACTATAGAATGAGCCCAGTGACATCAGACAGTAAAGTGTGCTGCCCAGATGTGAAAAGCAAAATGGCAGGGCCCACTGCAGAATGTGATGAGCCGCTCCAGAATCTTCCATGGCTTACAGGGTTGCTTTGGACTTTGGAGGAATGGGGACCTCCTCAAGGTTTGCAGACCCCCTGCACTGCAGCAGTTGCAGGGATTATATTGTAACACACCTGATCTTAATTACTGGTGTGACAAGTACTTCATGTATGGACAGACCCTGATATATCAGCTGCTGTTAATCACTGCACTCAGATTGATGATACAATGTAGACTATGATACAGCAGAAGTGAAATTGCAAAATCAGACAAGGAAGAGTCATCGTACCCAGTATCAACTACTATCAAGTGCCATTATTGTAGTGGCATGCCTAACTAGAAGGCAACCAATTGAGTTGGTATGGTATAAATTTAGTGTTTGATTAATTAAAATCATTACAACAACTTAGTGCATAACAATGACAATATCATTTTAAACATAGCTTCAAATACAATGTCCATAAAATGTTGATATGATCATATTTCCAACATTACTGCAATCAGCTTTGGGAGACAATAATGCATTTTTTCAGAAGTTCAGATATATAAACATTTGTAGAAGTTAGCTGCAGATCTTATAGATACTGTTAGATAGTTTGAACCTCGATATTAAATTAATTCAGTCATATATTCAACATTACTATAAATGGTGGTGTAAAGCAAAATATATTTTTTCAAAGTTTCAACCCTGAGGATAACATATACAAAAATGATTCACAAAGATGCAAAGTGTATATTAACAAACAAAGAATCTGAATATTACTTCAGCGAGTTAAAACCAGTGGCAGTTCCTATAGGCAAATATTTGCATGAAACCAAAAATTCTAAGTCCACTAAGTTCTAACCAAACATTACCATTTGCCAAACATTCACAAAACATGTGCAAACATGCTAAAGTGCATAACATTGAATGTCTCGCCCTATTCAACCCTTACATTTATGCAGTAGTTCAACAGAAATGCACTGACGTAGTGAACGTGAAGAACAATTAATTCATCTATTCGGCTATCAACAAATAAACAGCAATGTTCTCAATGAAAGGCAAATTGAATTGAAGTGAGCAGTGTTTTTTGGTCTCAAACAAAAACTTAATAAACCGGCAAATAAGCGGAATATAATTGCCTTCTAAACATTAAATAAGTGTTTGACGACATGTTCTTCCACCCTTCTTTTAAGAATAAAGGTCTCAGCGAGATTCCAGGGGCACTTATTAAGCTTGGACAAATGCATACTAAATGCAGTAATGTTTCCTGCAGGTGGCCACAAAGCCTGCAGTTACTATTTGGCTGATCATGTAAACATTGGGAGGTCCATCCTTAGTTGGATAAGCACCAAGTCTTAACATCAGGAACGAATCTCATATAAGTGGAGAGAAATGCACAGTCAGAGAAGAGTGAATGCCCACAGTTTCATAAGAGTTGATGATTTGCCAGGGATGCTTTTTTGGCTGTAATTACTTCCTTATCCAAATCGAATGCGTCTGTGATGATGCTTCAGTTCCTTGTGACCCGGCGGGGTCGATGGATCCAGTTGGTCAAGACGTGATGTGTCGACTTCACAGTGTCGCAATGATACTGTGTGACGTCAGCAGTGTCACAGCAGCGTTAGACTTGCGTTGCAGGCAGCAGTCTTTGCATGCAGCAATGTCCATGGAGCGGGAGCAGGCTGCGGCATTGGGGCTGGCATTGCTGAAGTCGGTCCTGGTGTCACTGAAGTCTCAAAACTAGCTAAAAGATGAAGTCTTTGCTGTCCCCCAGACTTCAGGACAGGAGGCAAGCTCAATCCAAGACCTTGGAGAGCACTTTTGGGGAAGGCAGTCACTACAGCACATTGAGAGGCGAGCAGGCTGTAGGGCAACAGCAAGGTAGCAGTCCTTCTCAGCAAAGCAGTACAGATTAGTCTTTTGGGCAGCAAGGCAGCTCCTCTGACCGAGTTCTGGTGTACATCCAGAAGTGTCTGATTCAGTGGGGTCAGAGACCCAGATTATATACCCCAAAATGCCTTTGAAGTTGGGGAAACTTCAAAGAGTGGTTTTGAAGTGCACAAGTTCCCCTTTCAGCCCAGTCCTGCCTGCCAGGATCCCTGCGGGGGATTATCAGTTCTTTATGTAAGTGCAGGCCATGGCCTTTGAAATGTAAGAAACAGCCCCCCCACCCTGCCTGCCCAGGGAGACCCATTCAGTATGCAGATGAATGTATATGTGACTGAGTGTCCTGTGTTTATGGCTGTCTGGGTGGAATGCACAAGGGGAGCTGTCAACCAGCACAAAGCATATGTGGATTGGAGACAGGGCTGTAAGGCACAGATGGCAGAAAGTGCAGAGAAATGCCCACTTTCTAAAAATGTAATATTAAATCCAACTTCACCAGTAAGCAGGATTTTCTATTACAATTCTGGCAATACTAAACATGACCAGGCTACTCCCGCTAGATCTATATAAGAATCTACCACCTAAAAGTATATGAGGGTAGTTCTAATGCTAGTCTATGAAAGGAGCAGGTCTCACGGTAGTGGAAAACAAATTTATGAGCTTTTTACTACTAGGACATGTAAAACACATAAGTACATGTCCCGCCTTTTACCTACATTGCACCCTGCCTGATGGGTTACCTAGGGCCTATCTTAGGGGTGACTAATATGTAAAAAAAGGGAGTTTAAGGCTGAGCAAGTAGTTTTAAATGCCAAGGCGATGTGGCAGTGAAACTGCACACACAGGCCTTGCAATGGTAGGCCTGAGACATGGTTAAGTGGCTACTTATGTGGGTGGCACAAGTAGTGCTGCAGGCCCACTAGTAGCATTCAATTTACAGGCCCTGGGCACATGTAGTGCACTTTACTAGGGACTTACAGGTGAATTAAATATGCCAATTGGGTAGGAACCAATTTTACCATGTTTAGGGGAGAGAGTATATGCACTTTAGCACTGGTCAGCAGTGGTAAAGTGCTCAGAGTCCTAAAACCAGCAAAACCAGGGACAGAAAAATGGAGGGAGGCAGGCACAATATATTTTTTATCAATACCTACCTTTTTAAACTTTTTATCTGACAGTTCTTACCATTTAAAACATTGGCTGCTCGCACCCATACTATATCCTCAAGGCTCATCAGATGAACATTGGAATGCAGCACATAGGTGCACACGAAGTACTGTTGAAAGAGTCCTTGGCTTACAGAAAAATAGATTTCCATGTCTACAGGTTTTAGGTGATGATTTGCCCTTCTCCCCTGCAAATGTATGCCTCACAATAATGTTACATTTCAACTTGTATGCTGCATAATGTTGGTTAATCGAGTCCCTCTACCATCAGATTGGGCCATCCTGCCCGAGGACCACAGGAAGCAAATGTGGGACGTGAGACACAAGCTTCATCTTTTACCAACTACCTTAGTGCAACATAAAATAGAGACTCCCTTTAACCTTTATAAACAAATTGTAAAGACTATAATAATTTAGATTTTTGATCACCTCCAAACAGAAGTTGTTTTCATAAGTTGACAAATATAATTTTTACAACCAAAATGGAAGTACAAAAAGTTGACTAATCATTTGAATATGTTTGTGTCATCTTTTTGAGCAATCAGCAACTGACATGTTTATACCTTTATAACACTGATTTGAAATAGAGCATTCTGCGTTGCTTTTTTCCCATCATTTTCTTTTTCTTCTTATCCCTTATCCTGTTGTTCCTTTACATTTTTCTCTTTTCTATCCTCTCTACTAGGCAACTTAACAAGGGTTTCAGAGTGTCAGTGTTTGTTTTTTAACTAGTTTGCCATTTGTTATAGAAAATGAAGATGTTCCTCATTTGTTTGTTCATCGTGTTGCACAAGGATTTATAGGCTAATTTAACTTCAACACTATTTTTGATCCACTTAACATGCTAGCAGTAGAAGTGATGCTCTTTGGGTTGAAATTCAAATTGTCCTGGACAACCGAATATAGAACGCAAGAGTATTTTGCTATAGATTCTCTGACAACATGTGCTACCCAACTGTCCTTCCGAACCACTTGTGTGATTATGTATTCCCCAGAATAGAATATCAGGTAATTAACATTGCTTTTCTGTGACCTTCAAAAGGGTTGTTTGTGACTTTCAGCTTGTGGTTTGTGCAACTGGGGATGGCAATAATTTTGATGTTGCCTTAATGGAACACACAGTTATCTCACCATCAACTATCATGTAGTGTTCATTTTCAAGGATTACTTCTGGTTCATCAGACTGATCCTCATGTTGTGTACTGATTTCTCTAACAGTCTTCCAATCTGTTGGTGTACTTGAATGAACTTTATTGTAACTCATTCAGTAACCATTAATTTGGATTGTTCATTTTGAGTGACATAATTTGCATCGCTATCTGCATTAAAGACATTTCTTTGCACGTTAAGTTTTGTCTAGATTTAATTTTATTTTTCAATCAATTCTTTTTTTTTTACTATGTCCCAAAACTATTGAAGGTGAAACACACTAAAAAAGAAGAATTATTTATGTGGATAAGAAATTACGTCAGTTGACAATTTCAACCCTAACATGTAAATTCAGCAACGTAAAAAAAGATAGAAAATTTTGAGACTATGAAGACAAAATTGTTGAATTGTCAAGAAAGAAAACAACACATTGTAAGATTGATTGTTACTTGCACTTCAGTCTAGCGAAAAACAACATGAACATGAACACTGCTTAAATGTTCACTGTGATATACAATATCACATAAAAATGTTTAATAGATTTATTTAGAGATTAGGATAAACTCAGAAAATCTATCTGCTCCAGTGTCAATTCCACCAAAGTACACCTCACTACATTGCGTAATTGCTTTAGTGAATGGCCCTTGCTTTACAGGACTGTGTTCCTGCTTCTTAAGGAGTTTCTTATGCATGCTCTGTCTTACATCATGCCATCATGTTTTCTGGATTCTTACAGTCTTGCTGGATAGCCACAATTACATTTACTTTATGCAGTGTGCTATCCAAGATCTTCTTTTTCACTGATAAAGGGGTCCTATCTGCCTTCACAACCATTCACAACTAGGCTTCACAATATTTCACTTTCTGCTTTCTAAATAACATGAATTCCTGTGATCTGGATCCATTTTCTATTTACTAAAGGATGCCAATTTTGGATACCTTAAAAGAAAAAAGGAACACTTGCTCAGACTATATCCGCAAAGTTTGAAAAACAGACAAAGTATTCATGACTCATTATCGTCAACTAAAACATTGTTGTAACTTATACATGTGATGTTCACAACATATATAGATAAATGATCTCCGTTGTGTGTGTAGATATACGTGAAGCGCCAAATCGGTGTTGGTGCTGTTGTGTCTCTTCGCCACTGTGACTTATATTATCCACTTTCTCCTTACGACATATAAAGGAGGACAGCACTCTGAATGCAGTGATAAAGTTTTTAATCCAAAAGCACAACACAGGAATGCGTTTCCGCACTGGATACCTTTCTCAACCTGCGAGGCACCGTATTGTCTCTCCCCTTTATTTATCAAGTGTTTACATTCTCTATCAATTACCACCTTGTTTATAAATTTAAAAAAGAGTATTCATGATATCCATTCAGTGGTTGGTTCGGCAGAGGTCACATGTCATTAAGAAATAGTAAAAATACTATATTATCTTTGCATATCATCGATCAGATAATAACCACAATTTTATCCCAATCATTACCCCAACACTAAATTCCTTTTCTGTGTGCCAGATCCAAAAACAATACAAGCTGCATTTGACAATTTCTTCGCCTGCTCGTATGAACTCAGACTACGCTATTCGGGCATACTGACGCTATAATAGTCAAAACAAATATCATTGGGTACGAGTATGATCACGCTCTAATGGGCGAAATATCTTAACTTCTTTGCTTCTCCCAACTCAACTCTTCAGAATGTCAATCTGTGAAGAACATACACTGTGATTAGCACCTCAAAAATAAATATAAAAACGATTCATACTAAAAAGACTTCAATACTGCTCTTAATGTAATTACAGAAAATTTGCATTTCTATAAAAGTATGTTTGGTTAATTTATCATAGCAGCATCATGTGTGTACATGCATTTCTTCTCCTGTATTCATCCTATCTGGTTGCTTAATGTCAAGTAGTATAATATATCTAGACTCAATTTTCCTGAGATCGCTTTCTCTGTTCCCTCCTCCTATGTCTTTTTTGATCCCATCAATCACAAAATTCTTTAAATCATTTAATCTTCCTTCATGTATCTCATTCATATGCCTTGCAACTGCGTAAGTGGTGTCTCTATATGTTATCGCTCACAAATGTTGTAGAACCCGTTTATAGACCTGAAGAGCAGTAATTCCAACATGTAATTTCAAACCAGTGCATCTCAAGACTTACACTACATGATCACTCTTGCAATTATATGTTCCACTGATCCTATGCATGATCTTTCCATCTATTAATACCCTTTTCACACTCTCCCCATTTTTACAAGCTTTACATCTAGTACAAATTTGGAATCCATCTTCTTTCGCCAGCCACATCCCTCTTTTTCTCAGTCTCACATCACTTCTGACCACCTTGCCTCTAGTAGATACTCTTTTCTATATGTGATCATAGGTTTCCGTGAGAGTTCATTCCCTATTACAGGATCACTTGATTTTTCTTTCCATTTATCTACTTTATCTGTTGTGTATTTTGTTTATTGTTTTATATAACCATGTGACAATAAATGAGTATTTTAGTTGTACATGTAGTAATTCTGAAACTTCACATATGCTGCCTAGTTATTTTTAGTCTTCTTTTCTACTTTAGACAGGACTGTGCTCCATATGAAGGCCAAAGCTAATGAAATGCACTCATTGTTATTGTTATAAAAATTTAAATTAATATTTTGTTTCCTATTGGCCAATTACCATGTCCTTTGTTAGACCTGGCATCCTTTGCATGGTTTCCCCAGACTTTTGCCTTCTGACCTGCTTTTCTGACTTCCTTTGTGCTGGCTTTATGATTCTGTTTAATATAGTTCTGTTGTCCAGTGCTAAAGTGCAGGAGCTCTGTCCTCTAAACATAGTAACATTAGCTTCTTCACCATTGACATATTTAATTTGCTTGTAAGTCCCTGGTAAAGTGCACTATATGTGCCCATGGCCAGTAAATTAAATGCTACTTGTTGGCCTGAGGCACTGATTGTGCCACTCACTACAGTAGCCCTTTAAACATGTCTCAGGCATTGCGTTGCAAAGCTATATGGGTGCAGTTTTAAACTGCCATTTCTACCTGTCAAGTGCACCCACTTATCAGGCCCAAACCTTCCTTTTTATTACACATAAGTCACCCCTAAGGGTAGGCCCTGGTTAGCCCCAAGGGCATGGGGCAGTGCATTTAAAAATTTAGAAATGTAGGGCGTGGCTTGGCAGAGCAGCAAGATGGGCACTCTCTAGAGACGATTTGCCTGCCGGACGCTTAACCCGACATGAATCCTTCACATCGGGACTGTTTGGCCCTTAACAGCACAAACCATGATCTTCCCAATGCCACGTGGGCAAGCCCAGACGTCATAGAGTTCAGCCCTTGGGATGGTCGCAAGCTGGAGGCCGGGCCTGCTGTGGGCAGCTGGTGCTTGTGGTGGTACTGGGGCTGAGCTGTGGGTCACCGGTCCTGTTTGCCATATCCGGAGTCATCTCCCCTTCCCCCCTCTCATCTGCTGGGCCTATGTGGTGCCTTGGGCCATGCAGCCTACCTAGCGGGTGTGGTGCTAACAAAACTACTCCTAAGAGTAAGAGTACCGCTGGAGGCCCGCTCGGGGTCATCTCAGTGAAAGTGACAGGTGGGCCAAGTGTGACATCTCCCCTTGCCACTTAGGCAACTTTAGCAACACAAAAGCATGATGGACGGGGTGCTAAAACTTTTCAGACACTCACCCCCAGTCACATATCTGGGTTTAATCCATCGGAAGGGTATGCCCAGACGTGGGTCCTTTGCTCCCCATGCCACTGGAGTCAAGCTAGCCGGGCTGATGAAGGCTGTTACTCTGAAACAGGTCCAAGGATGCTTGTTTCCAGTCCAGGGAGGACCTGGCTTTGCAGTTTGGGCTGGACTGTTCCCATGTGGAGTGGGGTCAAGACTGATTTTGATATGGGTGGATCCAAACTGGAACGGCAGGTGTCCCAAAAGGAAAGGGGGAGTGGAAGAGAAAGAGACAAAACACTGCTGCATCTTGCTGGTCCAGCCAGGCACCCTGTATCTTCGGGGGGGCAGGTCGTTGTTGACAGAGTGATAGTAGAGTTAGTGCACTCAACTTCCTTGAAACTGAATCTCTCTTTCTGATATGGGAACGGGAGCAGTAGAAGACACCAGGATGCTCCAGCACTTTTCTTGGATAATAATAACTGTTGGCACAATTACTAACACTGCATTACCAAAAACCCAAACTGAGTGCCATAACAATAAGTACTGCGACACTAGGGCTGGCTTCACAGAGATTCACTGTTGCACACTACAATTAGAACTGTGGTTGCACTTATCATGCAAAGAAAGACAAACAAGAGCATTAATTATATCGCGTATAACTTTCCTGCATGCATAGGGTTAAACTAAAAGGAACAAAAACAATCCAAGAAATACAAATGTCCACTCTGGGTTTAAACAGTTAGGGTGGCAAAGTTCATCACTTGTTGTTTTTGCTTTGTCGCCCTAAGTGGGAAGGGTATGCCCAGACGTGGGTCCTGTGCTTCCCATGCCACTGAATTCAGGCTAGCCTGGCTGATGAGGGGTGAAACCCCGAAACCGGTCCCAGGATGCTTGTTTCCAGTCCAGGGAAGACCTGGCCTAGGAGTTCGGGCTGGACTGTTCCCATGCGGAACAGGGTCAAGACTGATTTGCATATGGCTGGGTCCAAACTGGAATGGCATGGGCAGCAAAAAAACGATGGATTTAGGCCCAGATCACTGTACTGGGGGTGAATGTTTGACATTGTTCAGCATTCCGTCCATCACTTGTTGTTTTTGTTTTGTCGCCCTAAGTGGGAAGGGTATGCCCAGACGTGGGTCCCGTGCTTCCCATGCCACTGAATTCAGGCTAGCCTGGCTGATGAGGAGTGAAACCCCGAAACCAGTCCCAGGATGCTTGTTTCCAGTCCAGGGAAGACCTGGCCCAGCAGTTCGGGCTGGACTGTTCCCATGGGGAACAGGGTCAAGACTGATTTGCATATGGCTGGGTCCAAACTGGAATGGCATGGGCAGCAAAAAAACGATGGATTTAGGCCCAGATCACTGTACTGGGGGTGAATGTTTGACATTGTTCAGCATTCCCTCCATCACTTGTTGTTTTGGCTTTGTCGCCCTAAGTGGGAAGGGTATGCCCAGACGTGGGTCCCGTGCTTCCCATGCCACTGAATTCAGGCTAGCCTGGCTGATGAGGGGTGAAACCCCAAAACCGGTCCCAGGATGCTTGTTTCCAGTCCGGGGAAGACCTGGCCTAGCAGTTCGGGCTGGACTGTTCCCATGGGGAACAGGGTCAAGACTGATTTGCATATGGCTGGGTCCAAACTGGAATGGCATGGGCAGCAAAAAAACGATGGATTTAGGCCCAGATCACTGTACTGGGGGTGAATGTTTGACATTGTTCAGCATTCCGTCCATCACTTGTTGTTTTTGCTTTGTCGCCCTAAGTGGGAAGGGTATGCCCAGACGTGGGTCCCGTGCTTCCCATGCCACTGAATTAAGGCTAGCCTGGCTGATGAGGGGTGAAACCCCGAAACCGTTCCCAGGATGCTTGTTTCCAGTCCAGGGAAGACCTGGCCCAGCAGTTCGGGCTGGACTGTTCTCATGGGGAACAGGGTCAAGACTGATTTGCATATGGCTGGGTCCAAACTGGAATGGCATGGGCAGCAAAAAAACGATGGATTTAGGCCCAGATCACTGTACTGGGGGTGAATGTTTGACATTGTTCAGCATTCCGTCCATCACTTGTTGTTTTGGCTTTGTCGCCCTAAGTGGGAAGGGTATGCCCAGACGTGGGTCCCGTGCTTCCCATGCCACTGAATTCAGGCTAGCCTGGCTGATGAGGGGTGAAACCCCAAAACCGGTCCCAGGATGCTTGTTTCCAGTCCGGGGAAGACCTGGCCTAGCAGTTCGGGCTGGACTGTTCCCATGGGGAACAGGGTCAAGACTGATTTACATATGGCTGGGTCCAAACTGGAATGGCATGGGCAGCAAAAAAACGATGGATTTAGGCCCAGATCACTGTACTGGGGGTGAATGTTTGACATTGTTCAGCATTCCGTCCATCACTTGTTGTTTTTGCTTTGTCGCCCTAAGTGGGAAGGGTATGCCCAGACGTGGGTCCCGTGCTTCCCATGCCACTGAATTAAGGCTAGCCTGGCTGATGAGGGGTAAAACCCCGAAACCGTTCCCAGGATGCTTGTTTCCAGTCCAGGGAAGACCTGGCCTAGCAGTTCGGGCTGGACTGTTCCCATGGGGAACAGGGTCAAGACTGATTTGCATATGGCTGGGTCCAAACTGGAATGGCATGGGCAGCAAAAAAACTATGGATTTAGGCCCAGATCGCTGTACTGGGGGTGAATGTTTGACATTGTTCAGCATTCCGTCCATCACTTGTTGTTAAAGTTTGGTTTGATTTCACTGTGTGTGTGAAAAACTCTTCAAAAGCAAATTCCTCAAACCTGAAACACAGGCATGAATGACACGATTTAAATCCAAGAGTTATGCTATTAAAGAAAGAAAAGCCACGTAAATGCTCCTTTAAAATTGCACTGTCATTTATTGTAGTACTTGAGCTCAAGCAGATTTCCTGAAGCACATTTAGGCAAGGAACTACAAAATAATGAAGAATGTTCAGAAATGCATTTGTCTCTTCAAGATAAGCACTCTGCCAAAATACGAGGTCTGAAATACACCAGCTGTTCTAGGAAAGCACGGCGCTCAAAGAACAGACGCCCTGGAGAATACTAGTCACTTAGCTGCAGTCTTCTCTGGAGTGCTGGAGGAATGCTTGGTGTCAGCTGGCACAGGAACGAAGAAAAGAATTGCCTCAAAAGTCCTGAATACGAGGATGACAGCAGGGGCTGGACTGCCAAATCAGATGTTGAGATCAGGAAGCAAACCAAAGCCAAGCAGGGAGGGATGAATCACTCTGCTATTTATAGCCAATCAGGAAGGCAGATGAGTTTCCACATGTGGATGGGTCACCACACCCAATTGGAAGTGCATGTCTACACCTGCTCACATTAGCAAACAAGCATTGGTAAAACAAGCATTGATAAAACCAAATGTGTAACACAGCACAATGGCCCTCATCACAACCCTGGCGGTCGGTGTTAAAGTGGTGGTAACACCGCCAACAGGCCTGTGGTAAAAAAATGGAATCATGACCACGGCGGAAACCGCCAACACATACAGCCACTTTAACACTCCGACCGCCATGGCGGTAGCAACAAACACTGCGACGGTAACCACCAACAGCCAGGTGGAAGACAATGTACCGACCGCAGCATTACAACCTGCCCATCCGCCAGCTTTTCCGGGGCGACACCAATGTCATCAAAAGCACAGTGGAAACAGTACTCTGAAGGGAAACGACTCACCTCTCGACACTCAAGGAAGAACCACTACGCCATGGAGCCTGAGCTGCAGGTTTTCCCCATGCTGGTGTATCTTTTCATACACAAGGAGCATCAACGCCGGTGACGACGGGCACAGTGAGTACTGCACCTAGCACCGGGGGGGGGGAAAGAGTGACACACACACGCAACACCCCCACCTCCACCCTCACCACCAAAACCATGCACACAAACACATGCAACAACATTACATATACACCCCGTAACCCTCTGGAATAACGCAAGGACAAAAGGAATGGAGTCAAATGAGTGTAATATTAGAAATACTTAAAAATACGTTCATAAATCAAAAAAAGTATTTACAATATCTACAATATATACAAAAGGCGGGACAATGACAACTCAAAAATGTCTGTGGCCCACTGGGCCAAAACACATAGGCCAAGCCCACACTTGACTCCTACCTCAATATGGAGAGAACACTACAGGGGCATCAGGTCGAAAACACACAGGCACCTCAGGGGGACGGGGAATGGGGTTCACCTCAGCTGGAAGATGGTACAACGCCACTGCTCCTGGAGGGGGCTCCATGCCCACTGCTTGGTCCTGGGGAGTGCAATGCCACGGTCTCTCAAGTGGGTGGTTTGCCCACTGCTTGGTCCTGGGGAGTATAAGGCCACAGTCTCTCAAGTGGGTAGTTTGCCCACTGCTTGGTCCTGGGGAGTGCAAGGCCACAGTCTCTTTAGTGGATGGCTTCTCCACTGGTTCTGGATGGGGCATTGTGCCCAGTGTGCTTCATCCTGGCAAGGAGGGGCTGAGTGGATGCCTTCTTCCACTGGTTTTGGAGGGGGCATTGTGGCCAGTGTGCTTCATCCTGGAAAGGAGGGGCTGAGTGGATGGCTTCTTCCACTGGTTCTGGAGGGGGCCTTGTGCCCAGTGGGCTTCATCCTGGCAAGGATGGGGTGAGTGGATGGCTTCTTCCACTGCTTCTGGAGGGGGCCTGGTGTCAGGTGTGTTTCATCCTGGCAAGAATTGGGTGAGTGGATGGCTTCTTCCACTGGCTCTGGAGGAGGTCTTGTGCCCAGTGTGCTTCATCCTGGCAAGGAGGGGCTGAGTGGATGCCTTATTCCACTGGTTCTGGAGGGGGCCTTGTGCCCAGTGTGTTTCATCCTGGCGGGGGCATTGTGCCCAGTGTGCTTCATCCTGGTAAGGAGGGGTTGAGTGGATGGCTTCTTCCACTGGTTCTAAAGGGGGCATTGTGCCCGGTGTGCTTCATCCTTGCAAGGATGGGGTGAGTGGATGGCTTCTTCCACTGGTTCTGGCGGGGGCCTTGTGCCCAGTCTGCTTCATCCTGGCAAGGATGGGGTGAGTGGATGGCTTCTTCCACTGGTTCTGGAAGGGAACTTGTGCCCAGTGTGCTTCATCCTGGCAAGGAGGGGCTGAGTGGATGCCTTCTTCCCCTGGTTCTGGAGGGGGCCTTGTGCCCAGTGTGCTTCATCCTGGCAAGGAGGGGCTGAGTGGATGGCTTCTTCCACTGGCTCTGGAGGAGGCCTTGTGCCCAGTGTGCTTCATCCTGGCAAGGGTGAGTGGATGGCTTCTTCCACTGGTTCTGGAGGGGGCATTGCGCCCTGTGATGCAGATGTTTTGTAGTGCAAGGTCTCAGTCTCTCAACTGGGTGTCACAATTACAGCTTTTGCAGGGGCCAGGATGCACTGCTGCCCATGTAGTCACCACTACACACAGCTCTACGGCGGTGACGGCTGCTCAGTGAATCGCAGTTCCGCTGCAGGTGGCGGTGCTGGCAGTGGTGGTAGCCTCCAGGCCTTCACCTGCAGCCTCGGATGGCTGTCCACTGGTGCTGCTGCTGCTGGCAGTGGTGCTGCTTCGGGCGGTGCAGGTGGTGGTGCTGCCGGCGGTGCAGGTGGCGGTGCTGGCCGCGGTACAGGTGGCGGTGCTGGCAGTGATGGTAGCCTCCAGGCCTTCAGCTGCAGCCTCGGACGGCTGCCCACTGGGGCTGCTGGCAGTGGTGCTGCTTATGGTGGTGCAGGTGGCGGTGCTGGCCGCGGTGCAGGTGGCGATACAGGTGGTTGTGGTGGTAGCCTCCAGGCCTTCACCTGCAGCCTCGGACGGCTGCCCCCTGCGGCTGCTGCTGCTGGCAGTGGTGCTGCTTGCAGCGGCGCAGTTGGCGGTGCTGGCCACGGTGCAGGTGGCGGTGCTGGCTGCGGTGCAGGTGGTGTTGCTGGCGGTTGTGGTGGTAGCCTCCAGGCCTTCACCTGCAGCCTCGGACGGCTGAAGTGCCATGGCTGGTGTTCTGTGCCCCTTCTTGCACTTGGCAGATGGTGGTACATCCTTGCTTCTGCCAGCTGGAGTGTTTGACTTGGCCTTGCTGGCTGGTTGTGCCTCCTTCCCCTTGCTGGATGCAGTCCCCTTCTTGCCCTTGCCAGGTGGCGGGAGCTTCTTGGCCTTGGCAAGTGTTGGTGGCTCACTGGCTATGCTGACGGGTGCCTCCTTGGAGCCTCTCACAGCTGCAGAAACCACAGTGAACGTGGACTGGGTGGCTGAAGTGCTGAGCTGGGTTCTGGCCACCGTGGCCCAAGGTGAAAGATGGAGGGGAGGGGTAGGGAATAGGTCAAGGGTGGTGAGGAAAAGCTTCTTAGGCGGGAAGAGGGTAAAGGTTTGGGAGTGGAGGGAGAGGGAGTGCTTGCAGGAGGTGTCAGTCTGCTGTGTTTGGGTGCAGGTGCATGAGCTGGATGCTGTTGTGAGGTGGATGGCTGTTGGGTGGGTGTGTGCTTGCGTTTGTGTACTTTGGGAGGAGGGGTCACAGACACAGTGGGAGAGGACACAGGGGACGTGTGCATGCATGTGGGGGTGGTGACTGCCAGTGAGGGGCGTGTAGTGATAGGCGTGCTGGTGATGGAGGTAGTGGATGAAGATGTAGTGCATGCAGGTGTGAGTGGAGACGCTACTGGGAGGGAGGTGGACGACGAGGAGGAGGGGGACACAGGGGAGGCAGTGGATATTGGTGTGTCTGCATGGGGATGGTGCTTGTGTGAGTGCCTGTGAGATGAAGTGTGGTGCTTGGGTTTTCCTGAGCCACTTCTGTGTGTTAATGTGGGCGATTGCTGGTCTGAAGGTGTGCTTGGGATAGGTTGGGGTTGAGGGGATTGGGAATGGGTGGAGGAAGTTGGAGGTGGGAGGCTGGCGACAGGGACAATGGCTGCCATCAGTGCGGAGGCCAGAGCCTGAAGCTCTCTGTTGGGCCACCACGCCAGAGTGAATGCCCTCCAGGTATGCATTTGTTTGTTGCAAATGCCTTTTGACACCCTGGATGGCATTCAGTATGGTTGACTGCCCAACAGTGAGGGATCTCAGGAGGTCAATAGCCTCCTCACTGAGGGCAGCAGGGCTGACTGGGGCAGGGCCTGAGGTGCCTGGGACGAAGGAGATGCCCGCCCACCTGGGTGAGCGTGCACAGGAAACACGCTGAGGGGCTGCGGGGAGGGCGTGCTGGTACAGGGCTGGTGGCTGTCCCTGTTGTTGGGGTGGGCACAGAGGTGTCCGCCACCGCCAGAAAGCTTCCATCGGAGGAGGAGTCACTGTCGGTAGCGTCCACTCCTGTCTCCGTCGTGGTGCTCCCCTCCCCCTCCGTACCACTGGTGCCCTCACCATCGGTGAACTCGGCCTCCAGGCCAATGTGGGGTGCAGCTCCCTCCACCTCTGCTCCTCCGCCTGATGGTGTTAATGCACACAAGTACAGGGTGACAAACAAATGTGGGGGAGAGACAGAGGATACACTTGGTCAATGCCAGCAACAACACTACCGTTGGCGTACAAAACACACAGGGATCAGACCTATGCACTAGGTCATGCACTACCAGTTACAAAGCTAGTCACCAGCCCATGGGGTACATTGCCTAACGCCATTAGCTGCACACCTGAAACCAACAGGACCCTGCCCCGTAGTAGATGCCCACTAACACTATTGGGGTTGGAGTGCTTCAGAGCCTGCCCAACAAGGGACCTACCCTGCCAGTTCGCCCTGGCCTACGGGCACCCACAACCCACATCCCCCACCCAGGTAACACCTTAACGCGCACAAAGTCATGATTCTGATTCTGTACTCACCCCCTTGTGGCTGCTGTGATGCCTTCAAGCGCCCATCCAACTCCGGATAGGCCACAGGCAGGATGCGGAATAACAGGGGAGTCAGGGTACGATGGCACCCCTTCCTCGTTGGGAGGCCAGCCCCAGCTGGGCCGCCGCAGTCTTTCTTGCCCAACAGTGCAGGTCCTCCCACCCTTTGTGGCAGTGGGTGCTCCACCTGTCAAAGACCCCCAGAGTCCGCACCAAATAGCCTTTTTCTGAAGGGCGCTGACCTGCAGGAAAACATGCATAGAAAAAAGGGATTAGTCATACCATCCAGACTGTTACACTCATGGCCCACAATATACCTCCCATCCCCTTACGCACAGACATTGACCACCAGACATGGAGCACTCTGGCCAGGACCCCTAAGCCCCCCCCTACACGAGACTTACACACACAGCAATCCATACATTCATGGCCCACGCATCATGCTCACAGTGTACTCACCTGTTTGTCTGGAGGACCATAGAGTAAAGTTTACTGAGGTAGGACCCCATCCACCAGTCTCTCTAACTCCTCCGATGTGAAGGCGGGGGCCCTTTCCCCAGACACTTGATCAATTGTCGCTTCCAGACACAGGTCACAGCAGCACTTGCAGTGTAGGTCCTCTCCTGTTGAAGGTCAGGTAGCAAGTGAGTGAACGGAGAGAAAATGGTGGTCACGTCCGCAGCGGTGCGTACTGTCACCGCCGGCGTACATCGCCATTGGCTCGTGGAACCCATAAGGGCCCAATGATAACCAATGCGAAGTTGCGCAACAGTCATCGACCGCCGATCGCAACGGTGCACAACGCCAGTGGAATTACTTCATTTCCACTTGTCTCTCCTCAGAGGTCAGGCAGCCGCCATTTCAGGGGGGCACAGGCAATGGCACCTAACTGCGTCACAGCAGACATTGGCACATCAACTGACTCTCAAATTCACATACTGTTTCTGTAAAGGAAGAAATGCATTTTTATTTTCACATATGTGTAAATATGACCCTCTGCTCACCGTTTTCCACCCTAGAGTTCAACCGCTGAGGATGAATAGGAGATGGAGACATCCCCCCATGTACAGACCCCTGGTGGACCTGGCGACAATGGAGGACAGGCACATTATCCTGACCTACAGATTTGATAGGGCCACAATCTAAGAGCTCTGTGCCCAATTGGAGCCAGACCTGATTTCAGCTATCCGCAAGCCCACAGGTATCCCTCCTCTAGTGCAAGTCCTGTCAGTGCTCCATTTCCTGGCAAATAGTTCCTTCCAAACAACAGTGGCCATGGCATCAGAGATGTCTCAGCCAATGTTCTCCAACGTGTTGACCAGAGTGTTGTCTGCCCTGCTGAAACACATGCGCAGCTACATCGTATTCCCCCAGGTGGAGGATTTGGTCACAGTGAAGGCTGACATTTATGCCCTGGGACATATCCCCAACATCATTGGTGCCATTGATGGCACACATATAGCAT
This sequence comes from Pleurodeles waltl, assembly GCF_031143425.1. Lineage (NCBI taxonomy): Eukaryota > Metazoa > Chordata > Amphibia > Caudata > Salamandridae > Pleurodeles > Pleurodeles waltl. The sequence continues at coordinate 1,275,550,215 of NC_090446.1, read as the reverse complement.
GTGTCTCCCCTCAGAGAAATGAACAAGTGTTCAGGAATAGAAAAAGCTTTCACTCTCTGAATGTGCAGATGGTGTATTTGGCCGACCAGTACATCTCCCATGTGAATGCCAAGTATCCTGGCTTGGTGCATGATGCCTTTATCTTGAGGAATAGCAGCATTCCATATGTGATGTCTCAACTCCAGAGGCAGCGGGTGTGGCTAATAGGTGACCCCATTATCCCCACCCGGTTGATGTAGGTATATGGGTGTGGGTTTGGCTCTAAGGGTGAGTGTGTGGCTAATAGGTATCCCTCGATATTTGCAGGTGACTCTGGTTACCTCAACCTCTCATGGCTACTGACCCCAGTGAGGAATGCCAGGACGAGGGCAGAGAAACATTACAATGAGGCACATGGGTGAACAAGGAGGATAATTGAGAGAACCTTTGGCCTCCTGAAGGCCAGATTCTAGTGCCTCCATCTGGCAGGTGGATCCCTATACTACTCACTCAAGAAGGTGTGCCAGATCATCGTTGCATGTTGCATGTTGCATGTTGCACAACCTGGTCTTGAGACGCCAGGTGCCTTTTCTGCAGGAGGATGAGCCTGGAGATGGTCTTGTGGCAGTGTTGGAGCCTGTGGACAGTGACGAAGAGGAGTCAGAGGAAGAAGATGTGGACAACAGAAGTACACTCATTTAACAGTACTTCTAGTGACACACAGGTAAGACACTGTAACTTCACTTTCCAGTTTTGTGTTTGACACTGAACATGGCAGCCTGATTTCCCTATGTCTATGGCCACTTACTGTACCCTTTGGCATCTCTATTTTCAGATCTCTGTGCCCCACTCTGGCTCCTGGTGTGTTTACTGCTGCCCACTACAGGTTATAGCTATGTTAATATTACGGTAGATAAGAAATGCAATGTTTACAGTTAGTGAAACTAATACATGTGTCATATAATCCACAGACTCCATACTTGAATTTGTTCAAAGGGTGTTTATTTATGTGCTAATAAGTGGAGGGGGTATTGCAGTGGGCTGGGTTGCTGATGGAGGAAAGTCCAGGGTAGAGTCCAGTCTATTTGTATCACAGGTGCATTGTACAAGGGGGCATAGGAAGGTGAGCAATGGCAGTTCAAGGTGGACAGGGTGACAGAGTGGGACAGAAGGGTGACAATCAGGAGAGTCTTATTTCCAGCTGGGGGTCTTGGCAATGTTCTCTGGCTTCTGCCTGGATCACAGGGACCATTTGTGGGGTGGTTCTCCTTCTGCAGGGGGTGGGGTTCTGGTGGTCTGTTGTTCCTGTGGAGGGGCCTCCTGTCCACTAGCGCTGGCGGAGGTAGAGGGCTGTTCTTCGGTGTAGCTAGTGTCGGGGGCCTGTTGGTGTGCCTCTGCCTCCCTCATGGTGTTAGCCATGTCTGCCAGCACCCCTACAAAGGTGACCAGGGTGGTGTGGCTGTCTTTAAGGTCCTCCCTGAACCCTAAGTACTGTCCCTCCATTTGCCGCTGGGTCTCCTGCAACTTGTACAGTATCTGGCCCATGGTCTCCTGGGAATGGTGGTATGCTCCCAGGATCCCTGCAAGTGCCTCGTGGAGAGTGGGTTCCCTGGGCCTGTCCTCCCCCTGTCGCACAGCAGTCCTCCCAGGTCCCTATTGTCCTGTGCCTCTGTCCCCTGAACCGTGTGCCCACTGCCACTGACCCCCAGGTCTCTGATTGTCTTCGGTTTGTGGGGTTACCTGGGGCCCCTGTAGTGGTGGACACACTGTTGATTGATGTGTCCTGGGGACAGGGTTATAGGCCCACTGGGTGGGTGCTGTGGTGGTGTTTCCTGAGGGGGGAGGCTCTGTGGTAGGTTGGGATTGTGGGAGGGTAACCGACTGTCCAGAGGTCCCTGATGGGCCAGGTTGGTCATCATGATCCAGGTGTGCAGAGCTGCTGTCATCACTGTGGGCTTCCTCTGGAGGGGGGACTGGATGTTGGTGGCACCTCCTCTCCGGTGACATTGAGTGGGGGTCCTGTGGGGATGTGGGGGTCCAGTGTTATTTTATCTGTGTGTGCCATCTTGTGCATGGATATGTTTCCCTCTATGGTTGTTATTAGCAAGGCACCTTTGGGTTGTGTGAGATGTTATTGGTTTGGCTAAGTGATTGTCACTAGTGTGCATGCTGTGGTTATAGGTGTCCATGCAGGTCTGTGATGGGGGTCCATGCATTGGTGTTGCATGCAGGGCTTGCTATTGGGATGGGTGGGTTGTGATGGGGGTATATTTGAGGTGGTGGAGTGATGGGGGTGAGGGTAGGGGTAGGAGTTTGTGATGACATGCAGGTAGGGTGGGGGACATGGTAGTAAAGATTTGACTTACCAGTCCTCCTGCTACTCCTGCGAGGCCCTCAGGATGCATGATCGCCAAGACTTGCTCCTCCCATGTTGTTAGTTGTAGGGGAGGGGGTGGGGGTCCACCGCCAGTCCTCTGTACAGCTACCTGATGTCTTGCTACCACGGAACGCACCTTCCCCATAGGTCGTTTCACCTCTTCCTGATGTCATCCCTTGTTCTGGGGTGCTGTCCCACGGCGTTGACCTTGTCCATGACTCTCCGGCATAGCTCCATCTTCCTAGCAATGGACGTCTGCTGCACCTGTGATCCAAATAGCTGTGGCTCTACCCGGATTATTTCCTCCACCATGACCCTTAGCTCCTGGGGTGTCTTTGTGGTGCCATGGGTGTAGTGTGAGTGGTTTGTGTGTGAGGGTGTGTGGGGTGATATGTTGGGGTGTGTGCTGTGAGGTGTGTGGATGGTGTATGGGTGATGGTGTTATGTGGCTCAGATTCAGTGGGTGCTCCTGGCTTGTCTCTCTCTCAGTTGGCAATATTTATTTCATTGTAAGAGGTTGTGGGTAATGCATGTGTGTTTTTATATTGAATTGGGTGTGTGTATGTGTGTCAGGTGTGTGTACTTTGAATTGTCCAATGTGGTGCATTTTTGTTAGTGTGTTTATATTTTGAGCACGGCGGTGTGTACCAACAATAGTTTACTGTGGTTGAATGGCCATTGCGGTGATTCGTGGGTCATGATGCTGTTGGCGTATTTCTGTTGCCGTAACGGTGTGGGGTTTGGTACCGCCAGTTTATCACTGACCTTTGGGCTGGCAGACTTGTGTGGGTGTCTGTATAGTGGCGGATTTCTCTGTGTGGGTCATAATACCCGTAGTGGTCTCGGTATGTTGGCAGCCGTCAGCACGGCGGTCGGAGGCATTTACCGCCAGGGTTGTAATGAAGGCCATTATGTTTACTTAGAAACATGAAGGTTTAAACAAGAACAGAGATATGATTTAACCCTAATCCCTGGGGATGCTGACAGACAACGCCGGAGGCACCTTGGGGATTCCTGACAGTCCTCCCCACCAAGGACCCTCTCAAAGGGCAGGGTTTCGAACGGTGCAGGAGATGGAATTTTTTATTAAGATTTGGAGCATGAACTGTGGACGCGGGTTCCCAGGAATTGCCCTCAGGCCCATAACCTTTCCAAGCCAATAAATAGTGTAGAACACCACGGACGCTCCTGGAGTCAAGAATTTTGGCCACTTCAAATTCCCATTGCCCGTGTACTTTTACCAGAGGAAGTGATGGGGCATTGCGGGTATCAGGGGAATAGGGACGGAGTAACGACACATGAAACACGGGGTATACCTTGAAATCATCTGGCAATGTCAGTTCTACTACCACAGGATTGATGATTTTGGCGATAGGAAAGGGGCCTAGAAATCAGGGGTTTAATTTTCTGGATCCTGCAAGATAGAGATTTTTTGATGAGAGCCACACCTGATCTCCCATCTGATAAGAGGGAGCAAGTCTCCTTCTTTTGTCTGCTTTTTTTTTTCACTTGAGCTTGGTAGAGTTTGAAATGTTGTTGTACTTGTTTTTGAATCTCATGTAACTCTTTATGGTATTTCTGTACTGATGGGACTCTTGTGGGTGTTTGGGACCCAGTTATAGGTAGCATTCTTGGGTGCAGACCAAACAAACTGTAAAATGGGGATACTCCTGTAGCCATGTGGACACTGTTGTTATATACAAATTCAACAAGAGGTAAAGCCTTATCCCACTCAGTAGACCATGTGTCAATGTAACATCTCAGGTTTTGCTCCAGCTATTGGTTGGCACGTTCCCTCTGCCCATCCGTTTGTGGATGACATGCAGAGGACAAGCGGACGTCCATACCGACAGAGGAACGGAAGCTATGCCAAATACCATGATATAAATTGGGGGCCACAATCGGAAACAATTGTGGTGGGCAACCCATGAAGCCGTATAATGTGTTGGACAAACAAATCAGAGAGCTTGGAAGCCGTAGGGAGGCATTTTAATGGAACAAAATGAGCCATTTTAGTTAGGTTATCTACAACCACCCATATGACAGTGTGTCCATTGGAAGCTAGGAGATCAGAAATATAATCCAGACTTATGGTATGCCATGGGGCCACCGGAATTGGCATGGGAAGCAGCAATCCTGTGGCTGGAGTATGTGGGGTTTTAGCCCGAACACAGGTGGAACAAGTCTTGACGTAGCTTCTGACATCCTGCACAAGTGTGGGCCACCAAAATCATCTTTGACAGATCTAACATCTTTTTCTCACCGGGTGACCTGCGAGGACAGAATCATGTCCCCAATGTAACACTGTATCCCGTAATGTTTTGGTAGGGACGTACAACTGATCAGCATGGTATACTAAACCCTCTTTTTCATACACATCAGTTGAACAGGGAACCTTGTATTGGGCTACCGGTATTTTCTCAAGGAACTCTTGGGATGTGCACACAGCCACAATTTTTACTGGGGGTATAATCCTTCTGACCTGCTCTAGCGCAACATCAGAGGAGAAACCCTTCCTAGACAACGTGTCTACGTGAAGTACCGGGTCTATAGATGATTACGAAGTGAAACTCGTTAAAAAATAGAAGCCAGCGTAATTGACGAGGTGTCAGGGCCTTGGTAGCTGGAAAAAAATGTGAATTACGGTGATCTCTGTAAATAGTTATGGTGTGTCTAGCTCCTAGTAGGTGGTGACGCCATTCCTGGAAGGCAAGCTTGATGGACAGAAGTTCCCGCTCCGCCACCATGTAAGTTTACTCTCCGGGCAGCAATTTCTTGGAGAAATAAGCTACTGGATGGAAATGCCCAGACTCAGGAACTCCTTTGGACAAGACACTACCCACTGCCATTTGGGAAGCGTCTGCTTCCATGAAAAATGGCTGAGCCGGGTCGGGATGATGGAGAATGGGTGATTCAGTGAATGTTTTTTTAAGATGTTGGAAGGATTTCTAAGCTTCTGCATCCCTAAGGAACTTAACCCCCTTTCGTAGGAGACGAGTTATGGGAGATACCACGGTATAAATCTCAGATAAAAATTTGCGAAGCCCAAAAACTGTTGCACTTCCTTAATGGATCTTGGGGCCACCCAATCCAGGATAGCCTGTACCATGGACCTATCCATGGAAATTCCATCGGGAGTGATCACATATCTAAGGAATTCTACAGTTGTAGCATGAAAAACACATTTTTCCAGCTTGTCGAAGAGATGATGCTCACAAAGCCGTTGTAAAACCGCTCTTACATGCCCTATATATTTCTCAGTGGAAGACAAATACATCAAAATGTCGTCTATGTATACCACTATACAGATATCCAGAAACTCCTGCAGCACTTCATTGATGAAAATTTGAAACATTGCAAGAGCATTGCACAACCCGAAGGGCATCACTGTGTGCTCGAAGAGTCCATATTTAGTTTGGAACGCTGTCTTCTTCTCATCCCCCTTCATCACTCGGATCAAGTGGTAGGTGCCCCGGAGGTTGTGTTTAGTATAAATGGTCGACTGACGTACCTGATCTAAAAGTACCGGGATCAACGGAAGTGGATACCGATTTTTTATGGTCACTTTGTTCACTACGCGATAGTCTATACAGGTGCGCAGCTCGCGATTCTTCTCGGGCACGAAGAACAAAGACGACAATACTGGTGACGTTGAATGACAAATTAAACCCTTAGCCAATAGATCATCCAGGTAGTCTCGCAGGTATTGATTCTCAGGCTCAGAAAGAGCATACACCCTACTACAGGGTAGCGTTGCCCCTGGAATCAAGTCTATACGACAATCGTATGACCTATGTGGTGGCAGCTGGGTTGCCTCCTGTTCACTAAAGACATCATGGAAGTCTTTATACGGTGCAAGAATGGCCAGTGTGTCGTCCGGCTTGATAGCCGTACTATGTGTAGAACCACAATGCAAGGGTGTCACTAGTAATGGTTTGTCTTGGTAACAGGAGTGCTAGCGAAGTTTAGAGTCTAATGTCACTGTCCTTGCTGCCCAGTCAATTTTGGGATTGTGTAACTGAAGCCAGGGTTTCCCCAAAATGGCTCCAAATACTGGGGTATCTATGAGGTCAAACTGAATTTGTTCTGTATGGTTGTTTGCACAAAGCATGGACAAGGGTGCTGTTTGATAAACGAGAAGCCCGGAGGACAATTCCGAGCCATCCACGGCTCTGACTGGTTCAGGGACGTCTTTTCTGACAGTGGTAATATTTAGGGTTTTAGCCAAACCCAAGTCTAAAAAGTTTCTGGTAGCCCCAGAGTCAAACAATATGGGAATGACCTTACGAACCTGAGGGGACAACACTAACGTCACAATAAGAGGTAGATGTGTAGGTACTGGACTGGTGGTATTAGCCAGAAGATGTGAGACCATATTGAAAGAAGCGCTCGATAAAATGGTCACAAAAGTTATTGAGCCAGTTAGTGCCCGCCTGGTCAGGAAGAGAGAATTTAGGCCCTGTTACCACTCCGATGGCTTTCTTTGGAGCAGTAGGCTTGTTAGGACATTCCCAAGCAAAATGCCCTACCTTATTGCAGTATTAACACAGGTTCAATTTTTTCCTACGTTCTTTCTCTTCCTTAGATATTGGGCCCCGCACACTGCCAATTTGCATTGGCTCAGGTGTATCATGAGTGGGAATGGTGGACTCCTTTTACTCAGTTTTGAGCACCACTAAGCGTGTGTCACCCCAGAATTTTTCTCCCTTACGTTCACTGAAGCGGAGATCCAATCGTACCACCAGGTCAATGAACTTGGAACACTCCGTAGGAGGTTCCACAATTTGGGCTAGAACATCCTTGAGATTGTCCCGAAGGCCCCAATATTATAGGGAAGTCCTCTTCTCCTCGGGCCACTCAGTCTCTGCCACCAACCAATTAAAAGAGGTGATATAGGACAGTAGATCCTTGTTTCACTGGCGTAAATTCAGTAACTCATTGTCACTGGCTTGCACGAAGGGGTGTTTGACGAACAGTTTCTGCAAGGCTTCCTTGAACCAATTGAAATCATACAGTATAGGGTCATTGCGCTCCACCAGCGGAATAGACCAATTAGCTGCATTGCCTCTAAAATAAGAGATAATAAAAGCTACCTTTGCAGCATCGTTGAGGAATGCAGCTGCCCAACACAAAAACTGTAGCTGGCACTGGTTAAGAAAAATGTTGAACTTGGCACTATCTCCAAAAAACCTTTCTGGAGGAGCTAAGGGCACAGGGGTTGGTGTTGTGACCATTACCTGCATGGGTTATGTGGTGGAAGTCATTGCACCTAAATCGGGTCTAGGAACATGATTAGATGGGTCAAACCGAGGGGCCTGTAGTACTGGAGATCTTTGTTTTAGTTTGACTCCTCCCCAGGGGGTGTCTTGTGGTTTATACTGCTGCAGTTCAGTGTGCAACTCCAGGTTCTCTTGCTTTAAGGAAAGAACTTCCTTCTGTAATCCTGCTAGGGCCCTAGTTAAATCTAATAACGATGGATCATCCTGATCAGCTGGTAAAGCCTGTGCAAAACCTTTGAAAGTACCCATTGAGGAATCCATCGCCCAGGCAGCCCTGTATGTTGTGGCTTGGCTTTATGTCGAGACGGGGCCACTCACCTGAAAAGCAGGATGTCTGCAGGGGCGATGGTATGCCCGCGACCTCCTGGAACACCTCTCAGCACTTCCTGGTAGGCACAGAAACTCCGGCAGGTGTCCCAAAAGGAAAAAGGGAGTGGAAGAGAAAGAGACAAAACACTGCTAAATCTTGCCGGTCCAGCCAGGCACCCTGTATCTTCGGGGCGTAAGGTCGTTGTTGACAGAGTGATAGTAGAGTTAGTGCACTCAACTTCCTTGAAACTGAATCTCTCTTTCTGATATGGGCACAGGAGCGGTAGAAGAACACCGGGACGCTCAAGCACTTTTCTTGGACAATAATAACTGTTAGAACAATTACTAACACTGCATTAACTAAAACCCAAACTGAGCACAATAACAACAAGTACTGCAACACTAGGGCTGGCTTCACATAGATTCAGTGTTGCACACTACAATTAGAACTGTGGTTGCACTTACCATGCACAAGAAAGACAAACAAGGGCATTAATTATATCATATACAACTTTCCTGCATGCATAGGGTTAAACTAAAAAGAATAAAAACAATCCAAGAAATACAAATGTCCACTCTGGGTTTAAACAGGGTGGCACAGTTTGGTTTGGTTTCACTGTGTGTGTGAAAAACCCTTCAAAAGCAAATTCCTCAAACCTGAAACACAGGCATGAATGACACAATTTAAATCCAAGAGTTATGCTATTAAAGAAAGAAAAGTCACGCAAGTGCTCTTTTAAAATTGCACTGTCACTTTTTGTAGTACTTGAGCTCAAGCAGATTTCCTGAAGCACATTTGGGCAAGTAACTACAATAATAATGTAGAATGTTCAGCAATGCATTTGTCTCTTCAAGATAAGCACTCTGCCAAAATACGAGGTCTGAAATACACCAGCTGTTCTAGGAAAGCATTGCGCCCAAAGAACAAACTCCCTGGAGAATACTAGTCACTTAGCTGCAGTCTTTTCCGGAGTGCTGGAGGAATGCCTTGTGTCAGCTGGTACAGGAACGAAGAAAATAACTGCCTCAAAAGTCCTGAATACGAGGATGACAGCAGGGGCTGGACTGCAAAATCAGATGCTGAGATCAGGAAGCGAAACAAAGCCAAGCAGGGAGGCATGCTTCACTCTGCTATTTATAGCCTATCAGGAAAGCAGTTGAGTTTCCACATGTGAATGAGTCACCACACACAATTAGAAGAACATGTCTACACCTGCTCACATTAGCAACCAAGCATTGGTAAAATAAGCATTGATAAAAACCAATTGTTAAACACAGGCCATTATGTTTACTTATAAACATGAAGGTTTAACCAAGAACAGAGATATGATTTAACCCTAATCCTTGGGGATTCTGACAGATAATGCAGGAGGCACCTTGGGGATTCCTGACACTTGGCGGCCGTGGTCAGCACTGTCGATGGACCTTGAGGCACCCCGCTGTAGGAAGCCGGCCTGGTGGGTGGTGGGTACCTATGGTACTTATACCTTATACCAGGTCCAGGTATCCCCTCTTAGTTAAGTGAAGGCAGTGTCTAGAAGCCAGACTCTCTAGAGATAGCTGTGGATGAGCAGCCAAGGCTTATCTAGGCGACATGCAAAGCTCAGGCAAAACCACTGTAGTCACGCACCACTTAGACACAAGAAAGAATATACTTAGTGTTACAAAAATAAAGGTACTTTAGTATGGTAACACAACACCAAAATACTAAAGAGGCTATACCCCCTGAGAAGGTAAGTAATACACAAGATATATACACTAGTTGTCAGAAATAGGCATAAGAATAGTTAGAAAACAGTGCAAATAGTGTAAAGCACAAAAGAGAATAGTGGACCTAGGTGGAGCATAAACCATATACTAAAAAAATGGAATACGAGAGTGTCACCCCACCCAGGTAAGTGTGTAGAGGGTCACTGGGGTATCAGGAAAGCACAAAGGAATATACCACAACAGCCCCCAGCAACCAGGAAAGCAGGAGTAAATTATTAGCATTTCCCCAGAACACCCACTTAGAAGAAGAGAATTGCAAAACCCAGAGAGGACTGCAAGAAACCAATGGTAAATTCTTGAAGAGGAACCAAGTCCAGGAGACACAGCAGAGTACAGTGGGGGCAGGAACCCCCTACCCACCAAGCTGAGGACTGCAGGAGTTGGTCGACGGTGAGGCAGAAGAGTCAGCACTGCAGCCCTGGAGTCAGAGTTGGGTTCCTGGAGGATGCAAGTGATGTCCCACACTGGAAGGAAGATTGCAGTCGGGTTTACGTGTCAAGATTCCACCATCAAGCCTTGGCAGAGGCAAATGTCACAGTTGGCGGAAAGTGGTGCTGCTGGGGACCAGTAAGGACCAGGAGGACTCAACCTATGAGAGGAAGTCAGAGGGGCCCTCAGCATTGCAGAGAGCCCACCGAAGCACAGGCAGCAAGCACAGGAGTCCCACAGGATGGGGACACAGAAGGTGCAAATGAAGCCCATGCAGCACTACAAAAAGGAGTCCCACACCGCAGGAGAGTCACTGAGGGAGCTGTGGGTTGCAGAAAGGAGTGCTGGGGGCTGGAGCTACATGAAGACTGAAGACCCCTTGGAAGAAGTGCCAACATGCCTTGGCAGCTGCAAACGATGCGGTGCATGAGAGTACTGTCCTGCCTAGGAAGTCAAGGGCTTACCTCCACCCAAGTTGTACAGCTGGTAGAGAGGACCATCTTGACCACTTCTATTCACCACTCATGTTACAGGATCCACACAGCTCAGCAGGAGAGGGGATCCACGCAGCTGGTCGTCATTGCTGTTGGTGCCTGCAGATGCAGGGGAGTGGCTTCTTCACTCCAAGGGAGATTCCTTCTTCTTTCCTTGGCAGACTGAAGACGGAGTTTCCTCAGAGGATGTACAACCCGGGAAATGTTGAAAAAGCTGGAAGGAGCTGGAGAAACAATGTTGCAGGCAATGTGTTTTTCTTTGTTGCAGATTGTCGGGTCCTGGAGAGTCCAGATGCAGTTTCTTTGGTCAGAAGTTGAAGTAAGGGATGCAGAGGAATCCTGATGGAATCTTGCAAGCCGAATCTGAGGAACCACCCAAAAGAAAGACCCTACATAGCCCTGAAAGGGGGATTGATCACCTAGCTGGGTGACCACCTACCAGGAGCGGGCTCTGACGTCACCTGCCAGGCCTGGCCACTCAGATGCTCCCAGAGTTTCCTGCCAACCTTGGATTCAAGATGGCAGAACTCAGGTACCCTCTGGAGGAGCTCTGGGCACCACCTCTGGGGTGGTGATGGACAGGCGAGTGGTCACCCCCCTTTTCATTGTCCAGTTTCACACCAGAGCAGGGACTGGAGGTCCCTGAACCAGTGTTGACTGGTTTATGCAAGAAGGGCACCAAATGTGTCCTTAAAAGCATACCATTTGTTTGGGGAGGGTACCCCTCCCAAGGCATGTAACACCTATTTTGAAAGGGACAGGGTATAACACCCTTGTCCCAAAGGAGAGTGCTTGAGCAACAGGAGGGCAGAAACCTGTCTGTGAGGTGGCAGCAGCTGGGGTTGCCTGGAAACCCTCAGAAGGCTGTAGGAGCAATGCTGGGGGTCCTCTAAGGAGCCCCCAGAGTGCATGGAATCATATAACCAATACTTGCAAAAGCATTGGGGTATGACTTCAACATGTTTGATACCAAACATGCCTACGTTCGGAGTTACCATCATGTAGCAGGACACAGTTAGTGACCTACGTCCAGTACACGTGTAAAATGGAATCCCTGCACTCACATAGTCCAGAAAAATGGGTCTGGAATTTGTGGGGGTACCTCTGCCTGTGCACACACCGGTACATGCAGCCTGCCCTCTGGGCTGAGAGGGCCTGTCATAGGGGTGGCTTATAGTGACCTGGTATAGTGACCTATAGTGAAAACTGGTGCATGCACCCGGTTCACACAGTCTGCCATGGCCGTCCTGCACAACCCTTTGTATGGGCTCCCTATTGGTGGCAGAATAACTGCTGCAGCCCATAGGGATCCCCTGGAACCCCAATGCCTTGGGTACCTGGGTACCATATACTAGGGGCTTACATGGGGGCACCAGTATGCCAATTGTGGGATGAAATACAGAGTTTTGGGAGAGAGATCATAATCACTGTGGTCCTGGTTAGCAAGATCCCAGTGAACACAGTCAAACACACTTACATCAGGCAGAAAGGGGGTAACCATGCCAAGAAAAAGGGTACTTTCCTACACCCGCTGTGGGGTACAGCCTTGACCCCGCGTGTCAATGCGGGTGTGTGCTGTGGCCCCCCTTGCTGCTGAATAAGGAGAGACCCCGGGGACCCCATACCTGGAGGGGCGGGTGCTCCGCTGATGGCTGCGCCAGACCGACGTTACATACAGCTGCCGGATGAGTGCCTGAAATAGTTGGGTGAATAGCCCCCTTTCATCATCGGTAGCGAGCCCCGGGGGAGCACAGCCTAGAACAATTTTGTGGCCCAGTGCTACGTGTGCTCCACATCCAGACCACTTATCTGGCCCCTCTGGTCCGTGATCGACCTATACTTACAAAAACAACACCTCTTTCCACAGCGGAGAGGGCCGAGTGAGTCCCTTATGCATAGGCGTCATGCTCTGCTTGCAGGGATAACCCCTGGGTCTGCTAGAGCCTCCCGGTTAATATGGATCTTCTGGGGGTGAGGTGAGGCTCTGGGGTACGAGAAGGAGTGTGAGAAAAGAAAAACACCAAAAGCAAAAAAGGAAGTGTTGCCCCGCCTCCTCACACATCAGCTGCTAAGGCTACAAATCCTTCCTATGTGCTCAGAAAGGTTAACAGCTCTGAATGGCGCATGCACATTTCCAACAGCAACCCCATCCTAGTGTGATGCTCAGAGCTAGCACAATGGGGAAGTATGTCACAAAACAACAGACGCTGTCCTTCAACAAACGTTCCACATGTCTCACGGAGCTGGAGCTGTGGCAGAACCCAACACATGAACCCCCGGAACAGGAGGCCCAGTGGGAGGTTGACCTTGAGATGTACTCCTGGTAGTCAGGCCCAGCATCAAAGCCATTGACTCTAAGCTTGACCTATTCACTAAACTGGAACATGTCAAAGAGAGGGTGGATCAACATGAAAATCGGCTAGACCACCTGGAGAATCATGTCTCAGATGCTGATGACATGAGGGTAAAAGCCAAAAAATATCCCCTCAGAATGGATAAGGCTCTGGAAGTGATTAAACCCAAGAACAACGACCTGGAGGCCTGATCCAGGTGTAATAATATACAAGTTATAGGAAACCCAGAATCAACATTGATAACTAAAATGAAGGACTTTGTGGAAACTCTTTAAAGAAACACGTTCCACCATGTTCATTGCTCACTGCTCATTGGCATCGAGTCCTCCCCCTGGGGCACCTCCATGACCTATATTTGCTTGCCTCCTAAATTACAAAGACAAGGACACAAAACTATGGAGGGCTCAAGAGAGAGGAGCAATTCAACATCAGGGAAGTAACATTTCCTTTTATCCAGACTTTACCATGTCTGTCCAAGCAGCACCAAGTGAGTTCCTACAAACAGAGTGCATGCTGCAGAAGGACAATATTCCTTATGCGCTATTGTATCCAGCCACACTTCGTATAACAGTCAATGGCAAACAACACTACTTCAAAGATGCTAAGCCAGCTCTCAAATTTACAAAGCAGGCAGTGAAAAGCAGACACTTCCAGGGGATCGGCTCGTGCACCTGAAGAGAATCATTTACGTGACAATGACCAACTTATCTGCCGGGCCGGGGGCCACTCGGTGTCTCGCCGTGGGTTGGACTGGCATGGGCCCCAAAAAGATTTGCAGGCATCGAGAACTCTACTCTAATTATTACAGCTGCGGCTCTGACATATTATACAACAAATTAGTCACCAGCAGTCCTTGAAGCTTTTCCTCCGGGCACCCAGCCGCACAGGCAGGGACTGTTCTCTGGTCATCCTCCGTCCCTAGGGATATTTCCCAATATGCACATTGAGATTTTTTTGTTCTTTGGGATTTGGGAGTGATTTGTTTATTTTCAACCAAGTTCGGGGTTGGAGTGGGTAAAGGGAGGTGCAGTATGTTTTCTATGTTGTTCTATTGTTCTCATGCTTACCATCATAAATTGCTTAAACTGTCTATGTACAAACCTATAAGCTTCACACCCGTTTACCTTACTGTTAATCACCTAGATCCACACATGACAGCTTGCCACATAACTAGGTAAGATAGCCACAATCACCTGTGTCACATGGAATATCCGAGGTTTAAACTATTACAGGAAACCATGTTTAGTACACTCATACTTAACACATCAGAAAGTTGACATATGTTACTTGCAGGAAACTCATTTGGCTAGTACGGCAGTCCTGGTGCTATAGGCTCGATAGTGTGGTGAAACTGACTTTGCAGTCTAACCCAACTACGCAAGAGGGGGTAGCTGGTCTGTTACAAAAGGGACTACATTGGCAGCTAAATCACTCAAATTCAAATGTTATTTATGTTTAGGAACTCAGATTGAGGTCCACATATGAAACAATGGGATAATATATATATATATATATATATATATATATATATATATATAGACAGTCAAATACTTTACCCATCTGCCCATAAAAACACAAAAATAATCATGAATAAAAAAGGTACTCACAAACCGTACCCAACTACTCATAAAGCGCATTATAATAAAGTACCTCAAAATGAAAACCACATATAAAAGACCAAAAGGTTAAATATGAACAAGGACAATCAAATACCTTGCTCATCTGTGCATAAAAACACATAGGTGGTCATTACAACCCTGGCGGTCGGTGTTATGGCGGCGGTAAAATCGCCAACAGATCGGCGGTAAAAAAAATTGAATCACGACCATGGCGGAAACCGCCAACATAGACAGCCACTTAACACTCCGACCGCTACAGCGGTGCAAACAAACACCGTGGCGGTAACTGCCAACAGACAGGCGGGAGACAAGGTTCCGCCCACTGTATTACAACAGTCCAATCCGCCACCTTTTCCAGGGCGGATTCACTGCGAACAAAAACACGGCGGAAACAGGACTTGGAAGGGAAAACGCTCACCTCTACACACCCCATGAGGAACCAGGACGCCATGGAACCCGAGCTCCAGATACTCCCAGCCTTTGTCTTCCTGCTCCTCTACCAGGAACATCAAAGACGGCAGAGAAGACTACGGTGAGTACTGCACCTACAACACAGGGGAGGGGGAGGGAAAAAAGAGTGACACACACACGCAACACGCAACACTCCCACCCCCACCCTCACCCACTACAACACACACACAAGTACATGTTGACACATTACATTTAAAACCCCCAACCCCCCCTGGAAGAATGCAAGGACAAAAGGAAATGAGTTGAATGTTTGTAATCTATTAAAATACAGTAATCAAAAATATATATACACACACTATAAAAAAATATATACACCAAGAATACAAGTCCAAGGTATTCCACCATTAAAGTCCGTGGACCACTGGGCCCAAAATGCATGGGCGAGGCCCACACTCAATACCCGATCAAAACGGAGAGAACACTGCTGGGGCATCAGATAGAAATACAACAGGCACCTCAGGGGGAAGGGAAGGGGGGGCACCTCAGCCGGATGAGTGCACGACGCCAGATCCACGAGGGGGCTCCATGCCCACTGCTGTATCCTGGGGAGTGCAAAGCCACAGTCTCACAAGTCTTTACAGTGGGTGGTTTGCCCACTGCTGTATCCTGGGGATTGCAAAGCCACAGTCTCACAAGTCTTTACAGTGGGTGGTTTGCCCACTACTCTATCCTGGGGAGTGCAAAGCCACAGTCTCTCAAGTGGATAACAGTCTCCACTGGTTCTGGAGGGGGCTTGGTGCCCAGAGTGCTTCATCCTGCCAAGGACTGAGGTAGTGGATGCCTTTCTCCACTGGTTCTGGAGGGGGCTTTGTGCCCAGAGTGCTTCATCCTGCCAAGGACTGAGGTAGTGGATGTGATACTCCACTGGTTCTGGGGGGGGCTTTGTGCCCAGAGTGCTTCATCCTGCCAAGGACTGAGGTAGTGGATGTGATACTCCACTGGTTCTGGAGGGGGCTTGGTTCTGGAGGGAGCATTGTGACCAGAGTGCTTCATCCTGCCAAGGACTGAGGTAGTGGATGTGATACTCCACTGGTTCTGGAGGGGGCTTTGTGCCCAGAGTGCTTTATCCTGCCAAGGACTGAGGTAGTGGATGCCTTTCTCCACTGGTTCTGGAGGGGGCTTTGTGCCCAGAGTGCTTCATCCTGCCAAGGACTGAGGTAGTGGATGCCTTTCTCCACTGGTTCTGGAGGGGGCTTGGTGCCCAGAGTGCTTCATCCTGCTCGTGGCAGCTTCAGTAGCGTTGGAGCTTTTGGCGCTCATTGGCCTGCTGTGCTGGTGGCGGCGGTGTCCTGTTCAGCGGTGCTGGTGTCGGCGGTGTCCTGTTCAGCGGTGCTGGTGGCGATCTTGTCCTTGGCAGCGGTGCTTGTGGCGGCAGTGTCCTTGGCAGGGGTGCTTGTGGCGGCGGTGTCCTGTTGAGTGGTGCTGGTGGCGGTCTTGTCCTTGGCAGCGGTGCTTGTGGCGGCGGTGTCTTTGGCAGCGGTGCTTGTGGCGGCGGTGTCCTGTTGAGTGGTGCTGGTCCGCTGTGCAGGTTTTCGGCGACTTGCCTGTTTTTCTGTGCCCCTTCCCCACCTTGGATGGTGGTGCAGCTGTCTTCCCACTCCCAACTGTACTCCTGGGAGAGGCTTTGGTGGTAGATGTTTTGCCTCTCTCCCGCCGGGCAGTGGCCAACTGTTTGTGCTTTTGAGGTGGGGGACTGTCGGTGGTCTGGCTCCTTGGCACACTGGCTGCCCTGCTGCTTGGCGCACTCCAGAAGCCGGTTACTACTGGCACCACTGTTCCAGCAGATGTTGTGGCTGAGGTGCTGGGTTGGGACCTGGAAAGGCGGGCCCAGGGGGACTGAAGGGGTGGGGGAGGTGAGAGGAAGAGGTCAAGGTTGGACAGGAAAAGTTTTTTGGACTGTCAGGGTCACCAGATCCTCGGGGTCTGTGCACGTTCCCAACACTTCCACCACAAGACAGCTCCATTACTCTGATTAGATTTATCACAGAGTCTAATAGAGTCCAAGTGGGGAAAAGGGGATTAGGACGGGAACAGCTGGGAAGGAGACCTGTAGGAAGCAAAAGGTTAAAACACAACATCAAAATTACATCTCATGAATTCAGTACCATGCTACAACTCTAAGCTTCGTCTTTTCCAAAAAACATGAACAACCCTAGAATAGTCCTAAAACTGACTAGGCTTTAGATGACCGAATACCTGAGGAGGAAACAGGAAAAGTTAAATAGGACTTTCAGATTCGAGTACTTTCTTTAGCATGAGAATCAGGAAACACTGAGCAATTTCTAAACAACCATATGAATCTCCTTTTAAGAATACATATCAGGTACACACAGCATTACATCTAGAATTCTGGTATTGTTGTGTTCATCTCAGAAAAAACATTGGGAAGTGAATTGCGCACATTGCAGATTTTTATATGAGTATTAAACACCATAAAGGATTGTGCACCATGAAATCACACAACGTAGATTCAAGGAATAAATCACGCAACGTGTCAACTTGAAATGCTACCAAGAAAATGTCTTAGAATAGTAGCGCACAGTAATTTACATTATTTATACACGAGGAAAGAATTGCGCGTCTTGCCGATTCAAATGCCACCATACAAATATCAAGAAATGGTAGCGCACAATGAACAACATAAAAAGCACTCAGGGAAAGAATCGCCCGTCTTGTCGATTCAAATGCCACCATGCAAATGCCAAGAAATGGTAGCGCACAATCAATAACATGAAAAAACACTCAAGGAAAGAATCGCGCGTGTTGCCGATTCGAATGCCACCATGTAAATGCCAGAAAATGGTAGCGCACAATGAACAGCATGAATTACACACGAGAAGTGAATCGCGCGTTTCGCAGATTCGAATGCCACCATGTAAATGTCAAGAAAAGGTAGCGCGCAATGAACAACAAAGTTAAATGCTCATGAAAGGAGTTGCACGTCTTGCCAACTCGTAAAACATCATGTAAATGTCAAGAAATATCAGCGCGCAATGAACAACCATGTAATAACAAAGTCAAATCTTTATGGAATAAATTGCGCGTCCTCCCTATTTGCAAAACACCATACAAATGTCAAAAAATGGCAGCCCACAAGTAATCTGTTATTCATTTAAGAATTAAAATCAAGAATACGAAAATTCTCAATTACGGTGTTGGGAAATGTCCAAACACCGTCTTACCGCCTGGAAACAGTGATCACCAATGAGAGATGAGTGCAGAAGACTGGAAAATCCAAATAGGCCACCGGGACAGGAGCTCAGGAAGAAGCTGCTGCTCTGCACCGGGACCTCTGAAGAGTGAGCACTGGGATTTGGGCTGACTCTCTTTTATAGAGTCTTGGCCCCGCCTAGAACCACGCCCAGGCATGTTGCAGGGAAAGTCTCTGAAAGGCCCTGGAAAGGGACCACACCCTGCCACACCCTAACTCACTCTGAATGTCTGCAGCAATACATTGCAAATGTACAGTATTTATAAGCACCTTAAAAATGAATCTTTTGGATGGAATTCTGCAATGCAAAAGGTTAAACAATAACATATCATCACAATGCATAAATTACATTATCTTGCGAGTGTTGGGTTTTTGCATTCTAGATGCCCGTAGAGCGCGCGCTGTCCTGGTGTTGACAGACACACTGGGACGGGTAGATGGAGGGGGTTTGGGAGTGGAGGAAGAGGAAGTGGTTGTAGGAGGTGTACGTTTGCTGACTTTGGGTGAAGGTGCATGGGCTGGAGGCTGTCGTGAGGTGGATGGCTGTTGGGTGGGTGTGTGGCTGCGTTTGTGTACCTTGGGAGGTGGGCTCACAGACACACTGGGAGAGGACACAGGGGATGTGTGAATGGCAGTGGGGGTGGTGAGTGCAAGTGAGCGGGGTATGGTGGTGGGTGTGCTGGTGATGGACGTAGTGGCTGAAGATGTAGTGCATGCAGGTATGAGTGGAGACGAGACTGGGAGGGAGGAGGGAGACGAGGAGGAGGGGGACACAGTGGAGGCAGTGGATGTTGGTATGTCTGCATGGGTATGATGCTTGCATGAGTGCCTGTGGGATGTGTGGTGCTTATGTTTGCCTGAGCTTCCCTTGTGTAATGAGGTGTGTGCATGCTGGTCTGATGGTGTGCTTGGGATAGGCTGAGGCACAGGTGTTTGGGTCTGGGTGGAGGAAGTTGGAGGGGGGAGGCTGGACACAGGGACAATGGCTGCCATCAGTGCTGAGGCTAGAGTCTGAAAAGCTTGTGGTTGGGCTGCCTGACCAGAATGAATGCCCTCCAGGTATGCATTGGTCTGTTGCAACTGCCTCTCTACACCCTGGATGTCATTCAAAATGGTAGACTGGCCAACAGTGAGGGACCTGAGGAGGTCAATGGCCTCCTCACTGAGGGCAGCAGGCCTTACAGGTGCAGGGGCTGAGGTGCCTGGGGCGAAGGAGATGCCCACCCTCCTGGGTGAGCGGGCACGGGGCACACGCTGAAGGGCTGCTGCAAGGGCAGTGCTGGTAGGGGTGGGTGGTAGCTGTACCTGTAGATGCGGGGGCACAGAGGGGCCCACCACTGCAAGGGAGCTCCCATCAGAGGAGGAGTCTGTGTCGCTGGTTTCAGCTCCTGTCCCCACCGTGGAGCTCCCCTCGCCCTCCGGCCCACTGGTGAATTCGGAGTCCGTAGTCTCGCCCTCCAGGGCCATGTGGGATGCAGCTCCCTCCTGCTCCAGTGCCACTGCTCCTCCGCCTGATGATGCTAATGCACACAAGGGCAGAAGAAAGACATGTTGAGTGCATGCAATACCGCTACCGTTGGCGGACACTACAGACACAGAAGCCCCCTGCTCTACGCCGTGCACTTAGAGTTCCCAAATTAATCACAGGGACATGGGGTACAAGGTCTATGCCCGATTGCTGCACACATGGAAGTCACAGGAGCCTGGCTAGGTGTAGTTGGCTCTGAACGCAGGTGGGGTGGTGTGCCACATGGCCTGCCTTAAGAAGGGACCTTGCCTAATAAACTTGCCCTGGCCTAGGGGAACCCACAGCCCACCACCCCCACCCAGACACCTACAATGCGCGCTGAATCAGCAGAATGAGAGTGTACTCACCCCCTTGTGGCTGCTGTGATGCCCTCAAGCACCCATCCAACTCCGGATACGCCAGGATCCGGAACATCAGAGGGTCATGGTGCGACGGGCACCCCTCCCACGTTGGGAGGCCATCCCCAGCTGGGCCTCCGCCGTCTTCTTGCTCCAGCGCCGAATGTCCTCTCATCTTTTCCAGCAGTGGGTGCTCCATCTGTGGTGGACCCCCAGGGTCCGGACTTCCACGGCGATGGCACGCCAAATATTTTTCTTCTGGTGGGCGCTGACCTACACGAATAGTGCAGGGGAAAAGGAGAAGATATAACCGTCTGCACCGTCACAGTCATTGGCCCGCATCCCTACCCTTGCCATGACGCACATGCACTCACTGTCGTTTCATGCACGCCTCATTCTCCCCCCCCATCTTTCATCCACACCACTCCACACAGGCATTGCCCATTTGGCATGCTTACAATGTACTTACCTGTTTGTCTGGAGGACTGTAGAGTAGCGTGTACTGGGGGAGGACCCCATCCACTAGTTTGTCCAACTCCTCCGAAGTGAAGGCAGGGGCCCTTTCCCCAGACACATGAGCCATTGTCTCTTCCAGACTGAGGTCACAGCAGCACTTGCAGTGTAGGTCCTCTCCTGTCGAAGATCAGGTATCAAGTGAGTGAACAGAGAAAAAATGGCAGTGACGTCTGCGGCGGTGCGTACCGTCACCGCCGGCGTACATCGTCATTGGCTCCTGGGACCCATAGGGTCCAGTGTTAACCAATGCAGGATTGCGCCACGGTCTTCGACCGCCTACCGCGACGGTGTACAACGCCAGCACAGTTACCTCATATCCCCTTGTCCCACCTTACAGATCAGGCAGCCGCCATTTCAGGGGGCCACATGGCATTAATTTTGACTGCGTCACACATATCTGGGGTTTGCATTAACACTAATACCGGCATATATCGATTTTAAAAACGTATGGAATTAAGTTGTGTTTACGTACCTCAGTGTTGGTTGACTCTCTGCTCGCTGTTCTCCTCCATAGAGCACGTCCGCTGGGGCAGGTGAGGAGATGGCAGCACCCTCCGGTGTACAGACCGCTGGTGGACATGTTGACAATGGAGGAGCGACATGTAATTGTCACCTACAGACTTGATCGTACCACAATCCTAGAACTGGGTGCCCAGTTGGAGCCAGACCTGATGTCAACTATCCGCCATCCCACAGGAATCCCCCCTCTAGTGCAGGTCCTGTCAGTACTCCATTTCCTGGCAAGTGGGTCTTTTCAAACAACAGTGGCCATTGCGTCAGGGATGTCCCAGCCTATGTTCTCCAACATGTTGTCCAGAGTGTTGTCTGCCCTGCTGAAACACACGTGCAGCTACATCGTATTCCCTCAGGTGGAGGATTTGCCTACAGTGAAAGGTGACTTCTATGCCCTGGGACATATCCCCAACATCATAGGTGCCATTGATGGGACACATGTGGCCTTGGTCCCCCCCCGCAGGAGTGAACAGGTGTACAGAAACCGAAAGAGTTACCATTCGATGAATGTGCAGATAGTGTGTTTGGCCGACCAGTACCTCTCCCATGTAAATGCCAAGTTTCCTGGCTCAGTGCATGACGTTTACATTTTGAGGAATAGAAGCATCCCTTATGTGATGGGACAACTCCAGAGGCACTGTGTGTGGCTATTAGGTGAGGACATGGACCCAATACAGTGTGACTAGGTGTCTGGGTCTTGGGATGTCCCTAAGAGTTAGTGTGTGTCTAACAGTTGTCCCTCGACATTTGCAGGTGACTCTGGTTACCCCAACCTGTCATGGCTACTGACCCCAGTGAGGAATCCCAGGACAAGGGCAGAGGAACGCTACAATGAGGCACATGGGCGAACTAGGAGGATTATAGAAAGGACATTTGGCCTCCTGAAGGCGAGGTTCAGGTTCCTCCATATGACAGGTGGTTCCCTATTCTACTCACCAAAGAAGGTGTGCCAGATCGTCGTGGCCTGCTGTATGCCTCACAACTTGGCTTTGCGACGACAGATGCTTTTTCTGCAGGAGGATGGTCCAGATGGAGGTATTGGGGCAGCTGTGGAGCCTGTGGACAGTGAAGACAAGGAAGCAGAAGAAGAGGACATAAACAACAGGAACACAGTGATTACTCAATACTTCCAGTGAGACACAGGTAAGAAGACAACACTGCCTGCTACATCTGATATAATTCTTCTACCTCTCATCTGTCTGTCACTTTCACCCAGTGTATGGACCCTGATTTGTCACTTTCCCTTTCAATTTCACAGATGTGGGTCCCACTGTGTGACATCTGCTTTGTTTCCGCATGGAATAGAGCTGTGTGACATAGGTATGTTGACAATACATTGGATATCACATTTTTCCACAGTTATTGCAAATACACATTTTCGAAAGCACAGACTGACTCCAGATTGTTTGGTGATTTAAGGGTGTTTATTTAAGTGCAAAATAGTGGAGGGGGTTGTAAATTGGTCAGGGGTGATGGTGGAGGAATGTCCATGGCAGAGTCCAGGCTATTAGTCTCACAGGTGCATTGTCCAAAGGGGCGTAGGAAGTGGAGCTGGGGCAGTTTAAGGATGGACACGGTGACAAAGTGGGACAGAAGGATGACACTCAGGGTGGTCTCATTTCTTGGCGGGGGACTTGGCATTGTTCTCTGTCTTTGTCCTGGATCTCAGGGACCGTTTGCAGGGTGGTTCTCCATCTGCAGGGGGTGGGGTTCTGGTGTCGTGGTCCTGTGGCGGTGCCTCCTGTCCACTAGCGCAGGCGGAGGTGGAGGGCTGTTCATCATCCAGGCTAGTGTCAGGGGCCCGTTGGTGTGCCACTGTGTCCCTCATGGTGTTGACAAAGTCTGCCATCACCCCTGCAATGGTGACCAGGGCGGTGTTGATGGACTTCAAGTCCTCCCTGATCCCCAGGTAGTGTTCCTCCTGCAGCCGCTGGGTCTCCTGAAACTTGGCCAGTACCGTTGCCATTGTCTCCTGGGAACGGTGGTAGGCTCCCATGATGTTGGAGAGGGCCTCATGGAGAGTGGGTTCCCTGGGCCTGTCCTCCCCCTGTCGCACAGCAGCCCTCCTAGTTCCCCTGTGTTCCTGGGCCTCTGTCTCCGGAACCGTGTGCCCACTACCACTGCCCCCAGGTCCCTGGTGTTGTTGGAGTGGGGGGTTAGCCTGGGTTCCCTGTAGTGGTGGACACACTGCTGCTTGACGTGTCCTGGGGAAAGAGGTATGGGCCTGCTGGGTGGGTGCTGTGCTGGTGTTTCCAGAGGGGGAAAGCTCTGTAGTGGCCTGTGACTGTGTGAGGGGAACCGACTGTCCCGAGGTCCCAGATGGGCCGGGCTGGTCGTCTAGATCCAGTTGGACAGAGCGGCTTTCATCACTATGGGCCTCTTCTGTTGGTGGTGTGGACATGTCTGGACCCTCCTGTCCGGTGACGTTGGGTAGGGGTCCTGCAGGGGTGTAAAAGCATGATTATTGCATCTGTGTGTGCCATGGTGTGCGATGGGTGGGTGACCGTGTACCCCCAGTGCTTGCATTCCTGTGTGGGACCTTGTGTGATGATGGTTTAGGGGGGTGTATGGGTATGTGCAGTGGCCATGCTTTGGTGATGGGTGTCCATGCTTTGTTGTTGCATGCAGGGCTTGGTATTGGGATGTGTGGTTTGTGATATTGGGACATTTGTGAGGAGTTGGAGTGAAGGGGGTGAGGGCGAGGTTGGGGGTATGTGATGGCATGCAGGTAGGGTGGGGGATATAGTATTAAAGATTTGACTTACCAGAGTCCATTCCTCCAGCTACTCCTGCGAGGCCCTCAGGATGCAGAATAGCCAAGACTTGCTCCTCCCATGTTGTTAGTTGTGGGGGAGGAGATGGGGGTCCGCCGCCAGTCCTCTGAACCGCAAGGTGGTGTCTTGAGACCACGGAACGCACCTTCCCCCGTAGGTCGTTCCACCTCTTCCTGATGTCATCCCTATTTCTTGGGTGCTGTCCCACTGCGTTGACCCTGTCCACTATTCTTCGCCATAGCTCCATCTTCCTAGCTATGGAGGTGGGCTGCACCTGTGGTCCGAATAGCTGTGGCTCTACCCGGATGATTTCCTCCACCATGACCCTGAGCTCCTCCTCAGAGAACCTGGGGTGTCTTTGCCGTGCCATGGGGTGGTGTGGGTGATGTGTGGGGTGGTGTGTGTTGTGATGTGTGGGGTGATATTTAGTAGTGTGTTGTGTGAGGTGCGTGGATGTTATGTGGGTGATGGTGTTGAGTGCCTGTGGATGCTTGTTTGTAGATTGTGGTGTCTCTCTCTGGCCTTCTTTCGGAATTTTTGGTAGTAGGGGTTTGTGGGTGTGTGTTTTACATTGTATTGGGTGTGTGGGAGTGGTGTGTGTATGTGTATCAGGTGTGTGTATTTGGAATTGTCCAATGTGGTAGTGTTTTGTAAATATGTGTGTATTTTGAGCGCAGTGGTGTGTACCGCCAATGGAATACCACGGTTGAAAGACCGCCGCGTGGATTCGTGGGTCGTGATAGTGTGGGCGTATTCCTGTTGGCGTGACGGTGTAGGTTTTGGTATCGCCAGTTTATCACTGACCTTTGGTGTGGCGGACTTGTGTGGGTGTCTACATTTTGGCAGATTCCAAGCTGTGGGTCATAATGACCGTGGCGGAATTCCACTGCCACGGCGGTGTGTTGGCGGTCTTCTGTACGGCGGTAAGCGGCTTTTACCGCCAATGTTACATTGACCCCCTCAGTCTTTAACCATTTACACCGAAATGAGACATCAGATGGACAGACAAATAAAACATGGTTTAAATTCAAAGCAAGACAAAAATTACACGCTTTAGCTGAGCCATGCCATTCCGCCAGAAGTGCGTTCAAGAGAAACAATCCCTGGCAGAGCAGCATCCAAAAACACCTAACCCTATGTAGTATATTCCATGAAATATAGGGTTGTGCTTTTTTTATAATTGAAGAATTTGCTAAATTAAAAAAGAACTCTCTTTTGCACAACTCTCAAGGTCCAGCCGAAAACCTTATAACCACGCTGCCTGCCTCAATCCAATTTTCAATTGTAAGGGGGATATTGCCAAGACCTGATTACGGTCTAATTCCAACCTTTCAAGAGCGTAGGAGAAGTTCTTACAAAGGGAGTACTTGATGTTATTATTATCTAAAAAGATTTCTTTCCTTAGCACAGAACTTAGAGTATTTTCCTCACTCCTCATAAGTGAAGCGGGCCAACGTATGACCCCTTCTAATACCTGGACATACACACTTCTTAGACCCATTTCCACCCTTAAGGCCTCCACAGAGATTGTTGTATTAACAAACATTTTCTAAGGATTTTACCTTCCAACTCATTCAAGAACCCCCATTTATAGGTATCAATAAATTCCAAACCATAGAGAAGGGATGCAGGGATTTTAGCCCGATATACTGAGAAGAGGTATAAAAAATGCCTTCTTCCTGTAACTACATATAGGGGGTGATTCTGATTCTGGCGGGCGGCGGAGGCCGCCCGCCAGAATTCCGCCCTCCATTATACCGCTCCGCGGTCAGAAGACCGCGGAGGGTATTATGAGTTTTTCCCTGGGCTGGCGGGCGGTCTCCAAAAGACCGCCCGCCAGCCCAGGGAAAAACTCCCTTCCCACGAGGATGCCGGCTCGTAATCGAGCCGGCGGAGTGGGAAGGTGCGACGGGTGCAGTGGCACCCCTCGCGTATTTCAGTGTCTGCAAGGCAGACACTGAAATACTTTGCGGGGCCCTCTTACGGGGGCCCCTGCCGTGCCCATGCCATTGGCATGGGCACGGCAGGGGCCCCCAGGGGCCCCGCGACCCCCCCTACCGCCATCCTGTTCATGGCGGCTTTCCCGCCATGAACAGGATGGCGGTAGGGGGGGTCAGAATCCCCTCGGCGGCGCAGCGAGCTGCGCCGCCTTGGAGGATTCTTAGGGGCAGCGGAAAACCGGCGGGAGACCGCCGGTTTTCCTGCACTGACCGCGGCCAAAGCGCCGCGGTCAGAATGCCCTGCGGGGCACCGCCGGCCTGTCGGCGGTGCTCCCGCCGACCCTGGCCCCGGCGGTCTAAGACCGCCGGGGTCAGAATCACCCCCATAGTGGCCCTGGACCTCTTGATTGACAATCAGCTTTCAATTTATTGGAAGAAATATGAGCTGCATCACTAAGATTCCCACAAACTATTTTCCCTAAAAAGGGATACGATTTCACAAATTCCCGTTTTTGCTTTCCCTAAGGACCAGTGGAAATTAGGAAATGTTGTCTTTTTATTTCCATGTAAGTAGACAACCCTGCATTTTGAGGCATTGATCTTAAAAAAGTGGGACTCAAAGTATTTTGACAGAGACTGGACATGATTCTGTAGGCCTTTAGGCAGTAAGTCGAAGATTATAATGCTGTCAGCATGTAATGAACAACAAACAGAGTACCTACCTGTTTGCCGGGGAAAGCCTTTGCTCTGAGACAGGAAAAAGGGAAAATCTGAGATATATAAGGAAAAAAACAAGGGCGCAAATAGACATCCTTGCTTTAGTCCATTCAGAGTGGATCTCTCTTGGGATAAGCCTTCATCACTCCCCCGGAGAATTCTACACCAAGTAGTGGAGTGAAGTGCTATTACTAACTCTAGGAGAATCAAAGGCATACCCAAACTTGCCAACTTTCTCTATAACAGATCTCTGTCCACTTTATCAAATGCTGTTGAAAAGTCAATGAAAGCAGGACAGACCACTCCACCTCTTAGTTTCACATACTTTTCAGTAATAACTTGTAGCGCTGCAATGTGATCCAGGGTACTATGATTGCGCCTAAACCCGGATTGCTCCAGGGAACAAATGTTATTCTCCTCTGCCCAAGTGGTAAGTTTGGAAAGCAGACATTTAGTAAAGATTTTCCCAACTGTGTCCAAAAGGGCGATCTGCCAGTAGTTGGCAGGGCAATTACGATCGCCCTTTTTGTATGAAGGTACAATAATACTACCAACCCAGAAGGGGGGAATGCTTCTGGAGAGGCAGCACCTTCTGAGGACCACAAATAAGATCTTACTCCAAGAGCAGATATCTTGTTTTACAGAAATGGGAAGTTCATTAGGGCCCATTGCGGCAGAAAGATGCATAGAGCAGATGGCCAGTACAATCTCCTTTATTGAGTGGAAAGGAAAAATGGGAGTGGAGGATGAGGGAGTGTTTGTTGATGGTGTTTGTCTGCTGGATTTGGGTGCAGGTGCATGGGCTGTATGCTGTTGTGAGGTGGATGGCAGTTGGGTGCCTGAGTGCTTGCATTTGTGTACTTTAGGAGGGGGGACAGACACAGTGGGAGAGGACACAGAGGACACGTGCATGGATGTTGTGGAGGGGTCTGCCAGTGAGGTGTGTGTTCTGCTTAGTGTGGTGATGCTGCTGTTAGTGGATATTTATGTAGTGCATTGAGGTGTGAGTGTAGACACAACTGGGTGAGTGGTGGAGGAGGAGGAGGGGAGACAGTGGAGATAGTGGATGTTGTTGTGTCTGCAACTGAAAGGTGTTTGTGTGAGTGCCTGTGGGATGAAGTGTGGTGCTTGTGTTTGCCTGTGCCACTCTTGGGTGTTCTCTTGTGTGCATGCTCATCTGCTTGTGTGTTTGGGATGGGTTGAGGTTGAGGAGAATGGGACTGGGAAGTGGAAGCCGGAGAGGAGACGGTTGAAACAGGGACAATGGCTGCCATCAGAGAGGAGGCCAGAGCCTAAATCAATCTCTGTTGGGCCGCCAATCCACAGTGAGTGCCCTCCAGGAATGCATTTGATTGCTGCATCTGGACTGCCAGTCCCTGGATGGCATTCACAATGGTTTTTTGCCCTACAGAGATGGAACTCAGGAGGTCAATAGCCTCCTCACTCAGGGGAGCAGGGCTCACTGGGACAGGGCCTGAGGTGCCTGGGGCAAAGGAGATGCCCACCCTCTGGGTGAGTGGGCACGGGCAACTCGCTGAGGGGCTACTAGGAGGGCCGTGCTGGTACGGGGGTGGCGGCTGTACCTGCAGCTGGGGTGGTCACAAAGGTGTCTGCCATTACCAGGGAGCTCCCATCGGAGGAGGTATCAGAGTCTTTGTTGCCCTTCTCCAGTCTCCGCCGTGGTGCCCCCCTTCCCTCCTTCCCACTGGTGCCCTTAACGTCGATGGACTTTGCCTCCAGGGTCCTGTGGGATGCAGCTCCCTCTTTCACCGGTGCCTCTGCTCCTCCACCAGATGATGCTAATGCACATAAGGACAGGATGACAAAACAAGAAAGGGGGGAGAGAGACAAAGGATACACAGGGTCAATGACTGCACAAACACCACCGTTGGCGTACACAGCACCCTCACATACAGGGAACAGGCTTACGCACTATGCATGGCACGGCCAGTGAAATGGCTGGTCACCAAGGAATGAGGAGGGGCACATACCACCAACTGCAGCACACCTGGGACCCACGCAGCCCTGACCAGGAGTGAATGCTAACAAGCTTGGTAAGCAGTATTTCCTATTCAAACCATTAGCCACCAGAGGACCTACGCTGATATGTCTGGCCTGGCCTAGGGGCACCCAAGGACACACAACCACCACCCGGATACCACCCCACCAGCTAAAAGTTGTAAAAATAGCCACTGTACTCACCCTCTTGTGGCTGCTGTGATGCCTTCAAGCTCCCATACAGCTCAGGGTAGGCCACTGCCAGTCGGCGGGCCATCGGGGGGGTCAGGTTCCGACGGGCACCCCTTCCTTGTTGGGAGGACATCCACATCGTGGCCTCCGCAGTCTTTCATGCCAAGCGTCTCAGGTCCTCCCACCGTTTCCGACAGTGGGTGCTCCACCTGCCATAGACCCCCAGGGTCCGCACGTCCTTGGCGATGGCCCACCATATTCCCTTCTTTTGATGGGTGCTGACCTGCAGAGGCAAAACAGACAGGATAACACCATTAGACAAACAGTCCACACAAATGGCCCACCATACCTGTTTGCATCACCATTGGCACACACATAGCCCAGCCCACAACATGTACACCGTCAAGAGGACATCCACCCACCTCCTTACACGAGGCCTTCACACACAACTCCAAGCATTCATGTCACATACATTGGGCACAAGGTGTACTCACCTGTTGGTCTGGAGGCCCATGCAGCAGTCCGTACTGGAGTAGGACCCCATCCACAAGTCACTTCAACTCCTCAGAAGTGAAGGCTGGGCCCTTTCCCTGGTCACACGGGCCATGGTAGGTTCCAGACACAGGTCAGTGAGGATGAGGAGGCAGAGGATGGGGATGTGGTCAGTACTTCCAATTACACACAGTTGAGACATAGCAACTTTACATTTCTATGACTATTGTTGTATTCTGTTTGGCATTGGCATGCTGGCATTACCCACCTCTTTGCACTACTTACTGTTACCTCTGGATATTCATTTTGTAGATGTTGGTGATATGACACATTCTCCTGGTGTGATCACAACAGCCAGCTACGGGTCATTAATTCTATGCTCATTCTATGTACAGTTAATTTGCAATGGTTGTAGCTATTTCAATCAATATAAATTTGCAATACATGAAATACTAGTACTCAAGTTTTGTCCAAGGGTGTTTATTGTAGTGCTAAAATATATAGAGGGGAAAGTGCAATGGAATGGGGTGATGATTGAGGAAAGTCCAGGGTATTGTTCCAGTCTGTTTGTAGCACAGGTGCATTGTCCATGGGGACATAGGAAGGGGAGCAATGGCAGTTCAAGATGGACAAGGGGACTGAGTGGGACACAAGGGGGACAATTAGGATAGTCTCATTTCGTGGTGGTGGTCTTGGCAGGTGTCTCTGGCTTCTGTCTGGTTTGCAGTGAACGTTTGCAGGGTGGTTCACCTCCTGCAGGTGGAGGGGTGCTGGTGGCCTGTTGGCCCTGTGGTGGGGCCTCCTGGCCACTAGTAGCCGTGGAAGTGGAGGGCTGTTCAGATGACTGGCTAGTGGTAGAGGCCCGCAGGTGTGACACTGCCTCCTTCATGATGTTGGCCATGTCTGCCAGCACCCCTGTTATGGAGGCCAGGGTGGTGTTAATGGCCTGCAAGTCCTCCCTGATTCCCTGATACTGTCCCTCCTGCAACCGCCTCTTCTCCTGCACGTTGTCCAGGATCTGGCCCATCATGTCCTGGGAATGTTGGTAGGCTCCCAGGATCTCAGAGAGTGCCTCCTGGAGAGTCGGTTCATTGGTCCTGTCCTCCCCCTGGCGCACAGCAGTCCTCCTAATGTCCCTGTTGGCCTGTTCCTCTGTCCCCTGAACAGTGTGCCCACTGCCACTGGGCCCAGGTTCCTGATTGTCTGATGTGCGAGGTGTGGTCTGGGGTCCCTGTACAGGTAGGCACACTGCTGATTGATGTGTCCTGGGGACAGAGGTGTGGGTACGCTGTGCGGGTGCTGTGGTGTTGGTTCCTGATGAGGGAGGCTCTGTGGTGGTCTGTGACTGGGCTTGGGTGATCGACTGTCCAGTTGTCCCTGATGGGCCAGGTAGATCGTCCAGATCCTGAAGTCCAGAGTTACTGTCATCACTGTGGACCTTTTGTGTTGGGGGACTGGATAGTGGTGGCACCTCCTCTACAGTGACATTGGCTGGGGTACCTGTGGGTATGTAAATTATGTAGTATGCTTCAGGTGTCTGACATTTGTACTTTTGTGGCTTCCCCTCTATGGTTGTTGTTCCCCTGTCAGCTTTTGCTTGTGTATGTTGGTGTATAGTGGTTATGATAGTTTCCCTATGCTGTGCATGCTTTGGTGATGAGTGTCTATGCAGGGCTGGGATGGTTGTCCATGCATTGGTACAGGATGCAGGGCATCGGGATTAGTGTGATGTGATGGTGGAGTGTGTGGGATGGAGTGGAGTTATGGGAGTGAGGGTGTGGGTGTGTGATGGCATGCAGGTATGGGGGTGATAATTGTTTAAAGGTGACTTACCAGTGTCCAGTCCTCCGCCAACTCTGGTGAGTCCCTCAGGATGCAGTATTGCCAGTACCTGCTCCTCCCATGCTGTGAGTTGTAGGGGGAGGAGGTGGGGGTCCACCACCAGTCCTCTGTATAGCGAGCTGGTGTCTTGCTGCTATAGAACGCACCTTCCCCCGTAGGTCGTTCCATCTCTTCCTGATGTCGTCCCTTGTCCTTGGGTGCTGTCCCATGGAGTTGACCCTGTCCACGATTCTCCGCCATAGCTCCATCTTCCTTGCTATTGATATCTGCTGCACCTGTGCTCCAAATAGCTGTGGCCCTACCCTGACTATTTCATCCACCATAACCCTTAACTCCTCCTCAGTGAAGCGGGGGTCCTTTGTGGTGCCATGGGTGTTATGTGATGTGTGTTGGTGAGGGAGTGGCGGGTAATGTGTTGGAGTGTGTGATGTGAAGTGCGTGAGGGGTGTATGGGTGTGAGTGGTGCATGTGTCTAGTTGTCGCAGTGGTCTTGGTGTCAGTCTCGTGGCAAGGATTTGTATTCGTAAAGGGTTGTGGGTAATGTGGGTGTGTGTTTTATAGTGGTGTGGGTGTGGTGTGTGTATGGGTGCCAAGATTGTGTTGTTTGAATGTGGTGCTGTTTTGTCCTTAAGTGTCCATTGTAAGCACCGTGGTATGTACCGCCAACAGTTTACTGCCATTGAATGTCCGCCGTGGTGGTTCGTGGGTCATAATGTGATGGGCGTTGTTCTGTTGGCGTAAAGGTGTGGGTTTTGGGACTGCCACTTTTGCACTGACCTTTAGTCTTGCGGATTTGTGGATGTGGTTGTATTCTGTCAGATTGGTGTGTGTGTGTCATAATATGGTGAATGGATATTCGCCAGAACGGCGGCAAGTTGGCGGTCATCATTACAGCGGTAAGCAGCATTTACCGCCAATGTCACAATGAGGGCCAAAGTCCACTATATGGGTATCCGCATTATGACCTATTGAAGGAGCGCCTTCCCCAGATGAGAAGACATTAAGGTGACCCACCGGCTTGAGAGGCAAGAATGTCTCCAGGCGTGTTTGTGGAGAAACTGTCATCTACTTTCCTTCTGCCTTTCTTATTAATCCGCCGATTTGGTCTTTTCTGTCTTTTTGATCTTTTCATGCCTTTGGCTTTATCTCCCTTATTTTTTCCTTCTCCTCTAGACAGTAAAAAGGGTGACTCCATGGGACCGTTCTTTTGGCTAGTCGAAATTGGGAATACCTCCTGCAAGGGCTGTTTCGACTTTGCTGATCGTTTACACTTGACCGGCAGAGTATCAAAGATAAATCAAATAAAATTCACTGGGCTATACAACAATGCCTTGGCGTCACAAGGCCCATTGCACTGGGGTTGCTGGCTTGTGTACTCACCTCCACTCTCGAGCATACCCTAGGAGTCGCCCTAGGCGTCACCCTAGAGGTCATCTGATCATTTAATAACTGCGAGGGGGCAGCCCTTGTCCTCGATGGGTCTAAGATTGGATCCCCCTTTTTATTATCTTTAGTCACTTCCTTTAAAATTGCTGTCACGAAGTTGAGAATGCAGTCCGACCCTCCTACAAATTTCTACAGAAGCTTTAACATTGATGAAAGTAGATTTTGCAGGCTATTCAAGGAGTCCGAAAGCCTGACCTCCTGGTCGGGGGCTGACTGAGCAGGATACCACTTACTTCTTGAGCAGGGGTCACAGAGAGATGAGAATACACCAAGTCTTGTAAAGAAGGAGTACTATTGAAAAGGTGCAAACCTGAGGATGGAGGTATAAGCATGGGCATGGAGTCCCCAGGAGATGGAGAGTGATCTTTAGCATGGAAACCGTATGTCCGGCAGAGATCTAAATCCAAATCAGACAAGGTAAAATCTTGAGGCCCAGCAGCCGAGCACGCTGTAGATAACAGAAGAACACAGGCTTCTTGGGGACTTTTGACTGCCATAAGATGATTTCCGATGGACTCAGCTGGTGGAGGTGGACTAACTAGCCGGGTGGATAAGGAGGGAGGAGAAAGATGAGGCTGTGTCCTGGACTAGTTCTGAGAGCTCTGAGTGCACTGAATGCCATGGATGCTCTGAATATTCTCTGTGATCTCCAAAGGGGACTCCAGGTGGGCCTGTTCCAGGTCCTCAAATCTCCTTCCCTGGTTTTTATCCACGTAATAGGACTCCCTTGAAGAACCCTTAAACGGGGTACCCTTTGGCTCCATACCAAGTGTTGTATACCAAAAGGGGTAACTTGGTTTGATAACTCATTTGGGGTTTTTTATTTTTCCCAAAAAGTACATATTTGATTCTGACCCTTCAACTGAACAGCCAGATTTGCTTTATTTCATTGGATTTCGTTTTGACACATGATCTTCCTGGGAGCAGGTGCCCTGAACGTAACTTCTTCATGGTCATACTTATGCTGCACTCTCTGGAATAGACCCAAATTGCTAATATTAGAAAGTATCTCAGAGAGTAACCTGAACAGGGTACAAGGGGCAGTCTCCAGGGCCCTCCCAAAAAGAACTATCCAAAACACTCCTGTGTTTATGCCTGGCAGGGGTGATTGTCAAAGTTCCAGGATAAGTGCCAGAATAAATGCCACCGGACAGCAATAAGTGACCAATCGCACTGGTATAGCATGTGTGTGACGCCAACCGCTTTCGCTCCTAGCAAGCTGTTCACTGCCTTGTACCTTCCAGACGCTATATGAGCCAGACTTCAGGCTCTGGGCTCCAGACTCTGTAAGTGCTCTGCTACTCCCTCTGCCTAATGAAGCTGTTAAGGTGTGCCTTGCACCTTGCAACTCAGGCAAAACGGTGCGTGAAGAGAGAGCCAACCCAGCAGGCGGAATAGCCAGATAGGCAAAACAGATACTCAGCAGGCCAGATGCTCAGCAGGCGAACAGTAAACTAGCGTGTAGGCAAGGAGTGAATGGTGAGGAGGGAGGGAGGAGGCGGGCTCATAAAGTGTCTAAAACCACCATCAGCCAGCCGGGGCAGTCAGGGCAAGCAAATGCCAAAACTGGGAGAAAAACAGGAAACAACCGGCCAAAACAGCTCACTTCTCCCTCTCCAAAACACGTCCGTTCACTTCACCTACCCCTCTGAATGGGCCTGGCTATCCAACAACTCCATCAACTGCCGACCTCCTGGACCACAATCCTGGACCGTCCTTCAGGCTGCGCTTCGGCCGCTCTTTGGGCCACTGCTGCTAGCGCAGCTAGCGCTATCACCCCAACTCAGGACTCAGCTCTGGATTCAGCTCTGGCTCCTGCTCCCGGGGTGCTGCTCTCGGCCACCCAATGGCTGGGCCAGCAGCCAGAGATCCCAAGAGGCCCGAAGCCCGAGAAGTCCTGCCACCAGCCATCAACTGCCTCACTCCTTGAACATAGGACTGCAGACTCTGCAAGCGTTTCTGTTCTCGTTCACCTAAATCACCCTCTGATTGACAAGGACTGATGATATGTTATGCTTGCAGGCACCTTGTTCAAACAGCCTGTAATCCTGGCACCATATATGGCCCAAACACTGATTTCCCAGAATTCTTTACAAAAGTGTGGTGACATATCAGAGCAGGGCCCACCAGTAATTACATGGGGTGGTGATTTCAATGTGTATTACAAGATAACATTGACTGCTATGGGTATAGCAGCTCTCGATACATCCACCCACGAGCCACACACACCCTCTGTGCTATAATTCAGGATAACCAACTTCAGGACATATGGCGATGCACTCAATCCACATCCCGCAAGAACACTTGTGTCTCATCGTACAGACAGGCCTGGTCGAGAGTAGATTTTTGATCAAAGGATGCTCAAACTTGGACCGGGGAGGTAAAACTCTTACCTCACACTTTGTCTGATCACACCCCGGTATTGCTTACGCTATGCCTCCCACAAACCCTACACAGGGCCTTTTCATGGTGACTCCCATATGGAGCACTGTGCAATGCAGCTTTCTGAGAGGGAATCTGCACAGACATAATAGAATACTATGAGCACTATCCAGGTTCGGTTAGGTCCTCATCAGTGTTATGGGAGGAATTAAAGGTGGTAATTCGCAGGGTATGCATAGCATGGCAAGCGGTGGTCCTTAGAGCAATCTGAGGGTCGCTAAGTAACATTGAAAGAGACATCCGTTGGTTAGAAACAGAATATTTCCAATCAGGAGATCTCTCCATTTTTGCAGATGTGCAGTCCTCATGAATCCACATATGTGGCTGAACTAATAAACTCCGACTCTCAACTAGTAACCTCTACCTCGGAACTCTTAATGGTGATGAAGTCCTTTTCTTCA
Source organism: Pleurodeles waltl (assembly GCF_031143425.1). NCBI lineage: Eukaryota > Metazoa > Chordata > Amphibia > Caudata > Salamandridae > Pleurodeles > Pleurodeles waltl. The sequence continues at coordinate 1,275,514,784 of NC_090446.1, read as the reverse complement.
CTTCTACATAGACAAACTATGGTCCTGGCCCCAAATGAGTTAGCGGCTTACTTTGATATCACATAATTATTATGGTTAGACCAGGTGCATAGAGAATACCTTGGCTTTTCCATCACCACAGAAGAGATTATAGAAGTGATCCGGCGGCTTCCAGGCGATAAGGAACCGGGTCTCGATGGTCTGACCGCAGCGGTCTATAAAGAATATGCCACTCTACTACCTGCACATCTTTTGGCGATGTACCAAGACTCCCTAACCACTGGTTCACTGCCACCTACATTGAGGGAAGCCGTCATTATAACCCTCCTGAAGCCAGAAAAAACAGCCAATCAATGTTACTCCTTTATGCTCCTATCGCTTATCAACGAAGACAACAAAAAATATGCTAAGGTGCTGGCCAGTCACCTGTTGCCACTGTTGCCTCAAATTGTATGACCTGATCAATCAGGCTTTATCCCAGGGCGCTCCACCTCACACAATCTTCGAACCATATTCCCTACCATGCACCATCTAGAGCCACACGTCTCTGCAGTTGCCACCCTGCTCGACGCCACTAAGGCATTTTACTCCTTAGAATGGCCATGCCTGTTTGAGCTCCTTGAGTCCTTAGCTCATGATTTATTAGACAGATTTGGCTTCTCTACACTTCATTCACAGCCCGTATCTGACTCAATGAGCTCTTCTCCGACCCCTTCCCCATCACCCAAGGTACACGGCAGGGCTGCCTACTGTCACCTATCCTATTTGCTATAGCAATGGAGCCACTGGCCACACAACTTCACCAACATCATGCAAATAGAGGTATAGGTTTCCATTCCCGCATGCTTGTGGTTTCACTGTATGTGAACAACATTACTCTATACGTGTGTAACTTGAAAGAAAATATAGATCCGTTCACCCAAGAGGTTTGGAGCCTATTCAGGAGTTCATGTGAACTGGACCAAATCCACTCTTTTCCCGCTAACTGAATCCACACATCCGTTTAGTAGTGAATACCCACTAAAGTGGCTTAGCAGGAATGCTGACAAACTCTGGCGGGTCAACTACAGCCTTGCAATGGACTGGCTGGAGGACAAGGAGCCTCTGTGGTCTCAACTCCCATTATATCTAGTGGGCTGCATTGCAATTATAACAAGCATTTGCAATGCAATGGGTCTCGCATTGTTTGAGTTAGAGCTATTAGCATTGTAAATTCCTAACTCTACTTTTCTTGCCTCATAAATTTAAAATGAAAAGTAAAACAGTTGACATAACCAAGCCGGTTCAAAGCGCCATGGCTGTCATGAGCGCGAAGGAGAGACAATAAAGGAAAAAGAAGTTAGCTCACTGTCAAACGTATCGGCAAACGTGCAATTATCCATGTAACAGGGTCGATGGCCAAGGCGTTAACAAAGCTGCCCCAGGTGGGACAAACGTAAAGCATTTACCAATGCCATCAAAGGACTTTTGAAAAGGTAAGCCCATGAACGAGTGATAGTGATGGGCATGTGATGGGCGTGGTTAAAAGCCCACCTAAATACCAACACATCTGAAAGCTTGACCTAAAAATGCTCTGATGTGGATGAAAGTCTGTTCAATAAAAACACAACACACCCAATAAACAGCATGCAAAACTGCACCATGTATAGCACCACAAGACTGAGGGGGTCATTCTGAGTTTGGCGGGTGGCGGAGGCCGCCCGCCAAACCCAACCCACCACCTGACCGCTGGTGCCGTCAGGACACCGCCGGCCCTTTGCCGACTTCACTGCAGGGCCAGCGGGCGGAAACAATGTTTCCACCCGCCAGCCCTGCGGTGAAGAGGGCCTTAATATTGATTCCAAGCCGACGCCAATGTGGCGGTGCAGCAGGTGCAGCAGCACCCATTGCGCATTTCACTGCCTGTAATTCGTGCAGTGAAATGTGTGACGGGCTGTGCACCGCTGCCCTGGCGTATTACAACCACTGGGACCGCCAGGCTGGAGGCTGTCTCCAGCATGGCCGTGTCGGTGGTATTACCACGGTGTTTCGATCACAGTCGGAATTTGGCGGATCGGACCACCACTACCGCGGAGGTCCAATGGCCACCCGAGTCTGGCGGTCCCAAGACCGCCAGACTCGGAATGACCCCTGAATCTTAATCCTGGCATCCGCACTTGACTGAAGTGTATGATCCCCGGCACCTCACTTTATCACTAAGATGTTTTCCTTAAGAAGTAAAATGACATGAAAATAGCAATTATGGAAGAAATACATCTGTTTCCAAAAATGGGTATTTCTCCACATTAGCACAGTCCCTAAAATCAGCATGTCAGTGCCTTATTTCTCTTTTCTACTGAAATCAGTGGCACTTACAAAGTGGTTCACCAATTAATAATTCAAACAATTTGATTTGCATTACTACATAGAATAAAGATGACTGGTATGGGATGGGATGCCTTTTTAAAACCTAAAATAATATCCTTATGTAACACAGACAACTGTAGACCCTCGTTGCTTCCCGCTTATAGTTTCTCTATAACTCCATAACCCTTATATCATAGGTGGCGTGTAATGTTTTGAGTTTGATACTGGCGTCAAAAATTATAAATAATATCCCCATAACATATGACAGGAGTTTCTTTGTTGCACCTATTATGGCCCTCGTTATGACTTCGACGGTCTAAAACCTAGACCGCCAAAGTCCCGCCAGCCACAAGACTGCCAGGAGTGGTGGTCATCCGACCACCATATTATGACTGCTGGCGGCTCTCCACCAGAATTTGGGCGGAGAGCCACCAGCAGCAATTCTGGCGGTCGACGGTGCAGTGGCAGCTGCTCCACTTGCACTGCCATGTCATCACAATAACACCTATTACGAGTTGGTAATAGATGTGGAGGTGTTGTGGGACGGGGCAGTCCCGGCGGAACAGCCCCAAGGATCCTGTCCCCTCCCGTGTAAAGGTCAGTGTCTGTCCGATAGGGGAGGAAGTGATGAGTGGTGTGTGTGTGCATGAGGGTGTGCGTTTGTGTGAATAGAGGGGGTGGGCTTTGTGTGTGTGTATGTGTGTGATTGTGTGAGTGTGTGAATGGATATGGGGTGGTGGGAGTTTGTGCGAGTGTATGTGTGTCTGTATGAGTACGTGAATGCCTGATTGCATGTGTGTGTGTGGTGCGTGAATGTTTGGATGTGGTGGGGGGGTCCCTAGGGGCTGAGCGGGACTGTGGCTGTGCATGGGAGGGCTGGGGGGAGTCGCATACTGGCGATAGGAATGTAGATTCCATGTAGATTCCTGTTGCCAGTATCCTTTCCGCACGGATTTCCTGGCAGTGTTGCCACCGGGGAATCCCTGGCAGAAAGGAGGCTCCTAATACTGTTGTCAGTCTATGGTGGACTGCCGAGGCGAAGGTGGTCCACCTTCGCCCCAGCGGTCCAACTGCCCTAGCAGTACAGGCGGTGAACTGGCTGCTTTGCAGCCTGTTCACCACCGTGGTCATAATCTGGTGGTCCAGCACCGCCACGCCGTCGGCGGTGTTACCACCACTGCCAGCGTGGCGGAGCTGGACTGCCAATGTTGTAATGAAGGCCTATATTCTGTAAATACATAATAGCATCATGCCGTGGTTATATGGTTGTAATATTATCCAGTCACTTTCAATACATTGCAGTCAACCTGTCCAAATCGAAATGCAACTCAGCTCCATTTGTAACAGGCAGTTAATGATGCAGGGTTTGAGATAAGCAGCAAGTCTTGGAGGAACTGAAGAACTCATATTATAAGACATAAAGTGCTCCCTACATTCGGTGTACGGGGTGCCCAACGTAGGTCCAGGAGAGCTGGGGTAATTCTAGTTTTTCAAAATCTGCACTTAAGTTACATATACATACGTTGCATCTTAATGGATCACATTAAGCAATCATAATATAAGGAATAACTTAGTATTTTCTGTGATCCTGTCTGGAATGCCATATTTGCCCTTCTCCACTGAATTGCTCACAGCGTCTTTAAAGCTGAAAGTGACCTAGCACGCATGAATCCTTTTATTTACAAGCAGTATTATCACACAATGGTGTATATCAGAATATCCCATGAGTAAGGCAGGGGATGCGCTTTACTGTTCGGGGTTGCACTTGAAAGTTTGTGAACTCCCATAAACACCCATGAACTTGAAAGCCTGTGGCTATTGGCGAATATTTCTATCATAGAAATGGTTTGATATTGATCCTTGTGGAAGGTAGGAGTAAATCGATTTCCAAGGTAGGAAGGGAATAACCTCAAACTGGTGGAAGCGTACGGGAGTGGGTTTTCTGCAGGGAAAATTATTTTCAATGTGCGGGCATTAAAAAAAATGAAGAAGGAAAAAAATGCATTCCACAGATGAAAATGTATATTCCTCTGGTAAAATTGTACATGCTGCAAAAAAGTAAAAATACATTAAATTAAAATGTGCTCTTTCATATTAAATTTTGAAGAGTATGCCTGAAAGCTTCCGACGATCGTTGATTCCAGAGGTTCCCTTGAAACATTTGTGAATTCCAAAAAGCTGGAAGTCTGCACCACAGTTAGGTTGGAAGGCTGAAGGTGCAAATTTCAGACTTTTGCTCAGGTCTAGCCGTTCCTGGTTCAGGCTTAAACAAACGATGTACAGGAGCTGTTAAAGACCCCTGGCTGTATCCGGTGGTCTATACAAGTTCCTAGAGGCCACTCAATTGGCCAAGTAGCGCTACACAATTGTTTTTTAACTAAAGGCAGTTCTTTCACAGGAGTTGTTTAGACGAGCCACCCACCCTTCGACGTTGCCTGAAGTCACACTTTTGTGTCAAGCCGACGTACATTCTGAGCTGTTGACAGAAGCCTGGCTTTAAAGAGTAGACACTTAAGATAACAAGTTTTCATAGACCATTGTCTGCAGGACTTCGGCAGCAAAGAGGGGGTGAGTTGGCACTGTGTACCACCGATTGTTGACCACAGCCCCGGGAGAACAAAATAAACTAAGGCTTTGATTACCCTCTCATAGCACATGCATAAACTGAAAAGTAAAAAAGTTTCACATATGCGATGCGCAAAGCAAACACACAAAAGGAAACAGATGTTTGCTCGCAGTGAAACGTATTGGCAGAAGTGCAATTATCCATGTAACCTGCAAAAGTGCAGTTATCCATGTAACCGGCAAAAGTGCAATTATCTATATAACAGGGTCGATGTCATGCAAAGTGTTTGACAACTGCCCAGCGAGATCGTGCTGCCTACGAAATAAAGAGAAAAAGTAGTATAGAAACCATACGGAAAACATGGAGCCTCGTATTTTTTCAGTAGTTGGTCGGTGCGCTCGTGAAGGGATAAATACCAGAAAAGGCATGACGTGTGCATGCCTTTCACTAATGAAATCAAGCGAATTTTAAAAGGCAAGCCCACGAACTAATGAAAGTGACGGGCATGACATGGGCATGGTTACAAGCCCATAGAGAGGTAACAACAGGGACAGAGCGCTTTGCAGTCCCCAAATTCTTATACCTCTTTCTGAATGTGCCGCTTCCCCTTACCATGCAATTTTTGAAGCATATACAATCCAACTTGTCATCTTTCATTTGGGCTGGAATACAGTACCGGGTATTCTACGATCTCCTCACCCTTCCACAAATACAGGGAGGTCTCCAGATGTGAGACTATGGCCCTCATTCCGCCGGGCGGCCGCCAATGCAGCCACACCCCCGCCACAGCCATTCGGAGATCCCCGCTGGGCCGGCGGGGATCTTGGCCGCAACACAGGAGCCGGCTCCAAATAGAGCCTGCGGTGTTGCGGCCGTGCGACGGGTGCAGTTGCACCCATCACGCTTTTCACTGTCTGCATAGCAGACAGTGAAAAGCTACACGGGGCCCTGTCAGGGGGCCCCTGCACTGCCCATGCCACCGTTTCAGGAAGGCCTCGTAAGAAAGGGGAGAGTCTCCCCTTTCTTACGAGGCCTTCTGAAAGTGTTTCCTGGCCCTCGATCGCAGCACAGCTGGATTTCACTTGGGGGGGTCGGCCCCTTTGGAAAACGGGGGCATATTTTTTTTTTTTAAAAAGGTAGGTGCCCCCCCCAGGGGCAACATTAAAAAAAAAAAAAATGGACAGGGGGTCGCCCGTGGGGGCAATATATTTTTTTGTTGTTGTATGGTTTCCCTGGGGGCCATTTTGGCCCCCAAGGAAACCATACAACAACTAAAAAAAATAGATCTATATATATATAGATATATCTATGTAGATATATCTATGTACATGGATATATCTATAGATAGATCTATAGATATATATAGATATATGTATATATATATATAGATCTATCTATAGATAGATCTATGTAGATAGATATATATATAGAGATAGATCTATATTTATTTATATATATATATATATATTTATATATACATATATATATATATATATATATATATATATATATATATATATATATATATATATATATCACTTTTGTCAATATGTGTGTGGTCCCCAGGAAAACCAGACCCACATATAAAAGTGATATATATATATATATATATATATATATATATATATATATAGATTTGCCACCAGTTGTCTTGCAGTTGCAGCTTGCGTCTTCAAAGCAATGCACATACTTCAACTGACGCTTTTCAACTGTAGCTTTTAGGCAGCAATAAAAAAAGTCAAGTAAGTATTGTGATTATGTTTCTGCTACAAAAGAGTCAGACTTGTCTAGTGGCAGTTTTAGTGCCATAAAAATTTGCAGAAGATTTATATGCCTCCTGCAAAGAGCAAATCTGTATTTTATGTAAATAGCTGAGTACATTAGTAAAGTCATCCATTACCTGCGCTATAATAAAAATGAAATGTATGTGCGGGGTGGAGGGCGGCTATGAAGAGATGAAGGGCACTTTTGCTGGGTGGTAATGAGGGAATCCGAGGAGGAGGGAGTGGGAGCACCAATAATGATTGTTGGACTGGGCACAGGAGGTGCTAAAGACTGTGACGAATGGTATGTGACAAGGTGTTTTTTTAGTGTCTTGAAAGAACGTGCTGATTGAGGGAAGATGCGCAGGTAAGGTGGCCTCTACTGTTGCACGTATCTCACACACACCATCGATTTTGTGACTGTCTACGTAGGCTAGAGTTTTAGAGCAACAGTTTAGCCAATAGCAGAGATGGCATCTTGATGGATGACTGCTGCCGGCACTCGGGTTATAGAGGACAGCTCTGACATAGGATCAGAGACTGAGACATCAGATACTGAGACAGCATCTGAGGGATGGGACAATGGCGCAGACTCTGGAAGTGATTTTTCAGTCGGAGGAGTCCCATTCGATAACTCCTCTTCCAGTACATTATGAGGGAGGTGATGAGGACAGTCCTGCTGTCCCTTCGCAAGCAGTCTGTGCAACTGGGTAATAGTGGGTTAGCCCAACCCAGAGAGCAGGTGAATGCGGCGGCAAGCAGAGAGAGAGAGAGAGTGCTCTCTTGGGAGCTCCCCAATTTAGTTCAGCCCCAAATTCCACCGCCCAAATCGTATTGTGGAGACATCAAAATTATCTATCGCAAAACAAACTGGTTTTGTAAGGCAGGCACCTGTGTTTTTGGTCCTGGGTTCGGCAGCCATATAGAGAAACACACTAAACCCAAACATTTCTGGAAACTAGACATTCGGGGGAGTCCACAGATGTGTGACTTGTGTGGATTCCCCAAAGTTTTCTTACCCAGAATACCCTGCAAAGTTGAAATGTTGAATAAAAACTCTATTTTTCTCGCATTTCTGTCACACAAACTACAGGAATATGCTGGGGTCCACAAAATTCCTACCACCCAGTGATTCCTCACCTGTCCTGATAAAAACACTACCCCACTTGAGTGCCTACACCTAGTGCCTGCGTCAGGAATGGATCACCCCAGGGTCAACAGCTGCCTCATGTAAGGACCAACATTGACCGTTGTGTGATCTATTCCTGTCGCGGCACCAGGCCTACCCACACAAGTGAGGTACCATTTTTATCGGGAGACTTGGGGGAATGCTGGGTGGAAGGAAATTTGTGGCTCCTCTCAGATTCCAGAACTTTCTGTCACCGAAATGAGAGGAAAAAGTGTTTTTTGGGCCAAATTTTGATGTTTGCAAAGGATTCTGGGTAACAGAACCTGGTCAGAGCCCCACAAGTCTCCCCATCTTGGATTCCCCTGGGTTTCTAGTTTTCAAAAATGCGCTGGTTTGCTAGGTTTCCCCACGAGCCGGCTGAGCTAGAGGCCAAAATCCACAGGTAGGCACTGTTTTCTAAGAAAAAATGTGATGTGTCCACGTTGTGTTTTGGGGCATTTCCTGTCGCGGGCGCTAGGCCTACCCACACAAGTGAGGTATCATTTTTATCGGGAGACTTGGGGGAACGCTTGGAGGAAAGAAATTTGTGGCTCCTCTCAGATTCCAGAACTTTCTGTCACCGAAATGTGAGGAAAACGTGTTACTTTGGCCACATTTTGAGGATTGCAAAGGATTCTGGGTAACAGAACCTGGTCAGAGCCCCATAAGTCACCCCATCTTGGATTCCCCTAGGTCTTTAGTTTTCAAAAATGCACAGGTTTGGTAGGTTTCCCTAGGTGCCGGCTGAGCTAGAGGCCAAAATCTACAGGTAGGCACTTTGCAAAAAACAGCTCTGTTTTCTGTCAAAAAATGGGATGTGTCCACGTTGTGTTTTGGGGCATTTCCTGTCGCGGGCGCTAGGCCTACCCACACAAGTGAGGTATCATTTTTATCGGGAGACTTGGGGGAACGCTGGGTGGAAGGAAATTTGTGGCTCCTCTCAGATTCCAGAACTTTCTGTCACTGAAATGTGAGGAAACGTTTTTTAGCCACGTTTTGAGGTTTGCAAAGGATTTTGGGTAACAGAACCTGGTCAGAGCCCCACAAGTCACCCCATCTTGGATTCCCCTAGGTCTCTTTTTCTCAAAAATGCACAGGTTTGGTAGGTTTCCCTATGTGCCGGTTGAGCTAGAGGCCAAAATCTACAGGTAGGCACTATGCAAAAAACAACTCTGTTTTCTGTCAAAAAATGGGATGTGTCCACGTTGTGTTTTGGGGCATTTCCTGTTGCGGGCGCTAGGCCTACCCACACAAGTGAGGTATCATTTTTATCGGGAGACTTGGGGGAACGCTGGGTGGAAGGAAATTTGTGGCTCCTCTCAGATTCCAGAACTTTCTGTCACTGAAATGTGAGGAAACGTGTTTTTTTAGCCATGTTTTGAGGTTTGCAAAGGATTCTGGGTAACAGAACCTGGTCAGAGCCCCGCAAGTCACCCCATCTTGGATTCCCCTAGGTCTCTAGTTTTCACAAATGCACAGGTTTGGTAGGTTTCCCTATGTGCCGGCTGAGCTAGAGGCCAAAATCTACAGGTAGGCACTTTGCAAAAAACAGCTCTGTTTTCTGTCAAAAAATGGGATGTGTCCACGTTGTGTTTTGGGGCATTTCCTGTCGCGGGCGCTAGGCCTACCCACACAAGTGAGGTATCATTTTTATCGGGAGACTTGGGGGAACATAGAATAGCAAAACAAGTGTTATTGCCCCTTATCTTTCTCTACATTTTTTCCTTCCAAATATAAGAGAGTGTGTAAAAAAGACGTCTATTTGAGAAATGCCCTGCAATTCACATGCTAGTATGGGCACCCCGGAATTCAGAGATGTGCACATAACCACTGCTCCTCAAAACCTTATCTTGAGTCCATTTTGGAAATGCAAAGGTTTTCTTGATACCTATTTTTCACTCTTCATATTACAGCAAATGAATTGCTGTGTACCCAGTATAGAATGAAAACCAACTGCAGGGTGCAGCTCATTTATTTGCTCTGGGTACCTAGGGTTCTTGATGAACCTACAAGCCCTTTATATCCCCGCAACCAGAAGAGTCCAGCAGACATAACGGTATATTGCTTTAAAAAATCTGACATCGCAGGAAAAAGTTACAGAGTAAAACATAAAGAAAAATGGCTGTTGTTTTCAGCTCAATTTCAATATGTTTTTATTTCAGCTGTTATTTTCTGTAGGAAAACCTTGTAGGATCTACACAAATGACCCCTTTCTGAATTCAGAATTTTGTCTACTTTTCAGAAATGTTTAGCTGTCCGGGATCCAGCATTGGTTTCACACCCATTTCTGTCACTAACTGGAAGGAGGCTGAAAGCACCAAAAATAGTAAAAATGGGGTATGTCCCAGTAAAATGCCAAATTTGTGTTGAAAAATGTGGTTTTCTGATTCAAGTCTGCCCGTTCCTGAAAGGTGGGAAGATGGTGATTTTAGGACCAGAAACCCTTTGTTGATGGCATTTTCAGGGAAAAAACCACAAGCCTTCTTCGGCAGCCCTTTTTTCCCATTTCTTTTTAAAAAACTAAATTTTCACTCTATTTTGGCTAATTTCTTGGTCTCCTCCAGGGGAAACTACAAACTCTGGGTACCATTAGAATCCCTAGGATGTTGGAAAAAAAGGACGCAAATTTGGCGTGGATAGCTTATGTGGACAAAAAGTTATGAAGGCCTAAGCGCGAACCACCCCAAATAGCCAAAAAAGGGCTCAGCACTGGGGGGGTGGGGGGTGGAAAGGCCCAGCAGCTAAGAGGTTAAAAAAAAAGTCAACAATAATATCTGCCCTTTTAGTCCCACCTCTTCCACGTTAGTAGTATGCAACGGTGTTCCTGCCATTTTTCAGGCTGATAGACAGTGTGTTTTCTCTACAACTGCCCACTGAAAACTGATCTGTAATCCTTGATGGAGGTGAATGTATTGATTTATTGCAGTGCAATCTCTTCTGTAGTGACTGTCCAAGACAAGTGGGTTCTTTCTTGTCATCTCCTGGTTCTGCGCAGTATGGAAATTGCAGAGGTGCCAAATCACTTACAAGCTTTGTCAGTTTTGCCCAACCCTTCCATGTTAGCAGGATGAAACGGTGTTCCCGCCATTTTCCAAAAATACAGACAATCTTATTTTCTATCATTGAACATTGAAAAGGGGGCTGAAACCCTTGATGAAGGTGAATGCATTGTTGATTTATTTAGCGCAATCTCTTCTGTAGTAACTTTCCAAGATGAATAGGTTCTTTCTTCTTGTCTCCTGGTCTAAGAACAGAGTCCACGGTTTTCCCGTATGATTGCTGCTAAGCATGCAAAGGTGTCAAATCACCTACTAATTCCACCCGTATGGCCCCCACCACTTCCATGTTAGAAGTATGCAACAGTGTTGGCTCGGGGTGGGTGGGCCACAGGGCTGGACACAGCCAGACCCTGTTGCCAACCCCCTCCTGTGCACAGAGTAGGGTTGGCTGGCTGTGGGGTTTGCCACAACACCTGGTCAAAGGCCATGCATGGCAGGGGATTGTTTTACATATGGTAACAAAATATTACTTTACGTTAAAATCACCCCAGAAGTTCACTAAAAAAACAAAGGTAAAAGTAATGTTATTGTTAGATGTAATAAAGCTATCTGTTTTTGTTTAAAAGAAAACTTAGAAATTCACTGAAAAAAACAAAGGTTAAAGAAATGTTATAGTTAGGTGAATATTTCAGTGACAACATTAATGTTTTGAACTAAAACAAAACAGAAATTCACTAGTTATATTTAGCAGAGCTAACTATACCTTACTCCCATGCCATGTACTGCTTATGATCTCACATATTCCATCACTCTTGACATGCTCTATGACATCAATTATGACATTACTGCTGACAGGTTGTGTATACTATAACAATATGATATTATTTAAAAAAATATGTAAATACCTATGGCCATAATTGTAATATATTTGCACAATTAAAAAGTATATCCATAATACACTGTGATAAAACATAAGTAAATATGCAGAGTTCTACATAGGTAGGTTTAAATACACATATTTAACATGTTCTAACCCTTTACTGAACTTATTTCAATTTGCTGGAGTTACTTCAGAGTCAGGGTCTTAGTGCTATCAGTGACCCATAAAGCAATGTACTCCTTAGAAAGTGCAAGATTATCAATAAACAAATGATTATTTTAGGCTTTCATTGCCTAGTGTCAGTGTACCTTCAGTTTCCACTTCGGGTGCAGCCTTTTCTCTCATGATAAATGTCCGAGATCTTTTTTTCATCGTGTGTCACATGAGCCAGCATGCTCAAGTCATGCGCTCCATTGTGCACATGTCCCTCCTAGTTAGCAGTGGTAAAGTGGGAAGAGTATTAAAGCCAACAAAATTCAGCAAACCAGGAGGAGGGAAGGCAAAAAGTTTGGAGGAAAACCATGACAAGGATGTCAGGGATAACATGTGGAAATTTACCATCTTAATTTTTTAATTAAAATCTCAGACTAAAATAAAGATCTGAAGTTACACAGCCAGAGATATGAACACAATTTCCCCTGCTCTACTACATGGCTGTCATAGCGGAAATTGCAATATACTGCGCTGATGAATGAAAACAAGCATGAAATATTTGTAAATACAGTTCTTGGATAATCTTAAATTTACATCTACCGTGTTCAAACAACTGTTAAAGTATTTTTATGCATAGGGTATTAAAAGAGAAAAAACAAATTACATTATCGGTCTCTTCTTTCTCAGCTAAAATTGGCCCACCAGGTCCTTCTGTGCTGCTCTTCTATCGTAAGCAACATGCAGAATGGACTACATTGTTGTCAGGGCAAACGTTTTCTCATGACAAGAAAGGCTGTGCTCAATGCCTTGTGTAGTCTTCTAAAAGTGAATATGACAATCTATATGTCCATGACTTTTACTAATGTCTTAGCACTGGTCTTGCGAGCAATCAAAGCCCATCCCTGTCCATAGTCTCAAGTGGTTACTACCACATCATTCCTGGCTGTGTGGTCAGTCACAAATTGGTTCAATTTCTGGGAAACAGGTGTGTGTAGTCCCTCGTAGCTAGAGTATGAGAGTACTGTAGAAAAGTGCCACACTTTTCGCTCTAGATGCTGCTGGTTATGACTCTGAAAGTGTAATGGAGCCTACTACCCAGGCCCCAGTGCCAGTGCTCTTGCCCTGAATTGGTAACTGTGAATTGGTATCCCCAATTTGCAAGCACTTTAACCCCCGTATAAGTCCCTCGTATATTGTACCAGTGGTTCCCAGGGCATGGGTGTTAAAGGGATCATCAGGGACTGAAGCACTATTTGTGCTACTCTGAGTGACAAGAGTAAACCACTGACAGCAGGCCTGCCATTGCACACTGCAGGAGCAGTGCATGCTTGAACCCAACTGTGTCCACACCATGTGTGGCCCAGACCCAGCACTGTCTTTAATATATGCCTGTCACCCCTAAAGTATGCCTCCTATATTAAGGACACTCTCAGTTTAAGTTGATGAATTTTGGGTTGAAGAATGCACCTGCCACTTTTCAAATGTTGGTGAACAGAAATAGTTCAGGACTTGGATGCTTTTAGTGCTGCATAACTTGAGGAGCTTGCTGTTTTTAGCTCTGCCTGGGAGGATCACCTGGTCCACCTGAGACAATTGTTACTGGCCCTGTTACTGGCCGTGCAACAGGCAGGCCTAACTATCAAGGACAGTAAGTGTCAGATAGGACAGAGTATTTTTGTCTACTTGGGCCACCTTGTAGGTGGAGGCCAAGTGAGACCTCTACAATCCAAGATCTAGAACATTCCGGATTGGGAGGCTCCCAAAACCCAGAGCCAAGTCAGGGCATTCCTTGACTTGACTGGATACTACAGGAGGTTTGTGAAGGGGTATGATGCCATTGTACCCTCTCTCACTGAGCTTACCTCCAAGAAGCAGCCAAATAAGGTCATTTGGACCACTGAATGTCGAAAGGCTTTTGATGTCGTGCACTCACCTGGTTCCGAATGTGGAGATGATGCAGGACTTCCAATCCTAGCTGGGGGCAGCTTAGTGAAACAAGTAACTACTGTTCAGTTTCAAAAAATTGCCCCAGAGGAAAAAGAGGATGAGATACAACAAGAAAAGATAAACTCATACCAGAAAGGAAACTGCTTGGCTGTCTTGTCCACTTCCTAGTAGGATCAGGATTCCAGGGACAGTGTTATCCTCAATGCAAGTGTGATACACTAGAAACAACAGGAGTCAAAGTCAAAAATAAGTTCCCAACTCAAAATGATACATTAATTGTTTACACTATTTATATACTTTCAAACTTCATCAAAAATATGGCATGAGAGAGAGCAGAAACTATTTCAAGGAATAACTGGTGAATTTTCTGACACTCCGGAACATACAGGATTCTGATGCAAACTCAAACACACTTCAAACTCTAGAACAGAGGTCTTCAAACTGGGGGGCGGGCCCCCCTTGGGGGGCCTCAAGTGATCCCAGGGGGGGCGCCAAACTCTGGCCAAAAGAAATATTATACAGATAACATGCCTTTGTTTTAAGCAGAAGCATGTTATTGCAGTTTTAAAAAGGTAACAGTACTTAACTGCAATGTTTAAATAGGGCTAGACCTGTTTAAACAATGCCATCTTTCTAAAATAATTGTGAAAAATTCTGAGGGGGGCCCAATGTTTTTGTTTTTTCAACTGGGGGGGCGCGGCATTAAAAAGTTTGAAGACCACTGCTCTAGAAGTATATCCCAAAATACTAGATACAACTTGTCAAGAAACAGAGTGGCAAACTTTTGGTTTGGCTGCAATATAGTTCAGAGCGCTGCAATGAAAGAGTTCACAGTGCTGGGCCTCATGGGGGTTAATACTCAAACAATGTCCATAGCCAAAAACATGCTCACTCCTTCAAAGGAATTAGTTTTTGGATTATTTGCAAAGCTATGGATTAGTGTGCACAGAACTGAGGGGAAAGTACTTAGTCGACAGGAGACTCAGTGAAAGAAACTCAGGAGGAGGTGGAATTGTAGCTCCTGTAGGAAAACACTGGAAGTGTTGCAGACACCAGGCTTGTGGAATCATCAGGGAGGCTTGGAAGACTAGAGCACTGGAAGTTCCAGGTGATTCAGGAAGTGAGTGAGGGACAATGCCTGCGCCAGAGTTCAACAAGACCATGTGCTGATGCATCTTCACCATGTGAGGTCCAGCACTATTTTTAATATATGCATCATATTAAAGGTGTGGACATATAAGTGAAGGCTTATGTGTCACTATAGTGACCTCTCCCTCTAATGGCTACTGTAACTGAACAACAGTCCTTAGGGTAACATAGGCTGGCACCCGGGTAAACGTGAAGTTGCCAACTCCATTATGGCACCACTGAAGTGGGCCATGTTTGATATCAAACAACATGCCTTTTGACCCCTGACACAGATCTTGTGTTGAGGGAGATGTGGCATGGAACCAGAATGCAACCTTGGAGGTTGCCCACCGAGTTACCCCCAGTTTTCCTGTGCTCTGGCTACCAGCCTGCAGGCGCTGCCGCCAAGCCAGGATTCTGACCCCCTGGGCAGAGGTCTGAACACTCTCAGGAGTCAGGACAATAGCCTGGATGGGAAGGAGGTCACACCTTCTTCCTTCCCTCCCTCCATCCCAGGAAGGCCAGTGAAGTGGCACATCAAGGTGGTGAGTTTCAAAGGGCACACTGCCTCTGATATGCAAACAGGCTGTCTCTCAGTGAGGACAAAGCCATCCCCCTGCCCCCAGGCACATTTTTACGCGGACAGGTGGAAATATTGGTTAGTCAGGAGGCATACACACTCAGAAAGCTGGCCACACCTCTAAGGTGGGCAGTCTGGTCTGTACAGAAAAGGAAGACTTCTGCCATCTTGGAGCGAGGCAGATTAGAGGGTTCGGGGTAGAAAAGGTACTACAATCCACCAGATGTAGTTACCTCAAGGTCGAATTAGCCACTGGGGCCAGTAGCCCATTGGATACTTGCACCTACTCCCCTAACAGCCCTAAATCTAGGATTTAAGAGGCTACGCGGGCACCTGAACCTCAGATCTGCAAGAAATTGCGACAAACGAACAAAGGAAGACCCAGGTCAACAGCAACAGGTTGTGATACCTTGATACATTCAAGGCGTGATACCTTAAACCTGTGGCAACCTCCTGGAAGTGCTCAACTGCAGATCGTCTTGGACCAAGGAATGCTTTCTACAGTAAAAAGGCAACACTTTGTGAGTCAAAGGCTAGACTAGACTTCCTTGAACTAATGGCACTAGTTCTCTGCCCACAAAAAGCATTCACTGGATACAAAGGAGCACTGGCAATCAGGTCCTCCAAAGGCTTACCCAAAGACAGGTGGTACAGTGCATTGTGGCAAGCATAGTCCAACTCCCTGCCAAGTTACAGCCGGCTACCATTTTCCACTGGACCTCCGCAATGGGAGATAGTTTCCCTTCCACCTTATCACTGCCAAGGATGGTTGGTGGCCAGTCTGGTCATTCCTTCCTTTACTCAACGCTGCAGCTTGAGTGCACACTGCAACACCTTCCTCTGACATCACCTGTGGCTCGGTGATTGAGTTTTTGCATACGTTTCCTCTCCCACACCATTTCAGTGGTAAAACCAGCAACCCAGGCTCCCGTTCAGCACACCTCTGCACCCAAGATGCCAAGACTAGGTGGGATAGTTCTGCCTCTAAAACCTGGTTCAGGGGCCCACACAAGCTTAACCCCGAGGACGCTACCCCAAACTCGACCTGCAAGTGGGTGAGTGTCACAAGTACCATTTTTACCAGCCGCGACTCACAGGTTCAGAACCAAGGACAGCCAGGACACCTCTGCACCCGGAACCCACGAGCCAGGTAAAATTGGTCTGATTTTCACAGCTTGGTCTTGGGACCCTCCCAGCCATTACTACCAGTGGGTTCCTTCAAACTCACTCCACAAGTGACTGAGTGTCACTAGTGACTCTTCCCATTGACCGCAATGGTGAAATTTGACAGCTTGTATCTGCAATGATTTTAATTCTGCTTTAAAATCCATAACTCCCCTTACATGTAACTGATTTGATTTTTTGGTGTCTAAAATTCTATAAAAATTAGCTCTACTTTTATAAATTATTGTCAGAATTCTTTAGAGCCGTGCCTATTAGTCCTTGTCCATGTTGGTACTCTAAAATGCTTAACACATATTCCTATATGAAGCCTAACTGCCCTTTGCCACACTACCAGGTCTGAGCTAAGGACTTATTATTGTAAATCCAAAGGACCATCTTTGGGGTATGGTGAGCCTAACTGGACTTACTGCATAAAACTCCACTTTCCCACAAGTACTTACTCCGTCCATCATTGGGCCAGTTGTCTTTAACATGTTTAAGATCTGATTAGAATCTTTTTGTCCCCAGCCGTGATGGCTGTACTATTGAATAACAGACAGTGGACACCTAAAGGCTCAAGTATAAAATCTATCACTAGTTCCAGTACCCTGGTATATGAGGCCTTTGCCATTGAAAGACACATGGTTGAAACACAGAGCATTTTGTTAGAATATGGGGAGGAATATTTTAAAGCTGTAATAGCAATCTCTAGGCTCAGAGTTATATGGACAATACATGATGGGGAAAAACAAAGATGATGACAGGTGGTGACAAGTAGAATGAAGTACGATGTGGTTTGCTCAGAATACTATTCGGCTACAGGGTAACTTCCCATGTCAGTTGCGACTAGTCTGTGGATGTGTACTGTATTGGGGCTGAAAGGTTTAGTTTGAGCCAGGGTCTCCATGTGCATGATTTCATAGGGCATGAGGGTTCGGATTGTGGAGCTATACCTGTGTTTCACACAACTGGTTTCTGAACTAATAAGACAAAATCATGTGTACAGTATTAATGATGTAATGGCACTAACATTATAAACACATTTTCAAGTAGTGAGTAGGGGTGAGCGGCGAGCTCCTTTCTGCTGGTGGAGCTATGGAGTTTCTGGCACTCTGCTCTCCGCTTGGAGTGAGGAGTCCGACCAAAAACTCTGCTAGCCCTGCCAGCAGAACAAAACTCACTTCATGCGCACTGCAGCCCAGTTATGGGCCGCACACTGCAAGCACACAGTCTGTGCTTGTGTGGTGTGGCCCATAATTGGCGCTGCAGTATGAACTCACTCACAGGTGGAGCTGATCGCCGGCAACTCCTGAATTCAGGGCTCCCTCCAACAGTGAGCTACCAGTACCAGTCTGGGCACGGGGCAGAGGAAGGCAGAGAGCCAGGCTGCTGGCAACAAGGACCCCTTGGGAGAACCCAGGTAACTTCTCGTTAATTTTCTTTGTTAATGTGCACACCGGTGCACAAGAGACCAGAAATGGCAGCTTCACGAAGATGTCATGCCCTTTGTACACCAGCCTGCCCTGTGTGCACTGACTGCACAAGGGGCAGGCAGGTGCACAAGAGGCCTGAAAACGGCAGCTTTCGCTGCCACCTGCCTTGGCCTGAATGTGCCTAACTTCAGAAGTGCTAAGCAGGGCCGGGAAACACCCAGAACAATGACTCCTTAATGAAAGCGAAACAACGGTTTTGTTTTTCACGAGTTCCTGGTTTTCGTGCCTTAACCACACATGTGTGAACCACGTACATGCGTGGTTAAGGCACAGAAGAAGGGAGTCGACGCGGATAAGGAGGAGGTAAGTTGGGCTGGGACTGGGGCTGTTTTTTTGGGGGTGGGGTGGGGTGGTGGGATCGGGTGATTAGGGTTTGGGGGAAGGGGGTCAGGGTTTAGGTTTTAGGGGTGGGTTGGGGGGTTGGGGTGCTTTAGGTTTTAGGGGCAGGGTGGGGACTCGGGTATTTTAGTTTTTGGGGGTGGGATGGGGGGGCTTGGGGTGATTAGGGTTTGGGGTGAGGAGGTCAGGGTTTAGGTTTTTTGCGGTGGTTGGGGTGCTTTAGGTTTTAGGGTGGGGGGCTTGGGGTTGTGGTAATTTTGGGGGTGGGGGTTGGGGTGGTTGTGGGGGTGGAGAGGTCGCGGTAATTTTTAGGGGTGGGGGCTAAGGAGGAAGCATGCTGGAACCGTGCATGCTGATCACTAATGCCTTTACCAGGAATGCCTTTACAACGAAGAATCGTTGTAAAGGCATTCGTGATAAAGGCATTAGTGATACCAGCAAGTTTGTTGCTCCGAACTCGTAGTTGAGCCATGGGTGCTTGAAGCACTCGTGGTTTCGACATATAACCAGCATGGCCGACTCTGCTTAGTGCTTTCAAGATGGGGCACATTCAGGCCTGGGCAGGCGGCACTCCGATGCTCACGGAACTCCATGGAATTCCACGGAGTTGTTTACCAACTCCGCGGGACTCTGCGAAGTAGAGCTCTGTGAGCTCCGCCCACCCTGGCAGTGAGGTTTTATTTATTTGCAGGCCCTGTGGAATTGTGGTTTGTACATGGAAAAAGTGAACAGTATAATGTCGAAAAGGCAGCTGAAGACCATTTCTCAGCTTAACAGATGTGCTGCACCTGGCAGATTTATTGCATTAATTCTTAACATTTATATAACATTATCACTACTGCTGCCTAGGACCTCGAGGGTCGATTGCAAACTCTGTGCAGTGCCAGTGTGTCACTTTTTGTGATGCACTGGCCACAGTTTGCAGGTTAATATCTACAAGGACATGCAAAGCCATTTTGCTTAGCTTTTCATGGGTTTGTAGAAATGGTGTAAGGCCACGCAACACACGTCACTGGGTTGGCTGACACTGCATCAGGAAGGCATTTCATGAGTGTTGTGGTGGGTTTTCCCAAGCAACACCCATAGGTTTTGACGCACTCTCAGTTTTACAAGGCATTGTAATCCTGGGAATGCATCAGAATCTTACGCCTCCCCAGGGTAGGTGCAACGAGGAGAAATATCTTTATTTCTCCTCACTTTATCCTCTTTCTAAGTGTGCTGCATTCTGAAGCACACATTGAACAAGGAAAAGATTCAGCACACATAGAAAAAGGAAAAAAGCTTCCATGAATTGTTTTTGTGCAGGAAGGTGTCCAGCCTGCACAGAAACAATCCTGTCTGTGATGCAGGCATCTTTGCATAATGGTGCAAGGGTGCCTGCATCGGGACTAGGCAGGCCATTGAGCTCCAGCGCAGGGGGAGAGGACAGAAATGCGCCGTACTTTGTAGATACAGAAGATTTCTGTCCTTTCCCTGTGGCATATAGCACTGCAGCAAGGTCACTAGCCACCCTGCGCCACCGGGGTTGTAAATAAGGCCCTCAGTCTGTAAGACTGTTGTAACCAATAGCATCCATCCACAGACTCATTCATCCATTTGGTTTGCAATCTATCCATGCACTCATTCAAACATTAATTATCATTGCACTCATTTACTCAGTCATCCATCTATGGACTCAATCATTCTTATAACTGTTAACTTATTGTCTGTCAAACACTCATTCATCCATGCACAGCTCACACGCAAACCCACCGATCATTGAAGAAACACTTTCTCACACTTTCTCGTATAGACTAGCCAGACCAATGGGCTTTGCTATTATCTGTTTGACAATGTGCCCAGTATGTTTTCTAAAAACGTCTGCTGATAGGCACATAAACTGAAAATAGGACTGATCATTGATTAGAGATCTATCAAACGTCCATCCCCTGTCTTCGCTCCTACTAACACTTACTAAGTGTGGATTGTGATCAGATACAACCACAGGAAGGACTTCTATAAGTGTCTGCCCTCTATGCCTGATGTTACAAATGCCATATCTATTCTAGAGTTATGATGGTGCATGTAAGAGTAAAATGTGAAACCATTCTGCTCCCCTTCATACCACTGCCATGAGTCCTTGAGCCCATGCATATGTATGAGATATTTGAAGGATCTAGACACCCTTCACATCATGGGAGTCGCAGAGTGATTAGATGAATCTATCTTGTATTCCATCGCACACTTAAAATCCTCCAGTAATATAAATATTTCTGTCCATCCAAATGGAATTTTATTAATAGAAAATAATAGCTCAATTTATTTATTTCTAAAAAACCTCCAACAAAAATGCCTGATTCTCTTATCATTGCAATTCTTTTGCCACACTGACCTTTCTCTTTATACCCCTAGGTAACACCTGTCAGCTGCATGGAACCTGGAAACTGGACATCAGGGCAATATTTCATTCTTCTAGGATTCCCAAAGGAACAGTGTGCATTATTATTTTTTATTTTCCTGCTGATTCTTCTAGGAAACCTGTCTATATTTGGCATCATCAGGATCGATACACGTCTTCACACACCAATGTATTTTTTCCTCAGCAACCTGTCATTGTTGGATATCTGTTATTCAACAACCACCCTCCCATTTATACTGTCCAACTGCATAGCCGGAGACAGAATCATCTCTTTCCCAAGATGCATTGCGCAGTTGTATTTTTTTGTGTCCCTCGGGGGAGCAGAGTGCCTTCTGCTGGCCGCTATGGCGTATGACCGTTATGTGGCAATCTGTAATCCCCTCCGGTATGTCATTATCATGAGTCATAGACTTTGTGCCCAACTTGCCTTATTCTGCTGGCTGAGTGCCTTTCTCAACTCTATCCTTCACACAGTCATGACGGCCACCTTGTCCTACTGTGGGTCCGCCCGCATCCACCACTTCTTCTGTGATGTGCCCCCGCTACTGAACCTGTCCTGCACTGACACCCGCACCAGCAAGACCTTGCTGTACGTCGTCAGCATCTTTCTGGGGGTGAGCCCCTTTCTGTACATCACCGTCTCCTATGTCCGCATCATTTTCTCCATCCTGAAAATCAGCTCCTCGGAAGGGAGGCGCAAGACATTCTCGACCTGCTCTGCCCACCTCATGGTTGTTACTCTATTTTATGGGACAGCGAACTTTAATTACATAGGGCCAAGGTCCGGCTATCCACCCGAAGTGGAGAGCATCTCCTCGCTGCTCTACTGCCTTTTAACCCCCCTTCTCAATCCAATAATCTACTGTCTGAGAAACAAGGAGGTAAAGAGCGCCTGGAGAAGACTTTTCAGAGAAAGCACTTTGGGCATTAATGTTTAATTGGTAAACTGCTTCAGTCACCTGATCAAACAAGCACAGAGCAGGTCTGTTGGCACAAACATGGATTTATCTTTATTCACACTTGCAAAAGAGGTACAGAAAGGATCCAAAGGAGACGTGAAATTTTATTTTTCTAAAGAAAACACTTCTATTGCACTTCATTCCCCGACCTCATCCAATTAAAAAGCTACTTCAGATTCCCAACATACACAACAGCTCAAAAGGACGTAGGACTTTCGCAGTTTCATGATGTTATCAACAGAACTTGACCAATTTCGGCATTCACACCATAAATACAACCTGGCCTTTTTCTGTTCAGCTCTGTTTATTCATTCAATTCAACTTCTAGTGCCCAAAACTAATTTAACACCCAGTTTTGTCAAACATAGAATGATAACCTTCTCTAGGTCATTAGGGTAATGTTTCTAGTCCTGGTTCTTGGTGTGATAGCCAAGCGTATTCTGGGAGTTGCAGTCTTGTTTTGCTTCAATAGAACTAATTACACCAAAACACCTGAAATCAATGATTTCTAAGTGAAACGTTCAGGCCTAGAGACAGTGGATCCTATTCACAAAGGTAAATGTACACATGTATTTTTTTCACGCAGGTGCAAATTTACTTTTGCACTTTGGTGTAAATCTACACTTTTGTGCTTTTCATGACTTCCAAGGGTTTATGTTCACCGAAATGTAGATTAAATTAGACCCAGGGGGTAGAGTTATCTAACAGTAAATTTCTAAGTATATCATTACTACTAGCAATTTTTCATTCATAGGCGTAGATCTCCCCACCGGGGCAGAAATATCTATATGCTAAGTTATACAGAAAATTAATCAACTTTATTGATTTATCAAAACTTAAAAATATTTGAATGTATGCTACATTTGAAAATTGATTTAGAAAACTACTAGCAATCTAGAACTAATAAAACAAAACTGTGGATGCACATGTACTCATCAAACTAAATCTTTGTAAAATAGTTAAATATTTAAATTGGTCAGTTTTTTAATTATAAATATATATTTTTAAATGTAAAAATACCACACTCAGCATATTAGTATTGAATTATTATTTACTAAAATTAACTAAAAGGTATTTGTTTGATTAATGTAACTTAATTTTATTTTACTTTACAAGTTGAATTATTTAACACAATGTTCATTACTAATTTTTAAAATGATAAATTATTTATTTTTAATAAACTATACCTTTGCAACACTAATACTTTTTTAAAAATAATTTAATATTGAAGTTGAAATGTAATATATGTAATATTATGTTTATGGGGTATGGTGCCATTGCATCCCCACTCAAAGAGCTTACCTCCAAGAAGCAGCCAAATAAGGTCATTTGGACCACTGGATGTCAAAAGGCTTTTATTGTCATGCACTCACCTGGTTCAGAATGTGGAGATGATGTTAGACCTCCAATCCTAGCTGGGGCAGCTTAGTGAAACAAGTAACTACTGTTGAGTTTCAGAAATTGCCCCAGAGGGAAAAGAGGATGAGATACAACAAGAAAAGATAAACTCATGACACAGAGGAAACTGCTTGGCTGTTTTGTGCACTTCCTAGTAGGATCAGGACCCCAGGGACCGTGTTATCCTTAATGCAGGTGTGATACACTAGAAACAACAAGAGGCAAAGTCACCAATATGTTCCAAACTCAAAATGATCCATTATTGTTTACTCTATTAATACAATTACAAACTTCAACAAAAATATTGTGTGAGAGAGAGCAGAAACTATTTCAAGGAATAACTGGTGAATTTGAACATACAAGATTCTGATTCAAACTCAAACACACTTCAAACTCTAGAAGTATATCCCAAAATACTGGATACAACTTGTCAAGAAACAAAGTGGCAAACTTTCAATCCGGGTGCAATATAGTTCAGAGCGCTGCAACAACAGAGTCCACAGTGCTGGGCCTCATGTGGGTTAATGCTCAAAGATTGTCCAATAGTCAAAAACATGCTCACTCCTTCAAAAGAATTAGTCTTTGGATTATTTGTTAAACTATGGATTAGTGTGCACTAACCTGAGGGGAAAGTACTTAGCCGACAGGAGACTCAGTGCAAGAAACTCAGGAGGAGGCGGAATTGTAGCCCTGTCGGAAAACACTGGAAGCGTTGCAGACACCAGGCTCGTGGAATCATCAGGAAGGCTTGGAAGACTAAAGCACTGGAAGTTCCAGGTGACTCAGGAGGTGAGTGAGGGACAATGCTTGTGCCAGACTGCAACAAGACCTTGTGCTGATGCAGCTTCACCATGTGTGGTCCAGCACTATCTTTAATATATGCATTATATTAAAGGTGTGGATATATAAGTGAAAGCTTATGTGTCACTATAGTGGCCTTTCCCTCTAATGGCTACTGTAACTAAACAACAGTCCTTAGGGTAACATAGGCTGGCACCCGGGTAAACCTGAAGTTGCCAGCTCCATTGTGGCACCACCGAGGTGGGTCATGTTTGATATCAAACAACATGCCTTTTGACCCCTGACACAGATCTTTTGTCGAGGGAGATGTGACATGGACCCAGAATGCTACCTTGGAGGTTGCCCACCGAGTTACCCCCAGTTTTCCTGTGTTCTGGCTACCATCCTGCAGCTGCTGCCGCCAAGCCAGGATTCTGATCCCCTGGGCAGAGGTCTGAACACTCTCAGGATTCAGGACAATGGCCTGGATGGGAAGGCGGTCACACCTTCCTCCTTCCCTCCCTCCCTCCATCCCAGGAAGGCCAGTGAAGTGGCACATCAAGGTGGTGAGCTTCAAAGGGCACACTGCCTCTGATATGCAAGCAGGCTGTCTCCCAGTGGAGGACAAAGCCATCCCCCTGCCCCCAGGCACATTTTTACCCGTTTACCCGGACAGGTGGAAATATTGGTTAGCCAGGAGGCATACACACCCAGAAAGCTAGCCACACCTCTACGGTGGACAGTCTGGTCTGTACAGAAAAGGAAGACTTCTGCCATCTTGGAGCGAGGCAGATTAGAGGGTTTGGTGTAGAAAAGGTACTACAACCCACCAGGTGTGGTTACCTCAAGGGTGGATTAGCCACTGGGGCCAGTAGCCCATTGGATACTTGCACCTACTCCCCTAACACCCTTAAATCTAGGATTTAAGAAGCTACCCTGGCACCCGAACCTCCGATCTGCAAAATAATTGCGACAAAAGAACAAAGGAAGACCCACGTCAACAGCAACAGGTTGTGATACCTTGATGCATTCAAGGCATGATACCCTGAACCTGTGGCAACCTCCTGGAACTGCTCAACTGCAGCTCGTCTTGGACCAAAGAATGCTTCCTACAGGAAGAAGGCAACACATTGTGAGTGAAAAACAAGAGTAGACTTCCTTAGACTAATGGCACTAGTCCTCTGCCCACAAAAAGCATTCACTGAATATGAAGGAGCACTGGCCAGCAGGTCCTCTGAAGGCTTACCCAAAGACACGTGGTACAGTGCATTGTGGCAAGCAGAGTCCAGCTCCCTCCCAAGTTACAGCTGGCTACCATTTTGCACTGGAGCTCCGCAAGGGGAGATAGTTTCCCTTCAACCTTATCACTGCCAAGGCTTGTTGGTGGCCAGTCTGGTCATCACTACCTTTACTCAATGCTGCAACTTGAGTGCACACTGCAGCATCTTCCCCTGACATCACCTGTGGCTCTGTCGTTGAGTTTTTGCATCCGTTTCCTCGCCCGCACCATTTCAGTGGTAAAACCAGCAACCCCAGCTCCCATTCAGCGCACCTCTGCACCCAAGATGCCAAGACTAGGTGTAGTTGTTCTGCCTGGTAAAACCTGGTTCAGGAGCCCACACAAGCATAACCCCCAGTAGGCTTCCCCGAACTTGACCTGCAAGTGGCCGAGTGTCACAAGTACCATTTCCACCAGCTGCGACTCCCACATTCAGAACCAAGGACAGCCAGGGCACCTCTGCACCTGGAACCCGCAAGCCAGGTAAAATTGGTCTGATTTTCAGAGCTTGGTCTTGGAACCCTCCCAGCCTTAACTACCAGCGGGTTCCTTCAAGTTCACTCCACAAGTGACTGAGTGTCACTAGTGACTTTTCCCAGTGACCGGAGTGGTGAAATTTGACAGTTTGTATCTGCAATGATTTTAATTCTGCTTTAAAATCCATAACTCCGGTTACATATAACTGATTTGATTTTTTGGTGTCTAAAATTCTATAAAATTTAGCTCTACTTTTATAAATTGGTGTCAGATTTCTTTCGAGCCGTGTCTATTAGTCCTTGTCCATGTTGGTACTCTAAAATGCTTGACACATATTCCTATATGAAAGCCTAACTGCTATTTGCCACACTAAAAGGACTGAGCTAAAGACTTATCATTGTAAATCCAAGGGACCATCTTTGGGGTATGGTGAGAGTGTTACATTGTGAAGCTTACCTAGGCTCACTGCATAAAACTCCACTTTCCTAAAAGTACTTACTCCCTCCATCATTGGGCCAGTTGTCTTCAACATGTTTACAATCTGATTAGAATCTTTTTGTCCACAACCGTGATGGCTGTGCTATTGATTAACAGATTGTGGACACCTAAAGGCTCAATTATAAAGTCTATCACTAGTTCCAGTAAAAGGTAGCGTTGCTTTACCCTGGTATATGAGGCCTTTGCCATTGAAAGACACATGGTTGAAACACAGAGAATTTTATTAGAATATGAGGAGGAATATTTTAAGCTGTAATAGCAACCTCTAGGCTCAGAGTTATATGGACAATATATGACGGGGAAAAACGAAGATGATGACAGGTGGTGACAAGTAGAATGAAGTACGATGTGGTTTGCTCAGAATACTATTCGGCGATAATAGGGTACTTCCCATGTTAGTTGCCACCAATCTGTGGATGTGTGCTGTATTGGGCTGAAAAGTTTAGTGGGAGCCAGGGTGCCCATGTGCATGATTTTCATAGGGCAGGAGGGTTGGGTTTGTGGAGCTATACCTGTGTTTCACTCAATTGGTTTATGTACTAAGACAAAATCATATGTACAGTATTAATGATGTAACGGCAATAACCTCATAAAAACATTTAGAAGTAGTGAGTAGGGGTGAGCAGCGAGTTCCGCTCTGCTGGCGGAGCTAATGGAGTTTTTGATACTCTGCTCTCCGCTTGGAGTGCGGAGTCCAACCAAAAACTCTGCTAGCGCTGCCAGCAGAGCAGAGCTCACTTTATGCGCACTGCAGCCCAGTTATGGGCCGCACACCCCAACCACAGACAGTCTGTGCTTGTGTGGTGTGGCCCATAATTGATGCTGCAGTGTGAACTCACTCACAGGATGTCAGTGGAGCTGATTGCCGGCAACTCCTGAATTCAGGGCTCCCTCCAACAGTGACCACCAGTGCCAGTCTGGGCATGGGGCAGAGTGAGGCAGAGAGCAAAGGCTGCTGGCAATAAGGGTGCCTTGGGAGAACCCGGATAAGTTCTCGTTTTTTTCTTTGTTAATGTGCACACTGGTGCACAAGAGGCCAGAAATGGCAGCTTCACAAAGATTTCATGCCTTTTGTACACCGGCCTGCCCCTTGTGCACTGACTGCCTTAGCCTGAAAGTGCCCGATCTCAGAAGGGCTAATCAGGGCTGACTCTGCTTAGTGCTTTCAAGATGGGGCACATTCAGGCCTGGGCATGCGGCACTCCGACGCTCATGGAACTCCATGGAATTCCACAGAGTTGTTTACCAACTCTTCGGAATTCTGCAAAGTACTGCTCTGTGAGCTCCGCCCACCTCTGGCAGTGAGGTTTTATTCATTTGCAGGCCCTGTGGAATTGTGGTTTGTACATGGAAAAAGAGAACAGTATCATTTTGAATAATGAAGCTGACGACCATTTCTCAGCTCATCAGATGTGCTGTACCTTGCGGATTTATTGCATTCATTCTTAACATTTATTTATATAACATTATCACTATTGCTGCCTAGGACCTCGAGGACCGTTTACAAACTCTGTGCAGTGTGTCACTTTTTGTGAAGCACTGGCCACATTTTGCAGGCTAATATCTACAAGGCCATGCAAAGCCATTTTGCTTACCTTTTCATTGCTTTGTATATATGGTGTAAGGGAACGCAACACAGATCACTGGGTTGGCTTACACTGCATCAGGGAGGCGTTTCATGAGTGTTGTGGTGGGTTTTCCCAAGCAACACCCATAGGTTTTGACGCACTCCCAGTTTGACAAGGCATTGTAATCCTGGGAATGCACCAGAATCTTATGCCTCCCCAGGGTAGATGCAACGAGGGGAACTATCTTTATTTCTCCTCATTTTTTCCTCTTTCTATGTGTGCTGCATTCTGAAGCACACATAGAACAAGGAAAAATGCAGCACACATAGAAAAAGAAAAAAAGCTTCCATGGATTGTTTTTGTGCAGGAAGGTGTCCCTTCCTGCACAGAAACAATTCTGTTTGTGATGCAGGCACCCTTGCACATTGGTGCAAGCGTGCCTGCGTCAGGACTAGGCAGGCCATTGTGCGCCAGCGCAGGGGGAGAGGACAGAAATGCGCTGTACTTTGTAGATAAAGAGGATTTCTGCCCTTTCCCTGTGGCTAATTGCCTCCAGCCACACACTCATTCATCCATTTGATTTGCAATCTAGCCATGCACTCATTCAAACTTTAATTATCATTGCACTCATTTACTCAGCCATCCATCTATGGACTCAATCATTCTTATAACTGTTAACTCATTGTCAGTCAAGCACGCATTCTTCAATGCACACCACACACGCAAACCCACCGATCATTGAAGAAACACTTTCTCACACTTTTTCTTATAGACTAGCCAGACCAATGGGCTTTGCTAATATCTGTTTTGAAGATGTGCCTAGTATGTTTTCTAAAATCGTCTGCTGATATTAGGCACATAAACTGAAAATCAGCGATCTATCAAACGTCCATCACCTGTCTTCGCTCCTAATAACACTTACTAAATATGGATTGTGATCAGATACAACCACAGGAAGGAGTTCTAAAAGTATCTGCCCCTCTCTGCCTGGTGTTACAAATGCCATATCTATTCTAGAGTTATGATGGTGCATGTAAGAGTAAAATGTGAAACCATTCTGCTCCCCCTTACACCACCGCCATGGGTCCTTGAGCCCATGCATATGTATGAGATATTGTAAGGATCTAGGCACCCTTAACATCATGGGAGTCGCAGAGTGATTAGATGAATCTATCTTGTATTCCATCGCACACTTAAAATCCTCGAGTAATATTAATTTTCCTGTCCATCCAAATGGAATTTTATTGATAGAAAACAATAGCTCAATTTATGTATTTCTAAAAAACCTCCAACAAAAATGCCTGATTCTCTTATCATTGCAATTCTTTTGCCACACTGACCTTTCTCTTTATACCCCTAGGTAACACCTGTCAGCTGCATGGAACCTGGAAACTGGACATCAGGGCAATATTTCATTCTTCTAGGATTCCCAAAGGAACAGTGTGCATTATTATGTTTTATTTTCCTACTGATTCTTCTAGGAAACCTGTCTATATTTGGCATCATCAGGATCGATACACGTCTTCACACACCAATGTATTTTTTCCTCAGCAACCTGCCATTGCTGGATGTCTGTTATTCAACAACCACCCTTCCATTTATACTGTCCAACTGCGTAGCCGGAGACAGAATCATCTCTTTCCCAAGATGCATTGCACAGTTGTATTTTTTTGTGTCCCTCGGGGGAGCAGGGTGTCTCCTGCAGGCTGCTATGGCGCATGACCGTTATGTGGCAATCTGTAACCCCCTCCGGTATGTCATTATCATGAGTCATAGACTTTGTGCCCAACTTGCCTTATTCTGCTGGCTGAGTGCCTTTCTCAACTCTATCCTGCACACAGTCATGACGGCCACCTTGTCCTACTGTGAGTCCGCCCGCATCCACCACTTCTTCTGTGATGTGCCCCCGCTACTGAACCTGTCCTGCACTGACACCCGCACCAGCAAGACCTTGCTGTACGTCGTCAGCATCTTTTTGGGGGTGAGCCCCTTTCTGTACGTCACCGTCTCCTATGTCCGCATCATTTTCTCCATCCTGAAAATCAGCTCATCGGAAGAGAGGCGCAAGACCTTCTCGACCTGCTCTGCCCACCTCATGGTTGTTACTCTATTTTATGGGACAGCGAACTTTAATTATATAGGGCCAAGGTCCGGCTATCCACCCGAAGTGGAGAGCATCTCCTCGCTGCCCTACTGCCTTTTAACCCCCCTTCTCAATCCAATAATCTACAGTCTGAGAAACAAGGAGGTAAAGAGCGCCTGGAGCAGACTTTTCAGAGAAAGCACTTTGGGCATTAATGTTTAATTGGTAAACTGCTTTAGTAACCTGATCAAACAAGCACAGAGCAGGTCTGTTGGCACAAACATGGATTTGATCTTTATTCACACTTGCAAAAGAGGTACAGAAAGGATCCAAAGGAGACGTGAAATTTTATTTATTTAAAGAAAACACTTCCATTGCACTTCATTCCCCGACCTCAATTAAAAAGCCACTTCATATTCCCAAAATACACAACAGCTCAAAAGGACGTAGGACTTTTGCAGTGTCATGATATTATCAACATAACCTGTCCAATTTCGCATTCACTCCATCAATGCAACCTGGCTTTTTTCTGTTGAGCTCTATTTATTCAATTAATTCACCTTCTAGTACCCAAAACCAATATAACACCCACTTTTGTCAAACATAGTGTAATAACCTCCCTCCAGGTCATTAGGGTAATGTTTCTAGTCCTGGTTCTTGCCGTGATAGCAGTGTATTCTGGGAGTTGCCATCTTGTTTTGCTTCAATAGAACTAATTATACCAAAACACCAGAAATCAATGATTTCTAAGTGAAACGTTCAGGCCTAGAGACAGTGGATACTATTCACAAAGATAAATGTACACATGTAGTTTTTTCACTCAGGTGCAAATTTACATTTGCAATTTGGTGTAAATCTACACTTTTGTGCTTTTCATGACTTCCAAGCGTTTCTGTTCACCTAAATGTCGACTTAACTAGAACCAGATGGCAGAGTTATCTAGAAGTAAATTTATAAGTATATAATTACTACTAGTAATTTTTCATGCATAGGCTTAGATCTTCCCACCGAGGCAGAGATATCTTTATGCTAAATTATACAGAAAATTTAATGAATTTTATTGATTTATAAAAACTTAACAATATTTGAATGTATAGTACATTTGTAAGTTGATTTAGAATAACTACTAGCAATCTAGAACTAATAAAACAAAACTGTGGATACACATGTACTCATCAAACTAAATCTTTGTTAAATAGTTAAATATTTAAATTAGTCAAGTTTTTAATTATAAATATTTTTTTTTAAATGTGAAAATGCCACACTCAGCATATTAGTACTGAATTATTATTTACTAAGAATAACTAAAAGGTATTTGTTTGATTAATATGAAGTAATTTTATTTTTTAAATTCAATTTTAAAAGTTGCCTTATGTAACATAATGGTCATTATTAATTTTTAAAATGATAAATTATTTATTTTTAATAAATTAAACCTTTGAAACCCTAATACTTTAAAAAAAAAATTAATATTGAAGTTAAAATGTAATACATGTAACATTATTTTTATGGGGGTTTATTTTACGTCCCTAACTCCAATATTTTCTATGGGAGTGTGTTGCCTTGACATACCCGCAAGTGCACATTTTTGATGCTTACTTCAAGGCTTGGCTGAAGTACATTTACGCATCTTTTGTGTCCTCTTGGGCAGTAGTAACTTTCGAAGCAGCATGGGCCTACTGTTTTGTAGCTGGGAGTTTGTATTAGCATGTCCCTCCTGATAACGCGTCCAGTCCTTATAAATTTCTCTGTACCTGGACACGTTGGAGGTCGGTGAACCTTTTAACCGAGTTGGGCTCTCCTCATCCTAGAAAAGTCGGATCACTTAAATCGATAATCAATAACTATTGTAATCGATACTCAATACTCAATTAATAGATCAAAATAACACATTAGGAATCAATAACAGTTGGTATTTCGACGCGCCATGACCTTTCAGTCATGAATAACCACACCAGTTTATTAAAAGTTAGTGAATTTATTTCCCTATATTAACAAAGCTAACACAATGTATATAAGTCTCAAAACCAAATGATATATGTATACGAACATTACTAGCTGTCCATAGCGGCAGAAGAAACGCAATCTACGCAAAATCTGAATTATAATGCATTCAGTTATAGCAATACAAATCACTAATATAAGCAACTGAATTTGACTAATTTCATACATCGGTCAGCATAACAAGATTTCAATTTAGCATGGTGCATCAGATGAATACCTCGACTAGCCTCTAATTAGCATTGGCATGTGGGGCTTCATGCAAAACGAATTTAGTCAACACAAATTTAGAAAACGTCTAGCTTGGGCCCTATCAAAATAAGCAGTTGGTACCTAGGAAGGAAAACACAAGCATAATACAATTATCCTTTCATATTTACCAAATACAATCAGCATACAAGGAAAAGTCTTCGTCCTTCAGGTACCGGTTCGATCAGCAGGGGACAGATTTCAAAGGGGGCAAAGTTAAGGGCAAGTTTCCTTGCAGCAGCAAGGAGAATGGGGCAAGAGTTACTGCATGGGCAATACAGGGCAGATTAAAGTTAAAGTCTCTAGGGTGAGAATTCTTAAAGTCTCTTTCTCTGGAATAGAGAAAAGGGCATCAAGATGTCGTCCAAGATGACGTCTGGCACTTGGCTTCAAAAATGGCATCAAGGAAAATGGCTGACTTCTCTTTGTCCGATGGGTTTAAGTAAGAAACATTCCAAATCCTTCAGGGTTTTCCATTGGAGGGCTCATAGGGTGGATTCAATTTGACCAATGAATAATGTCTTTCTCCTAGTACTCATTTATGCATACATTGTCCTTGGAGCCTTGGAACACAAGTTGCAACAAGGTTTGCCAAATATTTCGATATCAGTGCCTTTATTGTCCGCACCTGCAGAAACTGACCTTGCATCAAAAAGGGATGCAACCGGCCTAGCACAAAACCTTGGAGATAAGTGTATTAGTCATCTCTATTGGAAAAATACAGAATAATGTTCTTTTAAAAGTAAAACCACACAGTTGAATTTGAGACAAAGCGACTAGGCCAAAGCCTCTACTAAATTTAAGCTAAGCATAGAACAGTTTCAATTAAGAAAATCATAAAACACATTTGCAATTATGATGGATTACTACAATTTTCAATTCTTCATGATTAATTAAGCTTGTTTATAATAATGGCGAACTACCCCGAGGGCACAATTTCCGTCGTTCATTATTTCCTTTACTAAAATCACACTACATTATACGATCTTGGTTACATGATATATGAATATATGTTAGTCCTTCTTTTCCTGCGCCATCAATCCCTCCTCTGATGACTAATTATGTCATCACATCAAATCTACCCACAAATTGTATTCCATTAAAATTCTGTTTTAGTAATTTGGCACTTCAGTCAATTCCCTCTTTCCTTTGGTTCCCTTTTCTCTGTATATTTCTGCCATTTTGTTTTCTTTTTTCTCTTCTCTTTTTCTTTTGTTCCTTGTTTTCAATATTTTAATAGCTTTCCATATTCCCCAAATACCTAATAAACAAATTAATACTATTAATATTCCCTTTACGATTTTCAGTAATAATCCATTCCAAATGTTGCTGAGCCAATTTCCCACGGAAGCAAATCCTTTTCCAACCTTCTCCCATACTCCTGGTTCTTTCAATTCTTTCAAATCTGCACTTTCGTTAGTTAAATTTGTAAGCATTTTTCTAATTTGCCCGCTGTTGTCCGGAATATAAGTACAACAGTGACGTGTACCAAGCATTTTGCAAACGCCTCCATCCTTTGCTAAAAGAATGTTTAAGGCAAGCCGATTTTGAAGAGTCATAGCTCTTTCTGCAGCAAGTTCAGCATCCATCAGGATTATAGCTCCTGAGAATTATGTCAGCATGTTATCCACAATAGTAGACAACTTTCGTATCTTGATTGAATTCAATATGACTCCCACTGAAGGAATCATTGCTCCAAATATATCTCCTACCACACCAGAAGCTGTCTCCCTTTTCTGAACATGATGTGATTCAGACAGCTTTGGAAAATTCTTTAAGTCGTCCAGGTGATAAACTTTTGGGAACACGATTCCCAAATAACATCTCCCATACCATCCTTTAGGAAGACGATAATAGGCATTACGTCCACAAATATAATATATCCCTGGAATAACTGGGTCTTGTCCATTTAGATTGAAACAAAAACGTATGTTTACATTCACTCGTTCCCACAAAGACTGTGTCATAATATGATTTATGTCTATGTACACAAAATCTCCCTACGTGTAATGTATCTAAAGCTATTTTCCCTTGTGTCTTTATCGCGGCAAAAGCATAATTATCTACAGATGTCCTCTTGTATAATTCCCTTTCTAATTTCTCCTTCACCGCTTTCCTCCTGTCGTCAGTGCGATCTAAGAAGCTTATCTCCATCGGTGAAAGCAAGCATGTAAGGTTTTCTCTGTGGGCGTGAGCTGTGTGAAAAGGTGACAATGGCTCAAAGAAAGCCCTCATCAATTTTATATAATAATCTCTTGCTACTTTACTCAGATACTCGATTATGGGGATGTATGCAAATGTAACATCATGATTGGAATAAAAGTAGTGAATATACTCCTGGCCATAAAATCTGGTCATTATTAAACTACATGTAATCCCGTACGTAAGAGGCATGCTATGATATGTCACCCCTTCCGCTACTGAGGTAGGTATTTGTGTACATACATAACAATCTTTCGCATCCATTGTCTCAACATACTCATTCAGCAAGCGATAGAAAACGTTGGACAATAGTTCCTTCTTATCATGCAAATGTCTTTCGTCTTGTTCGAGTTTCTTCAAAGGAGTTAGTTCAGTAATAGTTTTAGAAGTAGAAGCATCATTCGTTTCTCTTTCATTCTTTCCATGCATTCCAAGAACTATTGCTACAATGATTAGTACACATGCAGTTATTAGACCCACGCACACGTATTTACAACACTTCATCTTACTTTCCTGTGTAGTGTAGCCTGTCATGATCTATATAGAATCAGAAAGTTGAAGACCCTTTATCAAATCAGATTTGCAGATATATATATATAAAGCTGAACGAGTTCAATGTTCACACGATTCTTTTTAGCAGCATTAGGGGGTCATTCTGACCCTGGCGGTAATTACCGCCATGGCGGAGGTCGGCGGTAGCACCGCCAACAGGCTGGCGGTGCACCGCTGGGCATTCTGACCGCGGCGGTTCAGCCGCGGCCAGAAACGGAAAGTCGGCGGTGTCCCGCCGACTTTCCGCTGCCCTTGAGAATCCTCCATGGCGGCGGAGCGCGCTCCGCCGCCATGGGATTCTGACACCCCCTACCGCCATCCAGTTCCTGGTGGTTCTCCCGCTGGGAACAGGATGGCGGTAGGGGGTGCCGCGGGGCCCCCGTAAGAGGGCCCCAAAAGGAATTTCAGTGTCTGCCTAGCAGACACTGAAATTCGCGACGGGTGCAACTGCACCCGTCGCACCTTCCCACACCGCCGGCTCAATTCTGAGCCGGCGTCCTCGTGGGAAGGGTGTTTCCCGCTGGGCTGGCGGGCGGACTTTCGGCGGTCG
Organism: Pleurodeles waltl; assembly: GCF_031143425.1. NCBI lineage: Eukaryota > Metazoa > Chordata > Amphibia > Caudata > Salamandridae > Pleurodeles > Pleurodeles waltl. Next base: position 1,275,479,285 of record NC_090446.1, on the reverse strand, counting down.
CCCGCCAGCCCAGTTGGAAAGCCAGAATGACCGCTGCGGTCTTTTGACCGCGGAGCGGTCTTTCGGCGGGAACCGCGTGGCGGGCGGCGACCGCCGTCCGCCGCGGTCAGAATCACCCCCTTAGTCTCTTATCGGTTTAGCAGCTTTGTCTCAAAATTGGTTTCAAAGTCAATCAAGTTAGCAATGTCTTAGCCGGTTCAAAAGTCAATCAGGTTATTAATGTCTTATTTGGTAATGTTCATGGAATTTCGCTTCTCAAGTGCCAAAGTGAAGTTCTGCTTCTTCGTTCTCAAGACTGAGAGATAGGAATTCGTCTGACCAATCCTTAGTGGCTATGTATGCCCACTCCGGACCAGAATATCTTCTGCTCGGTATTCTTTTTCTTTTCAATTTCGCCTCTCCTTTTGCTTCTCTCTCGCTGGTACTTTCTTCCTTGGCCGGGTCTTACTCTTCACTTGGTGTTGTTATTGCGACAGACACTTCTTTTCTTTTCTCTTTCAACTTTGGCCCTTCACTTTCGTTCAATATTTCCCTAGTTCTTAATTTTACCGGCGATATGCTTTGTCTCCGTTTCGCACTGCTTTCACCTGACTTACCTGCAACTGGTTCTGGATGAGGTTGGACTATTTCACCCTGTCCCGCCTCCTTTTCTTCCCCTAGGAGGTCAATCAGGTTTTCCTTTTCTTTGCCTGTATCGTTTGCTTCTGGGAAAGCCCTCCTCTAATCAGGCTCTCCTGCTCCTCCACCTATTGCAGGCTCTTCGTCACCTTCAAGATCTTTGTCACTTTCTGATGTTTCTCCTCCGACTTCCCCAAATGGGTCGGCAGCTTCTTCTTCCGAAAATATTTCTCCTTCTTCTCTTTCTGCTTGTTCTCTTTGTTCTGTCTCAGTGCCTGGTACCCTTTTGTCAGTCACTGGTGATTTCAGCGCTTCAACTTCCTCTTCTGTGGGGCACGTCACCCTTTTCGTGTGACTATCGTGAATCCAGTTGGGAACTCCTGCACACTTCACAGCGGTGGTAGTTGTCAGAATCACTTGGAAAGGTCCTTTCCAATGGGGTTCCAAACACGACTTCCTCACGTGCTTCTTTATCACGACCCAGTCATCTGCTTTCAGGGCGTGTCCTGGACCTTGGATCGGTGGCAAGGTGGTTGCCTCCACCTGGTGAGAGAAAGAGCGTACCACATCAGCTAGACCTTTGCAGTAGTCCAACACCATATCATCTGTAATATTCAAAAGAGCATTTGCAGGAACTGCGGGAATCCTCATGGCTCTGCCCATGAGGATCTCATGCGGGGACAGTCCAGTCTTTCTATCAGGGGTGTTTCTCATCGACATTAACACCAAGGGCAATGCGTCAGGCCATTTCAAGTTTGTTGATGCACATATTTTCGCCATCCTCGATTTCAATGTGGCATTCATTTGCTCCACTAATCCTGATGCTTCAGGGCGGTAGCTACAATGCAATTTTTGCTTGATGTTCAGCGCTGCACACAACAATTTGATTACTTCGTTATTGAAGTGACTTCCCCTATCTGATTCTAAAGAGATCCGGAATCCGAAACGTGGTATTAGTTCTCTCAAGAGTAATTTTGCAACTGTGAGACTGTCATTTCTGCTTGTAGGGTATGCCTCAATCCAATGACTAAAAATACATATAATCACCAACACATACTTCAAGCCTGCATGCATAGGCATCTCAATGAAATCCATTTGCATCCTGCTGAATGGCCCTCCTGCTCTTCCAATATGGCTCAAATTTACTACTGTTCCCTTCCCTGCGTTCATTTGTTGGCAAATGACGCAACAATGGCAAACTGCTTCAGCAACTTGACGAAACCTGGGATTAAACCAATCAATTTTGAATAGTCTAACCATGGCATCCCTTCCAAGATGGGCTTGTCCATGGTACAATCTGGCCAACTGCGTCAAAAGACTGGTTGATAGAACCAATCTCCCTTCACTTGAAACCCACAAATCATCTGGTTTCTTTACGCATTGTAATTTGCTCCATGAGACTTTCTCATCTTCACTAACATCGTTCTGTAAGGATTTCAATTCATCGATCGTATCTACAACCTTTAGGGCAAAAGCTTCACTTGGTTCAAGTTCTGGCTCATTTATCAAGTTCCATTCATCTCTGAGCAATATACTGTTCAATGCGCAGAACCTTGCGACTTGATCTGCATACCCATTTCCCAAAGAAACATAGGGGGTCATTACAACCCTGGCGGACGGTGTTAAAGCGGCAGTAAGACCGCCAACAGGCTGGCGGTCTTTTTTTCCGTATTATGACCATGGCGGTTACCGCCATGGTCATCCGCCGCTTCACCGTTCCCCCCGCCAGGGCGGTGACGACCGCTGGGCTGGAGACCTGGGTCTCCAGCCCGGCGGCCGTCACAATACCGCCGCCGGTATTTCGACCCGGCTTACCGCCGTGGATTTCCAGCGGTAGGAACCACCATGAAATCCATGGCGGTAAGCCCTATCAGTGCCAGGGAATTCCTTCCCTGGCACTGATAGGGGTCTCCCCCTCCCCCCACCCCCACCGACTCCCTCCCCTACACACCCCACCACCCCTGCCACCCCCCAAAGGTGGCAGGGCCCCCCTCCCCACACCGACCCCCAACATCACATAACTCACACACACACGACACGCACGCAGGCACCACCAACACACAAACACTCACACACACCAACATACATGTCTACATCCACACACTCAGTCAGACACGCACACCCATATACAGACATACATGCACTCATTCCCAACACACGCAACACACCCGCAAGCATACACGCACTCACACCCACCCTCTACATACACAGACGCACCCCCCCATGCACCCACACAACACACAACACCCCCCGGCCCCCTCCCCTAACGGACGATCGACTTACCTTGTCCGTCGATCCTCTGGGAGGGGACGGGAGCCATGGGGCCTGCACCGCCGACACCACACCGCCAACAGAACGCCGCAAGAGCAATCTCCACTTCCCCGCCGCCCGCCAGTATGGCTGTTGGTGGCTCTCCGTCGTAAAAAGGACGGAGAGCAGCCACCAGTCATAATACGCCAAGCGGCAAACCGCCACTACTGGCGGTCTTCCGCACGGCGGTCTTGTTAAAAGACCGCTGAGGTTGTAATGACCCCCATAGTCTTGTGATTTTGAGTGTGCACTGCATTTTACCACTGCTACTTCTCCTGGTAACTGGATGGCATGTAACAATTCTCTTATTCTTTCGCCATTTTTCACTGGTGATCCTGAAGAGGTCATGAAACCTCTTTGTGACCACAATTGTCCAAAATCATGCACTATTCCAAATCCGTACTGACTGTCAGTGTAAATGGTAACTTTCATTAATGCGGAAAGTTGGCAAGCTCTAGTAAGGGCTACTAGTTCCGCTACCTGTGCAGAGTAAACTCCTTGAAGCCAGGATGCTTCCAGAACACCTGTTATTGTGCACACAGCATATCCTGCTTTCAATATCCCTAGTGCATCTCTTAAACATGAACCATCAACAAAAATAACTTGATCGTTTTCTTCCAATCGGGTGACTTTGATGTCAGGTCTTAGTTTTGTGCAAAATTCAGTCACCTGAAGACAGTCGTGCTCGATGTCTTCAGCTTTCTCAATTTCAACATTTTCACTGGGAAACAAGGTTGCTGGATTCAACATAGTGCACCTTTTCAGCTGCACATTAAGTGAACCCAAAATTATTGTCTCGTACCTTGTAAGCCTAGCACCGGTCATGTGCTGTGTTCGGGAATGTGTCAAAAGTATCTCGACTGAGTGAGGGACCATGACTGTTAAAGTATGTCCCATCACTATTCCTTCACTCTGATTTAGGCTGATACCAACTGCTGCTACGGCACGCAAGCACCCTGGCAGTGCTGCAGTGACCGGATCCAAAGTAGCTGAAATATATGCCGCTGGTCTGTTTACGCCACCATGGGCTTGAGTCAGGACAGACAAGGAACATGCATCACGTTCATGACAAAACAATGTAAAAGGCTTTGTGTAATCAGGCATACCTAAAGCTGGGGCTCTGCACATGCATTCCTTCAATTCAACAAAAGCATCCATTTCATCTCTTTTCAACACTATTTCATCCAGCGCTTCTTTCTAGGTCAGTTTCAACAAAGGTTTGGCTAGAGCCGAGAAATTGGGAATCCATTGGCGACAGTAACTCACCATTCCCAAAAACGTTCTCACGTCCCTCCTCGTTTTAGGTGGACTCATTTGAAGTACACTTGTTATTCTCTCTTTCATAATTCTTCTCGACCCTTTCTCTATTTGGTGGCCCAAATATTTCACTTTCTTTTGACAGAACTGTAATTTTGAAGGAGACACTTTGGGGGTTATTACAACTTTGGAGGAGGTGTTAATCCGTCCCAAAAGTGACGGTAAAGTGACGGATATACCACCAGCCGTATTACGAGTTCCATAGGATATAATGGACTCGTAATACGGCTGGTGATATATCCGTCACTTTACCGTCACTTTTGGGACGGATTAACACCTCCTCCAAAGTTGTAATAACCCCCTTTGTGTCCATTCCTTCCCAAGTGGTTCAATAGGGCAATAGTATCAACCGTACAGTAATTTTCTGTCTTGGATGCGATTAACAAATCGTCAATGTATTGTACCAAGATTGATTCAAATGGTAATTCCAATGATTCCAAATCTTTCTTTAGAATCTGATTGAAAATTGATGGTGACTCCGAAAACCCTTGAGGAATTCGACACCAACTGGCTACCCTGTCCAAAAATTTGAAACAAAAGAGAAATTGGCTGTCCTCATGGAAAGGCACAGAAAAGAATGCTTGTGACAATTCAATGACTGAAAACCACTCTGCATCACAGGGAATTTGAAACATTATCACAGCTGGATTTGGTACTACGGGACAACATTTGACTATTATGTCATTTATTTTCCTTAAATCCTGAACAATCCGGACCTTTCCACTCGGTTTTATTAGTCCCATGATTGGTGAATTACATGGACTACTTAGCACTTCTATCAGTACTCCCTGTTTCACAAACTCGTCAATGAGTTGGGCGACTTTCATGAGGGTGTCTTGTGCCATATGGTATTGTGGGGTCTGAGGAAAATGTACATTGGGTTTTACAGTCACTTTCACTGGTTCTACTCCTTTAACCAATCCTACTTCTTTCCCTGTCATATCCCACACTTCCTTGTCAACTGTTTCCTGTAACTCGGCAGGAATATCTGCTTCAGTGAGCATTGGATAAAGAGTAATCAGGGGACACTCTTCATCAACAGTTTCCACTTCGTCCCCTCCTACGCTGTCCTCTTCTTCCCCATCACTGTTTGTCTGAATTTTAATTCCATCATTTGAACACATAATCGAGCATCCCAATTTACACAATAAATCTCTCCCTAATAGTGATATCGGGCTTGAGTCACTAACCACAAATTTATGTGACCCTTGATAGTTACCAATTCTGACTTGCACTGGATTTGTGATTGGGTTCGTCAGGTACCTATTTGCTACCCCCACTACTTGAACTGTTCTCCCTGAAAGTGGCAAATTTGGTACTTCAATGCTTCTAACTGTAGAGCGTGTAGCTCCGGTGTCAACCAAGAACGAAACACGGTGACCCATAACTCTTCCACATACGGACCCTTTTGATCAACTTCCAAGGATGCTGCAAGCATACAATTTCCCTCCTCATCTGAACTTTCACTCTCCCATACATCGTTAATTCCATGTTCACTGTGTAACGGGAATTGGTGTACTGTGTCATTTTGACCCATTCCTTGACCCGTGACCTGTTGAGGAAGCATTACTTGTTGCTGATTCATTGGTGCTAAGGGTATTTGCATTTGCTGATTAGGTACCATAGGAAACTGCTGTTGCATTGGCTGCAACTGTGCCATCTGTACACAGGGCATTTGCACCTGTTGTGATTGTACGGGTAGTAAACCCTGCATCTTATTCACATTATTTTGAAAATTTGGATTTGGACCTCTCATTTTCGGTCCTCTCATATTCTGAAATGAATTGACATCATTGTTTTGCTGACCTACACCTTCCTGCACCATCATTGGGCACTCCCGTTTCCAATGCCCGATGATTCCGCACGTGTGACATGGCATTACCTTCTTCATTGCCTGTATACCATTCGGAATCATAACAGTATTTATATGAGGACCATTATTCACAAAACCTCCTCGGCCTCTGCCTCTCATTTGTCGCTGGAACATAGCATAGCATTTCCCTGCTGTTGCTGCTGCGGCAACTGCTGTTGAAAACCTTGTAGACCTTGCAAACCTGTCTGAGCTGCTCTAAGCTGCATCACCATCACCTTTTCTTTCAAACTTTTCTGCTTCGTCTCAATCTCATCACTGCAGTATTTTGTATAATTCAACACCTCATCGATCGATTTTGACTGCCAACAAATCAGATGCATTTTAATCATCTGGCTGATTTCGGGTCTCAATCCTTCCACAAATCTGAACACAAAATGGAGCATGTACTTTGGCTCAATCGTTTCCGTGCCACTGTAATTTTTAAATGCTTTCAACAATCTCTCATAGTATGCGTGTATTTACTCTTTAACTTCGTGTGCTGTTCTGTCAATCCTCTGCCAATCCACATTTTTCAACGCAACCTTTTTTTTCAAGTGCTCAATCACCTTATGGTATAAACTCATTACCGTAGGTGATGGTGCACATGTGTCCCTATCCCTTTCTGGTTCACTTGTCGGCCAACCTACAGCCCTCTTGTAATCTTCCCACAAGTCTGCCGGAACTACAATTTCAAATAAGGTGTCCAGGTCTTCCCAAAGACATTTTGCAAGTTTCACAAATCTATCTGTTTGTTGATACCATTCAATCGGTTTCTCTCTTAATTTAGGGAAATCATCCGTAAAGGACTGTATATCGCACCTGTGCCATGGTACATGTACAAGTTTTCCCCCTGCTGTTTCTCTCATTGGCAACATGGTTATCAGGTCGTCATTCTGTTGTGCTTTTTCATTCCGATCTGGGGCACTTTCTTTATTTTTGTCCTTTTTCTTAACCCATCTACTATCCCACTTGTCTAAGCATCTCCAGACCTGCGCGCTCTGCAGTATCTCCTTAAGGTGTGTTTTCATCCCTGCAGATCTCATGTGTTCAAAGTCTTTTGTCTCAAAGTCTAGCCTGTAACTTCTGCTCAAATGTTTAGTCTTCCCTATATCGATCTCGTTTCTGTCTGCAATTTCTTGTAACTTCTTATGTATATTACTCACTTCTCTTGTAATCCTAGGGCACATGTATCTCAGCTCTTCTTCTGTGTATGATTCTAACCTGTTCAGACCCATCGTTCCCTCCACTAGTTCATCTGCTTCCATGCCCAGTCTTATTTTATTCAGGTATTCTTCTCCCTTCCCGCTGGATGTACTCTGTGGGGAGTTCAAACTGTTGAACCATTGTGTTAGCTGTTGTGCGTTCAATCCCATCAATGTAGCACTTACATCGACTGCTACTGACGGTTTCTGTAACGTTTCAGTTTTTGAAGTTAACGGTATTATTAGTGGTGGATTTGACCTTACCACAGTTGCCAAAGCACAAATTGGAATTGGGCTAAGTTCCGACAGAGAACCAGATCCATCTGGCAGTGTTCCTACTGGAGTCGTTTCTGGAGTGTTTTCTATTCATCTTCCCCCTGTCTCATTCTGTGTCACTACCCCTTGATCGCATACGTTTGGGTTTGCCTGTATGTACAATGGTACTGGCGGACCTACAGTAATAGGCAGAAATATTGCATCTGGATTCTGTCTGTTCCCCGAATTCTGTGGCATGTTAATCCCTACGTTATGGTTCATCATTGCTGGCATACCTAACTGGCTCTCTGTTACTCGAGTCTACCTCGGCACTTCTTGTACCTGTTTTTGAGGCATCAAAATTTGTGTTGATTCGGCTTGAATCAATGTCCGTCTTTGATAATTTTGTCCTCCCTGCACCATAAAATCAGAAATCATTCCCAGATTATGCTCATTACAGCAGCGCCTTTGAACCTGCGGCTGATAATTATCGACAGGTTTCAATGTAGGCACGTCAGGATATATTCTCTGAATTTGTGGTATTTGTGGTGCAAAGGGCATATCGGAACTGCTCTGCCTCTGTGGTATTCTCAAATTCGGTGTCACATTACCTTGTATTGGTTCTAGAGGGGCAGTACTAGTGCTGGAACCATTTTCGCTTTCCACATATGGTGGCGGGCGATCATTTAGCAATTGTATAATGAACTCCTCATCGTCTGACTCGTCTGACCTTTTCGAATTTCTGTTGTTTTCTCTATCTCTGGACTGACTCCTGTTTGTTTTATAGGTAGCTTTCCTTCCTTCCGTCTCTGCCTCGTCAGTAATTGCTGGAAACAATTTAACTCCCTGCAATACGTCTGATCTCCAAACCTTTTGAGTAGTATCCCATCTAGCATCCACTAGTGTTTTTTCTACTTTTCTTATTCTTGTCTCGAATTTCTTTTGTTGCTGGTTTCTAGCTATTAGCTCTCAAATTGCCAATGCCTCAAACTGTGCTGGTCTTGGAGGTACTTTCATGTCGTATAGCGCGAATCTTAGATTCTCCAAAACTCTTAGATTAAACAACCCATGGATAGGGAACGCGACACGTCCATGTTTTTCTGTTAATTTGCACTATTGCTTTAGCCAAAGACATGGTGCAACACCCTTTTCTTCGATTACGATGTAAGCTGGTGTACCCTCGGGCGGTGTTTCTTCTCCTACATTTGCTTTAATATATACATCTCCCCTCAAGGCACTTTTGAATGCTTTGAAAAATTTCATCTTTTCGCCTTTTATTTTTCTAAAATATGTAATCGATAAGTGACTTTAATTCCCGGAATACTCTTCGCTTGCCTTTCCCCACAAATTGCGCTTCACGGACTGCATCCAATCCGTGCGCGACCCTTCTCACCAACCAACCTATCCCAGCGTGGCTCCTAGTGACGTCAAACTCACACAAAGTCCAGCGGCTTGTCCTCCTTCATTCAGCTTCACTCAAAATTAATTTCTGCAATATATCGCGAGCACTAACCAAAAAAAAGAAAACAAATCTGACGGTTTACTACAGGACGGGTAATACAATCGCTTCAGAAACCTTAGGGATTTTTCACTAGCCTCAGCAGTTATTCCATCTTTCTCGGTTTCCCGCTCTCGCAAGCAAAATGTGACCCGCAAACTTTACTCTCAACTGATCAATGAACTATTCTAGTGCACCTTAGAATTCGTCAAATCTCAAAGTCAAAAATTTTCTTTCATTCCTCAATAGTCATACTGACTCGTTGACCACGCCCAATCAACCTATTAAACCGAACAGATTACAACATCAATCAAGTGTCTCATACACTTTTCAACATACTCCGGAGTCTCTTCACCTCGTAGGGCCCGTCTCAACATCAACAACCACGTGGACATTTTTCCTGCACAAAGCGCTACACACATGTGAAGTTCGACGGCTTCCCTATTCTCACACTTTGGAGTAACACTCCTCTAAACTGGAGTTCGTAACCCCCTAAAATCCTTACAAACTTCTCAATTAATCTGCGGCAGTAAGCTGTGCAAGCGCAAAACCCTAACTTCTCTCACACCGTCACTAGAAATGCCAGAAACGTCCTCACACCTCCATTTCCTCCATTCGCAAGCTCCGAGATTCCGGGAAAGTCATTGGGGATTTAGGGCATCATCATCTCTCCAACTTGTTTCACCAAAGAAAATTCTAACTTAACTCTGTCTATTGTTCGGATGGGGTCCCAAAGGGCGTAACCATCAATCTCTGCTACCATCTACTGATAACGCGTCCAGTCCTTATAAATTTCTCTGTACCTGGACACGTTGGAGGTCGGTGAACCTTTTAACCGAGTTGGGCTCTCCACATCCTAGAATAGTCGGATCACTTAAATCGATAATCAATAACTATTGTAATCGATACTCAATACTCAATTAATAGATCAAAATAACACATTAGGAATCAATAACAGTTGGTATTTCGACGCGCCATGACCTTTCAGTAATGAATAACCACACCAGTTTATTAAAAGGTAGTGAATGTATTTCCCTATATTAACAAAGCTAGCACAATGTATATAAGTCTCAAAACCAAATGATATATGTATACGAACATTACTAGCTGTCCATAGCGGCGGAAAAAACGCAATCTACGCAAAATCTGAATTATAATGCATTCAGTTATAGCAATACAAATCACTAATATAAGCAACTGAATTTGACTCATTTCATACATCGGTCAGCATAACAAGATTTCAATTTAGCATGGTGCATCAGATGAATACCTCGACTAGCCTCTAATTAGCATTGGCATGTGGGGCTTCATGCAAAACGAATTTAGTCAACACAAATTTAGAAAACGTCTAGCTTGGGCCCTATCAAAATAAGCAGTTGGTACCTAGGAAGGAAAACACAAGCATAATACAATTATCCTTTCATATTTACCAAATACAATCAGCATACAAGGAAAAGTCTTCGTCCTTCAGGTACCGGTTCGATCAGCAGGGGACAGATTTCAAAGGGGGCAAAGTTAAGGGCAAGTTTCCTTGCAGCAGCAAGGAGAATGGGGCAAGAGTTACTGCATGGGCAATACGGGGCAGATTAAAGTTAAAGTCTCTAGGGTGAGAATTCTTAAAGTTTCTTTCTCTGGAATAGAGAAAAGGGCATCAAGATGTCGTCCAAGATGACGTCTGGCACTTGGCTTCAAAAATGGCATCAAGGAAAATGGCTGACTTCTCTTTGTCCGGTGGGTTTAAGTAAGAAACATTCCAAATCCTTCAGGGTTTTCCATGGGAGGGTTCATAGGGTGGCTTCAATTTGACCAATGAATAATGTCTTTCTCCAAGTACTCATTTATGCATACATTGTCCTTGGAGCCTTGGAACACAAGTTGCAACAAGGTTTGCCAAATATTTCTATATCAGTGCCTTTATTGTCCGCACCTGCAGAAACTGACCTTGCATCAAAAAGGGATGTAACCGGCCTAGCACGAAACCTTGGAGATAAGTGTAGTAGTCATCTCTATTGGAAAAATACAGAATAATGTTCTTTTAAAAGTAAAACCACACAGTTGAATTTGAGGCCAGGCGACTAGGCCAAAGCCTCTACTAAATTTAAGCTAAGCATAGAACAGTTTCAATTAAGAAAATCATAAAACACATTTGCAATTATGATGGATTAATACAATTTTCAATTCTTCATGAGTAATTAAGCTTGTTTATAATAATGGCGAACTACCCCGAGGGCACAATTTCCCTCGTTCATTATTTCCTTTACTAAAATCACACTACATTATGCGATATTGGTTACATGATATATGAATATATGTTAGTCCTTCTTTTCCTGCGCCATCACTCCCAAAACCTCTGCTTAACTCCCACCCAAACCGTACTATTTTGTAGTAAGTAAGCCACTCCATCCTTCTGTCACCAACATTTACTACAAAAAAGTTTACTTAAGTCTATGGAGAGCTCAGCAAAAAAGTATGAGAGGCAAAGGAGTAGGTCTTCATCCATGTCAGTGATTAGCATTTTGCAATATGTGAGTAGTGGTACTATAGCATTTATTTGCGTACTACAAAATAGAGTTTGAGAATAGGCCTCAGTGCCAGTAATGACCTTGGGTGAGATGGTTGCACTTATGAAAAATTAGCCAATGCAGAAAAATGAACATTCTCAGCCTTTCACAATGAAGATTCAACTATAGTAATACAGTTAATCAATTTGACTGCTAAATGGACTTTGACATGAAATGTTGAAGTCAGGACAATGGCACCTGGATTTGGAATTGGTCCTCTAAATTACACAAAACAACTTAAAGGCATTACAATTTCTGAGTCCTATGAATTGAAAAGATATGGGGCCAGATGTATGAAGCCTTTTTGCATTCGCAACCGGTGAGAATGCCCGTTTGCGAATGCAAAAAGGCCTTTCAGAATGTATGAAAGGCATTCTGAACGCAATGTAAAGGAATCGCTAAAATAGCGATTTCTTAAAATTGCGACCCCATTTAGAGAATCGCAATTTGCAATTCTCTAAATGCAGCCTCGCAAATAAGAAATCCCTATTTGCGATTCCTTAAGCACATGTATGAAGCAATTCCTTAATGCGAATTGGGCATTAAGGAATCGCTATTACCACCAAGTTGACCTTGTTGGTAACCATGTGCAAATTTTAAAAATGCATTAAAAATGCATTTTTAAAATTGACATGTAACGCACACATGCCTTTGTGGCATGTGTGCACCTTACATGTCTTCCAAAATTGTTTTGGGGTGCAGCAGAGGGGGCCTTTGGCCCCAGCACCCTGAAGTTTGCATTTCCTAAATTGCGAATTCCAGCTAGGAATTCGCAATTTGGGAAATGCAAAAAATTCGCACTTATGGGCCAGCCCATAGGTGCGAATGTGGGCTGTATCGCAATTTGCAATTCGGTAATAGCATTTGCGATTTTTAAGAAATCGTTATTACCGAATCGCAAATATGATACATTGCATTTTGCGAATCAGAAATAGCGATTTCTTAAAAATCGCTATTTCCGAATCGCAAAAGGCTTTTTTCATACATCTGGCCCCTGGATCATAAAGGTCAGCAATAATTGCTAACTCTTTTTTCATTGTACTCATTGCATGCTACACAGTAAATAGCTCTGACTATTATTTACTTAATAACTACTCAGATTTAAAACTACAAACTTTATTTAGTAAAAGTTTGTACGATCAGTCCAAGTAGGATGTTGATGAAAGCGAAAAACATCCGGCTAGCATTACGTAAAGGGTGCACTGTGTGCACCAGGGCATGCCTTTAAACAGGTGAGCCAGGAGCAAACAGGGACAGTGTGCCCTTCTGCAAGTAATGGGCTACCCCCAGGGCAGCTGTGAACTTGCGCTACTCATTAGTGAAAGTGGGACTCACTGACTGCAAGAGCCGGTCTGAATCACTCTGCCCAATCTAAGAGTTGTGTGTGCCTTCAGTATTCCCTTAAATGGGCTATCCAGTGAAGAAAAACAGTCCTCTTTACCCAGGTCTACATCAGTAATAATCACCAGCAGTAAACATCCTAGAATGTTGCTTTACTTGAAGACGTCTGATTGGGTTTTGAGACATATGATATCCTTCACCAGATGGCCCCTTTAAAGGATACTCAGTACGTGCTCTACATGGGTATAGGTGATGAGTGTGTTAGTCAAGTCCCACAATTCCACCACTGCTGGATCACTCGGGCTTCTCAGAAAGCCAGAATACATTTGTCTTATTATTTTGTAATGACACTTGATTTTTTAATGAGAATTGTCACTTCACACATTGAAACAGATTACATAAACTGATGAAACAGTGCTATTTTATTTTGGAGATGCTTGCACAACTGTTATGAGGCACTGTTGTATCATCATACTGTAAGGTCTGCTGCTTTGTACCAGTTCTATTCATGTCGCAGCCAGTGCTTTGGGAGCAAAAATCAATGTTTGTGTTTTGTTTGCTGCAATGAATAACGTTGCTGACACATGGTGCAACTATACAACCCCCAATATGTCCCCCGTTGTCTCTGAAAAGTCCCCCCTTTTTTTTGTTTTCCAAAGGTGTTTTGCGAGGCCAGTTCCAGAGGCTCCTCTGAACTGAAAACTAATGCTGCTTTTGGTGAAACTTCAGAGGAGAGATCCTAACAGGCTGTTCCCCTGTAATCTGAAGGGGGTATACTGTTCTTGGTTTTAGGATCACTATAGGAATTCATAAAGTTTACAGTGACAGCAGTTTTATGGAAGGTGGACCTGCACCCATGCATGCAATCAGGTACCCCTGCAGTGAATTTCGGAGAGAAGGTCTTCCCTGACACCTCACTGAGGACTGATTTTCACACTAAGCCAGATTGGATGGATAGCTACACTTATGAGATGTATAAGACTGAGACTGGGATTTGACTACTGCCCTCTAGCTTACTCATGTGATTTTGGATTGTGTGTTGCGTGGACCCTGTAATGTCTGTGTTTCTTGAGTGTGCCACTAAAGGATGTCCACTTCTGCATGGATAGGACTAATCCAAACTGCATTGCTGTAATCTGCCCTGCTGCTGTTCCAGAACCTTTAAAAATGCTCACACATTCACCAAAGACAGGATACCTGCCAACATCTGATGAAGCCCTTATTAGAGACAGAGATGTGTTACCTGAAAAATTTATTGCTAAATGTGTAGATGAGATTCAACGTTAACTCAAGTTGGTTAGCATGTTCTGTGCCACCTTTGTTATTTTATGTTGGTTGGTCAAATTAGCTAATGAGATAACCAGATCCAGAGACATCTGCCTGTCAGCTGTGTGCCTGCAGGATTCCACAAGTTGTCCTTCATTTTGCCTGCCCCACCTTTTGATCAGTATAAGCCAGCTCTAGGTATAAAGACCTTAGTAAACCTGCCCTTACAGAAGATGGAGTAATTGAGCTGGCCGACCAAGTAAAATCTAGGGCTCCTGCAGATCTGTGCCCTCCCAAAATATTTCATAAGATTGTGGAAGTAATCTCGCCACCCCTTACTCAGCTTTTGAACTCCATTTTGGAATCTGGAGAGTTCCCTTTGGAGTAGAAACAAGCATCTAAACTTCCTCTACTGAAAAACCCAATGCTAGACCCCAAAAAGGTAAAGAATTATCATCTTATTTCCTGCCTGCCCCTGCCTGCAAAAGGTATTAGAAAAACATATGAATATCATTCTTTCTAAATTCGTGGATGAGAATGGAATATTTGACTCTGCTCAATTTGACTTCTGAGCAAATCATAGTATGGAGTCTGCTTTGGTTGTGGCCACTGACCAACTGAGAAGTATCTTGGACGCAGGAGGGAAGGCTGCCATGATCTTAGTAGAGTTGTCAGTGCCTTTGACACCTTTAACCATTAAATCTTGATTGCCCATCTAGTTGAGATCGGAATTGAAGATCGTGCTATTAAACTCTTTCAATCCTTCCTTTGCCAGAGAGAACTTTCAGTGGCTTTTAAGGGATCTCATCTCCAAGCCTTTTTCGCTGCCATGTGGTGTCCACCAGGGCTCATCACTGAGCCCTACTTTGTTTAAAATTTATGTGGTCCCACTGACTGAATTAATTTGTTCCTTTGACTTTTCTCCAGTAGCTTATGTAGATGACACACAACTTATGGTGTCCATTTCAGACAACCTGGAAGAAACAGCTCTTTGCTTCAACAGGAGTATGGGGCCATTGTTCAGTGGATGAATGCTAACAGTCTTATGCTGAAATCTACAAAAACAGAGGTTCTCTTTTTTGGGGAAACTTCACGAACCTGAAATCATTTCTGGTGGCCTCAATCACTTGGATACCTTTCCACACCTACATCTACAATCAAGACTAAAGGAATAATATTTTACTGGAGTCTGTAATTTAACGTACAGATAAATAAACTTACCTCTTCTAGTTTCTTCCTGCTGTAAAAGATTAGGAAGATTGTTCTGTATATTACTTTCAAGCTACAGAAAACAGTAGTAACAGTACTTATGTTGTCAAAACTGGACTATTGTAATGCCCTAAACATGGGCATTCATCAATGTGCTTTGAAGAAACTCCAATGCCTTCTGAATGCAGCAGCAAGACTTGTAAAGAAAATTCCTTAACCTCAGTCAGTGTCGTTTCTAGAAGAGCTTCACTGGTTGCCGGTGAAAAAAAGAGTCAGATATTAGGCACTCTGCCTACCCCATAAATCCCTCTATGGATCTGCGCCTGACTACCTAAAAAGAAAACTCACTTGATACAATTCCAGCAGGACACTTCGATCCTCCAATTCTGGCACAAAAAAATGACAGTAAATTCAGGAGAGCCAGTTGGGACGGCAGACGTTTTATCTACACCACAGCCCTTTTATGGAACAGTCTATCGGAACATTTGAGAGGCCAGTCCAATTTTATAAGGTTTAGACAAAATCTCAAAACTTGGCTGTTCTCTAGTTCACTATGAGAGGTGTTTCTGGCCCCCTACTACAAGATATGTTTATTAATGTTGGTAGCTATTCAGTGCCAAGACGCCATTGGCATTTGCTTGCTTTAAACATTCTATCATTATCACTATATTTAGAGAACTATTAGGTTCAGCTACCTCTATGTTTCCTCTAAGTGCACTCACAAACATTGCCTCCTTGATTTCAAAGTACCTGGAACATGATCATTTAATTTCTGTTGTACTGTTTGATTACGTTGTGCACCTCTGCATTTGCAAACCTTACAGTTTATTGGCTTGCCACAGTGTAATAGTTTGGGTCAGAAGTTTGTATCTCCGTTTCGTTACAGTATCTCGATTGCTATTGGTCAATATTTCTGGACACTTGCCTGCCAACAGCGCTTAACCTTCCCGTATTGCAGTTTGGCACCTTTGAGTTTCACTCATGTGAAAGCTCAGTTAACATTACTTAGTTTGCCTAAGTAAGGACTCTGGCTTTCTTCAAATATTGTTGTACTACCATATTCACTGAAGGAGAGTGTATTCTGTACTGTTATTTGTGTAATTCCCATTTAAACCAGTGATAGCCAGAGGGTACTTAAGGTTAAGTACGAGTTTCCAATAACATCTTTTTTTTCTGTTTGATGAGTCTGCACAAAACCGTTCAAAACAATTTCATCCAATTTTTGTCTTGTCAAGTTGGGAGGATTTCTTTATCTCCTCTACAGAAAAAAACATCTGAATAGAACTACGCCAAACGTGGCACAAAAGGAGAACTTAGCTCAGTTAGTCAATTTGCTTGATTTAGTTTAACCGCTTGCAGTAGATTTCAAGAAGTTAACATTATAAAACATGTTTGTGGGCTTGAAAGAGTTAACAGGTTACGTAGATAGAAACCATACCAGGTGTGATTTTGTTTAAAATGCAGAATTTGACAAAGAGGTTTGGGATTCTGAGGCAGTGCTCCATTGATGCTCCAGGTTCTGAAACTTGTTTTAAAGTTTGCAAATGCCATGGTAAGGGCTCTTGGACTTTTGTTGGTTCCACTTATGGGTTTATGGATCCAGAAATGGGCTTGAAGCCCCTGTGGGAAGTAGAACAAGGGCCCACAAGTCTCTTAAAGGTTTGGAAACATGAATAACATGCACAGTAAATAATGACCACTCACAAAAAAGTAGTTGAAGGGCCTGATCTTTGACCAGGACCTTGGCCAACTCACTGGGCTCAGCCAAAGTCTGAAAGGGTTGACTACCTGCAATCTACCCCACAAACGCCCTGCCAGCATTTGTGGCAGGTTGGGCACAAGTCTTGGCTTATAGCCAGGCTCTTGGTCCAACGCCTTTGGCTGTGCAGTGCAAGGGTTGCCTTAGCAGGAAAGTTTGGGACCGGATATGGCTCGAAGCCAGAGCCTTCGACCAAACCCTAATGTGCATAGCCAAAAGCCATATGCAGCAGGGAAGAGAATAATTTAATAGAAATTCAAAGTAGTAAATCATCAAAAAAAAGAAATTCAATGAAAAATCTACAGTTATTATGAAGTTGTGATTAGAATTGGATAAGGACCCCTAATAGATACTAAAACATGTCCTAAAATTCAGTTATTAACTTAAAGTTATGAATACAAAGCAAAACCTACAAACTATTAAACTTTTTCATTTACGGTTACCTTTGCAATCCATAACCTACACTATAGTCATAGAAGTGTACATAAGACGCAGAGCTGTCATTGGCTGCAACTTTCTGTGTTACCTTACAGAATGAAAATCATAAATGAAAAATAACTAAGGGGCCAGATCATGAGCACCCAATCATAACCAAGATGTGTAATTTGAACACTGAGAGGTTTGCAAATGGAAATGCATTTTGAAATGCAACCTGTGCACTATTGGTCTGTGTTATAAATTATACACAAGTATGGGAGTCGATAAACAACCTGCCTAATGAACCTTAATTAGGCAGGTCACAATTGCGCCCCCCCTCCTGTGATTGGCTACAAATGCATGTATGAAGGCCTGTAAGAGAGTGCTGACCTCCACCAGGCAGCAGGAAACAACCATGAAAGCAGTCTTTCGCCCTGCAAGAAGGCATGAACCTATTCAAGTATTATGGGGGTTAAATGCACCACATCCATGTCCAGCAAGGTGATACATAGTTTGGCATCATGCAGGTTAAATCAGCCATATGCAAGAACCAACGGAAAATACCTTCTGTGTCATTTTATCCCACTTATTACAGAGTACTCTAAAGGGATTCACTCGGAAGTATCTTTGGAGTCCTCATTGCTCATGCCCATTTAATGAAAGCCAGTCTTTGAGGTGTCCTGCACTTGTGATGGATACTTCTAACCACAGATTCCTCACCTTTAGAGCTCTCTCCAGCTGCCAGACAGTATCCTGAAACTGTTCATAGCCGGGGTGTAGCTAAGTGAAGCTGTGTGACTCTCTATGGGCTTTGTTCTGCCCCAGAAGTGACAGAGCGGAGCCGCACATAAGCACCATCCCTGCACGCCAACATCAGTTTCTTTCCTTTTGGGCCTTCAAACATGGATCCAGGGCTCTACTCCCACTTTCATAGATTAGATCTTTCAACAACTCCCCAAACAAAATCCATTGTGCATGGGAGCAATGTTATTTCCTAAAACCATAGCTTTAAACCATGATGTAACTACAGAATACACATTTCAGTCATGGACCCGCATGATCGGATCAATGTCTTTGCTGCTTGTATTTGGGGTGTGGTTCCAGGTTGTGTGATGAGTGAGCCCTCATGGACCCATAGGTGATCCAAAAACTTTAGGCAAAGCTGTATGTCACCAAACAGAGGAAGAAGTCACAGGCCTTGTGTAAGGCAAGCTCCAAGGTGATGCAACAGACTCACCCCTGCTCCCACTTCCAAAGCTGCCAAATCCAAGCATAAACATAAGAAAACGAAGTTGGACTCGACCCCATCTCGCCACTGCCTTTCAAAATAAAAGTCAGGAGGACGTAAAGGTGCTGATCAATCTCGCTCCCGAACTCTGATCAAGGAGCCAATTCGACAGTTGATTCTGATGCACCCGAGTTCTTCGGGCCATCGGGGACACTAAACTAGTTTAAGGCCTTTGAGGCACTTTGGCACTCTTCTCGCTCTCTCTGGCATGCTTTTCGACCCCAATGATCAGCTGGGGTCCTTAGTTGGATTACTGCCAGCTGATCCATATAATGCCATCTGAATCCCTTTGGGCTTGTCAAGGGTTTGGCACAGACTCTGCTGCAGCCTTCCACACCATACCCAAGTTCCATGTCAGTTGCCCCATTATCAACACCGGCACCAACACCACCAATGATTGGGGAGACTCCAATATTGATGCCAATGTGCAACACAAAACCATCACTGACTCAACCTTGACCAAGGTCTGCAACAACTCACCTAGTCCGCACACTACCCAAGTCTGACTCTAAGCATCTACTACCAAAGAAGCACTTTCAGAACCTCCATTGTGTTTTTGAATCCAACTCGACCAGAGCTTGCCACCACCCGGAGATGTTTTTGGCAGGGATGGGATGATTTATGATGACAGTCTTTATGTAGACTTATAGGAGGTCAGTGGACTTGATACTTCCCCATGTACATTCAAACCCCCAGTGGAGGAGAGTGCCTCCTTTTCTGTAGTCATTAAATGAGCATCTGAGATCCTGGACTACACTGACTTCTGTTGAAGTCAAGACAAAAGTCCTCACAGAAGTTCTGCATCATGAGCCAGTCTCATCTGAGCCCTTGCTTCCATTTAATGAAGTCCCTACTGACATCTTCATGGGCGATTGGTCTAAGCCTTATTCTTGGCCACAAGTGCATAAGCAGGTGGCCAAACACCATAGATTGGCTCATGGCGACCCTCATTTCCTTACAGAGCATCCTACTCCAGAGAGTGTGGTGGTCCAGGGTTGCACTAGCAAGGTGCACCACAATCCATTCCCTATGACCCCTCAGGCAGGAAGTCCAAGAATACTGAGGCCTACATAAAACAATGTTTTAAACAACTAGGATTGCATGGATGTAGGTTAATGCTGTTTGTTTATTGAGATATATATGCATGCCTTCTGAGCCATGACCATTGAGATCTTGCTGGCAGCCCTCAGAAACTGAGGGGATCCTTCGCTCAGACCATTCAAGAAGTCTAAGGTGCAGCCAAATATGTAATTCATGCTGACCATGATACTACTGATTGGCTGTGGCAAGTAATGGTGCTGCATCACCACATTTGGATGCAATCCACAGGTCTCACAGGGGACGTGCAGGCTTCCCTTGTTTATTTACCTTTCAATGGCTTACGTCTATTTGTCAAAAAGGTTGATTCTGCTTTAGAACGCTTTAAGGAGAGTAGGGCCACAACATGCTTTCTGGGTCTTTTGGCCCCTGCCGGTTTTCTCACCAGTTCAGGAAATTCCAAGATGACTTCAGGGGGCTGACACACAGACAACGCCAGTCTCATCTGCCCCTGCTGCAGTCACCCCAGGCCTTTCATGTCTGGATATGTGGGCTGGCAGGCAGTGCACAAATCACCATAGGCATCAGTTGTCCCCATCCCCTTCTTCTTTGGCAAAAGCCTCCAAACAGCTTTAGCTTGCAATTAGTGGCAAACAACCACACTGTTGAGGCAGGATCCAGCATTTTCTTCTTGAGTGGAAATCCATCACATCTGACGGGCAGGTCCTCTAGGTAGTTTAGTCTGGCTATGCCTTACCCTTTATTTTTGCCTTCCACACCTTGGGGGACACCCCTAGACAACAGTGAACATTGGGGTTCTTTTCAACGAGCAGAGGTTGCACCTTCCGCCTTCAAAGAGGCTTCATTTTACAGGAACTGTCTTGAATATGGTGGAGCTCAGGGCCTTCCCACTGTCACATCAAGTCCAGGACATCTGGTCTATAATCCTGAGGTTTCTCCCTCAAACCTTGATCTCAGTGAAGGCAGCTCTGTGACTTCTTCGCCTGCTAGCCTCTTGCATCCTGCTTGCTGTCTACTCCAGGGGACATATACGGGTCATGCAGAAAAATCTGAAGGCTCAATGGGCCAAACATCAAGGTAACCTGTTAGATGCCATCCAGGCACCGGAGGAGAGTGCACACTATCTCCAGTGGTAGTTGCTTGACCCAAATAGGCCATTGGCAGATCCCTCTAGCTTCTCCACCCCCAGCTGATAGTGATGACAAATGTATCACTGCTGGGTTGGTGTGGTTATCTGGTGGAAGCAGAGATCAGAGTACTCTGGTCTTTGACAGAAATCTGGCCCTATAGCAATCTGTTGGAGTTGTAGGCCATTTGCCAGGCACTTAAGGCCTTTGTGCCATCCATGAAGGGAAGGCAGGTGCAGTGTCTCATGGACAACAATACCATCATGTGGTACTGCGTGGGGGGTCGCATGCCCAGCCTCTGCACCTTTGCAGTTGGCTAGAGCATCAAGGCGTCCATCTCCCTGATCATGAACCATCTGTCAGGATCTTAGAATGCCATGGCGCAAAAGCTCTGCTGAACGTGACTGGTGGAAAATGAATAGCGTCTGCATACCAAGGTGGTACAGGCAATCTTTCGACAGCAGGGTGAACCTTGACTAGATCCTTCCACCACCATCAAGAACACACAGTGCTAAAACCTTTTTCCTGTTAAAACGTTTGCTAGGAAATGCATAGCGACCAGAGTGGAATACAGGTCTCTTCTACACCTTCTCGCCTCTGCCTCTCTTAATCCAGGTTTGGAAGACGATCAGGAATGAACAGGCCTAACTCATCTAATTGGCTCCGATCTGGGTCAAGAGAGTGTGGTATGTGGAATTTGTGGACATAGGCATCTGTCCCCTGATCAGGCTGCTACATTGGGAGGATTTGTTTCACAGTAGGAAGGCAGGGTTTTGCACCCAAACTTGTGCAATCTACAGCTCCATGCATGGAGATCAAGAAGTGGCAGTTGACGGCATTTAATCTGCCACTTGAGGGTTTGATATAATTCTTGCTTTGAGGCATCCATCTAGGAAGTCCATTTATGGTTGGTGCTGTGACACATTTTGGCCTGGTGTGGATTACTCAAGCCAAACTGTAGGATGTTCTATTGTTTGCCTTGTCTTTGGCCCAGCAAGGTCTTGCAGTGGGCACTAATGACGATTATTAGTTGCCACTTTCAGAAAGACCATCCTTCTTTAAGTCACCTCTTGTGATAAGGTTATTAAAGGTTTGACACACTTGATGCTGTTTGTGATGCCAAATTGGTACCATAACTTGGTATTGATATTCCTTGCAGGTTCCTCTATATGTAGGAGGTTAGCGAACTGACCCTTGAAGACCACTTCTTCTTCCTGGATTCAAGTGGGAACAGGTCCAGTGCTTAGGGTTCTCCTCACAGGTCACAACAGGAGGTGCAGCCCTTATTCTGTTTTTCCACAAGTCCAGCTGTGTTCTGCAGTGGGTACCGAAGAGCCACATTTATGTCCAGTGCCAGCCTTTGAGTGTGGGAAACTCTTTGCCATTCCCTAACCAATATGGTAAAGATTGCCAGGAATTACCCTACCCACTTTTGCAGCACTTTCTGAATGAGTTGGCCTCTCTACATAAAACAAAGATGGTAGAACCTTTCTTTTCCTCTGCAGAGCTCATTGTGCCCACACCAGGGGTGTTGAATTTAATAAAATATCTACTTGTAAATGTGACAAGTTGCTTCATAGATCTACTTGTCCTGTAAAAAAATCTAATTGCGCCTTTGGTGCCATGTAGTACAGCGACAAATTATGAAAGCAATCTTGTTAGATAAGAGCTCTGATATTAACCTCTCTCAGGGCTAATACTACAGCAGGGCTAGAATGATTGCAATTTCCTTATTTTGACACCCTTCTGCAGATCTACAATGTGGGCTGGAGATAGTGGTAAGCAATAGTTCCAGGGTTTGGAATGCCTTTTTGAGTCTGTGCAAACCTACCAACTTACTGTTTAAGGGTTTTCACCAGCGCTTCGCTAATCTTTTCAGCACATAAAGTAGTTTTGCTCAGTGCCAAGAACTAATGTGGCAATGTGAGATTTTCGAGACCCAAAAATATTTTTTGCAATGTTTGTTACAATAGTGAGGGCCTGGCAGCTCCGCCAACAATAAAGTTTTACAAAAGCCATGTCAAAACAAGACACGCATTGACAAAGCCTAAAGACCGACCACAAATGTCAGATTTATTGGTTTGGCCTATGCTTGTTTACTTTTATGTTTCCCATAATCTTGTAGAAACAGGCTATACTGATTTTTCCATTATGAATATTTTTGGGAAATACTAGCATGCATAATCACATTTTACTAAATAAGGTGTCAAAGAAATGGTACTTAAAATTTCACATTAATTTAGTAAAACATTTTTTTCCCTAGTTGCAGTTTTTGTGAAAATTTTATTTTGAAAGCAAAGAATTATCATTCTTACTTTCAAGCTCCTGCAAATGTTTGCATATAACCAGAGAGCATTCTGTGAGCATAATACCTAGCCTCATAGCGTTAGACATTGAAAATGTGTTTGCTCTTTTTTTTTACTGGAAGCGCTATCAGTAGTGCAGTCAGAAATTACAACATTTCTTTACAATGCT